>NC_086444.1:748118137-749400637 GCF_028390025.1 Pseudophryne corroboree
CTGGCAGAATGGAGTACGCATTTTAGTGTATCTTTTCAAGCACTTTATATGTCCTTACATTCTGATATGGGAGATGTCCGGTGTGGACACCTACAGGTATCCCAGGTAATTGGTATTTTTCCTTTTGGTGGAAATACCTTTATGGCACTGTTTCAATAGGTGTGTATCTGTGGTGGTGGGTCCATTAATGTAGCCGTCAGGTACCCTTGGGGGCCGGTGAGGCATATTGCTTGTGACTGTATATTACTGTTCATTTGCAGACTATACACATGCTGTTTCTAATGGTGAATTGATGACATGATATATCACCCGTCTTGATAAAGGCCTGTGACCAGACCGAAACGTCGACAATAAAAGCATTGGTGATTTTATGAAGAAATATCTACGAGTGTTTATTTGTGCGAGTGCACCTTCCAAACTATTTGGAACTTTCTACGATATATGTGTGGACCCATTCGGTCCATTAGGAGCACCCACCATTTGATGAACTTTTACTGATGAGAGTGCAGGATTATTGTTGTTTGTGTTTGTGAGGCCTACCAATGGTAGTTCTCATTTCCTGACACCCATCTTCTAGGCATGGACAGTTCTGTGCACTCTATAGGCATTCACATTACAAATGGTTTTTGTTTTTTATTGACATTTTCCTTTTTTGCATTTTGAAATGTTTTATGTATGTGAAATTTATTGAAGTGTCCCGATACATATGAACCTGAATTTATATCAGGAGTGTTAATTAACTGATTGGGGGTAATCAATATGGCGCAAGGAGGGGTGTATTTAATGGACGATGGGCTATTAGCTAAGGCCGAAATTGAGACGGTCTCCTTTACGGATGATGAAATAGAAAAATTACTGTTTGACAAAATTGACTTCGAGGCATTACCAGCCGAGACGTCGGCTGATATCTTCTTTAAACTATTAAAACATAGACAAAGAGAAGTTGACCTTACCCTACACGGGCAATTTTTGTCTGAATATGTGCGGAAAAAACAAATTCCGCGTGGGTTTCGAATAAATAACATTCCTACTTTAGGTAGAAATAACCCTGTCTTTTGTAGCCGGTGGTGCGTGGTTCTAAATAAGTGTTCTTTAGACCTTATAGCTTTAGTAGTGGAGGAAGTGGGGCATGAATTTAAAAAATTGCGGGCTGATGCAGAAACTGTAGTTAAGGTAAATACAGCTACTCTTATGGAAGATAAGTCCCAAAATTGGACTGAGAGACTACAGACGCAAATTGATAAATATAAGCAGGATCTCATTTCTTTCAAGCGAAAAAAACTTGCAACTGTTGCCAATGATTATACTAACCATGCCGTGTATAGGTGGCTATTAGGCAACAATGCAAATGAGAGACACAATCAACCTAATAGGCGACAACGAACCATCCCGGTGTCGAGAGACTATGTGTCTTCTGCTTCCACTTCTGATACAGAGTATAATGAAGGACAATACAAATCTAATTTTTTAGAACAAAAAGTAGATCGTTATACCCTGCACAGCCGACCGCTTCGAAGCGGCACAGACCGCACACGCGGCGAGGGGGGTACTGGCCGAAGAAGGGGTCGTCGGAGACGGATTTAAATATGGTTTTCAATCTTTCAACTACGACCCTTGATGAAGCCCAACTGAGACTACTTTCTAAAGGACTCTCTTTTGTGCCGACATGTGAAGTCAAACCCTTCCAACAAACGGTTGATCAATTTAAATTCAGAAGGACTATGCGTTTACGCGAGTTCTTCAAGGACGCTACCTCTAGTAAAGAACGACCTAAGTTTAAAGCTAAATCCACATTTGATCCACCGTCCACAAACTCCAGCATTAAGACATTTTTACGTTTGGTGCAGCGTGAAACTAAGGTGAATAAGCCCAAAAGATTGTATGACAATCTTTCACCCTCCGAACGCATAGCCCTAAAACAACTTAAAGAGGCTGACCATTTGGTAATAAGGCCTGCCGACAAAGGTGGCGCTGTTGTGGTGCAGGATTGGGGTGATTATGACCATGAGGTCACGAGACAGCTCTCCGACACCACAACTTATGTTAAACTTAATGCCAATCCGGTCCCAATGATAAAACAGAAGCTTGATGCTACTATCAGAAGAGGCCTTGAACAGAGATGGATCTCTGAAGACTTGGCACGATTTTGCACTGTTGAATACCCAAAGTGCCCCATTATATATCTATTGCCAAAAATCCATAAAACGCTTACACAGCCACCGGGACGGCCCATCATTGCCGCTGAGGGGTCTCTTCTTCAACCGCTTGCTATTTTTCTTGATAGTTTACTGCAACCCATGGTTCATTCTATCCCTAGTTACTTGAGGGACACTGGGGACTTTCTCCAACATGAATCAGACATCAGGGTGACCAACCAAACCCTTTTGGCTACCCTTGATGTCTGTTCATTGTACACCGTAATACCCCATCATGCAGGTTTAGAAGTTCTAAGAGCAGCATTTGACAGTTCACCATGCACTGAATATCCCACAGAATTCCTTTTGGAGTTGATTGAGCTGGTACTCACACAGAATCACTTTGTATATAAAAAAGATTTTTATATGCAAACTGCTGGCACAGCAATGGGGTCAAATTTGGCACCGGCATACGCAAACTTATTCATGGCATGGTATGAGAGCACATATATTTTTCCAAAATACGGGCACAATATCATTTTTTTCCGTAGATTTATCGATGATGTCTTTCTATTGTGGCAAGGGATGCAGGCTGAATTCAATACGATGGTGGATGAGTTGAATGCACTACCTAGTCCTATAAAATTTACACAAACGAGTTCCTATACAGAAATTCATTTACTGGACGTTACTCTTATGAACACAGGCACACAATTGAGTTATACTCTCTTCCGGAAGCCTACGGATCGCAACCAGTTATTGTTAGCCACCAGCCATCGTCCGTCAGCTCTAAAAGAGAGTCTGCCGACCTCACAGTTCTTAAGGGTAATGAGGCTGAATTCTGAACCGGGGCTAAGAAATGAGCAATGCAATGAAATTACTACACGCTTTTTAGAACATGGTTATTCCCCAAAACAACTACGGGGGTGCAGACAAAAAGCTGAACAGATATTTACCGGTACTAAACCTAAAAAGAAAATCCAAGATCGTTTGATCTTCCCTTCACAGTTTGATGGCAACTCTGCTAAGATGAAAAAGGCATTACAACGTCATTGGCCTATTATCAAATCAGATGAAACTCTACCCTTTTCAAAAACAGGGGTACCAATGATGGCATATAGAAGGGGAGCTAATCTCAAACAGCTCCTCATGAGACCTAGACTATTTCCTGAAGAAGATTCTATCAACACCCCTTGGACCGCTTTGATGCAGTCCAAACCGGGTTTTTTTCGTACGGTAGTTGCACTACGTGCCGGTCTATGATTATGGGATCTACATTTAGCCACCCACATACTGGAAGAACCAGTCGATTGAAATATCATCTGCATTGCCGCCTAGATTTCATTATATATATATTGAAGTGCCCGTGTGGGCTGTACTATGTTGGCCTTACTACCCGAATGTTTCGTGATCGGATGGCTAATCACAGGTCTTCAATACATACAGCCATCCTTACGGGGAAGACTGATAAGCCAGTAGCTCACCATTTCTTGGAGGCTAGGCACCAAGTGGCGAGCCTCAAGTGCAAAATTATCGACTGGATCCCTCCAAATCCAATAGGAGGGGATCGAACTTTGGCCCTCAAACAACGAGAGTGTTATTGGATATACACTCTCGATACAGTTGCACCCAGGGGTCTTAACGAAGCGAATGTATTACATCCTTTTCTGTAGTAGCGGGTTTCCTTCCTGTTGTTGGGTTCCAATACAGCAAATAATAAGGGGAACTTCATTCTGATACAGGATGTTGGTATATAAGCTTGTATATTAATTCAGGTCATTGGTATTTGTCAGGTATTGTTATATGTCTAGATGTTTTTTTGTTACTGTACTACCATTTGCTGTGAATGACTCACCGGCCTCCTGGGTTTCTAGCATACATTTGGATCAGATAAGCGATTAGTTACCCACAGTGATGCATATGTGTGTGTTTATATATGTGCATATGCATTTACGCAGGGTTGGATGTATGAGGTATTCAAATTGGCACCTGTTTGAGTGTTTTTTTTTCAGTTATGAATAACTTACCTAATGTGTATGTCATTAGTTGTGGTTTTTATGATGATCTATCAGTGCCTATTGAAAACCTAGGAACCTGTTGTTAATACTGATACTAGATTAATAATCTCCATTTTAAAAATGTTTAAGATTGTTAGTAGATTGTAGCGAGCAGGTGGATATACTATTTAGCTTAGTGCTGGGACATTCTAGCACTTTACCCTGGTTGCTTGGCAACGGGGATGCTATGGTGTGCTGGGCGCTTCCGGTTACTGAGACGCACGGAAGTACGCCATTGGAGCGCATGATGACACTACCTCGTTTTACACAATATTTGGATGGCCCGGCGCTGTGGTGCGGTCACTTAGCAACAAGGCCGCTGTGTATGTCTGGGCACTTCCTGTTGCTGAGCCGCGCGGAAGTGCTGCCGCTGGAACGCATGATGACGCATTTCCTGTGGCATTGCACTGCGGGCGACGGCTTTTGGCTGGAGCTGGCGCGGGTGTTCATATGGCCGGGTGGCCTGACCCACGGTTGTGGCATTGTTTTGCGGTGTGTCTAGGGTACTATAGCGTATACATTATATTTCTATTACGAGTGAATCATGATTAAGGGGGTGGCGCCCGGAACGGACGTCACTTCCGGCTTTTTGTCCCTGGGCTGAAGTGAGTATTGATCTTTTACTTTATATTATTGGATATATGATTATTTGCATTTGTGATCCGTATTAGAATGTATTGAGGGTATTTCCCATTTGGTTTTAGCAGGCTGGACTAACTTTGATGCTAATACCATTACCATCTGCACCGCTGCTTCATTTACTTTATGACGACTCCAATGAGGTATGGAGTTAATGTCTCTGATGTGGGTTTAAACAATGGAGGTTGGAGTATTAATTTGTTTATTGTTTTATTGTTTTATTATCTCTCTGGCAGAATGGAGTACGCATTTTAGTGTATCTTTTCAAGCACTTTATATGTCCTTATATTCTGATATGGGAGATGTCCGGTGTGGACACCTACAGGTATCCCAGGTAATTGGTATTTTTCCTTTTGATGGAAATACCTTTATGGCACTGTTTCAATAGGTGTGTATCTGTGGTGGTGGGTCCATTAATGTAGCCGTCAGGTACCCTTGGGGGCCGGTGAGGCATATTGCTTGTGACTGTATATTACTGTTCATTTGCAGACTATACACATGCTGTTTCTAATGATGAATTGATTACATGATATATCACCCGTCTTGATAAAGGCCTGTGACCAGACCGAAACGTCGACAATAAAAGCATTGGTGATTTTATGAAGAAATATCTACGAGTGTTTATTTGTGCGAGTGCACCTTCCAAACTATTTGGAACTTTCTACGATATATGTGTGGACCCATTCGGTCCATTAGGAGCACCCACCATTTGATGAACTTTTACTGATGAGAGTGCAGGATTATTGTTGTTTTTGTTTTTATATATATATATATATATATATATATATATATAAAATAGTTTTATTATGTTACGACGGAGTTCTCATTGCATAGGCAGTTTGCATAGTATGTATAAGTACTGTAGGTGATGTAACATGTCAAATGACAATAATATAATAATGAATAAGAAAAATAATGAAATTCAAAGGCTTTAAACATGTCAGAATATTCATTAGAATGGAGACCACCAGCAGCAATGACAGGTTTACTAGCATCCTTTGACATTTTATGAGTTGTTTAGTTTAGCAGTTGTTATTAATGTGACAATAGGTTGTAATTTATTGATGCATTTAGGATCATCAAGCCATCTACTAACAATTGTCTCCCGCAGTTGCTGTTGTAAATACCTCACAGTCGCAATGGAGAAGTATGAAAATCTGGGTCTGGTGGGAGAAGGCAGCTATGGAATGGTGATAAAGTGCCGACACAAAGAAAGCGGCAGGATAGTAGCCATCAAAAAATTCTTGGAAAGTGACGATGATAAAATGGTAAAAAAAATAGCAATGAGAGAAATCAAATTACTTAAGGTAAGAACTTTGTTTTCTAATCTTTCTTCTTTGTAAGAGCTGATGTTTAAAAAGAATTACTTCAGTAGAGAACATTTAGTAACCTGGAGATGATCAGTCAGTAATTTACTGTATGATTCCAGCTAATACTAAGATCTGCAAATATTATTATTCCACCCCTTGTGTTTGAAAAGCAACATGTATACTTTTTAGCTTCTCTGCAAACGTAAGCATTAAGGACATTTCATGACTTTGTACCACCCCAGATAGTTAGACATACTTCTTCCCATGAGTTAAACGATTCCAGCAATGGAAAGATTGACTTTCTAACCATTCCTGGGGGGTAACCCCAGGCCCGGCGACAGGGGTGTCAAAGGGGACAGTTATACCGGGCCTCGTGATTCTGGGGGGGCCCCGAGGCAGAGGGGCACAAAAGAATGTGCACCAGAGTTTACTGAGATTCATATCACATAATCTGCTCCCCCTGTCAATTAAGTTTTAAAAAAAGATAATTAACCTGCTGCTCCGTTCCCCCCTCCCTCCCCGTGTTACATTGTCACTTGGCCGGGTCCTGCGCTGCCGATGTATAATACTGCGCCGGACCTCCCACCAGGCAGGCCACCCAGGCAAAAAAAAAAACACCCCCGGCAGCGTCCCCTGTCCCGGCGACCCCTTCTATCCCAGCAAACCCCTCCCCGGCATCACCGTCGCTTGAGTCACCTGATGGTGTATTAATGAATGACGCCATCGGTACTGTGCCCGCGCTATCTCTGCTGGATTATTCTCTCCCCCCCCGCTGCAGCAGAAGCAGATGACCTGGCTTGCTGCAAGCTGATGACTGGTATATTTAGAAACAAGATTTATATATGACTTGTATATTTAGTTTATTTAATTGACATCCATATATATATATACATATATATATATATATATAAAAACATCTTTCCTGGGTACAAGTTCAGGGGGGATGGAGGGGGTTGCAGGGGGGCCCCAGAGGTAGAAGTGTACCGGGCCCCGAGATTTCTGTTGCCGGCCCTGGGTAACCCGCACCAAGATTATGTTAATTTTTATGTATTTGTTCAAATTTAGTGTACCTTATCTTATAGATAGTTGACCCAGATTTGGGAATATTTAAAAAATGCTAATATATAACTTAGTAACTCAAGGTTCTAATTGTGCTATCAACTGGCTTGATTCAATATGTATTACCAAATCCCCGTAGAGAGTGGAAAGAGAGAGAGAGTGGAAAGAGAAAATAAACCAGCTACAACTTGGGTGCACGCAAACCAACTAATATCGTTAAAATACAATTTTTATTTAGGCTTCATTAATCTCCTATATTAATATATGATACTGGCTTAAATGCCTAAATATAAGTAGTTATATCTCTATGTATATTTATTTGTTATATTTGGATTAAAAAACGTCCTTTATTTCATATTTCCAAGCAAAGTGTTAAAATCAAAAAAAAGGAAAATAAATGTGGAAAAGTATGAAACTTAATAAAGTGAATAAATATTTATTTTACTATAGTGCCCTGAGGAAGCCTTTATGAGTGAAATGCGCATCGGTTCTTAGCAATGTGTTTCCTATGTATCATGTAAACATGTGCATAATTCCATAGTCATTAGCTTGTATTTTATGAACATCAGTTTTATATTGACAGTATTGAAGGAGGAATACTGATATATGATTCTATCACACTGCACACGCAGTCACTCTGTATAAACTGTTGGGTATTACCAGAGGCGTCACTCACCTCTGTAACACCCAGTGTGGCAACGAGGGAAAAGGGTCGGGGCTTCGTGGGAATGGGTGGGGCTTAAATAGAGGGGTGGGGCTTCGCGAACGGCACCCTTTTTAGCCCATTGAAGGCACAAAAGGGGCGGGGCTTTGTGGGAGGGTGCGGGGCTATGCATCCTGACACCCATTTTTTTTTGTCACTGGGGGGTGTTGGAGGTGAGGGCTGACTCCCAGGGGTGCTGTCCCTGCAGTGCTAGCTCCTACACAGTGACAGGAGCCGAGTGCTGCACATAATATAACAGTGCAGCATTCGGCTCCTGTCACTGTGCAGGAGCCGGCATTTTGGTGTCACCCCTTGGCGAGTGACACCCGGGAGCGGGCCACACCCCCTGCAACCCCCTTGTGACGCCAGTAGGTATTACTACTGACGTGATATAAGCTGTCATGCTGCACATGTGGTCACTCTGCACATATTGTTAGATATTGCCATGATTACAGTGTAGCACAACACAGGGGACTGTCTGGAGTGAAATATATAGTTGTTGCTACCCCGCATATATTGTTACCTTGTACATATTACAGGGCATTTACACAACCATGTTATGGCATAACTTGCAGTAATACATATGAGCATATATAAATGACAGCTGTTGTAGATCATGACTGAATAATATAGTCACTGGTCTTTACTGCCTATGAAATTATTAATGAGGATCTAACATCACTGCCTTATAATAATGATTTATCAATATTCATTGACTCGATTTACCGTATTTAAAATACTCATATACATTTTTATGTGGCAGATGCAAACAATTACAAATGGGGTTGTGTACATTTTGGTGAAAGTCCAAACCTGACTTAATTGTGTTATCATATAGAGACATATGCAGTGGTGCTGAGATATCAAATTAACCACCACATTATTACATTATAATACTTACCTATCGGGATTATTACATTGTTGAGGCTTTTATTGTGGTGGCAGCCTTGCAGAAACTATATTGACAACAAACAAAGAGGAAGGGGGGTGCAAATCCCCACCCCCAAATTCCCTTCCGCACACTGAAAATTACCTGTAACCATCCCTGAATCTATCTGGTAATAAAATTCAGAGAATTCGTCACAAATGTTTGCAAACACATGTTTAGCTGCTGGCCACTTCACGGCTTCTCTGATACAGCAGTCCTAACTCTACTTGATAGCAGTGCCCACATAGGGCCATGTAATTTGTCACAGTACACCTCATGATAAAGGCTATTACTAAAACACTTCCAGACAGAGAGCTAACTTACCCGGGAGCCACCCCCAGGATCTCCCATTGGTTGAAGCAGCTTAATTGTTATATACTATCTAGCATAATTGTGGAACACTATTGAATACCAGAATATATTTAGGTTTTACATTTATAATACATGGCCACCACAAATATGTGGCAGATACACTTAATTTAATTTTGTGCCTAAATCAGTCCTCTAATTAGGAAGATGATATATATATCAATTGTACTAATTAAAACCTCCACTTTTCTCTGCTGATGAGTATTCCAGTATATATGTTCTGTGACCATAAATATTCTCCATATATGAGGGTTGCCCAAAAAGTAATGCCTAAATGCTCATAACTCAAAATGTATTATAGATACAGATTTGAAAATATGCAGTAAAATACTTTGAAGTCTTAGTAACAGAATGACTCTACTCAAAAAAAATCACCATCTGCTCTCAAACATTTTATCCACCTCTAAACCCAAGCTGTGAAGCCACTTTGGACCCAGGAACATATGGCATTTTGAACAACCTCTATGTCATCAAAATGTTGACTCCGGAAACAGTTTGTGAGAGGGCCAAACAGATGGAAGTCAGAAGGGGCCAAATCAGTATGTGGCAATATTGCCCATCCTATTTTGGCAATGACCACAGATGTTGCCATCGAAGTGTGAGGTCTGGCATTGTCGTGGTGTAAGATGACATTTGACAGTGGAATTGTTGACTTTTTTTTGCGGATGACTTCTTTCAGCTTCTTAAGTGTAATAATGTATCAATCACTGTTAAATGATTGGTTTGGTTCCAAGTAATTGATGAGAATAACACCTCTGCAATCCCAGAAAATTGTGGTCATGACTTTGTTTATGGATCGCTGTGATTAAAACTTTTTTGGCCTAGGTGAACTTGGGTGTTTCCATTGCTCCGAGTGGGCTTTTGTTTCTGGGTCACAAAGGAATCCTAGGTATCATCTCCCTTAATGACATTTTCCAAAAAACATATCAGGGTTGGCTTCAAAGTTGGTCAAAAGCTCATTGCACACCTCTGGGCCTTATGATCCCTGGTTAATTGCCTTGGAACCCATTTAGCACACACTTTACGATATCCCAAATCATTGATTAGTGTTTCTACAGTGCCATGGCTACATTCAAGTTCATCATTGATATCTCTGATGGTCATACAACGGTCTTTCTGAATCATGGCATCTTTGTGTCGGTTCTCTGCTGTCACAGCAGTTGATGGTCTGCCACCTCGAGGTTTGTCGCACATGGACGATTCTCCCGATTGAAAATGCTTCATCCACCTTCTGACATTGCTATAGTCAATTGTACGCTCACCATACACTTTTTTCGTCTTCTGTGGATTTCTGTAGTACTGCAGCCATCTTTTTCCAGACATTCAGTGATGGCTCTTTGTTTCATCTTGGATTCCATGGTATTTCTTGGACTACCTACACAAATATATATATATATATATATATAGCTAGCAGACATATTAAAATACAAACTGACAATGTTTCAAATAAAGGTTGCATATTATTTCAGAATTATGAGCATTTAGATATTACTTTTTGGACAACCCTTGTATAACACTGTACAAATGTCCTTTAAATAAACTAGTGGGATATAATAGTCTTATACTGCACTAAATGGTGTATAAATAATTTACTTTCTGTAGAACAGTGACAGTGAAGAATTGTTACATTATTTGGATACATCAGTAACTATTAATTTGCAATTGTGCAGAAGCACACTGAATATGAGAACTATACTCTGGAAGGAAACATTTCTCAGCACTTTGCAACATTGAAGTCAGCAGAGTGATTATTTGTTTTTTTACTGTTATAGTACTGTATGTACAGTAGATATAATACAGGTTCATGCATATGTGAATAATAAAATATGAAGAAGACATTAAGGAAACAACGCATTTGCTTTTGTTTTGAACTCTTTATTCACTTTATTAAGTTTCATACTTTTTCACATTTATTTTCTTTTTTCGATTTTATCACTTCGCTTGGAAATATGATATAAAGGATGTTTTTGTCCAAATATTACAAATAAATATACATAGAGTTATACCTACTTATATTTGGGCATTTAAGCCAGTATCATATATTAATATATGGGATTCATGAATCCCAAATAAAAATGGTATTTTAATGATATTAGTTGGGTTGTGTGCACCCAAGTTGTAGCTGGATTCTTCTTCCCATGTTGAAAGGCTCTGCCATTACAACATTACAAGGCTGCTCTGTATTGCGGGTAGTGTAGAGTTTACCTTCCTTTTCAAGATCCTGGTTCCTGAACAGACATGAGCTTTAACCAATTGATTTAGTAGCTGTGTTGGGTGATTATTTAGGAGAAGGAACAGTATGATGCAGCTTCTCACTTTGGCCCTCATTCCGAGTTGATCGCTCGCTAGCTGCTTTTAGCAGCAGTACAAACGCTAAGCCGCCGCCCTCTAGGAGTGTATCTTAGCTTAGCAGAAGTGCGAACCAAAGGATCGCAGAACGGCGTCTAAATTTTTCTAAGCAGTTTCTGAGTCGCTGTAGACCTACTCATACCTTGCGATCACTTCAGACTATTTAGTTCCTGTTTTGACGTCACAAACACGCCCTGCGTTCGGCCAGCCACTCCCCAGTCACGCCTGCATTTTTATCTGACACGCCTGCGTTTTTCAGCACACTCCCTTAAAATGGTCAGTTACCTCACAGAAATGCCCCATTCCTGTCAATCACTCAGCGATCAGCAGTCCGACTAAAAAGCGTCGCTCGACTGTGTGTGAAACTACATCGGCTTTTGTGAAAGTACGTCGCGCGTGCACAGTGCGCACCATACGCATGCGCCAGAAATGCCGATTTTTTTGCCTGATTGCTGCGCTGCGAACAATGGGAGCTAGCGATCAACTCGGAATGAGGGCCTTACTGCGATCTGAAGACTAAGGACTATTAGTAGTACCTAGAATCTCCCGGAATTCATCTGGGCTGCAAGTTATTAGCTTTGTGGTTCTGACTCTATGAAAGTTTCTGCCATGCACAGTTTAGAGCCTCCACTCTAGACTTACCTGTTCACCCAAGCATTTCAATAATGTCCCTTTAGTTGCTAAACAAATTGCAACCAAAATGCTTAGCTCTCTCAGCATTTGTCCCCCTCAGCAACTGAGCCTGGGCTGCTGCTGCATTTCTCCAACAAGCCAGGGCCAGGGTAAAGCATAAACCCCACCTCTCAGCGCCCCTGGCCATACAGCCAGGGCGAACGCATGCTCCTCAATCGCCACTGCCACCTGGATCTCCGCCCACAGCCGCCAAGGCCCCTCCTCCCCCTCTCCGGCTCTCCTCCACACTTTTATGCTGGGTACTCACTAGGTGATATATTGTCTGTCGCAGCAATATATTTTTAGCTATATCAGCGCATTTTGCTATGTGTATGAGCAGTCCACTGACCGCCCATCCACTTGCTGCAGTGGCTGAAGTCACAGCTGGGCAAGCCAATTCAAATGCCTGCTCAGGTGGATGAAAGTACGTACACATCGACTGATCAGTAACTGTCTATACTTACCTGGATTGGCCGCTCAGTCCACGCCACAGTGGGTCCACCAACATATGTGTCTGGTATGTACCCAGCCTTACCTGTGGTCTGCGCAGTTAAGAAGTGTAATTTGTAGTGCTGCCTCGGTGACTGTATGATTGGGTTACAATCGTTAGGTCAACACAACTTAGATCGACACTCATTAGGTCGACCACTGAAGGGTGACAATGCCATAAGGTCAACATGCATTAGGTCGACGTGGCCATTAGGTCGACATGTACTAGGTCGACAGTTCAAAAGGTCGACATGAGTACCATTCCAGTCGTGGACTACGACTGGAATGGTAATCTGTGCCGAGCAAAGCGGTAGCACCTAGCCCGAAGCTGCGAGGAGACATGGTGCACTAAGTTGGGTTCCCCGTCACTTTACGAAGAAAACTACAAAAACAGTCAAAAACCTCATGTCGACCTTTTGACCTGTCGACCTAGTACATGTCGACCTAATGGCAATGTCGACCTTCAGTGGTCGACCTAATGAGTGTTGACCTAAGTTGGGTCGACCCAATGACCCATACCCGTATGATTCGCGAATGCGGAGCTCTGAGTCCAGACTTAATGACAGATAAGCACTCAGCCCCTGGCTCAGCCTCTGCTTGCAGTGTGACTGAGAAGTAACTTTAAAGAGATAGAAATATCCTGTCTGTCCTCAAAACTTACCTGCTTATTCGAAGAATACCCTTAAATTCTAAAGTATTTCATCACACTAATATTTACTTAACATAACACCGAATGACTTAAAATACAGTTTCACAATTAAGTCTGCGTGTTCTGGCCAGATACTTCTTGCTAGTGCACATTAGGTTTAATTAAAGGTAGTATTTTAAGTGTTACTCTGCGCTGTTTCCTGATGTTGGCTGACTTTGCATTGCTATACTGAGTGCTTGAATGGTGCGAAATAAATGAAGTAGATTCCTTCCTGAAAACCGCAGGGGTTTTAGCTACCCAGAGTATACTGTATGTCCTCTATACTGTTCAGTTACTGACTGCAAACTTGCACTTATTTGATGCTGCACAGTTAACTCCTTAAGCAGTGGTTTTAAGTGTTTTCTTTCCTGGCACAATCTAGTCACTATTTCAGTTACAGTACCTCAGAATAGATATGGCTGACAGCTAAGATTGCTTCTGTTTATCATGAGGGAGCTGTTTATTAACTGAATAAGGCCTTTTCTTTACTAGCCTTGAGAGTTTCTCCTGCTAATAATACTGGCTGCGCATTATTCCAGTCACATACATAGAATATAGGCTAGCTGCTGCTGAGCTCTTTAGTAATGTATCTGTCTGATAAAACTGATTTGTCTGCTTTCAGGGGCAAATGTAGGATTTGTAAGGGGGAGTTTCCAGAATTGATATTATGTATTATGATCAGTGCTTAAAGTGGTCCTAGAGAGGTGGTGGAACTCCCCCCCTCCCCACGGTGCCCATGTAATAAAGGTATTGCAAGCGCCTGGCAAAAAGGGGGTGTGGCCTCAAAAAGAAGGGGGCGTCGTTACACAATAGTAATAATGCCCACAGTAGTAGCACCCAAGTGTAAATTTTGAAGTGGAGGTATGGAAAAGTAAAGGTTGTAATTATGTGCGCACCGAAGGCGCGCGCACTCCTGAAAAGGGTGCGTGCCCACGCAAAAGGGGCGTGCCCTTCAGTGTAGTTTACCACACCATATACCCCTTATACACATTATGCACCACAATAGTAGGACCCCTTTCACATTATACCACACAGTATGAGCCGAAATTCACATTATACCACACAGTGTGAGCCACATTCACATTACACCACACAGTATGAGCCAAATTCACATTACACCACACAGTTTGAGCCAAATTCACATTATAGCACACGGTATGAGCCTGTAATTCACATTATAGCACACAGTATGAGCCGAAATTCACATTATAGCACACAGAATGAGCTGAAATTCACATTATACCCCACAGTATAAGCCAAAATTCACATTATACCACACAGTATGAGCCAAAATTCACATTATAGCACACGGTATGAGCCGAAATTCACATTATAGCACACAGAATGAGCCGAAATTCACATTATAGCACACAGAATGAGCCGAAATTCACATTATAGCACACTGTATGAGCCAAAATTCACATTATAGAGTGACAGAGTGACAGGGAGAGTGACAGCAGGGACATGGAAAGTGACAGCAGGGACATGGAGAGTGACAGCAAGGGCATACAGTAGGGACTAGGGAGAGAGAAAAGGCAGCAGTGTAAGATTACCTGTTTAGCAGCGGCAGTGGTCTGTGGTGTGGTTGATGAGTAGGCTGTGGCAGGCGTGGAGTGGAGGAGGCTGTCGGCCTCGGAGATAATGCGGAGGATGAGGCTGTGGGCATGAAGAGGTCCAAGGGCGGGTTGGCAGAGGAGTCTGAGGGTGGCTGCAGTGGATCTGGAACCAGTCTGGCTTTATTATCCCTGCCGCCGCATTAAGCTCCTGTGACCACAGCGCTAATATTTCAAAACTGCTGTGGACCGGCAGCCAATCAGCGACAGATTTGAACTAGAAGCGCTGCTATCACAGGAGCTCAATGCGGCGGCAGGGATAATAAAGCCGGCCTGGTCCCAGATCCGCTGCAGCTGGGAGTCTGGAACCAGGGTTCCAGTGCGGCGGCGATGGTAGGGGTGGAGCGACGGAGGGCGGACCGGGAGCTCAGCTTCTTTGTCGTCCCAGACAGTAATGCCCACAGCAGTAGCACCCCTTATACTATGCCCACAGTAGTAGTGCCCCTTATGCAATTCCCGCAAAAGTAGTGACACTTTATGTCCCCAGGAGTGGTGCCCCTTATGAAGTGCCCCCTTTACAATGCCCTCATTAGCAGTGCACCCCATCAGTAATGCCCTTAATGGTAATGCCCCTGTGTAGTATTGCCCCCAGTAGTAATGTTGCCTGTAGTAATGCCCCCAGTCGTTTAGCCCCCTGTAGTTTAGCCCCAGTAGTCATGCCCCCACTGGTAATGCCCCTGCAGTTATGACCCCAGTAATTTACCCCCCCCCTTTAGTTTAGCCTCCCAGTGGTAATGCCCCCAGTAGTTTTGCCCTCATGTGGTTTAGCCTATGTAGTTTAGCCCCCAGTGGTAATGCCCCCTGCAGTTGTGCCCCCAGTTTAGCCCCTGTAGTTTAGCCCCATGTAGTTTGCCCCCGTTAGTAATGCCCCCAGTAGTTTGCACTGTTAGTAATGTCCCCAGGAGTTTGCCCCCTTGTAGTAATGCCCCACTGTAGTTATACCCCCAGTAGTTTAGCTCCTGTAGTTATGCCACCTTGTAGTTTAGCCCCCAGTAGTAATGCTGCCAGTTTAGCCCCCCTGTAGTTTGCCCCCTTGTAGTAATGCCCCCAGTAGTTTGCCCCTTTGTAGCTTGCCCCCCTTGTAGTTTGCCCCCAGCAGTAAAGCCCCCCAGTAGTTTGCCCCTTTATAGTTTGCCCCAGCACTAAACCCCCCAGTAGTTTGCCTCAGTAGTAAAGCCCCCCAGTAGATTGCCCCTCTGTAGTTTGCCCCCAGTAATAAAGCCCCCCAGTAATAGCGCCGCTGCTAGTACACATATGGGATGGGGGGGGGGGGAGGCACCATACTCACCAAGCCCCGCTCCCGCCGCAGTCCTCTCTGGGCGTCTGCTCCTCGGCACTATGGGAGAGACGTCTCCAAGTGGAACTGACGGAACGCAGTTCCGCCCCGTTCCGGCTCACTTTAACCCCTGATTATGATGTTATGTACATTGTCCTTCCTGATAGCGGATTAAACTCCGAAACGCTGAAGTACAGTACAGTACGTACGTGTGATTTGTGCCATGCTCTTAGCCTGTTACTCAATTCTGGCAAGAATTGTATTGTAGGTTTTTACTGTAGGCTGAGTGCCTTCTCTGATGGACTGTATAGTTGTTCGGTAATTTACGTTGGTTGGAGATCTAGTATATAGGCATATCTTGCTTATCTGACCCACTTTGTGTTGTGACCGGACCCCTTTTTGGTCCCCCAAGGGACTCTGCTCTTCCCACTATACAACTCTCAGTTTGTGGCTTCATGCGGACTCCATTCCCCTCCTCACATCATGTCAGTGCTCCTGTGAAATGATCGATTTATTTACAGTTTCTTATATAGCGCTGCACATTATGTATCTCCTGATATACTCTGAGCTGCTGGGGGACCGTACTACTTCCACTATATAACTCTCAGTGTGCGGGTTCGTGCTACCTCCATTCCCCTCCTGACATCATGTCACTGCCCCTGTCACATGCAGCCCTGTCCTGCCTGACATATCATGCATCTCCTAATATACTCTGTGCTGCTGGGGACCCTGCTTCTACCACTATATAACTCTCAGCATGTGGCTTCCTGCTACCTTTATTCCCCTCCTCACATCATGTCACTGCCACTGTCACATGAAGCCCTGTTGGCACTGACATAGTGCATGTGCTGATATAGTCTGTGCTGCTGGCCCACCCCTAGGGGTGCTCTGGGTGTGTTACCTCCCACATTGTTTGTTCCCAGAGTGTAAGTCATATGTGTAGCAAGTTTGGTGTAAATTGCACCAGGCATTCCAGAGTTATGCTATCTTCTGAAATTCTCTGTGCTGCTGCCTCACCCCTAGGGGTGCTAGTGGTGTGTTACCCCCACAGTGTTTGTTCCCAGATTGTAAGTCATATGTGTAGCAAGTTTGGTGTAAATTGCACCAGGCATTCCAGAGTTATGCTGTCTTCTGAAATTCTCAGTGCTGCTGCCTCACCCCTAGGGGTGTTTTACCCACACAGTGTTTGTTCCCCGATTGTAAGTCATATGTGTAGCAAGTTTGGTGTAAATTGGTCCAGGAATTCCGGAGTTATGCTGTCTCCTGAAATACTCTGTGCTTCTGTCCAACCCCTAGGGGTGCTATGGGTGTGTTGCCCCCACAGTGTTTGCTCCCAGATTGTAAGTCATATGGGTACCAAGTTTGGTGTAAATTGCTGCAGACATTCCGGAGTTATGCTGGAACATACATATACGCATACATACATACATACATACATACATACATACATACATACATAAATACATACATACATTTTTGGCGATTTCTGTAGATGGGCAGTGACACTTGTAAAACAGGTTCATAGGAAGCACTGGGAACCTAAGTAGAAACTACCTGCCAAGTTTCAAGATTGCAGGCCTTGCAGTTTAAGAGATTTCGTGATGAGGCAATCAGTGAGTCAATCTTCTTTTTTGCCTTTTATATTTTATATATATATATATATATATATACACACACACACACACACACACACACACACACACACACACACACACACACATGTATATATACACACACATATATATATATACACATATATATACATATACAAAGCAATAGTGAAAATGGCGCCCTAGGGAACTATTATAGGCTCCCTATTCTAATTATATAAGTAATATCATTTGACATAACTGTTATAAACATGAACAATGGGTTCCAAGACATATATTTTATTTTAAAAATGATAAAACATATGAGCTATCAGCAGTGTTCATATAGATATAAAATATCTTCAATATGTCAGCCCTTTACACTATACAGTAGGGGTCTGGTTTTAACATAAATACATAAACACTTCTTTCGTGATATCCTCCTTCCAATATTATAAATTGGAGGTCACCTAGGAACAAGATAGAGTACCCTGGGGTTAAGTCACCAAGCCCTATGCTGATTTATTTAATAACGTAAGCATTGCTCTGGTTCAGGCACCTTGTGGATTTTAATTTCACAGCATGCAATTAACACCTGGAGGATAGGCTAACAGCATTTGACTTGTAAAGCATGAATTAAGCACCACAGTAAAGAAAAGGTAAAAAAAAAAATTTTCTACACACAACAAATTTTCCCACACTACACGACAAAGTATACAAGGTTCTTGTATAACTGCATTTTTTATGGCTTACCAGTCATACTCGCAATTACCGGAACATTCTACCTCGTTAGATCCTTAGCCACACCAGAGGAGTCCGGCGTCTGTGCTGCACCACAGCAGCGCAGTACCCCATACAGGCCACCAAATATGTAACAGGGTCACAGAAGGCAGGACACACAACAGGCAGATTCCCAGGTGAACCGGGTGGTCTTCTGTATGCCGGCGGTCGGGCTCCCGGCGCTCAGTATACCGGCGCCGGGAGCCCGACAGCCGGCATACCGACACTTATTTTCCCTCGTGGGTGTCCACGACCCTCATAGAGGGAGAATAAAATAGTGTGGCGCGCGTAGCGCGCCACCGTGCCCGTAGCGTGGCGAGCGCAGCGAGCCCGCAAGGGGCTCATTTGCGCTCGCCACGCTGTCGGTAAGCCGGCGGTCGGGCTCCCGGCGCCGGGATGCTGGTCGCCGGGAGCCCGACCGCCGGCCAGCCGTAGTGAACCCGGTGAACCAGTGTCCTTTAATGGTAGCAGACACTGCAATTTAACATATACATATAAAAGGCCTGGACAAACAGGCACAGTGATTAAAGATGCAAGTTAAAATATGCTGCAATAGCATGCTGCCACAGTCTGCTATGCACCCCAGCACGGCCAAATCAGAATGTCCCTGGCACTACGGAAACTCAGGCCTACTCGCTGGCCACTATTCAGCACCAGTACCCAGAGCCCTGGGTGAATGGGAGTTTTAAAATCTTCTTATCTTCCAGTGATGACTTGCAGCTGGACTTGTGCAACCCTGAAAACCCGGAGTTCGAAACCTCCACTGCTACTGCAGATGCACAAGTATTACTTTAGCCTCACTTGGAGTGAGCTGATCCCACCAGAATGTGGGTAATTCAGGTGTAAGGTAACCCCTCTCACCACAATTTTATTATATATATATATATATATATATATATATATATATAGCTAAAGTACCTGGCGTTGCCCGGGTTTAAATTTTCCAGTTATTAAGTTGTTGTATGTAACTGTCAACATATAAGAAATTAATAGTAGCTCTTCCAACACACCCATGATATGGCTGCCCAGTGTCGTTTTTGTTTTTAGGGTGTCACCAGTAGCCCTGATCCCCAGCTTTTCTTTCTGTTCAGTTTCATAACCACTCTTCCAATGCGAAATGGATTTAACGTTTTCCTTCTGCTATCCGTGTTGCTATTCCAAGGCTTTTGGGTACACAACACATTTTGCCTTCCCACCTCCATTTCTGTCAGTTATTTTAGTTCATTGATTTATGGTTATTTCAGTCAGATCAGGTCATTGAATTATGGACATTTCTGTCAGTTATTACAGTTCATTAAAGCTCTCATCCAAATCCATCTAGTGGAAGACCCAGAACATGCTCAAAACAGGCTCCCCAGGTCAAAGTTCTGGCCAGCGTACACCAATGGGAGGTCTGAGTGGGACTCCAACCTCCTAGTATGTCTTCTGAGATGCAATGTTTCCATTCTGTGAAGTTTTCCTCCAAATCCATCCAGTGAAAGGCCCAGGGAATGCCCAGAGCAGGCTCCCTAGGTCAAAGTTCTGCCTGGTACAATCTGCTGTGAGGTCCGACCAGGACCCTTACCCCCCTAAAACCTGACCAGGATCCAACCGGACCACCTTGCATTAGTTTCATCCCTAGCTGTGCATAAACAGACAGGCAAGCAGTGTCATAGCTAATAGCCCCACGTAGGCCACGCAGTGCCTTGCAGGTGTCGGCACCTGCATTATGCAGATTCCATGTGGTCTGGCCGTCTGCATGGAAATCTGCTGAAAATGTCTCTCTTAAGGTGCATACCCACGGTGCAATTTTACCTCCGCTATGGACTATATAGTCCATATCGGAAGAGTGAATATAGTGCTTATCATACCATGTGTATGCACCTTGTAATGACGATGCGCGGTCCCACGGGATCAGCACCGCAAGGCAATATAGTGGGTGCAGGTAGGGCCAATACTGTCTATATCAGGGGATCATGCCTCCGGCGTCAATATAGTCAGTATCGGCCAACGCACGGTTCCCACCATATGTGCGCGGCATAAAAATGTTTGTCCATAGGTGTGCGCAGGGGGGGGGGGGTGCCTGGTGCGCACAGGCACCCCCTTATGTCTGGCACCCCGATCTCACATGCCTGATGCAGCGATCGCCGAGCAGGCTGATTACTGTCCCCTCTGCGCTGCACCCTGTCAGGAATGCATTACTGACTGGACGCCTGGGTTAATCAAGAGTGCCACTGACACCGGCTTTCAAATTCCCAGCTCCACCTCCATGTACAAAAACAGTGTGATGTGATTACGTCATGCTGCTCGCATGTCCACCCGTCACACCCGCCATATCTCCTTCTATGTTATGCCAACGCCAGCCACTGATGAGGAGCAGCATGCAGCCAGCGTTCCTCCAAGGAGCTTGCAGGGGAAAGAGAGGGGCAGCAAGACCAGGCTGAGGAGGAGCAGTGTAATTGCAGTGAGTGCCATCAGGGGTGTTTGTTTGGTGCACACCACAACATCTGACAATGTATCTGCTTTATTAGGATTGGTACAAAGATGGATATTTTATATGTGTTGACCATCAATAGATGGTACTAAACACGCCCAAAAGGCGGTGCTAGATACACCCCTCCGACAGTGCACCCCCTAAAAAAATGTGCTGCGCACGCCAGTGTTTGTCACCTAGGAGGAGATAGATGCTAGAGGTCCCACTGGACCTCTAGCGTTTGTCAGGGAAGCACAGTGCTTAAAGCGCTACCCGGAAGTGCCAGGATTCAGGCAATGCTTGAAACCCCTGGAAACAAGCATTAAACTTCTGATAACGAGCATGAAACCCTGAGCATGAAACCCCTAACAACGGGCATGAAAGCCCTGGCAACAAGCATGTAGGTAAAAATTATAATAAATGTATGGGGTGGGGGGGGGGCTTTAGAAATTTTTTGGGCAGTAGAGAACAAAATTTATAGTTATGCCACTGTTTTCTATGTAAGATATACATATGGCCCTGTCCCCAAAAGAGGTGGATTTTTTAATTTATACCTTGCCAGTATTCATGTTTCAAGTCTTTAATAATATTTCCAAAAAGATTTTAAAAAAAAGCGCTGACAGAGTATATTTTAAAATATATTTATGTTTTTATTTAGCTGTTTTAACTTGCTGTAGTAAAATATATACTCTTAAATAGCTCACTGTGAACTAATTACACTAACAATAATGAAAAACAATAAAAAACAATGTTTAATCGTTTTCTAGCTCAATGCATCCTTTACCTTTACAAATCACCACAAAGAAAACTTTTATTTGTAAAATACCAGCATGATGTTAATATACTGTTAATATAACAACCAATTCCTCCTAGTCAGAGTAACTTGCGGCATGCATATACTTATAACCTACTTGCAAACAGTCATTTGATACAGATAGTCCGTACTTTCAAGATCTTTATCTAAATTGCTATAGATCCTTTCTTGCCAGGTTGAATTATTTTGCAATTTGTCAAGCAAAAAGAAGATTGTTGATTAGTTTGCCAAGCATAGAAGGATTAGTATGCAATTCAACTTGGAACGGTTCCTGTATGTGTTTAGCAAATGTTGTTTTAGGCATGCAGATAAAGGTGATTAATATGCAGGATTTTTAAAAGGTGCAATTGCAAATACGCATGGCCATGCTCCTTTAATAACAAATGATTTACCGCATCCTCACTGTGGGTAGTATGCTTCCATTCTCTCCCGGCTCTGGTGCTTTAAACCTGTAGTGTGATCCTTGTCCGGAGGTGTAGCCAGTCCCAATGATGTGAGGTATTGCAGAGGATTCTGTCAGTGAGGTCCCACCGAGCGGTTAGATTGAGACGCGTTTCCCCACCTTACAGCAGCTCTGTAATTCAGTGGCTTCCTCAGTCAATGTCCGTACGGCTCTGCCCAGCTGTTTTTATTTCGAAAGACCGCACATGCGTGCATGCGCCCTCCATTTGCGGTCCGTGCCTCACTTTCAAAGCATAGTGTGCGGCTGCGTGGTGATCGTCATCTAATTCACCCAGCCGCATAGTGTCAAGTTTCCAAGATACATTGTTAGCAGTTCGTGCTGCAATCATTTATTGAAACATCCACTATGTAACAATTTTTCATTCCGGGAACATGATATCTTATTACTTACAGCTCCCTTACAGCTTATACTAGGCATGCCGCACTATATAGCTTACATTCTTTTATAGTTTTTATTTACCAGTATATATAATCACACATATTACTTTATATAAACTGAGCATATTCAACATTTTTACCTTTAATGAACACACATACTTATTTCAAATAAAAGATGGCTTACTGTAAATAGCCAATATCAATAAACCCCATATATATCCCATTCTAATATACATATTTTTATAGTGGGTAATATAGTTAATTAAATATATTTTGAGTTCCTTTGTTCCAAGAGTCAGTGTCTTCCATCACTTATATCTTAAATCGTTGTTTTTAATATTAGTAATTATTCCATATAACTTATGTGAGTGCTACAATCCATAAATAGCCATTATTTACTATTTTATATGCCATTTAGATGTATACATGTATGTACACATATATAGAAAGCCCTTTTTCCCTTATTCCTATCAATTTCCCTACAGCATAAAATAATACTATAACCCTAAATCCCTACTAGAGCAGTTTTTTCCACCCATAATCAATGCTGTTTGTATGTAGGACCCAGACGGATATCCAGTATTCTCTACATATAACCAATATATCAGCTAGCAGAAATTTTCAATACATCAAGCCAATTTAATTGATATGGTTAAGTTCCACCATGTCATTCAGGCCGTTTGGACATAATGTATTTAATTGATATATCCAAAATGCCTCACGACGGCATAAGGTATTAAATCTATCTCCACCACGTGGAGTGATTTTAATTTGCTCAATGCCCATTAACTTAATGACCTCAATTGCATGTTTTTTACACTGTGCAGTGTGGCTCGACAGCGGGTGGGAACTCGACCCCCTATATATATTTCTAAGATGTTCCATTAACCTGGTATGTAACATACGGGTAGTTCGTCCCACATACTGCTTGCCGCAGCCACACTGCACAGTGTATATTACAAAAGTGGATCTGCAGTTTATAAAACTTTTTATTCCAAACTTTTCTCCACTATAATAAGAAGTGAATTCAGTCTCTTTTCTGTTAGTGTATATACATGTTTTACATAGGGGATTGCCACATCTGTGGAAGCCTATTGGTCTAACAGGCATCCATGTATTGGCTAATTGAGATGATGAAGTACTACGTCTAAAATGACCACTTGTTAATTTCTGTCTCAAATTTTCTGCTCTTCTGAATATCACTTTACCCTCCAGATTAACTGTATCTTTCAATATTACATCTAATTTAAGCAATTCTGAGTTCTTTTTAATGATTGTTTTAATATCATGAGCATAATTGTTATATTTTGTTGTAAAAAGTGATGATCTGTCATTTGCTTCATCTTTTTGTTTCCCCCTATCCAATCCCCCATCATCAGTGAGTTTACTTTCCTTTTCCTCTTTCATTACCATTTTCAATAAATCACTTCTCTCTAGCTTTTCCACTTCTGTTAATGCTTTCTGTACAATTCCTACCGGATAACCTTGTTCTATGAATTACTTGAATAGGGAATTTGCCTGTCTGTCAAATGCCTCTTTTGTTGAACAGTTACGTTTTATACGGATAAACTGTCCCTTCGGGATATTTTCTTTTCATAATTTAGCATGGGAACTTCTGAAATTAAGATATCTATTCTGATCTACTGGTTTTATATAAGTTTCAGTTAATATTTCCTCTCCCTCCACTCGTATTGCAACATCAAGAAAATTCAAACAAGTACTACTATAATTTGAGGTGAATTTTAGTCCATAATTATTATTATTAATACTTTGAATAAATAAATCAATAGAAAGTGCATCCCCATCCCAAATAAAAAACAAATCATCTATAAATCTTCCATAGAGGACGAGATTCACCCCGAACTCCCCGCCCCACACAAACTCCTCCTCAAAGCACCCCATGTATAGGTTGGCGAAGCTCGGGGCAAATCTCGTCCCCATCGCAGTCCCCAGTGTTTGTAAAAAAACTTTAGTGTCAAAAAGAAAATAATTGTGTTTTAAAATAAATTTAATTGACTCTAATACAAAGCCACGCAGGGAGTCTGACATATCCAGATCTGCATCTAGATAGTGTTTAACTGCATCCATTCCCCTTTCATGGGGAATATTTGAATAGAGTGCTTCCACATCACAGGTTAACAAAGAATAACTTTCTTTCCATTTTATTGATTTTATTAAATTTAAAAAATGTTTTGTATCCTTGATGTGGGACTTCAATCTCCCTACGTGGCTCTGCAGATAGTAGTCAACAAAAAAAGATAAATTATTCGTGAGTGACCCAACACCAGAAATTATTGGACGGCCCGGGGGTGAGGTAAGTGACTTGTGAATTTTGGGTAAATAATAAAAGGTGGGTGTGACAGGGTGTAAATTCAATAGAAATTTTAATGTCTCCTTGGAGATTGCACCACTGTAGAGGGCATTATCAAGCAGATCTCTAAATTCTCTCAGATATTGGGCGGTGGGATTTAATACTATTTAGCTGTTTATTTATTTCATATTTCATGTAGGTCTGTTTGTGTGTGTGTTTATATGTCTAGGGTTCCATTTTGCACCTCTGGATTCATTGGGCAGGTGCAGTGGGGGAACTAGGATGGTTGTGGAAGTGGTAGGCCTTGCCTGTTTAGTCTGTACTGGGACCCATCATTTGTGATGACAACCCACCTTAGGTGCATTTTGAGCAATATAATAAAAGCTGCAACATGCTGTATGAACTAAGACAATTCGATGTCCGTGATTCTCTTGGTTAATTTAAGGTATTAATGCAGTTAAACCATTAAATATTTTTTTAGAAAAATATGAATAAATGTGTGGGTGGCCATAATGTAGAAGGTTTGACTATGAAGTGGTGTTCTTCCCATCATGTGCATGTTTAGTTTTATCCATTAGCCAGACAAGTAAACACATCCCTTTGTTATGGGAGTTGGACTGGAATGTGAGCATACGTACACAAATGCAATGGATGTGCAATTAGGTGCACTTGTACCAAATAAGACACAGAATAGGTCTCCCTGTTTTGTAAATTACTCCTAGTGTCTGTTGAAGCATTATTAAATTATGTCCTCTAACCCAGATGCTTTGTTATGTCATGTAACATACTGCAATAACGAGATGGTGTCACTCAGCAGTGTTAACTTTGCACCTCTGGAAATACTCTGTTGATGAGCTGAGCTTTCTTACTAATTAACTAGGTGCTTCATCGCGCCCTACGGGCGCTCTTCACACCGTCAGAAGGGGCTGCGCCCCTTTAACCCCTGCAGAGACGCGGGGCGTCGGGGAGGGGACACAAAGACACGGGCGGCGGGGAGGAGACAGACTGGGAGGGGACACAGAGATGCGGGGTGGGGACACAGAGACGCAGGGAGGGGACACAGAGATGCAGGGCGGGGACACAGAGACGCAGGGTGGCAGGGAGGGGACACAGAGAGGCGGGGGGGCAGGGAGGGGACGCAGAGAGGCGGGGCGGCAGGGAGGGGACGCAGATAGGCGTGGCGGCAGGGAGGGGAGGGGAGGCAGATACGCGGGGCGGCAGGGAGGGGACGCAGAGACACAGGGCGGCAGGGAGGGGACGCAGAGACGCAGGGTACCAGGGAGGGGACGCAGAGATGTGGGGCGGCAGGGAGGGGACGCAGAGAGGCGGCAAGGAGGGGACACAGAGAGGCGGGGCGGCAGGGAGGGGAGGGGAGGCAGATACGCGGGGCGGCAGGGAGGGGACGCAGAGAGGCGGGGCGGCAGGGAGGGGACGCAGAGACGCAGGGAGGGGATACAGACGCGGGGCGCCAGGGAGGGGACACAGAGAGGCGAGGCGGCAGGGAGGGGACGCAGAGAGGCGGGGCGGCAGGGAGGGGATGCAGAGAGGTGGGGCGGCAGGGAGGGGACGCAGTGACGCGGGCGGCAGGGAGGGGACGCAGAGACGCGGATGGCAGGGAGGGGACGCAGAGACGCGGGCGGCAGGGAGGGGACGCAGAGACGCCGGCGGCAGGGAGGGGACACAGAGACGCGGGCGGCAGGGAGGGGACGCAGAGACGCGGGCGGCAGAGAGGGGAGGCAGAGACGCGGGGCGGCAGGGAGGGGACGCAGAGATGCGGGGCGGCAGGGAGGGGACGCAGAGACGCGGGGCGGCAGGGAAGGGACGCAGAGACGCGGGGCGGCAGGGAGGGGACGCAGAGACGCGGGGCGGCAGGGAGGGGATAGAGAGACGTGGGGCGGCAAGGAGGGGACGCAGAGACGCGGGCGGTAGGGAGGGGACGTAGAGACGCAGGCGGCAGGGAGGGGACGCAGAGACGCGGGTGGCAGGGAGAGGACGCAGAGACACGGGCGGCAGGGAGGGGACGCAGAGACGCGGGGTGGCAGGGAGGGGACGCAGAGACGCGGGGCGGCAGGGACGGGATGCGGGCGGCAGGGAAGGGACACAGAGGCGCGGGGCGGCAGGGAGGGAACGCAGAGACGCGGGGCGGCAGGGAGGGGATGCAGAGACGCGGGGCGGCAGGGAGGGGACGCAGAGACGCGGGACGGCAGGGAGGGGACGCAGAGACGCGGGGAGCCAGGGAGGGAACGCAGAGACACGGGGCGGCAGGGAGGGAACGCAGAGACGCGGGGCGGCAGGGAGGGAACGCAGAGACGCGGGGCGGCAGGGAGGGAACGCAGAGATGCCGGGCGGCAGGGAGGGGACGCAGAGACGCAGGGAGGGGATGCAGAGACGCGGGGGGCGGCAGGGAGGGGACACAGAGACGCGGGCGGCAGGGAGGGGACGCAGAGAGGCGGAACTGCCTGTGCACTCTCTCTCACCTGTGAAGTTGGTGTAGCGGCCACAGTAGCAGGCGCGCTGTACCCCGTCTCTGGCCTGTGGAGCCGGCAGCCCAGTCCGTGTGGTGTACAGTCCGGGTCTCTGGGGATGGTGGGAGGCAGCGTTGTGTTCGGTGTGCGGAGGAGGCAGCGGATGTCTGTACCGGCGCAGGGGGGGCTATGAAGCCTTCTCCTGCGCCACCCGTCCCTCCTGATGTGTATGGCGGCGGCGGCAGCAGTTACAGGCGTGGGTGATGCTGTGCCGTAACTGCACTCTCTTCGTTTGTTGTGCGGACGGCGTCTGGCGGGACAGTGGGTCCCAGGCGCGGCTGCAGTGCAGGAGATGGCGTTGGAGGTGTGCGGAGGGCGGGAGGGGTGGTGCGGGCTGCGGCTGTGTGGTCAGCCGTGGTGTGGGCGGCGGGGCCCGGCCACCGTGTCCGTGCTGTGGATGGCTGTGGGAGGTGCTGGCTTGTGCGGCGGGTGGGATCGGTGCGGTGGGTTAGGCTGGGCAGTGTGTGCTGGTGAGGTATGCAGGTGTCGGGGTCGGGTGTGTCTTGGCTGTCAGTGGCTGCATGTGGGAGCTGCTGGAGGGGGGTTTGGGGTGTGTTGTGCGGGTGGCATTGGGGTGTAGGTGGCACGGGAGGGGTCTATGGTTACCTGGCAGTGTGGGGTGTCCATGCCCTGGTGGCTTCTGGCTGGTGGGCGGATTATGTGTCTGCAGCGCCGTCTTGCTAGTGGTGTGCTGGGACAGGGCAGGAGCTGCTAACTCCGCCCGGTGGCGCACACAGGGGGGGTTTCTGAGTACCCAGAAACCCCCTGATGGACCAAATGTTTTTTTGAGCTTACCGTGTACAAAAAGACCACGATCGTAGCTCCGCCCCCTCCCGCCATTAGGCCCCACCCCCTCTTTCCCCGTTATATATATACACCACACTACATGACATTTATAAGGAAAACAGCGGTGGCCATTTTCATGTAGTCTATATAAATGCATGGGCAGCGCCATTTTGGTGGTGATATTAGTATCTTATAAAAGCCTCACAACAGCTGCTACTGGGATGCTTCTCAATAGTCTCACTTTGGTACATACAGGTAAATCAAGAGTTTTATTAAATTTTTATATTTTGTGTGGTATTTTATAATGAATGCAATATAATGTATACAAAATATATCTATATATATATCATACTTGCCTACCTGACCCTCTCCATGAGGGAGAAAATGCTCTGCTCCTGGACTTTCCTGGTAATGTATGATTGCCATCACCTGTGGTGAAACACCTTTCTTATCAATTAAGTAGCTCACCACAGGTGATGGCAATCATACATTACCAGGAACGTCCAGGAACAGAGCATTTTCTCCCTCATGGAGAGGGTCAGGTAGGCAAGTATGATATATATATCTATATCTATATTTATACTGATATAAAATACACATGCATGTATGTGTGTATATATGTATACATATATTCCACAGTCGGTGGCACTCAGGTTAATAAAGGTCAATGACACGCTGTTCTGGTGTGTGGGATATATATAACTGTATCTATGTGTTTGTATTCATTGCACTGACGACGGTGGTGGAATAAACATCGAAACGTTTGCAGAATAGCGTGTCATTGACATTTATTAACCTGAGAGCCGCCAACTGTGGAATATATGTGGACCCAGCATTGGGATACCTAAGGAAAGCACTGGGGAAGCTGCCTAGATTTTTATGTGTAAAATGTTGGAGGGTATGATGTGTGTGTGTGTGTGTATATATATATATATATATATATATATATATATACGTATATACACATACACACGGAAACCCCCCCTTATAACTCCTGCGTTTGCCCCTGCCGCCCACCACTGTGACTCCACCCAGCATTAGAGGGCCAAGCACAGAGTCACAGGGCAAATATATAGGAGATTACTCTCTGAAAGACAATTGAAATGTCAGATAATTTTCACTGGGATACTTAACCCATTAGATACATAAAACAGAGGTGAGCAGCACTAATTTTGTATAGATAACCTGACTGTTTTTATATTATATCTGCATATATTGACACTGGAACAGTGTTTGTGCTCCGTGTTCAATCACTTGTTAGTTAATAAGTTACTAATAATTACTAACAATTGGTGCTTGTGTAATAAAAGTGCATTTACTGTAGGTGTACAATTGACATTAAACCTTACCGTAGCCACCACCAGTCAGACACTGGATTTTATTGTCTCACTCCTCATTTAAAAAAAGCTAATGTTCAGTACAAATTTTGCAGTGTTAGTAAATTAACGCTTATATTCTTAAACTAGCAACTGCAGGATATAATGTATAATGTTGTGTAGTGTATAGTAATGTAGTAAAAGGAAGGAAATGTTAGTTACATTATGTGTGGAGGGGGAATTGTAGATTCATGTTCATCCTAAACTGAAACATCCTTTTCACCATACCTTCCAATATTTACATATATATATACGGTACCAAATATGGACAAAATAGGTCCTGATCCTCCCAAAATCTCAGTTACTTTTACGGTACACATATATGAGCTGTCCAGTACACATTATGACAATTGTGGGATATGATTTTGACATCTTTTTAATACCTAATATTTATTATCTAATTTATGTTCAAACAGATTGATTATATGGATCATTGAAGCATACATGTCTGTTATGTAGGTAGACAATGGGAATTGGCAACCTACTGTATAATAAAGACTATTTATGAAGATCAAAGAGTGCCACTTTTGTCTCAGTGATTTGGAATGCATTTTTGGCCCTATATAGCAAGAGTAAAACACAGTACAGGGGCTCTGACAGCGAATACTAAAAAGTAACATGATTGTTTATGCTTTGAATTCTAGTAAAAAATGCATACATTTGGCTTCAAATATTGTAGCAGCTTGGTAAATGACTCCTTTTTAGCAGTCCTATTAAATCCCAAGCTTCGATATCTGCTGCAGAACCCCATTGTTAAATGGCTCCGATGCTCAAAAACGCAGCAACTATTTTCTGAGGATTGACTACAATTTTGGACTTAATAATTAGGCTCCTTGAACTGAACAAGAAATGTATCTTGGGAGAGGGTGAAGGTTTATAAAAGTTTGGGGATGTGTATGTACTAATCTGACAGCTAATTACAACACCATTGATGTTTCATGTCATTATTCGTAATCACTGATGGCACCATTGGTTACCATCAATGATTAAACCATCGATGGCCAACCCTAGTCCTGACTTTTCTTTGATTCTTTCACCAACTGTTAGCTTGCCATATCAAAGGGGAGTTTAGAATATCATGACCTGCAGATCTTTCTCAGCAAGGCCCATGGGCCTAATTCAGATCTGATCGCAGTAGCAAATTTGTTAGCTAATTGGCAAAACCATGTGCACTGCAGGGGGCAGATATAACATGTGTAGAGAGAGTTAGATTTGGGTGTGGTGTGTTCAAACTGAAATCTAAATTGCAGTGTAAAAATAAAGCAGCCAGTATTTACTCTGCACAGAAACAATATAACCCACCCAAATCTAACTGTCTCTGCACATGTTATATTTACCCCCCCCCCCCCTCCAGTGCACATGGTTTTGCCCAACTGCTAACAAATTTACTGCTGCGATCAGATCTGAATTAGGGCCTATGTCTCATCTCAGGGTAGTCCCTGTTGAACATGGGGTCTTTTTAGGCTGTGTGTCTATGATCAATTAGTGAAAACATTGATTGGCGAAAGAGAGTACATTATTTAATACTTAAATGTGACATTTCTATTGGTTTGTAATTGTTTACAAAAGTCCACAAAAAGAAGAATAAAAGCGTGCTCGTATGGGATAAAGATACCAATCAGACCTGAAAATGGCAGCTGTCCCAGGGATCCACCAAAAGCCCTAAGGTCCTTAGAAATATAGAGAAAAGAAAATAGTGCCTGTACTAGTCTAAAAGTATAAATGAAAATAAGATTTTACTCACCGGTAAATCTATTTCTCGTAGTCCGTAGTGGATGCTGGGGACTCCGTAAGGACCATGGGGAATAGCGGCTCTGCAGGAGACTGGGCACAACTAAAGAAAGCTTTAGGACTACCTGGTGTGCACTGGCTCCTCCCACTATGACCCTCCTCCAGACCTCAGTTAGGATACTGTGCCCGGAAGAGCTGACACAATAAGGAAGGATTTTGAATCCCGGGTAAGACTCATACCAGCCACCCCAATCACACCGTATAACTCGTGATACAATACCCAGTTAACAGTATGATAACAACTGAGCGTCTCAACAGATGGCTCAACAATAACCCTTTAGTTAGGCAATAACTATATACAAGTATTGCAGACAATCCGCACTTGGGATGGGCGCCCAGCATCCACTACGGACTACGAGAAATAGATTTACCGGTGAGTAAAATCTTATTTTCTCTAACGTCCTAAGTGGATGCTGGGGACTCCGTAAGGACCATGGGGATTATACCAAAGCTCCCAAACGGGCGGGAGAGTGCGGATGACTCTGCAGCACCGAATGAGCAAACTCTAGGTCCTCCTCAGCCAGGGTATCAAACTTGTAGACTCTTGCAAAAGTGTTTGAACCCGACCAAGTAACAGCTCGGCAAATTTGTAAAGCCGAGACCCCTCGGGCAGCCGCCCAAGAAGAGCCCACTTTCCTCGTGGAATGGGCTTTTACAGATTTAGGGTGCGGCAGTCCAGCCGCAGAATGTGCAAGTTGAATCGTGCTACAGATCCAGCGAGCAATAGTCTGCTTAGAAGCAGGAGCACCCAGCTTGTTGGGTGCATACAGGATAAATAGCGAGTCAGTTTTCCTGACTCCAGCCGTCCTGGAAACATATACTTTTCAGGGCCCTGACTACGTCCAGTAACTTGGAATCCTCCAAGTCCCAAGTAGCCGCAGGCACCACAATAGGTTGGTTCACATGAAAAACAGATACCACCTTAGGAAGGAATTGGGAACGAGTCCTCAATTCCGCCTTCTCCATATAAAATACAGATAAGGGCTTTTGCATGACAAAGCCGCCAATTTTGATACACGCCTGGCCGACGCCAAGGCCCACAGCATGACCACTTTCCACGTGAGGTATTGTAGCTCCACGGATTTAAGTGGCTCAACCCAATGCGACTTCAGGAAATCCAACACTACGTTGAGATCCCACGGTGCCACTGGAGGCACAAACGGGGGCTGACTATGCAGCACTCCCTTAACAAAAGTCTGAACTTCAGGCAGTGAAGCCAGTTCTATTTTGGAAGAAAATCGATAGAGCCGAAATCTGGACCTTAATGGAACCCAATTTTAGGCCCATAGTCACCTCTGACAGTAGGAAGTGCAGAAATCGACCTAGCTGAAATTCCTCCTTTGGGGCCTTCCTGGCCTCACAGCACGCAACATATTTCCGCCATATGCGGTGATATTGCTTTGCGTTCACTTCTTTCCTAGCTTTAATTAGCGTAGGGACAACTTCCTCCAGAATGCCCTTTTCCTTCAGGATCCGGCGTTCAACCGCCATGCCGTCAAATGCAGCCGCGGTACGTCTTGGACCAGACAGGCCCCCTGCTGCAGCAGGTTCTGTCTGAACGGCAGAGGCCATGGGTCCTCTGAGATAATTTTTGGAGTTCTGGGTACCAAGCTCTTCTTGGCCAATCCGGAACAATGAGTATAGTTCTTACTCCTCTCCTTCTTATTATTCTCATTACCCTGGGTAAGAGAGGCAGAGAAGGGAACCCATACACCGACTGGTACACACACGGTGTTACCAGAGCATCCACAGCTATCGCCTGAGGGTCCCTTGACCTGGCGCTATATCTTTGTAGCTTTTTGTTGAGGCGGGACGCCATCATGTCCACCTGTGGCCTTTCCCAACGGTGTACAATCATTTGGAAGACTTCTGGATGAAGTCCCCACTCTCCCGGGTGGAGGTCGAGTCTGCTGAGAAAGTCTGCTTCTCAGTTGTCCACTCCGGGAATGAACACTGCTGACAGTGCTAACACATGATTTTCCTCCCATCGGAGAATCCATGTGGCTTCTGCCATCGCCATCCTGCTTCTTGTGCCGCCCTGTCGGTTTACATGAGCGACCGCCGTGATGTTGTCTGACTGGATCAGCACCGGCCGGTGTTGAAGCAGGGGTCTAGCCTGACTTAGGGCATTGTAAATGGCCCTTAGTTCCAGAATATTTATGTGTAGGGAAGTCTCCTGACTTTTCCATAGCCTTGGAAGTTTCTTCCCTGTGTGACTGCCCCCCAGCCTCGAAGGCTGGCATCCGTGGTCACCAGGACTCAGTCCTGTATGCCGAATCTGCGGCCCTCTTGAAGATGAGCACTTTGCAGCCACCACCGCAGAGATACCCTGGTCCTTGGAGACAGGGTTATCAACCGATGCATCTGAAGATGCGATCCGGACCACTTGTCAAACAGGTCCCACTGAAAAGTTCTGGCATGGAACCTGCCGAATGGAATTGCTTCGTAGGAAGCTACCATCTTTCCCAGGACTCGCGTGCAGTGATGCACCGACACCTGTTTTGGTTTCAGGAGGCCTCTGACTAGAGATGACAGCTCCTTGGCTTTCTCCTCTGGGAGAAACACTTTTTTCTGGACTGTGTCCAGAATCATCCCCAGGAACAGTAGACGTGTTGCAGGAACCAGCTGTGACTTTGGAATATTTAGAATCCAACCGTGCTGGTGTAGCACCTCCTGAGATAGTGCTACCCCGACCAACAACTGCTCCCTGGACCTCGCCTTTATCAGGAGATCGTCCAAGTATGGGATAATAAAACTCCCTTTTTTCGAAGGAGTATCATCATTTCGGCCATTACCTTGGTAAATACCCTCGGTGCCGTGGACCGGCCGAACGGCAACGTCTGGAATTGGTAATGACAATCCTGTACCACAAATCTGAGGTACTCCTGGTGAGGATGGTAAATGGGGACATGCAGGTAAGCATCCTTGATGTCCAGTGATACCATGTAATCCCCCTCTTCCAGGCTTGCAATAACCGCCCTGAGCGATTCCATCTTGAACTTGAATTTTTTTATATATGTGTTCAAGGATTTCAAATTTAAAATGGGTCTCACCGAACCGTCCGGTTTCGGTACCACAAACATTGTGGAATAGTAACCCCGTCCTTGTTGAAGCAGGGGCACCTTGACTATCACCTGCTGGGAATACAGCTTGTGAATTGCCTCTATCACAGCCTCCCTGCCTGAGGGAGTTGTTGGCAAGGCAGATTTGAGGAAACGGCGGGGGGGAAATGTCTCGAATTCCAGCCTGTACCCCTGAGATACCAATTGAAGGATCCAGGGATCTACTTGTGAGCGAGCCCACTGATTGCTGAAGTTTTTGAGACGGGCCCCCACCGTACCTGGCTCCGCCTGTTGAGCCCCAGCGTCATGCGGCGGACTTAGAAGAAGAAGCGGGGGAGGACTTTTGCTCCTGGGAACTGGCTGTATGCTGCAGCTTTTTTCCCCTACCTCTGCCTCTGGGCAGAAAGGACGCGCCTCTACCCCGCCCGCTCTTTTGGGGACGAAAGGACTGTACCTGATAATACGGTGCTTTCTTTGTTTGTGAGGGGACATGTTGTGGACACTAGGTCTGAAAGACCATCCCCGAACAACTCCTCACCCTTATAAGGCAAAACTTCCATGTGCCTTTTAGAATCTGCATCCCCTGTCCACTGCCGAGTCCATAACCCTCTCCTGGCAGAAATGGACAGTGCACTTATTTTAGATGCCAGCCGGCAAATATCCCTCTGTGCATCTCTCATGTATAAGACAGTGTCTTTAATATGCTCTATGTTTAGCAATATAGTGTCCCTGTCTAGGGTGTCAAAGTTTTCTGACAGGGAATCTGACCACGCAGCTGCAGCACTGCACATCCATGCTGAAGCAATAGCTGGTCTCAGTATAATACCAGTGTGTGTATATATAGCCTTCAGGAGAGCCTCCTGCTTTCTATCAGCAGGTTCCTTTAGGGCGGCCGTATCTGGAGACGGTAGTGCCACCTTTTTTGATAAGCGTGTAAGCGCTTTATCCACCCTAGGGGGTGTTTCCCAACGTGACCTATCCTCTGGCGGGAAAGGGTACGCCATTAGTAACTTTTTAGAAATTAACATTTTTTATTTTTTTTCTGGGCAAGCCCACGCTACTTCACACACTTCATTTAATTCTTCAGAAGGGGGAAAAACTACTGGTAGATTTTTCTCTCCAAACATAATACCCTTTTTTTGTGGTACCTGGAGTCACATCAGAAATGTGTAAAACATTTTTCATTGCCTCAATCATGTAACGAGTGGCCCTATTGGACATTACATTAGTCTCTTCGTCGTCGACACTGGTATCAGTATCCGTGTCGACATCTGTGTCTGCCATCTGAGGTAGCGGGCGTTTTAGAGCCCCTGATGGCCTTTGAGACGTCTGGGCAGGCACGAGCTGAGAAGCCGGCTGTCCCGCATTTGGCATGTCATCAAATTTTTTATGTAAGGAGTCGACACTTTCACGTAATTCCTTCCACAAGTCCATCCACTCAGGTGTCTGCCCCGCAGGGGGTGACAACACATTTTTAGGCATCTGCTCCCCCTCCACATAAGCCTCCTCATCAAACATGTCGACACAGCCGTACCGACACACCGCACACACACAGGGAATGCTCTGACAGGAGACAGGACCCCACAAAGCCCTTTGGAGAGACAGAGAGAGAGTATGCCAGCACACACCAGAGCGCTATATAATACAGGGATTAACTAAATTATATCCCCTTATAGCTGCTATATATGTATATTGCGCCTAAATTTAGTGCCCCCCCTCTCTTTTTTACCCTTCTGTAGTGTAGACTGCAGGGGAGAGCCAGGGAGCTTCCTTCCAGCGGAGCTGTGAGGGAGAAATGGCGCCAGTGTGCTGAGGGAGATAGCTCCGCCCCTTTTTCGCGGACTTCTCCCGCTTTTTTCAGGAATTCTGGCAGGGGTATTTTATCACATATATAGCCTCTGGGGGCTATATATTGTGATGATTTTGCCATGCAAGGTGTTTATATTGCTGCTCAGGGCGCCCCCCCCCCCCAGCGCCCTGCACCCATCAGTGACCGCAGTGTGAGGTGTGCATGAGGAGCAATGGCGCACAGCTGCAGTGCTGTGAGCTACCTTGTTGAAGACAGGAGTCTTCTGCCGCCGATTTTCCAGTAGCCTAAGAAGCCCAAGCTACCACCAGTTAGGTAGGTTCGCTTCTTTTCCCCTTAGTCCCTCGCTGCAGTGAGTCTGTTGCCAGCAGATCTCACTGTAAAATAAAAAACCTAAAATATACTTTCTCTCTAGGAGCTCAGGAGAGCCCCTAGTGTGCATCCAGCTCAGCCGGGCACAAGATTCTAACTGAGGTCTGGAGGAGGGTCATAGTGGGAGGAGCCAGTGCACACCAGGTAGTCCTAAAGCTTTCTTTAGTTGTGCCCAGTCTTCTGCGGAGCCGCTATTCTCCATGGTCTTTACGGAGTCCCCAGCATCCACTTAGGACGTTAGAGAAATAAATGACAATGTGTGTCGCAGTATGAAAATGAACTTGGAAAAAATAAATAGAAAAATTTAAGTTCCAAACCGTAGCAACTGATGCAATGCTGTATAACAATTAGTACATTCTATAAAAATGAAATATTGAAAAACGCAATAGTTTGCCAATTAACACCAGCTGTCTGAATAGACTAAAGGATATGCTGATGTGATCCTTAATTCCTAGAATGTAAATGTCACTATAAATATCAAAGAGAGATCTGTATATGGAGTTGGCAGATAGTCCATATATGAGAGGATACTGAGGGTACAAATGCCTTCAATGATATTCGTTCAGCAAAGCTGATATACCTTTACGCTCAGCACTGCAGAGGGAGATGGGTCAGGTGTCTGTGATGTGATTGCTACAGTACTAGATGCTGACAGGAAGGAATTACCGACTCAGAAATACATCTGATGTAAAACCCTTAACTCATGTGTTTTATCGCTTGGATAGTTTCTTTAGAAGGAGAAACTGTTGCTTGCAGGGCCGGTGCAAGGTTTCTTGGCACCCTAGGCAAGATGTCAGCCTACTGCCCCCCAACGTCATCAGTTACTCACTTTCCTAGTCACTAAGGTGAAAGTTCATAGGTGGCATCTTATACATTTCCCAGCCGTCTGATTGCATTATCTCTCAAAGATATCATTAATTATTAGAAAGCTACACTCAGTGGCACCACCTTCCCAGATCCTGGCATCCTACCCAGCTGCCTATCTCTTTCTATTTCATTCATCTCTCATACATACTGTACATAAATACATCCATACACTGCCTCTCTCATATATACAGTCACACTCTCTCATTCCTTCACAACTCTCTACTTTTTCTCTGTCTTTCTCATTCTCACTCTCTTTTACATATATATTATATCCCTTTATTTCTGCCACACACACACATCTCTCTTTCTATTTTATTCTGTCTCTTATACATATAGTATACATGCATACATATTCACTGACTCTCTGATACATTACACTGCCTCTCTCATACATACATACATACATACATACATACATACACTGCCTCCCTCATACATACATACATACATACATACATACATACATACATACACTGCCTTTCTCATATATACATTCATACATACATACACTGCCTCCATACATACACACATATATACATCCATACACTGCCTCCATACATATATACAGTACATCCATACACTCAGGGCCGGTGCAAGGTTTCTTGGCACCCTAGGCAAGATGTCAGCCTACTGCCCCCCAACGTCATCAGTTACTCACTTTCCTAGTCACTAAGGTGAAAGTTCATAGGTGGCATCTTATACATTTCCCAGCCGTCTGATTGCATTATCTCTCAAAGATATCATTAATTATTAGAAAGCTACACTCAGTGGCACCACCTTCCCAGATCCTGGCATCCTACCCAGCTGCCTATCTCTTTCTATTTCATTCATCTCTCATACATACTGTACATAAATACATCCATACACTGCCTCTCTCATATATACAGTCACACTCTCTCATTCCTTCACAACTCTCTACTTTTTCTCTGTCTTTCTCATTCTCACTCTCTTTTACATATATATTATATCCCTTTATTTCTGCCACACACACACATCTCTCTTTCTATTTTATTCTGTCTCTTATACATATAGTATACATGCATACATATTCACTGACTCTCTGATACATTACACTGCCTCTCTCATACATACATACATACATACATACATACATACATACATACACTGCCTCCCTCATACATACATACATACATACATACATACATACACTGCCTTTCTCATATATACATTCATACATACATACACTGCCTCCATACATACACACATATATACATCCATACACTGCCTCCATACATATATACAGTACATCCATACACTGCCTCCATACATACACACACATATATACCATCCATACACTGCCTCCATACATATATACAATACATCCATACACTGCCTCCATACACATATACATTCATACATACACACATATATACAGCCATACACTACCTTCATACATACATCCATCCATACACTACCTCCATACATACACACATATATACAATACAGCGATACACTGCCTCCATACATACATACATACATACATTCATACACACACTGCACCGTACGTACGTATATACATCCATACACTGCCTCCATACATACACACATATATACAGCCATACACTACCTCCATACATACACACATATATACATCCATACACTGCCTCCATACATACACACACATATACAGTACATCCATACACTGCCTCCATACATACACACACATATATACATCCATACACTGCCTCCATACATAAATACAGTACATCCATACACTGCCTCCATACACATATACATTCATACATACACACATATATACAGCCATACACTACCTTCATACATACATCCATCCATACACTACCTCCATACATACACACATATATACAGCCATACACTGCCTCCATACATATATACAGTACATCCATACACTGCCTCCGTACGTACATACACACATATATACAATACATCGGTACACTGCCTCCATACGTACATACATACATTCATACACTGCCTCCGTACGTACACAGCCTCCATACATACCTCCATACACTGCCTCCATATGTATATACATATATACATACACTGCCTCCATACATACATACATACATCCACTGCCTCCATACATACATCCATACACTGCCTCCATACATACATCCATACACTGCCTCCGTACGTACGTACGTACGTACGTACGTACGTACATACACACACACATATATACAATACATCGGTACACTGCCTCCATACACATATACATTCATACATACACACATATATACAGCCATACACTACCTACATACATAAATCCATACACTACCTCCATACATACATCCATAAACTGCCTCCGTACGTACGTACGTACATACATACACACACACATATATACAATACAGCGATACACTGCCTCCATACATACATACATACATACATATATACATTCATACACACACTGCACCGTACGTACGTACGTACGTACGTACGTACGTACGTACGTACGTATATACATCCATACACTGCCTCCATACATACACACATATATACATCCATACACTACCTCCATACATATATACAGTACATCCATACGTACGTACGTACGTACGTACGTACGTACGTACGTACGTACATACATACATATATACACACATATATACAATACATCGGTACACTGCCTCCATACGTACATATATACATTCATACACTGCCTCCGTACGTACACAGCCTCCATACATACCTCCATACACTGCCTCCATATGTATATACATATATACATACACAGCCTCCATACATACATCCATATACTGCCTCCATACATACATCCATACACTGCCTCCATACATACATCCATACACTGCCTCCGTACGTACGTACGTACGTACGTACGTACGTACGTACGTACGTACATACATATATACAATACATCGGTACACTGCCTCCATACACATATACATTCATACATACACACATATATACAGCCATACACTACCTACATACATAAATCCATACACTACCTCCATACATACATCCATAAACTGCCTACGTACGTACGTACATACACACATATATACAATACAGCGATACACTGCCTCCATACATACATACATACATATATACATTCATACACACACTGCACCGTACGTACGTACGTACGTACGTACGTATATACATCCATACACTGCCTCCATACATACACACATATATACATCCATACACTACCTCCATACATATATACAGTACATCCGTACGTACGTACGTACGTACGTACGTACGTACGTACGTACATACACACATATATACAATACATCGGTACACTGCCTCCATACGTACGTACATATATACATTCATACACTGCCTCCGTACGTACACAGCCTCCATACATACCTCCATACACTGCCTCCATACATACATATATCCATCCACTGCCTCCATACATACATCCATACACTGCCTCCATATGTACATACATATATAAATACATACATAGCCTCCATACATACACACATACATACACTGTCTCCATACATCTATATACACATAATGTCTTCATACATACTGTACATAAATCCAACCCCCCTCCCCCCTTCAGTGCACACTTTTGCAACTACCAGTTCCCCCGGGGTGTGACTCCAGGCAGCCACTACTCCGGGTGCCCCACCATCGCACCAAGGAAGCGACATCTTACCGCTGGCCAGGAAGCTGTACTGTTCCCCGCTGCTGCCACCATCTTCCGGCTCACTGCTGCTGTTGCTGCCGGCGGCTCCATAGTGCAGAGCAGCAGGTGAGGGACGGACGGGCGGCCGGGCGGGCGGCTGCTGCTGGCGGGGAGGCACTGTTCCTGGTGCTGCCGCCGGCTCCGAGTTCACAGTGCGCTGCAGATAGCGCGAGGTGGGCGCCTGCTCCTGCCTGATGCCGCACTTATCCTCAATACCCTCCGGAACCCACAGAATTATATTTAAAAAAACAAACAAACGGTGCCGTGGGTTGTGGGGGGAAAGTGGAGGCCGCTCACTCCTAGTTGTGCTGCTAAGTGCCGCCCTCCAGCGGCCGGCGCTCTAGGCAGCTGCCTAAAGCTGCCTAGTGGTAGCGCCGGCCCTGGTTGCTTGAACTAAGGGTTTTACATTTTTTTCTTATCTAATTTTAACTTTTATTTATAAAGCAAAAGCATACTTCACAGCATTGTGCGTTAAGGAGATTATGATAGAAGCATTATTCTAGAATGAAACGATAATAACTGTCCATCTCAAATGTATGTTTCAGTGCAATGTCATTCATCACTGTGGGGCTAATTCAGGCTGGATCGCTGCAGCGGCAGCGATCGCAGTCTGATATTTTTTGTGGAGTGCACTCTCACAGCGTGCGCACCCTGGGAGACCAGTGAGATGCTAAAAGCATCTCTGGGCTGCGATCGCATCTGCCTGATTGACAGGCAGAGGCGGTCGCGGGGCGGGAGCGGGCGTGCCAATGGCGATAGAACGCCGCTGGCGGGGCACGGTCCAGACAATGCAGGCATGTCCAGACCATTGTGGGGGTGGGCCTCGGCGGCAGCGTGATGTCACATGCAGCCGATGTGACCCGGGACACGGCGGGTAGCGGTCTGCCAGCACGCAGGAGCTGCACTGGCAGGGAGCTATTTGCCAGGTGCAAAAGCATCTCCGCCATGTGATGCTTTTGCACCTGTGCCCGGAAGTTGGGCCTGACATGCGGGTCGGACTAGCCCTGTGCTGGGTGTCCCCCCGCATGTCTGAGTAAATTATTGTAGCTGTGCTAAATTTAGCACATCTACAATCAGGTCTGAATGACCCCATGTGTTTTATTAAAGAAACACATTCTTTGTACAACAATATACTGTGAGATGTCTTCATTTCATTGTGAGGGTATTTTGATTAGGCCCACAAAATGCTAGCGTTGCTGTGATTGATAATCTAGAGAAATCGGTTATAATGTCATTGAAGCATCCATAAAAGTGAAAGGTGTGGATTAATAGATAGTTAAAAGGTCTATAGTCCACCATAGGGTTGATAGTCAATAGGTCAACAGGGTCCTGGCATCGTTGACCGGCGACTGCTGTCGCTGGGCAACGACGCGCGGGTGGAATGCGGGCACCGCGCAGCCGCAGTTCCAACCCGTTCACACTGCAACGAAGAATCGTTGCGTGCAAATGGGTCGGAATGACCTCCCATGTGCACTGCATGGGGGCAAATATAACATTTGCAGAGAGAGTTAGATTTGGGTGGGTTATTTTGTTTCTGTGCAGGGTAAATACTGGCTGTTTTATTTTTACACTGCAGTTTAGATTTCAGTTTGAACACACCCCCACCCAAATCTAACTCTCTGCAGTGCACATGGGCCCTCATTCCGAGTTGTTCGCTCACTAGCTGCTTTTAGCAGCCATGCAAATGGTAAGCCGCCGCCCTCTGGGAGTGTATCTTAGCTTATCAGAATTGCGAACGAAAGGATCGCAGCGGGACTACAAAAAAAGGGGTGTAGTATGGCTGACCGGCGGTCAGGAGACCGGCGGTCAGCTTACCGACGCCCGGATCCCGGCAGCATACCGACGCCGGGATCCTGGCGGGGAGGGGCGAGTGCAGCACGCTGCGAGCTCGGTGGCGACCTGCGGTCGCCACGGTTTCTATTCCCACTCTATGGGTGTCGTGGACACCCACGAGTGGAAATAGTCCCTGTTGTTCGGCATGCCGACCATCGGGATAGTGAGCCGTCAGGATGGTGGAGGAGGTCATGTGACTGTCGGTCAGCTGACCGGTGGTCACATGAATACCACCCCAAAAAAAGATTGTGCAGTTTCTGAGCAGCTCCAGCCCTACTCCTACCTTGCGAACACTTCAGACTATTTAGTTCCTGTTTTGACGTCACGAACACGCCCTGCGTTCGGCCAGCCACGCCTGCGTTTCCCCCGGCACACCTGCATCTGTATCTGACATGCCTGCGTTTTTCCACACACTCCCCGAAACGGTCAGTTACCTCCCAGAAACGCCCACTTCATGTCAATCACTCTGCGGCGAGCAGTGCGACTGAAAAGCTTCGCTAGACCTTGTGTGAAACTACTTCGGCTGTTGTGAAAGTACGTCACGCATGTGCATTGTTCCGCATACGCATGCGCAGAAGTGCCTTTTTTTGCCTAATCGCTGCGCAGCGACCGAAAACAGCTAGCGAACAACTCGGAATGACCACCTTGGTTTTGCCCAACTGCTAACAAATTTGCTGCTGCGATCAACTCTGAATTACCCCCGAAGTGCACAAAAAGTGCTCTTTTGTCAAGTTACGCTCCTACTTCTACTTCTACACAAGTAATGTGGCTGTGAGGACAAGCATTTTGAATTATAGACCACAACATTGTCATTGGAGGTGTAAGGTTTTTAAAACATGTTTTAACTACCAGAAATAGAATTTGAGTTATTTACTAATTTGCTTAAGGGCTTCACTTTCATTTTCTTTCACAGATAATAAGCAGACACGTTTTTCCAGCAAGCAGAACAATTGTATCTAAATTGTAGTGTAATTAAGTCCTATGCAAACAATAGAATGGGATTTATGCCATTGTTTACATGGAAGTTGCTGGTTCACCTGTGTTACTTTTGTAATGTTACATAATCAAGAACAATGCTCTCTCTATGCATTCATTGGCAAGATAGAGGTTCTAAAGCCATATTATATTTTAATATTGTAAGTGCCATTAGCCTAGTTTGGTACTTGCATATTTGAGAGGGGTTGGGTATGTGTGATCAGCAGTCAGGAGACCGCCAGTCACAATACGACGGCGGGATCCTGGCTGTTACATGGCTGGTGGGGGGTGAGCGCAAAGAAACCCCTTGCGGGCTCACTGTGCTCGCCAAGCAGCGGGATCACCACAGGTTCTATTCCCACTCTATGGGTGTCGTGGACATGCCGACTGGCAGGATTTTCAGATGCCGGAATCCCGGCGTTGGTATTGTGACCGCCGGTCACATAACCGCATCCCATTTGAGAGTATTGTTTTGTAGCACTGTATGGAGGGCTCCAATCTGTTCAGGGTTGGCAGAATCACCCTAAGTGTGTCCTGTCCTAGCACTGCCCCCTGAATCCTGTCTCTCTCCCCTTGCCTTGTGTTGAGCAGGGGTCAAAATAGTGGTCAGCAATTATTTCAGTTGATTGGCCACTGAACTAAACTATCAAGGACCACATGGTGCAAAATGGTACAGGGGAGACAGGAAAAGAAAGATGCAATTGGAGTCAAATGAATGAACAAGACACAAATTGTTAGAAAGGCAACCTACCATGGAGGAGGGAGTAGTCAGGTGAGGTCCAGACAGGGTTAATTAAATGGTACCTTTGGGCTTCAGTAGACCTTTGATCACTGCCTTCTCTGGGCATTGTGCACTGTGTGATACCAGTGAAGAAGAAAACCTGTCATACTGAAGTCAGGAGAGGAGAGCTATCACAGTACCATGCCTCAGTTGCTACCACGAAGAGTATTGAATAGCACTCTTCTGATTGCCAGATACTTACAGTAAATCACACTTAAAAATATAGTTATTACACATATATATCATAGGCCTCTCCAGGCATGTGAATTCAGAGAGAACAGAGATAACTGATATTTTTTTAGGTTTTACTGAGAAATATCACCAGGGTTAAGTTACAAAGAAAACAGGTAAATAAACAAGACATACATTTATGGAATGCACAGAATGACTTCAAGTAAATAAAAAGCAATAATAACCCTAAATTGTCTTACTCTGAGGTTTAGGTGATCTGAGGGAAGGGGGGGCACAAGAAGCAGAAAATGGGACCACTCCTAGCACAAAGCTTCTCCCTTGCAAAGTAAACCCTCATTAGTAGAGTGTCTAGAGGGCTCAGACTCTACTGTGCATGGGAAAATGGTTCAGCAACCATTTTCCCAGTGATTTCTCTACTGCAGATGCACAGAACTCTGTGAAAACGGGCGTTTTAACAACGGACTCCGGATGGGTAAGTATTCCAAAAATGGGTGCCTCGTGTGCGGTGTGGGCCCCTCCTGGACTCGGCGGCCGAGTGCACCGCACACACTCCACCCATTGTAAATATGCCAGTGAGGTCCATGTATTTTTCATCTCATGCACAAGCATACAAGATAAGGCCGCCATGTTGGGCACACTACGAAGGCTACACTATGGAAGGTGAGCCACTTGAGGGTCCAATGCATAAAAAGGAAAACTGACACCTGTGCAGTAGTATGATATACCCTGTACGGAAAGATCCACATGAAGTACATCTTGCTCACAGAGGAACCAGAAGAGGCAACCATCTGGGGTGCACTGCATAGGTTTCTGCCGGCAGTGTGTACAATCAGTGGAGGTACACATTAATGGAATAGTACACAGTGAAGTGGCAGTATGCTGTAAGAAAAAAAAAAAGCACATGGTAGGAACACATTTGCAGATAACCAACGGAAGGGTGATAACACATTATTTTGATAAAATTATAAATGTCCTGCTCTCATTAAAGCAGTACGGGTGAGTATGAGAATGTGTGGCGCACACTAATTTCTGATGTAAATGTCCTTGCTGAGTCTGGTCCTGGTGCTGTCCCCCGACAGCCAGAGCCAGCCCTAACCAATTTGGTGCCCTGGCAGGATTGTGGCTGGTGCCCCCTAGCAATTAATTTCTTGCTGTGCGCAGCTAGACTTGGTGGCTGCAATGCAGCCTGCTGAAGGTGGATCCATGAGGTGTGACTCACCAGTTCGGCAAAGGACCATGGGAGGATCTGCTGTGGCTGGGCATGCGCAGTTGCCATCTTGTGACCATATTATTTGTGCAGAATGAGCTTCTGCATATGCACAGAAGCTGATTCTGATTGCTGCTCTGATTGCGGTAGCCGCCACTGTCCTGGTGCCCCAATCCACCACTGGCAGTTCCAGGTTCAAGTCAGCATGGAATTGGAGGTGAAATTCATATATGGTCTATTGTGTTCTGCTACAGGAGGGGTGTTATCAGCACTCCAGAGAAGTTCTCCTGTGTGGGCAGAGGGGTGTGGTAGCACACTATATCACTGAACGACCTTCCCACACTACAACTCTGCACTACTATATATCACTGCATTACCTCCCCACATTATATCACTACACTACCTTCCCACACTACATCTACCTTACCACAATACATTCCTGCTCTATATCACTATGCTAATTATCCACACTACATCCCCGCACTATGGGCCTAATTCAAGCTTGGTAGCAAAAGCAAAATCTTCCTCTAATGGACAAAACCATGTGCACTGCAGGGGGTGGGGGACAGATTTAACATGTGCAGAGTTAGTTAGATTTGGGTGGGTTATATTGTTTCTCTGCAGGGTAATTACTGCCTGCTTTATTTTTACATTGCGGTTTAGATTTCAGTTGGAACACACCCCACCAAAATCTAACTCTCTCTGTACATGTTATATCTGCCCCACCTGCACTGAACATGGTTTTGTCCAGTAGAGGAAGATTTTGCTTTTGCAATCAACCTTGAATTAGGCCCTATGTCACTGAACCACCTACCCACTCTGTATCACTATGCTACCTACCAACACTCCCCAAATTGCGATGCGTTCACAATTTAACTGTGGACACATCAATTTGAGGTCAACCTTGCGTAGACAGGCAGTCCGATGACAATTTTTTTCAGAGCAGCTGCGAGTGATGTCACGCAGCCACTCTGAAAATGGTCCGTATGCGCTTGTGTTGTCTGGATCGTCCCCGCTAAATGCAGAACCCCATACCCCTACCTTCCGACAATACTTCTCAACTATATCACTGCATTATATCACTATGCTATCGCCCCACACCACAATAGTGCAATATATTACTTCACTACCTCCCCACATGGTCAAGTAATAGACAAATTGAGTTCTTCAATCCTTCAGCTCTATGATCTGTAATGCAAACCAAGATAACAGGGCTCAGTGCGACAGAGGATAGAAGCCAGAAACCTTTAACTTTAATCTAGATCTTTCACTACAGTGTCACAAAGGACAAACAAAAAAACCACATAGGTCCTAGCTGTTGTAGAGCTATAAGTCCGTTACAGGGTGACTTGCCAGTCATGTAACATTATGAAAATTTCACAGCAGTTAGTTGCAGAAGAAAAGCTACACATTGTCAATACCCAAGAGTGTGAGCAATACACACAAAATCATAATATAAAAAATCCAGTCTGGTCTAGGCACTCAGTTCCCATAACTTCACTTATGTATTTGTTGGCCAAAAATCAGATACCTGGTGTAATGCAGCTGTAGCTGAGCTGTCAGTCACTGTCTGCCTCAGCCCGTCAACTGCTTCCTAACTTCCCTTCTCAACTGCAAGCCTTGTCCAAGTCCTCTACAAGGTGCATACACCAGTGCCTCTGGGGACTTGCAGACAGAGAGCATGGCGGGAGACTGGAGCATTTATTCTCAGAATTAGTGACGGGTAGTCAACGTTTCAGGTAGGTATGGGGGGTGGCTAGATAAATACAGGTGTGTTGGGACCGTTTTCCTAGTCAGCCACTCCGAATTCGTTTGCAGCTGGACATGCCCTAGTTTCTTAGGAGAGACTGTGGTTTCTACATAATGTTATGGGGAACAAAATAGGCTCCTTAGTATCTAGAAATGTTGTAATTTATGGATCTGTTACAGTAATATATTACAACTGAACGTATTAAGGTTACGGGAAACATGTTTCAGTGTTTCAAAATGTGGATTAGTCAACCTTAAAGACACAAAGAGACTTTAGTAACCAACCAGTGACAATCTGGGAGGAATGAATAAGTAAAATTGTCTTTAAAGGAGCAATCCAAGAACCACCCTCCCCAGGCTGCAGTGGGAACCACTCATTTAATCATTTAATCATTTTCAGAGTGCAGACTCTATGGTGCAGGATATTAGCGATCGAGTGGAACAATTTACACACAAAAAATGGAACAAGGAGCTTTCTCTTAAAGAGGATAACACGGTGGTGTTATGTTTAATGTTTGTGCACCGATCTAGCTTTTTACATGTTTGCATGAAACAAAAGAGTGTGTGTACTGGTCTTGTGTAATTTTCAATCAATACTTTCTCTCTCCTGCGTTTCCTTGTCTCGCACTGTCTCTGTTGTATACCACTTCAATCAAGACCAATCAACAAGCTTGGGATACAGTACACGAAGCGTGAAAACAGTGGCTGTGCTTGAATGAACATGGCACAATTGCTTTTTAAAATATGTTGTTTACTTGCATGAAAAGAGCAGCTTAATGAGGTGCATTGTAGGATTAATGTAGTGATCTGAAGATAATTGAAGCATGTTGAAGGATTGTCCATGTGACACACTGAGTACAGAAAGCTTACTAATCACTTAGGACACGTGATGTAACTATATATCTCCTGTTTTCTGTCCGTATCATATACCTGTTCCAAACACGTGGTATAGTTGCATTAAAAAGACTTTTCTGAAATCTAAATATAATTGATACCTCTGTACATTTCAAAAGAACCAAAAAATTACCTGTTATTTACATCCACTGTAACCATCCATTTTTGTACCTTATCAATATTAAGCAGTGTGTCAAAAGTGTCAATGGTTTACCGTCATAACGGTCTAACCAACAACTGGATACATACACTCTACTGTATGTATTGTAGAGGCCTGCTTACAAATGACTCCTCACTCCAGTCTGCTTAGTCAGATGGCTCCTTTATTCCGTCACAGATGCACGGTGGCACAAAGTTTTTGAAAACACTCCACGTCTTCCTGACACTAGCTGAATCCACCAGCCCTAGCTATCGTTCAGCTGCTATTCAGCATCGGAACCCCCGGCCACCGGATCCGACAGGCCTTATATCCCCTCCACACATCCCAAACCAATCACACCCATGTAGTGCAGCTGTATGTAGAAACTCTTCCTACAGGTAACAGCAGGATCCTTAAATCTGTCTGCCCCTTTCCTGAAGGAAAGAGTCCTGTTTTGGACATCAGAATGTGGCAGAGCAACATACCTTTCTGGAGGGCCTCTGTGCCCACTTAATTACCCAAACATTCCTGCTCCACCTAGCATACTTCTTTTCTCTTGGGAGAAGTTTACAGCAGAGGGAAAAAAACGGTCTCTCCTCGGCCCCCACCCTCTGGGACAACACTGTCCCCAGACCTGTCCCAGATGTATCACTTTGCAGAACAAACCTCTCCTTGATATTAGGTGCCTTTAGCGCTGGTGCCATATACAAGTCTTCCGTCAAATCCCTCCATGTGGTCTCTTATGATTCTTTTAAAGAATTTCATATACTGAGCAGCTCAGGCAGCAAAATTTTTCACAAACTGCTGATAGTAACCGACCAAACCCAGGAAAATCCGTAGTTGAGACTTCCTTTCTGGCTTAGGTTAGTCCCTCACACCCTTTACCTTATCTACCTGGGGTTTCACGTTCCCCGAACCATCCACATAGCCAAGGTACTTGGCCTTTGACATGGCTAGCGCACATTTGAGATGGTCGGTCTGGTCCTGGTGCTCTCATGGCAGAGGTGAGGGGATGCCACATAATGATCCTGAGCTGCAGTGTTTGTAAAAATTGTTTCATTTGAGATTAGTAGTCCAAAATCCAAATCCAGTTCAAACTCCGGTTCTAACTGCTTCCTTGAAATGACATCCCTAAAATGCATTCTTAATAAATGCAGGCCACGTCTTTACTAAGCCATATGTACCAACAGCTATAGGCTTAGTACATAGGGCTTGATTCATAGGCGCACGAAATGTCAAAGTCAGACATAGGGGGTCATTCCGAGTTGATCGAAGCTGTGCTAAATTTAGCACAGCTAGGATCATCCACACAGACATGCAGGGGGACGTCCAGCACAGGGCTAGCCTGCCCCGCATGTGAGTCCCTGCCCCGTCGCTGAAGTACAAAAGCATCGCACAGTGGCGATGCTTTTGTACTTCAGGAGTAGCTCCCGGCCAGTGCAGCTTTTGCGCACTGGCTGGGAGCTACTCGTCAATGCCCGGCTCGCAGCAGCTGCGTGAGACGTCATGCAGTTGCGGCCCGCCCCCCGGCATGGTCCGGCCACGCCTGCGTTGGCCGGACCATGCCCACATGACGGCGGCCAAACGCCACCATGCCGCCCACTCCCGCCCAGCGACCAACTCTCCCTGTCAATGAGGCAGAGGCGATTGCTAGGCAACGACAGCCATCGGCTGCCAGCCATGCGCCGGTGCACTGCGGTGCCCGTGCATGCGCAGTTCTGACCTGATCGCTGCGCTGCGATAAACTGCAACAAGCGATCAAGTCAGAATGACCACCATAGTGGAGCGATATTTTGGGCACATGTGCCAAGCCCAAAATCGCACTAAGCAAGCACAGCAAATGATTAGGGAATTGCAGATGCATAGAGGAGTTATTAACAGAATTAGTGATAGGAAGTCAGCTTTTGTTTGTAGCTGGAGAGGCCCTAGTTTCTTAGGAGAGACTCTTTGCCTGAGAAAGGTTGTATGCGACTGTGTGCCAGAGCCATAACTAGACTTTTTGTAGCCCTGTGCAAGAAAGAGAATTTGGCGTTCTTTCATGCTACGATGCCCCCTCCCATATACTGTATATTATGCACACGCATTTATAGAACACTGCAAGAATATGGATTTGGACACAAATCCTCTTTATAACACATTCATGCACTCATCCTGAGAGCTCGCCGCCATTCAGCCACAATACCCCTCATTAAATAACACATTTTAATATACTGCCACACCCAGGACGCAAACCCACAACCTGCTGCATCCCAGCAAAACACCCCACCCACAAGCCACTTCTGCATAAAAACTATGAGATATCCAACTATATCAGGCTACAACTATATCAGAAGCCCGAAGAGGAGACGCTGTAGGAGTCTTTGGGGGGCGGGACCGGACTATGACATCGCCAAGCCCCGCCCCCACATCAGAAAATGCAGCGATTCGCGGGTCCGCGGGAAGGGGGTAGGGCTAAAGTGACGCGATTGCATCATTTTAACCCCTTCACCACCCGACTGACCCGCGAATACGGGAGATTATCTCTACAACCTGCTCGCATCACTAGGGTGCGAGCAGGATGCAGGAGACCTGCCCACTCTTCCAGGGGTGCAGGGTCTACCCCAAAAAACAGGAGCATCCCGCAGCTTCTGGGAGAGTAGGTAAGTATGGACTACACACACAGAACCAACTTCTCATTGGCTGTCCTGTGCACAGGTAACTGCACCACATCGAGGCTTAACAAGGCAGGGAAAAGAGGAGAGAGAATTTGTTTTTTTAACTGAAACACACTTGCAAGTAAACTGATTTTATGGGCCAATTAACCCCACTCACTCAACAGCAGGGCAGCACCAAGTTTCTGCCACGCGGAACGCGGCTGGCAGAAGAATCCCACGCATGACACCACTGTGTAGAGTCCTGCTTACAAATGAGTCCTCACTCCGGTCTGCTTACTCTAATGGCTTCTTTATTCTGTCATGGTGACACAACATTTAAAAACACTCCACGGTTTCCCGACACTTGCTAAACCTACCAGTCCTAGCTACCGAATGGCTGATTCAGCATCGGAAGCCACACGTACAGGAGCCCACAGTCTTATTATCCCCTCCACACATCCAAAACCAATCACACCCATGTAGTGCAGCTGTGTGTAAAACCTTTCCTGCAGGTAACAGCAGGATCCTTAACACTGTCTTCCCCTTTTATTAGGGAACGAGTCCTGTTCTAGACATCAGAACTTGGCAAAGTATCCTCTTTGCCACAATATATATGGTATACACTTGCACTCACATAGATACATATTGGCAAAAAACACTTTTAGTCAGTTATAAGCCTAGCTACAAAATACTACTATGCAAAATATGTAGAAATATAGTCAATGCAAAATTGCTAAGATTAGGTATGCGCAAATTAGCAGACATTGGAGACTAGTATTGGAGATGTAAGTAGTACGGAAAGGATCATTGCTGTCTACAGTGAGAGTTATATGGGAATAAACATGGTTATCAATGGGTGCAATGGAGCCCTTGATCATGATGCAATAATAATGGGGGTTATTCCGAGTTGTTCGCTCGCAAGCTGCTTTTAGCAGCTTTGCACACGCTAAGCCGCCGCCTACTGGGAGTAAATCTTAGCATAGTAAAATTGCGAACGAAAGATTCGCAATATTGCGAAAAGACTTCTCTGTGCAGTTTCTGAGTAGCTCGAGACTTACTCTGCCAGTGCGATCAGTTCAGTGCTTGTCGTTCCTGGTTTGACGTCACAAACACACCCAGCGTTCGCCCAGACACTCCTCCGTTTCTCCAGCCACTCCCGCGTTTTTCCCAGAAACGGTAGCGTTTTTTCACACACTCCCATAAAACGGCCAGTTTCCGCCCAGAAACACCCACTTCCTGTCAATCACATTACGATCACCAGAACGAAGAAAAAACCTCGTAATGCAGTGAGTAAAATTCCTAACTGCATAGCAAATTTACTTGGCGCAGTCGCACTGCGGACATTGCGCATGCGCATTAGCGACTAATCGCTCCGTTGCAAGAAAAAAATAACGAGCGAACAACTCGGAATGACCCCCAATATCTCAGTGCTATAATTATCATGCAGGGCCACTGGGAGATCTGTCAGATTCTGGTACTAGAGTGCATGGCCAAGAATGTGGGGAGCATGGTCACTCCCCGTTTTGTATACCAGGGCCCTGTTTACCACCACTTGCTGAAAGAGTAAGTGGTGGAACTAGTGACTGTTGGGCCCAGGTGCAACAATTTGCTCTGTGCCCCAACCATCCCAATTACTCCACTCCGCCATAGAAATACATGGGGCTGTGGCTAGTTGCAGCATGGCATATTAAGTTGCACCCATGGCACGGCACACCACGTGTGTCCGTGTGACAATGCTGTGGATTCAACGAGCATGGCTACAGTACTGTACAAAAGTTTTAGGCACGTGTGGAAAAAATGCTGCAAAATAAGAATGCTTTCAAAAATGTGTTTATAGTTCATTTTATCAATTAACAAAATGCAAAGTGAATGAACAGAAAATAATTCTAAATCAAATTAATATTTGGTGTGACCACCCTTTGCTTTCAAAACAGCATTAATTCTTCTAGGTACGTTTGCACAGTTTTTGAAGGAACTCGCAGGGAAGGTGTTCCAAACATCTTGGACATGCCATGGTGCGGCCCACTGTTCAGCGCTGGACAGCATTTAATGAGTCAGACTGACTCATTATATTCTGCCGGCCGTGGGCCCTTTACTGTAGCGGGCCCCGCTGTATTGTACCGGCTGCATCACAGCTAGTTCCGCTGCTGGGTCTCACCGTCTTGTAGATGTGGCTGTGCTTTTTTGACAGCTAGGGTTTACATAAAGGCGCACTTGCCTACTTTTATGGTCTCATCTCCAGTAGAAGTCCGGAGAGGTATAGAGATGGACGTCATACATGGATGATTTTAGATCATCGATGGTCTCTCCACAAAGTTGAATAGTTTTACCTTCTTTGATGGAGAACCAAATAGATTGGTGCCAGTGATGGTAGTCATGGGGCCAATGGTTCCCCCCCATACCCCTTACACAGTGCTACACTGTGTGTAAGAACCAGAGCTTGGGTGGCGCATGGGGGCAGCTGATTGACAGCTGAGCCTGTCAAATCAGGTATAGAGCGAGGCAAATGCTGGGAAGCCGATGGTCATTAGCCCCCTTGCACCACTCCTGGCTCAGAGTCTTGCACAGTGCACCCATTTAGGCCCAGATTTAAAAAGCCTTGGAGAGTGATAAATTGCATGCTGATAAAGTGCAAACCAATCAGCTCTTATCTGTCATTTTTCAAGCACAGCCTGTAACATGGCAGTTAGGACCTGATTGGTTGGTGCAATTTATCACTCTGCAAGGCTTAATAAATCTGGGCCTAATGGGTCTATTTACTATGCCTAGGATGGAGATAAAGAACCAGCCAATCAGCTGCTAACTGCCATTTCACAGGCTACATTTGAAAAATGACAATTAGGAGCTGATTGGTTGATGCTTTATCTCTGTCCACTTTATCTCCATTGAAAGCTTAGTAAATATGTAATACGCCACTGGTGGTTGAGTGTCGGTGGGTGGTATGTCGTACCTGTTTCCCAGCAGCTGTCATACATCTTGGTCTTCCAGAAACTTTCTGGCCAGCCTTTTTCTGGACCTCCCCTGTGCCTAGGCAGAGAGACGGGGAACCCCAGAGACCACCCAAATAGGCCACCACACCTGAGGAAAGTGACTAAATATTTATTTTTCTGGAATGCTGAGTTACTGCTAAATTTGAAACAGTTAAGTTTAGGAAAAGGGCAGCAGAATGTCGTATACTAATAGTTAGTAATCACATATGCATAATATGCAAAAATATTACTCATTAATATTGCAATAGCACAAATAAAGCATCAAGCAATAGCATTTGCAATAACACTGGGGGTAATTCCAAGTTGATCGCAGCAGGAAATTTTTTAGCAGTTGGGCAAAACCATGGGGGTCATTCCGAGTTGGTCGCTCGTTATTTTTTTCTCGCAACGGAGCGATTAGTCGCTAATGCGCATGCGCAATGTCCGCAGTGCGACTGCGCCAAGTAAATTTGCTATGCAGTTAGGTATTTTACTCATGGCATTACAAGGTTTTTTCTTCGTTCTGGTGATCGTAATGTGATTGACAGGAAGTGGGTGTTTCTGGGCGGAAACAGGCCGTTTTATGGGAGTGTGTGAAAAAACGCTGCCGTTTCTGGGAAAAACGCGGGAGTGGCTGGAGAAACGGAGGAGTGTCTGGGCGAACGCTGGATGTGTTTGTGACGTCAAACCAGGAACGACAAGCACTGAACTGATCGCACTGGAAGAGTAAGTCTCGAGCTACTCAGAAACTGCACAGAGAAGTCTTTTCGCAATATTGCGAATCTTTCGTTCGCTATATTGATAAGCTAAGATTCACTCCCAGTAGGCGGCGGCTTAGCGTGTGCAAAGCTGCTAAAAGCAGCTTGCGAGCGAACAACTCGGAATAAGGGCCCATGTGCACTGCAGGGGAGGCAGATATAACATGTGCAGAAAGAGTTAGATTTGGGTGTGGTGTGTTCAATCTGCAATCTAATTTGCAGTGTAAAAATAAAGCAGCCAGTATTTACCCTGCACAGAAACAAAATAACCCACCCAAATCTAACTCTCTCTGCAAATGTTATATGGGCCCTCATTCCGAGTTGTTCACTCGCTAGCTGCTCTTAGCAGCTTTGCACACGCTAAGCCGCCGCCCTCTGGGAGTGTATTTTAGCTTAGCAGAATTGCGAACGAAAGATTAGCAGAATTGCGAATAGAAATTTCTTAGCAGTTTCTGAGTAGCTCGAGACTTACTCTGCCACTGCGATCAGTTCAGTCAGTTTCGTTCCTGGTTTGACGTAACAAACACACCCAGCGTTCGCCCAGACACTCCCCCGATTCTTCAGACACTCCCGCGTTTTTCCCAGAAACGGCTGCGTTTTTTCGCACACACCCATAAAACAGCAAGTTTCCGCCCAGAAACACCCACTTCCTGTCAATCACACTCCGATCACCAGAACGAAGAAATTTCTCCGTTAAGCCGTGAGTAAAATACCAAACTTTTTAGCAAATTTACTTGGCGCAGGCGCACTGCGAACGTTGCGCATGCGCAGTTTATGACTAATCGCACCGATGCGAGGAAAAATAACAATCGAGCAACTCGGAATGAGGGCCATGGTTTTGTCCAATTGCTAACAAACTTGCTGCTGTGATCAACTCAGAATTACCCCCACTATACCCTAAATGGCAAAGTTCACTATAATGTCCTTGTTGTCCACAAGGTGGCAAGCAATGTGTTAGTAATTGTGAGCACCATAATGTCTCTAGTACTCAATAAATGACAATGCGTTAGTAAAAGGAAGCAATGTAATGTCTCTAGCATCCAACAAGCCGGCACTGTACTAGCCACTTGGTAGACTTGCACGTTTGATAACACAGTTCTCCCTGCTGTGTGTATAGGTAAGTCTCTCACTTGGACTATTGAGGTACACATACTGTAAAATGAATCAGTTTTTCACTACTACGGAGACAGAGTGGTTGGCTCACTGCTGCCTCTACACTGCAAGTCTTTACTGAGGATGGGGTGATACACTATACGGGTTGGGGCCAGGTGACCGGCGGTCGGGATCCCGGCCACCAGAATGCCGGCAGGGGGGGGTGAGCGCAACGAAGCCCCGGCCCTTGGAGGCTTGGTATGCTGACCGCTGGGATCCCGAACGCCGGTCACCTGACTACATCCCCACTATGCAACCTTGTACCTCACTGTTTCTGCACCTGAGTGTCTCAGCCTCACTGTCAAGTCCCTAGCACACTGTATGCTGCCTTTGTGTTTCCTCTCACAGCTGCACTGGCTTTGATGTAGGCTAGTCAGGGAAAACAGAAGATGTGGGGCACTTTAAGAACCTGTCTGCATTGATACTGCCTTGTCCTTGCTCTCACTCCCCTTTCTAGGCTGTCTGTAAGGCTGGTGCTGGCAGGCTGTTACTAACTGGCTGGTTTCTGGGTACAAGCTGTAAGTATCAATTACAGTAACTCTACTGGGATTAGAGTCTCTCAGTATGTAGCCTCTCCCTGGACGGGATGTACTAAAGGGAAAATGCGGTAAAACCCCCGTTTGCAGGGGTGTTACCGCGTTTTCATATGTACTAAGGCCCTACTCCGGGTTTACCGCAGGGGGTATCGCCATCTTTTGAGCTTTGGCTTCTTACCGCTGCCCCATCCCGCTGCCGTTCTGCTGCACTCACAATGACTTCCCTTCCCCCGGTCCCCCTCCTCTTTCTCCTCCGCAGCACAGCCTTGTCTCCTTCCGGCTGCAGGGGGGAGAAGGAGGATCACGGGGACTCCCTGCACGTCAACTCCACTGGCGCACGCAGGGGGGGTTCTGAGTACCCAGAAACCCCCCCCCCCCCCCCCCTGACCAGCCCAATTCTTTTTATCTGAGACGGAGACAGCTGTGTCTCCATCTCAGTACAAACCGCGATCGCGACCTCTACCGCGATTGCGATCACTGAAGCTGCTGCTGCACGGAGCTCTCGTCGGCCAGAGCTCAGGCTTCACAGCAGCCAGTGCCGGCCCGACGCATACGTGTCAGCGTACAGCGCCAGACTCAGGAGGGAGCTGCTCTACTGCAGAGTGTGAGTGACTATCTGTCGCTCATGCTCTACACCGCCGTGGCCACCCGCTCACCAGCACCTACCTGCCCTCCTGCCTGTTCGCCCAGGACACAGAGAGCACAGACTGAGCACAGCACAGCTGTGTGTCCTCCCGGCTCCCAGCCCTCCCGCGATGCAGGGAAACGGGGAATCCGGAAACTGACAGTGCAGCATTTGGTGACGAAGGGGGAGCTGGAGCTGCACTATAATAGAGAAGGTATGTGCTTCTGCATGGCTGGCAGCTCCCCCTTGTCAAAGTCGAAAAATATTGTAATGCATATGCCCTGTACTAACCCCATGCACATGCCCGCTGCTCGTGCACTCAGTCCGCCGTGCGTGCACATATCCGCAATTTGCGTAGGATCGCTCCTGCGATCATGCGCGTGATATGGGTATTTACGGCGGAGTTTGTGAGCGCGTAGGGGGGTATTAGAACATTACATATTTAACCCAAATAGTGCATTTTGTACCCATAGTTCCCCTACACCACATCAGCGAGTATCAATAGTTTAAACAGTTCCAGGACTAAGGGATTCGCCTTTGCATGATAGGAAGGGTCAGATAAAGGTTGGAAGGTGATGTCTAGTATCCAGCTGTAGGGTATTTTAAGGGTAACAGTGGTTAGAGAAAGATTACAGGAAAAAGTGGAGGCTGCGCTGGTAGAGGAAAGAACAATGTAAACCACTCAATAGGTAAGTATAAAAATTTATTTATAAAACATAAATTCTTTAAAAAGCAGGAATTCTGTGCAAGATAATGTGCCAAATATATGCAGGAAAAAATAAAAAAATAAAAAATAAAAATTGCCAATAATATGCAAGGTTGGAGTTTACCCTGGATGCTGGTACAGGATTAATGGAAATTATTCTCTAGAATCCGTTCCATATTTTGCCCATCAATATAGTGTCCAGTTATAATCCGGAATAGAGGATACCCTTTTAGATGTTGCTAAAGAGAGTCCATGAGAGATTTTCCATATACCGCTAGAGGATTAATGCAATGTCTCTTAGATGTAGAGTACCTCATGCAATGCGGGAATAGGCTGGTGCCTCTCTCGGGCTTCTCCGGGTAACTGGTCGGCAAAATGGGCTGGTTCGGGTCCAATTCAGAGATGTCCTGTTCCAACGGGTAAATACCTGACGCGTTTCGCTGCACAAGCCTGCACCTTTGAAAAAGCTGCAGGCTTGTGCAGCGAAACGCGTCAGGTATTTACCCGTTGGAACAGGACATCTCTGAATTGGACCCGAACCAGCCCATTTTGCAGACCAGTTACCCGGAGAAGCCCGAGAGAGGCACCAGCCTATTCCCGCATTGCATGAGGTACTCTACATCTAAGAGACATTGCATTAATCCTCTAGCGGTATATGGAAAATCTCTCATGGACTCTCTTTAGCAACATCTAAAAGGGCATCCTCTATTCCGGATTATAACTGGACACTATATTGATGGGCAAAATATGGAACGGATTCTAGAGAATAATTTCCATTAATCCTGTACCAGCATCCAGGGTAAACTCCAACCTTGCATATTATTGGCAATTTTTATATTTTATTTTTTATTTTTTTATTTTTTTCCTGCATATATTTGGCACATTATCTTGCACAGAATTCCTGCTTTTTAAAGAATTTATGTTTTATAAATACATTTTTATACTTACCTATTGAGTGGTTTACATTGTTCTTTCCTCTACCAGCGCAGCCTCCACTTTTTCCTGTATTCCTTTGTTGGGAGTGACTCCCCTGTAATATTGGCTGCTGCTTAGCTAACCATCTTGTCTCACAGCGCCCGAATACCTTTTGGGTATATTTTACCTTATTCTTTGCGTTAGAGAAAGATTGCATGTTCCAGCGTATAGTTATGTGCAGAAGTAGAATATAGATATTAACTGTATTTACTGTATATTATGTATGCGGCGGGAATCCAGAGGATACCACCCACAAGAGCAGTTGGGGAAAGACATCGCCCATCTATTCAAATCAACCTATGACCTCTTCTGTAATGAAAAGACACATCTCTGTGTCCAATGAGATTACAGTGACCATTGTATTGTGTATGTAAATTGTGTATAAAAAGCCCATTGTTGCCTGGCCCGTCAGAAGACTCTGAACGCTTTCTATCTGACTAGCGGAGGACCGGCCGGGTTGCGCTTGCGAACATTCTCACGTATGTACATTCTCTGTAGCCATTATTCTGTTTAGATTCATCTTGTTAGCCTGTAGTGTATGATTTGTACTGTTTTACCTTTTGGAATAATCCACGGTGGCCTTAGAACCCTGTGGTTTCAACTACAAATCGGTGTTGTGTCTTCACTTTCCGGCCAGGGTTTAAAGTGTATTTTAACTGTATAAGGTTTACAAGTATTGATAAGGTGTACGCACTGCAGGTACTTTATACCGTCAGCGCTACTTAAGGTTTAAGGTATAACATCGTTGCTGTACTTTGTTGCTAAGGGTTTAAAGTGTTATCATATCATTGCATTGTATCATTAACAAGGTTTAAAGGTTATCGATTGTGTGTGCGCACGCTGAGCGTACTCTGTACACTCAGCGCGGCGTGTGTACGCCAAGTACGTACCACGTGCGGGACTCTGTACGCAAATAGCTTACAAAGTGCGTAGCACATGTATTCAGTATAGCGGCCATAGCGGCTCCACGGTAATAGTGTATCTAGAGGTATAGCTTTACGGTCTAAGATAATATCGACATTATCACCCTTTATACTGTGTGTGCATTTGTCAGTATGCCTCTGTACAGTGTGTGTGTGTGTGTGTGTGTGTGCGCGCGCGCGCTTCTGGTCCCTGTGTGTCTGTTAGTGTGCCCATATACAATCTATATGTCAGTGTGCTCCTGGTCCCTGCGTCTGTCAGTTGGGATGTATTTGTGTGCCTGACGCCGAGATAGATAGATACATATATATATGCATATATCTATATATATATCTAAAGATTTTTTTTTATATATAAATGTATGCGGAAACCCCCCTCGGTAAATCCTGCGTTTGCCCCTGACCTCCCGGGGCTGGAAGGTGAGGGAAGCCACCTCAAACCCTCTCCTGCCGACCACCACTGATTGCAGGACACCCCTGGCATCGCTTTGAGATAATCGCATATGTTAGTATATATGCGATTAGCATCATTGCGATGACCGGCGATGACCCATGATCATTGATAGTACATCCCGCCCTCTGTCTGGCTAAAGCAGGAGGTAGTGGCCACAGACTGACAGGCTGTTGGGGTAATGAGTAACTGGAAGGGGTGAACGATGCCGTGGTTTTGCACTATATTTCCTGTGAAGGGGCAAGAGCCCTACTCACGGACAGTCTTCCCACCTGGGTTGACACCCTGAGGGCTCTATCTCTCTCGCTCTCCCATGCAGCACCCTTCTCCTCACAGCGCTCTGAGGGAACTCCTCCACTTACTCAGATCCCCTCAGGGCTCTACTGGGAGATAAACCCACCTCCTCTTTTCCCGCTCTGCAGACTCCTCCAAGGGGCAGGGACATCAGCCAATAGTGGGGCGCCAGTCCTCCAACTCTCCAGGCACTGCAGTTGCCCTTCTCTGAGTCCTAGTGTCTGCTGGGTTATGCTGCTCATGTCACAGGAGAAAGGAGGGGTTTGTTAACCCCTGCAGCGTCAGTCTTCCTCCAAACGCTGGAAGAACTGGATCCACAGTGGATTACCACAAATAGACCCCATAGTGTGAACAAAACATCAACAGCCTCTGCCCTCAAGCCTGCTAACAGCAGAACTGAGCAGCTCAGGCATGAAGCACTGATGGTTTAAACCATCAATGTTACATGACCACATAGGGGTATATGTATTAACCTGGAGAATGCATAAGGAAATGATAAACCAGTGATAAATGCAAGGTGATAAACGCACCAGCCAATCCGCTCCAATATGTAAATTAACAGTTAGGAGCGGATTGGCTGGTGCGTTTATCACCTTGCATTTATCACTGGTTTATCACTTCCTTATGTCTTCTCCATGTTATTACATCTGCCCCATAGTGTGTTACCATCAATGGTTTTTGAATCCATCTACTTCAATGCTAACCATTGTTGGAGGGGGCTCTGATGACCATCCTTAGAGAGGAGACAGTGCCTCGCCACTAAGCCCTGCCCCTTCATGGCAAAATGCAGTGATTTGCGGTTCCTTTGAGGTAAGTGGGGTTAAATGATGCAAATTTGCATCATTTAACCCCGTCCCCTCAATACAGAGCCGCAAATTCCCAGCTATAATATCCACATCCTGCCTGCTTCAGTAGGAAGTGGGCGGGATAGAGGAGATTTACCCACTCTTCGGAGAACTGCCTGAGAAATCGGTAGTTGGCAAGTATGCATATAGGCCCAGTAATTTGTTCGCTTTCACTGCACTCCTGTAATCATATGCATAGTCACTGAGGAGATTGACATTTGTGGTCTTATAACATACATGCCAACATTCTGGCTGCTCTCTCCGGGCGAGAACAGCCAGGTCGGCTTAGCAGGGGGGCAGGGGAGGGCAGTGACGTGAGGAGGGGGTGGACCGGAGGCGGGATGGGGACGGGGCGGAGACAGGATGAGGGTGGGGTTACAGAAACACCTCTTTTAAGCCACGCCCGCTCTGTAATGCTGCGATCACGGCATTATACTGCAGGGGGCGTGGCTATGACGACGCGATTCAGCAAGAATCGCGCCATCGACTGCCCGGACCGCCCACTTTACACACTAAGTGGGTGGACGGGCAGGGGCAACCTCAAGAATCGGGAGACTTGCCTGCTCTTCCGGGGGAGTAGGCAAGTGTGCCTTATAACTGCTACTCCAAAACCAATTTGGTATTAATCTGGTGCTGAAAAAGGTGGCTGTTCCCCCAAAGTGGCACACAGCTTTAAATAGCTGCAATAAGAATCTGTCAAGACTGAGAAAGCACAGAGATAAATAGTGGTTTATAGTATTAGGTATCCACAGTTGCCATGGAGATAGCAGAAAATCCCATGGTTTACTTTCTTGCCAAACGTTGTTATGTAGGGCTTGATGACTGAACTGTTAATAAAAATGCCAGTTATCTGATACAAGGCAGAGTGACAAAACTAGCAACATGCCAACATCCTGCTTGATGAAATTGTGACCTAAACATGAACTAGCTGTGTGTGTGACTCATTCAGCTGTCGGTTTTATACAGATTCCTGAATCACTCACATCTAGAGTCAAAACAAATCTGCACATTGAAATGATAGTTGTGCAGAAATATCTTCCTACACATTTGGGAGATCCTACTGTATAAAAACTAGCGCAGAAGAAATGTGTTTCATTTCAGATGTCAGCATACATTTTGTAACCTGCACTTCATAAACAGCAGCCAGAGAGGGTCATTCAGATCTGATCGCTGCTGTGCGTTTTCGCACAGAGGGAGATCAGATCCGAACTGCACATGCATATGTACCGCAATGCGCCAGTGCGCCGCACAACAGCGACAGGCATAGGCGCCTAGCGATGGGATGGTGCGAAAAATCCGAACGCACGGGCGTTAGCAAGGTGATTGAGAGGAAGAGGCCGTTTGTGGGTTGCAACTGACCGTTTTCCGGGAATGTCTGGAAAAACGCAGACGGAATCAGGCGTTTTCAGGAAGGGTGTCTGACGTCAGCTCTGGCCCCTATCAGCAGGAATCAATTGCACAGGAAGAGTAAGTTCTGGGCTGTGCAGAGACTGCACAAAATCAGTTTGTGCAGCTCTGCTACACATGCGATCGCACAATTGCACGGAGCTTTAACCCTCTCCCTGTAGGCGGCGACTATCTGATCACAGAGCAGCCAAAAAAAATGCAGCCCATCGATCAGATCTGAATTAGGCCCAGAATCTGATTTGTTGCTATAGGCAACACATTAATTTGCCTGTGCACATGTTTTTATAAATATAGCTTAATATTGTTCTACCTCTTTTTAAATGTAATAGTGTTGTGCTTAAAGTCTCCCATACATCAGCAATTGCAAAAAACAATTCACAGATTCGAAGATTTTTGCCCCCCAATTTAAATAAACCGAATCCATCAATTTGCACCCATACATTACAGATATTTTTCACTGATTTGCAGACCTGCCAATCTTGAAAAGCTCATCAGTTTCCAAGAAACAGTCTGCAAATCTGCTGATTGTTACCATACACTAGAAATCTACAACCCCAATTGATCTGTGGAATTAAACATGTTGAAAAACCTGGTTTAGCAATCCCAATCACTTTCCGGTCGGAATTTGCGAACTGTGAATCCCATACATTGCAGATTTATTTACACAATTATCTGCAAAGTGCCAATTTGCCCCAACTGATTGCTTATGTCTGGGGGCCTTTACTCCCTTACTTTGATACCTTTTTTGTATTTAACACACTTTACTCTCTATTATTTGGGTTATTCAATTGCTGCAATATAAACATACAGATCCTGCATTAACATAAGGTATATAATAAATGTGGCTGCCATAGCTGTCCTCACTTTGGCAAAATATATACATACAATATGTAAATATTTTGTCTCTGTTTTGCTTTTTGTCCCCTCTGTCCATCTGTGCCTGCATCTCTGTTTCTGGTTCCCCCACTCTGTACCTCCTTTTGTATTTATTTAAGTTATGCCGCCGGCCGGCCTGCCGCGTGCGCCGAATTCAGGATAAAGCTGGCTGTGTCTGCAGCAGCCTTTTCCTCCCGATGATTGGCTCCTGCACACACGTGACCGTGCAGGAGCCCAGCAGCAGCAGCCACCACGCTGACGCGGATGACATGCAAGCAGTTTGTTGTTGGGAGGGGGTGGTCCTGACAACGTAGGCATGTCTGGACCATGTGCGGGGCGGGCCACTGGGTCCAGAAACATGTCTGCCCGCCGATTGCCTCGCAGGTAGGCTGTGTAGGCAGCGGGCAACTCTAAACATGTATCTTAGCTTAGGGGGGGGGGGGGGGGGGCAGGCATTGCCTCCTAGTAGTAAATATTGCTGTACCAAACAAATTGGGGCAGAAAAGCTATATACTGTATGCAGTGTCAAAAATGCCTGTATATGAAAAGTATATTTATCCAAATTGTTAAATCTGCTTATCCTTTTATTTTTCTTACAGCAATTACGCCATGAAAATTTGGTAAATCTATTAGAAGTATGCAAGAAAAAGAAGCGCTGGTATCTAGTGTTTGAATTTGTTGACCGTACAGTTCTCGACGACCTGGAACAGTTTCCCAGTGGGTTAGACTTCAACAGAGTACGGAAGTATTTATTCCAGATAATAAGAGGAATAGGATTTTGCCATAATCACAATGTGAGTAATACAATGCCTCCAAATCATATCACTGATTAATGTTTAGTTATTATTAATTACTTTGCCCTGGATTACATACAAAATAACATTATTGTTTGATTTAGAGAAAAGACATACAAATCTGTATTCATTAAAGACAATTGTAATAAAAAAAGGTCATGTGATAAATTTTAATATGATTTGCAAAAAAGGGTCAGTTTTGCACTTTATTTTACATATCTGAATGCAGTCATGTGTCTGGTGGGAGGGAATGCTACTTCTGATAAAATATCAAATTACATTTACTGATTTCTTGCTGATTCTAGAGGCCTAAGTCAGACTGGATCGCTGCAGCGGCAGCAATCGCAGTCTGAAGCCCTTGCTGGAGTGCGCACGCGCAGTGCGGCCACTGTGCATGTGTACTCCAGCAAGGGCCTCAGACTGCTATTAGTATCTCAGGGCTGCAATCGCAGAGGCGGTCGTGGGACGGGAGGGGGCGTACCAACGGCGTTAGAATGCCGTTGGTGGGGCGTGGTCCAGACAACGCAGGCGTGTCCGGACCGTTGTAGGGGCGGGCCGCAGTGGCTGCGTGACGTCACGGGCAGCCTCTGCGACCTGGGACGTGACGAGTAGCAGCCTGCCAGCGCGCAGGAGCTGCGCTGGCAGGGAGCTACTCAGTGGGTGCAAAAGCATCGCCACTGTGCGATTCTTTTGCACCCTTGCAGGGGATTAGGACCTGACATTTGGGGAAGACTAGCCCTGTGCTGGGCATCCCCCCGCATGACTGAGTAACTGATCATAGATGTGCTAAATTTAGCATATCTTCGATCAGATCTGAATTACCCCCTATTTTGGGAACAAAGCAAGTAACTTTGCACCTGGAGAAACCAGGTTGCAATGCAAGGGTTGCAAACACATTGAATACTGACTGCTATTGCATGTAGCGGAGCCTACAATTGCTGCACAGTTTTATTCTCAATGGGGAAGACGATCTGACCCCTATGCATACCTCCCAACATGACCCTCTCCAGGAAGGACCGAATGCTCTTCTCCTGGACTTCCCTCTTAATTTATGATTGCCAACACCTTTCTTATCTATCAACCTGTTCAAAACAGGTGATGGCAATGACAAATTTACAGAAAAATCCAGAAGCAGAGCATTGTGTCCCTCCTGGAGAGGGTCATGTTGGGAGGTATGCCTATGTACCAAACTACAAAAAGCAAAGTTTTTGGGGAGTTTGGCCCCATTAGTTTACAATTCACTTCAGATGGTGTAAAACACTTAAAGCCTATGGAGGCTTACTTGCAGGAGAGATATCTTCCAATCCCTCTCCCACAGCCTCCATCTGGCGGTGGAAACTGACACTGTGCTGAAATATGAAAGACTTTAGTACATAGCAGAGATATTTTCAGACAAGATTAAAATAGACGTTGCAATCATGGCAGTGCCACAATTATTAAGACATAGGTCCCTAAATCTCTCTCCATATTTTACATCTTCCCCACCTACAGTACAGTGTAACATGGTTTTGCCAAAGTGCATATTACTTCTTTTTTTTTGTTGCTTTGTGTGTGTGTGTCTAATGGGTGTGCGATCATGTTCTGAAATATGCACGCCTTGGTGGTAACATGTATAATTAGAAGTCATTATACATAATACAGGCCAGCTGAAATATGGACAGAGCTGATCAGTGGAGGATGAGTCTGAAGCACAGAGTAGGGGAGAGTAACATTCAGTCTGCTTGGTAATAGTTAATCTCATTACCATGTGTTCTCTTCCTAGGTCTGCGCCAATTCATCTTTTCAACATGCCTTTGACAGATGGCTGCAGAAAGTGACTGAAAGGGGCATACAGATGTAGCTATTCTGAGCTTGCCGCAATGCAAAGCGATCATAAAAAGTGTGCCTATGAATGGGTGCGTGCCCCTAGGAAATGGATGGTGCGAATGCGGTTGTGACTATTCACACACTGGTGCACAAAATTGCACATGTGTATGCATTGCGGCAAAGCTGAGCATAGCTAAATCTGTGCGTGGAAGAAAAAGTGGAAATGTATTTCCTATGTGTATACCTTACCACGAAAATACTATGAATGTATTAACACACACATGGAAGCTTCTGTGAGTGGATTTTGTACTCTTGCTAGTATTGATTTATTTTTTTCTCTAGAACACTGGTACAGAAATTCTTCTTTTATTTATATAAATTATATATATATCTATATATATCTATATATATATATATATATATATATATATATATATATATATGTAATATTATATTATATTACACTTAGTTATGGCTTTCTACCCTAGATTATCCATCGAGACATAAAGCCAGAGAACATATTGGTGTCACATTCAGGCGTGGTAAAATTGTGTGATTTTGGATTTGCCCGTACTTTGGCTGCCCCAGGAGAGGTGTACACGGATTATGTGGCTACACGATGGTACAGAGCACCGGAGCTATTGGTTGGGGACATCAAGTATGGCAAGTATGTGACTTTCTGATAATGATGAGCAGTGATACAAACATCTTGGCATGTCTCTGTTTTGGCTTTGAGTAACTATTAATTATTAAGAATTGTAATTGTGTTCATTAGAGCCGTTGACGTGTGGGCTATTGGCTGCTTGGTAACAGAAATGCTCACGGGTGAGCCACTTTTTCCTGGAGATTCTGATATTGACCAGTTGTACCTCATCATTAAATGCCAAGGTAAGGTTATTTTAGCATTTTGGCTCTTAAAAATATGAACTAATAGTGTGACAATAACACAGAGCTCACCAGGGGCTGTTACATTTCTTGTGCCTAGAAAATCGGCTTTCACAGTGGTGTATCTATAGTGGATGCAGTGTGGGCCCCCTGGACCCTGTGGGCCCTTGTGCCCTGCACACACTGCACCCATTTTTTTCAATACTTACCCTTCAGAATCCCGGGTAGGCAGCAGCAGCGCTGCAGGAATCACTAGAAAAATGGCGCAGCAGTAATTTTCCCGGCATTTTGAGCATGCACATTAAGAAAATCTCGGGGAAAATGGCTGTTGCGTCATTTTCCCGGAGACATGTGCATCAGCACTAGACTCTGGGACAGCGTTAGGGTCCCCTAGTGACCTTAGTGCCGGCAAGAGAGGAGGGGGCCTCCTCCTCTTTTGATACGCCCTGCTTATAATGCAATTATCACTGTTCCCTCTAATCTGAACAGTCTGGAGATGTAATAGTATTGAACTGGAACTTGCTATGAAAAATCGTACACATTGGGAACACAGGCGCTGATTCAGACCTGATCGTTGGTCTGCAAAGTATGCTGTCCTGCGTTGGGATAGTCGCCGCCTCCAGGGGGAGTGTAAATTCGCCGTGCAAGTATGTGATCCTATGTGTACGCTGAGCTGTAAAAATCCACTCTGTGCAGCCCAGGATGTACTCCTCCAGTGCGATCACATTAGGCTGATCGGGGCCGGAGCTAACGCCAGACCCCCTCCCTGAAAACGCTTGGACATGCCTGCGTTTTTCAGGACACGCCCTGTAAATGGTCAGTTGCCACCCACAAATGGCTTCCTCCTGTCAATCACCTTGCAAACGCCCGTGCGTTTGGATCTTTTGCACCATCCCGTCGCTGACCAGCGATGCGCGTTGTTGTTGTCCAACGCGCATGCACATTGCGGTGCATACACCTGATCGCCTACTGTATGAAAATACACAGCAGCGATCCGGTCTGTATCACCCCCACAGCCCAGTGATCCTAATTAGAGTCATAGTTTAACTCTTTCCTGTCTGCATTACTTAGTTTAGATGGAAAATTGACACTCAGGTCTATGGCCTGAGCCTGTTTGCGAAATGAAGCTTGTGTGTTCTCACACAGTATCCGGACTCCACGTCGACACCACTTAGGTCGACACACCTTAGGTCGACACACCTTAGGTCGACGCCTGAAACAGGTCAACACGGACAATAGGTCGACATGAACAAGGTCGACATGGAAAAAGGTTGACATTATTATTATTATTTTTTTCATTTTTAGAACTTTTTTATACTTTACGATCCACGTGGACTACAATTGAGAATGGTAACCTGTGCCGAGCGCAGCAGCGAGGGGACACGGTGCACTAATTGGGGTTACTAGTCAGATTACACAGAAAACGACACCAAAAAAACATAAAAAACTCATGTCGACCTATTTTCCATGTCAACCTTTTTCAGATGTCGACCTAAGGTGTGTCAACCAATTAAGTGGTGTCGACCTAATTGGTGTCGACCCCGAGTCCCAAACCCTTTTCACATTGTGCATACTGCCTTCCAATCGCATCTCCACTTGCAACAGAAAAGGGCATAACTAGGCTAGGGTGTAGTATGGTATGCAGGCGGCCGGGCTCCCGGCGACCAGCATACCGGTTCCCGGGATCCCGACCGCCGGCATACCGATAGCGTGGCAAGCGCAAATGAGCCCCTTGCGGGCACGGTGGCGCGCTACGCGCGCCAAGCTATTTATTCTCCCTCCAGTGGGGTCGTGGACCCTCAAGAGGGAGAAAAAGTGTCGGTATGCCGGCTGTCGGGATTCCGGCGCCGGTATACTGTGTGCCGGGTTCCCGACATGCGGCAAACTGAAGACCACCCTTAGGCTATAATGAAAAACTCACTTATTTACATGCACACAAAGAGGGAGCATATTTAGAAGATTGTGTTCAGCAAATATTTGGGTCCCTAATATTTAGAAGTTCTGAACACACAATCTAAGATGTCCTCATCAGTTTTAGATGTTGTTCTTTAGTAATAAATAGTAAAGTTTATTAATTTGGTTGCTATGTGTTGCAGCATTTTGCTATTAACATGATGTTATTAAGTAATCCTTTTTATGCTTGGTTAGATTTCTAAACACAGTTACAAGTCAATTATTAATTAAAATATATACAGAAAACTTTCCTTTAGGCTGGGTCAGCGTCAGTGGTTTTTCAGCACAGGTATAATGATGTGACTAAATCACTAATGATAATATACAGTAAGCAATGAACATTTGGCCTATATTATATTTACTGCTTTGTGTTGCAGGTAACCTGACTCCACGCCTTCAAGAGCTGTTTTACAAGAATCCACTGTTTGTTGGTGTGACTTTACCAGAAATCAAGGAAGTTGAACCTCTTGAAAGGCGATATCCTAAACTTTCTCCCATTATATTAGATTTAGCCAAGGTAACTTCTGTCAGATTCTAGTGGTTTACTGGCAAAACTATCTAGTACATATATATATTAAATCAGCTAAAAAGGATCCCATATATATGCTCATTAATAAGCAATTTTTCACATAATTGAGACATAAAAATGGATCTTTGCCAAACATGGACCTATGACCTTATTGAGCTTCAGTTGCAGGTTTGCTAATTTAGCAAAACTGCACTTGCTGACAATTGCATGTTGGGGGCCACCCAGTACAGGGCAATGTCATCCAGCATGCTAATTGGACGCAAGCTATGCGATCGCAGTTCAATCGCGATCGCATTGCTGACCCCGCCTGGCTATGAAGACAGGAGCTGTGCAGCCATCGTACAATTTGCAGTGGCCACATCTGATATCACGCAGCCTCCCCATAAATGGCCCAGACCTGCCTGCGTTCCCGTCGTCACACCCCTGCAATGCTGCGTCGCTGTCCTTGACCTCCCAACGAATGCTTCGACCTGTCAATCAGGCAGAGGCGTTTGCATCACTGCAATGCGATCGTATCTCCCTACCTGCGTAGAACGGTACCTGCGCAGGCGCACTGGCCAGGAAAACAGGAGAATGCAATCGCATTGCTGATACAATCAGTATTGAATAAGGCCCCTAGTTCATAGCACGGCAGACCTAAAGACCTTCATGGGCACTTATACTCCTAGGTCTTCCAGATATTTTGCTACGCAGTTTCCAATTGAACAGCCTGGCCTTTATTGTGATTCAGTGGAACTGCAGGGCTTTAATTATTGTATTACAACCCTTCTGAGACTGATAGATATCGTCAACTATTTTCTTGATGTTATCAGCAGTATCTTTTGATCTTGGCATGTGTCTCTTGAAAATACTGTATGTATTGACATATTTAGGAATAATGTAGTCTGAATTGTATTAAATAGGGTGGGTCGCAGTCAGGAATTAACCAGTTTAGTGAAGCGGAGGGGGGGGGGGGGGGGGGAGGAGTAGATTTTTACATAAAACTAATTAATTTGTGATTACTTTGCTCACCATATTAACTGGTTCAAAAGTGTCCCTATATCTATGGAGGCTTCAAATATATAAGTAGAGTATGTGATAATAACACACTCTACATTCAGGATTGTGCATATTTCTGGTTCTTACTCCTACATATTTTATTGTTAAGGTAGGTATACACTATACAATTATCTGTCAGATAATCTGCCAGATCTAGCTGGTTGGAATGAAAATCTGGTAATTGATGGGAGCAAATTACAATCTATCATTTGCTCCCAAACACTGCAAAACTGTCAAAAAATAAGATTTTACTCACCGGTAAATCTATTTCTTGTAGTCCGTAGTGGATGCTGGGAACTCCGTAAGGACCATGGGGAATAGACGGGCTCCGCAGGAGACTGGGCACTCTAAAAGAAAGATTAGGTACTATCTGGTGTGCACTGGCTCCTCCCACTATGACCCTCCTCCAGACCTCAGTTAGGATACTGTGCCCGGAAGAGCTGACACAATAAGGAAGGATTTTGAATCCCGGGTAAGACTCATACCAGCCACACCAATCACACCGTATAACTCGTGATACTACACCCAGTTAACAGTATGAAATATAACTGGGCCTCTCAACAGATGGCTCAACAATAACCCTTAGTTAGGCAATAACTACATACAAGTATTGCAGACAATCCGCACTTGGGATGGGCGCCCAGCATCTACTACGGACTACAAGAAATAGATTTACCGGTGAGTAAAATCTTATTTTCTCTGACGTCCTAGTGGATGCTGGGAACTTCGTAAGGACCATTGGGATTATACCAAAGCTCCCAAACGGGCGGGAGAGTGCGGATGACTCTGCAGCACCGAATGAGAGAACTCAAGGTCCTCCTCAGCCAGGGTATTAAATTTGTAGAATTTAGCAAACGTGTTTGCCCCTGACCAAGTTGCAGCTCGGCAAAGTTGTAAAGCCGAGACCCCTCGGGCAGCCGCCCAAGATGAGCCCACTTTCCTCGTGGAATGGGCTTTTACTGATTTAGGATGCAGCAATCCAGCCGCAGAATGCTCCAGCTGAATTGTGCTACAAATTCAGCGAGCAATAGTCTGCTTAGAAGCTGGAGCACCTATTTTGTTGGGTGCCTACAGGATAAAAAGCGAGTCAGTTTTCCTGACTCCAGCCGTCCTGGAAATATACATTTTTAAGGCCCTGACTACGTCCAGGAACTTGGAATCTTCCAAGTCCCTAGTAGCCGCAGGCACTACAATAGGTTGGTTCAAGTGAAAAGCTGATACCACCTTAGGGAGAAACTGGGGACGAGTCCTCAATTCTGCCCTATCCATATGGAAAATCAGATAAGGGCTTTTACATGACAAAGCCTCCAATTCTGACACACGCCTGGCCGAAGCCAAGGCCAATAACATGACCACTTTCCACGTGAGATATTTCAAATCCACAGTTTTAAGTGGCTCAAACCAATGTGATTTTAAGAAACTCAACACCACGTTGAGATCCCAAGGTGCCACAGGAGGCACAAAAGGGGGATGAATATGTAGCACTCCCTTTACAAATGTCTGAACTCCAGGCAGTGAAGCCAGTTCTTTCTGGAAGAAAATCGACAGAGCCGAAATCTGGACCTTAATGGAACCCAAGTTTAGGCCCATAGTCACTCCTGACTGTAGGAAGTGCAGAAAACGACCCAGCTGAAATTCCTCTGTTGGGGCCTTCCTGGCCTCACACCACGCAACTTATTTTCGCCAAATACGGTGATAATGGTTTGCGGTTACTTCTTTCCTGGCTTTTATCAGCGTAGGAATGACTTCCTCCGGAATGCCCTTTTCCTTTAGGATCCGGAATTCAACCGCCATGCCGTCAAACGCAGCCGCGGTAAGTCTTGGAACAGACAGGGCCCCTGCTGTAGCAGATCCTGTCTGAGCGGTAGAGGCCATGGGTCCTCTGATATCATTTCTTGAAGTTCTGGGTACCAAGCTCTTCTTGGCCCATCCGGAACCACGAGTATCGTTCTTACTCCTCATTTTCTTATTATTCTCAGTACCTTTGGTATGAGAGGCAGAGGAGGGAATACATAAACCGACTGGTACACCCACGGTGTCACTAGAGCGTCCACAGCTATTGCCTGAGGGTCCCTTGACCTGGCGCAATATCTAGTTTTTTGTTTAGGTGGGACGCCATCATGTCCACCTGTGGCCTTTCCCAACGGTTTACCAACAGTTGGAAGACTTCTGGATGAAGTCCCCACTCTCCCGGGTGTAGGTCGTGTCTGCTGAGGAAGTCTGCTTCCCAGTTGTCCACTCCCGGAATGAACACTGCTGACAGTGCTAAGACGTGATTTTCCGCCCATCGGAGAATCCTTGTGGCTTCTGCCATCGCCATCCTGCTTCTTGTGCCGCCCTGTCGGTTTACATGGGCGACTGCCGTGATGTTGTCTGATTGGATCAGTACCGGCTGGTTTTGAAGCAGAGGCCTTGCCAGACTTAGGGCATTGTAAATGGCCCTCAGTTCCAGAATATTTATGTGTAGGGACGACTCCTGACTTGACCAAAGTCCTTGGAAATTTCTTCCCTGTGTGACTGCCCCCCAGCCTCGAAGGCTGGCATCCGTGGTTACCAGGACCCAGTCCTGTATGCCGAATCTGCGGCCCTCTTGAAGATGAGCACTCTGCAGCCACCACAGTAGAGATACCCTGGTCCTTGGAGACAGGGTTATCAGCCGATGCATCTGAAGATGCGATCCCGACCACTTGTCCAAGAGGTCCCACTGAAAGGTTCTTGCATGGAACCTGCCAAATGGAATTTTGCTTCATTAGAAGCTACCATTTTTCCCAGGACTCGTGTGCAGTGATGCACCGATACCTGTTTTGGTTTCAGGAGGTCTCTGACTAGAGATGACAGCTCCTTGGCTTTCTCCTGCGGGAGAAACACTTTTTTCTGTTCTGTGTCCAGAACCATCCCCAGGAACAGTAGGTGTGTGGTAGGAACCAGCTGTGACTTTGGAATGTATAGAACCCATCCGTGCTGTTGTAGCACTTCCCGAGATAGTGCACTCCGACCAACAACTGCTCCTTGGACCTCGCCTTTATAAGGAGATCGTCCAAGTACGGGATAATTAAAACTCCCTTTTTTCGAAGGAGTATCATCATTTCTGCCATTACCTTGGTAAAGACCCTCGGTGCCGTGGACAGTCCAAACGGCAGTGTTTGGAATTGGTAATGGCAATCCTGTACCACAATTCTGAGGTACTCCTGGTGAGGATGGTAAATGGGGACATGTAGGTAAGCATCCTTGATGTCCAGGGATACCATGTAATCCCCCTCCTCCAGGCTTGCAATAACCGCCCTGAGCGATTCCATCTTGAACTTGAATTTTTTTATGTATGTGTTCAAGGATTTCAAATTTAAAATGGGTCTCACCGAACCGTCCGGTTTCGGTACCACAAACAGTGTGGAATAGTAACCCCGTCCTTGTTGAAGTAGGGGCACCTTGACTATCACCTGCTGGGAATACAGCTTGTGAATTGCCTCTAGCACAGCCTCCCTGCCTGAGGGAGTTGTCGGCAAGGCAGATTTGAGGAAACGGCGGGGGGGAGACGCCTCGAATTCCAGCTTGTACCCCTGAGATACTACTTGAAGGATCCAGGGATCCACCTGTGAGCGAGCCCACTGATCGCTGAAAATTTTTTGAGGCGGCCCCCCACCGTACCTGGCTACGCCTGTGGAGCCCCCGCATCATGCGGTGGACTCAGAGGAAGCGGGGGAAGAATTTTGATTCTGGGAACTGGCTGACTGGTGCAGCTTTTTCCCTCTTCCCTCGTCTCTGTGCAGAAAGGAAGCGCCTTTAACCCGCTTGCTTTTCTGAAGCCGAAAGGACTGTACCTGATAATACAGTGCTTTCTTAGGCTGTGAGGAAACCTGAGGTAAAAAATTTTCTTCCCAGCTGTTGCTGTGGATACGAGGTCCCAGAGACCATCCCTAAACAATTCCTCACCCTTATAAGGCTCTATGTGCCTTTTAAAGTCAGCATCACCTGTCCAGTGTCGGGTCTCTAATACCCTCCTGACAGAATGGACATTGCATTAATTCTGGATGCCAGCCGGCAAAATATCCCTCTGTGCATCCCTCATATATAAGACGACGTCTTATGTTCGCAAAATAGTATCTCTGTTTGACAGGGTTACAGACCACGCTGCAGCAGCACTATCTGCAGGTCTCAGTCTAGTACCTGAGTGTGTAAATACAGACTTCAGGATAGCCTCCTGCTTTTTATCAGCAGGTACCTTCAAAGTGGCCGTATCCTAAGTCGGCAGTGCCACCTTTTTTGACAAACGTATGAGCGCCTTATCCACCCTAGGGGATATCTCCCAGCGTAACTTATCCTCTGGCGGGAAAGGGTACGCCATCAGTAACTTTTTAGAAATTACCCGTTTCTTATCGGGGGAACCCACGCTTTTTCACACTGCATTCACTCATTTGATGGGGGAACAAAACACTGCCTGCTTTTTCTCCCCAAACATAAAACCCTTTTTTAGTGGTACTTGGGTTAATGTCAGAAATGTGTAACACATTTTTTATTGCCGGGATCATGTAACGGATGTTCCTAGTGGATTGTGTATATGTCTCAACCTCGTCGACACTGGAGTCAGACTCCGTGTCGACATCTGTGTCTGCCATCTGAGGGAGCGGGCGTTTTTAAGCCCCTGATGGCCTTTGAGACGCCTGGGCAGGCGCGGGCTGAGAAGCCGGCTGTCCTATAGCTGTTACGTCATCCAGCCTTTTATGTAAGGAGTTGACATTGTGCCCTCTGGAGCTAATGGTGTCCAGTAGCCTAAGAAACCCAAGCTAGCTGCAAGCAGGTATAGCCTGAATCTCACTATGTGAACACACCTTTAGTCTAATGGCCCCCATACATCCGAGATTTATTGGGGCAATGCCCCGATCCCCTGACGGCTGGATCAGGGTATCGGAAATATTAAATATGCTTAAAAACTCTGATTCCCTGATCCTGACGGTCATTTTTAACATGGCTATTTTCCCCAATTCATCAATCAGCGTTTACGGCAGTCAAGGAATCGCCTCATAGATGTATGGGGGCCATTAGGTGCACTACAAAACTTTTAATTGTTGATAAACTCTAGTTTAGATGCCAAGTTATTTGCTAACACAAATCAGTAGTTTCAAATAAATGTACAATATTTTAACATGATACAAATTTATATATCTCTACACTTTGGAATGCAAATGCACAATACTAAATATATGTTGGACAAACTAAAACTGGCAAATTTCTATTGTTCTACTTGTATTTCTCTCCAGTGCGTGTAATGGGCAGCTTCATATCTGGGCTGCAAGAGCCCTCTAGTGGTCATGAATTCTGTGTGTAATCACAAATATCTCCTGACAGAATTCAGACATAGGGGTATATTTACTAAGGTCCCGATTTTGACCGAGATGCCGTTTTTTCATCAAAGTGTCATCTCGGTAATTTACTAAGCAAAAATCACGGCAGTGATGAGGGCATTCGTAATATTTTGGAAGTCCTAGGAAAAAATCACGAATCAATACACCATCGGTCAAATACGCCTGCAATTTGCTAGAAATCGGGAATTTACTAAAAAGTGCAAAACACAAACACTGCCGACAATAGCCAAACACTGCCGTGATAAAATACAAATCGTGAAAAAGTGCTAAAAAAAAACAGACCTGCTTTTTTATCCCGTGTTTGTATAGGCATGCACGGATCCATGAGATCCGTGCATGTTTTTCAGTGGGAAGGGGGGGGAAATGTTCTAAATTTTCAGAAAAAAAATAGCATGGGGTCCCCCCTCCTAAGGCAAACCAGCCTCGGGCTCTTTGAGCCGATCCTGGTTGCAGAAATATGGGGAAAAAATGGACAGGGGTTCCCCCATATTTAAGCAACCAGCATCGGGCTCTGCGCCTGGTCCTGGTTCCAAAAATACAGGGGACAAAAAGAGTAGGGGTCCCCCGTATTTTTGAAACCAGCACCGGGCTCCACTAGCTGGACAGATAATGCCACAGCCGGGGGTCACTTTTATACAGTGCCTTGCGGCCGTGGCATCAAATATCCAACTAGTCACCCCTGGCCGGGGTACCCTGGGGGAGTGGGGACCCCTTCAATCAAGGGGTCCCCCCCCCAGCCACCCAAGGGCCAGGGGTGAAGCCCGAGGCTGTCCCCATCCAATGGGCTGCGGATGGGGGGCTGATAGCCTTTGTGATAAGTGTTTGATATTGTTTTTAGTAGCAGTACTACAAGGCCCAGCAAGCCTCCCCCGCAAGCTGGTACTTGGAGAACCACAAGTACCAGCATGCGGCGGAAAAATGGGCCCGCTGGTACCTGTAGTACTACTACTAAAAAAATACCCCAATAAAGACATTACACACACACCTTGAAAGTATAACTTTAATACATCCATCCACACCTCCATATACACATACTTACCTTATGTTCCCACGCAGGTCGGTCCTCTTCTCCAGTAGAATCCATGGTGTACCTGTAGAAAAAATTATACTCACATAATCCATGGTTGAAGGCTCCTCGGTAAATCCTTTTGTAATCCACGTACTTGAAAAAATAAAAAAACGGATACCCGACCACGAACTGAAAGGGGACCCATGTTTTCACATGGGCCCCTTTCCCCGAATGCCAGAAACCCACTCTGACTGATGTCTAAGTGGGTTTCTTCAGCCAATCAGGGAGCGCCACGTTGTGGCACCCTCCTGATCGGCTGTGTGCTCCTGTACTGTATGACAGGCAGCACACGGCAATGTTACAATGTAGCGCCTATGCGCTCCATTGTAACCAATGGTGGGAACTTTCAGGTCAGCGGTTGACCGAAAGTGACCTCACCGCTGACCTGAAAGTTCCCACCATTGGTTACAATGGAGCGCATAGGCGCTACATTGTAACACTGCCGTGTGCCGCCTGTCATACAGTACAGGAGCACACAGCCGATCAGGAGGGTGCCACAATGTGGCGCTCCCTGATTGGCTGAAGAAACCCACTTAGACATCAGTCAGAGTGGGTTTCTGGCATTCGGGGAAAGGGGCCCATGTGAAAACATGGGTCCCCTTTCAGTTCGTGGTCGGGTATCCGTTTTTTTATTTTTTCAAGTACGTGGATTACAAAAGGATTTACCGAGGAGCCTTCAACCATGGATTATGTGAGTATAATTTTTTCTACAGGTACACCATGGATTCTACTGGAGAAGAGGACCGACCTGCGTGGGAACATAAGGTAAGTATGTGTATATGGAGGTGTGGATGGATGTATTAAAGTTATACTTTCAAGGTGTGTGTGTAATGTCTTTATTGGGGTATTTTTTTAGTAGTAGTACTACAGGTACCAGCGGGCCCATTTTTCCGCCGCATGCTGGTACTTGTGGTTCTCCAAGTACCAGCTTGCGGGGGAGGCTTGCTGGGCCTTGTAGTACTGCTACTAAAAACAATATCAAACACTTATCACAAAGGCTATCAGCCCCCCATCCGCAGCCCATTGGATGGGGGGGACAGCCTCGGGCTTCACCCCTGGCCCTTGGGTGGCTGGGGGGGGACCCCTTGATTGAAAGGGTCCCCACTCCCCCAGGGTACCCCGGCCAGGGGTGACTAGTTGGATATTTGATGCCACGGCCGCAAGGCACTGTATAAAAGTGACCCCCGGCTGTGGCATTATCTGTCCAGCTAGTGGAGCCCGGTGCTGGTTTCAAAAATACGGGGGACCCCTACTCTTTTTGTCCCCCGTATTTTTGAAACCAGGACCAGGCGCAGAGCCCGATGCTGGTTGCTTAAATATGGGGGAACCCCTGTCCATTTTTTTCCCATATTTCTGCAACCAGGATCGGCTCAAAGAGCCCGAGGCTGGTTTGCCTTAGGAGGGGGGACCCCACGCAATTTTTTTTTTACATTTAAACTTTATTTATTTTTTTAACAAAGTGCACAATGAAGCCCAGCACGGATCTCTCAGATCCGGCCGAGATTCATTGTATTAAAGTCAGCAGTGTTTTACAAGTCACTCACGTAAAACACTGCCAAAAAAAACGAATGACATCGACATCGGAAAACCCGAAAATGCAGAATACGGCAGCTTAGTAAATTAGTCGTAATCAATTCAAAAAGTTGCATATTTACACTTTCGACGTCATTCGTGATTGAACTTTGACCTCAAACGGGAAAACACGAATCTTAGTAAATTTACCCCATAGGGGTAAATTTACTAAGATGGGAGTTCTATTTAAGATGGGATGTTGCCCATAGCAACCAATCAGATTTCAAGTATTATCTTCTAGAAGGTGCCAGATAAATGAGAAGTAGAATCTGATTGGTTGCTATGGGCAACATCCCATCTTAAATAGACCTCCCATCTTAGTAATTTTACCCCATATACTTTGTTATGCAAACTAGGTAATATTCAGTAACTATTAAAGAGAAAGTGTAAACAAAGATGTACATCAATATTTTTAAATTGGTATAATATACATGAAATAACCTCAGTGTTTATAATTGTTTAAAATTATCCATCTTGCTTTCTTTCACCCCTCTGTAAGAGGGTGTCATGTTTGGATGGGTGGTCTTCAGTATACCACCAGCTGGGATCCCGGCGGCTAGCATACCTGCGCCAGGATCCCGATCTCCGGCATGCCGACACATATTCTCCCTCTTGGGGGTCCATGACCCCCCTGGAGGGAGAATAAATAGCATGGCACGCATAGCGCTCCACCGTGCCCACAGCTTGGTGAGTGCAGAGATCCCACAAAGGGACTCATTAGCGCTCGCCCAGCTGTCGGTATGCCGGCGGTTTGGATCCCGGCGCCGGTATGCTGGCCCCTGGGATACCGGCCGCTGGCAACTCATACTATACCCGTTTGGATAATGGTGTTTCTCTAACTAAACTGTTAGACAGTCACAAATATTGTAGCCTTGCTGTATACAGTATGTACACTGTTTGCAATAGTGTTCAAACAAGACCAGGGCCAGGCAGTGAGGCTCAAAGGCACCGAGAGTTGTATGGGGCAGGTACAAGGTTCCTGGGACTCTCTATGCCCGGGACAGCAAGGGAGGTGTAACTACACCTAAGAGATGTAGGTCACACCCACTTCTATGTGCACCCAGCTACTGCAGAGGGTCCCAGATGGGGAGCGGCCACACTCCCTTGCTCCTGGGCCTGTCTTGGCAGTCCCGCTGAGGACACGACACTTGTGCTGAAATTACCACTGCCTTAGACTTTTAGCCTGTATCATAGCACATCAGGGATATGATGAGTAAGGCAGGCATTAGCAAATGATGCAGGGCGAAAGTCTAAAGGGCATGAAAAAGTGGTAGTTTAGTGTGCATTGAGTTTGTAATTTAAGGCTTTTCATCCTTTAGATAGTTTAGATGGTAGATTGTAAGATTTGGTAGAGTTGATTAAATAATTTCACCCTTTCTGCAGCTTGTTCCATAGTTGTCTACCCCTTCCCCCCCACACACACATTCTGCAGGAGACTCCCTTAAATAGACCAGCAAGCTCCCTGATTGCATCTTACCCCCATTATGTAGCTGTTACATTCTTGGAGATACATGTATTGATTAGTGCCATTTCCCTGCATTGGTTATAAGGCACAATGATTCCTATGGCTACATGCAATTTAAATAAGGTATCTAGTGTCCACTTACAGTATATGGAACCTCTTGTAAAACACAGTACACAAACAAATCCTGCAAAATATCAGTGTCTTTTCTTCAACAAATAGATCTTACTAACTGTGGAACTCATTTACATTTGGCTGTAAGTCATTTGTATGACAGGCCTTTCAGATGTAGCGATACACGTCCGCACTGATAGGTGTTACTTTCACATCTCCCTGAAAACGTTTTTGTTGAAAGTAGGCAAGTATGCATACCTCCCAACTGTCCCGATTTGTTGAGACTGTCCCGCTGTCCCACCCGCGGGCCGAAGTGTCCCGTGGTGGTGGGGCAGTTGGGAGGCTCCTGTCACTCACTGAGCGGTGAATAGACGCTGTGCGCACAGGAGACGGAGGGAGAGAGGGCATGCCAGCAGCTCACAGGGCGCTGGGCATGCCCCCTCAGTGATGAAAACGGGGAGTGTGATCGCGATCTTGGCACTCTTTGGAAGCCATGTCCCCTTTCACATAGGTCATGCCCCTTTTCGGGCGCGGCTTCGCCACGCAGTTGTCCCGCTCACCAAATCAGAAATGCTGGGAGGTATGAGTATGGCTTGTTCTGCTCTGCACTTTTCATTAACAAACCTATGTTCATGTCTTACTGGTCTCTCATTATGTCAGGGGGGAAATTGGTTAGCACAGAGACGGAATTACACCTAATGGTACCGTAGGCAAGGTGCTGGTTTGGTATCCCCTCCAATTTGATAAACTGGAAATGAAGGCAAAGTTTAAATAAAAATCATATTCTCTACTACACATGAAAATATGTATACCTGTATGCAGCCAATTGTGCAGAAGAGTAGGTGCTGTCCTGCTTGCACCTCAGGGCTCAACATGCACTCCTCTGACCATTGGTGCTCAATCACATGTGGAAAAATCATTAGGAAAATATAGAATGAAGGAGCTCCAGATATGTAAAATAAAATCAACGCTCACTAGTGATAACACATTCCCTCGTTACTACAATTTCTGAAAGAAAAATATTTCCAGGGCAGATGAGCATTGCTGTCCTTTTCTTGTGAGAAATTGTGTCAGATTTATTAAGCTTTGCATTTATTTTCAGTTTATATAGAAAACTTTTTTTTTGCAGGGTCAGGTCAAAGGTGAGGAACCTCTAACCAGTACCTTGCCATGGACCTCTGATTCTGTACAAATTATTGTATTTAAGTAGCCAACAGCACTCCCCACCACCCTCTCTGGCAGGGGTTGACATATGGACCCCCTAGGGACCATCAAGCCCTAGGCGGCCGCTAGTAGTGCCTTGTGGAGCCCTGGGCTAGCCTTTCATAACATGCTCTTAAACATTCCAAAATATAGCCAATATTGCATGCTTGCAATAACTATCATTTTCATGTTTTCCAGTACTGCTTACACATTGACCCAGAGAAGAGGCCATCCTGCATGACCTTGTTGCAGCATGATCTATTTAAGAAGGATGGATTCTCTGAGAGGTGGGTTTAAGACCCTATCTAATGTTGGCCACACACAAAGCAGTATCTTGGGCAATATTGCCATTTTGGCCTGTAGATGTAGCCCCAAAATTAACACAATTCCCAAGAATGATCCAACAAGACTACAATGGAGTCCAACCAGCCAGCCAGCTTGAATTCTCAATGGCCAATCTGTCCAGTTTGGCAAATTAGAAATTAATTATATTGCTTAGAACCAAGCGACAGAATGTGACCACTTTAAGGTTGTGTACACACTGGCATTAAAATTTCCAATTTCTCTTACGTCCTAGAGGATGCTGGGGACTCCGTAAGGACCATGGGGTATAGACGGGCTCCGCAGGAGACATGGGCACTCTAAGACCTTTTAATGGGCGTGAGCTGGCTCCTCGCTCTATGCCCCTCCTCCAGACCTCAGTTAGATTCTGTGCCCAGAGGAGACTGGTCACAAACTAGGGGAGCTCTACTGAGTTTCTCTAGAAAAGACTATTAGGTTTTTTATTTTCAGGGAGCACTGCTGGCAACAGGCTCCCTGCTTCGTGGGACTGAGGGGAGAAAAACAGACCTACTTTACTGATAGGCTCTGCTTCTTAGGCTACTGGACACCATTAGCTCCAGAGGGTCGGAACACAGGTGTCGTCCTCGCTGTTCGTCCCAGAGCCACGCCGCCGTCCTCCTCGCAGAGCCGGAAGATAGAAGCCGGGTGAGTATCGGAAGCAAGAAGACTTCAAAGGCGGCAGAAGACTTCAGATCTTCGTGAGGTACCGCGCAGCGGTCGCGCTGCGCACCATTGCTCCCACGCACACAACGGCACAGCAAGGGTGCAGGGCGCAGGGGGGGCGCCCTGGGCAGCAATTTTTACCTCATATATAGGCTGGCACAAGTATAGATACTGCTGAGGCAGTATATAAAGCCCCGCCAGTATAAAGAAACAGCGGGACCGAAGCCTGCCATCGAGGGGGCGGAGCTTGTTCCCTCAGCTCTAACCAGCGCCATTTTCTCCACAGCTTGCTGCAGAGAAGCTGCTCTCGGACTCTTCCCCTGCTGTACACAAGTAACAGGGTGCAAAACGAGGGGGGGGGGGGGGGCACATTAATTTGGTGCAAAATTTATTATTATAAAAGTGCTTACTAGTCTGGAACTTTGTTTCAGAACCACAGGGCGCTTGGTGTGAGCTGGCATACTTTCTCTCTGTCTCTCCAAAGGACCTTATTGTGGGTCTGTCCCCATATCCATATATCCCAGTGTGTGTGGGGTGTCAGTACGTGTGTGTCGACATGTCTGAAGCGGAAGGCTCTTCTAGGGAGGATGCAGAGCAGATGGTAGTATTGTCTCCGGAGGCACCGCCGACGGCTAATTGGGTTGACATGTGGAATGTTTTGAATGCGAATGTGGCTTTATTACATAAGAGATATACGGAAATGGGTTCTCTGCGCACTGAGGTGTTAGTCTGAGGCGGGGTGTGCTGCTGGTAATGAGGGGTGTCCCGCCCCCCCTTAAATGGTAAGTATACAGATGTGGATAAATCCACAGGGAACCAGTGCTCAAACCCTATTTGTAGTGGTGAATGATACGGTTATAAAGTGAAACTAAAATCAATAATGAAAAAGCAGGTAATATACTTAGGGTTGTTTATTCTAAGATGCTGAGATACTTTCTTTCCCAACAGGTATAAATTCGGTTTAAAAGTCAATCAGTGATTGGGGCACGCTCCAGGTTTGAGCTTAAATTCTGAAGTGCAAGGTTCAATTGAAAGAACAAATGCTGTAATCTTTGTAAAGTCGAAAAAAAGAAAAAGAAAAAGAAAAAGAAAAATGCCACAAAAAAACAATAATGATAATATGTACTAAAGTCCAAACGGTTTACAAGTCTATACAGACTGCGGCGTCCCGCTAATCTGTGCTCTGAAGTGAAGGATTCTCTTGTGAAGTGATGAACAGTTGACAGCGGTAGTGTATGCTTTGGTTAGAGTGGAGAATAAGGACCCTGGACTGGCGCTATTCCTCCTGCAGCACGTCCCACAGTAGAGCGCCCGAATCAGGCCCGCTCTGTGGGGCCGCTGACCTGGGGTGTGCGCCTGTCACAGAGGCGAAGTGGACACGGCCGGAGCTCTCCGAGCGGCTGGCCGCGCCTCTCCTCCTCCTACAGGGACTTACCTTCTCCCTTCCCCTCCGCCTTCCACTCTCCGCTGTCTCTGGCTTCTTCCATCACCTGGCAACCGGTTGCTTCCGGAACTCCGGATCACGTGACCGGATGGTTTGCGGAAAGGATTAGCAGTACTGTCCTTCTTTGTAGTGAATATTCGTCCTCAGTCCAATGTAGTATAGATGGGTAGCTCCAACGCGTTTCGACCTGTTAGGGTCTTCCTCTGGGAGGAAGACCCTAACAGGTCGAAACGCGTTGGAGCTACCCATCTATACTACATTGGACTGAGGACGAATATTCACTACAAAGAAGGACAGTACTGCTAATCCTTTCCGCAAACCATCCGGTCACGTGATCCGGAGTTCCGGAAGCAACCGGTTGCCAGGCGACGGAAGAAGCCAGAGACAGCGGAGAGTGGAAGGCGGAGGGGAAGGGAGAAGGTAAGTCCCTGTAGGAGGAGGAGAGGCGCGGCCAGCCGCTCGGAGAGCTCCGGCCGTGTCCACTTCGCCTCTGTGACAGGCGCACACCCCAGGTCAGCAGCCCCACAGAGCGGGCCTGATACGGGCGCTCTACTGTGGGACGTGCTGCAGGAGGAATAGCGCCAGTCCAGGGTCCTTATTCTCCACTCTAACCAAAGCATACACTACCGCTGTCAACTGTTCATCACTTCACAAGAGAATCCTTCACTTCAGAGCACAGATTAGCGGGACGCCGCAGTCTGTATAGACTTGTAAACCGTTTGGACTTTAGTACATATTATCATTATTATTTTTTTGTGGCATTTTTCTTTTTCTTTTTTTCTTTTTCTTTTTTTCGACTTTACAAAGATTACAGCATTTGTTCTTTCAATTGAACCTTGCACTTCAGAATTTAAGCTCAAACCAGGAGCGTGCCCCAATCACTGATTGACTTTTAAACCGAATTTATACCTGTTGGGAAAGAAAGTATCTCAGCATCTTAGAATAAACAACCCTAAGTATATTACCTGCTTTTTCATTATTGATTTTAGTTTCACTTTATAACCGTATCATTCACCACTACAAATAGGGTTTGAGCGCTGGTTCCCTGTGGATTTATCCACATCTGTACACTTATTACATAAGAGATTGGACAAAGCAGAGTCCAAATGCCAACCGGGGAGTCACTCCATGGCTCTTACTGTGTCACAAGACCCTTCAGGGTCCCAAAAACGTTCCTTTACCCAGATAGCAGACACTGATACCGACACGGATTCCGACTCCAGTGTCGACTATGATGAGGCAAGGTTCCACCCAAGGGTGGCAAAGAGTATTCAATACATGATTATTGCGATAAAAGATGTATTACATATCACAGAGGACCCGTCTGTCCCAGACACACGGGTCTGTATGTTTAAGGGGAAGAAACCTGAGGTAACATTTCCCCTATCACATGAGCTGAACGCTTTATTTGAAAAGGCTTGGGAAACTCCAGATAGGAGGCTGCAGATTCCCAAGAGAATTATAATGGCGTATCCTTTCCCCTCACAGGACAGGTTACGGTTGGAATCCTCACCCACGGTGGACAAGGCCCTTATGTGCTTGTCCAAAAAGGTGGCCCTACCGTCCCCGGACATGGCGACCTTAAAGATCCTGCGAATCGCAGGCAGGAAACTACCTTAAAATCAATTTATGCGACTACGGGAGCCCTGCTCAGACCGGCGGTAGCATCGGCATGGGTGGGGAGCGCAATTGCAGCATGGGCAGATAACTTGTCATCTGACATGGACACCCTCGACAAAGACAGTGTTTTGTTGACATTAGGTCACATAAAGGATGCAGCGTTATATATGAGGGATGCTGCGAGAGATATTGGGCTCTTGGGTTCAAGAGCAAATGCCATAGCAATTTCAGCTAGGAGGTCACTGTGGACCCGCCAATGGACTGGGGATGCTGACTCCAAGAGACTTATGGAGGCTTTACCTTACAAGGGTGAAGTTCTGTTTGGGGAAGGCCTTGCGGACCTGGTTTCCACAGCTACCGCGGGTAAGTCTTCTTTTCTGCCTTACATTCCCCCACAGCAAAAGAAAACACCTCAATATCAGATGCAGTCCTTTCGGTCTCATAAATTCAGAAAGGGGCGCGGTTCATCCTTCCTCGCCAGAGGTAGAGGTAGGGGGAAAAGAACATCAGCTTCGGCTAGTTCCCAGGAACAAAAGTCCTCCCCGACCTCTACCAAATCCACCTCATGACGCTGGGGCCCCGCTGCAGGAGTCCGCACCGGTGGGAGCACGTCTTCAGCCAGGTCTGGGTTCATTCGGACTTGGATCCTTGGGTGATAGGAATTGTGTCCCAAGGCTACAAACTGGAGTTCGAAGAGGTGCCTCCACGCCGATTTTTCAAATCGGCCTTGCCAGCTTCTCTCCCAGAGAGAGCAATAGTTTCGGCGGCTATACAAAAGCTGTGTCAACAACAAGTGATTATCCAGGATCCCCAGTTGCAACAGGGAGAGGGGTTCTATTCAACCCTGTTTGTCGTCCCGAAGCCGGATGGTTCGGTCAGACCGATTCTGAACCTAAAATCCCTAAATCTATATTTGAAGAGGTTCAAAAACCAAAATGGAATCTCTCCGGGCAGTGATCTCCAGCCTGGAAGGGGGGGATTTTATGGTGTCACTAGACATAAAGGATGCATACCTTCATGTCCCCATATATCCTTCTCATCAGGCGTTCCTGAGATTCGCTGTACCAGATTGTCATTACCAGTTTCAGACGTTGCCGTTTGGGCTTTACACGGCCCCGAGAATTTTCACCAAGGTAATGGCAGAAATGATACTGCGCACATGCGCAAGCAGGGTGTCAAAATTATCCCGTACTTGGACGATCTCCTGATAAAAACGAGATCAAGAGAACAATTACTGAAGAGCGTAGCTCTCTCTCTGAGGGTGCTACAACAACACGGCTGGCTTCTAAATTTACCAAAGTCGCAGTTGGTCCCGACAACTCGGCTGTCGTTTTTGGGCATGATTCTGGACACGGAACGGCAGAGGGTTTCCCAATGGAAAAAGCTCTGGAACTCCAGAACATGGTCAGGGTTCTGCTGAAACCAAAAAGAGTGTCGATTCATCAATGCACTCAAGTGTTGGGAAAGATGGTGGCGGCCTACGAGGCCATTCCGTTTGGCAGGTTCCATGCAAGAACTTTTCAGTGGGACCTACTGAGCAAGTGGTCAGGGTCCCATCTACAAATGCATCGGATGATAAGCCTGTCCCCCAGGGCCAGGATTTCTCTCCTGTGGTGGCTCCAGAGTGCTCACCTTCTAGAGCAGGGGTGGGGAACCTTTGGCCCTCCAGCTGTTGTTGAACTACACATACCAGCATGCCTTGCTACAGTTTTGCTATTTGGCAATGCTAAAAATGTTGCAGGGCATGCTGGGAAGTGTAGTTCAACAACTGCTGGAGGGCCGAAGGTTCCCCATCCCTGTTCTAGAGGGTCGCAGGTTTGGAATTCAAGATTGGGTTCTCGTGACCACGGACACGAGCCTCCGGGGTTGGGGAGCATTCACACAGGGGAAAAAACTTTCAGGGAATATGGTCAAGCCAGGAGGCTTGTCTGCAAATAAACGTGCTGGAATTAAGGGCCATATACAACGGCCTGAGACAGGCGGAGCATCTCCTTCGCAACCTACCCGTTCTGATCCAGTCAGACAATATCACAGCTGTGGCGCATGTAAACCGCCAGGGCGGAACAAGGAGCAGAGCAGCAATGGCGGAGGCCACCAGGATTCTTTGCTGGGTGGAAAATCATGTAAGCGCTCTGTCCGCGGTATTCATTCCGGGAGTGGACAACTGGGAAGCAGACTTCCTCAGCAGACACGATCTCCATCCAGGAGAGTGGGGACTTCATCAAGAGGTCTTTGCAGAAGTGACAAGTTGTTGGGGACTACCTCAAATAGACATGCTGGCGTCACGCCTCAACAAGAAGCTACGGACATATTATTCCAGGGCAAGGGACCCTCAGGCAATAGCAGTGGACGCGCTAGTAACACCATGGGTGTATCAAGCGGTCTATGTGTTCCCTCCGCTTCCGCTCATCTCAAAAATATTGAGAATCATAAGAAGAACAAAAGTTCAGACGATACTCATTGTCCCAGATTGGCCTCGAAGGGCCTGGTATCCAGATCTTCAGGAAATGATCACAGAAGATCCTTGGCCGCTTCCTCTCAGAGATGACCTGTTACAACAGGGGCCGTGTGTGTTTCAAGACTTACCGTGATTACGTTTGACGGCATGGCGGTTGAACACCAGATCCTAGCTAGGAAAGGTATTCCAGGGGAAGTCATCCCTACTCTACTTAAAGCTAGGAAGGAAATAACGGCGAAGCACTATCACCGTATCTGGAGGAAGTATGTGTCTTGGTGTGAATACAAGAATGCTCATACGGAAGAATTCCAGCTGGGTGGTTTTCTCCATTTTCTACAGTCAGGAGTGGATATGGGCCTAAATATAGGTTCCATTAAGGTGCAGATTTCGGCCTTATCAATATTCTTTTAGAAGGAATTGGCCTCTCTTCCAGAAGTACAGACTTTTGTGAAAGGAGTACTGCACATCCAACCTCCTTTTGTGCCCCCTGTGGCACCGTGGGACCTGAACGTGGTGTTGCAGTTCCTTAAATCACATTGGTTTGAACCAGTTCAAACTGATGAGTTAAAATTTCTCACGTGGAAAGTGGTCATGTTATTGGCCTTGGCATCTGCAAGGCGGGTGTCAGAATTGGCGGCCTTGTCCCACAAGAGCACCTATCTGATTTTCCATATGGATAGAGCGGAATTGAGAACTTGTCCACAATTTCTACCTAAGGTGGTTTCGTCGTTTCACATGAACCAACCTATTGTAGTGCCGGTGGCTACGGATGTCTTGGAGGAGTCCAAGTACCTTGATGTAGTCAGGGCTTTAAAAATCTATGTAGCCAGAACGGCTCGTATTCGGAAAACAGAGGCTCTGTTTGTCCTATATGCGGCCAATAAGGTTGGCGCTCCTGCTTCCAAGCAGACTATTGCACGCTGGATCTGTAACACGATTCAGCAGGCTCATTCTACGGCATGATTGCCGTTACCAAAATCGGTGAAGGCCCATTCCACTAGGAAGGTGGGCTCTTCTTGGGCGGCTGCCCGAGGTGTCTCGGCATTACAGCTTTGCCGAGCAGCTACTTGGTCGGGTTCAAACACTTTTGCAAAATTCTATAAGTTTGATACCCTGGCTGATGAGGACCTCCTGTTTGCTCAATCGGTGCTGCAGAGTCATCCGCACTCTCCCGCCCGGTCTGGAGCTTTGGTATAAACCCCATGGTCCTTACGGAGTCCCCAGCATCCTCTAGGACGTAAGAGAAAATAAGATTTTAAACCTACCAGTAAATCGTTTTCTCCTAGTCCGTAGAGGATGCTGGGCGCCCGTCCCAGTACGGAATAAATCTGCAGTACTTGTACGTAGTTACTGATGTAGTTATACGAGAGGTGTGTACTGTTGAGATCAGACTGTTGCTGATTTCTGTTGTTCATGCTGTTAACTGGTTTAGTTATATACCATGTTATACGGTGTGTTTGTGGTGTGGGCTGGTATGTATCTCACCCTTAATTAACAAAATCCTTTTCCTCAAAATGTCCGTCTCCTCTGGGCACAGTTCTATAACTGAGGTCTGGAGAAGGGGCATAGAGGGAGGAGCCAGCTCACGCCCATTAAAAGGTCTTAGAGTGCCCATGTCTCCTGCGGAGCCTGTCTATACCCCATGGTCCTTACGGAGTCCCCAGCATCCTCTACGGTCTAGGAGAAAAAGATTTACCGGTAGGTTTAAAATCTTATTTTTTACATGTTCCATTTCAATGTTTCTAAAATACTGTACATCAACACAATCTTCTCAATGGAAGCCCATCCTAAGGGTCTGATTCTGAGTTTGACACATATTGGACGTAATTTACACAAACGAGATAAAACTCCATGGATAATAGAGTATTCACACTCATTTGATGAGGACTACACATTGCAAGATGTGTGCTGATTATGGTTTTTACAGGTTAATACTGTATGTACTGTATCTCTGCATCTGTTTGTAGTTATGTAGACACACTCTTACTATATTCTGCCTACAGAAGAATGACCGTTACCCGTGCATATGTGCATTTTTGCTTCTGTTCCCTGTGCTATGTACATAGTCAAATTGGTGTAGGTCCAGCTCAGCATCAGGCTCAGTGAGTTGCAGTTTACAAGTGTTTCTAAATGTTTTGATCAAGATATTTTGGATTTTTAGTTATTTTAAAAAATGTAGATTGAATGCATTCATACATACAGTATAAATACATCTAGATGCATAAGAAATCATTGAAAATACAGTGGGCTCATGTAGAGTTGGACATACTGAATGTCCAACAAGGAAGGCAAAATGTACTTTTTCATAATATATATGTTCATTTAATATGCAGTATGTGTTAGTAGGTACCTAGAGAAGTAGAATGGGAGAGCGGCAGGGAAGTAACATGAGTACAGCAATGGTGTGTAAATGCATAATAACCCCCCTACCCCCCAAAGCAGCCACTACTTGTTCCAGGTCAACAATCCACCTATTTCACTTCTCCGCTCTGTCCCATACGGAGGCCATAACAGCATATTGGGCAGTGAGAGAGAGAAGACTACTGCCTCTCCTCTTCCTCACTGTTTGATGTGCCACTGCCATGCTATACAGACGTGGCTGTAGTGGTAATGGGCAGAGAGGAGTAGTGTTACAGGTGGGCTCTGGAGCTGCCCCTTCATACTGTTTGGTTAAAACTCTTTTGGGCAGGGAGTGTGGCGACATCTTCCTGAATTGTCCACGTTTCCCCAGTACCATGGCCCATCGGAGCTACATTATCAACGTCCCTGACCAAACGTTCTACAATTGGGGAAACAGCCCCTTATACATATCGGTTCAGGGCTGCTTCTCCTCTACTCGTATTTGGGGGTAAATTTACTAAGAGGGGAGTTCTATTTAAGATGGGATGTTGCCCATGGCAACCAATCAGATTCTACTTCTCATTTATCTAGCACCTTCTAGAAGATAATACCTGAAATCTGAATGGTTGCTATTGGCAACATCCCATCTTAAATAGAACTCCCATCTTAGTAAATTTACCCCTTGGTGATAAAAAATTTTTTTTACATAAAATGCACTAGTGCTGATAGTTTAGAGACCAGAATCCCACAAATCTGCACTTACAGTAAGCATATGCCCAGAGCGCTTTCATGCAAAGTATGCTTTGCTAACTGGAGTAGTATTCACTCTGGATCGGGGGCCTAATTCAGAGTTGATCGCAGCAGCAAATTTGTTAGCTGATGGGCAAAACCATGTGCACTGCAGGGGGGGCAGATATAACATGTGCAGAGAGAATTAGATTTAGGTGGGGTGTATTCAAACTGAAATCTAAATTGCAGTGTAAAAATATAGCAGGCAGTATTTACCCTGCACAGAAACAAAATGACCCACCCAAATCTAACTCTCTCTGCACATGTTATATCTGCCACACCTGCATTGCACATGGTTTTGCCCAGCTGCTAACAAATTAGCTGCTACGATCAGGTCTGAATTACCCCCCAGGTCCACTGTCTTCAAAATTTATAGGTAAGCATCAACATAGAAAAAAGAGGCAGATACTAAATAATGCTGGGTACACACTGTTCGATATATTGTTCATTCAATTGTCGAACGTTATATCGCTAGTGCATTATTGGGTGTGGACACAGATAGGTCTGTGAATGATGTTGTTCACAGGCATATCAGGCGAGCCATACAGCACAGCTGATGCTGTCTGTACATGTAGCAACTCTCATTGATGCTGTGATGCGTTCACACGTAAGCACACATCGTGACAGCTACTACATGCACCTGGGTTCGCACAATGTATTTCCTATGAATCGCGGGTGCGACTATCTGCATGTGGCCGCCAGTGGGGCACACTAATCGTGGCAAGCTAGTCGCACCCACGACTATTCGCGGATGAGATGAGAGAGGCTACATCTGTATATTGATACATCTGGATGTGTATACGGCCGACTCACTGACTGAGCGATAGGTTGGCTGCAGCAGCAGTTGACTATGACAGCACAAGTAGGAACGCATATTAAAACTACTCTACTGCCAGACATATTGGGCAGCAGATTGGTAAGTGTGTATGCAAAAAAATATTTATTTATTTACCATTTGGGCTGCTGATCTGTTGGCTAAGGGGCCCTACAGACATGCCGATCCGCCGCCGAGCTGCCCGACGGGGGGGCAGTGACGGGGGGAGTGAAGTGTCTTCACTCCCCCCGTCACCCGGCTCCATAGAACTGCAGGCAAATATGGACGAGATCGTCCATATTGGCCTGCATGTACAGCCGACGGGGGACCAGCGATGAACGAGCGCGGGGCCGCGCATCGTTCATCGCTGGAGCCTCCACACTGAAAGATATGAACGAGTCCTCGTTCATTTATGAACGAGATCGTTCATATCTTTCAAACAAATCGGCCAGTGTGTAGGGCCTATAAGTGTGTATCCAGCTTATTGGTAATAATTGGTAGATTTACCAAAACAATATAACAAGGTAACAGTATATTGAGCTGGGCCTACAAACTTGTTACATATTATCCAACTGTGTTATAAGATTAATGCTCATGTATTTATCAGTCAAAATATAAATGCTGAATTAAACAACTATTACAGAAAACCTCTTTGTAACACAGTAAAATGGCATTGGTGTATTAAAACAAAATATTTACAGAGTGGATTTGTGTTAAAAACAGCAGGAGACTTTTGTAAAAAGCTACTCATTCCTCTACAATGACCATAAAAGGGGCCATCTTTCATTACAATCTATTAGGGGAATTGTGTGTCTCCACTTATCTGCTTACAATGCTGCTGGTACTGATAAAATTAGAACAAAACAAGCATTTCTGGAATTAATGTTGGTATTTTTAGAAGATAATTTTTTATATGCTGTTTAATTGGGGAAACTGTAATTTACAGTATGATGACAAGTACAGTAACTTAATATGTCAAAATTAGTCATTACAGATCATAGCATAATAGAGTATTGATAAGATCATTGGTCACAGCTCTGATTTGAAAATGAAAAGCTACATAATACAGAACATGTATGGGCACAAGCTACATGATTTGTAACTATAAGTAACCATTTCCATTCTTATTGTTCTGTCATGTTAAAGGTTTTCACAGGAAATTAGTGTCAAAGTCCAGAAGCTTTGTAAAGACATTCCATCACAGCTCAAAAAGACAAAAAATGTCAAAAAAGAAAAAGACGATTACCCAGGAGAGAAGAAAGCACTGGCCATGCAGGTGAAATATTCTGCTTAATGCTAATTTATCCCAACTCATGTAACACACAAGTACAATGGGCAGTATGCAACAGGTTTAAGTTACACAATGAAAGATAATTGATGATGTTTTTGCCGCAACTTATAAAAGCCACCGCTTCGTAAATATAGCTCTAAATGTCAACTGATCCTCATGAATGATGATCATTCCACAAGTTTCTATATTGGTTTATTTCTGTTTGTCCAAGCAATTATCTATCAAAGTGTATTGCAGATTTCTTTGTTTAGTGGTTTACATTTGTTATTCCATTAAAAGCAGCTAATTTGTTAAATGGCTTTTGTGAAAATGTTGGCGTATTTTTGGTGTATGTTTAATGTCACTCATTCATCATTTTGATTGTCCCTGTCAGCGAGCTCCTGCTCCACCATTACCTATCCAGCTCCACAATAGGAAATGGGGGTGCAGGGGCAAATGCAGGATTTCTATATCAGGGATGGGTGGGGGTGGGGTTTGGGGGTCCAAATGTATTCCACAGTCATCTACTCTGCAGAGCACTGGAGCAAGTGCAGGAATCTATGGGTGTGGTAGAACCTAGTACTGACCCTGGACAAATATGTACACATTGGTCTTTTTATACACTGAATATATAGATGGTTTATAGAATAGGCTGTATCAAACATATTTAATATAAATAACATAAGTGGTCAGGAAAATTTCAAACATCCCATAATATATAAAGATACATAATAGAACCTGTAGGAACTGCACTTTGTAAACACACATTCTCCCACCTCATGGTAAGGCATCTGCCTCTTCTTCTTGACAGCTACTCTCTGGTCCTGTGCACTTGGTAGAAGAAGTTGCTACCACTGGACGTGTGCAGCAGCTCAGTTCTGTCCCATAAATGGCATGTTGTGGTGGCAGCTCTAGTAATCATATCATGGGTATATTCAGGTTTTTAGAAAACCAAAAAAGTTAGTAATTGTGCAAAACCATGTTGCAGGTGGGACAACTGTAACATGTGCAGAGAGATTTAGATTTGGGTGGGCCGCTTGTCAAGAGGAGGGGGGTTTCCGGGCAACCGGAAACCCTTTTGCGTTTGCTTATGGCACGATGTGAACAAAACTCGCGCAATGGTCCTGAGTGCATGTAAGAGTAATATAGTAACATAGTAACATAGTAACATAGTATCTGAGGTTGAAAAAAGACAATTGTCCATCGAGTTCAACCTATTTGTGGTCTCCTATGCATGATGATTTGACTAAAATTTCTGACTGATGCTGCTGTCAGCCGTTGCATTTTATCCCTATTTATAGTAACTATAATGCATGACTATGCACCATACCCCTGGATATCCTTATCCATTAGGAATTTATCTAACCCATTCTTAAAGGTGTTGACAGATTCCGCCATTACTACTCCCTCGGGCAGGGAATTCCAAACACGTATTGTCCTTACCGTGAAAAAGCCTTTACGCTGTATTGTGCGGAATCTCCTCTCCTCTAACCTGAGCGAGTGTCCACGAGTCCTCTGTGTTGATCTAACCATAATCAGGTCCCGCGCAAGCTCTGTGTATTGTCCCCTTATATATTTGTAGATGTTGATCATATCCCCTCTTAGTCTCCGCTTTTCCAATGTAAACATGCCTAGTCTTTCAAGCCTTTCCTTGTATTCCATCGTCTCCATGCCCTTAATTAGTTTGGTCGCCCTCCTCTGTACCTTTTCAAGCTCCAGGATATCCTTTTTGTAGTACGGTGCCCAGAATTGTACACAGTATTCAAGGTGTGGCCTCACTAGTGATTTATATAACGGGAGTATAATACTCTCGTCCCTAGCATCAATACCCCGTTTTATGCATGCTAATATCTTATTAGCCTTCTTTGCTGCAGTCCTACTTTGGGTACTACTGCTTAGCTTGCTATCTATGAGGACACCTAAGTCCTTTTCCAGTACAGAATCCCCTAATTTTACCCCATTTAGTAGGTAGGTGTACTTTTTGTTCTTGTTACCACAGTGCATTACCTTACACTTGTCTGTGTTGAAGCGCATTCTCCATTTGGCTGCCCATGCTTCTAATTTAACTAAGTCGTTCTGAAGAGACTCGGCATCCTCCTCTGTATTTATAGCCTTACACAATTTGGTATAATCTGCAAAAATTGACACCATGCTCTCTAGACCTTCTGTTAGGTCGTTAATGAAAATATTGAACAATAGCGGTCCTAATACTGAGCCTTGCGGCACACCACTTAGCACTTCAGTCCAAGTTGAAAAAGATCCATTAACCACAACGCGCTGCTCCCTATTATCTAACCAGTTTTTGACCCAAGTGCATATTGTGCTTCCTATATTGCCTAATTGCTTGCTATGGCTTACATGGGTCAAGATCCCTGAGGTACTCACCAAAGAATGACACGATGGAGATATACTAAACTCCTTAGGGTTGTACAAAGATGTGCAATGTATATAATTTGTTGTTTCACCAGTTACCTTTGGTTTAGTAAATCCATAGAATATTTTTTGTTTATTTGTGTTTACTTTTTTCTTGTAGGATTTCAATATTGAATCCAAAGTGAAAGATACAAAACCTTTAAAAGTGAAGATAATTAAAATGGATACAGATAAGGGCGAGAAGAATGACAGGACATCTAATGCTAGCAGTTTATTTAATGGATCAAATCAGGGCAGGACAGCAGCTTATGTCACACTGAAAGAGTCAAACAACAGCCTAGATTACCATAAAAGCCCAGCTGGAATAATCCCTCCAATCAGCTACAACCTTTCAACCATCTCTCCACATATGACATCCAATGCTAATGGGTCGTCTGGTTCCGCCCATGTCAGTTTCAGGTAACTGTAGAAGATGTAGCTGAGTGTCCTATTGTCTTCTTTCTGTCGTGCTTATGTGCTTTTTGATGATCAACAGTTTTCTTGTTACAAGTTTTAATCCCCAAGTCCTTAGATACAATATGAGTGTGAGAAGACAAATTCATCACATAAACCAGCAATGGAATGTATTTGTCGAATATGGCATGAGATAAACAGAAACATCAGTTATCAGGCGTACTGTAAATCTGGAAGGGAATGATTTGCATCCTCTCACTAAGGAAATACTTCAAACAATATATGGTGTTTGCCGCACAAAAGAAAGAGAAATATAAAAACCTATTTTAGAAAGTCCAAATCTAATAGATCTTTTATGGCGCAGGTCCCAACAATTGGAAAATCCTTACCACATCTCTGGCTTATGGTTATGTAATTTAACCTTTGATCTGCAGCGCTGACACATACTATGCCAACACTATTAATCCTTTGATCTGCATCTATATTGTTATCTATGAAGACGCTCATGTCACAAATATTGCGTTGGGTATGGGATCCAGCAGTTGAAATCCCGGCGGTCAAAATCCTGAAGCTGGAATCCCGACCGCCAGAATGCAGACAGGACAATGAGCGCAACAAAGCCCCTTGCGGGTTCGGTGGCTCACTGCGCTCACCACAGGTTCTATTCCCGCTCCACTGGTGTCATGGACACCCAGGAGAGGGAATAGCTGTGGCCCCGCTACCAGCATGCTGGCAGTCGGGATTCCGGCGTCGGGATTTTGACCAGGATCCCGACTACATCTCCAAATATTGGCATAAACACAGTCTGAGGACGCAAGCATTGTTTCCCTTGAATCAAATTTTTTAAGTGTGTGCATATGCAATTCCAAAGAGTTAATAGTCTCTGGGCAGGATGTACTAAGCCCATAAAAGTGATAAAGTACCAGCCAACCAGCTCCTAACTGTCATTTTTCAGCCTATGACATGGCAGTTAGGTGAGGATTGGCTGGTACTTTATCACAGTGAAATTATCACTTTTCAAGGTCCTCAGTCCCAGGAGCCCTGCTAACACCTGCAATAGGGGACAAGATGAACCCTGCCTGGTACTACTCAACCTGCACTGCAGCAAGTGATGGTGCACCCCCCGCTACTGCTGGACTGTGAGATGGAACGCTGATTCTGTATGCTGCAGATGGCTGAACCACAGCATAACTGGAGCCCTACCAATTCACTGTGGGCTCTGGTCCCTGTATACCGGCTGAGAACACTACCTATATGATTCTGCTAGTCGTGTGTGTTTACACATACACATACACACACACACCATATTTGTTTTTCCTTTTTATTTTAAGAGGGGGGCACCAAACTCCATCTCGCCTCTGGGCAACTGGGATGAACTTATGCAGTATGTTCCTGCATCTTTATGTTTGATTGAAGGGTAAAGTGTCTTACTACTGTATGCAAGATTTGAGTCTTCTGTTTTGCATTGACTGTAAACACTGATTAAGCTTTCTGATAAGCAGTGCAATAAGAGCAGTGGAATTTTCCCCCATTGTCCTGGCAATTATTCCACAGATGATCCATGGTTTTACCATCAATGGCAGAGAGGCAACAATGTTTTTTTCTTCTTTCGTACAGGTGATACCTTCCCTGATTGAGCTGCCATCTATGAGTCAAATTATCAATGGTTTTCTGTTCACGGTGTGATGCCTTCAATGCTAAGGGGTGTATTCAATAACTGTCGGAAGCTGTCGTCTTGTCGGAAAGACGGCAGCTTCCGACAGTTTTAGGTCGGAAGGGGTTCCGACCTATTCATTATGGCCCCATTTATTCCGTCAAGTCGGGAAACCCGACTTGTCGGAATGCTGACGGAATGCACGCTGATCGGCGGCTTTCCGACAATCTCAATCCGACTATAAAAAAAGTCGGATTGAGATAACTGAACTGAGAGCAGTAGACGGGGGAGCAGCGGGGAGAGCAGGGACCCAGCGGCAGCGTCCACCCGGTTCCAGCAAGCGACGTCCCGCTTGCTGGAGATGGGTGGACGCTGCCGTGAGCCTCCGCTGCTGCAGCCGCTGCTCCCCCGTCTCCTCCTCTCCTCCCCCGTCTGCTCTGCTCTCCCCCCCCCCCCCGGCGCCACAGACATCTCCCCCCTGCTCCCCCCCCCCGCCACTCACCTCCGGCGCCGCTGACCACTCCCACCCACCCCCGGCGCTGCTGACAGCTCACTCTGCCGTTGCTGTCAGCGCACCCGCAGCGCTGACAGCAGCAGTAGGTTACGGAATGGCCAAATCCTACAGTCGGATTTGGCCGCTCTTTTGAATAGGGGTTGTCGGGTCCATTCAGACAACTGCATGTCGGAATGGACCCAACTCCTATTGAATATACCCCTAAGCATTAACCGTCTGATGGCCACACCTATAGTAAATAGTATTGGTCAGTGTTGTGATGAGATGTGGTGTGCAACAACACATCTCTTTAGCGAGATATAAACCACCCTTAAAAGTGACCAAAGCAATGTCTCTTACTAAGAGGTTCCTGTAGAGTTGGACATATGCATCTTTTTTTTATATATATATATAAAATAAGTTCACAAAAAATCTTATGTCTGTGCCTGTATGCAGATTAGATCACATCTCACACTTATGACTCCTGATGTGTAGTGAGGCAATATAGAGGGACATATAAGCCTAGGCTGGGTACAGCAAGGACGTGAGGCTAGATTTACTGTAATAAGGTTTTTTAACAAGCTGCTTGGTGTGTTTGACCTCAAAATTTCAAGTGGTACTAATGTTAAGAGCAAGAGTCACCACTTAGCAAATCTAGCCCTTGGTCTCATGAGGCTGACCGGGGTGCAGATGCCTATATGCCTGTCAGGAAACAAATCACTGGCAGGTTCTCATATTGCATTGCAAAAATATGCACTGATGATTGCTGCCACCTGATGATATGCACTGATGCAATTACCAACACCTGTAAAACTTCTCCTCTGCCCAATGCTGCTGGTTGATGTATAGCAGTGCAGCGCCAGTTGCACATTGGGCAGAAAGAGACAGAAAACTGCTGTTTAGCAACATCAATCTCTGCTCTCTCCATGCCCAATGTGATGCTACACATTGGACAAGAAGTGTTAGGGGGGAAGGCAATCACACTGGAACTCTTTCTCCTTTCTCCCCCCAAGGAGTCATCCCTCTGCTTTACAACATATACTGTAGTCATTAAAAAAAATGGGAGGAGGTGTGGCCACCACTTTAGATTTGGGCATGCACCCCAGTACATAGGCCTGGCTTCATTTATCTGAATTATGGCTATATGATATGTGTTTGTTTGCATGTCTTACATTTAAGCCTGACCACTATGGTGCCAAAGAAGCAGAAAAGTCCCAACTCTCTAGCCCTCATCTAACTATCTCCCCTACACTTTCCTCTTGGAAATGGTTGCGGCGGAGGCCAAGTGTTTCTTCAGATTTTGGCCCCCTCACCTCCTTTTTGGGTAACCCTGCCTTTACACCTGGCTTTACGTTCTCTTCCTACATAAACTGGGCCCTAGAGGGACTTTTTAGAGTGGGTCAGTTGGCACAATCATCGGGGGTCAAGCAATTTTCAGATATACGGATGAAATGGGATGTCCCACAGGCGGATTTTTGGAAGTACTTACAAATACGGCTAATACTTATCGACAGGCTTCTAGGGTACTGACTCCATTTGAAAAGATGTGTGTGGTGCCTATACACCCTAAACATACGATATCCTCCCTATATAAGCTCTTACAAATGCCTGACTCTCAATCCCCCCTTCTCTTTACTCAAAAATGGGAATGTGACCTGAATCTCTCTCTTTCAGATAGGGAGTGGGAATCTATTTTTCTCAAGACCCATGCCAGTTCTATCTGTATACAAATAAGAGAAACTCAATACAAAATATTGATGAGATAGTACAGGCACCCTTCTCTTCTTCATGCTATTTCCCCCATCTATTTCCCCTGCCTGTTGGAGATGTCATAATGCCTTGGGCGCCTTACTGCATATTTGGTGGACCTGCCCACTCATTAAAGTTTTCTGGGATGACGTTTCAGGAGATATCCTCCATGCCCCTGTTCCCTCTGACCCAGCCTTTTGGTTATTAAATCACTCCTCTTTACCTTTGTCCATCTATAAGTCATCGCTACTGCGACATCTTAGTAATGCTGCCCGTGCAGTGATCCCTGCTCTGTGGAAATCCGCTAGTTCCCCTATTCGGAACGCTTGGTTTTCCTTGACTTGATTACTACATGACTATGGAGGATATTCTCCTGAGCTCCAGGGATAGACTGACCGAATTTATGGCTATATGGTTGCCCTGGGTGGAATATAAATCATCTGGGTCCTACAGGGACTATGGGGGTCATTCCGAGTTGTTCGCTCGTTGACAATTTTCGCAATGGAGCGACTAAGGCAAAAATGTGCATGTGCATGGTACGCAGTGCGCATGCGCTAAGTATTTTAGCACAAAACTTAGTAGATTTACTCACGTCCGAACAAAGAATTTTCATCGTTGAAGTGATCGGAGTGTGATTGACAGGAAGTGGGTGTTTCTGGGCCGAAACTGACCGTTTTCTGTGAGTGTGCGGAAAAACGCAGGCGTGCCAGGATAAAACGCGGGAGTGTCTGGAGAAACGGGGGAGTGCCTGGGTGAACGCAGGGTGTGTTTGTGACGTCAAACCAGGAACGAAACGGGCTGAGCTGATCGCAGTGTAGGAGTAAGTCTCGAGCTACTCAGAAACTGCTAAGAATATTCTATTCGCAATTCTGCTAATCTTTCGTTCGCTATTCTGCTAAACTAAGATACACTCCCAGAGGGCGGCGGCCTAGCGTGTGCAATGCTGCTAAAATCTGCTAGCGGGCGAACAACTCGGAATGAGGGCCTATATCTCTGCCTTGAAACATTGAGGTTGGTGATTTGTTACTGATATGCTTTTGAATGTTTTTATGTGCATTCTCGGCTCTAGGTCTTGTTCCCCCTTTCTTTATTCTTTTCTCTCTCTCTCTCTCTCTCTCTCTCTCTCTCTTTCTCTCCTTTTACTTCCTCTCTGGTTTGAAACGTGTTAATGCAGATTTATGTGTTGCTGGACATGTCAATCTGATGTTATATACACTGGTACACGTTTTTGTGTACACTTTATACTTTTATGTTTGATACTGTCCTTTTTTTTCTCTCAATATTGTGCCGATTTATATCTGTATTTTCTTTAATAAACACAGATTACAAAAAAAAAAAAAAAAAGTCCCAATATGGTAAAATGACAACAGTTGGGGCGTTTCTAATTAATCACTATTTCTTAAAAGTATTCTCCAGAAATCACCACTTGGGGAACACCATTTTGGTTTTTGGGGAACTACAATGGCCCTATTTCTCTTGCAACACTACAGCACACATGCGTATTTTGCACTGAATGCACATGCAGAAAGTGACGCAAATACGTTCAATGTACGCCTGTCATTAACCTGATGCAGACCAGCTTGCACACAGAATTGCAATTTGTTTGGCCGTATTTGATACCTGGTATTTTTTAAATGTAATGTACCGAACTGAACATGATGCACTGAGACTCAGCTGTCGGTACTATAATCGCAATTGCTCTGAAAGAACATCAACTTGTGATGTATATTATATGTTGGATAAATACGCGTGGTTTGTGCAATAATTAAAATAAGAAAAACAAACTAGAAGTATGAACTTTGGGGCAGATGTATTAACCTGGAGAAGGGATAAAGAAGTGATAGAGCAGTAAAAAGCGCATGGTGATAACGCAGCAGCCAATCATTAGAAATCTGAAAAATAACAGGAGCTGACAGGCTGGTGTGTTATCACCTTGCACTTGTCACTGCTTTACCCCATCTTTATCCCTTCTCCAGGCTTAATACATCTGCCCCATGTTTCATATACAGATGTGTTTTACTCTGCTATCTTTCTGATAGCAGCATAAAACTTCTCATCAGTACTTTGCTTTGTTGGAGGACCCTTTACGCATCCCACTATTCAGGCCCGGTTGCGACCTTCGGTCACCAAACTATTATATTCCCCCTCTGGTGGTTGCGTGGACCACCACCCGAGTGGGAATACCAAGCTTGGGTTGGGATTCCAACCACCGGCATTTCCCCGGCAGCTGGTAATTTAACCGCATACCCTTGGCAATGCTATTACATTTACCCCTTAGTCTGTGGATCCCCTCTTGTGGTCATGGTATTTCCTCTGTCACATGTAGCCACATGCAGCCTTACTCCTAGTAACATAAGAGGACAGATCCTACATCACACATGAGCAGCACACTCATTTATTGAAATACTCTGTACTTCTGTGTGCTAATCTGGTTGGTTATAGGTGGTACGGACTCCATCCACTCTAAAATATGGTATAATGCATGACCAGGACTGGAAGAATGAAAACAAACAGATACTAATCCTAGTCTAACCCACCTTAAAGATGAAACATATACAAGATGGCCTACAATAATGTAGATTTGGCCATGACCTTTCCAGAAACCCAGGTTTGCATTTACATTGGATCTAGCTTTAAATATGCATCCTAATGGTGCAATATTTTAAGCAACACTGGAACTCAGATGAGGGGCGGGATAAAATGAAGCCCGAGTTCAGTGGCCATGCAGGATGTCAGACGAATTTGGACACTTTTTTAAAGGGGCAAACATTTACAATGCTAAGCCATGTCTTGTTAATGATTGGCCTTTTAAAAAAACATCCGAATTCAGCTGGCATCCCACATGGCTGCTGAACTCAGACTTCATTACTTCCCGGCCAATGGATTTGTCAGTATGTCTACCAAATTATACTCTAATGCAGTGGTTCTCCACCGCGGTCCTCAAGTACCCCCAACAGTTCATGTTTTCCAGGTCTCCTCACAGGATTGCAAGTGAAATAATTTGCTTAAAATGTGTCAGTGAGTAATGAATACACCTGTGCACCAGCTAGGTGACCTGGAAAACATGAACTGTTGGGGGTTATTGAGGACTGAGATTGAGAACCACTGCTCTAATGCACAATATAGAAAAAAAAAGATCATATTCAAGTTACAGTATTGGGATAGTTTATATTAGAGATGTGCAGGTTCAGATTTACTTGGATTTACTCGGATCTCAAAAATGGCATCTTATTGGATATCGGCTCTCGTATGTCTTGGATATCCAATAAGATAAATTCGAACCTGTGTTAGTTTGGCAAAAATAACCAAGTAAATCCGAATCCGCAAATCTTTCGTTTGTATTAGATTTTTATTCAGTTATTTAATTGCTTTTGTTTGTTTTTTAAAAAGGGGAGAAGAAAAAGGCAAACTATTTGTAAGCTCTTATAAGAAAAATGGAGGAAAACCTTCGCCAAGAAATCAGTATAATCCAAACCTTACAACAGTGGTGAGTACATGCATCGTCTACATGAGAATAGCAGCTCCTAAGGGATTTTATTTATCATCCAATTATAATTAATAAATCTTTTGAAGATAGAATATATGGGCAAAAAAGTTGAATACTGTATCTAAATTAGAGATGTGCGGCGGACACTTTTCGGGTTTTGTGTTTTTGGCTTTGGATCTGGATCTCTGTTTGTGTTTTGGATCTGGATTGGTTTTGCCAAAACCACCCTTTCGGGTTTTGGTTTTGATTTTGGATCTGGATTTTATTTTAAACATAAAAACTGCTAAACTCACAGAATTTGGGGGTATTTTTGATCCTACGGTATTATTAACTTCAATAACGTTAATTTCCACTCATTTCCAGTCTATTCTGAACACCTCACAATATTGTTTTTAGGCCTAAAGGTTGCACCGAGGTAGCTGGATGACTAAGCTAAGCGGCACAAACACCTGGTCCATCTAGGAGTGGCGCTGCAGTGGCAGACAGGAGGGCAGTTTTAAAACTTAGGCCCCAAAGAGCACATAATGCAAAGAAAAAAAAAAGAGGAGAAAGGTGGAATTGTCCTTGGGCCCTCCCACCCACCCTTATGTTGTCTAAACAGTAAACAGGACATGCACATTTTAATAAACAACAAATACAACAACGAAATCCCAGTGCTTCCAAGCCACCAAGCTTAACCAATATTTATATAATTATAATTGTAATGCCGCTCCCAATTTAGCAGTACTGTCCTGCCAATAGTATACAAGAAAAAAATATAATAAATAAGCTCAATAGATCAATTTATCAAGAGAGCGCATTAGCAATTTATTATATCAATACATTTCCATAAAAATTACACAGTTTAAAATACACACACGCACAGTAAAAAATTACATACAATAATACTTTGTAATGGCAATAAAAACTATAGCTCCTATAATGAATAAGGAGTGGTTATAATCACCATTTGTTTATAAATTCCTTAATTCGGCTGGATCCAATCCTTTTGATGTGCATAAAAGGGCTAATTGTTAAATGCTTGCAACAAACTGTATACCGTTCACGTCTCCTTTAGGGTACACCTGTTATTGACAAGTTGAATCCCTGGTGCTAGAATCAATGAGCATTGCCCACCTTACTGTATAACTCTTTCACAGGTAATAGCACAGAAGGACTATATGTGATGAGGAGACACAGTGTAGTATGATTCCAAATCCCTGATTGCGGTCAGATAATGTCTCTAAGAGGCAGGGCAGGGAGGATGCTGTAAGCACTAGAAATCACAGCATTATGCTCAACCCGTCTCTGCAGAATGCCGCTGCACTTGTCATGTATAGGAATTCATCGTATTACTTCCAGCCAGGAGAGGAGTTTATTTGCAGACCTCTTGGTTAGGTAATTTAGTGTAACTGCCGTTCCTTAGTTCGCCGGCATGATGGTTGGGAAGAATGAACTCCAAAACACTCGGTGACCCGCTGAGAGTAAGTTCAGTGCAAGTCCAAAATGCCTATTTCTCCTTCCTTACATGTTTCTCTGCCGATATGCAATGGCAGTTTCATCAGAGGATCTTCTAACACCACAAGGTCTTGCGATAACCCTACGCAGCCCTTAGGAAAAGAACCCTGTACAACAAATGCGCATCTGGTAAATAAATAATCTCAAAATGTTGAACATTAATAATAAATCAAAATTAAGGTTGACTAATTGGAGCCATACATTTGAGTGAGTCCCTAACATGAATTAATTGAGAAGAACCTCTCTCTAATGCTTCGGCAGAAAATCTCTCTTTTACCTCTCTGGCAGTTGCACTGTATTATGATTCTGTCTCTTCTGAGTCTGACTGACTTTAGCCACAAATGTGGTCTCATTGGAAAACACGACTATATGTTTTCACAAATCTGTTTGTGATATTGAAGCCTGTTTCATATTCTGCTCTAGGCTTTCATTTAAACCTAGGATCAAGTACAGCAGCACCCCTGGAATTATACGGCAGCACCCCTGGAATGATGTGGCAAAGAAAAGATGTGCAAGATGGAATTGTCCTTGGGCCCCCCCACTCTTTTATTGTATAAACAGGACATGCAAACTTTAACAAACCAATCATTTCAGCGACAGGGTCTGCCACACGACTGTGGCTGAAATGATTGGTTTATTTGGGCCCCCACTAAAAAAGAAGCAAGTAATCTTTCCTTGCACAAACTGGCTCTAGTGAGGCAAGATGTCGTCCTCATCCTCAGATCCCCTCCCTTCAGTGTTTACATCCTCATCCTCACAGAGAAATAATATTCAAACAAACCACATAATTTAGGTGTCAGTGGACTGCTTAGGCTATTACCCAAAGTTTCTGAACTTGACAATGACTTATGATGAATGCGCTGCAGGTGACGTATAAGGGAGGATGTTCCTAGGTGGTTAACGTCCTTACCCCTACTTATTATGGATTAACAAAGGCAACAGATGAATTGAAACATGTTGTCCAGATTTGTGGAGAAATAATTCCACACTGAAGAGGTGGCTTTTTTGGTATTTTGCTGAGGCATGACAATGGACTTTTTCATCCCATGGACAACAACTGTCTCCACTGGTGCCTTATTCAAACAAACTACATCACCATCAGAATCCTCATTGTCAACTTCCACCTCAGCGCCAGCTACACCAATATCCTCCTCATCCTGGTGATCCTCATCTACAGTGATATCCTCAATCTTAGTATCAGCAACTGGGCTGGCGGTGCTCCTCCCAGCACTTGCAGAGGGCGTGCAAATGGTGGTAGGAGCCTCCTCTTCCCATACAGTGTTGTGAAGGTCAGGCCTAGACATCGCAAACGTGGACACACTTGGACTCTCCTTGGGGATTTGTGATATCTCTGAATGCAGAGTTGTTTTTTCCTGTGCTTTTAACAAGCTTTATTTTTTTTATTTTTTGAGAGGGAGGAGGGCTTCCATCTTCATGAGAAGCTGAACCACCAGTCATGAACATAGGCCAAGGCCTTAGCCTTTCCTTGCCACTTCATGTCATTTTTTTTGGTTCTTAATTTATGGTTCTTGAATTTTACATGCCCTCTATGACATTGGGCATTGGCGTTAGCAGACAACGTTGATGTAATGGCATCGTTAATGTCATGACTGGTGGCAGCAGCAGCTTCACCACTAGTAATAGGAACTGGAAGTGGTTCATGATCTTTCACTATTTTTTCCACCAAATTTTTGTTCTCCATTTCATAGGACAGCACCCCTTTTATTATTACAGCACACAGAACATTGCCCTTTTATTTTCACAGCAACCCTGAATTTTTACAGCATACAAGACAGGGCCAGTGTACATTAATTTTCACAGCACCCCTGTATTTTTACAGCATACAGGACAGGGCCAGTGTACATTTATTTTCACAGCACCCCTGTATTTTTACAGCATACAGGACAGTGCCAGTACCCCTGAATTTTCACAATACTCATGTAATTTTACAGGATAAAAGACAGGACCAGCACCCCTTTATATTCACAGCACCCCTGTATTTTTACAGCATACAGGACAGAGCCAGTGTACTTTTATTTTAACAACAGCACACCTGTATTTTTACAGCGTACAGGACAGGGCCAGTGTACTTTTATTTTAACAACAACACCCCTGAATTTTTACAGCATACAAGACAGGGCCAGTGTACATTTATTTTCACTACACCCCTGAATTTTTTCAGCATAGAAGACAGGGCCAGTGTATATTTATTTTCACAGCACCCCTGAATTTTTACAGCATACATGACAGGGCCAGCACCCCTGTATTTTCACAGCATACAGGAGGACAGTGCCCCTGGACAGCACAGTGACAGCCAGGACAGCAACACCAATGTACAGCTGCAGCACCCCTAACAGCACATGAAACACCAGTGACAGCCAAGACAGCACCCCTAACATCACAGGAACACCACAGTGACTGGACAGCACCCCTACAGAGCACACACTGACCCCACCTGACGCCACCACCCACAGAGAGACAGAGGTCTGTCTCCCTAACTCTCCAATTCCGGAGTGAAAATGGCGGCGCCATGCAGCTGTTTATATGGAATCCCAAACCTGCAAGAATCTGACAGCGGGATGATAATTAAGTTTTGCCTCATTCTGGGAGCTGAGTCTGGCGGGAAGTCCCAAGTCGGGCTCGGATCCTGGCTCAGATCGTGAAGTTCGGGGGGGAGGAGGGGGGGAGGGGGGGGGGGGTTCGGTTCTCTGAGAACCCACTCATCTCCAATTTAAATGCTTTAGACAGCACAAGTTATACATCAGATGTTAAACCCGGTGTGTGTGTGTGTGTGTGTGTGTGTGTGCGTGCGTGCGTGCGTGCGTGCGTGCGTGCGTGCGTGCGTGCGTGTGTGTGTGTTTTATCACATTTTACTTTTCTCCAATACCCACCACATTGATAAGAGTTTTAGCTTACAACGGAGTATAGTTACGATCCTGGCCGCCAGGATCCCGACGGTCAGCATACCGATGCCAGGATCCTGGCCGTCAGAATGCCGGCAGTGGGCCGAGGGGTATTCCCACTCTTGGGTCTCCACGACACCCATAGACTGGGAATATAATCTGTGGCGATCGCAGCAAGCCCACAAGGGGCTTCGTTGGTATGCTGACCACCGGGACCCCGGCCGCTGGTCATGCATACCCAACGCCTTACAACAGTGCACACATGCTAGCAGAAAATCACTATAGAAAACATCTGCAACAACTTAAGGGCGGTATCCATTTAGCCGTGGTAATTCACCACAGCTAATTGACTTGGCCGGGGCTAATAAGATAGCCAGCACGTTTCAGGGATTTTGTGTCATCAGGCAGGTGAAACCAAATCCTCTATAAGTAACCATTTTGTCTGCAATCACTGCCTTAGAAACACATTGGTCCGCAACTTTTTGCAGATCCCATGTGTTTCCATGCGAAAACAGGTAGTTGGTCACATGAAAAAAAAGCCTATATTTGGATAGCCTGAACCATTGGGTAAACAACATGATAAAATTACTTTTTTTCTCATGCAACCAATTACCAATGGCTAATAGGATACTACCCTAAGTGTGTGGAGTCAAACAGGATTCAAGGAAATGTAGCACTTGTAAACTGATTCTCTTGTGAACAATGTTTTGTTGGTCCTTAATTCGGTCAGAAACTGAATAATGTATTTGAAAGCAGGTTGGTAACGAGAAGAGCGCTCTTCAACTAAACAAGAAAAAATGGGAATTTTTAAGGGCTGACACGAGACTGCCAGAGCTCAGCTACGGTCATCTGCCAGAGCTAAAGGGCACGGATGGTGGTAGTCATTACAATGGTACAACGTTTAATCTTTCTGTCTTCTACAATGTTTAGATTTAACATGTAATTCACCTGTGACCAATTGTATGTGCTGTAGAAATATGATTTTATTTCTTAGTATATTTTTTCATTTAATTAGTAATTTTCATAACTGAAAATCGATTCTTTCAGTGATGTATGAATTTCCATGTTCATTGCAGAATATGTCACTTTTGATTTTTCTTTATGTTTTGTACAAAAAATAATGTGTGAAGTTATAGGTGGGCGCCGACAGCTGTGCTGGGCCCAGGTAATGGGAGAGGGCGTGGCTAATGCAGGAAGGTGTGGCCACCCCCCTCCTTAGTAAATTAGAATATAGAAGTGTGTGTGCTGGGCTGGGGAGAGAGGCTACTGCAGAGGCAGTCACTCCTCTCGCTCCCCGCAACCAAGTGCTGTGCAGGAGCTCTCTACAAGAGTAAAGGGGCGGGGGGGGGCGGGTCTCAAGACCCTCCAACAGGCACAGGCCCAGGTAAAATGTACCTGCCCCTCCACTGCCTTTATGTATTAAGTAGCAATCTTTAGTAATATTCAAATGTGCACATTTGACAAATGATGAAAAAATTAGGCATATATACTGTAGCAGTCCCACTAACCTTCCATTACATTTAACGAGCTTGATGCAAAAATGAACATACGCCCATTTGCAGATTGGGATGGAAAGCAAGGCCAGTAAATTTATAGAATTAGCCATTATGAGGGTAGGGTCTGTTGAGGGGGGATTGGATCCCTCCTCGTATGGCCTGATGCGCTCTCCTTGCATCTTTTTTTTTTTTTTTTTCCCACAATTGTATCTGTAACTTTATTTTCAGCGGTGGATTGGGTTCGAAAACCAGCCCAGGAAATTTCTGGAAACAGCCCTAAAGGGGGCAAAATCTGTTTAGGGGTGTATTTTGTTGTGGAGCTCCCCACTATAGATTTTGTGGGTGCCTGCACCAGATGGCATCCTTTACACATTATATATATATATATATATATATTATATAGTAGTGATACACTGCAGCTGGGGAGTTGGCGGAAGTGATTGTGGTGACAGGCTCCCCCTGTCCACCACTGCCCATTACATCCATAATACTTATGGAGGTATCCAATTAGCTGTTTTTTTTTCTAATGCTGATTTTTTTATGGGCTATCCAATTACCCTCTATTCTTTCCATCCAAAACTTTTTTCGCGTGAAAAAGTCGTGTTTTTGCCGCTGCGATTGTGGGAAAAAAGGCTTCTTACTGTAAATTTGGTTTTGCCTGCCTGAGGCAAGTGCCACAAAAGCCCAGATAAGTGTCAGCATCAGGGCTAATTGGATAGCCCCGGGCGAGGTAATTAGCCGCTGTAATTTACTGTGGCTAATAGGATACTCTTAACATGCTGGCTGCTCTTTCTGTACTCTCTCTGCAAGATCTCCAACTCATTTATACTGGGAGCAAGGAGCATTCTACAAACTACTTGCCACTATGCAAGTGTCCTGAACAGGGTTTGAATACACTTGTAAAGTGGCAAGCAGTTTGCAAACCGTCCCTTGCTCTCAGAGGTGGTGAGATCTTGCAAACAGGGGAGATCATATTACATACTGAAGAGAGGACCTCATCCACCCCCAGTGGAGGTGGCTCCTGATGAGTATTACAGCACTGCCACCCCACATTTACCTTGTTCTGGGGGTATGGCCTGCTGTGCCAGCCCCAGAAGGTGGCACCCCCACACATGCATCTGATGGGAAATTCACCACAGATCCTTATACTGTATGTGCTAAAGGATAGTGTTTTGATGCTTCTTGATCATATCATCTGGAAGTAGTTCCAGTGTTAGTTATTGAATTGCTATAAACAGACATTTTTCTCAAGCTCCTGAATTCTACTATTGTCCTGGGCCCATGACCTGTTTGTACAAGATATGCCAGTGCTTTGTCCTGTAGTAGTTAATAAAAGAAGATATTTTCATTATAGAGCTGCTTCAACCACTGTCTCGGTTTTTAGTTTCCAGTCTTCTATACCTTTGTCTATATTTTAACTTTATTAATAACTACAAAATACATACACTACAGGAATAAGTGAATGAGTAGACATTATTCTTACAATGCAATTTGTCAACATCAGTGCATAAACGTCACTATTGTTACAGTTGATTTGCTGCTGTTAATTGTTTCCCTTATTGTCTCTGTAGTTCGCAGTTCAAAACTGTTGAAGAAAGAAAACAGGACAATTCCAGACTCTCGCATTCCTCCTCTTGCAATGATTGAGCTGCATAACTCAAACCCAGCCATGCCACAGGTTAGATGGACATAGTTTTGCAAACCATTTATGGAGAAAGAAAACACTAAAAATATCTTACAAAAATATAATTTATTTATAGTTTCATAGCTACATTACAAATGTACCTGTGTAAAGCTACTCAGCCAATAAACATGGATGTAAACAGAGCCATCTGCCACTCACGTTATTAAATAATGCCAAAACATACAATATAATGTGATCCATACATTAGCACCAATATTCCCTGACATCAATCTGCCAATCAAAACCGCTGATTGGCAGACATTGATTATCACCAATCCATCAGGGAATAATGGAAATCCTTGACTCGCCAATCCTGATAATTTTTGGGTCGGAATCCCTGACCCTTACATCGGCAGAATGGGGAATTGCTGATGTATGGGCCCCATTAAATAGTGAGAGTCAATTAAAAATGGCTAAAATGCAGATACAAATACAATGCATTTTTTATTCAAAAAGCTAATCTTTGTCCACCAATTACTCATACAGATCTCATTTCTAACAATGTTTCTCAAAAGACTAAGATGACGCCAGGACTCTCTGCATGTGTCAGTTCTGCGTGTTTGAACATTTTTTTATACAATTCTTTGTTTTTTTCGATAATGGCTAGAACCCGGATGGCACAAAAAGCTTTATAATAACTCTTGATTACTAGTAACATAGCAGTCCTTTTATGGAGAGAAAAGGGCTTTGAAGCTCTGCAGTAACCAAGGAACACCTTCAGAAATGTGCTCTGTTCACACCTTGAATGCAGTATGTGTTAAATCTTTTGTCCCACAAAATAAAATCTAGCTTTTTGTATTTGGACACAATAGGCTAGATTCAGAGTTACATGCAAGTTGGCTGTAGATGCGACCATTAAATTAAATGTGTATATTCGCCAAATATCCAGAGCTGCATGCCTCTATGGGGTCGATTCAATTCAGCAACAGTTGAATAGCGCCAGGAATTTGCTCCCGATGCTATTCAGTACAGCGACTAGTTACCCTCAATTGTCAGGAATTCTTTTCCCACCCCCGGGGGGGTGAGAGAAGAAATCTGACAAAAGGGCTGCCGCGCGGCCGGTGCAAGGCTGATTCTGTCGGGAATCAGCATCGCCGCGGGTAGTTAAGTCGGAGAATGCCTGTTCTCCCGACAAAACAACCTGTTAAGTCAGCGAGAACGGGCATCCGCCAACTTAACTTTAGCTGAATTGAATAGTGACGGGAGCTAACTCCCGGCGTTATTCAACTGTCGCTGAATAGAATTGACCCTGTCGAAGTCAGAAAAATGTCTCTATGCACGTTGCCATATTTGCACCGCACACTGGTCCGTGCTGCGCATGCGTGCGCTCTCCCGTGGAGGCGCATACCCGCAATAGCGTGCACTCGCAGGCGCGGTATGCGTATTTACGGTAGAGTTTACGTAGTCGTAGCGTGCGACCCATTCGTTACAACTGTTCACAATTAATGTAGTTTATAGATCATGGTCCCTTTGATAGATTCTGAAAGTTTGGTTAAAATAGAATGTCCCTGAGCTGAGGAGTCCCTCTTTGCATCGTACGAAGGGTCTAACAGGAATCATACAGCAGTGTTTGGTACCCATCGGAAGAGTATTTAATTAGCAATATTCCGGTGTTGGTTTGGAGCGTATTAATTGCTCGTGCGAATAGTTATGGACATAAGAAGTTATGTCCATTTATTTATTATTATTTGTTCTTACTTAGTCATGCATCTGAACAGTTGGAGACAGGCATCAGTAGGTCTCAAATGTCTCTTTGACCTCAGAGATCCCCCAAACAATAGTTTGCATGTTAAGAGGGCCTCATATCTACACATGCATAAGGTAAACACAGAAATAGTAATTGAAGATCAATTGTACTCCAAATCAGTATCTTTCCCGCAGACGGAGTACAATAGCCTTTAATTACACTGAGCTTTTGAGACTCAATAAGGAGGGCCAACACCTGTGTTTACAAATGGGGCTGGATTTGTATACAGGAGAATGAGGGCTGAGATGTCATTGTCTCAACTGAAAGTGGACATCATGAATATAGAACAAAACCCAGACAGGATTCTGTTTTGTATTCGCCAAACAATAGCTTCTCACTAGACAGGAATGTGTTGGTCATCACCCATTGTGTTACATAACCAAGGCCACTGATGCAGCTGGCTCACATGCTGGGAGGGACACACACTTCCTGTGGTTGACACACCCCCACAGCTGGAATGCAGGTATGATATACCCACTGGAGATCACAGGGCTGACTGACACTCAGAACTAAGCTAGCATCAAGCAGCATGGCGGCTACATCCCCAGGACAGAATTCCTTCCCAAAGGCTAAGTATAGAATCACATGGCTATAGAAGGAAATATAGACATATTGCTTTCTGGTTTAAATAGGATATTGTAACTTGGCTGTGATGATTGTTGGGTGTTAGTGTTGGTGCCCTGTGGAATCTGTGATGGTAGCTGGGATCTTGTTAATCATAAATACCACCATGCAGTACTTTTGAATATGTGCTGGTAGCAATGGCAGGCTGATACTTGTGAGTACCTGGTGGTCTGGTCTTGTGATAACTCATATGCTCTGGTTATAGAGATACTGTGTTTGCTTGAAATTGTGAAAGGTGATTTAGATTGTTTGGAATTGTAAAATCAGAACATATGCATTGTTTTGAGGCTTGGACATTTTGGAATAAAATGGAGTCTAGCTTCTGCCCCATGCGGCATTGTAGGGACGATTGTGTAGCTGGGTGTTGTGTATATAGGGACAGGCAGCATGGGTAAGCTCAAGTACTTTCTAAACAAAGATTCTCAGCATTGATTAACTGCGCAGCGATTGTTCCTCACATGTGTAAGCTTCGCTGCAACCATATTGTCTTTTAATGTTATTGTGAGCCAATCTCTCTCAAATCTCTCTCTCTCTCTTGTCTTCTCATCTTCTCTTATTTCTCCTTAAACTTAACTGTATTGTATTGTAGTGTGTTTCCTGTATAGTTATCTGGTTAGGTGGTTTATGTTATACTGTAGTGTATCATTTGTACTGTGATTCCTTTTTGCAAGTATATTAGTTATAATACATAGTTAATAGGCTTTGGAACCTAAACCAGTATCTGTGTATTTTCTATAGTGTTAAGTGTTCACTTGAGCGTCGGTGACGCTCAAGCAGCTTTGTAGTTAGTCAGGTTACACAAGGTTGCACTTACACCCTGTACTCACATTAAGGTATTCAGTGTATTTCATTGGTATAAGGTTTTAACATAAAGGTATAGTGTTGTGAGCGTCTGCATCGCTGGTGACCTCCTCGTGGTCTCGAGCATAGGCTACGCTACAGCGAATCATTCCCCTAGACATAACCAATAACGTGTCCTGTGATCACTGGGCCGTGAGCGAACGTGACGCTTGAGCGTCTCGCCTACGGCTTAGCGATCGTTACGCAGATAGCGTACCCATACGGTATTTCTTAAGCAAACAGCGTACAGTGTTCTTAGCTTCATAAAGGGTTGTTTATACGACAAAAGTATTTAGTATTGTCAATTGGGAACTCGTCCTATACTTCTCACATCTGCACTAGGTAGATCAGCAGACATTATCCCCCAGCAAAGGGTGGGAGATTGTCTCATAGTGCTGGCGGGATAAGCGTCTGCTTCGCTTAGATAAAGAGTGCTGAAGGAACCCGGTAACCGGAAGTAAGAACAAAACGCTTGTGTCCTTTTAAAACTGTTTATTTTTCTTTTGTCTTGCGTACGCACGCATATATCTGCATTTCTGTTTCATTTTCGTATATCACTATTCCTGTTTGCCAATTTTATAGTTGATAGAAAGTGCTAAAAAGAGATTTGCTGTTATTTCATAGTAGAGGTAATAGTTAAAGTATAGAACAACACACGGTTTGTCTGAGATACAAGGCAGTCAGTGTGGATTGCGGTAGATGATCAGGGATCATTTACATTGATAAAAATATATTGTGTTACGGTGGATCCTTTGCATTGCGTACACGTGTCGCTAACAAAGACTAGCGTACGCAATCCAAAAGGCAGACGCACGCAGTGTACATTACGCAACGTAGCGTCCGGTTACGCCCACGTAGCTCAAGTTGTGATAAAGTGAAGTAACGCAAAGGCGATAAGTAACGCACAGCGGTAGATAACGCGACGCGGAAAATAACGCAAGTCTATTTTTGGAGAATCTGAAATTTAGTTTAACAGATCCTGCTCCTAATTGGTAACACTGTTGGGCTAAAGACAAATTTCTGCGCAGAAATAGATATAGAAACAAAAGTGTACATGTGTTGAGTGAGTGTGTTTTGTATACAAAAGTTTATATAACTGTAAGGTGGAACCAAAAGGAAAGCCGGGTACTCGTCAAGGGACATACGTGTAAGTGACATATACGGTGGCTAGGGAGGCATCCCTGGTTAAATAATATTTGAGCATTAGAGTATAGCGGACCATAAGGTAACAGACCAGGAGGTCATAAGGTAACAGACCAGGAGGTCATAAGGTAACAGGTAAAATAGACAAAGAGGTCCGCTATAAAAGTCCAGTGGCACAACGCCTGGGGTGTTGGTGCAGAACCCATATAGGCCATAAGCTCTTGCTGAAGGAATCGCGGCCGGAAACATCGATTCCATTGATCTTTCAGTACATGACAAGTAGTGCTCGTGTACTGAACGATTGGACCGCACGTAATTGTGTGCAGTAGTTAGTAATCTGACCTAATACCATTAGAGTAAAGTGGTCACAAACGCTATTTGTACATTCTGACGTGATTTGTGTAATTTTTTATTTTTGGAAGGGAAGTTCGCTGGTCACTCAGGAACTATCCAACAACCGATACTTGCTGGGGAACGCGCCCCAGTAAATAAAGGTTCACAGGGGCCCTGGGTTGGGTACAGCAGCTCTGGTTACAGTGATTGCAGCACAGGCCAACGTGGGCGAGAAGTAAGTGGGGTACTTGATAAACCACCACCGCCGGCCTGCCCAAGGACATCTTGGTTTGTTTGTAAGGGTTCGCTGAAAACCTTGAGATAAAGATCCAAGGAGGAATAAGCAACGCCTGCAGATTATGGGGGCCATTTGTTCAGGTAGGGGGCGATCAACCTCGGTTCGGGTTGATTCAGAGAACCGACCAGTTGGGTCGGCACGATATGTAATGTGTGAAAAATACGGTAGTCACACAGAGGTTTTATGTGATGAATGGGAGAGAATGACTGTACAAGACAGGGACAAATTCCCAAGAATAGGTAGCTTTAGTCCAGAAGTGTTACAAAATTTAAGGAGGAGGATAAGTCTCATTGAACCAACGAAGAGACAAAATAAACATTATGAATATTTACAGTTATGGCAACAGGAAAGTGAATTACAAAAAGAGTCTATTGACTTTTCTGACTCTTATCTTGAGAGGAGAGACAGTGGCATCAGGAGAGGGGTTGATTGCGGAGAGAAAGACACAAGGGTGAACAATAAAAACGCTCTTAGCAACTGTAATATAGATTATAAGAATAAGTGTAATAAATGTAACAATGATTATTGTAATACTGTTGAATGTACAACTATTAACCTGTGCAAGCTGCACCCCATGTTAAACTTCCCTCAGGACTACCAACAAGAAAGTGAGCCCAGAACGATGTCGGCACCTCTTAAAGAAGCCATCCTACAAGACATCCAGGTGGACGCGACCAAATTGGTAAAGGCAATAATCAAACCCCCTAACGGAGGGTCAGGTGAGGTCGTGTCCACAGGTACGTACAATGTTTTATATCACGCACAAACAAATGTACCTCATATTATAAGACCAAAACAAGGTGATGTAATTGAGTTTAGTCCTGTCAGGGTGATCACAGTCCCCAATGGGAAGACTGACGATCAGGGAACCATTCCCGTCAAGGACAGTGCAATGCGCCATCCCTGGTCCCGGACAGAATTGAGATCAATCATGTCTGATTACCCAGATCCTAGGAAAGATCTAACTGTATGATCAAAGATTCACAGAAGGCATACCAACCCCCTAGACAACGACATAATCATGGTATCCAAGGAATCAGGTAGGTACAGGGAAAGCGGTTGATGGTGATGAGCATCCAAGCGTTTGAGGAGGCATCAAATCAACCAAAACCTCAGGTCATGGACACATGGAGGAAGCCCAGGATTTGTTATCAGTGTAGGAGAGAAGGGCATTGTGCTAGCAACTGTAATAACCCACATAAAGTTAGACCCCCTAGACCAAGAAATGAGCAAAATTACAATACACACCATTATAATCAAGGATCACATAGGCAGGAAAGGTGATTATTAGGAATAGAGGCAAGCCTGAAGTAACGGTTAATGAAGTGGGAGGTCATTCACTAAAGACACAGGAATGACCAGGTGAAAAGTTGTAAATGTATTTGTGAAAAATGTTTTTCTCTCCCTCTCTCTATCCCCATCTCTGACGATTATTGGTAAGAATTCAAACATTGCATATTCGCTTGGTCCTTGCAGAAGTCTACCAAACCCCAGCATGACCTCCGCCACAATGTATTTCTGGCCAGATACAGACAGTGGAGTAATGCAGGTGCTGGTGGGGAGGGACTGCTCAAGGAGACCAGTAGACACATAGATATGACAGCCTAATAAGTCTGACAATGTTTTTCTAATGCTAACAATGTTTTCTTACAATGTTTAAAAATGCTTTGTTTCTCTTTTCTTATTGATGGTTATTGTCGAGTTATGTAATGTATATATGCACATGAATTGTTCTCTATCTCTTTTGTTTTTTTTTATTTTCTCTCTCTTCTCACTCATGTTTCCATGGTTTAAAGATGCTATGTCACCCCTCAGTTGGACCAATGGTAATGCCAGATTTTTGCTCCTTACAGAAAGATCGTCGGTTAGGAAGGAATATTGCATCACCAGAATGATCGTTTTTGAAGACTGAGAGACAACACCTTTGAGAGGACAGCAGAACAAGAAGAACAACAAGACGAGAGAACTTATTATCGTAACGAGTTCTCTCCCCCTCAAACTGATTTTCTTATACCCCATTTACAAATTTCTTCTTTTCTCCTCCTGTAAGATGGACTTGCCCCAAGAGACTGTGATATGGATTTTTCCCGTTAACCATGATGTTGACCAGAGCAGTCTGTTTCGGTGAGAGTACCAGTGAGGTCGAGAAAGGATCCAGAAAGGTCCTGATGACTGAGACGGAGGTGTAAATTTCCAATAGCAACCCAATCACCAAGCAAAGGCGAGTACCGGGCACGATCTAACAACCATGTTATTTGTAAACAACTGTGAAGGAATGTTAGTTCAAAAAGAAAGTTGTATCTGTAGGCTCTGTAACAAAGAAATGCCAATCCAGTTTTAATATCCATATGGACCGGCATCCATTGAGTGACTATCACTCTCTAGTGGGTAACGTGTTAAACCAAACAGATTGTTGGGTATGCTCTCAAGTACCTCAGGGTCACAGCAAATCAGGGCTAGTACCATTTCCTTTAACGTTAGGGGAGGTACTTGAGCTAAGTGGTGGGAGACCGGTGGACCGGAGGTTTAATATCTCCAGCCCTCCTAGTTTGAAGCTCCACCAATACCATGTGGATAGGTCCCTCATATGTTTTAACATCTCCAATCCCAGAAAACCGGGAAATTGGGAAGTGTCATGGAGCAACCTTACCATGACCTTTTCACACAGAGCAGATAGAATGCCTACAGATACAGAGCTGGTACGCCACATAGCCAGTAGAGGAAAATCTTTCCGGTATCGATATACCTTAGGAAATAGGATTACTAGAGTTGGAGAGGTATCACCAGGATACTGTGCACATATCATACAAACTGATACGTGCATTAGGCAGATGGAAGAATTAGGGTCAGGAGATTTCACCTGGAAGGTTTGTAACATGGTCATGTCCTTCTCCGTCCCTTATGTTCTCCCCGATGATGCATATTTCATATGCGGGAGAAAGGCGTACAAGTGGCTTGCCCCAAACTCTGAAGGATTGTGTTATATTGGAAAAGTATTGCCTGAAGTGATGACTGTTACACATGACAAAATGAAGGACATACACCGTGGTGCCCAAGCTCCTTATACTCACACTCATTACGAGCACCGAGTTAAAAGACAACTGTCAGAAAGGTTAGAGCATCCGGCCTCTGATCTTATCCATGAATCCACCGGGATTCAGGTTCTGGTAGCGTTAGATTTCACTCGTACCGCTCGAGGAGTGATGAATTATAGATACATTTCCGCACTCGCCAATTTGTTAGATAATATCACTGAAATGTATGATGACACGTTTAGATACACTGGAAGAGAACTTCAAGCTTACAAAACAGAACTAGTTCAGCATAGGATGGTTCTTAATTATCTTACAGCAGTAACAGGCGGATATTGTGTTACATTGGCAACACAGTACGGCATAAAGTGTTGCACGTATATCACAAAATAGCACCGAGGATCCGGTAGAGGTCATAGACCAAAAGATGGATGATATTCTCCAATTGAAGTGGGAATTTCGTCGAAAACACAATCTCACCCTTGCTGCTGTAGGTAATGAGCTGACTAGTTGGGTGTCATGGTTGAACCCGCGAAATTGGTTCTCCGGTTTGGGAGAATGGGCTCAAGGAGTCATAAAGGATGTTGGAAAGTTTCTACTATGTATCTTGGGTGTCGTTATATCAATTGGATTGATATTTAGATGCGGGCAGGCTTTAATGAGGTGCAAACAAAGTACAAAAGTGATGAGCTTGAGGAGTGAGGAAACTGTAATTAACCTGGATTTGATTTATGACCCAATGATAGAAACCAGAATGTGATGAAAAATGCGATTATACGGTCCGTTTCTTTCACCTGTTTTTCTGCTTTTCTCCAAGATGCAAAGACCCCCTTGGACGTGGAAGTTGACGAGACGCTATACAGACAACAGACAAGCACCAAAGATGAAGTTTTGACAACCTATGATATGGACACTTGATGAACTTTGCCATGGATCCCCAGTTTCCCTAGTACTTTTAAACTCACGCTAGCCCAACATTTTTTGTAAATCTGATGGCTCAGACAAAGCTATTTGCTCATGCCTAAGGAGCAATACAGCGCAAAGAAGACGACTCTCAACAGATACCGAACACAACCTCAACGACAGATGTACATTTCCCTGACATAGAATATCATTGCATTCTCCATAAGTGTTCTTTATCTTCATCTCTACAACCCTCAGGTAATAACACACATAGTCGACAGGGAATACAGGCACAGATATCAGCAACCACATACCTCCCCCATTCATGTATCAACTAAAATGTGCATCCCCATTTTGTTACAACCATAGCCGAAATGAGCTCGGTAGAGTTTGACAGCCCATCCACAGACCCTTAGTACGGGATAAGAAGGAATTCAAATGTATACTTCGCAATACCTCGAAGCTTGATTTACCACACGTACGGCACGATGATACATGACCCTCCAAACATGGACTCATACACACATGCTTCTACTCTCTCACTAGGTCATACCCTTTTCACACCTACTCCTCTCTTCTTCCTTACCCCACCATGGAAATCAATTAACCCCTGACTTACATTTTTCTCCTTAAACGTTTTGTGGCAGTTATTATTGACTGCCAAAGGGTGGACTGTCGAAGTCAGAAAAATGTCTCTATGCACGTTGCCATATTTGCACCGCACACTGGTCCGTGCTGCGCATGCGTGCGCTCTCCCGTGGAGGCGCATACCCGCAATAGCGTGCACTCGCAGGCGCGGTATGCGTATTTACGGTAGAGTTTACGTAGTCGTAGCGTGCGACCCATTCGTTACAACTGTTCACAATTAATGTAGTTTATAGATCATGGTCCCTTTGATAGATTCTGAAAGTTTGGTTAAAATAGAATGTCCCTGAGCTGAGGAGTCCCTCTTTGCATCGTACGAAGGGTCTAACAGGAATCATACAGCAGTGTTTGGTACCCATCGGAAGAGTATTTAATTAGCAATATTCCGGTGTTGGTTTGGAGCGTATTAATTGCTCGTGCGAATAGTTATGGACATAAGAAGTTATGTCCATTTATTTATTATTATTTGTTCTTACTTAGTCATGCATCTGAACAGTTGGAGACAGGCATCAGTAGGTCTCAAATGTCTCTTTGACCTCAGAGATCCCCCAAACAATAGTTTGCATGTTAAGAGGGCCTCATATCTACACATGCATAAGGTAAACACAGAAATAGTAATTGAAGATCAATTGTACTCCAAATCAGTATCTTTCCCGCAGACGGAGTACAATAGCCTTTAATTACACTGAGCTTTTGAGACTCAATAAGGAGGGCCAACACCTGTGTTTACAAATGGGGCTGGATTTGTATACAGGAGAATGAGGGCTGAGATGTCATTGTCTCAACTGAAAGTGGACATCATGAATATAGAACAAAACCCAGACAGGATTCTGTTTTGTATTCGCCAAACAATAGCTTCTCACTAGACAGGAATGTGTTGGTCATCACCCATTGTGTTACATAACCAAGGCCACTGATGCAGCTGGCTCACATGCTGGGAGGGACACACACTTCCTGTGGTTGACACACCCCCACAGCTGGAATGCAGGTATGATATACCCACTGGAGATCACAGGGCTGACTGACACTCAGAACTAAGCTAGCATCAAGCAGCATGGCGGCTACATCCCCAGGACAGAATTCCTTCCCAAAGGCTAAGTATAGAATCACATGGCTATAGAAGGAAATATAGACATATTGCTTTCTGGTTTAAATAGGATATTGTAACTTGGCTGTGATGATTGTTGGGTGTTAGTGTTGGTGCCCTGTGGAATCTGTGATGGTAGCTGGGATCTTGTTAATCATAAATACCACCATGCAGTACTTTTGAATATGTGCTGGTAGCAATGGCAGGCTGATACTTGTGAGTACCTGGTGGTCTGGTCTTGTGATAACTCATATGCTCTGGTTATAGAGATACTGTGTTTGCTTGAAATTGTGAAAGGTGATTTAGATTGTTTGGAATTGTAAAATCAGAACATATGCATTGTTTTGAGGCTTGGACATTTTGGAATAAAATGGAGTCTAGCTTCTGCCCCATGCGGCATTGTAGGGACGATTGTGTAGCTGGGTGTTGTGTATATAGGGACAGGCAGCATGGGTAAGCTCAAGTACTTTCTAAACAAAGATTCTCAGCATTGATTAACTGCGCAGCGATTGTTCCTCACATGTGTAAGCTTCGCTGCAACCATATTGTCTTTTAATGTTATTGTGAGCCAATCTCTCTCAAATCTCTCTCTCTCTCTCTCTTGTCTTCTCATCTTCTCTTATTTCTCCTTAAACTTAACTGTATTGTATTGTAGTGTGTTTCCTGTATAGTTATCTGGTTAGGTGGTTTATGTTATACTGTAGTGTATCATTTGTACTGTGATTCCTTTTTGCAAGTATATTAGTTATAATACATAGTTAATAGGCTTTGGAACCTAAACCAGTATCTGTGTATTTTCTATAGTGTTAAGTGTTCACTTGAGCGTCGGTGACGCTCAAGCAGCTTTGTAGTTAGTCAGGTTACACAAGGTTGCACTTACACCCTGTACTCACATTAAGGTATTCAGTGTATTTCATTGGTATAAGGTTTTAACATAAAGGTATAGTGTTGTGAGCGTCTGCATCGCTGGTGACCTCCTCGTGGTCTCGAGCATAGGCTACGCTACAGCGAATCATTCCCCTAGACATAACCAATAACGTGTCCTGTGATCACTGGGCCGTGAGCGAACGTGACGCTTGAGCGTCTTGCCTACGGCTTAGCGATCGTTACGCAGATAGCGTACCCATACGGTATTTCTTAAGCAAACAGCGTACAGTGTTCTTAGCTTCATAAAGGGTTGTTTATACGACAAAAGTATTTAGTATTGTCAACCCCTATGTGTCATTACTATCAGTGCAGACTTGCACCAACCTATACCTGGTGCAAGAAAAAATAAGAATTTACTTACCGATAATTCTATTTCTCGGAGTCCGTAGTGGATGCTGGGGTTCCTGAAAGGACCATGGGGAATAGCGGCTCCGCAGGAGACAGGGCACAAAAAAGTAAAGCTTTACTAGGTCAGGTGGTGTGCACTGGCTCCTCCCCCTATGACCCTCCTCCAGACTCCAGTTAGGTACTGTGCCCGGACGAGCATACACAATAAGGGAGGCATTTTGAATCCCGGGTAAGACTCATACCAGCCACACCAATCACACCGTACAACTTGTGATCTAAACCCAGTTAACAGTATGACAACAGAAAGGGCCTCTTAAAGATGGCTCCTTAACAATAACCCGAATTAGTTAACAATAACTATGTACAAGTATTGCAGATAATCCGCACTTGGGATGGGCGCCCAGCATCCACTACGGACTCCGAGAAATAGAATTATCGGTAAGTAAATTCTTATTTTCTCTATCGTCCTAAGTGGATGCTGGGGTTCCTGAAAGGACCATGGGGATTATACCAAAGCTCCCAAACGGGCGGGAGAGTGCGGATGACTCTGCAGCACCGAATGAGAGAACTCCAGGTCCTCCTTTGCCAGGGTATCAAATTTGTAAAATTTTACAAACGTGTTCTCCCCCGACCACGTAGCTGCTCGGCAGAGTTGTAATGCCGAGACCCCTCGGGCAGCCGCCCAAGATGAGCCCACCTTCCTTGTGGAGTGGGCTTTTACAGTTTTAGGCTGTGGCAGGCCTGCCACAGAATGTGCAAGTTGAATTGTGTTACAAATCCAACGAGCAATCGACTGCTTAGAAGCAGGTGCGCCCAACTTGTTGGGTGCATACAATATAAACAGCGAGTCAGATTTTCTGACTCCAGCCGTCCTTGCAATGTATATTTTTAAGGCTCTGACAACGTCCAACAACTTGGAGTCCTCCAAGTCGCTAGTGGCCGCAGGCACCACAATAGGTTGGTTCAGATGAAATGCTGATACCACTTTAGGGAGAAAATGCGGACGAGTCCGCAGTTCTGCCCTATCCGAATGGAAGATTAGATAAGGACTTTTATAAGATAAAGCCGCCAATTCAGATACTCTCCTGGCAGAGGCCAGGGCTAGTAACATAGTCACTTTCAATGTGAGATATTTCAAATCCACCTTTTTCAATGGTTCAAACCAATGGGATTTGAGGAAATCTAAAACTACATTTAGATCCCACGGTGCCACCGGAGGCACCACAGGAGGCTGTATATGCAGTACTCCCTTGACAAAAGTCTGGACCTCAGGGACAGAGGCCAATTCTTTTTGGAAGAATATTTACAGGGCCGAAATTTGAACCTTAATGGATCCCAATTTGAGACCCATAGATAATCCTGATTGCAGGAAATGTAGGAAACGACCCAGTTGGAATTCCTCCGTCGGAACCCTCCGATCCTCGCACCACGCTACATATTTTCGCCAAATGCGGTGATAATGTTTCACGGTGACTTCCTTCCGTGCCTTAATCAAGGTAGGAATGACTTCTTCTGGAATGCCTTTCCCTTTTAGGATCTGGCGTTCAACCGCCATGCCGTCAAACGCAGCCGCGGTAAGTCTTGAAAAAGACAGGGACCCTGCTGTAGCAGGTCCCTTCTCAGAGGTAGAGGCCACGGTTCGTCCGTGAGCATCTCTTGAAGTTCCGGATACCAAGTCCTTCTCGGCCAATCCGGAACCACTAGTATTGTTCTTACTCTTCTTTGCCGTATGATCTTCAATACCTTTGGTATGAGCGGCAGAGGAGGAAACACATACACTGACTGGTACACCCAAGGAGTTACCAGTGCGTCCACAGCTATTGCCTGTGGATCTCTTGACCTGGCGCAATATTTGTCCAGTTTCTTGTTGAGGCGAGACGCCATCATGTCTACAATTGGTCTTTCCCAACGGTCTATTAACATGTTGAAGACTTCTGGATGTAGACCCCACTCTCCCGGATGAAGATCGTGTCTGCTGAGGAAGTCTGCTTCCCAGTTGTCCACGCCCGGGATGAACACTGCTGACAGTGCTATCACGTGATTCTCCGCCCAGCGAAGAATCTTGGCAGCTTCTGCCATTGCACTCCTGCTTCTTGTGCCGCCCTGCCTGTTTACATGGGCGACCGCCGTGATGTTGTCCGACTGAATCAACACCGGCTTTCCTTGCAGGAGAAGTTCCGCCTGGCTTAGAGCATTGTAGATTGCTCTTAGTTCCAGAATGTTTATGTGAAGAGACTTTTCCAGACTCGTCCATACTCCCTGGAAGTTTCTTCCTTGTGTGACTGCTCCCCAGCCTCTCAGGCTGGCGTCCGTGGTCACCAGGATCCAATCCTGAATGCCGAATCTGCGGCCTTCTAATAGGTGAGCCTTCTGCAACCACCACAGAAGTGACACCCTTGTCTTTGGTGACAGGGTTATTCGCAGGTGCATCTGCAGATGCGACCCTGACCATTTGTCCAACAGATCCCTTTGGAATATTCTTGCATGGAATCTGCCGAATGGAATTGCTTCGTAAGAAGCCACCATTTTTCCCAGGACTCTTGTGCATTGATGTACTGACACTTTTCCTGGTTTTAGGAGGTTCCTGACCAGATCGGATAACTCCTTGGCTTTTTCCTCTGGAAGGAAAACCTTTTTCTGAACCGTGTCCAGAATCATTCCTAGGAACAGCAGACGAGTTGTCGGGATTAAATGGGATTTTGGAATATTCAGAATCCACCCGTGTTGTCTTAGCACCTCTTGAGATAGTGCTAAAGCTGTCTCCAGCTGTTCTCTGGACCTTGCCCTTATTAGGAGATCGTCCAAGTATGGGATAACTAATACGCCTTTTCTTCGAAGAAGAATCATCATCTCGGCCATTACCTTGGTAAAGACCCGAGGCGCCGTGGACAATCCGAACGGCAGCGTCTGAAACTGATAGTGACAGTTTTGAACAATGAACCTGAGGTACCCCTGGTGTGCGGGGTAAATCGGAACGTGTAGATACGCATCCTTGATGTCCAAGGATACCATAAAGTCCCCTTCTTCCAGGTTCGCTATCACTGCTCTGAGTGACTCCATCTTGAACTTGAACTTTTTTATGTAGAGGTTCAAGGACTTCAGATTTAGAATAGGCCTTACCGAGCCATCCGGCTTCGGTACCACAAATAGAGTGGAATAATACCCCTTTCCTTGTTGTAATAGGGGTACTTTGACTATCACCTGCTGAGCGCACAGCTTGTGAATGGCTTCCAACACCCTCTCCCTTTCGGAAGAGACGGTTGGTAAGGCAGACTTCAGGAAACGATGAGGAGGATCCGTCTCTAATTCCAACCTGTACCCCTGAGATATTATCTGCAGGATCCAGGGGTCTACCTGCGAGTGAGCCCACTGCGCGCTGTAATTTTTGAGACGGCCCCCCACTGTCCCCGAGCCCGCTTGAGAGGCCCCAGCGTCATGCTGAGGTTTTTGCAGGAGCCGGGGAGGGCTTCTGTTCCTGGGAAGGAGCTGCCTGTTGGTGTCTCTTCCCTCTTCCTCTGCCTCGTGGCAGGTACGACAAGCCCTTTGCTCTCTTATTTTTGTAGGAGCGAAAAGGCTGCGGTTGAAAGGTCGGTGCCTTTCTCTGTTGGGGAGTGACTTGAGGTAAAAAAGTGGATTTCCCGGCAGTAGCCGTGGCCACCAAGTCTGATAGACCAACTCCAAATAACTCCTCCCCTTTATACGGCAAAACCTCCATGTGACGTTTTGAATCCGCATCGCCTGTCCACTGTCGTGTCCATAAGGCTCTTCTGGCTGAAATGGACATAGCACTCACCCGAGATGCCAGTGTGCAAATATCCCTCTGTGCATCACGCATATAGATAAATGCATCCTTTATTTGTTCTAACGACAGTAAAACATTGTCCCTATCTAGGGTATCAATATTTTCAATCAGGGATTCTGACCAAACTACTCCAGCACTGCACATCCAGGCAGTTGCTATAGCTGGTCGTAGTATAACACCTGCATGTGTGTATATATTCTTTTGAATAACTTCCATCTTTCTATCTGATGGATCCTTAAGTGCGGCCGTCTCAGGAGAGGGTAACGCCACTTGTTTGGATAAGCGTGTGAGCGCCTTGTCCACCTTAGGGGGTGTTTCCCAGCGCGCCCTAACCTCTGGCGGGAAAGGGTATAATGCCAATAACTTTTTTGAAATTATCAACTTTTTATCAGGAGCAACCCACGCTTCATCACACACGTCATTTAATTCTTCTGATTCAGGAAAAACTGTTTGTAGTTTTTTCACACCATACATAATACCCTGTTTTACGGTATCTGTAGTATCAGCTAAATGTAACGTCTCCTTCATTGCCAAAATCATATAACGTGTGGCCCTACTGGAAAATACGTTTGAATTTCTACCGTCGTCACTGGAATCAGTGCCCGTGTCTGGGTCTGTGTCGACCGACTGAGGCAAAGGGCGTTTTACAGCCCCTGACGGTGTTTGAGGCGCCTGGACAGGCATTAATTGATTGTCCGGCCGCCTCATGTCCTCAACTGACTGTTTAAGGGAAGATAAACCATCACGTAATTCCACAAATAAAGGCATCCATTCTGGTGTCGACCCCCTGGGGGGTGACATCTGCATATTTGGCAATTGCTCCGCCTCCACACCAATATCGTCCTCATACATGTCGACACCACGTACCGACACACACCGCAAACTCACAGGGAATGCTCTAATGAAGACAGGACCCACTAGCCCTTTTGGGGAGACAGAGGGAGAGTCTGCCAGCACACACCACAAAGCGCTATATATACAAGGGATATCCTTATATTAAGTGCTCCCTTATAGCTGCTTTAATATATATATATATAGCCATTAATGTGCCCCCCCTCTCTGTTTTACCCTGTTTCTGTAGTGCAGTGCAGGGGAGAGACCTGGGAGCCGTTCTGACCAGCGGAGCTGTGACAGAAAATGGCGCCGTGTGCTGAGGAGATAGGCCCCGCCCCTTTTTCGGCGGGTTCTTCTCCCGCTATTTTTCCAGTCAGGCAGGGGTTAAATATCTCCATATAGCCCCTATGGGCTATATGTGAGGTATTTTTAGCCTTGTATAAGGTTTATATTTGCCTCTCAGAGCGCCCCCCCCCAGCGCTCTGCACCCTCAGTGACTGCCCAGTGAAGTGTGCTGAGAGGAAAATGGCGCACAGCTGCAGTGCTGTGCGCTACCTTATGAAGACTGAGGAGTCTTCAGCCGCCGGTTTCCGGACCTCTTCACGCTTCAGCATCTGCAAGGGGGTCGGCGGCGCGGCTCCGGGACCGGACTCCACGGCTGGGCCTGTGTTCGATCCCTCTGGAGCTAATGGTGTCCAGTAGCCAAGCAGCAAATCCACTCTGCATGCAGGTGAGTTTACTACTTTCCCCCTAAGTCCCACGTTGCAGTGATCCTGTTGCCAGCAGGACTCACTGTAAAGAAAAAAACCTAAACTAAACTTTCTCTAAGCAGCTCTTTAGGAGAGCCACCTAGATTGCACCCTTCTCGTTCGGGCACAAAATCTAACTGGAGTCTGGAGGAGGGTCATAGGGGGAGGAGCCAGTGCACACCACCTGACCTAGTAAAGCTTTACTTTTTTGTGCCCTGTCTCCTGCGGAGCCGCTATTCCCCATGGTCCTTTCAGGAACCCCAGCATCCACTTAGGACGATAGAGAAAAAGGTATTTCTCATGCGCTCAACTCTGCCTAGCCCTTGCCTCTAGCCTACATGCTAACCCAGTTGCCACCTAGTTACACACATTTAGCTGCAAGTGTCCCTTGCACAACTCTCTCCAGAACCTGACACACTCTCAGTTGATGAAATTGCCACATCTGCAAAACGACTTGTCTGCAAACCTGAATCCAGCCCAATATGTGGCCCTCCTTTTGCTACAGATGCACCCATTTCCTATTAGAAGATAATCATTTTTGCATTCCATAATACAGATCCATTTACACAAAAATAGATGCATGCCTTAACAACATCTATAAAACTACATTACCTCTGTGCTAATAATGTGAGAGAGAGAGAGAGAGAGAGAGAGAGAGAGAGAGAGAGAGAGAGAGAGAGAGTTGATATGGCACAAATCACACATCATACTAAAACATTAGTTACAATTACAAAAATAAATGTAATTAAGTTGACCGTTCAAAATGAATATATAACTTAAGGAATAAACATGAGATTCACATAAAAGGTGTACACCATCACAACTGAACCATCTGTTCTGTTGATAATTAAATATATGTCTGAAATAGATATACCTGTTCAGGCAGGTGGATCTTTATATACTAAATGTAGCAGGTAATAATAGAGTTATATTTGTAGTTGTATCCACACCAGTAGCAGGTTCTCAGCGAATGCATTATTATAAGTAGTCCAGGTGTTACATAACACAGTCTAAAGGTGCATACTCATGGTGAGATATTAACCATTGGGCCCTACACACTGGCAGATCCGCCGCCGAGCTGCCCAACGGCAGATACAGCCGGCGGGCGACCCGGCAGCGGGAGGGCAGTGATGGGGGGACTGCTATGGGGCTCCATAGCAGTGCAGGCAAATATGGACGAGATCATCCATATTGGCCTGCATGCACAAGCGACGGGGCACCAGCGATAAACGAGCGTGGAGCTGCACATCGTTCATCGTTGCTGCCTCCACACTGAAAGATATGAACGGTATCTCATTCATTAATGAACGAGATCGTTCATATCTTTCAGTATTCCCGCCCAGTGTGTAGGGCCCATTAGTGCCGATTTTGACTTTGCGATTTCCCTTGAACTCCCCGGAGCCGAGAACCACCAATTTCTCATACGTCCTAGAGTATGCTGGGGATGACATCAAGACCATGGGGTATAGACGGGATCCGCAGGAGACATGGGCACTCTAAAGACTTTTCATTGGGTGTGAACTGGCTCCTCCCTCTATGCCCCTCCTCCAGACCTCAGTTTTAGAAATGTGCCCAGGTCGACTGGATGCACTCTGAAGAGCTCTACTGAGTTTCTCTGAAAAGACTTATGTTAGGTTTTTTATTTTCAGGGAGATCTGCTGACATCAGACTCCCTGCTTCGTGGGACTGAGGGGGCAGAAGTAGGAACCAACTTCCTGAATAGTTGCATGGCTCTGCTTCTGGCTGACAGGACACCATTAGCTCCTGAAGGGAACTGAATGCTAGCCGTGCCTAGATGCTCACTCCCACGGCATGCCGTCACCCCCCTCACAGAGCCAGAAGTCAGAAGACAGGTGAGTATGAGAAGAATGATCTTCTATCAAGTAAGTGACGGCTGAGGTGCGGCGCAGCTGGCGGGAGCGCAGCGCGCCATTGCTGCCCACACATACAGGCACTACAGGGTGCAGGGCGCGGGGGCGCCCTGGGCAGCAAGAAAAATACCTCAAACTGGCTAAAAGGGGGCATAAGATGCCGCTGGCACAGCCCTACCCCCGCCAGTATAAATAATAGGTCATATACTGAGTGTAAGGATGCGCCATTGTGGGGGCGGAGCTTCTTCCTCAGGCAGACAGCACACTACTCAGCGCCATTTTCTCTCTCTCCTCAGGCTGCAGAGAACAGCTGGTCCTCTCCTCCACTTCTGACAAGTACAGGGTGCTTTAAAGGGGGGGGGGGGGGGGGCACAAAGCGATTGTGGTGCATTTGATAGTGTACATTACTATTTAAAAGCGCTTTTGGGCTGTGGACATACTGTGTTCACAGGCAATACTGGCGCTGGGTTTGTGAACTGGCTGCTCCTATCCTGTGTCCCTCTGACAGATTTTACTGTGGATCTGTCCCCAAAATAAGTCCCAGTGTGTCTGTGAGTGTGGTGTACACGTGTGAGGCATGTCTGAGGCAGGGAGTTCCTCCCCGGAGGAAGCCATTTTAGGGACACAGAGTTGTAATGTGGTGGCGCTACCGGCACACCAAGAGCCTGCATGGGTGAAAGAGCTACGTGACATTATGCATCTGATTAACCGTAGATTGAATAAGTCTGAATCTAAGGCTGCATACTGGAGAAAATCTGTGGAAGATGTGATTTTTCAGGATGCTGTTATTCCTTATGCGGGGGGCCCCTCTGGGTCACATAAGAGACCATTTGCAAATGTTGTAAACACTAATACCGACACGGATTCTGATTCTTGTGTCGACGATAGTGAATCCAGAGAGATAGATCATAAATTGGCAAAAAGTATACAATATATGATTGTGGCTATAAGGGACGTGTTAGAGGTTACAGAAAGCACTCCTGTACCTCAGGAAAAAGCTTATTTATGTAAGGAAAAGAAATCCAAAGTCACGTTCCCTCCTTCACACGAACTAAATGCTCTGTTTGAAGGGATGTGGGTGAATCCTGATAAAAAATTTCGTATTCCCAAAAGGATTCACATAGCTTATCCTATCCCGGTCGAAGACAGGAAAAAATGGGAGTCACCCCCTGTGTTAGACAGTGCACTTTCCAGGTTGACAAAGAAGGTAATTCTATTGTATATGCACAAGGAGAAAAGTATGACTCTTGTTTGGGCGCACTCTTGTTAAATTATCTAAGTGTTAGTCGATAAGTGATGTGCCTAAAGATTGATAACGTAGTCTTTTAATTCTGCTCTGGGCGCACCGCCATACGGACAGATAGGAATTTCCAATAATTATTGTCCATCTCTGGCCCCTATATGATTACGTGTGTACTTTGAATCTAGGTCGGTGCAGGATCCAAAACCCTCCTGTGTAAAGAAGGTAATTCTCCCTACACCTGGCACAGCTTCTCTTAAAGAGCCGGTAAACCGCAAAATGGAAACGACATTGAAATCCATTTATGTTACCAATGGTACACTGCTCAGGCCCACTATTGCCTGTGCATGGGTGAGTCGCGCTATTGAAAAATGGTCAGAAAGCGTGTCATCAGAAATTGACACAATTGATAAAGATGAGATACTCCTTAAGTTAGGGAATATCAAGGACGCTGCCGTCTACATGCTGGAAGCAATGAAGGATATTGGACTCTTGAGTTCACAAGCCGCTACAATGGCAGTATCGGCTAGGCGGGCATTGTGGATTTGCCAGAAGAACGCGGATGCAGATGCCAAAATAAACATGGAGGCTCTCACATATAAAGGTGAGGCCTTATTTGGTGATGGCCTGGATGCATTAGTCTCGGCGGCTACCGCAGGTAAGTCAGCATTTTTGCCCTCTGTGCCTTCACCGGCAAAATAGACCTATCACCCGAAAATGCAGTCCTTTCGGCCCAATAAATACAAAAAGACGAGAGGTTCCCCCTTCATTGCAGGTAGGGGAAGGGGAAAGAAGCCCACACCGGCTCCAGGTTGCCAAGAGCAAAAGTCTACCCCTAATTCTGCCAAATCCCCAGGCAGCTCGGGTGGGGGCACGTCTCAAACTCTTCAGCCAGGATTGGATTCTGTCTGGCCTGGACCCCTGGGTGTTGCAAATAGTATCCCAGGGATACAAACTAGAGTTTCAAGACGTTCCCCCATGCCGATTTTTCAAATCGACCTTGCCAGCTTCTCTGCCAGAGAGAGAAGCAGTAACAGCGGCAATCCAAAAATTATATCAAGACCAGGTCATAGTCCTGGTACTGTTGTCACAACAAGGGCGGGGTTTTCATTCATGCCTCTTTGTTGTTCCGAAGCCAGACGGCTCGGTCAGACCGATCCTAAATCTAAAAGATCTGAATTTATTCCTGAAAAAGTTCAAGTTTAAGATGGAATCACTTCGGGCGGTGATTGCCAGTCTGTAGGAGGGGGACTACTTAGTGTCGGTGGACATAAAGGATGCTTACCTACATGTTCCCATTTATCCTCCTCACCAGGCTTATCTGAGATTCACGATTCAGGATTGCCATTACTAATTTCAGACGTCACCTTTCGGTCTCTCCACGGCGCCGAGGGTATTCACCAAGGTGATGGCGGAGATGATGGTCCTCCTTCGTCAGAAAGGAGTCAATATAATCCCTTATCTGGACGACCTCCTGATAAAGGCGAGATCCAGGGAGCAGTTATTACAAAACATATTCCTCTCCCTGTCAATACTCCAACAACACGGGTGGATCATAAATTACCCAAAGTCACAGTTGGAACCGACGATAAGGTTGTCTTTCCTCGGGATGATTCTGGACACAGAAGTTCAGAGAGTATTTCTTCCCTTGGAAAAGGCTCTGGAAATTCAGAAAATGGTAAAACAGATATTGAAACCATCAAGTGTGTCGATCCATCAGTGCATTCAGTTGTTGGGGAAGATGGTGGCGGCCTACGAGGCCATACAGTTTGGCAGGTTCCATGCCAGAGTATTCCAGTGGGACCTGTTGGACAAGTGGTTGGGGTCACACCTACACATGCACAGAAAGATAATCCTGTCATCAAAAAACAGGATTTCGCTCCTATGGTGGTTACACAGCTCTCACCTGCTAGAGGGACGCAGGTTCGGGATTCAGGACTGGGTTCTAGTAACCACGGATGCAAGTCTCCGAGGCTGGGGAGCAATCTCTCAGGGAGAAAACTTCCAGGGACGTTGGTCACAACAGGAAGCCTGCCTTCACATAAACGTTCTGGAGCTAAGAGCCATTTACAATGGCCTTCAACAAGCGGTACATCTTCCTCAAGACCGTCCCGTGCAGATCCAGGAAGACAATGTAACAGCAGTCGCATACATAAACAGGCAGGGCGGAATGAAAAGCAGAGCAGCAATGGCAGAGGCGACAAAAATCCTCCGCTGGGCAGAAAAACATCTACAAGCTCTGTCGGCAATATTCATTCCAGGAGTAGACAACTGGGAAGCAGACTTCCTCAGCAGACACGATCTCCATCCAGGAGAGTGGGGGCTCCACCAAGAAGTCTTCGCAGAGGTGACAAGTCTTTGGGGAGTTCCTCAAATAGACATGATGGCGTCTCGTCTCAACAAGAAGCTTCAGAGATACTGTTCCAGGTCGAGAGACCCTCAAGCAGTAGCAGTGGATGCACTGGTGACCCAGTGGGTGTTTCCGTCAGTGTATGTTTTCCCTCTACTTCCGCTGATCCCAAAAGTACTCAGGATCATAAGAAAGACAAGGGTTCGAGCAATCTTCATTGCCCCAAACTGGCCAAGAAGGGCTTGGTACCTAGATTTTCAGCAGTTACTCATAGGAGATCCTCTGCCTTTTCCACTTCGGGAGGACCTGCTGCAGCAGGGGCCGTGTGTGTACCAAGACTTACCGCGGCTACGTTTGACGGCATGGCTGTTGAGCGCAGTATCCTAGCCAGGAAGGGTATTCCTAAGGAGGTCATCCCCACCCTTATTCAGGCCAGAAAGGGAGTAATGTCACAGCATTACCACCGTATTTGGAGAAAATATGTGTCTTGGTGTGAATCCAAGAAAGAACCTACGGAAGAGTTTCACTTAGGACGTTTTCTCCATTTTTTTGCAGGATGGTGTGGAGGCGGGCCTACGATTGGGATCAATCAAGGTCCAGATTTCGGCCTTGTCAGTGTTCTTCCAAAAACAATTGGCCTCTCTTCCAGAGGTTCAGACCTTCGTGAAAGGGGTTCTGCACATCCAACCTCCATTCGTGCCTCCAGTGGCACCATGGGACCTTAACGTGGTATTGCAGTTCCTTCAATCGGATTGGTTTGAGCCTCTACAAAAGATAGAGTTGAAGTTTCTCACTTGGAAAGTGGTGATGCTTTTGGCATTGGCATCCGCAAGGTGGGTGTCTGAATTGGGGGCCTTGTCTCACAGGAGCCCTTACCTGATTTTCCATGAAGATAGGGCATTTTCTTCCAAAGGTGGTTTCTGCTTTTCACATAAACCAACCTATTGTGGTGCCAGTAGTTACTGACACATTCACTGATTCAAAGTCTCTAGATGTGGTTAGAGCTTTGAAAATCTATGTTGCTAGAACAGCTCGTATACGGAAAACAGAGGCTCTGTTTGTCCTGTATGATCACAAGATTGGCTGTCCTGCTTCCAACCAGACTATTGCACGTTGGATTAGAAATACGATTCAGCAAGCTCATACTACGGCTGGATTGCCGTTACCGACGTCGGTAAAGGCCCACTCCACTAGGAAGGTGGGCTCATCCTGGGCGGCTGCCCGGGGGTCTCGGCATTACAACTTTGCCGAGCCACTACTTGGTCAGGGTCAAACACATTTGCTAAGTTCTACAAGTTTGACACCTTGGCCGATGAGTACCTAAAGTTTGGTCAATCGGTGCTGCAGGGTCATCCGCACTCTCCCGCCCGTACTGGAGCTTTGGTATAGACCCCATGGTCTTGATGTCGTCCCCAGCATCCTCTAGGACGTATGAGAAAATAGGATTTTGATAACCTACCGGTAAATCCTTTTCTCCTAGTCCGTAGAGGATGCTGGGCGCCCGTCCCAGTGCGTACTTTACCTGCAGTTTAGTTATTAGAGTTACACAAGTTGTGTTATCTTGGTTTCAGCATGTTGCTGCAATTAGTTCATGCCTGTTGGCGTGTGTTATGTTGAATGCCATGTGTGCGGCATGGTTGAGGGTGTGAGTTGGTAGATATCTCACCACTAGTTAAGTAATTCCTTTCCTCGAAATGTCAGTCTCCCTGGGCACAGTTCCTACAACTGAGGTCTGGAGGAGGGGCATAGAGGGAGGAGCTAGTTCACACCCAATGAAAATTCTTTAGCGTGCCCATGTCTCCTGCGGATCCCGTCTCTACCCCATGGTCTTGATGTCGTCCCCAGCATCCTCTACGGACTAGGAGAAAAGGATTTACCGGTAGGTTATCAAAATCCTATTATTGACTATCTTTACTTGCGGTTGACTATGTGCGATTTTGACTAATTGCCAATTTTGACTATACTATGTATATTGTACACAATATAGTCAAAATTGCCTTGCCTGCACAGTCTATTTTTCCTTGCAATACCACCCCGCAGGAGCTCGCATCGGTATCGCAAGCCGTGTACACACGGTGCGATATGTGCTAACTTTTCTTACGAATTTGACTATATAGTCAAAATCGTAAAATTACATTGCACTGTGTGTATGCACCTTAATACTCCATTATAGTACATAGGGGGTAATTCCAAGTTGATCGCAGCATTAAATTAGTTAGCAGTTGGGTAAAACCATGTGCACTGCCGGGGGGTCAGATATAACATTTGTAGAGAGAGTTAGATTTGGGTGGGTTATTTTGTTTCTGTGCAGGGTAAATACTGGCTGCTTTATTTTTACACTGCAATTTAGATTTCAGTTTGAACACACCCCACCTAAATCTAACTCTCTCTGCAAATGTTATATCTGCCCCCCTGCAGTGCACATGGTTTTGCCCTACTGCTAACAAATTTGATGCTGCGATCAACTCGGAATTACCCCCATAGTTGTTAAGCCTGTTCTGTGTGTAAAGATCCACCTGCCTGAACAGGTATATCTATTTGAGACGTATATTAATTATCAATAGATGGTTCAATTGTTTAATTGTGATGGTGTACACCTTTTATGTGAATCTCATGTTTATTCCTTAAGTTATATGTTAATTTTGACCAGTCAACTAACTAAATTTATTTTTGTAATTGTAACTTATGTTTTAGTATGGTGTGTGATTTCTGCTATATCAACTGTCTCTCACATTATTAGCACATAGGTAATGTCGTTTTCTAGTGCCTCTTTATAGAATTGTTTAGGTTTATATGTGCAACCACAAGCACATTTTATTCCCCTGCTGCTGAGTGGATAAATGTACAGTATGTAGATATTTAAGAAATGATTTTGCTATTATTGGTGCCAGGCTACTTATGAACCTTTTCAGCAATGTTTTTTTTCATGTATTTGCAGTTTTCAGGAAACTCAATACAAGACACTACAGATATAGCAGAAGCAAATTTTCCTCCAGTGGAATATTAACAGAACATTTCACAATAAGGACCCCTCACAAAAAGGACTCTGGATTATTCCAAACCATATGAGTTTGTGTTATGTAAAACAAAAATGCTGCCTGGTAAGGCTCAGTCTGACACAATGGGAAACCTTATAGTGGGTACACAATGCTGCATTGTTTTAATATAATCCATTATAACTTGCTTCAAAACACATTACTCAGTAAATGCTGCATAAGATGCTGACGCTGTCATTACTGTGGATATCTGCTCAATTCTGTATGATTAATATCTGGATAACATGCACCAGTTTCATCTATGGCTTCACTCATCCGAGACAAAGCTATTGGAATACACATTGCAACTCCAGATGAGAACTATTCTAATTGCAAATCACAGTCCACAAATCTACTTACTTTCAGACATTACTCTAATAGATTATAAGGGCTGTGAGGAGTGATATCATTACATGTAGAAAATCCTGTAAGATATATTATTTTATTGAGTAGTAATGCCATCATTTTTATTTGTAAATCAGTGGAAGTATGTGTCATGTGACTCATTTTCGAATTGTCCCAAGATGAAGGGAATAAACACAGATGTCTGGATCACCTCATTCAACTTGTGTTATTCTAATTTGAACCCTCTCCTGTAAAATATAGTACTATAAGAAGTTACTGTTTAGTGTACAGTATATGACACTTAAGGTGCATACACACAGTGAGATATTGACTAAGGGTATCTGGTCTATAGATCTACACTAAAAAGGTCAACAGTCAATAGGTCAACCACTAATGGTCGACAGGGTCAAAAGGTCGACAGGGTCAAAAGGTCAACAGGGTCAAAAGGTTAACAGTCACAAGGTCGATGAGCAAAAGGTCAACAGTCATGGTCGACACTACAAAAGGTCAAATGGTCAACCGGGTCAAAAGGTCGACACAAATTTTTATTTTATTTTGCTGCATTTACTATCCATGTCACAAACTATTATCTTTAGTAACTATGTGGCGAGCGAACGCATTTCAACAAATTGGGGTAAAAAAAATGTATAAACCCAAAACAACACCCAAAATTTTATTTTGTGTGTAGACCTTTTGACTGTCGACCTTTTTGCCCCTGCCGGCATTTTGATTGTTGACCTTTTGACAATGTTGACCTTTTGATTGTTGACCTTTTGATCCTGTTGACCTTTTGACTGTCGACCTTTTGACCCTGTCGACCTTTTGACTGTTGACTTTTTACGAGCAAAGCGAGCCCGCGAGGGGACGCATTTCAACAAATTGGGGTAAAAAAAAATTACAAACACAAAACATCCAAAATGTTATTTTGTGTGTCGACCTTTTGACTGCCGACCTTTTTGACCCTGCCGGCATTTTCATTGTTGACCTTTTGATTGTTGACCTTTTGATCCTGTTGACCTTTTGACTGTCGACCTTTTGACTGTCGACCTTTTTGACCCTGCCGGCATTTTGATTGTTGACCTTTTGGCAATGTCGACCTTTTGATTGTTGACCTTTTGATCCTGTTGACATTTTGACTGTCGACCTTTTGACTGTCGACCTTTTGACTGTCGACCTAATGACTCTCTATCTTTTTAATGTCTATCTTCTGTATGAGAACCTTGACTAAGTGACGATTTTGATTTTGTGATTTCCCTTGAACTCCCTGAAGCCCTGAACCACCGATATTATCTTTAATTGTGATTTTGATTATGTGCGATTTTGACTAGGTGCCAATTTTGACTATACTAAAAACTAGATTGTACACAATATAGTCAAAATTGCCTTGCCTGCACAGTCTATTATTTCTTGTGATACCGACCCCACGGGAGCGCACATCGGTATCGCAAGCGGTGTACCCACGGTGTGATATGTGCTAACTTTTCTTACGATTTGGACTCTATAGTCAAAATCGTAAGAAAACATTGCACCGTGTGTATACACCTTAACACTAGGTATCCCAGTAATAAAAATGTGCATAATACCTGATCTAATGAGAGATCAGATAGACAGTTTCATCAGTTTTCTGAGTAAATTACAGCGTTGCCTGGGGGGAACTTAATTTTGAAAGTTAATTTCTTTTTTGACACAAAAAATCTAGATAAAATTTTTATTTAGCTCTACTCAGACTTTAAGAGAATGAGCTGTAACCCAGTGTACCTGTATTACAGAAGCTATTAAGTGACAAAAATTAAGCATTTTAAAGGTTCTTAAAATCTATGGGGTATTTAAAAATACATACACTACAATATATAGTATGTGGCCCATTTTAAAAATATATGATTCTGTGATTACTTTTGCAAATATTTCCCAACAAGATTCAAATATTTTCCCTCAAACAATGTAAAACTGCATTGGTGTTATATAATATGTATGTAAGATTATTTCCAAAAATGTACAACCTAAATAAAATTTTACCTAAGCAGATTCCACTCTGCACAAAACATTTCTCGAATATTTTATTGAAAATAGTTGATGTTCTTTGCAGATTTGTCTGTATACCATTGAACGCGATGCAATATCTGAGTATTATTGGTGTGCCTAATAAAAGTTGTAGCTCTCTGGATGGCAGTTTTCAGTACAGCACATGTATGAAGAATACACTGCCCTACTACAGGGATCCTTTATTTAATCTATTTTTAATCTAAGTATGACAGATTTAAACATACTATTAATTTCTACTGTATATGTTAAAGTATGATATTTTGTATTTCATATTTATACAAGCCTAGACTACATTTACACACACCAGTGACGTGCAGTCAGGTGAGGCAGATTAGGTAGAGCCTTTCCTGTCATACTCCAGTATTGACTATATAAATTATATGAGAAATACAAATAATATAATTCAAATATCTTTTTTGTTTTATTCTAATATTTTTTATAGTCAAAACTCTGGAGTAAAAAGTCTATGGCAGGTGAGGCACTGCATACTTTTTCTTCATATCTCTGATCAAAACTCAGCAAATTTCCAGCAGTATATACAGTACTGCCGCACTTGTGTATCATGCCCACCTGCAACCTTTGGCTCACTTATTGTGTGTAAAGCAGGGCATACACCATACAATTATCTGGCAGATAATCTGCCAGATCTGACAATTTGGAATGAAAATCTGGTAATGGATGAGTGCAAATGACACTAAACCATTTGCTCCCAAACACTGGAAAATTAACAAAAACTGTCGTTCACACAAATTGGCGAAATTACGGATTTAACCAATTTGTATAAACAACCATTTTTGTCCATTTTCCACTGTTTGGGAGCAAGTGGTCTATTGTCATTTGCTCTCAACCATTACCAGATTTTTATTCATACTTGCCTACCTGACCCTCTCCACGAGGGGGAAAATGCTCTGTTCGTGGACTTTCCTGGTAATGTATGATTGCCATCACCTGTGGCGAAACACCTTTCTTATCAATTAACTAGCTCACCATAGGTGATGGCAATCATAAATTACCAGGAAAGTCCAGGAACAGAGCATTTTCTCCCTCATGGAGAGGGTCAGGTAGGCAAGTATGTTTTTATTCCAACCAGCCAGATCTGGCAGATTATCTGACAGATAATTGTATAGTGTATGGCTTAATCTGACTTCCTGAGCCATTTAACTCACCGCACGTCACTGACACACACCTGCCAGCAATTCCAATTTTCAGTAGTCCCAATTTCCAGACGGTGCAGACTTCCAGCACTTTTTTTTTTCTTCAGCAGAAAAAGGCATGTTACAGTGCATCCGGAAAGTATTCACAGTGCTTCACTTTTTCCACATTTTGTTATGTTACAGCCTTATTCCAAAATTGAATAAATTCTTTTTTTTCCCTCAAAATTCTACATACCCTATGATGACAAAGTGAAAAAAGTTTTTTTTGAAGATTTTTGCAAATTTATTGAAAATAAAAAACTAAGAAATCACATGTACATAAGTATTCACAGCCTTTGCTAGGATCTCAAAATTGTGCATCCTGTTTCCACTGATCATCCCTGAGATGTTCCTACAGCTTAATTGGAGTCCACTTGTGGTAAATTCAGTTGATTGGACATGATTTGGAAAGGCACACACCTGTCTATATTAGGTCCAACACTTGACAGTGCATGTCTGAGCACAAACCAAGCATGAGGTCAAAGGAATTGTCGGTAGACCTCCGAGACAGGATTGTTTCGAGGCACAAATCTGGGAAAGGGTACATAAAAATATCTGCTGCTCTGACGGTATTAATGAGCACAGTGGCCTCCATCATCTGTAAATGGAAGAAGTTCGGAACCACCAGGACTCTTCCTAGAGCTGGCCGGCCATCTAAACTAAGCGATTGTGGGAGAAGGGGCCTAGTCAGGGAGGTGACCGAGAACCAGATGGTCACTCTGTTAGAGCTACAGCATTCCTCTGTGGAGAGAGGAGAACCTTCCAGAAGGACAACCATCACTGCAGCAATCCACCAATCAGGCCTGTATGGTAGAGTGGCCAGACGGAAGCCACTCCTTAGTAAAAAGCACATGGCAGCCCACCTGGAGTTTGCCAAAATGCACCTGAAGGACTCTCAGACCATGAGAAACAAAATTCTCTGGTCTGATGAGACAAAGATTGAACTCTTTGGCGTGAATGCCAGGCATCATGTTTGGAGAAAACCAGGCGCCGCTCATCACCAGGCCAATACCATCCCTACAGTGAAGCATTGTGGTGGCAGCATCATGCTGTGGGGATGTTTTTCAGTGGCAGGAACTGGGAGACTAGTCAGGATAGAGGGAAAGATGAATGCAGTAATGTTTCCTGTGGAGCCTGTACCTGCCACTGGAGTGTCCCTGCTTACAGCCAGTTCGTTCCAGCATCCTGTGTCCTGTTTTTCGGAGTCTGGTCCTGGGGATCTATTCCTGCCTTCCAGTCAAGCTATCCTGAATCTTGAGCCTTGCTTTCTACGTGCACCTTTCCGTGTCGTGAGTAGCGGTTCTGCCGCACCTTACAGCTGAAGCCGTATCCTCCTTATTCTTTTGTCATTTTGTTTTCTGCGGAGGTTCCGCTATTGTTGCCCTTGCCGCACTACGACAGGTTCGTATTGGCACTTAGGCAGCGTTACTCTGGTTACCATTTTTCTTGGCGGCTGCGCCACACACACAGTAGTTATTTGTTTTCTGTAGTCTTCTCCTTTTATTGTTGAGTCTGTCTTAGTTAGTTTTGCTCTTGTTCTCTCTCTGTCTTGGTTAACGCTTTGTCACCTATTAAGATCGGGGGGCATCAGAGTCCGGGCAGACCTAATCCGCCCGTTCAAACGCGGCTGCTGTGGGCACAAGAAACCATAGTCTCGCAGGAGTTAATCAACCACTGGGGAAGGACAACGGAGTCAGGGATTTTTGTTAGGGATAGCTGCGTATCTCAGTTTTACCGCAGCTCCACGTTTCTGTACTCGGAACTCTTCTATTGCCACCCAATCTCTAGGGTTCCGAGTACGCTGAACATAACATTGAGCAAAGGCTGTGAGTACTTATGTACATGTAATTTCTTGGTTTTTTATTTTTAATAAATTTGCAAAATCTCAAAAAAACTTTTTTCATGTTGTCATTATGGGGTATTATGTGTAGACTTTTGAGGGAAAAAATTAATTTATTCCATTTTAGAATAAGGCTATAACATAACAAAATGTCTAAAAAGTGAAGCGCTGTGAATACTTTCTGGATGCACTGTATATGAATCAGCATTGGGTTTGTGCTTCAATGAGAAAATTGAGTGACATACTGTGCCATACATATAACCATGCCAAATTTGCATGCCAACATTCAAACCACATTTCCAGGGTATATTTTCTGTAAGGAAGGTGCTTATTATTGTTATTCTTCATTCATATAACATAAACATATTCCAAATAGTGAAATAATCAGATGATTATTATTATTATTATTATTATTATTATGATTATTATTATTATTATTATTATTATTATTATTATTATGATGATTATTACAATTTGTTTATAAGGCGCCACAAGTGTTTCACAACGCCTTACATACAACACACATTACAACAATACAGGATATACAACACAGATTAGAACAATACAGGGTATACTGAATATTTTAATAAGGCTAAAACCCCCCAAAATCATAGTGTGTTACCATAAAACAAAATGGCGTATTGAAAATAACTACATTTATATATGGGTGGGGTACAAATGTAGTGAGTCATATGGTTGAGGTGTTGCAGTAGGCACATCAGCTAGTAGGGTCTGGAAGTGTGCTAGCTTCGTGCTTCATTTTCTTTACATGCTTTGAAGAATGGCATGATGTGATAGTCGATAATATGGACAATTGAGTTTCTAGTACAAAGATAAAATACTCAAAATACACAAGAAAATGTGGTACAAACAGAGGGTACAAATGCTCTTTCAGAGTTGTAGGGTATGATGCTAGATTGACTTAGAGTTGCTAGAATGCTGTTTTAGTTAGGCTTGCATACCACCTGTTAGTGCAGCAAGATATTTAATACTGCGGTTGATGAAACTATGAAATGAAGTATCTTTTCCAAAGGTATGGACTAGCCAGTCTTCTCCACCTAGTGTATATCAAGGAGCGCACCATCTTCATAATCCTTGGAAATTCCCCGAAAAATCTGTCTGTGCCTATAAATGTCAAAGTTAAACCTATTAATCAGGGCTGTGTGGTGGCGTAAATGGCTCAGGAGACACTGGCTAGTACCAGAGCCAGATTTACATGCAATATATGAGCCCAAGGGTGCATGTGGGTATTATACACAGGTGCAGCAGTATATACTGCTGGAAATTTGGTGAGTTTTGATCAAAGATGTGTGGAAAAGATAGGTGCCTCACCTGCTATAGAATTTTTACTTGTGAGTTCTGACTATAGAAACGACTAGTATAATACAAAGAAGATATTACTAATATATTTTTGTATTTTTCATATATTTTATAACAGTCAAAACTCTGGTGTATACATCAGTATGACAGAAAAGGCTCTGACTCACCTCACCGCACATCACTGATAATAGTATAAATGCTATGCCATTTTAAAGACAATTTTACTCTCCTTTCTGACTAAAGGTGCATATACACTTGCAGAGAAAGTAAACAACGTCGCTCATTTTCACCCTTCCTGAGCGAGGTCATTTATTATATTGGCCAGTGTGTATGCCGTCCTTAACCACCCTCGCTGTCGACCATGCATGCATCTCACTTTGGTCTGTTGTTCAAAAGCTGCCTGCATGGCCCAGCCGCGGCGTGACGTCATGGAGCGATATGGCCGTCAAATTGCTCAGTGTGTACGAACTGCCGCCGACCGCCCCGGCCAGGGAGGGGAAACAATAGGCGATGTCGCTCATAGAGCCTTAAGAGTACCTACCATAAAACTAGTGCCTCCGTATTAAATAATCTACCTAAACCACTTGCTATTGCTAGAGTATGAAGACTTATTATTTATTTATTAGCAGTTTCTTATATAGCGCAGCATATTCCGTTGCGCTTTACAATTAGAACAACAGTTATAGAACAAAACTGGGCAAGTTTGACAAGTTTTATCTTACTTGGATTCCACAATCTGTAAACTTTACTTTATAGCCAATAGACAAACCTGATACACTTTATTGATTTTGAATTGGTTTGCATCTTCTCTCTTTTGGTATATGGACATAATCAGTACTTCCAAAGGTTCTTACTTGTTTCACACTTGGTTTTCTGTTTGAGCATGCTTCAATAGGTGTTACTGTATGTATTTTTTGGGCAACTGGACACAGCTTCTATCCAAAACTGCTTCTCCAGGCCTGCATTCTTCAGCATACATCTTACTTTCTCCACTAATGTTTGGTTTGCTCGTTCACTAACACTGTTTTGCTCAGGAATATAGGAAATGGTGAATTGATGCTCTATTCCATATTTCTCAAGAAATATTCCACCTCTGTGTTGAGATATTGTCCACCATTATCAGATCCCAGGACTTTGAGTTTGTGGCCTATTTCATTTTCTACAAGTCTCTTGTAATCTGCACTCTTCTTTGTCACTGTTTTATGAAGTACACGTGTGTCATTCTTGTGAAGTCATCTATAAACGTCACAGTGTATCTGCATCCACAAACAGACTTTACTTCCATTGGACCACACCACATCTGAATGTACTAAGGGGGTAATTCAGACTTGATCACAGCAGCAAATTTGCTAGCAGTTGGGCAAAACCACGTGCATTGCAGGTGGGCAGATATAACATGTGCAGAGAGAGTTAGATTTGGGTGGGGTGTGTTCAAACTGAAATCTAAATTGCAGTGTAAAAATAAAGCAGCCAGTATTTACCCTGCACAGAAACAATATAACCCACCCACATCTAACTCTCTCTGCAAATGTTATATCTGCCCCACTTGCAGTGCACATGGTTTTGCCCAATTACTAACAAATTTGCTGCTGCAATCAACTCTGAATTACCCCCTAACTCAAGTGGTTTTGTAGCACTAATTCTTGACTTTGGAAATGGCTGATTTCCCAAATATGCTGCTTTCACACACGTTTTTTCTGTATTAGTAGCTGACATTCCTGTGATCACCTTGTTCTGTAGATTCTGAACACTATCTAATGTGACCAAATCTTCTATTCCAGAGTTCCAATGACTGTAATTCACTTGTCATCATTGCATAACAGTACTGTGTATCAAGGACTTTCAAGTTCGGACAACTTGGGGTATATTTAATAAAGCTTCATTTTGACCGATTTTGTTTTTGGATAATTTATTGGTCGATTTTACTAATCAGAGATTTACTAAAGTCAACTGGCAGGAAAATTGACCCGTGCTCAAAACAGAACATTGGGAAACATCAATATTTTCTTATATAATCAATGCAAATCAGAGATTTGCCAACAGTCAGTTTGAAAATCGGCCAAAAATCAACAAAAATAAAAAAATCGAACACAAAATCAACCAAGCAATAGACTAATAGACTAAAGTGATGGGTGTTTTTCACTTCTAAACCGCATTCTATTGCCTAAACCTTCATTATGATGCCTATAAAAAGAAGAGATGAGCAGTTTGGTTTTGTAGAAAACCGAACACACCCATACATTGGATTCCTAGCCGAACCAGAAACATCAATATTTTCTTATATAATCAATGCAAATCAGAGATTTGCTAACAGTCAGTTTGAAAATCGACCAAAAATCAACAAAAATAAAAAAATCGAACACAAAATCAACCAAGCAATAGACTAATAGACTAAAGTGATGGGTGTTTTTCACTTCTAAACCGCATTCTATTGCCTAAACCTTCATTATGATGCCTATAAAAAGTAGAGATGAGCAGTTTGGTTTTGTAGAAAACCGAACACACCCATACATTGGATTCCTAGTCGAACCAACTTCCGTCTTGGGTCATCCCGCCAAGTTCCGATTTCAGATGTAAAAACCGAATCTTCCATGTTTTGGAGGGTATGTAAGTCCCTCCCTTGTGAATGCAGATGTCATTTCTCACTGGCAATGACTGGAAATGAATGTTATTTATGGTCCTGATTCATTGGCGGATGCTACAGTATGCTGTTTTCTCAGTTAAGTGATCATTAATAAACTGTGCATGCATATGCTTCACACTGTGCATGTGCCAAAATCTACTAATGATGCCACTCACAGCGCTTACCTTGACACAGAGTGATTGACTGTCATGCACCATTTGTGGGCGTTGACATCAGAGTTGTGGCAAAAATGCAAGCATGTCATGGCTGTTTTGGGGACGTGTTGCTGGCTGCATCTGCGAATCTGTACTCAAACGATATGGCTCTGGTGTCTCTGTTCAGGCTGCCATACTGCATGGCCATTGATTTACTTGAGCTGACTATTATTGAAAAATCTGCATGTATGTTAGGAATGTGTACACAGCTGCTGTGCCTATGCGATGACTCCAGAGGGTGTCTGTAATTTTCAAAGCAGCTATTTTTTTGTGTGTGCATATTTTCAATTGCAGCTGTGATCGCCATATTGTCCATCATTGAATAAGGCCCAATGCTAAGAATACTGTAGGAACAAAAACAGGTCCAAATGACAAGATTTTAGCTGATTTTAGAATTTTTTCAAGAAATCAAGGATCTCCACATATCTCTAATAAAAAGGGACACAACCAAGTGGTTCAATATGGCTGAATAAATTATGGGCCTTATTCAGAGATGGATGCAGTGCAGCTGCATCTTTCGGCTCGCCAGTCCCAAATGGCTGCATCATTTCAATTAGGCTGTGGTCAGGGGGCACTGTATGGGTGATTCAGATGTGATTGGATTGAGCATCACTGTTGCTTACTTGGAATCAGCAGTGATGCTCAGATATGTTAATGCAGCAGGAGGCATTTGCTATAAGTAGATGACCCAGGACCCATTTTGCACATGCGCAAACTATCGGGTTTGCATACATCTCTGAATGAGGTCCTAAGAAAATTCAAGGCACTGCAATGTTGGGCTCTCTCCTGCAGTATGCAAATTACCACTTGATTCAGGAGATAGAGTTAGAGAAATCACAGCAGCTTCTTGCATATGCAGAGTCGGCCTTAACCAATATGATGCCCTAGGCAAGATTTTGTCTGGTGCCCCTAGCACTGCCGCTAGTTTAGCCTCTGACCCTGCACCCCTCTCCCAGTACCATCACCCCTCACCCATAACAGTCCTCATTTTGGTGCGTGCCCAAAAAAGAGGTGTGTTTTTGCTGGAAAGGGGCTGGCCACACAATAGTACCCCAATTCAAATTATGCCACACTGTATCGCTTTTTGTTCACATTACACTGCACCATATCGCTCCTTATATACATTACACAGCACCGTATCACTCCTTATTCATATTACACTGCACCATACCGCTCCTTATACACATTCCACAGCACCATATCACTCCTTATTCATATTACACCGCACCATACCGCTCCTTATACACATTACACAGCACCGTATCACTCCTTATTCATATTACACCGCACCATACCGCTCCTTATACACATTACACAGCACCGTATCACTCCTTATTCATATTACACTGCACCATACCGCTCCTTATACACATTACACAGCACCATATCACTCCTTATTCATATTACACCGCACCATACCGCTCCTTATACACATTACACAGCACCGTATCACTCCTTATTCAGATTACACTGCACCATACCGCTCCTTATACACATTACACAGCACCGTATCACACCTTATTCATATTACACCGCACCATACCGCTCCTTATACACATTACACAGCACCGTATCACTCCTTATTCATATTACATCGCACCACACCGCTCCTTATACACATTACACAGCACCGTATTACACCTTATTCATATTACACCGCACCATACCGCTCCTTATACACATTACACAGCACCGTATCACTCCTTATTCATATTACACCGCACCATACCGCTCCTTATACACATTACACAGCACCGTATCACACCTTATTCATATTACACCGCACCATACCGCTCCTTATACACATTACACAGCACCGTATCACTCCTTATTCAGATTACACTGCACCATACTGCTCCTTATACACATTACACAGCACTGTATCACTCCTTATTCATATTACACCGCACCATACCGCTCCTTATACACATTACACAGCACCGTATCACTCCTTATTCATATTACATCGCACCACACCGCTCCTTATACACATTACACAGCACCGTATTACACCTTATTCATATTACACCGCACCATACCGCTCCTTATACACATTACACAGCACTGTATCACTCCTTATTCACATTATACAGCACCGTACAGCTCCTTATACACATTACACAGCACCGTATCACTCCTTATTCATATTACACTGCACCATACCGCTCCTTATACACATTACACAGCACCGTATCACTCCTTATTCATATTACATCGCACCACACCGCTCCTTATACACATTACACAGCACCGTATTACACCTTATTCATATTACACTGCACCATACCGCTCCTTATACACATTACACAGCACCGTATCACTCCTTATTCATATTACATCGCACCACACCGCTCCTTATACACATTACACAGCACCGTATTACACCTTATTCATATTACACCGCACCATACCGCTCCTTATACACATTACACAGCACTGTATCACTCCTTATTCACATTATACAGCACCGTACAGCTCCTTATACACATTACACAGCACCGTATCACTCCTTATTCATATTACACTGCACCATACCGCTCCTTATACACATTACACAGCACCGTATCACTCCTTATTCATATTACATCGCACCACACCGCTCCTTATACACATTACACAGCACCGTATTACACCTTATTCATATTACACTGCACCATACCGCTCCTTATACACATTACACAGCACCGTATCACTCCTTATTCATATTACATCGCACCACACCGCTCCTTATACACATTACACAGCACCGTATTACACCTTATTCATATTACACTGCACCATACCGCTCCTTATACACATTACACAGCACCGTATCACACCTTATTCATATTACACTGCACCATACCGCTCCTTATACACATTACACAGCACCATATCACTCCTTATTCATATTACACCGCACCATACCGCTCCTTATACACATTACACAGCACCGTATCACTCCTTATTCATATTACACCGCACCATACCGCTCCTTATACACATTACACAGCACCGTATCACTCCTTATTCATATTACACCGCACCATACCGCTCCTTATACACATTACACAGCACCGTATCACTCCTTATTCATATTACATCGCACCACACCGCTCCTTATACACATTACACAGCACCGTATTACACCTTATTCACATTACACAGCACCGTATCGCTCCTTATACACATTACACAGCACTGTATCACACCTTATTCATATTACACCGCACCATACCGCTCCTTATACACATTACACAGCACCGTATCACTCCTTGTTCATATTACACCGCACCATACCGCTCCTTATACACATTACACAGCACCGTATCACACCTTATTCATATTACACCGCACCATACCGCTCCTTATACACATTACACAGCACCGTATCACACCTTATTCATATTACATCGCACCATACCGCTCCTTATTCACATTACACAGCAGCGCTCTTTGTACATATTAAACCGCACCGTATATCTCCTTATACCCCACATCACTAATGTCCTTATACATGTAATTGCACAAATATTGTCCCTTACATATACCCAACATCACTAAAGCCCTTGTACACGTAATGACACAAATAACGCCCCTTATCACTAATTCCCTTATACATGTAATGGCACAAATAATGCATCTTCCCCCCCCCCTACACTGCACAGCACTCACCAGGCTGGAGGTAACAGCTATGAAGGCTGAGCAGCCGGTCCGCAGCCAGTCCACAGCCAATCCAGGTTTCTCAGACACTGAAGACACTCAACATATATAGGAGGAGTATGGGTGAGCCAGGGAGGCAGCAGGAGCAGCAACAGTAGGAGCTGGGAGCAGCGGCAGCGAAAGACCGGAGATGTAATGTCCCGGTCACATGTGCAACTTCCAGCCTCACACCATCACTGCAGAGTTGAGTAGGTCATCTGCTCGTCGGCTGTCCTGGATCCGGAACACTTCTTTACTGTGCTCCATCACGAATACCACCCGCTGCTGCCTTATTTCCGTTACTACCACCATGGTGAGTGATCACCAGCAGCGGCTAGCTAGTGGTCCCCTCTCCGCCAGCCCTATGCAGGCTTGGAATGCCCTTGTCTCAGGCAATTGCCTAGTCTGCCTATAGCTAGGGCCGGCTCTGTGCATATGGAATGTTTTGTCCAATAGAGAATCAGTAGGAAGTGTAATTTTTGTTCAGTTTATTAGATCTATTTGCAGTATATTTTTTAATGGAACTGACTAAAATGACAGACTTTACACTGCTAAAAATTCAGCCAACATCGACGTGGAATTTAAAATGTAAGATTTGTTCACATCTCTTAGACTGGGTACACACTGTCTGATGTGCACCCAATAAATCATATAAACCGCCGGCTCATACGATATATAAGTTACATCGGACAGTGTGTACGGGTGATAGTGTATACGATGCACGCTCATGCGGGTCGTATACAATATCACATATCTTTTGTTCTGAACTTGAGAGCAAAAGATATGTGACAGCCCTGCATGCTCCGGGATGTGGGTGGATGCAGTCACAGCTGATACATCGCACTTATGATGTATCCTACGGGTTCAGTATGGTATGCCGGCGGTCGGGCTCGGTATGCCAGCTGTCGGGATTCCGGCGCCGGTGTACTGTGCGCCGGGATCCTGTCAGTCGGCATACTGAAGACCACCCGTATCCTACAGTGTGTACCCAGCCGACTCATCTTTATCATTATACAGTATTTCTGGCTCTGCATAGGATTCACTTTTCTCTGCTTACAGTCAATTGCTTTGTGGCCTCTCTTGAGAATTATAATACTTGAATTTAAACTTTCTGAATTTCTAACTCTTTGCTTGTAATGAGTTACCTCAATATTTGATTCACAGGGTACACATTTATGAAACTGTAATAGTTTTGTTCTTACCATGGGGGTCATTCCGAGTTGATCGCTCGCTAGCTAGTTTTAGCAGCCGCGCAAACGCTATGGCGCCGCCCACTGGGGAGTGTATTGTAGCTTAGCAGAAGTGCGAACGCCTGTGCAGCCGAGCTCTACAAAAACAGTTTGTGCAGTTTTAGAGTAGATCTAAACCTACTCAGCGCTTGTGATCACTTCAGCCTATTCGTGTCTGGATTTATGTTATACACCCGCCCAGCGAACGCCCAGCCACGCCTGCATTTTTCAGACATGCCTGCGTTTTTGCAAACACTCCCTGAAAATGGTCAGTTGACACCCAGAAAGGCCCCTGGCTAGTGATGTGTATGAAGCAGTCCCACTACACAACGCTGCTATACGTAGCAAAGATGTACCGGGACACATCTATAGAATTTTCATACTTCCATGCCTGAGAAAGCCTCAGCTTACTCAGAATGACCATCGGAAGATGCAGACACTGGCCTGGCCACGCCTACAAAACAGGGGAACATGCCCAATTTGGAAAAATGTTGCCCCATCCGCACTAATAAAGTAATAAACTAATAAAGTTAATTATTCTTCCAGTCAGTTTGTGGTAAAATCAAGGTAAAGGTTTATTTAAAATAATCACGTCTTAAAGTATATGCATATGCAGTGTGAATCCAGTACCCAAACGTTTGGGGGCACTCTGTGCAAGCCCACAGGATCCACTCTGGGAAAACAAGGGAGGCACGTGACTGAGGCGCCGGATTGTAGGTGTGGCCGAGACAGTCACTTTAATCCACCCTAACAGCCGACCCCTGCAGGAGAAGTCGGTTAGTGCCTGGCGGAGCTCAAGCCTTCCTGCTGGGAAAAAAACCTTTTCCTGTGAGGCCTTTTGCTGATGCTATACGGGAGCCACGCCCTGCGCTAGTCACGCCCCCTTTACCACTACTCTGCTCCCGGCCTCTGCTGCAGCCTTCTATGTTACCTGCATGGTCAGATTGGGGGATTCATTCCTATTGCAGCGCCAGCTACAGCTCTCCCTCCACCTTCCCCCCCAGTCCTGGCCACATATCCAGCTAAGAGTGGCCAGCCCACTGGAGATCACCTGGAAACCGCAGGGCCTGGGTTGCCCATCAAGCCCAAGTGTACGGTGGCCCCGGACTTCTCTGTCTCTCCAGTTTTGATAACTGCCGCTGCAGCAGCGTGCTGACCCCTCGACATCTGTCCAAGGCCCTAATTCACTTAGTGACTGAACGCACGGCATTGTCCACCTCTTCCGCTGATATGATAGAGACGCCTTCAGTCCTGAACTTCAAGGAGATCGACTACAAGAAGATAGAGGTGGAAGAGGTGAGGGTTCAGCAGGTCGCAGGTCTGGGTAGTAGTATATGCACACTCACAGTGACAGCAGCTGCCAGTCTGTCACTCCTGCTACAGTACATACATTACATGTATACACAGGGCCGGTGCTAGGGCGTTCAGCGCCCCACTGAAAACTAAATTTGTGCCCTCCCATATTTCACAAATGGGCAGCGCATGCTGAAGGAACAGTGCATGACATGCATCGCTTCCGCGTGGTGCCGGTGTCTGAGAGGCAGGTTGACCCAAGCAGCGCAGAGGGGGAAGGGTGAGTCACCTGTACCTACACTGATCATCAGTGACCAGCAGGAGACTGGCAGTAGGAGGCCTTAACACACCACAGAAGCAGAAGTGTCTGCAGCTGCTGCTGGTCTACTGGATCAGGTAAGCAGAGCAGATTTATGGGGAAGCTGCATTCAACAAGCTGCAGGGTCAGAGCTAGACATTTTTGCGCCCTGTGCCAGAAAGCGAATGGGTGCCCACCTCTCCCCATATTTAAAACAGGGACAGTGCGCACCTAAAGTGTGAGGCATAAAATATAGGGACATGGCTTCATGGGAAAAGGGCATGGTCACAATGTAATACCAATTCATATTACGCAGCACAATAGTCTCCATTAATCAAATCACGCCACACTGTAGTACCATTGATACACATTACACCAAATAGAGTTGCTTTTACATATTACACATTACTCCAGGTAGAGTCCCTTTTACGCATTACTCCAGGTAGAGAACCCTTTTACACATTAAGCAAGGAAGAGACCCCTTTTACACATTACTTCAGGTAGGGTCCCTTTTACACATTACACATTACTCCAGGTAGAGTCCCTTTTACACATTACACATTACTCCAGGTAGAGTCCCTTTTACACATTACACATTACTCCAGGTAGAGTCCCTTTTACACATTACACATTACTCCAGGTAATGGTACTTTTACACATTATTCCAGGTAGAGTCCCCTTTTACACACTACGCCAGACCTGTTTACATATTATGCAAGGTAGAACTCCTTTTTACATATTACAGCAGGTAGGACCGTAATGAAGGACAGGAATCTGCAGCACTGACTGCTACCTATGTCACAAGTAACTTGGCGCTGCAGCTACAGTACCATGCGGCAGACGGACGGACATAGAGCCTAATGTACGAAAAATTGCACAACTACAACCCTTTACACTGACATGCATGGGAACGCAGTTTAAGACCTTGCACATGCACGCATTGTGTTGAAATCGCTCAACAGCGGTTTTAGCAACATTGCGATTCATGCTGAATCACCCCCATAATGTGGTGGTGGTATGGCCATGAGGCTGCTGCCAGCGCTTCTGTGCCCACAGTACTTATGTGCTATACGCAAGACACCGCTGACACAGCGCTAGTTTGGCCCTATGCAGGGTTTCGTAGGGGAGGGGGGCACAGTGGCTGGGAGAGAACACGGGGTTGGGGGTGGGGATGACACAATTACTGGGTGACACAGTGACTGGTACAGAACACGGGGGGGTGTGGTGACACAGTTACTGGGACAGAGCACAGAGGGAGGTTGACGCACTGGGACCGAACATAGAGGTGGTGTGACACAGTGCCAGATGACCGGATGGTGTAATGGTTAGATTACTGCCTCACAGCACTGAGGTCATTGGTTCAATCCCCACCATGGCTCTACGTGTGCGGAGTTTGAATATTCTCCCAGTGCTTGCGTGGGTTTCATCTGGGTGCTCCGGTTTCCTCCCATAATCCAAAAATATACTGGTAGGTTAATTGGATCCCAACAAAATTAACCCTAGCATGAATGTGTGTGTGTGTGTGTGTGTGTGTGTGTGTGTGTGTGTGTGTGTGTGTGTGTGTGTGTGTGTGTGTGTGTGTACATGTGGTAGGGAATATAGATTATAAACTACACTGGGGCAGGGACTGCTGTGAATGGCCAAATATTTTCTGTAAAGTGCTGTGGAGTATGTGTGCGCTATATAAATAAATGGTAATACATAAATAATAAACAATGACAGGGGGGTTAACACAGTGAACAAGGGGGGGCGCAGTGACAGAACACGGGGGGGGGGGGGTGACACAGTGACAGAACACGGGAGAATGACACAGTGACAAAACACAGAGGGGGGGGGGGGGTGACCTAGTGGCAGAATATGGGGTTTGGAACAGTGAGACTTCAATGTGTCTATACTATCAATGAGATCCCAGAGTCTCAGTGGGTATGCTACCATAGTCTCTTGCAGCCCCGTACCCTCCGCCAGGCCTGATGGCTCCCACTGTCACAGTGTGTTGGGAGGCTAGGGGCATCAAACACAGATTATACCCCTCAACCTAAAAACATTGTGGCGCGCCTGCCTGCACACACAGATATACACACACAGTGGCGGATCCAGGGGGGGGGGCACTCGGGCCCGTGCCCCCCCTGTCATTTGCGGCCTCCGTGTGTCCCATCCCCCCCCCCGCGCAGGGAGATGACGGACGCCCGCTGAGATTGTGTTACCAGCGGGCGCCCGTCACTGTGCAGCGTGCGCTATGGGAGAGACGTCAGTCATGACGTCTCTCTCATAGTGCTTACTGAGGAGCGGACGCCCAGGGAGGAGGAGGACTGCAGCGTCGCGGGAACGGGGCTCGGTAAGTATGTTTTTTTTCTCAATGCAGCGGGGGCATTACTACTGGGGTGGCATCAACAAGGGGCATTACTACTGGGGGGGGGGGCATTACTACTGGGGGCATTATATCTGGGGGCATCAGTACTGGGGGGGTCATCTATTGGGGGCAGCTACTGGGGGACATTTTCACTGGGGGCCATCTACTGGGGGCATTATTACTGGGAGGCACCTACTGGGGGCATTATTATTGGGGGCACCTAATGAGGGACATTTTTACTGGGGGCTATCTACTGTGGGCATTATTACTGGGGGCATCTACTGGGGGCATTACTACTGGGGGGTCATCTATTGGGGGCAGCTACTGGGGGACATTTTTACTGGGCGCTATCTACTGGGGGCATTATTACTGGGGGGCATCTACTGGGGGCATTACTACTGGGGGATCATCTATTGGGGCAGCTACTGGGGGCATTATTACTGGGGGGAAGCTACTGGGGGCATTACTACTGGGGGGTCATCTATTGGGGCAAAGTCCTAGGGGGCATTACTACTGGAGGACATCATTACTGGGGGGCATCTACTGGGGGCAAACTACTGGGGGACATTATTACTGGGGGCCAACTACAAAGGTGCTAACTACTGGGGGCATACTACAGGAGGGCATTACTACTGGCGGCTTAACTACAGGGGCATTACTACTTGGGGGCTAAACTACTGGGGGCATAACTACAGGGGCCAAACTACTGGGGGATAACTACAGGGGCCAAACTACTGGGGGCATTACTACTGGAGGCTAAACTATAAGAGGGGCATAACTACAGGGGCTAAACTACAATGGGGCAAACTACAGGGGGGCATTACTACTGGTGGCTAAACTAGTGGGGGCATTACCACTGGGAGGCTAAACTATAGGGGGGGTAAACTACTGGGGTCATAACTGCAGGGGCATTACCACTGGGGGCATAATGACTGGGGGCATTACTACAGGCAACATTACTACTGGGGGCAATACGGGCATTGCATAAGGAGCACCACTACTATGGGGTCTATATAAGGGGCACTACCAGTACAGTGGACATTGCATAATGAGCGCTACAACTGTGGGCATTGTATAAGAAGCGCCACCTCACATGCACCGAAGCCGCACGCAAATGTACTTGCCCCTTCCATCGTGCCCCCCCTATCATTTTCTTCTGGATCCGCCCCTGTACACACACACACATACATATACTCACACAAACACTTTCTCTCACTCTTTTCCATACACTTACTGATCTGGGCGGCTGGCTGGCTGGCTGGCAGGCAGCAGGATCTAAAGCAGCCTGGTCCAGTGTAGCTCCGTCCCCTTAGGTCCCATGTAGCTCTGCATAGCCCTTAGGTCCCATGTAGCTCTGCACAGCCCTGCCTCCTTTTTAGCAGAACACAGCCGCTGTCACAGGGAAGGGGGAGGAGGAGGCTACAAACTGCCAATGCTGCTGCCTGTCAGTGTGAAAGGTACAGCAGCCAGCAGCAGCAGAGGGGACATTGCAGCACAGCAGAGGAGATGCAAGCAGGTAGAGCGCCTCTCCAGCCTGGCGCCTCCCTGTTTTGCATCCCTTTGCTGAGCGGGTTGCGCCGGGCTTGTGTATCATACTTGCCTATGCTCCCTCATTCTGCAGGAGACTCCCTGAAATAGAAGCAATCTCCCAGACTCCCTGTTTAGTCCATCAGTCTCCCTGATTGCACCTTAACTCCATTGTGCAGCTGTTACATTCTTGGGGGAAAAAAGAAAATCACAGATACATACATTCAAATGGGAACCCCTGCATTGGTTATAAGACACAATGATTCCTACTGTATGGCTATGTGCATGTTAAATAAAGGTTCTTGTGGCCACTTACAGTATATGGAACCTCTTGTAAAGCACAATACACAAACAAATCCTGCAAAAGTATTTTCTTCAACAAGTAGATCTTACTAACTTTGGGGCTCATTTACATTTAGATGTAAGTCATTTTTATGACACACCTCTCAGATGTAGCAGTACACGTCCGCACTGATAGACCTTACTTTCACATCTCCCTGAAATGCTTTTTCAAAAGTAGGCAAGTATGCTTTATGTCCGGTTCTGTTGTATAACCTGGGCAGAGTCAAGGTCTGCAGAAGCATGACCGGAACACCAACCGTCAGTGCAGTGCTATACGCTGGAAGTCCAGCTGCACTAAGTGAGTTTAATAATTCCACTCATACTATATAGTCATCTTGGATGGGTTGTTATTGGGTGGGTGACCGGTGGTTGGGAAACCGGCGGTCACCATACCGACGCTGGGATCCTGTCTGTCAGATGGTCAGCGGGGGTGGGGGAGGTGTCGGCCAGCGCAACAAAGCCCCTTGCGGGCTCGCTGCGCTTGCCACAGGTTCTATTCCCACTCTATGCGAATAGTCCCTGTTGCTTGGCATGCCAACCAGCGGGCTAATCAGTGTTCGAGATGCCGGCGCTGGTATTGTGACCGCCGGTCATATAACCGCATCCCTTTTGGACTTGAGGAGCCTGCACACTGCAAGCGTCTGGTTGTTCATTTATTGTTGCTCTCCCTGATGTCAGATCGAGACTATACATACCTCAGTCCTTTTCTAGGTCACTAAGCTATACAATAGTGAAAATGCAATATAAATTCATACAGTAGTTTTTGTGTGATGCCAGAACGTACAGACAGACAGACAGACAGACAGACAGACTAAATTTCACTTTATTTTTATTTTTTTGCCTCGATGGTCCATAAACAGTCCCTAGAAGTATAATTCTCAACAACAAAAAATGTCTATGGACAGACACAACCCTTACAGTTTTATTATATGTATATAATTTTATTGTAGGGTGTCCTATTTATCTTTGGCTATGTAAGGCTTTGTGTGAACCCAATTTCCACTGTTGTTATGTTGTTTATCACTGTTACAATGTTTCAGTGATAACCTCATTTAAGGACAAAACTATGAAAAAATCGGAGTAAATCTGTGAAAAGCGCAATCATTATCCGATTAGTCTGATTCTACATATGCTACAGCAGTGTTTTTGAGCCACTGTGCCGTGGCACACTGGTGTGCCCAGAGCAGTCTCCAGGTGTGCCGCCATAGAAGCAGAGCCAGGCCTGTCAGTGTTTTGCCGCTACTGAGGCCCTGGAATGATCAATACTGGTGGGTTTAGTGGTTGCAGAGTCGGTTCTAATTTTGAGCCAGAGCAGTGTCAGGCTCTTCTGGCTTTCTCAGATGTGGCTCTGGCATTACCTATGGAGAAGCTGCGACATGACATCGTAGGACACCCAACTGCACCATGCATCACCATTATATTTGAATGTGCTTTGGCAATATTTAAATCATCTTCAGTGTGCCGCGAGTTGTAAAAGTTATAAAATCTCTGTACTACAGTGTCGTCACCATGTTGTTATAAAAACGCCAAAAGATGTGCATCGGTGGAAGGGCTGCAGGAGGAGCCCGGCAGAGGCCCCAGTTTGCTATCCCTACCCAGTATGCCTGTGCTGTAGCCAGTGGCAGTGGCGCGATCTTCCGGGTGATCTCTTCGGGAAGATGGGGCTGCACATAGAAAGCAAAGACTCTGGAGCTGCTCCTGATTGGCTGCTGATCTGCAAGTTCTGATTGGCTCACGAACGGCGCCTGATTTAAGATACCCGCTCCGCTGCCAGAGACTGCACTGAGGAGCAGGAGAGGCGTGTGCTGCGCTCTCCTGCCCTCACTGCAAGCAAGGTGGTTGGGTCGCAAAAGGACCCCTGCTCGTGGGCAGCAAAAGGATGCAGTAGGGGCCGCGAGTTTGGCACCCCTGCCCTAGAGTATCAGAATTTGTGTCACGGCACCCCTAGACCAAAGTTTCTTAGTGAGAAATTCAGAAAAAATATAAAATGAATTAAATTGTGTTTATTATATGTCATCCTTCGGTTCAGTTATGTGGTGAAGGACTGGTTTTGCCAATTAAATTCAGTATAAATAATTTGAATTGGCCGTGGACCACCAAACTATGGCACCACTGCAAGGCCCCCCTTACCCCCACCCCCTTTCCCGAGGCACCCCAGGGTGTCACGGACCCCAGTTTGGAAACTACTTCCATAAAATAAAACTTTTTTTAACTACATGTAATACACCTTAGATCTCAGGCCCTCATTCCGATTTGATCGTTCGCTAGCTACTTTTAGCAGCTGTGAAAACTGATAGCGTATGTTAACCTATTCAGGTCTGATTATGAATTCTCTTCAGACATCAGTCAGAATGCTGTTTCCCTTAGCAACCGGTTGGAGATCAGTGAATGAATAAGTGACACAGGATCATTGTGTAACCTAAGCAGTTCATAGTTGATCTGTTAGGGGGCCATCATGGCTTTATTTTTATAGCAGAAGAACAAAGGATTCATGTGTGCCAATACAATTAGCCAATCAGCATACACCATGTATGTCTTGAAAACTGAAACACGTCATCTGTCAAACAATATTATAAATTGCAATTAAAACATATTTATTGCTTTGCGATTATCAGCTTTCCCGGAACATCCCTTCTGGAGGTCAGGACAGGTCAAAATCCTCCCCAATGTTCAGAACTTTTGGCGATATGCTTGACTGGCCTTGGAATACATCTGGCGTTATAACAATGAGTAATTCATGCTTTGAAATACAATGTTGCTTATAATATATCTGTGAAGCTTCTTAAGGAAACACTAACCTAAAGAAGTGAGGAGCAGTAAATATCTTTGTTAAATGTGAAAAAGCTTGAATCAATATATATTTGCCATTTAAAGGAAGCTCATACACTATCATTTCCCCTCTTTTTGATTCCACTTTTTCTCCCTAATATCTACCTACACTATCTAGGCCTGAACTATTTTCTTTCAGTAAACCAGTCCCCTGGACTTATAGTCCAAACCTTGGGGATTACCCCTAACAACAATCAAAGGATAAGCAACTTCATTCTTCTGGCTGGAGAGTCACTGTCAACTTCTTCAAGTGGGATGCATGTAATCAAGTATCACGACCTTTCACCTTAATTTAAGGTAGACATGGTTAGCAGCACTTGATGTGGACCATCATATCTTGGTTTAAAGGTCTTTCTCACATGTCTCTTTAAATAGACCCAATCTCCTGGATTTAGCTTATGCGTAGCTGATCCTTCTGGGTCTGGAATGGAAGAAAACACTCGGCCATGGAGGTTAGTCAATGTTTTACAGACCTCCTGTACATAACCTGTTAAATCACCATGATTATGTTGTAACTGTAGTGGATAATAACAACCTGTTCTTAGAGCTGACCCAAACAATATCTCATATGGAGTCAGCTTACTAGGTTTCATGGGTGTGGTCCTAATATTAAACAAGACTATAGGTAGGCATTCTGGACAAGTTCTTTTGGTTTCTGTCATTTTCTGTAGTTTTAGCTTAAGGTCAAAGTTCAGATGTCCCCCCTCCCACTCGCCTGGGGCTGGTAAGGCACATGGAAGGCCTGCTGTACCCCCAAATCTTTCATTATATGCTGCATGACTTCTCTTGTGAAATGTGTACCTCTATCTGATTCTATAACCTCAGGTATCCCAAATCTACATACTACTTCTGCTATCAGTTTCTTTGCAGTGGTTTTTGCTTACTGGCCAGGCTTCGGCCCAGTGACTAAACATGTCCGTTGCTACTAGTACATATTCATATGGACTGCTTCGTCGCCACTGTATATAGTCAATTTGTAGTCTTTCAAATGGGTAAGAGGCTTTGGGTATAGTTCCTAGAGGTGTCTTGGTTCTTTTTCCTGGATTGCTGATTCCACAGATCCAGCATCCTGCTACAAAGTTTGTTGCAGCTTTATTGAAGCCTGGAGCTATCCAATGCTCTTGTAATATAGGTGGAAATAGAGCTGCTGGTAGACAGTACTTCAATTCTCTTGACTTCCAAAGTCCATGTTCATCTTCTTCTGCCCCCAATCGTCTCCATTTCTCCTTTTCTCCTTGTGATGCTTGTTGTTGAATTTTGATCAGCTCCTGTTCACTAGGCATTTGCTTCACGTCTTGAGCTACTAAGACTTGCTCAAGTTCTTTTGATTGTAAGGCAATTCTCTTGGCTTCTGCATCTGCAAATGCATTTCCTTTAGCTTCCATGGTTTGGCTCCTAGTATGTGCTTGTACCTTGATTATTCCAATTCTTTTAGGTAGTTCCAATGCTCTGAAGAGTTCCATAATCAAACTGGCATGTTTGATGGGTTTTCCGTTTGCACTTTTGAAGTCCCTACTTTTCCATATAACAGCGTTGTCCAATGGTGTATCTTGGACATTAGGGAGAGGTAAAGTCTCTAATTCCATGAGGGCTAGGCAATCATGTGGAGATGATTGTGTTGTATTTTCTGCGTCTGTAGCAGCAATTTCCTCCTCATCTGACGATTCACCATCATTACCATCTTCTCCTCTTTTCCCCTCTTTTGAATCGTTGATGGGAAGGAGTGTAGCTGGGTTTAGTACAGTGCATCTTGTGATGGTGACATGGGAGGCACTTAACAGTGCTACTTCATATTTGGTAAGTCTGGCTGCAGAAAGATGTTTAGTTTTTGCTTGACTTAGTATTTCTGTTACAGCGTGAGGTACTTGTATACACAGTGGATGATCAAACACAATGATGTCTGTCACCTTTTCCTTCATTATTGCTGCTGCTGCCACTGCTCGGACACAGGATGGTGCTCCTCTGATAATCGGATCCAGTTGGGCTGAATAGTATGCCACCGGTCTTTGTTTTGGTCCGTATTTCTGGGTGAGCACCCCTAAAGAATGCCCTCTGTTTTCATGGCAGAATAGGTTAAAAGGCTTTTTGTAATCAGGCAATCCCAATGCTGGGGCTGTGATTATGGCTTGCTTTAGTTGTCTTACTGCTTCTTCAATGGTGTCCCTGTTTTCTGCTGACGCCTCCTTTTTTATTAATTCATATAGGGGCTGCATCAGTAATGAGGCCGAGGGAATCCATTCTCTGCAATAACCAATAAGGCCCAGAAAAGCTCTGATTTCATTTAATGTTCTTGGGGTTTTTGCTTGAGTTATTGCCTTTGTTCTTTCATCAGTAAGATGCCTTGTTCCTTGAGATATGCAGTGTCCTAAGAAGACAACTTTTTTCTGTGCTAGCTGAAGCTTGTCTTTTGACACTCTGCAATCTTCTTCTGCCAAAAAGATGAGTAGTGATACTGTTTCCTTTTTGCACTTCTCTTCTGTCTGTGCAGCAATAAGCATATCATCGACATATTGAACTAACTGGGTGTCTGTAAAGTGTGGTCTCCATTTCTGCAGGATTAATGCCATTGCCTCTGAGAAATCTGATAGACTAGTGGCTCCTGCCTTGGGGTAATTGTCCCTCCTTTTGAATCTTGAGATTCAACACCTTTATTGATTAATGTTGGAAAAGGGTTGCTGCGTTGAGGGTAATACATCTTCTGATGGTTACTTGTCGCATTTTTGGCAGTGCTACTTCATACATGGTCAGCCTTGCCACTGACAGGTGTTTGGTTCTTGCTTGTTGAAGCTTCTCTGTACCTGCATGTGGACCCTGGATGATAAGTTCATGATTCAGCACTATGCCTGTGCTCTTGTCCTCTTCTAGGACTTCTGATTCATCACTGTGTCTGTGCTCTTATACTCTTCTAGGGCTGTTGCTGCTATCACTGCTCTGATGCCGGTAGGTGCTCTTTGATTACCGCTGTCAAGTTTGCTTAAGTTGTAGGCCACTGGTCTTCACCTCAGTCCATGATTTTGCATAAGGACTTCTATGTATGGCCTCCTTCTTTAATAGTCAGGTAGTTCTAGGGCTTGAGATGAGGCAACTGCTGTTTCCAACTATTCAATAGCTTAATTCATCTGTTGCTGTATGTAGGATGCGGACCCTCCTCCCTTTCAGTGTTGTCATACAATGCTTGCATGTAGACTGGTGCTAGAGGTATCCGTGTTCTGTAGTGTCCTACTAGGCCCAGGAATGATCATCTGACTTGCTTGACACTAGTTGGCATCTTAGCTTGCAGTCTGAATCTTTTCCTTTTCACTTTTGTTAGATGTCTGGTACCTTGAGTGTCCTAGGAAGATTAACTCTTGCTTGACTAGCTGCAATTTCACCTTCTGAGGCTCTGCAGTCTTGTTCTTCCAGAAACTTCACTAAGGACACTGCCCCTTCTTGGTGCTTCTTTTAGTAGTGGTGGCAATCAGCAGTTCATTCACATCCTGTATTTAGCTGTGTGTTTTGTGGATATATCACTTGGTGATATAGCCCCTCCACAGGGCTATTCTGGTCCAGTAGTATTGCTTCCTTTCTTCTACAACTGGTACTGCGGGAATGAGCCAATACTGAACTTCTGTTTTAACTTGCTTCTAAATGGCTTTTTTGTTCTTTCCTTTGATAAGTTGCTGGAAAGTTAAACTTCTGCTGGTGTGTACTGTATTCTCCTTAGATAAGCTTTAGTACATTGTGCTTCAGCAAAGTCACTGGACATGTACTCCAAGGTCAAGAATTGGGCTGGTATTGGTGACTGCATTTCTCTCATCTCCTGTCCCTTTAAGAATTTCTGATATCATCAGTTCTTGTGGTATCTCCCTCTGCTGTCTTCTGCGTGTGCTGGCTCCAGTATTCATTAGGCACAAACGTATTTCTCCAGTGGGCAAGGTGACTGTAATCATACCTTCTGCTGTTTCTTCTGGAGACATTCTGTTCACTGGGGAGTACCTGAAGAAGCTTGTACTTCATATTGGCAGAAGAAGCATCATTCATTTGTTTTCGGGAACTTTTTCTGTCTTGTTCCTTATTATTTGCTTTAAACCCCGGAGCTTCTGTTGCTTTAAATCATGGCATTATCTCTGTAATCTTGCCAGGTAGTACTGACCACTTGTCAGATGTCTTTCTTTGTCCTTCTTAACTTGCATATTCTTTCTCACTGCTGCTGGCATGTCATTTTCTTAGTCCAAGTCCACCCAGGCTGATGTTTAACATAATGATGTTTATGCTGGGAGTTGTTGTTCCTCTTTGTCTTACTTTTCCAGTGAGAGATAGTCTTGTATAGCAGCTTGTATTTCAGGTTACATCTTTGCTTTCTTGCAGGGGTAGGGCTTAACCTCCCAATCCAGTCGTTGCAATGGCTTGATCTGTACTTAAACGTAGAGGAATCTGGTTGTGCATAAAAACAGCTCTTGAAACCCTTGGGTCTCCTGTGGGTAAAAGTCACTTTTATCTAACTGCCAGTGGTGACTGAGTACACTGTTGTCGACACAGGAGTTGCACACCTTCATATTCTATCATCTTGTGTGTCGTATAGTGACTTTATCATAGTAAGTTCTGATGGACTCAGTCTTTTCCTGTTTCAAATCTGGGGCTGCTGGTGCCCTGAGTGTCTGTGCATGACACCATCTCTTAAGTCTTGTCATGTACATCTTTCCACTTTCAAACGTTGTTCTATTTTTCTCTGTCGGAACGTCCGTTATGGCTGGGCAATCATCGACTGCATCTGCTTTTAACATGGTGCTTACTGTTTGGGCAGTTGCTGGTCCTAGTATAGCCTCACACAACTGGTGGTAGTTGACCCATGCCGGTGTCCATATGGTTTGAATTCTTTCCATATAGGCATAAACTGCTATTGGGTTTTATCTAGGATCTGGGGACTCTGCAACTATATTTGCGAGGTCATTGCCATACCATGGTTTGTGGTGTTGGCTCTGTACGATGTATGGTTCGTTCGTCCTGGCTGCATTATCTGGGTTGCGTATTTTCTGTACTTGTGCTGGATACAGAGAAACAGGCAATGATGACCGTCTTTCCGTATTTCTAGTCGCATAGATATCTTGGCATGGTGGTTCATGGTGTGAAATCCAGTTTCCACAATTTGGGCAATGTTCATATCCTTCTGGAACGCAAAACTGACATACCGGACACAATCTTTCTGGAAAATATGTCAGTTTATTCTGTACATTATGCACCTGGGCATTAAAAGCTGTAGAGGCTGTGTCTTGATCCCTTGTTTCTCCTCTCTGCCTGAATTGCACCCTGCTGCCTATAGTCCCTGATTGTGGACAATTGTTTACTGGACTCAGCTTGATTGCAGGTGTCTACCACTCGTTTAAACATGAGGGAAGCATTAGGTAGAAAATTTCTTCGCTTTAACCTTGTTGGGGTTTCTTGTGATGAAGTATCAGGACACTGGGGCATACTCTGTACACATAGCTCAGGTAAATCATTCGGATTTTCAACCACAGATCCTTCTAAGATAGGGCTGATTATTCGTCACTCTTTTAACCTTGCTCGTATCTTTTTAATTTCACTTTTAGTGAGCTTGTAGGTAATTGCATTCTGTTCATACTAGGGGTACCTTGGTGTGCATGCATGTCTGGGTATAGAGGTGGGGTATAGTGTGCAGGTGCTGTTGCTGCAATTACAGGCAGTGAGTTTAACGCTGGTTGTGGTGCTATTGAGTACTCTGGTACAATGGGGAAATCATTTTCCTCATCTCTTCTTCTATTCTCTGCTCCTAATTCTTTTGCTACAGTGATCCAGATGGATGCTTGATCTCTACTATTATGCTTAATTATCCAACTCTGTTACAGGAGGCAAATTTTTCCCATTTCTCTAGTTCAAGTGTCCCCTCTGACGGAAAACCTGCTCTTTTGAAAATTTTACTTATTCCTTTCAGAGCTTTTTTTGCCCTCCCTGTCACTAACAATATCCACGGGTTTGTCGGGCCCTGACATCTTTACAGACCGCGCTCCCATGCCTGGGTGAACGTGCACGGAACCCCTCCTGATGTGGTATTTTAGTAACTCCTTATGAGGGACTTAAAATCTCCTTTTAAAGCTTTTTCTTCCCTCCTTGTTATTAACAATATCCACGGGTTTGAACCCATCCTGATGTGGTATTTTAATAACTCCTTATGAGGGAATTAAAATCTCCTGTTAAAGAATCTCTAAAAGAGCTTCTTCAATCCGTCTGTGGACAAATGACTGGGGTTGTAGTGTTGCCTGTGTTGGTGGAGACTGCTCCCCAAGTGAGACCTGCATAATAGATTATTTCTTCTGGATCACTGAGATGCGTCCCTAATATTATTGTTAAGTTACTCCAAGGGTCTATCCCCCTGCCTATATGGACTCCTGCTTGTATCAGTATCCCTGTTGTAGTTTAATGCTTGTTTCTCTTCAGAAAGTAACAGCTAACACCGGGCGGGAATGCTTGGATGTGAGAAATACCTATCAGTGTGTGTAGGAGAATCTAGTTTCATTATTCAGCAGACAACCCGACTCCCCCCCACCTTTTCAAAAGCATATTGACAGAGTACATATAACAGTGCAAGGATACAAAAACAAAGATGACAGTAAATCCTATATCTGTTATCTGCGTGCACGGCAGCTGTTTGAGACTGCACGGCACATGGGTCTTAGACCTGGAATTATGTGGTTCCTAGGCCAATAGGTTATGATGTTAAATCAATCATTCTTAATGTAATGTTCCAACAATTCTCTTTTTAAAATGACACCCTTTTGTACAATAAAATTCATCATCATTTTCCACATAACCAAATGAGACTTCAGTGCTTGTAATTGCCAGCAATCTTGGTGCTACAGACCCTTCGTATTTTCTTAACACAACACAGGTACAAGATTTGCATATACCTCTTTGGTTATTTATCAATTCAAACTGGTTATCAGCATTAGAACATATCTTGGCCATGCGCCACTTTTATAAAACGGCTCTATTTTCTCAACAAACACACATCAGTACAATTTAAAAGTTTTCTGCATACTTGATTAATTCCCCCTGTGCACTTGTGACAAATTATCTGAAATTATTTACCCACAATTCAACAATATAACATAATTCAACTATATAACATACTTCAACAATATAACATACATGTATGGTACCTTAAAAAAAATTTCTTCTGACTGACGCTGGGCTCTTTAAGATATTCTCTGACCTTCCCGACTGGTCTTCCTCTTGATTTACACAGGAAGCGCTGAGTTCAAGTGAGCAGGTAGAAATCTACACAATAAATCTCACTTACCGGTTTTTTTTTGTTATCAGCGGTTCCTGAAAGATCAGAGGATTTATTGCCAGTGGAGGAGATGCTGGAATACCCCGGACGATGCCCCCAAAATGATAGCGTATGTTAACCTATTCAGGTCTGATTATGAATTCTCTTCAGACATCAGTCAGAATGCTGTTTCCCTTAGCAACCGGTTGGAGATCAGTGAATGAATAAGTGACACAGGATCATTGTGTAACCTAAGCAGTTCATAGTTGATCTGTTAGGGGGCCATCATGGCTTTATTTTTATAGCAGAAGAACAAAGGATTCATGTGTGCCAATACAATTAGCCAATCAGCATACACCATGTATGTCTTGAAAACTGAAACACGTCATCTGTCAAACAATATTATAAATTGCAATTAAAACATATTTATTGCTTTGCGATTATCAGCTTTCCCGGAACATCCCTTCTGGAGGTCAGGACAGGTCAAAATCCTCCCCAATGTTCAGAACTTTTGGCGATATGCTTGACTGGCCTTGGAATACATCTGGCGTTATAACAATGAGTAATTCATGCTTTGAAATACAATGTTGCTTATAATATATCTGTGAAGCTTCTTAAGGAAACACTAACCTAAAGAAGTGAGGAGCAGTAAATATCTTTGTTAAATGTGAAAAAGCTTGAATCAATATATATTTGCCATTTAAAGGAAGCTCATACACTATCAAAACGCATAGTCGCCGCCCACTGGGGAGTGTATTTTCGCTTACCAAGTGTGCGAACGCCTGTGCAGCCGAGCTGTGCAAAAACATTATGTGCAGTTTCTGAGTAGGTCTGCCCTTGCGATCACTTCAGTCTTTTTGGTCCCGGAATTGACGTCATACACCCGCCCTGCAAATGCTTGGACACGTCTGCGTTTTTCCAAAAACTCCCAGAAAACGGTCAATTGCCACCCACAAACGCCCTCTTCCTGTCAATCTCCTTGCGATCGCCCGTGCGAATGGATTCTTTGTTAAATCCATAGCTCAGCAACTATCCACTGTGTACCCGTACGAAGCGCCTGCGCATTGTGGTGCATGCGCCATAGAGACCTGATCGTGCGCTGCAAAAAACGTCAGCGAGCGATCAACTCGGAATGAACCCCTCAGTTCCTATAAAGTTTTAAATCCTTGTATACAGTAAACTACACATATTTGAAAATCCTACACCAGGCACAAGTAATCATTCAGATGCATTGGGTATGGTTGACTGGCGGCCGGGATCCTGGCGGTCAGCATACCGACGTCGGGATCCCGGCCGTCAGAATGCCGGCAGGGAGGCAAAGGAAACAAAGCTCCTTACTGCGGGCTCCATGCTGCAGGCTCGGTGGATTCCGGCGCTCCCCACAGGTTCTATTCCCACACTATGGGTGTCACAGTCGTTGGCCCCCTGCTATCATTCTGGTGGCCAGGATCCTGGTGGCAGTATACTGACCATCGGAATGGTGACTACATCCCATTTAGATGACTATGTGGGAGTTTTATCAATATTATCCTATTTGTATGTAAAAAGTGTTGAAAGGGGAGAGTGCTACAGATTCTATACTGTTCCTTCAGGGAAGCTTCACTCCTTGTACCAAGATGGCTGCTGACCTAAATACTGCACATAAGTGTGGCGCCATCTTGTCAATAGGGGTCATTCCGAGTTGATCACTAGCTGCCGTTGTTCGCAGCGCAGCGATCAGGCTAAAAGTCGGCATTTCTGCGCATGCGTATGGGCCGCAGTGCGCATGCACAACGTACTTTCACAAAAACTATGCAGTTTCACACAAGGTCGAGCTACTCTTTTCCGTTGCTCTGTTGATCGGTGAGTGATTGACAGGAAAAACGCAGGCGTGTCAGGTAAAAACGCAGGCGTGCCTGGGGAAACGGGGGAGTGGCTGGCCGGACGCAGGGTGTGTTTGTGACGTCAAAACAGGAACTAGACTAAAGTGATCGCAAGGTAGGAGTTGGACTGCAGCTACTCTGAAACTGCTTGAAAAAATTTCAGCACTGTTCTGCTAACCTTTCGTTTGCACTTCTGCTAAGCTAAGATACACTCCCAGAGGGCGGCGGCTTAGCGTTTGCACTGCTGCTAAAAGCAGCTAGCGAGCGAACAACTCGGCATGAGGGCCAATGTCTTAGAGCAGGCATGTCCAAACTGCGGCCCTCCAGCTGTTGAGAAACTACACATCCCAGCCAGGGGCGGAACTCCCGGAGGCAGCGGAGTCTGCTGCCGCCGGGCTCCAGTGCTGTAGGGGGCACCTAGATCCAGCCTCCTCCATTGCACTCTGACCGCAGGGCCTTAACTAGGGTAGTGCGGATGGTGTTCAGACCACATTTGCCCTGTGGGCACACCATCCGCAGGCACCCGCCGATGCGTGCGGTACCATGGTTACGCCAGTCTACTGTCCTCCCTCCCACCTCCTCCCCCCAGCCAGTCATCTCAATCTGCAATCTTCCACCAAACCACGCCCCCTTGTGACAATCGTGGAAGTTCTTCCCCGCCACACAGAAACAGGACACCGTGACAGGCAGCTGATCATCCTGGTGTCCACACCGCACAGGTCAGCGAATAGCTCCAGGAGTCTGTCCCATTACCTCCCGTCCTTCCCCCTACCCTCACCCACTCTCTCCCATAGCCGTCTCTACAGAGCTGTGCTGGCTGCACTGTTTATAGGGAGTGTGCTGCCGGAGAGCATCAGCCGCAGTCTGCCTGTGCAGGGGAGGAATAGTGGCTGATCACACTGATCGTGCTTCTCCCACTCTCCCTGGATTTGATCCTTTCTTACTGGTTTTCATAGCGGCACCCCATTCATCAATATATTTTTATATTACATAAGGGGGCGTGGCCTCACGGGCCGTGATTAGGCCACGCCCCCAAAAGTGCCCTGCACACTCTGACAAGTCTTCTCTTGGACCTCTTCTCCCATCCCCCTCCCACTATTCCCATGCTGTCAGCAGCAATACTGACGCTGGCATCATAATGGTGATGATCCCAACAGAGGTGAGGTAAGTATTATACCTTGCCCCCCTACCCCTTGCCCTCTGGTACTGCAACCTAACCCTATCCGTCCCCCCTTAGTGCTTAAACCTACGCGCCCCCCCAGTAGTGCCTAACACCCCCTCCATGCAGCCTAACCTGGCATATTGTGCAGTGTAAAGGGTTAGGCAGCTCATTTTAGAATAAAAGCAGTGTTAGTTAAACTGATTATTCTATATTACTGTCTTGTAAAAAAAAATCTGTACAAATCAAAGGTTACTCTTATCTGCTGTCTTTAATTCCTCAACTAAATGTAAGACTGTTGCCTAATAAGCGGCTCTACTGTGGTGCAACATGTATAAGGGACTAACGGACAATACTGTGTGGTACAATGTGAGTAACGGAGACACTACTGTGAGGTGTAATGTGACTAACAGACACTACTGTGTGGTGCAATGTGAGTAACGGATGCTACTGTGTGGTGCAGTGTGAGTAACGGACACTACTGTGAGGTGTAATGTGAGTAACGGACACTACTGTGCGGTGTAATGCGAAAAGTGGACGCTACTGTACAGCGTAATGCGAATAATGGCTGCTACTGTGCGGTGTAATGTGAGTAACGGATGCTACCGTGCTGTGTAATTAAAATAATGGACACTGATTTAGTCAGTGATTTAGTGTAGGGTATAGAGGTGTCAGTGATTTAGTGTAGGGTATAGAGAGACGGGGTCAGTGATGTAGTGGTAGGTATAGAAGGGTAAGTTAAAATACTAATCATTTTTTGTGGGGAGGGGGGCACTCAACATTTATCTTGCCTCCGGGCAACTGAGATGAAGTTACGCCACTGATCCCAGCATGCCCTGACACAGCTTTAGCATTCTCAGACAGCAAAACTGTGTCAGGGCATGCTGGGATATGTAGTTTCACAACAGCTGGAGGGACGCAGTTTGGACATGCCTGTCTTAGAGCATCACAGTGGGAGACAGTAGTTTTTCACTTAACTCCTCAGAGACCTGAGATTATCAGAGATCCACAACACTTCCAGTGATCCCGCACTGCTACCTGTTGCATACACTCATCAGCTGGGGAGCTGAATGAAACCCCTCTTGTCTCAACCTCCACTCAGTGAGAACCAGTGTGTAACAGTGATTAGGTGGGATTCATATAAATATTTTATGCAATTCACAATATGAGCTTACCATCTTTGGAGTGTTGGAGAATTATTATGCATTTTTATTCTTTATTTTTTGTCAATTTTTTTTTAAATTATTTCAATATGTAACTGGACCCTCTACTGTTATTTTCTACTCAGCTGAGCTCACTTTAAAATAGTTATAAAGGAGAAAATGATCTAAAAATAAGAATTTACTTACCGATAATTCTATTTCTCGTAGTCCGTAGTGGATGCTGGGGACTCCGTAAGGACCATGGGGAATAGCGGCTCCGCAGGAGACAGGGCACAAAAGTAAAAGCTTTAGGATCAGGTGGTGTGCACTGGCTCCTCCCCCTATGACCCTCCTCCAAGCCTCAGTTAGGATACTGTGCCCGGACGAGCGTACACAATAAGGAAGGATTTTGAATCCCGGGTAAGACTCATACCAGCCACACCAATCACACCGTACAACTTGTGATCTGAACCCAGTTAACAGTATGATAAACGTAGGAGCCTCTGAAAAGATGGCTCACAACAATAATAACCCGATTTTTGTTTAACAATAACTATGTACGAGTATTGCAGACAATCCGCACTTGGGATGGGCGCCCAGCATCCACTACGGACTACGAGAAATAGAATTATCGGTAAGTAAATTCTTATTTTCTCTGACGTCCTAAGTGGATGCTGGGGACTCCGTAAGGACCATGGGGATTATACCAAAGCTCCCAAACGGGCGGGAGAGTGCGGATGACTCTGCAGCACCGAATGAGAGAACTCCAGGTCCTCCTCAGCCAGGGTATCAAATTTGTAGAATTTTGCAAACGTGTTTGCCCCTGACCAAGTAGCAGCTCGGCCAAGTTGTAAAGCCGAGACCCCTCGGGCAGCCGCCCAAGATGAGCCCACCTTCCTTGTGGAATGGGCATTTACATATTTTGGCTGTGGCAGGCCTGCCACAGAATGTGCAAGCTGAATTGTACTACACATCCAACTAGCAATCGTCTGCTTAGAAGCAAGAGCACCCCGTTTGTTGGGTGCATACAGGATAACAGCAAGTCAGTTTTCCTGACTCCAGCCGTCCTGGAAACATATATTTTCAGGGCCCTGACAACATCTAGCAACTTGGAGTCCTCCAAGTCCCTAGTATCCGCAGGTACCACAATAAGCTGGTTCAGGTGAAACGCTGACACCACCTTAGGGAGAAACTGGGGACGAGTCCGCAGCTCTGCCCTGTCCGAATGGACAATCAGATATGGGCTTTTGTGAGACAAAGCCGCCAATTCTGACACTCGCCTGGCCGAGGCCAGGGCCAACAGCATGGTCACTTTCCATGTGAGATATTTCAAATCCACAGATTTGAGCGGTTTAAACCAATGTGATTTGAGGAATCCCAGAACTACGTTGAGATCCCACAGTGCCACTGGAGGCACAAAAGGGGGTTGTATATGCAGTACTCCCTTGACAAACTTCTGGACTTCAGGAACTGAAGCCAATTCTTTCTGGAAGAAAATCGACAGGGCCGAAATTTGAACCTTAATGGACCCCAATTTGAGGCACATAGACACTCCTGTTTGCAGGAAATGTAGGAATCGACCGAGTTGAAATTCCTCCGTGGGGGCCTTCCTGACCTCACACCATGCAACATATTTTCGCCAAATGCGGTGATAATGTTGTGTGGTCACCTCCTTCCTGGCTCTGACCAGGGTAGGGATGACCTCTTCCGGAATGCCTTTTTCCCTTAGGATCCGGCGTTCAACCGCCATGCCGTCAAACGCAGCCGCGGTAAGTCTTGGAACAGACATGATCCTTGCTGAAGCAAGTCCCTTCTTAGTATCTCTTGAAGTTCCGGGTACCAAGACCTTCCTGGCCAATCCGGAGCCACGAGTATAGTTCTTACTCCTCTCCTTCTTATAATTCTCAGTACCTTGGGTATGAGAGGCAGAGGAGGGAACACATACACCGACTGGTACACCCCCGGTGTTACCAGAGCGTCCCAGCTATTGCCTGAGGGTCTCTTGACCTGGCGCAATATCTGTCCAGTTTTTTGTTCAGACGGGACGCCATCATGTCCACCTTTGGTCTTTCCCAACGGTTCACAATCATGTGGAAGACTTCCAGATGAAGTCTCCACTCTCCCGGGTGGAGGTCGTGCCTGCTGAGGAAGTCTGCTTCCCAGTTGTCCACTCCCGGAATGAACACCGCTAACAGTGTTATCACATGATTTTTCGCCCAGCGAAGAATCCTTGCTGCCATTGCCCTCCTGCTTCTTGTGCCGCCCTGTCTGTTTACGTGGGCGACTGCCGTGATGTTGTCCGACTGGATCAGCACCTGTTGACTTTGAAGCAGAGGTCTTCCTAGGCTCAGAGCATTGTAAATTGCCCTTAGCTCCAGTATATTTATGTGGAGAGAAGTCTCCAGACTTGACCACACTCCTTGGAAATTTCTTCCCTGTGTGACTGCTCCCCAGCCTCTCAGGCTGGCATCCGTGGTCACCAGGACCCAGTCCTGAATGCCGAATCTGCTGCCCTCTAGTAGATGAGCACTCTGCAGCCACCACAGAAGAGACACCCTTGTCCTTGGAGACAGGATTATCCGCTGATGCATCTGAAGATGCGATCCGGACCATTCGTCCAGCAGATCCCACTGAAAAATTCTTTCGTGAAATCTGCCGAATGGAATCGCTTCGTAAGAAGCCACCATTTTTCCCAGGACTCTTGTGCATTGATGCACTGACACTTGGCCTGGTTCTAGGAGGTTCCTAACTAGCTCGGATAACTCCCAGGCTTTCTCCTCTGGGAGAAACACCTTTTTCTGGACTGTGTCCAGAATCATCCCTAGTAACAGCAGACGTGTCGTCGGAATCAGCTGCGATTTTGGAATATTTAGAATCCACCCGTGCTGTCGTAGAACTACTTGAGATAGTGCTACTCCGACATCCAACTGTTCTCTGGACCTTGCCCTTATCAGGAGATCGTCCAAGTAAGGGATAATTAAGACGCCTTTTCTTTGAAGAAGAATCATCATTTCGGCCATTACCTTGGTAAAGACCCGGGGTGCCGTGGACAATCCAAACGGCAGCGTCTGAAACTGATAGTGACAGTTCTGTACCACGAACCTGAGGTACCCTTGGTGAGAAGGGCAATTTGGGACATGGAGGTAAGCATCCTTGATGTCCAGGGACACCATATAGTCCCCTTCTTCCTGGTTCGCTATCACTGCTCTGAGTGACTCCATCTTGATTTGAACCTTTGTATGTAAGTGTTCAAAGATTTCAGATTTAGAATAGATCTCACCGAGCCGTCTGGCTTCAGTACCACAAATAGTGTGGAATAATACCCCTTTCCTTGTTGTAGGAGGGGTACTTTGATTATCACCTGCTGGGAATACAGCTTGTGAATTGTTTCCAATAATGCCTCCCTGTCGGAGGGAGACGTTGGTAAAGCAGATTTCAGGAACCTGCGAGGGGGAGACGTCTCGAATTTCCAATCTGTACCCCTGGGATACTACTTGTAGGATCCAGGGGTCCACTTGCGAGTGAGCCCACTGCGCGCTGAAACTCTTGAGACGACCCCCCCCCACCGCACCTGAGTCCGCTTGTACGGCCCCAGCGTCATGCTGAGGACTTGGCAGAAGCGGTGGAGGGCTTCTGTTCCTGGGAAGGGGCTGCCTGCTGCAGTCTTCTTCCGTTCCTCTACCCCTGGGCAGATATGACTGGCCTTTTGCCCGCTTGCCCTTATGGGGACGAAAGGACTGAGGCTGAAAAGACGGTGTCTTTTTCTGCTGAGATGTGATTTGGGGTAAAAAGGTGGATTTTTCAGCTGTTGCCGTGGCCACCAGGTCCGATGGACCGACCCCAAATAACTCCTCCCCTTTATACGGCAATACTTCCATGTGCCGTTTGGAATCTGCATCACCTGACCACTGTCGTGTCCATAAACATCTTCTGGCAGACATGGACATCGCACTTACTCTTGATGCCAGAGTGCAAATATCCCTCTGTGCATCTCGTATATATAGAAATGCATCCTTTAAATGCTCTATAGTCAATAAAATACTGTCCCTGTCAAGGGTATCAATATTTTCAGTCAGGGAATCCGACCAAGCCACCCCAGCGCTGCACATCCAGGCTGAGGCGATCGCTGGTCGCTGTATAACACCAGTATGTGTGTATATACTTTTTAGGATATTTTCCAGCCTCCTATTAGCTGGCTCCTTGAGGGCGGCCGTATCTGGAGACGGTAACGCCACTTGTTTTGATAAGCGTGTGAGCGCCTTTAATTTTCTATCGGGGGAAACCCACGCATCATCACACACTTCATTTAATTTATCTGATTCAGGAAAAACTACAGGCAGTTTTTTCACACCCCACATAATACCCTTTTTTGTGGTACTTGTAGTATCAGAAATATGTAACACCTCCTTCATTGCCCTTAACATGTAACGTGTGGCCCTAATGGAAAATACGTTTGTTTCTTCACCGTCGACACTGGAGTCAGTGTCCGTGTCTGTGTCGACCGACTGAGGTAATGGGCGTTTTAAAGCCCCTGACGGTGTTTGAGACGCCTGGACAGGTACTAATTGGTTTGCCGGCCGTCTCATGTCGTCAACCGACCTTGCAGCTTGTTGACATTATCACGTAATTCCCTAAATAAGCCATCCATTCCGGTGTCGACTCCCTAGAGAGTGACATCACCATTACAGGCAATTGCTCCGCCTCCTCACCAACTTCGTCCTCATACATGTCGACACACACGTACCGACACACAGCACACACACAGGGAATGCTCTGATAGAGGACAGGACCCCACTAGCCCTTTGGGGAGACAGAGGGAGAGTTTGCCAGCACACACCAAAACGCTATAATTTTACAGGGACAACCTTATATAAGTGTTTTCCCTTATAGCATCTTAATATGTAATAATATCGCCACAAAAATGCCCCCCCTCTCTGTTTTAACCCTGTTTCTGTAGTGCAGTGCAGGGGAGAGCCTGGGAGCCTTCCCACCAGCAGTTCTGTGAGGGAAAATGGCGCTGTGTGCTGAGGAGAATAGGCCCCGCCCCCTTTTCGGCGGGCTTCTTCTCCCGTTTTTCTGACAACCTGGCAGGGGTTAAATACATCCATATAGCCCCAGGGGCTATATGTGATGTATTTTTAGCCAGCATAGGTACTTTCATTGCTGCCCAGGGCGCCCCCCCAAGCGCCCTGCACCCTCAGTGACCGTTGGTGTGAAGTGTGCTGAGAGCAATGGCGCACAGCTGCAGTGCTGTGCGCTACCTTAAGAAGACTGGGAAGTCTTCAGCCGCCGATTTCTGGACCTCTTCTCTCTTCAGCATCTGCAAGGGGGTCGGCGGCGCTGCTCCGGTGACCCATCCAGGCTGTACCTGTGATCGTCCCTCTGGAGCTAGTGTCCAGTAGCCTAAGAAGCCAATCCATCCTGCACGCAGGTGAGTTCACTTCTTCTCCCCTAAGTCCCTCGATGCAGTGAGCCTGTTGCCAGCAGGACTCACTGAAAATAAAAAACCTAACAAAACTTTTACTCTAAGCAGCTCTTTAGGAGAGCCACCTAGATTGCACCCTTCTCGGCCGGGCACAAAGATCTAACTGAGGCTTGGAGGAGGGTCATAGGGGGAGGAGCCAGTGCACACCACCTGATCCTAAAGCTTTTACTTTTGTGCCCTGTCTCCTGCGGAGCCGCTATTCCCCATGGTCCTTACGGAGTCCCCAGCATCCACTTAGGACGTCAGAGAAAAGCAGTTATAGAGTAAGACCATTTTCCTTACTGTGTAAGCTTCTTCTTCGCAGCCGTACAATCAGGTCGGAACTGCGCATGCGCGGCGGCCGCATTGCGTAGGCGCGTCGTTGCCCGGCAACGGCTGTCACCTGGCAGTGATGCCTCCAACGAAGAAAGCGGTCGCAGCGGCGACCGCAAGAAATTGACAGGAGGAAGGCGGATCCGGGCGTCAACTCCCCGTTTTCGGAGTGTGGAGATTCGAATGCAGGCGTGTCGAGGCGTTTGGAGGGCGGATGTATGACGTCAATTCCGGGACTTGCAACTCTGAAGTGATCGCACAGGGGGAGTAATTCCAAGTTGATCGCAGCAGGATTTATGATAGCAACTGGGCAAAACCATGTGAACTGCAGGGGAGGCAGATGTAACATATGCAGAGAGAGTTAGATTTGGGTGGGTTATATTGCTTCTGTGCAGGGTAAATACTGGCTGCTTTATTTTTACACTGCAAATTAGATTGCAGATTGAACACACCACACCCAAATCTAACTCTCTCTGCACATGTTATATCTGACTCCCCTGCAGTGCACATGGGCCCTCATTCCGAGTTGTTCGCTCGTTCTTTTTCATCGCATCGCAGCAATTTTCCGCAAACTGCGCATGCGCAATGTTCACACTGCGACAGCGCCAAGTAAATTTGCTAAGAAGTTTGGTATTTTACTCACGGCATTACGAGGTTTTTCTTTGTTCTGGTGATCGGAGTGTGATTGACAGGAAGTGGGTGTTTCTGGGCGGAAACTGCCCGTTTTATGGGAGTGTGTGAAAAAACGCTGCCGTTTCTGGGAAAAACGCGGGAGTGGCTGGAGAAACGGGGGAGTGTCTGGGCGAACGTTGAGTGTGTTTGTGACGTCAAACCAGGAACGAAACTGACTGAACTGATCGCAGTGGCAGAGTAAGTCTCGAGCTACTCAGAAACTGCACAGAAAAATCTTTTCGCAATATTGCGAAAACTTCGTTCACAATTCTGCTAAGCTAAGATACACTCCCAGAGGGCGGCGGCTTAGCGTGTGTACTGCTGTGAAAAGCGGCAAGTGAGCGAACAACACGGAATGAGGGCCAATGTTTTGCCCAGTTGCTATCAAAAATCCTGCTGCGATCAACTTGGAATTACCCCCAGGGTGCGTAACTCTTACCCTAGTCTACTTCTGCACAAAACTTTTTTTGCATAGCAGGGCTACACAAACGTTTGCAGCCTTGCTATGCTAAAATCCACTCCCCCAAAGGCAGTGTCTAGTTGATCGCACGGGCAGCAAAAAATTGCTACGTGCAATCAACTCGGATTGACCCCCTAGGTGTCCTGTTAGTTGCTTTTCATTTTACCCTTATATGCCTTACTACCATGTTTTACTTATCGCACAGTGGGGGTCATTCCGAGTTGTTCGCTCGTTGCTGATTTTCGCAACGGAGCAATTAAGGCAAAAATGCGCATGCGCATGGTACGCAGTGCGCATGCGCTAAGTATTTTAGCACAAAACTTAGTAAATTTACTCATGTCCGAACGAAGAATTTTCATCATTGAAGTGATCGGAGTGTGATTGATAGGAAGTGGGTGTTTCTGGGCGGAAACTGACCGTTTTCTGGGAGTGTGCGGAAAAACGCAGGCGTGCCAGGATAAAACGCGGGAGTGTCTGGAGAAACGGGGAAGTGGCTGGCCGAACGCAGGGCGTGTTTGTGACGTCAAACTAGGAACGAAACGGGCTGAGCTGATCGCAGTGTAGGAGTAAGTCTCGAGCTACTCAGAAACTGCTAAGAATTTCTATTCGCAATTCTGCTAATCTTTCGTTCACAATTCTGCTAAGCTAAGATACACTCCCAGAGGGCGGCGGCCTAGCGTGTGCAATGCTGCTAAAATCTGCTAGCGAGCGAACAACTCGGAATGACCCCCAGTGTAATCTATGTAGTGCACCCAACATGGCTGCCGCGCCTGGTACTCTCTTGTGTAGGATAAACAATGCATGGTTCAGAACTCTCCTAATATATTTGTCGCCCCAAATATGGGGTATATTTACTAAAATTCATATTTTTCCGAATGAGGTTAAAGTTCAAACACGAATGACATCGAAAGTGTAAAATTGCAACTTTTTGAATTTATTACGACTAATTTACTAAGCTGTCGTATTCTGCATTTTCGTATTTTCCGATGTCGATGTCATTCGTATTTTTTGGCAGTGTTTTACGGGAGTGAATTGTAAAACACTGCCGACATTAACACAATGAATCTCGGCCGGATCTGTGAGATCCGTGCTGGGCTTCATTGTGCACCTTTCGTTAAAAAAAAAACATTGTTAAAAATAAAAATAAAAAAATGCGTGGGGTCCCCCGTCCTAAACAAAACCAGCCTCGGGCTCTTTGAGCCGGTCCTGGTTGAAAAAATATGGGAAAACAAATGACAGGGGTTCCCCCATATTTAATCAACCAGCACCGGGCTCTGCGCCTGGTCCTGGTTCCAAAAATACGGGGAACAAAAAGCGTAGGGGTCCCCCGTATTTTTGAAACCAGCACCGGGCTCCACTAGCCAGGTACATAATGCCACAGCCGGGGGACACTTTTATATTGGTCCCTGCGGCCCTGGCATTACATACCCAATTAGTCACCCCTGGCCGGGGTACCCTGGAGGAGCGGGAACCCCTTAAATCAAGGGGTCCCCCCCTCCAGCCACCCAAGGGCCAGGGGTGAAGCCCGAGGCTGTCCCCCCCCATCCAAGGGTGGCGGATGGGGGGCTGATAGCCTTTTTGTAAAGATGTGAATATTGTTTTTAGTAGCAGTACTACAAGTCCCAGCAAGCCTCCCCCGCAAGCTGGTACTTGGAGAACCACAAGTACCAGCATGCGGTGGAAAACCGGGCCCGCTGGTACCTGTTGTACTACTACTAAAAAAATACCCCAATAAAAACAGGAGACACACACCTTGAAAGTATAAGTTTATTACATACATGCACACCGCCAAACATACATACTTACCTATGTTCACACGAGGGTCGGTCCTCTTCTCCATGTAGAATCCATGGGGTACCTGTTGGAAAAATTATACTCACATAATCCAGTGTAGATCGGTCCTCTTCTGTTCTTTGTATAATCCACGTACTTTGCAAAATAAAAAAACGAACACCCGACCACGCACTGAAAGGGGCCCCATGTTTTCACATGGGACCCCTTTCCCCGACTGCCAGGACCCCCCCCTGACTCCTGTCTAAGAGGGTTCCTTCAGCCAATCAGGGAGCGCCACGTCGTGGCACCCTCCTGATTGGCTGTGTGCTCCTGTAGTGTCTGTCAGGCAGCACACGGCAGTGATACAATGTAGCGTCTATGCGCTCCATTGTAACCAATGGTGGGAACTTTGCGGACAGCGGTGAGGTTACTTTCGGTCAACCGCTGTCCGCAAAGTTCCCACCATTGGTTACAATGGAGCACAATATAATTCTCTTACATCTCTGCACATTAATAAAAATGGATCAGCCTGCAATACTGGCACACTGGGATTTAGGCAGGCAGAGTGAGAGAGAGTAAAGAATTTAATTTGCAACATTATAGGCTCACCAAACAACTCCAAGGAGATGTTATAGGTGCAGCCGCACATAAAGGATTTCATTAGGAACATTATAGGCCCATCTAGACAGCGCTCTTCAAATATCTCCAATGGCCCATTTGCAGCCACTTGTGGATGTTAACTAACGACACTGTCCCAGTAGGTGAGAGACTTTGGGGGTCATTCCGAGTTGTTCGCTAGCTGCTTTCGTTCGCAGCGCAGCAATCCAGCAAAAAAATTGCACTTCTGCGCATGCATATGCGGCACAATGCGCACGCGCGTCATACTATTACAACGAACGATGTAGTTTCACACAAGGTCTAGCGAAGCTTTCCAGTCGCACTGCTGGCCGCAGAGTGATTGACAGGGAGAGGGCGTTTCTGGGTGTCAGCTGACCGTTTTCAGGGAGTGTACGAAAAAACGCAGGCGTGCCAGGAAAAATGCAGGCGTGGCTGGGCGAACGCAGGGCGTGTTCGTGACGTCAAAACAGGAACTGAACAGTCTGAAGTGTTCGCAAGCGCTGAGTAGGTCTGAAGCTACTCTGAAACTGCACAAAATTATTTTGTAGGCGCTCTGCGATCCTTTCGTTCGCACTTCTGCTAATCTAAAATACACTCCCAGTGGGAGGCGGCATAGCATTTGCACGGCTGCTAAAAACTGCTAGCGAGCGAACTCGGAATGACCACCTTTGTTTTTATCCAATACTATGCTATCCCCAAGGTCGTAAGTCATATATTATAATAGTCATGCAAAAAGTCTGCCGACAATTCGAACTAAGCTGCTCTTATCTTTGTCCAGTCACTAACCTTCTACCAGTGTGCTATGCTGTGCCAGGCCTCTGAAAGCATATGCAAGAGACAGCAACAGCACAGACCTGATATAGACAGTTGCCATTATGACATCACTGCATGACCTCACACACCCCACCAGACCGGCTAAGACTGGTTATTTCTGGTTTGAGGCCCTTGTCTTTTACATGACTGACCTAAGGGAAATGTGATTTCACTTATTATTTAAAACTATTACATGAGAAAAATTTTTACTACTACCATTTGCCCGCAGTTTTGCTCGCTTAGTGGCATCTAATATTGTGATGTATATTTTATATTGTACACATAGGGCCTGATTCAGGTTGGATCGCAATCGCAATAAGCGATCCAGCGGCGAATTTGCGAAGAGGATGCGGGCTCGTGCGCAGGGCCCGTCCTGCGCATACACCTGCATTTTCTGCGGCACCCCGCAAAAAATGCGATTGCCTCTGCTTGTTAATGAGACAGAGACAGTCGAGGGGCAGGGGGGTGACAACGCTCCATTTCCAAGGCAGAAACGGGTTGTTGCAGGGACCAGAGCTGGCCCTAACCAATATGATGCCCTAGGCAAGATTTTGGCTTGTGCCCCCTAGCACTACCGCTGGTTCCGCCTCTGACCTTGCACCTCTTTTCCAGCACCATCACCCCTCACCCGTAGCAGTCCTTATTTTGGTGTTTGGACCCCCTATATTTTAAATAGGAACAGTTTGCACATTTGGTGCACAGCCCAAAAATGTGTGTGTTTTTGCTGGCATGGGGCATGGCCACACAATAGTAACCCCAATTCCAATTACGCCACACAGTACTGCAACTTTATTCACATTTGATCATGCGATAGTGTCCATAATTCATATTACATCCCACATTAGTATCACTTTACCTTATAAACGTTACTCCTCACAGTAGAGCCCCTTATTCACATTACATCACACTGAATTGCTCCTTATTCACATTACACCACACCCTATTGCTCTTTATTCACATTAGACGACACAGTAGTGCCCTTTCTATACGCAATGCCACATAGTAGAGCACCTTATACACATAATGCCACACATTAGTAATGCATTTATACACATAATTCCACACAGTAATGCCCCTTACACATATGAGACACCTTATTAATGTCCTAAACATAATTAAACATAATGCGCCTTACACATTATGACAACCTTTATTAATGCCCTTTTACACATAATAGGGGTAATTCCAAGTTGATCGCAGCAGGAATTTTGTTAGCAGTTGGGCAAAACCATGTGCACTGCAGGGGAGGCAGATATAACATGTGCAGAAAGAGTTAGATTTGGGTGGGTTATTTTATTTCTGTGCAGGGTAAATACTGGCTGCTTTATTTTTACACTGCAAATTAGATTGCAGATTGAACACACCACACCCAAATCTAACTCTCTCTGCACATGTTAAATCTGCCTCCCCTGCAGTGCACATGGTTTTGCCCAACTGCTAACAAAATTCCTGCTGCGATCAACTTGGAATTACCCCCAATGTCCCTTACACATATGCAGCACATTATTAATGCCCTTATACACATAATGACACATAGTGCCCTCTACACATTATTAGTGCCCCTATACACATAATGACACAAATACAGTAGTAACCTGTTACACATATGCCGCACATTATTAATGCCCTTATACATATAATGACACACATAGTGCCCCTTAAACATATGTTGCACATTATTAATGCATTTTTACGTGACACACATAATGCTCCTTACACATATTCTGAACACTACTGCACAACCAAACCACTCACATGCACACAGCACTCACACTGCCACTAACACTGTGACCCGTGCCTCTACTTGGATACAGATGTGTCCTCATAAATCTTGCCTCAATGCTCACGTCGGGCACACCTTTTTAAAAAAAATGAAAATGCATCTTATTTGCATTGCTATGTGTCTAGGATGAACAAGCAGCTTCTGCTGATTAAAATTATATGCAGCATGCCTATATACTGTGTGAGACTGTACACACAGAACATAGGCATGCTGCATATCATTTTAATCAGCAGAAGCTGCTGATGCCCCTAGGCATATCAAATGCCCTAGGCAATTGCCTAGTTTGCCTATGCCTATGGCCGGCTCTGGCGGGGACGAGGCTTTAAAATGGAGGCTGCAACAGAGATACAGGGGGCATAGTCGGGGTGGCCCGGCGATCACAAAAATGGTGATGCTCCTCCTGCAAGCGATTGACATGCGGGGCGGACTAAAGGCAGAGTTGGTCACGGTGCGGGGGGGGGGGGGGGGGTGGCAATGCTCCATTTCCAAGGCGGAGACGGGTTGTTGAGGGGACGAGGCTTCAAATAGGGGGGAGCAACAGAGAAGCAGGGGGCGTAGTCAGGGGGGCTGCGTGACATCAAACGCAGCCGATGCGATCACAAAAATGGCTGCGAGCCTCCTGCGGTTCCTGACTAGCCCTGTGCTGGGCGTCCCCCGCATGTCAGAGAAGTTTTGTTTGTCAATTTTTTAATACAAAAAAACAAAACCATTCACGCCGGTTTGGCAAAAACCAAATACAAAGCCAGATGACGAATCAGGGACAAATCCAAATCCAGCAAAAATGGTCCTCTGCACATCTCTAGTAATATTCTAATATCACATTGAGTTTGCTAGCATTGTATGCCTAGGTATGTGCTGATATGAGACATTCCCTTTAACTCCTGGGGTATTCAGAGTTTAATTAATTATTCCTGTAGTTTAGCTGGTCATTCAAAACTTCACATCAGAAGAACTACCATATGGCCCCGACTAGTCTGCAAATGTGCACTGATGTTGCTTGCTCTCTGGTAGCTGCATTAGAAGTTGTTGCATTCCACAGGAGGAGCTACTGTAGCTGCAATATCCAGTTTTGCGTTCCACATGAGATGCACTGTTCGGGAGCACCAGTGCCATGTTTTACATATGGTACCCTGAGGTTACCGGCAGAGAGGTACATCTCTGCCTGACCGATTACGTGACTTAAGTGTTGAACAGTGTAATGTGTTTTGTTTTTCTGTTGTGCTTTGACCTTTGGGACCTTGTGTTAATATTGTTGCTATAGGAAGTGATACCTATTGTACATGTAGTTTGCCGCCTTTTTGCACATTGGCCCTCATTCCGAGTTGATCGCTCGCTAGCTCCTTTTAGCAGCAGTGCAAACGCTAAGCCGTCGCCCTCTGGGAGTGTATTTTGGCTTAGCAGAAGTGCGAACGAAAGGTTAGCAGAACTGCTCGTGAAATTTTTCATGCAGTTTCTGAGCAGCTCCAGACCTACTCCTACCTTGCGATCACTTCAGTCAGTTTAGTTCCTGCTTTGACGTCACAAACACGCCCTGCGTTCGGCCAGCCACTCCCCCGTTTCCCCAGGCACTCCTGCGTTTTTACCTGACACGCCTGCGTTTTTTAGCACACTCCCGGAAAACGGTCAGTTACCACCCAGAAACACCCACTTCCTGTCAATCACTCACCGATCAGCAGAGCTACAGAAAAGCGTCGCTCGTCCTTGTGTAAAACTGCATAGTTTTGTGTGAAAGTACTTCGCGCGTGCGTACTGCGGCCCGTACGCATGCGCAGAAGTGCCGATTTTTAGCCTGACCGCTGCGCTGCGAACAACGGCAGCTAGCGATCAACTCGGAATGAGGGCCATTATTCTGTTGGTATGAACATACTTGCCTATGCTCCCTCATTCTGTAGGAGACTCCCTGAAAGAGAAGCAATCTCCTTGACTCCCTGAATAGTCTGGCAATCTCCCTGATTGCACCTTAACCCCATTGTGCAGCTGTTACATTCTTGGGGGGGGGGTTGGAAATAAATTACAGATACATACATTCAAATGGGAACATCAGCGCCATTTCCCTGCATTGATTATAAGACACAATGATCCCTATGGCTACATGCATTTTAAAAAAAGTTTCTCGTGGCCACTTACAGTATATGGTACCTCTTGTAAAACATAATACACGTACAAATTAGAGATGTGTGGCTGGCACTTTTCGTGTTTTGTGTTTTGGTTTTGGTTCTAATTCCACTTTAGTGTTTTGGTTTTGGTTTGGTTTTGACAGAACCACCCTTTCGTGTCTTGGTTTTGGATCTGGATGATTTTTGAAAAAAAACATAAAAACAGCTAAAATCACCGAATTTGGGGGTAATTTTTCTCCTACGGTATTATTAACCTTAATAACAGTCATTTCCACTCATTTACAGTCTATTCTGAACACCTCACACCTCACAATATTGTTTTTAGGCCTAAAAGTTGCATCGAAGTGGCTGTATTACTAAGCTAAGAAACAGAAGTGTGCGGCACAAACACCTGGCCCATCTAGGAGTGGCACTACAGTGGCAGACAGGAGGGCAGATATAAAAAAAGGCCCCTAACAGCACATGATGCAAAGAAGAAAAAAAGGTGCACCGAGGTTGCTGTATGACTAAGCTAAGCGACACAACCACCTGGCCCATCTAGTAGTGCCACGCAGTGTCTGAATGTCGAGAGTGGGCCGCAATTGTTCGGTCCACTGACAGCATCTCCAGCACGCTCCAGTAACTTTTAAAAAATTCTGCAATTGGTGGACTTATATGGCAGTACGCCAGGACTAGGGCTGGACTGGGACCAAAAATAGGCCCTGGCATTTTTGAAGCACACAGGCCCACCTCGGTGTCAGCATCTGACTCCTCCCCTTATTATTCCCGACTCCTCCTACTTCTTAGTCTATGCTCTTACAAATATAATTAATATTATAGCAACATACAAGTGTACATCATTCTGTATTAAAATACACACAACCATTGGTTGAAGTGGAAATGTTGAAGTGGGGGTATGGAAAAATAAAGGTTGTAACTAAGCACGTGTGCTCCAGAAAAGGGGCGTGGACATGCACGCGTCCCATTCACTAGAATGAGAGTGTCTGTGTGCACTCCCGGCGGGGCTAAGCGGCGACCAATCAGACAGAGAGTGTCCCATAGAGGTACTGTGTGCGCACGCGCCAAAAATATGGGTGTGGCCAATTAATATGGGACGTGATGCACAGACATATGCCCCCAATAGTGCAGTGCCAGATCCACAATTGCCCCCACAGTGCCAGGTATACAAATGCCCCCACAGTGCCAGGTATACAAATGCCCCCACAGTGCCAGATCCACAAATGCCCCACAGTGCCAGGTATACAAATGCCCCACAGTGAAAGGTAATACCTGACACTGTGGGGGGCAATTGTGGATCTGGCTCTGTGGGGGCAATTGTATACCTGACAGGTATACAAATGCCCCCACAGTGCCAGGTATACAAATGCCCCCACAGTGCCAGATCCACAAATGCCCCACAGTGCCAGGTATACAAATGCCCCACAGTGCCAGGTATACAAATGCCCCCACAGTGCCAGATCCACAAATGCCCCCACAGTGCCAGATCCACAAATGCCCCACAGTGCCAGATCCACAAATGCCCCACAGTGCCAGATCCACAAATGCCCCACAGTGCCAGGTATACAAATGCCCCCACAGTGCCAGATCCACAAATGCCCCACAGTGCCAGATCCACAAATGCCCCACAGTGCCAGGTATACAAATGCCCCACAGTGCCAGGTATACAAATGCCCCCACAGTGCCAGATCCACAAATTATCCCACAGTGCCAGATTCACAAATGCCCCACAGTGCCAGGTCCACAAATGCCCCCACAGTGCCAGGTATACAAATGCCCCCACAGTGACAGATCCACAATTGCCCCCACAGTGAAAGGTAATACCTGACACTGTGGGGGCAATTGTGGATCTGGCTCTGTGGGGGCAATTGTATACCTGACAGGTATACAAATGCCCACACAGTGCCAGGTATACAAATGCCCCCACAGTGCCAGGTAAACAATTGCCCCCACAGTGCCAGCCAATTGCCCCCACAGTGCCAGGTATACAATTGCCTCCACACTGTTGCAGCTGCTTACCGCTGCTGCTGCTCCTTCGGCTGTGATGTGAGGGTGTCAGAAGCTCAGAGCGCGCCAGCGCGGCTATGTCTGGCGGCGTGTAGTGGACTTCAAACCAGCCGCCGGTTCGTGAGCCAATCAGAGCTCGCTGACCGGCAGCGGCGGCTCCTGATTGGCTGCCGGTCCGCGAGCTCTGATTGGCTCACGAACCAGCGGCTGGTTTGAAGTCCGCTACACGCCGCCAGACATAGCCACGCTGGCACGCTCTGAGCTCCTGACAGCTGAAACACGCTGCCGCCGGACTGAGCGGCAGCGTGTCTCAGTGACACAAGTCGGCTCGGAAGCAAACTGCTGCTCGGCTGGACCGGCCCACGTGGCCATCGGCCCTTCTGGCATTTGCCAGAAGTGCCAGATGGCCAGTCCGGCCCTGCCCAGGACTAATACAGCAGTACCCCTGGACTCATACGGCAGTGTCACACAGGATGGCACTTTTCAAAAACTAGGCCCCAAAGAGCACCTCATTCAAAGATGTCGAAGAGGTGCAATGAGGTAGCTGTATGACTAAGCCAAGCGACACAAACAATTCCAACTGGAATTATACGTCCAAATCACTGGAATTAATAAGTATAAATCACTGGAATTAAATGGCAAAATCACTGGAATTATACGTCCAAATCACTGGAATTAATTGGCAAGATCACTGTAATTAATAATTATACGTCCAAATCACTGGAATTGGCAAAATCACTGTAACTATATGTCCAAATCACTGGAATTAAATGTCAAAATCTCGCTATCGCCTGCCTAGTGAAGTGGAATCCAGATGGGATTTGGTACCGGGGACACAATACCTCCATCAATTGTCTAAATCCCACTGCATTAATGGCGGATACTGGGCGCACGTCTAACACCAACATCAGTGTCAAGGTCTCAGTTATGAGGGCTTCCATCGTCATGTGAAGCTAAACCACTAGTTATGAACATAGGCCAGGGCCTCAGCCGTTCCTTGCCACTCCGTGTCGTAAATGGCATATTGGCAAGTTTACGTTTCTCCTCAGACCATTTAAATTTCTTTTTTTGGGTCATTTTACTAAACTTTGGCTTTTTGGATTTTACATGCCCTCTACTATCACATTGGGCATCGGCCTTTGCAGACGACGTTGATGGCATTTCATCGTCTATGTCATGGCTAGTGGCAGCAGCTTCAGCACTAGGAGGAAGTGGTTCTTGGTCTTTCCGTATTTTATCCTACAAATTTTTGTTCTCCATTATTTTTTGGGAGTTATATAAGACAATATGCGGCACAGGAATGACTGAAATGACTGATGGACAGGACACTACCATTGGTCTGATGCAGCACAACACAGGAACACTGTAAGGGACTTGTTGTTGTTGTTATTATTATTATTATACGGCAGCAGTGGACATATAAGCAGCAGCGTATACCACTGTGACTGCCTCGTCACTGGAATGACTGATGGACAGAACACTACCACTGGTCTGATGCAGGACAACACAGCAACACTGTAAGGGACTTGTTGTTGTTGTTGTTGTTGTTATTATTATTATTATACGGCAGCAGTGGACATATAGCAGCAGCGTATATCGTCAATGGAATGACTGATGGACAGGACACTACCACTGGTCTGATGCAGCACAACACAACACCACTTTATACAGCTACACTGGATATATGGCAGCAGAGGACACCAACACTGTGACTAGCTGGACTGATGCAGCACAATACACTGAATACACTGGACTGGACAGCACAACACAGCACCACTTTATACAGCTACACTGGCTATATGGCAGCAGAGGACACCAACACTGTGACTAGCTGGCCTGATGCAGCACAATACACTGACTACACTGGACTGGACAGCACAACACAGCACCACTTTATACAGCTACACTGGATATATGGCAGCAGAGGACACCAACACTGTGACTGGCTGGACTGATGCAGCACAATACACTGAATACACTGGACTGGACAGCACAACACAGCACCACTTTATACAGCTACACTGGATATATGGCAGCAGAGGACACCAACACTGTGACTGGCTGGACTGATGCAGCACAATACACTGAATACACTGGACTGGACAGCACAACACAGCACCACTTTATACAGCTACACTGGATATATGGCAGCAGAGGACACCAACACTGTGACTGGCTGGACTGATGCAGCACAATACACTGACTACACTGGACAGCACAACACAGCACAAGACTCGCCACCCCACTTTCCCGCCCCCACACAGACACTGAACACTGAGGACACGTCCTCTCAATACACTCTCCGAGACTGGAGTGAAAATGGCAGCGACACGCGGCTCCTTATATGGAGTCCAAATCCCGCGAGAATCCGACAGCGGGATGATGACGTTTTGCTGCGTAGGCAAAGTCCGGTAGGGTAAGGTTCTCTGAGAACCGAACTCGCTCATCTCTAGTACAAATTCTGTAAAATATAAGAGTCTGGTCTCCAACAAGTAGATCTTACTAACTTTGGGGCTCATTTACATTTGGATGTAAGTCATTTTTATGACACGCCTCTCAGATGTAGCAGTACATGCCCGCACTGATAGGTGTTACTTTCACATCTCCCTAAAATGCTTTTTCAAAAGTAGTCAAGTATGCTGTGTATACATACTGCTTTCTGTGTTCTGACAGCCATGTTCCTAATTGTGTTCATCTGTCTACATCTTGTACATTTTCTTCTTTTAGAATTTCATATGGAGATAAGTTGAGAATAATAATTTTTCGTTTTGCGTAGGTAGCCATTTTCCAGCCTAAATAATAAGATTTTAAACCTACCGGTAAATCTTTTTCTCCTAGTCCGTAGAGGATGCTGGGGACTCCGTAAGGACCATGGGGTCTAGACGGGCTCCGCAGGAGACATGGGCACTCTAAGACCTTTTAATGGGCGTGAGCTGGCTCCTCCCTCTATGCCCCTCTTCCAGACCTCAGTTATAGAACTGTGCCCAGAGGAGACGGACATTTTTCGAGGAAAAGGATTTTGTTAATTAAGGGTGAGATACATACCAGCCCACACCACAAACACACCGTATAACATGGTATATAATTAAACCAGTTAACAGCATGAACAACAGAAATCAGCAACAGTCTGATCTCAACAGTACACAACTCTCATGTAACTACAGCAGTAACTATGTACAAGTACTGCAGATTTATTCCGCACTGGGACGGGCGCCCAGCATCCTCTACGGACTAGGAGAAAAAGATTTACTGGTAGGTTTAAAATCTTATTTTCTCTTACGTCCTAGAGGATGCTGGGTACTCCGTAAGGACCATGGGGTTTATACCAAAGCTCCAGACCGGGCGGGAGAGTGCGGATGACTCTGCAGCACCGATTGAGCAAACAGGAGGTCCTCATCAGCCAGGGTATCAAACTTATAGAATTTTGCAAAAGTGTTTGATCCCGACCAAGTAGCTGCTCGGCAAAGCTGTAATGCCGAGACACCTCGGGCAGCCGCCCAAGAAGAGCCCACCTTCCTAGTGGAATGGGCCTTCACCGATTTTGGTAACGGCAATTCTGCTGTAGAATGAGCCTGCTGAATCGTGTTACAGACCAGCGTGCAATAGTCTGCTTGGAAGCAGGAGCGCCAACCTTGTTGGCCGCATATAGGACAAACAGAGCCTCTGTTTTCCTAATACGAGCCGTTCTGGCTACATAGATTTTTAAAGCCCTGACTACATCAAGGGACTTGGACTCCTCCAAGACATCCGTAGCCACCGGCACTACAATAGGTTGGTTCATGTGAAACGACAAAACCACCTTAGGTAGAAATTGTGGACGAGTTCTCAATTCCGCTCTATCCACATGGAAAACAGATAGGGGCTCTTGTGGGACAAAGCCGCCAATTCTGACACCCGCCTTGCAGATGCCAAGGCCAATAACATGACCACTTTCCACGTGAGAAATTTTAACTCAACAGTTTGAAGTGGTTCAAACCAATGTGATTTAAGGAACTGCAACACCACGTTCAGGTCCCACGGTGCCACAGGGGGCACAAAAGGAGGTTGGATGTGCAGTACTCCTTTCACAAAAGTCTGTATTTCTGGAAGAGAGGCCAATTCCTTCTGAAAGAATATTGATAAGGCCGAAATCTGCACCTTAATGGAACCTAACTTTAGGCCTATATCCACTCCTGACTGTAGAAAATGGAGAAAACGACCCAGCTGGAATTCTTCCGTAGGAGCATTCTTGGATTCACACCAAGACACATACTTCCTCCAGATACGGTAATAGTGCTTCACCATTACTTCCTTCCTAGCTTTAAGTAGAGTAGGGATGACTTCCCCTGGAATACCTTTCCTAGCTAGGATCTGGTGTTCAACCGCCATGCCGTCAAACGTAATCGCGGTAAGTCTTGGAACACACACGGCCCCTGTTGTAACAGGTCCTCTCTGCGAGGAAGCGGCCAAGGATCTTCTGTGATCTTTTCCTGAAGATCTGGATACCAGGCCCTTCGAGGCCAATCTGGGACAATGAGTATCGTCTGAACTTTTGTTCTTCTTATGATTCTCAATATTTTTGAGATGAGCGGAAGCGGAGGGAACACATAGACCGCTTGACACACCCACAGTGTTACTAGCGCGTCCACTGCTATTGCCTGGGGGTCCCTTGCCCTGGAACAATATGTCCGAAGATTCTTGTTGAGGCGTGACGCCATCATGTCTATTTGAGGGAGTCCCCAACAACTTCTCACTTCGGCAAAGACCTCTTGATGAAGTCCCCACTCTCCTGGATGGAGATCGTGTCTGCTGAGGAAGTCTGCTTCCCAGTTGTCCACTCCCGGAATGAATACCGCGGATAGAGCGCTTACATGATTTTCCGCCCAGCGAAGAATCCTGGTGGCCTCCGCCATTGCTGCTCTGCTCCTTGTTCAGCCCTGGCGGTTTACATGCACCACGGCTGTGATATTGTCTGACTAGATCAGAACGGGTAGATTGCGAAGGAGATTGTATATGGCCTGTCTCAGGCCGTTGTATGTGACTGTCTCAGGCTGTTGTATATGGCCCTTAATTCCAGCACGTTTATGTGCAGACAAGCCTCCTGGCTTGACCATATTCCCTGAAAGTTTTTTCCCTGTGTGACTGCTCCCCAACCCCGGAGGCTCGCGTCCGTGGTCACGTAGGCCGCCACCATCTTTCCCAACACTCGAGTGCATTGATGAATCGACACTCTTTTTGGTTTCAGCAGAACCCTGACCATGAAACAAATTGAAAAGATCCTATTTGCGCTTATACTTAGGTGTCAGCCCTTAATTACACAGAAAAACCTTCACCGTGGTTTTTAAAGAAGAACCATACATCCACAATTGGTGAAACTAAGTGGCGCCACCTTATCACACCAGAAATAAAAAATTGCTTACACAATAGATTTAAAGAGATGGATTCCTGCTGCAAATCACTTAGCAATATGCTAAAAGAAATGAAAAAAAAAAATACAACACATAGTGTAACCCATTTAAACAAAAGGGTGTTGGGAATTTCTCAATGGTACCACTCACAAATTATAGCTGGTAAATTTGCATGTAGAGAATGGAGTTTCCTCTGGTTGGTTGTATCCCATAGCAACCGTTCCCATAGAAGCATGAAATAGAGAATGATAATAGTGCAATATCGTCTGTGTGTTTGGTTAAAAATGAATTTATTACACAACACACTTACAAACAAGGATTAAAAAGCCAGCATTTAGTGGAAAACGTCCAGAGAGCCACAATGAACAGTGTGGAGATATAGTCACCAAGAGTCCCGGTTACTGATGGTGTCCCAAAGACTGCCGAGTGGTTCTTCCGTGCCTTCTGTAAATGCTGAGCGAATCTGTCCCCCAGGCTTGAGCGCTTTCGGACCAGTTGTCCTTCTTCAGAAGCATGAGGGATCGTCCAGATTATTAGCCTTAAATAGCACACTTAAAGATGATAAATGCAAACAGCTGCTGCGTTTGCTGACATCCGTCCGGTGGTCACATACGCGTCACCGGAAGTGACGTTTGCGTTTCAATCCGCGATCCCGGAAGTACCGCTCCCGGAAGTAACGTATGCGTGTCAAAGTCAGCATAGTGTGCGTTCCATTCCCCGTTTTCAGTAGGTATAATCATCATTAGGTTTACAAGTCCAAATCTCGGAAATAGGAAAGTGCAGATTACATTCTTATATATCAACAATTTTATATATAGATTAAAATATGTTTATATCTAAAAAATATATATATATAAAAAATATATAAAGAAACAGAGAACTTGGAATGGATTTAAAAAGGAGTGAGGTAGATTTCACAACAAAGTTGCTAGATAAATATCAGGGAGATTCTAATATATAATATGAGGAAAAATTATTGGAAAAAAAAATAAAATTAAATTAATTGATTAAAAAAGATTAAAAAATTCAATTCATTAAAAAAATTAATTATTAGAAAAACCACTTCATTCGAAATCTCCATTGAGGCCTGAAGGTATTAGAGTTTTTAATTTATATATCCACTTCATCTCACTTTTGGATAAGGTGACTTCAGTTTCTTTATTGCGTGGGGTAGGCTTAACTGTCTGAATGCCCCAAAAGGATTTAAAGTGACAAGGTTTGCATGAATGCTTAATCTTAAAGTGCTTTGAGACAGTGTGGGTTTCTAAACCTTTTTTCACATTGTAAATATGTTCAGATAACCTTGTTTTAAGATTCCTTGTGGTCTTTCCAATATAAATTAGACCACAGTCGCACTCCAGGGCGTATATAACATTCCTTGAATTACAAGTAATGAAGTCTTTTATGGGGTACGTAATGCCCCCTACTGTAAATTCTTTAACCTTACTCATCCCCTTTGTGCATTTGCACATGGCACATAAGCCACATCTATAGAAACCTTGGCTTCTGATACTGCTTCTTATAGGGGCCTCCATTGAACTTCGAACAAGACTATCTTTAATGGATTTAGATCTTCTATAAATGAAGCGTGGCTTTGCCGGTAATAACGGCCCTAAAATCGGATCTTTTATTAATACCTTCCAATGTTTCTTCACAATCCATTCAATTTCTTTGTATTGAGAATTAAAATTTGAAATAAAAGACCATTGTGATACATTATCCTTAGAGCTCTTACCCTTACTCCTACTTAGTAAGTCTTCCCTATTCGTAGCTTTAACTCTTTCTTCTGCTTTAGTTAAATCATCCAAATTGTATCCCTTCTCAACAAACCGGTCGCATAATTCCCTAGTCTGTGTTTCGCAGATGGCCGGGTCAGTACAGTTACGTTTAACTCTTAGGAATTGACTGTACGGTATCCCGTCTAACCAATGTTCGTGATGTTGGCTCGTTTTCTCAATAAAACTATTTGAATCCGTAGGTTTACGGTAAAGTTTAGTATTAAGTATGCCTTCTTTTATGTAAATGCATAAATCAAGGTAGGTAATTTCTTCCTGACTGATAGTACTAGTGAGTTTAATGTTAAATTGGTTATTATTGAGTTTTTCTATAAAAGCGTCCAACTCATATAGACTTCTGTCCCACACAAACAATAAATCATCGATGTATCGATGCCACAGCACCAGGCCCGCCCCAAGCTCATCTCCATGCCACACTACTTGATCTTCCCAGTAGGCCATGAAGAGATTTGCATAGCTAGGGGCGAACCTGGTGCCCATGGCCGTCCCCACCCGCTGAAGGTAATAATTACCATTGAAAATGAAATAGTTATTTTTCAATATAAATCTGATACCATCTATAATGAATGACTTTAAATCTGCTGAGTAATCAGAAAATGCCAGGAAATAGGATACTGCCTCTACACCTTTGTCTTCTTCTATGATTGTATATAACGTGGAGACATCAGAACTCACAAGTGTATATCCATCTTTCCATTCTAACTCATCTAGTACGGTTAGAAGTTGTCCTGTATCCTTCAAATAGGACTTAGTTTGTCTCTTTATATATTTTTTATATATATATATTTTTTAGATATAAACATATTTTAATCTATATATAAAATTGTTGATATATAAGAATGTAATCTGCACTTTCCTATTTCCGAGATTTGGACTTGTAAACCTAATGATGATTATACCTACTGAAAACGGGGAATGGAACGCACACTATGCTGACTTTGACACGCATACGTTACTTCCGGGAGCGGTACTTCCGGGATCGCGGATTGAAACGCAAACGTCACTTCCGGTGACGCGTATGTGACCACCGGACGGATGTCAGCAAACGCAGCAGCTGTTTGCATTTATCATCTTTAAGTGTGCTATTTAAGGCTAATAATCTGGACGATCCCTCATGCTTCTGAAGAAGGACAACTGGTCCGAAAGCGCTCAAGCCTGGGGGACAGATTCGCTCAGCATTTACAGAAGGCACGGAAGAACCACTCGGCAGTCTTTGGGACACCATCAGTAACCGGGACTCTTGGTGACTATATCTCCACACTGTTCATTGTGGCTCTCTGGACGTTTTCCACTAAATGCTGGCTTTTTAATCCTTGTTTGTAAGTGTGTTGTGTAATAAATTCATTTTTAACCAAACACACAGACGATATTGCACTATTATCATTCTCTATTTCATGCTTCTATGGGAACGGTTGCTATGGGATACAACCAACCAGAGGAAACTCCATTCTCTACATGCAAATTTACCAGCTATAATTTGTGAGTGGTACCATTGAGAAATTCCCAACACCCTTTTGTTTAAATGGGTTACACTATGTGTTGTATTTTTTTTTCATTTCTTTTAGCATATTGCTAAGTGATTTGCAGCAGGAATCCATCTCTTTAAATCTATTGTGTAAGCAATTTTTTATTTCTGGTGTGATAAGGTGGCGCCACTTAGTTTCACCAATTGTGGATGTATGGTTCTTCTTTAAAAACCACGGTGAAGGTTTTTCTGTGTAATTAAGGGCTGACACCTAAGTATAAGCGCAAATAGGATCTTTTCAATTTATTTCATTTGTAACCTTTTTCACCTGATCTATCATTTGCTGCTAATATGTTCACATTTAGGGAAAATAGAAGAGGAATTTTTGATGAATTATTTTCTAATGAAGGTTCAGACACCAATGTACAAGATGAGGATTTATCCTCAATTTTGTATAATTTGGATATAGCTCTTATTAAAGAGAATCGCCTGTGGTGGGAGATCAATACACTTGAAAGGTATCAAATAGATAAACTAATACCTAAAGGTTTAAAAATAAACAAAAATCCCACCTTTAATGTTAAAAGTGATGATTTCAGGCAAGAGTGGGATTCTATTTTAGACAATTGTTCTTATAGACTAATAGATCTTATATTAAAAGAGAGGAAAAAAGATTTACAAATCTTGAATAATGAAATCTCTGGCTTACACACTACATTAGAACCTCTATTAGATCTTGAAGATGTAAAAGAAGCTGAGATAGAAATTGTACGTAAATTAAATAAGGAAACAAGGGAAATTAGGGAAAGAAAGAAAAAGAAGTATCTCAGGGATAAAAATCAATCCGATACTCCCTTAGTAATTAATCCAATTAATACTCCTGTTAAAAGAAGTCCTAGATTAGACAGACCTAAAAAGACTAATCTCAGAGATCGTATACCTGACAGACAAAATGAGTGGCAGGAAGTTAGATATAAAGGGAGAAAACTACTCAATACCAACAGAACATGGCGAAAAGAAACACACAATCATTTTAATAATAGTAGGAGAGATTTTAGGAGAGATAATATGAGGAATGAAGGATTTACACATAAAGGTAGAGATGAGGATCATTTTAATAGGACAGATACTCCTTATAGGAGATGGGATCAGAGGGAACAAAATCAATATAGAAATCGTTTTTTAGACAGAGACCCGCCCCAACGAAGGATGTTTTAGCATCAGTTATCCCTTCGGAACCCCCAAAAAATAAACCAAAGAAGAAGAAAAGGGGTAAAAGGGGGGGAATAAAAAAGAAATTTTGCATAAATAAAGATAAGGTTAAAAAGACCAAAGCAGATTTAACTTAGATCTTCAATCTAAGTAAAAAAATTCTGACTAAGGAAGAAGAAAAAGTATTAATGAGAGGTCTTAAATTTGCCCCCACTAGCCATTTGGAGCCTTTTGATTTCTATGTCGATTTGCAGAAATTTATACGTAAATTGACATTGAAAAGGTTTTTTGCAAAAAATGGAGATACTATGGGAGATACAGAAGTGTCCTCCACTCCCAAATTTAAACCTAAATCTTCATTTTATCCCTCATTTGCTAAGGGCAGCTTCCTAGACTGCTTTAATAAATTAGTCTTAGATGAAGTTGAGCAGACACTACGCAAAAAACGCAAGAAATGCAATCTGACTAGAAAAGAATGGTCAGCTTTAAAATCTCTAAGAAAGGATGAAAGTATTATCATAAAACCAGCCGATAAGGGGGGCTGCCTTGTCCTGATGGACAAGGCCGACTATGTAGCAGAGATAGACCGCCAACTTGGAGATGGGAATACTTATCTTAAAATGAAGTCAGATCCAACTCTAAAAATCAGTGAAGCTTTATGTAAGTGGACCACAGAAGCACTATCAAAAGGGGTCCTGACTAAAGAGGAATTTGAATTCATTAACATTACACACCCCACTATTCCCACTATCTATTGCCTACCGAAGGTCCATAAGGACCCGGTTCATCCTCCGGGTAGGCCAATAGTATCTGGGACTAACAGTGTTACCTCAAATCTTTCAATGGTAATCGATTTTTACCTACAACCCTTGGTGAGACAAACTAAGTCCTATTTGAAGGATACAGGACAACTTCTAACCGTACTAGATGAGTTAGAATGGAAAGATGGATATACACTTGTGAGTTCTGATGTCTCCACGTTATATACAATCATAGAAGAAGACAAAGGTGTAGAGGCAGTATCCTATTTCCTGGCATTTTCTGATTACTCAGCAGATTTAAAGTCATTCATTATAGATGGTATCAGATTTATATTGAAAAATAACTATTTCATTTTCAATGGTAATTATTACCTTCAGCGGGTGGGGACGGCCATGGGCACCAGGTTCGCCCCTAGCTATGCAAATCTCTTCATGGCCTACTGGAAGATCAAGTAGTGTGGCATGGAGATGAGCTTGGGGCGGGCCTGGTGCTATGGCGTCGATACATCGATGATTTATTGTTTGTGTGGGACAGAAGTCTATATGAGTTGGACGCTTTTATAGAAAAACTCAATAATAACCAATTTAACATTAAACTCACTAGTACTATCAGTCAGGAAGAAATTACCTACCTTGATTTATGCATTTACATAAAAGAAGGCATACTTAATACTAAACTTTACCGTAAACCTACGGATTCAAATAGTTTTATTGAGAAAACGAGCCAACATCACGAACATTGGTTAGACGGGATACCGTACAGTCAATTCCTAAGAGTTAAACGTAACTGTACTGACCCGGCCATCTGCGAAACACAGACTAGGGAATTATGCGACCGGTTTGTTGAGAAGGGATACAATTTGGATGATTTAACTAAAGCATAGGAAAGAGTTAAAGCTACGAATAGGGAAGACTTACTAAGTAGGAGTAAGGGTAAGAGCTCTAAGGATAATGTATCACAATGGTCTTTTATTTCAAATTTTAATTCTCAATACAAAGAAATTGAATGGATTGTGAAGAAACATTGGAAGGTATTAATAAAAGATCCGATTTTAGGGCCGTTATTACCGGCAAAGCCACGCTTCATTTATAGAAGATCTAAATCCATTAAAGATAGTCTTGTTCGAAGTTCAATGGAGGCCCCTATAAGAAGCAGTATCAGAAGCCAAGGTTTCTATAGATGTGGCTTATGTGCCATGTGCAAATGCACAAAGGGGATGAGTAAGGTTAAAGAATTTACAGTAGGGGGCATTACGTACCCCATAAAAGACTTCATTACTTGTAATTCAAGGAATGTTATATACGCCCTGGAGTGCGACTGTGGTCTAATTTATATTGGAAAGACCACAAGGAATCTTAAAACAAGGTTATCTGAACATATTTACAATGTGAAAAAAGGTTTAGAAACCCACACTGTCTCAAAGCACTTTAAGATTAAGCATTCATGCAAACCTTGTCACTTTAAATCCTTTTGGGGCATTCAGACAGTTAAGCCTACCCCACGCAATAAAGAAACTGAAGTCACCTTATCCAAAAGTGAGATGAAGTGGATATATAAATTAAAAACTCTAATACCTTCAGGCCTCAATGGAGATTTCGAATGAAGTGGTTTTTATAATAATTAATTTTTTAAATGAATTGAATTTTTTAATCTTTTTTAATCAATTAATTTAATTTTATTTTTTTTCCAATAATTTTTCCTCATATTATATATTAGAATCTCCCTGAAATTTATCTAGCAACTTTGTTGTGAAATCTACCTCACTCCTTTTTAAATCCATTCCAAGTTCTTTGTTTCTTTATATATTTTTTATATATATATATTTTTTAGATATAAACATATTTTAATCTATATATAAAATTGTTGATATATAAGAATGTAATCTGCACTTTCCTATTTCCGAGATTTGGACTTGTAAACCTAATGATGATTATACCTACTGAAAACGGGGAATGGAACGCACACTATGCTGACTTTGACACGCATACGTTACTTCCGGGAGCGGTACTTCCGGGATCGCGGATTGAAACGCAAACGTCACTTCCGGTGACGCGTATGTGACCACCGGACGGATGTCAGCAAACGCAGCAGCTGTTTGCATTTATCATCTTTAAGTGTGCTATTTAAGGCTAATAATCTGGACGATCCCTCATGCTTCTGAAGAAGGACAACTGGTCCGAAAGCGCTCAAGCCTGGGGGACAGATTCGCTCAGCATTTACAGAAGGCACGGAAGAACCACTCGGCAGTCTTTGGGACACCATCAGTAACCGGGACTCTTGGTGACTATATCTCCACACTGTTCATTGTGGCTCTCTGGACGTTTTCCACTAAATGCTGGCTTTTTAATCCTTGTTTGTAAGTGTGTTGTGTAATAAATTCATTTTTAACCAAACACACAGACGATATTGCACTATTATCATTCTCTATTTCATGCTTCTATGGGAACGGTTGCTATGGGATACAACCAACCAGAGGAAACTCCATTCTCTACATGCAAATTTACCAGCTATAATTTGTGAGTGGTACCATTGAGAAATTCCCAACACCCTTTTGTTTAAATGGGTTACACTATGTGTTGTATTTTTTTTCATTTCTTTTAGCATATTGCTAAGTGATTTGCAGCAGGAATCCATCTCTTTAAATCTATTGTGTAAGCAATTTTTTATTTCTGGTGTGATAAGGTGGCGCCACTTAGTTTCACCAATTGTGGATGTATAGAACCCTGACCATGTTCTGGAGTTCCAGAGCTTTTTCCACTGGGAGAAAAACCCTCTGCCGTTCCGTGTCCAGAATCACGCCCAAAAACGACAGCCGAGTTGTCGGGACCAACTGCGACTTTGGCAAATTTAGAAGCCAGCCGTGTTGTTGTAGCACCCTCAGAGAGAGAGCCACGCTCTTCAGTAATTGTTCTCTTGATCTCGCTTTTATCAGGAGATCGTCCAAGTACGGGACAATTTTGACACCCTGCTTGCGCAGAAGTACCATAATTTCTGCCATTACCTTGTTGAAAATTCTCGGGGCCGTAGAAAGCCCAAACGGCAACGTCTGAAACTGGTAATGACAATCCTGTACAGCGAATCTCAGGAGCGCCTGATGAGGAGGATATATGGGGACATGAAGGTATGCATCCTTTATGTCTAGTGACACCATAAAATACCCCCCTTCCAGGCTTGAGATCACTGCCCGGAGAGATTCCATTTTGAATTTGAATCTCTTCAAATATAGATTTAGGGATTTTAGGTTCAGAATCGGTCTGACCGAACCGTCCGGCTTCGGGACCACAAATAGGGTTGAATAGAACCCCTTTCCCTGTTGCAACTGGGGAACCTGGGTAATCACTTGCTGTTGACACAGCTTTTGTATAGCCGCCAAAACTATTGCTCTCTCTGGGAGATAAGCTGGCAAGGCTGATTTGAAAAATCGGCGTGGAGGCACCTCTTCGAACTCCAGTTTGTAGCCTTGGGACACAATTCCTATCACCCAAGGATCCAAGTCCGAATGAACCCAGACCTGGCTGAAGAGCTGAAGACGTGCCCCCACCGGTGCGGACTCCCGCAGCGGGGCCCCAGCGTCGTGCGGTGGATTTGGTAGAGGTCGGGGAGGACTTTTGTTCCTGGGAACTAGCCGAAGCTGGTGTTCTTTTCCCCCTACCTCTACCTCTGGCGAGGAAGGATGAACCGCGCCACTTTCTGAATTTATGAGACCGAAAGGACTGCATCTGGTATTGAGGTGTTTTCTTTTGCTGTGGGGGAATGTAAGGCAGAAAAGAAGACTTACCCGCGGTAGCTGTGGAAACCAGGTCCGCAAGGCCTTCCCCAAACAGAACTTCACCCTTGTAAGATAAAGCCTCCATAAGTCTCTTGGAGTCAGCATCCCCAGTCCATTGGTGGGTCCACAGTGACCTCCTAGCTGAAATTGCCATGGCATTTGCTCTTGAACCCAAGAGCCCAATATCTCTCGCAGCCTCCCTCATATATAACGCTGCATCCTTTATGTGACCTAATGTCAACAAAACACTGTCTTTATCGAGGGTGTCCATATCAGATGACAAGTTATCTGCCCATGCTGCAATTGCGCTCCCCACCCATGCCGACGTTACCGCCGGTCTGAGCAGGGCTTCCGTAGTCGCATAAATTGATTTTAAGGTAGTTTCCTGCCTGCGATCCGCAGGATCTTTTAAGGTCGCCGTGTCCGGGGACGGTAGGGCCACCTTTTTGGACAAGCGCGTAAGGCCCTTGTCCACCGTGGGTGAGGATTCCCACCGTAACCTGTGCTGTGAGGGGAAAGGATACGCCATTATAATTCTCTTGGGAATCTGTAGCCTCTTGTCTGGAGTTTCCCAAGCCTTTTCAAATAAAGCGTTCAGCTCGTGTGATGGGGGAAATGTTACCTCAGGTTTCTTCTCCTTAAACATACAGACCCGTGTGTCTGGGACAGACGGGTCCTCTGTGATATGTAATACATCGTTTATCGCAATAATCTTGTATTGAATACTCTTTGCCACCCTTGGGTGCAACTTTGCATCATCATAGTCGACACTGGTGTCGGAATCCGTATCGGTATCAGTGTCTGCTATCTGGGTAAAGGGACGTTTTTGGGACCCTGAAGGATCTTGTGACACAGTAAGAGCCATGGAGTGACTCTGCTTTGTCCAATCTCTTATGTAATAAAGCCACATTCGCATTCAAAACATTCCACATATCAACCCAATTAGCCGTCGGCGGTGCCTCCAGAGACAATACTACCATCTGCTCTGCATCCTCCCTAGAAGAGCCTTCCGCTTCAGACATGTCGACACACACGTACTGACACCCCACACACACTGGGATATATGGATATGGATACAGACCCACAATAAGGCCCTTTGGAGAGACAGAGAGAAAGTATGCCAGCTCACACCCAGCGCCCTGTGGTTCTGAAACAAAGTCTCAGACTAGTAAGCGCTTTTATAATAATAAATTTTGCACCAAATTAATGTGCCCCCCCCTCGTTTTGCACCCTGTTACTTGTGTACAGCAGGGAAGAGTCCGGGAGCAGCTTCTCTGCAGCAAGCTGTGGAGAAAATGGCGCTGGTTAGAGCTGAGGGAACAAGCTCTGCCCCCTCGATGGCGGGCTTTGGTCCCGCTGTTTCTTTATACTGGCGGGGCTTTATATACTGCCTCAGCAGAATCTATACTCGTGCCAGTCTATATATGAGGTAAAAATTGCTGCCCAGGGCGCCCCCCCTGCACCCTGCACCCTTGCTGTGCCATTGTGTGCGTGGAAGCAATGGCGCGCAACGCGACCGCTACGTAGTACCTCACGAAGATCTGAAGTCTTCTGCCGCCTTTGAAGTCTTCTTGCTTCCTATACTCACCCGGCTTCTATCTTACGGCTCTGCGAGGAGGACGGCGGAGCGGCTCTGGACGAACAGCGAGGACGACACCTGTGTTCCGACCCTCTGGAGCTAATGGTGTCCAGTAGCCTAAGAAGCAGAGCCTATCAGTAAAGTAGGTCTGCTTCTCTCCCCTCAGTCCCACGAAGCAGGGAGCCTGTTTCCAGCAGTGCTCCCTGAAAATAAAAAACCTAACAAAAGTCTTTACTAGAGAAACTCAGTAGAGCTCCGCTAGTTTGTGACCAGTCTCCTCTGGGCACAGAATCTAACTGAGGTCTGGAGGAGGGGCATAGAGGGAGGAGCCAGCTCACGCCCATTAAAAGGTCTTAGAGTGCCCATGTCTCCTGCGGAGCCCGTCTATACCCCATGGTCCTTACGGAGTTCCCAGCATCCTCTAGGACGTAAGAGAAATATAGTTATAGATACAGGCATCACTTGATTGAGCTTATCAAAGGGGTCATACCTCAAAGTGTCACTGCTTGCTGTTATGTTTCCTGGCAAAGACAAGACTACTGACTACACAAGACTACTGTGCACTCTAAATTACTCCAGGTTTGCTTTTTTGACACATATGAGTGTTAAAGTCACACCACTGATTAGTTATATTAATGGGGATGCAGTCAGGATACCGATACATGGGATCACAGCGCTCTAAATACCAACACCGGAATCCCGCCTGCAGCAGCAACACTGGTGTCGAAATCCAGACAGGACTCGGGATCCCGGCGTCTAAATACCGAAACACGAAATCCCGATCCTTCTTTCAGCAGGACGCGATCTCGTCCAGCTGAGCACGGGGGCAGTTAGGTTTAGCCATCAGAAGGGGGTTAGGGTTTAGGGATGGGAAGGTTAGGGACTAGGTACCAGGTCAGGGAGGGTTAGTCACTTAGCAGGGGAGATTAGGGTTAGGCACCTAGCTGGGAGGGTTATGCTTAGGCAGCAGGGAAGGGAGGGTTAGGCACCAAGCGGAAAGAGTTAGGGTTAGGCATCCACAAGGGGGGTTAGGGTAGGGAAAAGGTGAGGGTTAGGGCGCTTAATGGGGGACTGTCGGGATTCTGACAGCCAGGATCCCGTATATCGGCAAATCATACTGAACCTATATTAAGTGATATATTGATATCCTATATATATAATAGCTTAAAAAAAAGGAAAGTTTCACTAGTAAAACATTTAATTTTAGCTTAGTAATGTTAAAAAAAGTTGAAGTAAGTCTGAGGCACTGATAAAGCGTGTTAATGGCTAGTCACTGGCTTACTATGGGAGCAACTGAATAGGTGTACTACTGTGGTGTAATGTGTATAAGGGGTACTACTTTGGCGGAATGTGTATATGGGTTAGTACTGTGGCGTAACGTGTATACTATTACACTATAGTGGCAATTACCCAGTTAAGACTTATTAAGTTATTACCTAATCATAAAGAATGTAAAACAGGGATGAGTAAGGGGGGGGGGGGGGGACACTGACAAGGGCTGCTTACTGCACCTGTGTATAATGCCCACATGCACCCTTGGGCTCATCTATTGTGTGTAACTCTGTCTCTGGTACTATCAAGAGCCTCCTGAGCCATTAACCTCACTGCACGTTCCTGGTGGTGTTCCAGACCACGTGGAGTAAAGGTAAGGAGGGAACGCTCTCACCTCAAATACACGCGAGGCAGAGGGAAGTCCAGGAGCTGGGGAAGCAATGTACACGTACCATGTGTAACATGAAATGGGGTCGTGGTGTGTGACGACAACAACACCTTTTCATGTACATGCCAAATGGTTTGTTCACAAGAACCCAATCCCTGCATTGCAGATGTGCTTTATAGCCCCCCCCCCCCCCCCCCCCCCAGCCTTACGTGCCCTGGGTTCCCCCCCAAAGCCTTAATTTATCACTGTCTGTTATTTATACCTGCCGTGGAAGGGGGGGGGGGGGGGGGGGGGGGGGCTGGGGGGGGTGTAATGAGACATTGGAATTGAATTGCAATTGTCCTAAAAGAATTTCAATAATAGGTTCTCTGTTGTATACTGCTATAAATCACTGAATGTATGGAATGTTATGGTTGGGTACAGCTAGCAACAGGTTTGTATAACAAACTTTCTGGCTGTGATCATACGCTATAATTGATCAACCTTTTTTCAATTAAATCAAGTAAGATATTAAGTCAGGTTACTGTTTTACAGAACAGACATTCTGTATGCAGTAGTAGAAAGTCTGCATTATTTATAATTCATTTGATAACTGCTTAAAACGCAGCTGATCTGAAGCCGTTTCATGTTTTTTGGTTTTCATTTTTGCAGGAATCAATGAATAACTAGTAAATAAATGGCCTCTGCATCGGACGAATGCCCTCCCATTCCATTATACTTACCTTCTTATCCCAGTCGCTGTAGTACGCATGCATGCATGTCACACCTAATGAGCTTGGGTGCTAGCTATGCACAGTAGGTTATAATGCAATGGTGCGTGATTCATTTTTAGCAGGGCTCTAATATTGTGCTGTGATTCAGTGCAATCTTTCCTCTGCACTTGCTAAACATTGCCAAAACCATGTCACTCTTCCTTCCAAAACAATGGTAAAAAAAAATGGGCACTGCCCATACTGATCTTGTGCAGCTTTTGTTAAGCCAAAGGTGTGGTGCCAAGTCAAAACAAGATGTATAGTTTATGAGTAATAGACAAATCTAATTTTTTATATTTGAAAAATACCATAAATATGTAATTAAATGTATTATTGATACATTCCTACTGAACACAATTTATGAACAAGGAATAAAGTAATCACCGCTACCTGTCACAAATAAATGTCCCTATATTGCTTATCATACCCACTGTATCCTGTTTAGTGCACCCAAGATAGCTGCCTCACCTAGTACTTTTGTGGGTAGGATAAACAACCTGTAAATCGAATGACCCAATGTAACCTTTATAGTGCAGTCAAGATGGCCACCTTGCATTTACTTTGATGGGTGTAATGAACAATCAGTGGATTTTTTGACTCAGTGTGTATGTTGTTGTTCATATATTGTATTTCATGGGCTGGTATCGGGATACCAGCGCTTGGGATGCCGGAGCTCAGAACACTGACAGTGGCATTCCGACGTGCACAGCATCCAGACACCTGTTTGGTAACTAACACTAACCTCCCCCCCCCCCCCCCCCCCCCATCCCCGGCAGCCTGACTCTAACCATCCTCCCCCACCTCCACATCCTAGCCCTCCCCGATGTTGCCTAACCCTAACCCCCCCCCCCTTGCAGCCTAACCCTAATCTCACCCCCCCCCCCCCGCTCCACAGCCTAACCATACTTGTTCCCCCATAGCCTAAACCTTACCTCCCCATCACCACCACAACCTGACCCTAACCTGGCCCGGCATACAGTACTTACAATCGGGATGCTGGAAGTCGGGAAGCCGTCGCCAGCATTTTGATCTATGTAGAAGTTCCACCACCGGACTTCTGACCAGTGTCGGGATTCTGGCGTCGGTTTCTAACTAAAGTGTAATCATATATCCGTGCATTGTAACCTATGTAGTGCATAATAGGTCAAAGCGGTTAGTCAGTATTAAGTTGGTACAGCTCTCAAGCAGCTAATCATTGGTAAGCCAGGTTGGCAAACCAGCAGCTGGTTAGTAGTAATCTGGTTTGGCACACAAGTAGCTGGTCAGAAGTAAACCTGGTGAAAACTGTTCAGGTAGCAGAAACTGAGCAATCAAAATACTCATTAAATTCTGCAACAAGAAACTGGTTATTTATAGGCCCAAACAGAAAACAGGATCAAACTGGATACTTCTGAGGCAGTAATGGCCATCTTCGATAAGGGTTATCATACTGCAATCAAAGGGCTTTTTTATTAAAATGACACTTATTGTATAACACCACAAAAATAAAAAATATGACATTCTCATGAAGATTTTATTGCAGTTACAAACCACTCGGAAAGCACTTGTTCTGCTATATTAAGCTTCCAACTTCACTTCTATTACGAAAAACATTTACTCATATAATAATTTTCAGTTGCGGTCTCATTTGCGCACAGATTGTTGCCCCGCCCCTGCTGCAGCTCCACCCACATTATCCACAGCTCCAGCCACCTTTTTGGGGGGTGGAGGCCCTGCCTATTTTGTCAGTCCCGGGCACCACAATTTCTGATAGCGGCCCTGATGGGAATTATACGCCCTACACACTGGGCGATAAAACTGAAAGATGTGAACGATCTCGTTCATTAATGAACAAGATACCATTCATATCATGCAATGTGGAGGCACCAGCGATGAACGATGCGCGGCACTGCGCCCGTTCATCGCTGCTGCTGCCCCGTCGCTTGTGCATGCAGGCCAATATGGACGATCTCGTCCATATTGGCCTGCATTGCTATGGAGCCGGGTGACAGGTGGGGAGTGACGAAACTTCACTCCCCCCGTCACTGCCGCCGCCGGGTCGCCCGTCACCCGTATTTGCCGTCGGGCAGCTTGGCGGCGGATTGCAAGTGTGTAGGGCCCATAAGGTGCAATCAGGGAGATTGCTAGACTCTTCCGGGAATCAGGGAGATTGCTACTATCTCAGGGAGTCTCTGACAATCAGGGAGAGTTAGCAAGTATGCCACAACTTAATATTGGCCAGATTATCAATGCTGCCCAACTCATATACAAAGTGAAATGAGAACAAACACCAACGTGACTACAATTTTTTTCAGGGGAAAGGGAAATGGGAAATTTACTGCACTAGTGTTAAATTATGTAGCATCAACTCGAAAACCCCATTATTTGTTCTGTAACTTAGGGACCTGGGGGTGCTGCCACAAAATAAATTGTTGTTAATATTTCTTGTTTTGTCAGAATGTGTATTGTCCCTGAATACCAACTGTATCGTGTGGTGTTCTTATTGATATACAGTCAATTCTGAGTTCAATGCATGCAGTATTCTATGTAGCAATTCTAACCAGTGGATTGGTTCATAAATGGGCTGAACAGACTCATCACACTTTAGTTAGCTCTCTTGAATAATAGATATTGTGACACTACTGGCTAGTATGTCCCTCTCACAAATCCCCACCTATTCACTAAACAACTGCTAACAGCAGTAATATTATTCCATGAATATTAGGGCAGGTAAGGTTGCTTCCCTATATTGCCTCTAATAATGATTCTCAGTTCGGATATACAGTAGTAATGTCTTCAAAATTATTAATATCTGTAAGTATGTTGTTGGTCAATGTTCTCAGTCTCTGCTGTCAATGTTACCTACTCTAATTCACTATTCTATTATGAGCACATAGTGTACATCTTTATTCCATTTTATTACTTGCTGTTGACCATCTCCGCCTATTTCCACAGCTTTATTAGGAATGTAACACAATGTTATGAAAATTCTTTATCACATAGTGAGTGATTTGCAATATCTTACAGAATATATTAGGTGCGTAACTAAAGCCTATGTGAACCTGGTGGGTTGACAGTGTGAGGGAAACACTGCACTACCACTGTAGTGGGAATGCATTTCTGGAGCTAACTGAGATGTACTCTATACTTGGGATATCTGTAATTAGACTAGTCTAATATGGTCTGATAATACAGACTGTACATAATAGGTAATCCTCACGTGTTACTAGTCAGGGTTATCAACTCTAAAAATGTGGTCACAGCTCAGAAAACTGCCATTTTCAGAGTTTTGCACAATACCCATATGGATAAAAGTGGTCCACATCAGATATGAGGACCGCCAGCACTGCAGTTTCCAAAGAGTGCTCTGGGGCTGTGATGTGCCGGTATGCACCAGGCACTGGAAAGTGAAAAGCAAAGGAAAGAGCTGGCCTTTGCATTTTTAATCGCATTTAATAAACGCCACTATGCATGCGATAAGTTGGTGGGATGTGTCATATGCAATATGCAATGCATGATACATGCTGTCCTGGGAGAAAGTATAATTTCGAATCCGAGTCCAACAATTAGCATACTTTAAAGGGTCTCTTCTTATTGAAAGGGAGTACAGATTGGCACAGGGGGCATTTTTTACAATTATAATGGTAAATGCACTGTACAGTAAATAAATCACCCACATGGCAGGCTAACTGTGGAGTTCTTCAGAAGGGGTCAATGTACTAGGCCATGGAGAGAGAAGTACCAACCAATCAGCCCCTGTAATTTTTTAAACCCAGCCCGTAACGCTGCTTCCGATCAGTGTATAGAAATTTAAAGTGGGTAAATGTGTTAAATGTGTCAACTCATACTAATGTCCAAACTAGCATAGCTGCACCCAGCCGCAGTGAGAGCTTTCCGCTACGATCTCTGCTGCCGGCAGCGGCTTCACATGTGGAAGCCGTGAGATGGAGAGAATGGGTGTGGTTCATCAAATCGACAGTGTCTAGGTCGACAATGTTTAGGTCGACCACTATAGGTCGACAGTCACTAGGTCGACATGGATGGAAGGTCGACAGGGTTTCTAGGTCAACATGTGCTAGGTCGACAGGTCTAAAGGTCGACATGAGGTTTTTTTTTCTTTCCGTTTTCTTCGTAGAGTGACCGGGATCCCAAATTAGTGCACCGCGTCCCCTCGCATGGCTCGCTTCGCTCGCCATGCTTTGGGCATGGTGCCTTCGCTCCGCTACCGCTTCGCTCGGCACACTTTACCGTTCCAATCGTAGTCCACGTGGATCGTTAAGTATGAAAAAATTCAAAAAAAGAAAAAAAATGTGAAAAACTCATGTCGACCTTTAGACCTGTCGACCTAGCACATGTCGACCTAGAAACCCTGTCGACCTTCCATCCATGTTGACCTAGTGACTGTCGACCTATAGTGGTCGACCTAAACATTGTCGACCTAGACACTGTCGATCTTCAGACCGGATCCCGGAGAGAATAGGGAGAGAGCGAGGGAATCCCAGCGTCAGACCACACACACACACGAGGCACAGAAACGAGTTAGCGGCATTAAGACAGCCGAACTGAAAGCGTGCTGCCGCCCTCCTATCTGCACCTGCAGTATTGAGCACTGATACAAGGGTTAATAAACAATTGTGCATTAGAGGTGCCTGAGTACTGTGACAGTGGTATACTCAATGATAGCTGAGTAATAATAGATCATCCGCTATATTGCACTTCCAAACAGTAATAAAAAATATCTACATGAATGTGACATGGTGTTGGATATGTGCAATTAATTAGCGGTGTTATGTCATTTTGCCCAATACACTGAGTTGGATTTTATGGTAGATAAATCTACTACGGTATCAGCAGAATTATGGGAGAGGGGACTGCCTAAAATATAAATCAAACACACTTAATAATAATTACAGTGGGAAATTCATCCCTAAATATAAACTATCAGTAAAGGTGTGACATATACAGGCAGTTAATGTATGAATCATCCCCCTCTGCATGGAGAATAAAGAGTGATACATTGTAGAATCACCATTGGCAACAATAGAAACAGTTACAGTTTACCGAAACATTCTGCAAGTGTTGCAGTTTTATCCTTTCAGTATAGGAAGGTATTAACTTATACTGCAAGCCTGCAATGAGAGCTAAATATAGGACAGCATAAATAAGACACAAACACAGAATTATTTATAGGCAAATTAGCCTTTTATTGTGATTTTCACTTTGACGGATCACTGATCGGAATAAGTAGTTTTAATATCACATTTTGTTTTTCTTATGCACACTATATTTTAATATTTCACCAATTCCCTTGATTATTTTATTGTATATCGAATACAGAATAGTTATTTTAACTTTCAAATTAAATAATAGTGGTTGAGCACGTCCAGTAAAAATGCTTATTTTTTCTCTTTCTGGTTTTGGTATTTGAATATGGGTCTGGAACCCATAAGCATTTGGAGAGCACCTGCTAATAGAAAATACTAATGAGGTCAAAGACCAATAAATATATTTCTTGAGCTAAGCAGAGAACACCACAATATTCAATATAGACGGAAGAATATATTAAGACTGGTGCTGGAGTACTTTAAAAGTTGTTTGTGTAGTCATTCTGACCTGTTCGCTCGCTGCGTTTTAACGCAGCAAAGTGAACGGATACCTACTGCGCGTGCATCGGCGCCCTAGTGCACCGGCGCATGCCAGATGGCCGAAGGCTACAGCAGGGATACGAGCACCTCTGCCTGATTGACAGGCAGAGGCGATCGCTGGGTGGGAGGGTGCGGAACAGCGGCGTTTGGCCGCCGTTTCGTGGGTTTGGTCCGGCGTGGCCGGACCGAACGGGGGGGGCGCAGCGGCTGCATGATGTCACACGCAGCCGCTGCGGGCCGGGGAGCGATGAGTAGCGTGCTGGCTGGGAGCTACCCTTGAAGTGCAAAGGCATTGCTGCTGTGCCATGCCTTTGCACTTCTGTGAGGAGGGCCGGATTGACATGCGGGGTGGGCTAGCCCTGTGCTGGGCATCCCCCCGCATGTCAGGGAAGAAGATCGCAGCTGTGCTAAATTTAGCACAGCTACAATCAACTCGGAATGACCCCCTTTATCTCTCTCCAAAGCTTAGTACATAGGGTAAGTAAGCGCAGCAAAAAAGCAGGCAATTGGGCAAAACCATGTTGCACTGCAGGTGGGGCAGATGTACAGTAACATTTAGACTTGGGTGGGTTATATGCAGGGTAATTTCTGTCTGCTTTTGCATGTAGCCCACAAATACTGGACAGCTTTATTTTGGACTTCAGTTTGAGGACACCATCCAAATGTAAATCTCTCTGCACAATTACATCAGCCCCACCTGCAGTGCAACATGGTTTTGCTCAGTTACTTGCTTTTTCGCTTTACTTACAAACAAGAATCAGGCCCATAAACCCTAAACTGTACTGGCACAAATCATCAAATGTGCATATTATAAGCATGTTCATTAATTCAATCATGGACTTTATTTATTAACAGTGTCTTATATAGCACAGCATATTGTGTTGGGATCAGTAGGAATAACCATTGGCCGACATGCCGGCCATCAGTATACTGACAGCAGCATCCCAGCCATCAGTATGCCGGCAATGGGGCGAACGCTAGGAAGCCCTTTACGGGTTTGCTGCACTCACCACGCTGCAGGCACGGAGGCTCGCAGGAATAGCGTGTGGCGCCGGTATTCCGGCAGTGGGATTTCACCACTAGTTGGGATTCTGGCGTCGCCATTGTGACTGCCGGGATCCCGACTAGTGGTATTTTAACCGCTTCCCATTACATTGTGCTTTACAATTGGAACAACAGTAATAGAACAAAACTGAGTAATAACAGACAGACAGAAATAGAGGTAGGAAGACCCTGCTCGCAAGCTTACAATCTCTGATGTTGCAATCTGGATGACACGAGGGCACTCACTCAGTAGTGTTTAAATGCTTGGGGGTAAATTTACTAAGATGGGAGTTCTATTTAAGATGGGATGTTGCCCATAGCAACCAATCAGATTCCAGGTATTATCTTCTAGAACAGGGGTTCTCAAACTCGGTCCTCAGGACCCCACACAGTGCATGATTTGCAGGTAACCCAGCAAGTGCACAGGTGTATTAATTACTCACTGACCCATTTTAAAAGATCCACAGGTGGAGCTAATTATTTCACTTGTGATTCTGTGAGGAGACCTGCAAAACATGCACTGTGCGGAGTCCTGAGGACCGAGTTTGAGAACCTGTGTTCTAGAAGGTGCTAGATAAATGAGAAGTGGAATCTGATTGGTTGCTATGGGCAACATCCCATCTTAAATAGAACTCCCATCTTAGTAAATTTACCCCTTGGTCTTTAATTTTTAATGCAAGAGCAAGGCATGTAAAAACATGCCCATTTTATTTTACATGTCCGTAACCATGTTTGTAAATGTATTTATTTTTTGATACTTGATTTACTTCTGTGCTTTTAAAGAACATCACCACACATAAAAAGAGGTAGCGCACTGTGCACATAAACACTAGGGGGGATTCAAATGTTTGAAAAGTCAGTTGGGTGTTTGTTTTTTCCTATCTAATAGACCAGAAAAACAGACACCCAACCGACTTTTCAAACATTTGAATGTCCCCCTAGGTGTTACAACAGGTTTCGGTATGAATGGTCGACCATGTTATGGTCGACAGTCATTAGGTCGACCACTATTGGTCGACATTGACATGGTTGACATGGACACATGGTCGACACATGAAAATGGTCGACACATGAAAGGTCGACACATGAAAAGGTCGACATGAATTTTTTTACTTTTTTGTGTTGTTTTTTGCGTAATGTGACTGGGAACCCCAATTAGTGCACCGCGTCCCCTCGCATGGTGCCTTCGCTCCGCTACCGCTTCGCTCGGCACAGATTACCGTTCCAATCGTAGTCCACGTGGATCGTAAAGTATGGAAAAGTTCCCCAAAAGAAAAAAATGTTAAAAAACTCATGTCGACCTTTTCATGCGTCGACCTTTCATGTGTCGACCATTTTCACGTGTCGACCATGTGTCCATGTCGACCATGTCAATGTCGACCAATAGTGGTCGACCTAATGACTGTCGACCATAACATGGTCGACCATCTTAACGGATACCTTTACAACAACACTGTGCTGTGCCAAAGGCCTAGTCTCTTCATGAACCTATTACTTTCAATGGGGTTGTACACCTAACATTGAAAAAAGAGGGAGAGCACTAACTATGTAAATAACCATTAGGGGTAAACAAGAGAAGGTACAACAGCATTGTTCTGTGCTAGTGGCCTAGGTACTTCAATGACCCATTAATTTCAATGGGGCTGTGCACTAAATGCGTAGTTGCCGACTTCCTGTCTGCTCTCTCCGGAAGAGAGCAGCCAGGCCGGCATAGAAGGGGATCAAGGCAGGCTAATTACGCATCACAGGGGGCGGGGAGAGGGATATGTAAATATAGCTGTACAGGGGTGTGGCAGTTGCAATGATGTCATCATAGCCTTGCCCCTTGCCATATAATGGCAATATTACGGGCATTATACGGCAGGGGGCATGGCTATGATGACGCAATTCAGCGAGAATCACCTCATCGGCTGTCCGGACCACCCACTTCACTCACAAAGAGGGGGGCTGCAAGAATCTGAAGATTTGCCTATTCCTCCAGGGTGCTGGGAGGGCCACCTGATTTTATCATGGAGATATGCAAGAAAGTCACTGCAGGGACTGTTGGTTTTTTTTTTATAAAAAAAGATTTTCACTTCGATGACACAGACATACAGACAATTACCTTATCAAGTGTTCATAGACTGTAAGAATGTACATGCACAGCAGCTCTTAAGCTGGGTACACACTACACTATCCTGGATCGTGGCCGACTACATGACCAATGGAACAATATTTGTCGGCCGTACACAGTGAACGATATATTGTGCAACCACACAACATATGGTTTAGTGGCCACATCCAGGAACATGCTGTCATTAAAGATATCTTCTGATCTGACTGCACTGCAGGCAGATCAGAAGACTTAGGGCTGTAACACACTAGCCGGTTTTCCCCGGATGGCAAAAAGCCGGACAAAGTTTGTCCGGCTTTTTGCCATCCGGGAGAAACCGGCAGTGTCTGTCACACAGGACGGCTTTGAGCCGTGTGTGATGCTGTGCGCATGCGCAGCATCAGACACGGCTGCAGAAGAAACCGTTGTGTGTGAAAGCTCCCCTTCACACACACGGTTCACTGGCTCCAAGGACGGCCCGGCGGCCGCCCGGCCGCCGGACCTTCCAGTGGTGAGACCCGGCTGCAACCCGGCAGCCGGGCCGGGGCCGTGCAGTGTGAAGGGACCCTACCCCTCACACTGTTAACTACAATGCCGGCACGGGAAAAAGCCGTCCGGCTTTTTCCCGGCCGGCAACAACCGTGTAGTGTGTTTTAGCCCTTAAGGAATTCTGCATGGGAGAGTGCAATTGTGTGTACACACTGGACGATTTGTTATTGCAATTCGTCTCAAAACAACAAATCACCCACTATATTATCTAGTGCAGAAGTTCTCAAACTCGGTCCTCAGGAGTCAGGACCCCAAACATGTCATCTACCTGGGCACAGGTGTATGACCAACTGTCACATTTCAAATATCCACAGGTAACCTGGAAAATGTGAACTGTGGGGTCCTGGGGAGAGTTTGAGAACCACTGATCTAGTGTGTATCCAACTTTTCAGTCAGGGAAAAAGACTGGGTGATATCAGGGGTGTCACTATGCATTATCACAACAGAAGCGGTGGACATCCCTGCCAAAAAGGGGGCGTGGCCTCATGGCTCAATACATGTTTTCATCACTCCAAGGGTCCCAGAGATGCTGAGCTGCACTCAGAGACTGTCTATATGCAGTGCCAACTCCTATACTGTGACAGGAGCAGAGTACTGCATGTAATATACAGTGCAGCACTCAGCTCCTATCACTGAGGATCTGGTATTTTGGTGTCGCCCCTCAGCGTGTGATACACGGGTGCGGGCCGCATCCCCATAGTGATGCCACAGGATAATATTACACAGCCCAATACGTGTTTTGGTGCATAGGATTTTTTTACTGATTTTATATACTGTATATTTGGTGTGCTGATTTCATTTTTGCCTATCAGCTCTAATTTTTGAGATATAAACATTGTCTGATTTGTGTTATCCTATTTCATATTAGGCCTATGGTTCACATAATAAAACACAAAATGTTAAAAACATAGTCTTAAAATATTTTCTAGACTATTTTAGTGACATCAATAAAACATACTAACATTACAGTAACGCTATAGTGACTGAAATAACACTTTTCCTTCAAAACAATAAAATTAAACCATAAATGAAAGAAAATTAGTTTAGGAAGCTTCTCTTGTGGGACATTCTGGAGTGGACTTTGTTCGGACAGTCTCTTTGTAAATTCCAGCTGTAATATGCCATCATATGTATATCCCATCTTCCCTGGTAGCGATCTTCCATTGTTTTAATGACCTGGTGAAATCTTTCATCTTGCTTTTCACTCATATCACCCAAATTTTCTGGGAAACGGTCCAAGGGGCTGTGTAAGTAATGAACTTTCATGCTCATATTACATCCAAGGTCTTTGAAATTAATGAGCATGTTGTTTACTATCTCAGCATACCTTTGAGCTTTGTGGTTACCCAGAAAGTTTCTGACAACCAGGATGAATGACGTCGTGCTCTGACTGAAGATCGCCCAGATTGCAATGTGCCGCGGCCTGGGCATGCGCAAAAGGTATAGCTGTCAGAGAAAAACTGTTTTTGTATTTGGAATTAGCCCACCAAACCAAAATTAGCCCATATAACCAAAATCAATCCTAAGATTCCAGGCACCAAACAATGGCCCTCATTCCGAGTTGATCGCTTGCTAGCTGCTTTTAGCAGCAGTGCAAACACTAAGCCTCCTCCCTCTTGGAGTGTATCTTAGCTTAGCAGAAGTGCGAACGAAAGGTTAGCAGAACTGCTCGAAAAAATTTTCATGCAGTTTCTGAGCAGCTCCAAACCTACTCCTACCTTGCGATCACTGCAGACAGCTTAGTTCCTGTTTTGACGTCACAAACACGCCCTGCGTTCGGCCCGCCACTCCCCCGTTTCCCAAGGCATGCCTGCGTTATCTTCTGACACGCCTGCGTTTTTTAGCACACTCCCGGAAAACCGTCAGTTACCTCCCAGAAACTCCCCTTTCCTGTCAATCACTCACCGATCAGCCAAGCGGCTGAAAACAGTCGCTCGACCTTGTGTAAAAATGCATAGTTTTGTGTGAAAGTACTTCGCACATGCGTACTGTGGCCCATAAGCATGCGCAGAAATGCAGATTTTTAGCCTGATCGCTACGCTGCGAACAACGGCAGCTAGCGATCAACTCGGAATGAGGGCCAATATTTTTCTTTTTTTGTTGGGCAGTGTTATCAACAGAGAGAAAGGAGGAGGGGAGATGCAAGGATCCTTGTAGGGGAGATAACAAAAAGTTCAGTCTTGGCCAAGCTAAGATTTAAAAAGTGATGGGACATCCAAGTGAAGAAGGTAGACAGTTGGAGATGAATGAGATGATGGAGGGAAAGAGGTCAGTGGAGGCGAGGTAGATCTGGATGTCATCAGCTTATAGATGGTAATGAAGGCTAAAGGAGCTGAGTTTTCAAAAGAAGAAGGTGTAGAGGGAGAAAAAAGGAAGCCAAGTACCGACTGTTAGGTAGAGGAAGTTAGGGGGATGTGGAGACAGAGGTAGAGACAGAAAAGGATCAGTTGGTGGGGTAGAAGTTAAACCATGATAGGACATTGTCACGGAGGCCATTGGAGTGGAGAGCATGGAAAGGAGGTTGACTGTGTCGAAGACAGCAACAAATCGAGAAGTATGAGGAGAGAGAAGATGCCCTTGAAGTTGGTGGTGAGAAGGTCATTGGTGGCCTCAGTGAGGGCAGTTTCAATTGAAGGGATGGGGCCCAGGTGAAGAGGCTCGAGGAGTGGAGGGAATAGAATGAAGCGAGGCAGAGATAGACAAAAATAAGAATTTACTCACTGGTAATTCTATTTCTCGTAGTCCGTAGTGGATGCTGGGGACTCCGTAAGGACCATGGGGAATAGACGGGCTCCGCAGGAGACTGGGCACTCTATAGAAAGATTTAGGACTATCTGGTGTGCACTGGCTCCTCCCCCCATGACCCTCCTCCAAGCCTCAGTTAGGAACTGTGCCCGGAAGAGCTGACACAATAAGGAAGGATTTTTGAATCCCGGGTAAGACTCATACCAGCCACACCAATCACACCATGTAACACGTGATAGGAACCCCGGTCAACAGTATGATAACAAATGGAGCCTCTGAAGAGATGGCTCACAACAAAACCCGATATTTGTAACAATAACTATGTACAGGTATTGCAGACAATCCGCACTTGGGATGGGCGCCCAGCATCCACTACGGACTACGAGAAATAGAATTACCGGTGAGTAAATTCTTATTTTCTCTGACGTCCTAGTGGATGCTGGGGACTCCGTAAGGACCATGGGGATTATACCAAAGCTCCCAAACGGGCGGGAGAGTGCGGATGACTCTGCAGCACCGAATGAGAGAATTCCAGGTCCTCCTCAGCCAGGGTATCAAATTTGTAGAATTTTGCAAACGTGTTTGCCCCTGACCAAGTAGCTGCTCGGCAAAGTTGTAAAGCCGAGACCCCTCGGGCAGCCGCCCAAGATGAGCCCACCTTCCGTGTGGAATGGGCTTTTACAGATTTAGGCTGCGGTAAGTCTACCGCAGAATGCGCCAGCTGAATAGTGCTACAAATCCAGCGCGCAATAGACTGCTTAGAAGCAGGAGCACCCAGCTTGGTGGGTGCATACAGGATAAACAGCGAGTCAGTCTTTCTGACTCCAGCCATCCTGGAAATATAAATTTTTAGGGCCCTGACTACGTCCAGCAACTTGGAATCCTCCAAGTCCCTAGTAGCCGCAGGCACCACAATAGGTTGGTTCAAGTGAAAAGCTGAGACCACCTTTGGGAGAAACTGAGGACGAGTCCTCAATTCTGCCCTATCCATATGGAAAATCAGATAAGGGCTTTTACAAGACAAAGCCGCCAATTCTGAAACCCGCCTGGCCGACGCCAGGGCCAACAGCATGACCACTTTCCACGTGAGATATTTTAAATCCACAGTCTTAAGTGGTTCGAACCAATGTGATTTCAGGAATGCCAAAACCACATTGAGATCCCAAGGTGCCACTGGGGGCACAAAAGGAGGCTGAATATGCAGTACTCCTTTGACAAAAGTCTGAACTTCGGGCAGTGAAGCCAGTTCTTTTTGGAAGAAAATCGACAGAGCCGAAATCTGGACCTTTATGGACCCCAATTTGAGGCCCAACGTCACCCCTGCTTGCAGGAAGTGCAGGAATCGACCCAGTTGAAATTCCTCCGTCGGGGCCTTCATGGCCTCACACCAAGCAACATATTTTCGCCAAATGCGGTGATAATGTCTTGCGGTGACATCCTTCCTGGCTTTGATCAGGGTAGGGATGACTTCCTCCGGAATACCCTTTTCCTTCAGGATCCGGTGTTCAACCGCCATGCCGTCAAACGCAGCCGCGGTAAGTCTTGGAACAGACAGGGTCCCTGCTGCAGCAGGTCTTGTCTGAGCGGCAGAGGCCAAGGGTCCTCTGTAAGCATCTCTTGAAGTTCCGGGTACCAAGCTCTTCTTGGCCAATCCGGAACCACGAGTATGGTTTTCACTCCTCGCCTTCTTATTATTCTCAATACCTTGGGTATGAGAGGTAGAGGAGGAAACACATAAACCGACTGGTACACCCATGGTGTCACTAGAGCGTCCACCGCTATCGCCTGAGGGTCTCTTGACCGGGCGCAATATCTTTTCAACTTCTTGTTGAGGCGGGACGCCATCATGTCTACCTGTGGTTTTTCCCACCGGTTGACCAGCATTTGGAAGACTTCTGGATGAAATCCCCACTCTCCCGGGTGGAGGTCGTGTCTGCTGAGAAGATCTGCTTCCCAGTCGTCCACTCCGGGAATGAACACTGCTGACAGTGCTAACACATGATTTTCCGCCCATCGGAGAATCCTTGTGGCTTCTGCCATCGCCATCCTGCTTCTTGTGCCGCCCCGTTGGTTTACATGGGCGACTGCCGTGATGTTGTCTGATTGGATCAGTACCGGCTGGTTTTGAAGCAGAGGCCTTGCCTGACTCAGGGCATTGTAAATGGCCCTCAGTTCCAGGATATTTATGTGAAGAGAAATCTCCTGATTTGACCACAGTCTTTGGAAATTTCTTCCCTTTGTGACTGCCCCCCAGCCTCAAAGGCTGGCATCCATGGTCACTAGGACCTAGTCCTGTATGCCGAACCTGCGGCCCTCTTGAAGATGGGCACTCTGCAGCCACCACAGTAGAGATACCCTGGTCCTTGAAGACAGGGTTATCAGCCGATGCATCTGAAGATGTGATCCGGACCACTTGTCCAACAGGTCCCACTGAAAAGTTCTTGCATGGAACCTGCGGAATGGCATTGCTTCGTAGGAAGCTACCATTTTTCCCAAGACTCGCGTGCAATGATGCACCGATACCTGTTTTGGCTTCAGGAGGTCTCTGACTAGAGATGACAGCTCCTTGGCTTTCTCCTCCGGGAGAAACACTTATTTCTGTTCTGTGTCCAGAACCATCCCCAGGAACAGTAGACGTGTCGTAGGAACCAGCTGTGCCTTTGGACTGTTTAGAATCCAACCGTGCTGTTGTAGCACTTTCCAAAATAGTGCTACCCCGACTAGCAACTGCTCCTTGGACCTTGCCCTTATAAGGAGATTGTCCAAGTACGGGATAATTAAAACTCCCTTTTTTTGAAGGAGTATCCTCATTTCGGCCATTACCTTGGTAAACACCCTCGGTGCCATGTACAGTCCAAACGGCAGTGTCTGGACTTAGTAATGGTAATCCTGTACCACAAATCTGAGGTACTCCTGGCGAGGATGGTAAATGGGGACATGCAGGTAAGCATCCTTGATGTCCCGGGATCCCATGTAATCCCCCTCGTCCAGGCTTGCAATAACCGCCCTGAGCGATTCCATCTTGAACTTGAATTTTTTTATGTATGTGTTCAAGGATTTTAAATATAAAATGGGTCACACCGAACCATGCGGTTTCGGTACCCCAAACCGTGTGGAATAGTAACCCCGTCCTTGTTGAAGTAGGGGCACCTTGAGTATTACCTGCTGGGAATACAGCTTATTAATTGCCTCTAGCGCAGCCTCCCTGCCTGAGGGAGTTGTCGGCAAGGCATATTTGAGGAAACGGCGGGGGGGGGGACATCTCGAATTCCAGCTTGTACCCCTGAAATACTACTTGAATGAAACAGGGATCCACCTGTGAGCGAGCCCACTGATCGCTGAAATTTTTGAGACGGCCCCCCACCGTACCTGGCTACACCTGTGGAGCCCCCGCGTCATGCTGTGGACTCAGAGGAAGCGAGAGAAGAATTTTGATTCAGGGAACAGGCTGACTGGTGCAGCTTTTTCCCTCTTCCCATGTCTCTGTACAGAAAGGAAGCGCCTTTGATCCGCTTGCTTTTCTGAAGCCGAAAGGACTGTACCTGATAATACAGTGCTTTCCTAGTCTGTGAGGAAACCTGAGGTAAAAATATTTCTTCCCAGCTGTTGCTGTGGATACGAGGTCCCAGAGACCATCCCCAAATAATTCCTCACCCTTATAAGGCAGAATCTCTATGCGCCTTTTAAAGTCAGCATCACCTGTCCAGTGACAGGTCTCTAATACCCTCCTGACAGAATGGACATTACATTCATTTTGGATGCCAGCCGGCAAAATATCCCTCTGTGCATCCCTCATATATAAGACGACGTCTTTAATATGTTCTCATGTTTGATAGGGTCACCGACCACGCTGCAGCAGCACGATCTGCAGGTCTCAGTCTAGTACCTGAGTGTGTAAATACAGACTTCAGGATAGCCTCCTGCTTTTTATCAACAGGTACCTTCAAAGTGGCCGTTCCTAAAACGGCAGTGCCACCTTTTTTGACAACCGTGTGAGCGCCTTATCCACCCTAGGGGATATCTCCCAGCGTAACTTATCCTCTGGCGGGAAAGGGTACGCCATCAGTAACTTTTTAGAAATTACCAGTTTCTTATCGGGGGGAACCCACGCTTTTCACACACTTCATTCATTCATCTGATGGTGGAACAAAACACTGCCTGCTTTTTCTCCCCAACATAAAAACCCATTTTTAGAGGGTTAATGTCAGAAATGTGTAACACATTTTTTTTATTGCCGGGATCAAGTCACGGATGTTCCTAGTGGATTGTGTATATGTCTCAACCTTGTCGACACTGGAGTCAGACTCCGTGTCGACATCTGTGTCTGCCATCTGAGTGAGCGGGCGTTTTTGAGCCCCTGATGGCCTTTGAGACGCCTGGGCAGGCGCGGACTGAGAAGCCGGCTGTCCCACAGCTGTTACGTCATCCACCCTTTTATGTAAGGAGTTGACACTGTCGGTTAATACCTTTCACCTAACCATCCACCCTGGTGTCGGCCCCACAGGGGGCGACATCACATTTATCGGCATCTGCTCCGTCACCATATAAGCCTCTTCATTAAACATGTCGACACAGCCGTACCGACACACCGCACACACACAGGGAATGCTCTGACTGAGGACAGGACCCCACAAAGCCCTTTGGGGAGACAGAGAGAGAGTATGCCAGCACACACCAGAGCGCTATATAATGTGGGGATTAACACTATAACTGAGTGAAATTTCCCCAATAGCTGCTTGTATATATAATATTGCGCCTAAATTTAGTGCCCCCCCCTCTCTTTTTAACCCTTTGAGCCTGAAAACTACAGGGGAGAGCCTGGGGAGCTTTCTTCCAGCTGCACTGTGAAGAGAAAATGGCGCCAGTGTGTCTGAGGGAGATAGCTCCGCCCCTTTTTCGCAGACTTTTCTCCCGCTTTTTTCTGGATTCTGGCAGGGGTATTTACCACATATATAGCCTCTGGGGCTATATATTGTGGTATTTTTGCCAGCCAAGGTGTTTCGTCACTGGTGTTTTTATTGCTGCTCAGGGCGCCCCCCCCAAGCGCCCTGCACCCTCAGTGACCGGAGTGTGAAGTGTGTATGAGGAGCAATGGCGCACAGCTGCAGTGCTGTGCGCTACCTTGGTGAAGACTGATGTCTTCTGCCGACGATTTTCCGGACCTCTTCTTGCTTCTGGCTCTGTAAGGGGGACGGCGGCGCGGCTCCGGGACCGAACACCAAGGCTGGGCCTGCGGTCGATCCCTCTGGAGCTAATGGTGTCCAGTAGCCTAAGAAGCCCAAGCTGGCTGCAAGCAGGCAGGTCAGTGGCGTAACTAGAAATTTTTCTCCCCCAAGCCAAAAAATTCTTTGGCGCCCCCCCCCCCCCCCCCCCCCACCGCATAATTGGGAGCAAGAAAGGGATAAATATGCGCGCGCCGTCGGCGCGCGCTGCAAAAAAAGGGCGTGGTTTTGTTGGAATGGGCGTGGTTTTTCATAAAGGGGCGTGGTATTGCAGGAAAAGACTACCTTATACCCCAGTTTTGCAACCTGCACGCCCAGACGTTAGCCACCACAGGAAAGAAAAATAATCCTGATTCATGCCCCTTACATTATTTGTCATTTTTCCTCCTTATAGTAATGCCCAGTATACATTATGCCACATACTGCAATGGCCCTTAGACATTATTCCACACACAATAATGCACATGACACATTATGCCACACACCATAGTGCCCCCGACACATTATGCCACACACCGTAATGCCTGTGACACATTATGCCACACACCGTAATGCCTGTGACACATTATGCCACACACCGTAATGCCCCCGACACATTATGACAGGAATCGCAATGCCCGTTATACATTATGCTATACACTGCAATGCCCCTGATACATTATAGCACATACAATGCCTGTGACACATTATGACACACACCGCAATGACCTTGAGAAATTATACCACAATGCCCGTGATATAGTATACCATACACCGTAATGCCTGTGACACATACCGCAATGCCCTGCCCGTTATACCCTATGCCACACACTGCAATGACCCTGAGACATTATACCACATACCACAATGCCCGTGATATAGTATACCACACACCGTAATGCCTGACACATTATGACACACACCGCAATGTCCGTGATACATTATGCCACACACTGCAATGACCCTGAGACATTATACCACATATCACAATGCCCGCGATATAGTATACCATACACCGTAATGCCTGTGACACATTATGACACACACCGCAATGTCCGTGATACATTATGCCACACACCGTAATGCCCATTACACATTAAGTCCTACAGTAAGGCTTCTAATTACTTTTCAATTACCTTCTCGTTGTCAGGGGTTTCATGCACTGGGTGTCATGCTCGTTGCCAGGTGTTTCATGCACTGGGTGTCATGCTCGTTGTCAGGTGTTTCATGCACTGGGTGTCATGCTCGTTGCTAGGAGGTAGTCCTTGTTGCTAGGGCTGTGCTCCCAGTGCCACATATGACCCCAGTGCCAGATATTCCCCCACGGTGCCAGGTACTCACATGCCCCCGGTGCCAAATATAGCCCCCCCCATGTGCCAGGTACACATATACCCCCCCCCCCCAGTGCCACATATGCCCCCAGTGCCAGATATTCCCCCCCAGTGCCACATATGCCCCCAGTGCCAGATATTCCCCCCGTGCCAGATATGCCGCCAGTGCCATATATTCCCCCCCAGTGCCACATATGCCCCCAGTGCCAGATATTCCCCCAGTGCCAGATATCCCCCCTAGTGCCAGACATCCCCCCCCAGTGCCAGACATCCCCCCCCAGTGCCATATATGCCCCAGTGCCAGACATCCCCCCCCCCAGTGCCAGATATCCCCCCCAGTGCTAGACATCCCCCCCCAGTGCCATATATGCCCCAGTGCCAGACATCCCCCCCAGTGCCATATATGCCCCAGTGCCAGACCCCCCCCCCCAGTGCCAGATATCCCCCCCAGTGCCAGACATCCCCCCCCCCCCGGTGCCAGATATCCCCCCCCCCCAGTGCCATATATGCCCCAGTGCCAGATATCCCCCCTAGTGCCAGACATCTCCCCCCCAGTGCCATATATGCCCCAGTGCCAGACATCCCCCCCCCCCCAGTGCCAGATATCCCCCCCAGTGCCAGACATCCCCCCCCAGTGCCATATATGCCCCAGTGCCAGACACCCCCCCCCAGTGCCAGATATCCCCCCCAGTGCCAGACATCCCCCCCCCAGTGCCATATATGCCCCAGTGCCAGATATCCCCCCTAGTGCCAGACATCTCCCCCCCAGTGCCATATATGCCCCAGTGCCAGACCCCCCCCCCCCCAGTGCCAGATATTCCTCCCAGTGCCGCCGTCGCCGCTGCCGCTTATTGGAGGGACACGGAGGGCACAGATCGCCTCTCCTGTGTCCCTCCTGCTGCATCATCTCCGGCGGCCGCGGGTCTAATAGGGGGAAGTGCCGTCCGTGAGCCAATTAGAGCTCACGGACGGCACTTCCCCCTATTAGACCCGCGGCCGCCGGAGATGATGCAGGAGGGACACAGGAGAGGCACACGCTGTGCCGTCCGTGTCCCTCCAACAAGCGGCGGCGGGAAGGAGAAAGCAGTCTGACATGCGGGCGCTCGTCCGCATGTCAGTCTGCTGTAATCAGTGGCGCCCCCGCAGCCCCTCGTCCCCAAGCCACCGCGAGGACTGCGGGGGCAGTAGTTACGCCACTGAGGCAGGTTCGCTTCTTCTCCCCTTAGTCCCTCGCTGCAGTGAGCCTGTTGCCAGCAGGTCTCACTGAAAATAAAAAACCTAATTCTATACTTTCTTTCTAGAAGCTCAGGAGAGCCCCTAGTGTGCATCCAACCTCGGCCGGGCACAAAATATAACTGAGGCTTGGAGGAGGGTCATAGTGGGAGGAGCCAGTGCACACCAGGTGACCTAAAGCTTTCTTTAGTTGTGCCCAGTCTCCTGCGGAGCCGCTATTCCCCATGGTCCTTACGGAGTTCCCAGCATCCACTAGGACGTCAGAGAAATAATCCTGATTCATGCCCCTTACATTATTTGTCATTTTTCCTCCTTATAGTAATGCCCAGTATACATTATTCCACATACTGCAATGGCCCTTAGACATTATGCCGCACACAATAATGCACATGACACAATATGCACACACCATAATGCCCCCGACACATTATGCCACACACTATAATGCCTGTGACACATTATGACAGGAATCGCAATGCCCGTTATACATTATGCTACACACTGCACTGCCCCTGATACATTATAGCACATACAATGTCTGTGACACATTATGACACACACTGCAATGTCCGTGATACATTATACCACACACTGCAATGCCCGATACATTATAGCACATACAATGCATGTGACACATTATGCCACACACTGCAATGACCTTGAGACATTATACCACAATGCCCGTGATATAATATACCATACACCGTAATGCCTGTGACACATATCGCAATGCCCGTTATACCCTATGCCACACACCGCAATGCCCGTTATATATTATGCCACACTGCAATGACCCTGAGACATTATACCACATACCACAATGCCCGTGATATAGTATACCACACACCGTAATGCCTGACACATTATGACACACACCGCAATGTCCGTGATACATTATGCCACACACTGCAATGACCCTGAGACATTATACCACATATCACAATGCCCGCGATATAGTATACCATACACCGTAATGCCTGTGACACATTATGACACACACCGCAATGTCCGTGATACATTATGCCACACACCGTAATGCCCATTACACATTAAGTCCTACAGTAAGGCTTCTAATTACTTTTCAATTACCTGCTCGTTGTCAGGGGTTTCATGCACTGGGTGTCATGCTCGTTGCCAGGGGTTTCATGCTCTTGGTTCCATGCACGGTGCCAGGGGTTTTCATGCTCAGGGTGTCATGCTCGTTGCCAGGGGTTTCATGCACTGGGTGTCATGCTCGTTGCCAGGGGTTTCATGCACTGGGTGACATGCTCGTTGCCAGGGGTTTCATGCACTGGGTGTCATGCTCGTTGCCAGGGGTTTCATGCACTGGGTGTCATGCTCGTTGCTAGGAGGTAGTCCTTGTTGCTAGGGCTGTGCTCCCAGTGCCACATATGTCCCCAGTGCCAGATATTCCCCCACGGTGCCAGGTACTCACATGCCCCCAGTGCCAAATATAGCCCCCCCACATGTGCCAGGTACACATATACCCCCCCCAGTGCCACATATGCCCCCAGTGCCAGATATTCCCCCACAGTACCACATATGCCCCCAGTGCCAGATATTCCCCCCCCAGTGCTATATATGCCCCCAGTGCCACATATGCCCCCAGTGCCAGATATTCCCCCCCAGTGCCAGATATTCCCCCCCAGTGCCACATATCCCCCCCCCAGTGCCATATATGCCCCCAGTGCCACATATCCCCCCCCAGTGCCATATATGCCCCCAGTGCCAGATATTTCCCCCCCCCCTGCCACATATGTCCCCAGTGCCAGATATTCCCCCCAGTGCCATATATGTCCCCAGTGCCAGATATTAACCCCCCCTCCCTGCCAAATTTGCCCCCAGTGCCAGATATGCCCCCTCAGTGCGTCCCCTTCCCCCCACCCCCCCGCTTCCTCCGCCGCCACCGCCGCTCCCCCGCTCCCCTGCTGTTAGGAGGGACACGGAGGGCACAGCGCACGCCTCCCTGTGTCCCTCCTGGGTCTCCGGCGGCCGCGGGTCACTCTAATAAAGGAAGTGCTCACGAACGGCACTTCCTTTATGAGACCCGCGGCCGCCGGAGGCCCAGGAGGGACACAGGGAGGCGTGCGCTGTGCCCTCCGTGTCCCTCCTAACAGCAGGGGAGGGAACGAGACCGCAGACTGACATGCGGACGCTCGTCCGCATGTCAGTCTGCACTAAATCAATGGCGCCCCCGCAGTCCCTCGCCCCCAAGCCACCGCGAGGGCTGCGGGGGCAGTAGTTACGCCACTGCTCACACACCTCATTTAGTTCGTCAGATGCAGGAAAAACTACTGGTAGTTTTTTCTCACCAAACATAATACCCTTTTTTGTGGTACCTGGGGTATCATCAGAAATGTGTAATACATTTTTCATAGCCTCAATCATATAACGGGTGGATCTATTGGAGGGTACACTCGTCTCATCATCGTCGACACTGGAGTCGGTATCCGTGTCGACATCTGTATCTGTCATCTGAGGTAGCGGGCGTTTTACAGCCCCTGATGACATTTGAGACGCTTGGACAGGCACAAGCTGAGTAGCCGGCTGTCCTATGTCGTCAAACCTTTTATGTAAGGAGCTGACACTGTCACGTAATTCCTTCCATAAGTCCATCCACACTGGTGTCGACCCCGCAGGGGGTGACATCACATTCACAGGCATTTGCTCCGCCTCCACATCATTATCCTCATCATACATGTCGACACAGCAGTACCGACACACAGCAGACACACAGGGAATGCTCTTACAGAGGACAGGACCCCACAAAGCCCTTTGGGGAGACAGAGGGAGAGTATGCCAGCACACACCAGGGCGCTATATAACACAGGGATATCACTATACAGAGTGTTTTCCCCTATAGCTGCCTATATATATATATATATACTGCGCCTAAATTGTGCCCCCCCTCTCTTTTTTACCCTTTCTGTAGTGCAGGACTGCAGGGGAGAGCCAGGGAGCTTCCTTCCAGCGGAACTGTGAGGGAATAATGGCGCCAGTGTGCTGAGGGAGTTGGCTCCGCCCCTTTTTCGGCTGGCTTTCTCCCGCTATTTTATCGTTTCTGGCAGGGGTTAATATACACCTATATAGCCTCTGGGGCTATATATGGTGTTAGTTTTGCCAGCCAAGGTGTTATTATTGCTGCTCAGGGCGCCCCCCCCCCCAGCGCCCTGCACCCATCAGCGACCGCAGTGTGTGGTGTGCATGAGGAGCAATGGCGCACAGCTGCAGTGCTGTGCGCTACCTTGGAGAAGACAGAAGTCTTCAGCCGCCGATTTTCCGGACCACCTTCTTGTTTCTGGCTCTGTAAGGGGGGACGGCGGCGCGGCTCCGGGAACGGACGACGAGGTCGGGTCCTGTGTTCGATCCCTCTGGAGCTAATGGTGTCCAGTAGCCTAAGAAGCCCAAGCTACCACCACTTAGGTAGGTTCGCTTCTTCTCCCCTTAGTCCCTCGTTGCAGTGAGCCTGTTGCCAGCAGGTCTCACTGAAAATAAAAAACCTAAACTATACTTTCTGCTAGGAGCTCAGGAGAGCCCCTAGTGTGCATCCAGCTCAGCCGGGCACAGAAATCTAACTGAGGCTTGGAGGAGGGTCATGGGGGGAGGAGCCAGTGCACACCAGATAGTCCTAAATCTTTCTATAGAGTGCCCAGTCTCCTGCGGAGCCCGTCTATTCCCCATGGTCCTTACGGAGTCCCCAGCATCCACTAGGACGTCAGAGAAATATAAATCATATAAAATGCTTAACGGAAACATTCGCAAATGCATAACATTACATGCTTGTTTACAGAAACATTAAAATTCTAGGGAACGCCTGCGTTTTTCCTGACACTCCAAGAAAATGGGCAGTTACCACCCCCAAAACATCTACTTACTGTCAATCAACCTGCATTCGCCTAGCGACCAAAAAAGACGCTGTTTTCTTTCACAGTTTGACCTTGCTTGTGCGCACTACGATCCGTACACATGCGCAGTCGATCGATAATCGGCCGACTTGCGAAATCGCACAACAGCAATCAGGACTGAATTACCCCCAATAACATGTGTACCTTTTTGGCAGGTACAGTACCTTTTTTTTATGGTCTGTACCGATTTTTTACTCTCCAAACCTCCACTGAAAGTATAGGAAAATGGGCGTGACCACGCCCAGATACCCGTGACCACGCCCCCTTTCCGAATTTGTACCGATTTTTATGTTTAAAATGTTGGAGGTTATGGGGTTAGTGTTATTGCACGTGCTCTGAGTACTGGCTGTGGCTATTACCAGTAGTAACTCAGGCATAGATCACTTGTTGCCTTTATTCCCAAACTACACACACATGTAGATCAGAACCAGGGGCGGAACTCTGCGAGGCAGTGGAGTCGGCTGCCGCTGGGCTCCTGACCTCAAGGGGGCACATCTCCTCCACTGTCTCCCGCTGCCTGACCGCTCACCGCACTGCTGCTGTCTGTGAGGGGAGGAGAGCGCAGCGTGCGCCTGCCCCTCACTCTCCGGCGGCGGCGTCACGCTTCAATTCAGTGCCGGTCCGTGAGTTAATCAGAGCTCGCGGACCGGCATCTAAGGCTGCCGGTCCGCGAGCTTTGATTGGCTCACGGACAGGCTCCCAATTGAAGAGAGACACAGCCGCCGCAGAGTGAGGGGCAGGAGATGTGCACGCTGGCTAAGGGGGTCGTCATGTATATCTGGCACTGGGGACATTGCTGGCACTGTGGGGACATGTATACCTGGCACTGGGGGGCATATCTGGCACTGTGGGGACACTGGCATTGGGGGCATAGCTGGCACTGTGGGGACATATATATCTGGCAATTGGGGGCATATCTGGTACTGTGGGGACACTGGCATTGGGGGCATAGCTGGCACTGTGGGGACATATATATCTGTCACTGGGGGCATTGCTAGCACTGTGGGGACATGTATACCTGGCACTAGGGTCATAGCTGGAACTGGGGAGACATGTATATCTGGCACTGGGGGGCATATCTGGCACTGTGGGGACACTGGCATTGGGGGCATAGCTGGCACTGTGGGACATATATATCTGGCACTTGGGGGACATGTATATCTGGCACTGGGGGCATATCTGGCACTGGGGACACTGGCATTGGGGGCATAGCTGGCACTGTGGGGACATATATATATGGCACTACGGGCATAGCTGGCACTGTGGGAACATATATATCTGGCACTGGGGGCAGACCTGGCACTTTGGGGACATATATATCTGGCACTAGGGGCATAGCTGGCACTGTGGGGGCATATATCTGGAACTGGGGGCATATCTGGCATGGGGGCATATCTGGCACTGGGGGGACATGTATATCTTGCACTGGGGGCAGAGCTGCCACTGTGTGGGGATATGTATATCGTGCACTGGGGCAGAGCTGGCACTGTGTGGGGACATGTATATCTGGCACTGGGGGCATATCTGGCACACTGGGGACACTGCTTTGGGGGCATAGCTGGCACTTTGGGGACATATATATATGGCACTAGGGGCATAGCTGGCACTGTGGGGACATATATATCTGGCACTGGGGGCATATCTGGCACTGGGAGGAAATGTAAATCTGGCACTGGGGGGACATGTATATCTGGCACTGGGGGGACATGTATATCTGGCACTGTGAGGCATATATGTATCTGGCACTGTGGGGCATATATGAATCTGGCACTGTGGGGACATATGTGTATGTGGCACTGTGGGGACATATGTTTCTGGCAGTGTGGAGGCACCCATTTTTTGACATTTTTATATGTATATAGCACTGTACTGGGGCATTATATGTATTTGGCACTGTACAACATGGCTAAAAACGGAGTTATGACACAAGGTCATACTCCTACAAACGTCATAACGAAAGGTGTGCGCAAAATGGGGTGTGGCTTTGTGAAAACTAGGCCACACCCCCATTTTTTACATGCGCGCCTTAGACGCGCACATGATACTGGCTCTTGCCCTTAACTACAGATCTATTCTGGCTCTTTGCCTCTGACTGGTTGGCCACCCCTGTCTAGCATATACAGAGAGCTGGCTGTGGCTACAGCTAGGGGGAGCTCCAGAACGCAGCTCCTGCCAGGCCCTTCCAGATGAGGTGGCCAAGTGATGCTCTCTGTTCTTCCGTTGGGCTGATAGCAGCAGGTAGGCACTGGCAGCACTTGCCTCAAGCTGCACTGTGGGGGTGTGTGTAGTTGGAAAGGGGAGGGGTGCTGGAGGGGTCTTTAATAAATGTTGGCAGCACTGTGTTTTATGTGTGCATGTTTAAGTGAGGTGTGTGTGTGTGTGTGTGTGTGTGTGTGTAACTGAAGGAAGCATGTGTTTGTTTTTGTTTGTGTAAGTGTGTGTTTTTAAGTGAAAGAGGCGTGTGTGCGTGTAAGGGAGACGTGTGTATGCGTGTGTATGTGTATGCAGTGGCGGTTCTTGCCACGGGCAAGCAGGACTTTTGCCCGGGGCGCCGCCTTCCGGAGGGCGCTGGCGCCATCCGGAGGGCGCTGCACCGTGGCAAGATCCGCCACTGCTGCCCGCTGTGTCCCCCGTCCGCCTCCGCTGCCCGCTGCCGTCCCCGTCCTCGGCGCCTCCTGTGAAGGGAACTAGACGCTATGCGTCTAGTTTCCCTTCGTGGAGAGTAACTGCTGAGCGGTGCGCGATGACGTCATCGCGCACCGCACAGCAAAGGTCCTCTCCACGAAGGGAACTAGACGCATAGCGTCTAGTTTCTCTTCGTGGAGAGGACCTTTTGCTGTGCGGTGCGCGATGACGTCATCGCGCACCGCTCAGCATTCAAGCGGCGCTTTCAATGTACAGGGGGCGTGACTCACCACGCCCCCTGTATTAGGCCACGCCCCTTTCCTGCCCGGGGCGCTCTGCGCCCTTGAACCGGCCCTGTGTGTATGTGTGAGAGAGGCATATGTGTGTGTATATGTGTATGTATAAGTGAAAGAGGCATGTTTGTGTGTTTAAGTGAAGGAAGCGTGTGTGTGTGAGTTTAAGTGAAGGAAGCATGTGTAAGTGAGAGGCGTTTGTGTAAGTGAGTGGCGTGTGTGTGAGAGGTGTGTGTGTAAGTGAGAGGCGTGTGTGTAAGTTAGGATTGTGTGAAGGAGGTGTGTGTTTAAGCTAAGAAGGGAGTGTGTAAGTAAGAGGTGTGAGTGTAAGCGAGAGGCATGTGTGTGTTTAAGTGAAAGAGGCGTTTGTGTGTTTTTTATATATATATATATATATATATATATATATATACTGTGTATTGGCACACCACTGCGCCAAAGCATCTACACTGTGACACGCTGGCGGGTGAGGGAGTACTGTAGGTGTGCTATAAAGGTATGCTGGTGTCTATTTTGTTGTGATGACTGACTTGGAGTGCCGTCCACTTTGTATGTGTATCTATATTACTATTTGGAAAGGCACCTGAGCACGCTACTACTGTTCAACATGAGTACCGGATAGCTATATATGAAGGGTGTGTGTATATACAGTATGTAGGGGGGGCACCAACATTTATCATGCCTCCGGGCGACTGGGGCGAACTTACGCCACTGATCAGAACAGTAAAACTGACATGCAGACAGAGACATACTATATAACTATAATACTGTTACACTAATAAACAGTGATTATAACATTGTTGCAGAGACAGTGAATATACATTGCAGCATGCAGAGAGAGCGAGTGTAATATTGGTGCATATAGTGCCAGTGAGCGTAAAAGTAACACAGTCCTGCATGACGACTATCTGTGACACAGCCCTCCCTGCCTCGCAGTCTCCTCCCCGGCCCGGTGTTTCCGCTTCCTCGGGTCACACATGGCTGCTGCAGACTCCGTCTCCGGGGACATGGAGGTGCCGGTGGGCTGCGAGCACTACACGCGGGGCTGTGAGCTGAGGGTGAGGGGCGCGCGGGGGTCGGTACTGGGAGATACTGCAGTCTGGGATACACCGGTGACCGGGGAGAGAGAGAGAGACGCTTGTATTGGATGTGTGTGTGTTACCTGCACTGTGCTAGGCTGCTAGCTACAGTAGCTGTCCCTGTCTCCGCAGCCTCTCACCTCTATGCTGCTATCGTTATGGATTGTTGTGTATACTGAGCAGCAGCTGCCTGCACAGTATGTGGCACTCTGGTCACTGAAGGAAAGTTTTTTTGATTAATGAAATAAGATTGTTAAAATGTATATATTACCTCTAGCTATATTTCACAGTAAAGCTGTTTTTACAGTCACAGTAAATCTATTTTATTAGATGTATATCACATTTGGATATAGTATAATACCTGTAGGTAGGTAGACCATCAAAAAGTCGTCAGTGTTTAAGGCGTATATTCAATTCCTGTGGGATACTTTCCGACGATCCGACAGTTCAGTATTCAATGACTCGGCCAAACTTGACAGGTTTTGGCCACTTCGACAATGGCAACCCTACTTTTTTTAACGTCGGATCGACATTGTTGGAAACGGGGCTAAAACCTGTCGAGTTTGGCCGCACTTCTGTCAAAATATGTGGATTCTGACAAGTTGGGAATTCCCGACTTGTCGGAAAAAAAACAAACCTATTGAATAGGTTGTAACCCCTTCTGACGTAAAAAACAGTCGGAAACTGCTGTCTTTCCGGCAAGATGGCAGTTTCCAACAGGAATTGAATATACCCCTAAGTCGACATGAAATGGTCGACATGCATAAGGACGACATGGTCAGAATGGCTGCTCGGAAATTGTCGACCCATGAAAAGGTCGACATGAGTTTTTTTCATGTGTTTTGGTGTCAGATTTTACCTTCACGTGGAACCCCAATTAGTGTACCACATGGCTCATCACGCTTTGGGCAAGGTGCCTCGCTCTACTGTGCCCAGCACAGGTTACCGTTCCCAATTGTTGGCAACGTGGAAGGTAAAGTATGAAAACGTTGCAAAAAATTCCAAAAAACTCATATCGACCATTTGTACCTGTCTACCTCTTGAATGGTAAACTTATTGACTGTTGACCTATCGCCTGGATACCTTCACAGCTGCACCCTGTGGTGCATATATTATTTGCATATTCATAATGTATAAAGTAGTTCTTTGGGACATATCCAATTGGACAAAAAATTATGCGTACCTTGCAAACAATTTTAAATTTACCAAGGATATGCACGCCTCTCGATACCCATGGTAATGCTTTTAAATGCATATTTACACATTATACATTGCATTTTCAGGCAACTAGCATGTGAAAACAATTTCTAACAGTCACTGTCCATTTTTTTGAAGTTCTATAAACAAAGCATTTAATAATGGAATATATTGTCCTTATTTTAATTCAGTATTGATAAACAAAATAGAAAATGGTGCAGTTACTGATATTTAATGTATGCTGGGACTCAAGACGCTCCAAGGTTGCCTTTCCGGGTTGCTGTATGTTAGTGTAGAAAGCATGTTTGCAATGTTTGTCATTTCTTCAGTGACACGTACTGCATCAGTTAGATTTGCACCAGAATGGGAAAATCCAGCTATTAAATTGTTAGAAAATCTCTACTATTTGGCACCACTTAAGGTTGCTGTGTTCAGGTATTTTGTTTCCATTTTCCTGTCAATGCTGTTCTATTGCAGTAAATACAGTTATTGTACAAGTTTAATTGTTTTGATTTAAAGAGCAAGTTACTACCCAGTAGGGATGGCCATCGGTGGGTTATCCATCGATGGTCACCATTGATGGATAACCTCGATGGTGTAAAACCATCTGGAAGGGATCCACCATCGATGGTCACCCCTGCATTTTAGTACAATGAAATGCGGGCCAATCAGAGCCTGGGGGCATGGCTTCACATGTTTCAGGGGGCGGGGCTAAGCTCCGTACCCTGACGCTTTGAGGGATAAAAATAAAAAAAATATTCGGTAGCACTGAACCATCGATGGTGGGAAACCATCTGGTTCTCCCCCATCGATGGTAAAAGCATTCGACATTGGTCATAGACCATCGATGATTTTGAATCATCGATGGTCGATGGCCATCACTACTACCCAGTACTGTAACTGCCCTCTCAAATTGTATGTATTATTATTATTCTTACTGAATCTTTTATTTATAAGTGTCCACCACACTGTACAATGGGTAAATATAGAAATAACAGAATTACAGAGCATGAGTACTATACATGACGGTAAACTGTAATGTAAGTACAGAGCATTACTGTAACATCACACAGTAGGAAAGAGACAGGGGCACCCTAGGTTGTATAAGGACTAGTTACCAGCCCATTAAAACGGAACAACATAACAGTAATGTCCGCGCCCAAACGTGCAAAATACTTGAATTCCCCCATAGAGGTAAGGAGCAGCGTTAGTTATTTATTATATAGGATGACTAGAACTAGTGAAAATAAGAAAGAATAAATGTGATTACAAACAAATTGCATGCCAGACAGAGGAATTTGGCCTAAGACATGGATGTGAAAACACATTGGTCTATGACTTTTCACAGATTCTGTACAGGGGGGAATTCAATTGTTTTGGGCATCTAAAAATCCTGTCTAAACGGTACTGTCAGTTGTCACTATTTATTTGTCATTTGGCCTCCCATGCACATTGCGCATGTCGCTCGCAATCAGACAGTATTTAGCCACGTAAAATGGCTTAACCCATCTAAACTCCTGCTTTGGGCATCCAAATGCCTGTTTGGACGCCCAAAGTGCCGGGTTTGGACACATTTTTTCTTGGCTGTGAGAGAAAATGTCTTCCGCGGCCGCTGGGCGCCCGAACGGCAGAAAAATGTAATTGCTGCCGCTGGGCGCCCTCTTGTGGCGGCCGCGAAAACCCCCCATTTGAATTGACCCTATGTGTTTTTGTGCAAACATTGAAAGTAGCCCAAATTAAAAAATTGTTGATTAAAAAAAACAACCACGGGGGTCATTAGCAGTCAGGTGAGACCTGGATGATACTGGAGCCTGGATTAATAGCATGTGGAGATGTCGAAAGCCATCTGGGACTAATGTTCCTTTTAGTTGATAGGAGGCCAAGAGTTTTGAGGACGATTACCCCCTTTGGTTTATGTGAAATAATAATGTATGGATAATAGAGCAATTTACAGAAAAAGTAAAGCCACTATTTATATAAATATACAAAACAATCGTAGCATTTATAACTAAATAACTCCAGAATGAACAAAAGCACTGTAGTGGATAGTGCTAAATAGAGGGAGCAAAGAAGAGGGCTAAGAAGGATTACTGTCTAAGAGGGAGGGGTAGGGATGGGCATCGGTACATCTTCCATCGATGGTTGCCATCGATGCATATTTTAGCAGGAACTGTTGATGGTTAGAAAATATTCTACCATCTACCATTGATGGTTCAGGCTATCGAATAGCTGCAAATGCGCAGTACAGACTTTGGGCCTAATTCAGAGTTGATCGCAACAGCAAATTTGTTAGCAGTTGGGCAAAACCATGTGCACTGCAGGGGGGGGGGGGGCAGATATAACATGTGCAGAGAGAGTTAGATTTGGGTGGGGTGTGTTCAAACTGAAATCTAAATTGCAGTGTAAAAATAAAGCAGCCAGTATTTACCTTGCACAGAAACAAAATAACCCACCCAAATCTAACTCTCTCTTCACATGTTCCATCCGTCGCCCCTGCAGTGCACATGGTTTTGGCCAACTGCTAACAAATTTGCTGTTGCGATCAACTCTGAATTACCCCCTTTGCTGGAAAAAGTCAGCACCGGGCAAAACTTCGGCTCCCCTAGCAGCCAATTGTAGTGTGTGCACTGTACTGTTGCAATGGATGTTGTGCCTATGCTTGCACATGCGCACCATGTGCGTCGGCAGCAGATTACTGTACAACAGCGGGGCAGACATAGCTAGCAAGCAAATAAACCATACATTTATTACATACCAGTTGGCAAAGCTCTGTTCCATGTTACCCCATCTTTTAGTTAGCAGCAAACAGCAAATACACATGAACATTGTATGTTCTTCTCTTCAGTGCCTGGTGGTTTCAGACAGAATAAGTTGCAAAGTATCATGGGGATTGTAGTTTCTAGTTTTTTGGGTTTTGGTAGTAACCTCCTTCTTAGTCTCTCTCACTGTATTTCATTTTGGGCACAGAAATTTAGGTCTGCGCCATTTAACTGGAGATAAAAACGAATGCAAGGGTTATGTCAGTAGCTATAACAAAATGGCACCTCTGATGGAGACACATTGATGTACCATACATAGAACTCTGAGTCTGTCGTGACCCACTCTCACCCTTCATTGCATGATTGCAGTGCAGACTCGTCATCGTAGCAGCACCACCACCAATAACCACCCCACCACCGGGACAGCAGCTGACCGAGGTGGGTCGGGTGGCTCAGAGCATAGACAGTGTCAATGTGTCAACTAGTCAGTGTCAGTTGTCAATAACGAGTCTCGAAGTCCCACCTAAACTAAATGCTGCCACTGAGACCACACATGCCCCCACACATTACATTTTATGCAGGACAAGATACAATGCAAGTACAAGTAGCCTTCGTGCCTGCCTGTGAACTTCAAGAGGGATATAGTGGGCGGGAAGAGACAGACAGGGCGGGTCTACTCTTTTCAGCTCTGACTGACAGCTTGCATAACAGCAACTGCAGTTACTCGACTCAACACACACAGAGTTTTTCTGATTATTAATTGACATAACTTGCCCAAAAGTCTGTATGCTGCCTTGATGTTTAATGGCAGTACACCACCGATTTTCCGGCAACCGATGATCCGGAACCTCTTTTAATCCGGACAATTTTGATTTGTCCGGATTAAAGGGGGTTAGGGACATCCTTTAATCCGGAACATTTTCTGCGCATGGGCGTAACACGCAATACGCGCAAGTGTCAGTGGGTACCGCTTCCACGGACACTGCAGGTGACACAGCAAGCATCAGTGGGGCTGTTATGGCGTCCAAGGTCACAGCAAGTACCGCACATGGGCGGAAGACACAGCGCGCACAAGTGTCAGTGAGTACAGCTTCTGAGGGCACTGCAGGTGACACAGCAAGCATCAGTGGGGCTGTTATGGCGTCCAAGGTCACAGCAAGTAACGCATATTATACTGTAGCATATATTTTACTATTTATCGCTTTAGAAATGTTCTGAAGGTGCAAAATTAGTTTCCACCATTAATCCGGCAAAATCGATAATCCGGCACGGCACTGGAACCGAGGATGCCGGAAAATCGGTGGTGTACCTGTATAATAAAAAAAAATTGCCATCGGCTCCCACCATCGATAGCTTGAAACCATTTGAACTTCCACCATCGATGGCAAAACTATTGCATACTTGGGCCCAACCATCGATGATTCAAGAACATCGATGGTCGATAGCCCTCCCTAGGGAGGGGAGTAACCAGGAAGATGAGCAGGGACAAGAGGATAGGGGGTGGTCAGTGGTGCTAAGTTTTTTGTTGGCTGACAGGCTTGTATGAAGTAATGAGTCTTGATGAATCATTTGAAGTCATGAAAGCTAGCAGGAAGTCTGATTGATGAAGTGAGTTTCAGAGTGCAGGGTCAGCACAGGAGAAATCTTGGAAGCAAGGACAGTGGAGGAGCAGAGAGGACAGGAGTGAGTGTAAACAGAAATGAGACCAGGAGTGGAGTGATTGAGGCTTTATAGAGCATATTCAATTATCTGCTGGGTTTACTCCACAGCTAATTGATCACGCAGCGCAGAGAAAAGCTATTCAATTAATTAGCCTTTTTTCTCTAACGTCCTAGTGGATGCTGGGGACTCCGAAAGGACCATGGGGAATAGCGGCTCCGCAGGAGACTGGGCACAAAAGTAAAAAGCTTTAGGACTACCTGGTGTGCACTGGCTCTTCCCCCTATGACCCTCCTCCAAGCCTCAGTTAAGATTTTGTGCCCGAACGAGAAGGGTGCAATCTAGGTGGCTCTCCTGAGCTGCTTAGAGTAAAAGTTTAAATAGGTTTTTTTATTTTCAGTGAGACCTGCTGGCAACAGGCTCACTGCATCGAGGGACTAAGGGGAGAAGAAGCGAACTCACCTGCGTGCAGAGTGGATTGGGCTTCTTAGGCTACTGGACATTAGCTCCAGAGGGACGATCACAGGCCCAGCCATGGATGGGTCCCGGAGCCGCGCCGCCGTCCCCCTTACAGAGCCAGAAGACTGAAGAGGTCCGGAAAATCGGCGGCAGAAGACGTCCTGTCTTCACTAAGGTAGCGCACAGCACCAAGATGAGCCCACCTTCCTTGTGGAGTGGGCATTTACAGATTTTTGGCTGTGGCAGGCCTGCCACAGAATGTGCAAGCTGAATTGTACTACAAATCCAACGAGCAATAGTCTGCTTAGAAGCAGGAGCACCCAGCTTGTTGGGTGCATACAGGATAAACAGCGAGTCAGATTTCCTGACTCCAGCCGTCCTGGAAACATATATTTTCAGGGCCCTGACAACGTCTAGCAACTTGGAGGCCTCCAAGTCCCTAGTAGCCGCAGGCACCACAAATAGGTTGGTTCAGGTGAAACGCTGAAACCACCTTGGGGAGAAACTGAGGACGAGTCCTCAATTCCGCCCTGTCCGAATGGAAAATCAGATAAGGGCTTTTTCAGGATAAAGCCGCCAATTCTGACACGCGCCTGGCCCAGGCCAGGGCCAACAGCATGACCACTTTTCATGTGAGATATTTTAGCTCCACAGATTTAAGTGGTTCAAACCAATGTGACTTTTGGAACCCAAACTACATTGAGATCCCAAGTGCCACTGGAGGCACAAAAGGAGGCTGTATATGCAGTACCCCTTTTACAAACGTCTGAACTTCAGGAACAGAAGCCAGTTCTTTTTGGAAGAAAATTGACAGGGCCGAAATTTGAACCTTAATGGACCCCAATTTCAGGCCCATAGACACTCCTGTTTGCAGGAAATGTAGGAATCGACCCAGTTGAATTTCCTCCGTCGGGCCTTACTGGCCTCGCACCACGCAACATATTTTCGCCAATTGCGGTGATAATGTTTTTGCGGTTACATCCTTCCTGGCTTTGATCAGGATAGGGATGACTTCATCCGGAATGCCTTTTTTTCTTCAGGATCCGGCGTTCAACCGCCATGCCGTCAAACGCAGCCGCGGTTAGTCTTGGAACAGACAGGGTCCTTGCTGGAGCAGGTCCCTTCTTAGAGGTAGAGGCCACGGATCCTCCGTGAGCATCTCTTGAAGTTCCGGTTACCAAGTCCTTCTTGGCCAATCCGGAACCACGAATATAGTGCTTACTCCTCTCCATCTTATCAATCTCAGTACCTTGGGTATGAGAGGCAGAGGAGGGAACACATACCCTGACTGGTACACCCACGGTGTTACCAGAGCGTCTACAGCTTATTGCCTGAGGGTCCCTGGACCTGGCGCAATACCTGTCGAGTTTTTAATCATGTGGAAGACTTCTGGGTGAAGTCCCCACTCTCCCGGGTGGAGGTCGTGCTGAGGAAGTCTGCTTCCCAGTTGTCCACTCCCGGAATGAATACTGCTGACAGTGCTATCACATGATTTTCCGCCCAGCGAAGAATCCTTGCAGCTTCTGCCATTGCCCTCCTGCTTCTTGTGCCACCCTGTCTGTTTACGTGGGTGACTGCCGTGATGTTGTCCGACTGGATCAACACCGGCTGACCTTGAAGCAGAGGTCTTGCTAAGCTTAGAGCATTGTAAATGTCCCTTAGCTTCAGGATATTTATGTGAAGTGATGTCTCCAGGCTTGACCATAAGCCCTGGATATTCCTTCCCTGTGTGACTGCTCCCCAGCCTCGCAGGCTGGCATCCGTGGTCACCAGGACCCAGTCCTGAATGCCTAATCTGCGGCCCTCTAGAAGATGAGCACTCTGCAACCACCACATGAGGGACACCCTTGTCCTTGGTGACAGGGTTATCCGCTAATGCATCTGAAGATGCGACCCGGACCATTTGTCCAGCAGGTCCCACTGGAAAGTTCTTGCGTGGAATCTGCCGAATGGGATTGCTTCGTAGGAAGCCACCATTTTACCCAGAACCCTTGTGCATTGATGCACTGAGACTTGGCTCGGTTTTAGGAGGTTCCTGACTAGCTCGGATAACTCCCTGGCTTTTTCCTCCGGGAGAAACACCTTTTTCTGGACTGTGTCCAGGATCATCCCTAGGAACAGAAGACACGTCGTCGGAACCAGGTGCGATTTTGGAATATTGAGAATCCAATCGTGCTGCCGCAACACTACCTGAGATAGTGCTACACCGACCTCCAACTGTTCCCTGGATCTTACCCTTATCAGGGAATTGTCCAAGTAAGGGATAACTAAAATTCCCTTCCTTCGAAGGAATATCATCATTTCGGCCATTACCTTGGTAAAGACCCGGGGTGCCGTGGACCATCCATACGGCAGCGTCTGAACTGATAGTGACAGTTCTGTACCATAAACCTGAGGTACCCTTGGTGAGAAGGGTAAATTTTTACATGAAGGTAAGCATCCTTGATGTCCCGAGACATCATGTAGTCCCCTTCTTCCAGGTTCGCAATCACTGCTCTGAGTGACTCAATCTTGAATTTGAACCTCTTTATGTAAGTGTTCAAAGATTTTAGATTTAGAATCGGTCTCACCGAGCCGTCCGGCTTCGGTACCACAACAGTGTGGAATAATACCCCGTTCCCTGTTGCAGGAGGGGTATCTTGATTATCACCTGCTGGGAATACAGCTTGTGAATGGCTTCCAAAACTGTCTCCCTGTCAGAAGGAGACATCGGTAAAGCCGACTTTAGGAAACGGCGAGGGGGAGACGTCTCGAATTCTAATTTGTACCCCTGAGATATCACCTGAAGGATCCAGGGGTCTACTTGCGAGTGAGCCCACTGCGCGCTGAAATTCATTGAGACGGGCCCCCACCGTGCCTGATTCTGCTTGTAAAGCCCCAGCGTATACTGAGGGCTTGGCAGAGGCGGGAGAGGGTTTCTGTTCCTGGGAACTGGCTGATTTCTGCAGCCTTTTTCCTCTCCCTCTGTCACGGGGCAGAAATGAGGAACCTTTTGCCCGCTTGTCTACGAAAAGACTGCGCCTGATAATACGGCGTCTTCTCATGTTGAGAGGCGACCTGGGGTACAAACGTGGAATTCCCAGCTGTTGCCGTGGCCACCAGGTCTGAAAGACCGACCCCAAATAACTCCTCCCCTTAATAAAGCAATACTTCCAAATGCCGTTTGGAATACGCATCACCTGACCACTGACGTGTCCATAACCCTCTACTGGTAGAAATGGACAACGCACTTAGACTTGATGCCAGTCGGCAAATATTCCGCTGTGCATCACGCATATATAGAAATGCATCTTTTAAATACTCTATAGGCAAAAATACTGTCCCTATCTAGGGTATCAATATTTTCAGTCAGGGAATCCGACCACGCCAACCCAGCACTGCACATCCAGGCTGAGGCGATTGCTGGTCGCAGTATAACACCAGTATGTGTGTAAATACCTTTTAGGATACCCTCCTGCTTTCTATCAGCAGGATCCTTAAGGGCGGCCATCTCAGGCGAAGGTAGAGCCCTTACAAGCGTGTGAGCGCTTTATCCACCCTAGGGGGCGTTTCCCAACGCACCCTAACCTCTGGCGGGAAAGGATATAATGCCAATAACAACATTTTAGAAATTATCAGTTGTTATCGGGGGAAACCCACGCATCATCACACACCTCATTTAATTTCTCAGATTCAGGAAAACTACAGGTAGTTTTTCCTCACCGAACATAATACCCCTTTTTGGTGGTACTCGTATTATCAGAAATGTGTAAAACATTTTTCATTGCCTCAATCATGTAACGTGTGGCCCTACTGGAAGTCACATTTGTCTCTTCACCATCGACACTGGAGTCCGTATCCGTGTCGGCGTCTATATCTGCCATCTGAGGTAACGGGCGCTTTAGAGCCCCTGACGGCCTATGAGACGTCTGGACAGGCACAAGCTGAGTAGCCGGCTGTCTCATGTCAACCACTGTCTTTTATACAGAGCTGACACTGTCACGTAATTCCTTCCAACAGTTCATCCACTCAGGTGTCGACCCCATAGGGGGTGACATCACTATTACAGGCAATCTGCTCCGTCTCCACATCATTTTTCTCCTCATACATGTCGACACAAAAGTACCGACATACAGCACACATACAGGGAATGCTCTGATAGAGGACAGGACCCCACTAGCCCTTTGGGGAGACAGAGGGAGAGTTTGCCAGCACACACCAGAGCGCTATATATATACAGGGATAACCTTATATAAGTGTTTTTCCCCTTATAGCTGCTGTATAGTTAATACTGCGCCTAATTAGTGCCCCCCTCTCTTTTTTAACCCTTTCTGTAGTGTAGTGACTGCAGGGGAGAGCCAGGGAGCTTCCCTCCAACGGAGCTGTGAGGGAAAATGGCGCCAGTGTGCTGAGGAGATAGGCTCCGCCCCCTTATCGGCGGCCTTATCACCCGTTTTTCTATGTATTCTGGCAGGGGTTAAATGCATCCATATAGCCCAGGAGCTATATGTGATGCATTTCTTTTGCCATCCAAGGTGTTTTTATTGCGTCTCAGGGCGCCCCCCCCAGCGCCCTGCACCCTCAGTGACCGAAGTGTGAAGTGTGCTGAGAGCAATGGCGCACAGCTGCAGTGCTGTGCGCTACCTTGTTGAAGACAGGACGTCTTCTGCCGCCGATTTTCCGGACCTCTTCTGCCTTCTGGCTCTGTAAGGGGGCCGGCGGCGCGGCTCTGGGACCCATCCAAGCTGGGCCTGTGATCGTCCCTCTGGAGCTAATGTCCAGTAGCCTAAGAAGCCCAATCCACTCTGCACGCAGGTGAGTTCGCTTCTTCTCCCCTTAGTCCCTCGATGCAGTGAGCCTGTTGCCAGCAGGTCTCACTGAAAATAAAAAACCTAATCTAAAACTTTCACTAAGAAGCTCAGGAGAGCCCCTAGTGTGCACCCTTCTCGTTCGGGCACAGAGATCTAACTGAGGCTTGGAGGAGGGTCATAGGGGGAGGAGCCAGTGCACACCAGATAGTCCTAAAGCTTTCTTTAGATGTGCCCAGTCTCCTGCGGAGCCGCTATTCCCCATGGTCCTTACGGAGTCCCCAGCATCCACTTAGGACGTTAGAGAAAACACTTATATAAGGTTATCCCTGTATATATATAGCGCTCTGGTGTGTGCTGGCAAACTCTCCCTCTGTCTCCCCAAAGGGCTAGTGGGGTCCTGTCCTCTATCAGAGCATTCCCTGTGTGTGTGCTGTGTGTCGGTACGTTGTGTCGACATGTATGAGGAGGAAAATGGTGTGGAGGCGGAGCAATTGCCTGTGTTAGTGATGTCACCCCCTAGGGAGTCGACACCTGACTGGATGGTCTTATGGAAAGAATTACGTGATAGTGTCAGCACTTTACAAAAGACTGTTGACGACATGAGACAGCCGGCAAATCAGTTAATACCTGTACAGGCGTCTCAAACACCGTCAGGGGCTCTAAAACGCCCGTTACCTCAGGTCGATACAGACACTGACACGGACACTGACTCCAGTGTCGACGGTGAGGAAACAAACGTATTTTCCAGTTGGGCCACACGTTACATGATCACGGCAATGAAGGAGGTTTTGAACATTTCTGATACTACAAGTACCACAAAAAAGGGTATTATGTGGGGTGTGAAAAAACTACCCGTAGTTTTTCCCGAATCAGATGAATTAAATGAGGTGTGTGATGAAGCGTGGGTTTCCCCCGATAAAAAACTGCTAATTTCTAAAAAGTTATTGGCATTATACCCTTTCCCGCCAGAGGTTAGGGCGCGTTGGGAAACACCCCCTAGCGTAGATAAGGCGCTCACACGCTTATCAAAACAAGTGGCGTTACCGTCCCCTGATACGGCCGCCCTCAAGGAACCAGCTGATAGGAAGCTGGAAAATATCCTTAAAAGTATATACACACATACTGGTATTATACTGCGACCAGCAATCGCCTCAGCCTGGATGTGCAGTGCTGGGGTGGCTTGGTCGGATTCCCTGACTGAAAATATTGATACCCTGGACAGGGACAATATATTATTGACTATAGAGCATTTAAAGGATGCATTTCTATATATACGAGATGCACAGAGGGATATTTGCACTCTGGCATCAAGAGTAAGTGCGATGTCCATTTCTGCCAGAAGAGGATTATGGACGCGACAGTGGTCAGGGGATGCGGATTCCAAACGGCATATGGAAGTATTGCCGTATAAAGGGGAGGAGTTATTTGGGGTCGGTCTATCGGACCTGGTGGCCACGGCGACGGCTGGAAAATCCACCTTTTTACCCCAAGTCACCTCGCAGCAGAAAAAGATACCGTCTTTTCAGGCTCAGTCCTTTCGTCCCCATAAGGGCAAGCGGGCAAAAGGCCACTCATATCTGCCCCGGGGCAGAGGAAGGGGAAAAAGACTGCAGCAGACAGCCTCTTCCCACGAACAGAAGCCCTCCCCCGCTTCTGCCAAGTCCTCAGCATGACGCTGGGGCCTTACAAGCGGACTCAGGCACGGTGGGGGCCCGTCTCAAGAATTTCAGCGCGCAGTGGGCTCACTCGCAAGTGGACCCCTGGATCCTGCAGGTAGTATCTCAGGGGTACAAATTGGAATTCGAGACGTCTCCCCCTCGCCGGTTCCTGAAGTCTGCTTTACCAACGTCTCCCCCCGACAGGGAGGCGGTATTGGAAGCCATTCACAAGCTGTATTCCCAGCAGGTGATAATCAAGGTACCCCTCCTACAACAGGGAAAGGGGTATTATTCCACGCTGTTTGTGGTACCGAAGCCGGACGGCTCGGTGAGACCCATTTTAAATCTGAAATCCTTGAACACTTACATAAAAAGGTTCAAGTTCAAGATGGAGTCACTCAGAGCAGTGATAGCGAACCTGGAAGAAGGGGACTATATGGTGTCTCTGGACATCAAGGATGCTTACCTCCATGTCCCAATTTGCCCTTCTCACCAAGGGTACCTCAGGTTTGTGGTACAGAACTGTCACTATCAGTTTCAGACGCTGCCGTTTGGATTGTCCACGGCACCCCGGGTCTTTACCAAGGTAATGGCCGAAATGATGATTCTTCTTCGAAGAAAAGGCGTCTTAATTATCCCTTACTTGGACGTTCTCCTGATAAGGGCAAGGTCCAGAGAACAGTTAGAGGTCGGAGTAGCACTATCTCAAGTAGTACTACGACAGCACGGATGGATTCTAAATATTCCAAAATCGCAGCTGATTCCGACGACACGTCTGCTGTTCCTAGGGATGATTCTGGACACAGTACAGAAAAAGGTGTTTCTCCCGGAGGAGAAGGCCAAGGAGTTATCCGACCTAGTCAGGAACCTCCTAAGACCAGGCCAAGTGTCAGTACATCAATGCACAAGGGTCCTGGGAAAGATGGTGGCTTCTTACGAAGCGATTCCATTCGGCAGATTCCACGCAAGAACTTTTCAGTGGGATCTGCTGGACAAATGGTCCGGATCGCATCTTCAAATGCATCAGCGGATAACCCTGTCTCCAAGGACAAGGGTGTCTCTCCTGTGGTGGTTACAGAGTGCTCATCTCCTAGAGGGCCGCAGATTCGGCATTCAGGATTGGGTCCTGGTGACCACGGATGCCAGCCTGAGAGGCTGGGGAGCAGTCACACAGGGAAGAAATTTCCAGGGCTTGTGGTCAAGCATGGAAACGTCACTTCACATAAATATCCTGGAACTAAGGGCCATTTACAATGCCCTAAGTCAGGCAAGACCTCTGCTTCAGGGTCAGCCGGTGTTGATCCAGTCGGACAACATCACGGCAGTCGCCCACGTAAACAGACAGGGCGGCACAAGAAGCAGGAGGGCAATGATGGAAGTGGCAAGGATTCTTCGCTGGGCGGAGAATCATGTGATAGCACTGTCAGCAGTGTTCATTCCGGGAGTGGACAACTGGGAAGCAGACTTCCTCAGCAGACACGATCTTCACCCGGGGGAGTGGGGACTTCACCCAGAAGTCTTCCACATGATTGTGAACCGTTGGGAAAAACCAAAGGTGAACATGATGGCGTCCCGCCTCAACAAAAAAATGGACAGATATTGCGCCAGGTCAAGGGACCCTCAGGCAATAGCTGTGGACGCTCTGGTAACACCGTGGGTGTACCAGTCAGTGTATGTGTTCCCTCCTCTTCCTCTCATACCAAAAGTACTGAGAATCATAAGAAGGAGAGGAGTAAAGACTATACTCGTGGCTCCGGATTGGCCAAGAAGGACTTGGTACCCGGAAATTCAAGAGATGCTCACGGAAGACCCGTGGCCTCTACCTCTAAGAAAGGACCTGCTCCAGCAGGGACCATGTCTGTTCCAAGACTTACCGCGGCTGCGTTTGACGGCATGGCGGTTGAACGCCGGATCCTGAAGGAAAAAGGCATTCCGGATGAAGTCATCCCTACCCTGATCAAAGCCAGGAAGGATGTAACCGTACAACATTATCACCGTATTTGGCGTAAATATGTTGCGTGGTGCGAGGCCAGGAAGGCCCCTACAGAGGAATTTCAAATGGGTCGTTTCCTGCATTTCCTGCAAACAGGACTGTCTAAGGGCCTCAAATTGGGGTCCATTAAGGTTCAAATTTCGGCCCTGTCAATATTCTTCCAAAAAGAACTGGCTTCTGTTCCTGAAGTTCAGACGTTTGTCAAGGGAGTACTGCATATACAGCCTCCTTTTGTGCCTCCAGTGGCACCTTGGGATCTCAATGTAGTTTTGGGATTCCTAAATTCACATTGGTTTGAACCACTCACCACTGTGGACTTAAAATATCTCACATGGAAAGTGGTAATGCTGTTGGCCCTGGCTTCAGCCAGGCGTGTCTCAGAATTGGCGGCTTTATCCTATAAAAGCCCTTACCTAATTTTTCATACGGACAGGGCAGAATTGAGGACTCGTCCTCAATTTCTCCCTAAGGTGGTTTCAGCTTTTCACTTAAACCAGCCTATTGTGGTGCCTGCGGCTACTAGGGACTTGGAGGATTCCAAGTTGCTGGACGTAGTCAGGGCCCTGAAAATATATGTTTCCAGGACGGCTGGAGTCAGAAAATCTGATTCGCTGTTTATCCTGTATGCACCCAACAAGCTGGGTGCTCCTGCTTCTAAGCAGACGATTGCTCGTTGGATTTGTAGTACAATTCAGCTTGCACATTCTGTGGCAGGCCTGCCACAGCCAAAATCTGTAAAAGCCCATTCCACACGGAAAGTGGGCTCATCTTGGGCGGCTGCCCGAGGGGTCTCGGCTTTACAACTTTGCCGAGCAGCTACTTGGTCAGGGGCAAACACGTTTGCTAAATTCTACAAATTTGATACCCTGGCTGAGGAGGACCTGGAGTTCTCTCATTCGGTGCTGCAGAGTCATCCGCACTCTCCCGCCCGTTTGGGAGCTTTGGTATAATCCCCATGGTCCTTTTGGAGTCCCCAGCATCCACTAGGACGTTAGAGAAAATAAGAATTTACTTACCGATAATTCTATTTCTCATAGTCCGTAGTGGATGCTGGGCGCCCATCCCAAGTGCGGATTGTCTGCATTACTTGTACATAGTTATTGTCACAAAAATCGGGTTATTGTTATTGTGAGCCATCTTTTCGGAGGCTCCTTCTGTTATCATGCTGTTAACTGGGTTCAGATCACAAGTTGTACGGTGTGATTGGTGTGGCTGGTATGAGTCTTACCCGGGATTCAAAATCCTTCCTTATTGTGTACGCTCGTCCGGGCACAGTATCCTAACTGAGGCTTGGAGGAGGGTCATAGGGGGAGGAGCCAGTGCACACCAGGTAGTCCTAAAGCTTTTTACTTTTGTGCCCAGTCTCCTGCGGAGCCGCTATTCCCCATGGTCCTTTCGGAGTCCCCAGCATCCACTACGGACTATGAGAAATAGAATTATCGGTAAGTAAATTCTTATTTTCTCTAACGTCCTAGTGGATGCTGGGGACTCCGTTAGGACCATGGGGAATAGACGGGCTCCGCAGGAGACATGGGCACTTTAAGAAAGAATTTAGATTCTGGTGTGCTCTGTGGCTCCTCCCTCTATGTCCCTCCTCCAGACCTCAGTTTGAATCTGTGCCCGGACGAGCTGGGTGCTGTTCAGTGAGCTCTCCTGAGCTTGCTGTAAGAAAGTATTTTGTTAGGTTTTTTATTTTCAGGGAGCTCTGCTGGCAACAGACTCCCTGCATCGTGGGACAGAGGGGAGAGAAGCAGCCCTACTCTCTGAAGCTAGGTCCTGCTTCTTAGGCTACTGGACACCATTAGATCCAGAGGGATCGTACACAGGATCTCACCCTTGTCGTCCGATCCCAGAGCCGCGCCGCCGTCCCCCTCGCAGAGCCGTAAGACAGAAGCCGGGTGAGTATGAGAAGCAAGAAGACTTCGAAATCGGCGGCAAAAGACTCCGTTCTTCACTGAGGTAACGCACAGCACTGCAGCTGTGCGCCATTGCTCCCACACACCTCACATACTCTGGTCACTGTAAGGGTGCAGGGCGCAGGGGGGGCGCCCTGGGCAGGATATGGACCTCTTTTGGCAAAAGTACACATATATACAGTTGGGCACTGTATATATGTATGAGCCCCCGCCAAGAAAAATTATTTAAGCGGGACAGAAGCCCGCCGTCGAGGGGGCGGGGCTTCTTCCTCAGCACTCACCAGCGCCATGTTTTTTCTCCACAGCACCGCTGAGAGGAAGCTCCCCAGCCTCTCCCCTGCAGATACACGGTAGAAGAGGGTAAAAAGAGGGGGGGGGGGGCACATAATTAGGCGCAAAAATCAATATAAACAGCAGCTACTGGGTTAACATTAAGTTACTGTGTTATTCCTGGGTTTATAGCGCTGGGGTGTGTGCTGGCATACTCTCTCTCTGTCTCTCCAAAGGGCCTTGTAAGGGAATTGTCTTCAGATGAGCATTCCCTGAGTGTGTGGAGTGTCGGTACGTGTGTGTCGACATGTCTGAGGTAAAAGGCTCCCCTAAGGAGGAGATGGAGCAAATGTGTGTGTGAGTGGTGTCTCCGTCGACAACGCCGACACCTGTTTGGATACCGTATGTGTAATTAAGTGCTAAGGTAAATTTATTGCACAAAAGATTAGAGAACAGACAGGGAATCTACCCATGTCTGTCCCTATGTCGCAGAGACCTTCAGAGTCTCTCAATGCTCACTATCCAAAATAATAGACACTGATATCGACACGGAGTCTGACTCCAGTGTCTACTACGATAATGCAAAGTTACAGCCAAAATGGCAGGAAAGTATTCAATATATGATTATTGTAATAAAAAATGTTTTGCATATCACTGATGACTCATCTGTCCCTGAGACAAGGGTACACATGTTTAAGGGGAAGAAAGCTGAGGTAAATTTCCCTCCTCTCATGATGAAAAAGAGCGGGAATCTCCAGACAAGAGACTGCAGTTTCCCACAAAAAATTCTCAGGGAGTATCCTTTACCTACTAGGGCCAGGATACGATGGGAATCTTCCCCTAGGGTGTCACGTTTGCCCAAAAGGTAGCGCTGACTTAACAGCTATCCTCAGGGATCCTGCAGATAGCATGCACATTCTGGTACACTACTCAGACCGGCGATTGTGTCGGCATGGGTTTATAGCGCTGTAGCAGCGTGGACAGATACCTTATCAGCAGAGATTGAGACCCTTGTATGAATATATATATATGTGTATATATAGATATATATATTAAAGATGCTGTCTTAGAAATATATATATATATATATATATATATATATATATATATATAAAACATGCCCAAAGAGACATTAGTCTACTGGGTTCTAGAGTCAACGCTATGTCGATTTCTGCTTGACGTGTCCTGTGGAACATGCAATGGACAGGGGATGCCGACTGAAGAGGCATATGGAAGGTTTACCTTACAAGGCTGAGGATTGTGTGGAGAAGGGATCTCGGACCTGGTCTCCACAGCTATGGCTGGTAATTCTGATCTTTTGCCTTATATTCCCGCACTGCCTAGGAAAGCACGACATTATCAAATGCAGCCTTTCGATCACAAAGAAACAAGAAAGTCCGAGGTGCGTCCTTTCTTGGCAGGGGCAGAGGAAAGAAGCTGCACAACACAGCTAGTTCCCAGGAACAGAAGTCCTCCCCGGCCTCTACAAAATCCACCGCATGTCGCTGGGGCTCCACAGGCGGAGCTAGGCCCGGTGGGGGCACGTCTACGAAATATCAGCCACAAGTGGGTTCACTCCCGGTTGGATCCCTGGGCAGTAGATATTGTGTCTCAGGGATACAAGCTGGACTTCGAGGAGATGCCCCCTCACCGACGGCCCTGCCGGCTTCCCCCCACGAGAGGGAAATAGTGTTAACTGCAATTCACAAATTGTATCTTCAACAGGTGGTGGTCAAGGTTCCCCTCCTTCAACAAGGAGGGGGTTATTATTCGACCATGTTGTAGTCCCGAAACCGGACGGTTCGGTCAGACCCATATTGAATTTTAAATCCCTGAACATATACCTGAAAAGGTTCAAGTTCAAGATGGAATCGCTGAGAGCGGTCGTCGCAAGCCTGGAAGGGGGGGATTTTATGGTGTCTCTGGACATAAAGGATGCATACCTTCATGTCCCCATTTATCCACCTCATTAGGTGTACCTCAGATTTGTGGTACAGGATTGTCATTACCAATTTCAGACGTTGCCGTTTGGTCTCTCCACGGCACCGAGAATATTTACCAAGGTAATGGCGGAAATGATGGTACTCCTGCGGAAGCAAGGGGTCGCAATTATCCCATACTTGGACGATCTCCTCATAAAAGCGGGATCAAAAGAGCAGTTGCTGATCAGCGTAGCACTTTCTCTGGAAGTGTAACGGCAACACGGCTGGATTCTAAATATTCCAAAGTCGCAGTTGGTTCCTACGGATCGTCTGCCTTTCCTAGGCATGATTCTAGAGCGAGAACCTTTCAATGGGAATTACTGGACAAGTGGTCTGGATCACATCTTCAGATGCATCGGTAAATCACCGTATCCCCCAGGGCCAGGGTGTCTCTCCTGTGGTGGCTGCAGAGTGCTCACCTTCTCAAGGGCCGCAGATTCGGCATTCAGGACTGGGTCCTGGTGACCACGGATGCAAGCCTCCGAGGGTGGGGAGCAGTCACACAGGGAAGAAATTTCCAAGGTCTGTGGTCAAGTCAGGAGACTTGCCTTCACATCAACATCCTGGAACTAAGGGCCGTATACAACGCCCTACGTCAAGCGGATACCCTGCTTCGCGACCGACCAGTTCTGATTCAGTCAGACACCATCACCGCAGTGGCTCATGTAAACCGACAAGGCGGCACAAGGAGCAGGGTAGCGATGGCAGAAGCCACCAGAATTCTTCGCTGGGCGGAAAATCACGTAAGCGCACTGTCAGCAGTGTTCATCCCGGGAGTGGACAACTGGGAAGCAGACTTCCTCAGCAGACACGACCTCCACCCGGGAGAGTGGGAACTTCATCAGGAAGTCTTCGCACGGATTGCGAGTCGGTGGAAACTGCCACAAGGGGACATGTTGGCATCCCGCCTCAACAAAAAACTACAGAGGTATTGCGCCAGGTCAAGAGACCCTCAGGCGATAGCTGTAGACGCCCTAGTGACACCGTGGGTGTTCCAGTCGGTCTCTGTATTTCCTCCTCTTCCTCTCATACCCAAGGTGCTGAGAATCATAAGGAAAAGAGGAGTGAGAACAATACTCATTGTTCCGGATTGGCCACGAAGGACTTGGTATCCAGATCTGCAAGAAATGCTCACAGAGGACCCGTGGCCTTTTTCCCTAAGACAGGACTTGTTGCAACAGGGGCCCTGTCTGTTCCAAGACTTACCGCGGCTGCGTTTGATGGCATGGCGGTTGAACGCCGGATCCTAGCAGAGAAAGGCAGCTCAACATTATCACCGTATATGGCGAAAATATGTTGATTAGTATGAGGCCAGGAATGCCCCTACGGAGGAATTCCAGCTGGGCCGTTTCCTTCACTTCCTACAGTCAGGAGTGAATTTGGGCCTAAAATTGGGTTCCATGAAGGTCCAAATTTCGGTCCTATCCATTTTCTTTCAAAAGGAGTTGACTTCTCTACCTGAAGTTCAGACGTTTGTAAAGTGAGTGCTGCATATTCAGCCCCCTTTTGTGCCTCCAGTGGCACCTTGGGATCTTAACGTGGTGTTGAGTTTCCTGAAATCCTACTGGTTTGAACCACTAAAAACGGTGTAATTTAAATATCTCATCATGCTACTAGCCTTGGCTTCGGCTAGGCGTATGTCAGAATTGGCGGCTTTGTCACATAAAAGCCCCTATCTGGTTTTCCATGCGGATAGAGCAGAATTGAGGTCCCGTCCACAATTCCTGCCGAAAGGGGTTTCATCTTTTCATGTAAACCAACCTATTGTGGTGCCTGTGGCTACTACTGACTTGGAGGATTCCGAGTTGGTTGATGTGGTCAGGGCTTTGAAGATTTATGTAGCCAGAATGGCTAGGGTCAGGAAAACAGAGTCTTTGTTTATCCTGTATGCTTCCAACAAGCTTGGTGCGCCTGCTTCAAAGCAAACTATTGCTCGCTGGATCTGTAACACGATTCAGCAGGCTCACTCTGCGGCTGGATTGCCGCTGCCAAAATCAGTTAAGGCCCATTCCACTAGGAAGGTGGGCTTTTCTTGGGCGGCTGCCCGAGGGGTCTCGGCATTACAGCTGTGCCGAGCGGCTACTTGGTCAGGTTCAAACACTTTTGTAAAGTTCTATAAATTTGATACCCTGGCTGAGGAGGACCTTGTGTTTGCTCAATCGGTGCTGCAGAGTCATCCGCATTCTCCCGCCCGTTTGGGAGCTTTGGTATAATCCCCATGGTCCTTACAGAGTCCCCAGCATCCACTAGGACGTTAGAGAAAATAAGATTTTACTTACCGGTAAATCTATTTCTCGTAGTCCGTAGTGGATGCTGGGCGCCCGTTCCAAGTGCGGACTTCTTCTGCAATACTTGTATATAGTTATTGCTGCAATAAGGGTTATGTTATAGTTGCATCAGGGTTGAACTGATGTTCTGTTGTTGTTCATACTGTTGACTGGGTAAGTTTATCACAAGTTATACGGTGTGATTGGTGTGGCTGGTATGTATCTTGCCCTGGATTACCAAAATCCTTTCCTTGTACTGTCAGCTCTTCCGGGCACAGTTTCTCTAACTGAGGTCTGGAGGAGGGACATAGAGGGAGGAGCCAGAGCACCACAGAATCTAAATTCTTTCTTAAAGTGCCCATGTCTCCTGCGGAGCCCGTCTATTCCCCATGGTCCTTACGGAGTCCCCAGCATCCACTACGGACTACGAGAAATAAATTTACCGGTAAGTAAAATCTTATTATTTGTGTGGTAATCACTGGGTTAATATGTGCTAACCCATTGATTACGTGTAAAATGTGGAAACAATGGGTTTCCCCAGACGTTAAAATGTCATCGACATTATAATGCAGATTATTCCTCACAGCTCCTGAGGCTGCAAGGAAAATCCTGCCTCTGGTAATTGGCGTGCGAGGTACCCGCATCTACAGTAAGTGAATCAGGCAGCACCGAGCATTAAATATGCCCCTATAAGTGTATTCTGGGGTGAATACATCCCACTTATGCTTATATTGTCAGACATATATTTTATGTGCAATTAATTTCCTTAAAACATAAATTAATAACTCTCCATGTCAATTTAGCAATACAGAAGAGCATAAACCATGTCTGTGCACCCTAGAAAGCACCATTGTTGGCTGAGCATGCTGAAACTGGCTCCAGTCACAAGCAGTTCACTAGTGTTGTCATCATATGCTGTTTGCCCCTGATCAGCCGCAAATAATGACTTTCCCAGGTGTGAAGGTATCTTTTTCCAGATTTGCATGTGTTTACAGTGATTTAACCATGCTCTTATTGTACATACTGTAGCTTACATTAAATAACCCCACTTCATCCATCTGAACGCATGTAGGTGTAAGTGGAAGAATCACGTATTTCTGCAAAGATGCATATATGTGCATACCCTGTTCTGGACATGCGCAGTGTGAATGCACGCTTGACGTACTACGCCCATTATAAGCGATGTCGTCAGGGAACCAAGCCGGACTCAGAGAGGTACGCAAATGTATTTGCAGCTGCAAATTTGTATGCAGCGGCTGTGCAAGATATATGCTAACTTTGTAGCTGCTGGGAGTTGTATAGAGACGCCCAAATTCTCCCCTCTGCTCCGCCGCTTGTCTACAAAGATGCAGCCATCAGACGCACATCGGGTGAACATCTATCATCTCAGTAACCCTATGGTCAATTAGAATGGCCGCAATAAGTAAGCTACCAGAGGCATTGGAATTGTGTACGTGGGTTGCATTTGTAAACTGCAACATGCCCCAGAAATTGTTACAGCATGCCTGCGTTTGAATCGCCACTTCCCCTTACCTCACACAGATGCTCCCTTACAGTCAGTCATTTTGAAAATAAATCCACACTGCAACCACTGTCGCAGGATCGCCGCAGCACATACGTGGTGCGACTTATGCTCTTGTGCAGTGGCAATAAATCGACATTGCGTCCATCTCTGAATCAGGCCCACAGTCCTAATGATGTAGGATGAGTTTAAGCGATCTGTATTGAAGTGCGAGGTTCATTACTGTGTAACAGAGCAGCAGTAGAATGTCAGTTTATCTGTTCATGTTTATACTGTAACTATGTAAACCGTAGCAACAGTTACAGTGTGCACTCTAGGTGCATGGTGCTGATCACGGAGGAGGGGTGGTATTCATGTGACCGCCGGTCAGCTGACCGACAGTCACACGACCTCCTCCACCAGCCCGATGGGTCACTGTCCCGATGGTCGGCATGCCGACCAACAGGGACTATTTCCACTCGTGGGTGTCCACGACACCCATAGAGTGGGAATAGAACCCGTGGCGACCGCAGGTCGCCACCGAGCCCGCAGCGTGGCGAGCGCAGCGAGCCCGCAAAGGGCTTGCTGCACTCGCCCCTCCCCGCCGGGATCCCGGCGTCGGTATGCTGCCGGGATCCCGGTGTCGGTAAGCTGACCGGAGATCAGGAGACCGCCGGTCAGCTGTACTACACCCCGGAGGAGGGCATAAATACATTTTAGACATGATGCAGCAGGGCCGATCAGAAGACTTTGCTAACAACAGCGGGGGCACGCGTATTGGGCATACACACTGCCCAACATGCGCCGATGTGAACAATATATCGGTCCTATCCTCCGAATCGGACGACATATCGCCTAATCTGTACACAGCTATACATATTTCACACAGGTCTTCTATGTAGCCATTAACACACTTCTTGAGACCTAAGCTCACAGCAGTCATCTCATACCCTCCAACTGTACCTTTTTTTTTTGTTTTTTGTTTTGTTTTGGGTCTTTACCTGCCAAAAAGGGCTTTGTTCCGATTTCTCTAACGTCCTAGAGGATGCTGGGACTCCGTAAGGACCATGGGATAGACGGGCTCCGCAGGAGACATGGGCACTTTAAGAAAGACTTTGGATCTGGGTGTGCACTGGCTCCTGCCTCTATGCCCCTCCTCCAGACCTCAGTTTGGTACTGTGCCCAGTGGAGACTGGGTGCTTACAGGGAGCTCTCCTGAGTTTCCTGTAAAAGAAAGTATTTTAGTTAGGTTTTTTATTTTCAGGGAGCCTGCTGGCAACAGACTCCCTGCATCGAGGGACTGAGGAGAGAGAAACAGACTCACTTCTCTGAGTTTCAGGGCTCTGTTTCTTAGGCTACTGGACACCATTAGCTCCAGAGGGATCGGTACGCAGGTCTCACCCTCGCCGTCCGTCCCAGAGCCGCGCCGCCGTCCTCCTCGCAGAGCCGGAAGAAAGAAACCGGGTGAGTATGTGAGGAAAAGACTTCAGAGGCGGCAGAAGACATGATCTTCATAAGAGGTAACGCACAGCAGTGAAGCGGTGCGCCATTGCTCCCATTCACCTCACACACTTCGGTCACTGTAAGGGTGCAGGGCGCAGGGGGGGCGCCCTGGGCAGCAATAAACACCTCAGGTGGCAAATACACATATATACATGTACAGCTGGGCACTGTACATGTATAAAAAGAGCCCCCGCCATGTTATTAGTAAATTTGAGCGGGACAGAAGCCCGCCGCCGAGGGGGCGGGGCTTCTCCCTCAGCATTCACCAGCGCCATTTTTTTCTCCACAGCACCGCTGAGCGGAAGCTCCCCGGACTCTCCCCTGCTTGACACACGGTGAAAGAGGGTTTTAAAGTAGAGGGGGGGCACATAATTGGCGCATATACATTATACATAAGCGCTACAGGGTAAACATTGTGTTTTTTCCTGGGTCATATAGCGCTGGGGTGTGTGCTGGCATACTCTCTCTCTGTCTCTCCAAAGGGCCTGGTGGGGAACCTGTCTTCAGAAAAGAGCTTCCCTGTGTGTGTGTGGTGTGTCGGTACGCGTGTGTCGACATGTCTGAGGTTGAAGGCTCACCTAAGGAGGAGGGGGAGTGTATGAATATTAGGTCTCCGTCGGCAGCGCCGACACCTGACTGGATGGATATGTGGAATGTTTTAAGTGCTAATGTTAATTTATTGCACAAAAGATTAGACAAAGCTGAAGCTAGGGTACAGTCAGGGAGTCAACCCATGTCTGTCCCTATGTCGCCGGGACCTTCGGGGTCTCAGAAGCGCCCACTATCCCAAATAGTTGACACAGATACCGACACGGATTCAGACTCCAGTGTCGACTACGATGATGCAAAATTGCAGCCACGGGTGGCTAAATGTATTCGATATATGATTATCGCAATTAAAGATGTTTTGCATATTACTGAGGAACCCCCTGTCCCTGACACGAGGGTACACATGTATAAGGGAAAGAAACCTGAGGTCACCTTTCCCTCCTCACATGAGCTGAACTAATTATGCGAAAAAGCGTGGGAAACTCCAGACAAAAAACTGCAGATTCCCAAAAGGATTCTAACAGCGTATCCTTTCCCGTAACAGGACAGAATACGGTGGGAATCCTCCCCTAGGGTAGACAAAGCTTTGACACACTTATCAAATAAGATAGCGCTCCCGTCCCAAGATACGGCTACCCTCAAGGATCCTGCTGACCGCAAGCAGGAGGTTACCTTGAAGTCTATTTACACTCATGCTGGTACGTTGCTCAGGCCGGCAATTGCGTTGGCCTGGGTTTGTAGTGCTGTAGCAGCATGGACAGATTCTTTATCAGCGGATATTGAGACCCTTGATAAGGATACCATTTTAATGACCCTAGGACATATAAAAGATGCTGTCTTATATATGAGGGATGCTCAAAGAGACATTAGTTTACTGGGTTCCAGAATAAACGCTATGTCCATTTCTGCTAGGCAAGTCTTATGGACCCGACAGTGGACGGGGGATGCCGACTCAAAGAGGCATATGGAGTTTTTGCCGTGCAAGGGTGAGGAATTGTTTGGAGAGGGCCTCTCGGACCTCGTCTCCATAGCTACGGCAGGTAAATCGAATTTTTTGCCTTATGTTCCCTCACAATCTAAGAAAGCGCCTCATTATCAAATGCAGTCCTTTCGTTCAAATAAAAGCAAAAGAGTATGTGGATCGTCCTTTCTTGCCAGGGGTAAGGGCAGAGGAAAAAAGCTGCACAACACAGCTAGTTCCCAGGAACAGAAGTCCTCCCCGGCCTCTGCAAAATCCACCGCATGACGCTGGGGCTCCCCTGAGGGAGTGCGCTCCAGTGGGGGCACGTCTTCGACTTTTCAGCCACATCTGGGTTCAATCACAGGTGGATCCCTGGGCAATGGAAATTGTTTCCCAGGGATACAGGCTGGAATTCGAAGAGGTGCCTCCTCACCGGTTTTTCAAATCGGCGCTACCAACTTCTCCCCTGGAAAGGGAGATAGTGTTACAGGCGATTCAAAAATTGTGACTTCAACAAGTGGTGGCCGAGGTTCCCCTGCTTCAGAGAGGGAAGGGGTACTACTCAACCCTGTTTGTGGTTCCGAAACCGGACGGTTCGGTCAGACCCATTTTGAATTTAAAATCCCTGAACCTTTACTTAAAACGGTTCAAGTTCAAGATGGAATCGCTCAGAGCGGTCATCGTCAGCCTGGAAGGGGGGGATTTTATGGTATCGCTGGACATAAAGGATGCATACCTGCATGTTCCCATATATCCTCCTCATCAGGCGTACCTGAGATTTGCGATACAAGATTGATTGTCATTACCAATTTCAGACGTTGCCGTTTGGGCTTTCCACGGCCCCGAGAATTTTCACCAAGGTAATGGCGGAAATGATGATGCTCCTGCGAAAGCAGGGTGTCACAATTATCCCGTACTTGGACGATCTCCTCATAAAAGCGAGATCACGGGAGAAGTAGCAGAACAGCGTATCCCTTTCACTGAAGGTGTTACAGCGACACGGCTGGATTCTCAATATTCCAAAGTCGCAGCTGGATCCTACGACTCGCTTGTCCTTCTTGGGCATGATTCTGGACACAGACCAGAAAAGGGTTTTTCTTCCGGAAGAAAAAGCGCAGGAACTCAGGACTCTAGTCAAGAACCTGTTGAAGCCGAAACAAGTGTCAGTGCATCATTGCACTCAAGTCCTGGGAAAAATGGTGGCGACATATGAAGCCATTCCCTTCGGCAGGTTCCATGCAAGGACTTTCCAGTGGGACCTATTGGACATTGGTCCGGGTCACATCTGCACATGCATCAGCGGATCACCCTGTCCCCCAGGGCCAGGGTTTCTCTCCTGTGGTGGCTGCAGAGTGCTCACCTTCTAGAGGGCCGCAGGTTCGGCATTCAGGATTGGATCCTGGTGACCACGGACGCGAGCCTCCGCGGTTGGGGAGCAGTCACACAGGGAAGAAATTTCCAAGGCCTTTGGTCAAGTCAAGAGACTTGACTTCACATCAACATCCTGGAACTGAGGGCCATATTCAACGCCCTACGTCAAACGGAGACCTTACTTACCGACCGGTGCTGATTCAGTCGGACAACGTCACCGCAGTAGCTCATGTAAACCGCCAAGGCGGCACAAGGAGCAGAGTGGCGATGGCGGAAGCCACCAGAATTCTTCGCTGGGCGGAGAATCATGTAAGTGCACTGTCAGCAGTGTTCATTCCGGGAGTGGACAACTGGGAAGCAGACTTCCTTAGCCGACACGACCTGCATCCAGGAGAGTGGGGACTTCATCAGGAAGTTTTCGCACAGATTGCAAGTCGGTGGGGATTGCCCCAAATAGACATGATGGCGTCCCGTCTCAACAAAAAGCTACAAAGGTATTGCGCCAGGTCAAGAGATCCTCAGGCGGTAGCTGTGGACGCCCTAGTGACACCGTGGGTGTTCCAGTCGGTCTATGTATTTCCTCCTCTTCCTCTCATACCCAAGGTGTTGAGAATAATAAGAAAAAGAGGAGTGAGAACAATACTCATTGTTCCGGATTGGCCACGAAGGACCTGGTATCCGGATCTGCAGGAAATGCTCACAGAAGATCCGTGGCCTCTTCCTCTAAGACAGGACCTGTTGCAGCAGGGTCCCTGTCTGTTCCAAGACTTACCGCGGCTGCGTTTGATGGCATGGCGGTTGAACGCCGGATCCTAGCGGAAAAAGGTATTCCGGATGAGGAAATATGTTTCTTGGTGCGATGCCAGGAATGCTCCTACGGAAGAATTCCATCTAGGCCGTTTTCTTCACTTCCTACAGACTGGAGTGAATTTGGGCCTAAAGTTAGGCTCCATTAAAGTTCAGATTTCGGCCTTATCCATTTTCTTTCAAAAGGAATTGGCCTCTCTGCCTGAAGTACAGACTTTTGTGAAGGGAGTACTGTATATTCAGCCTCCTTTTGTGCCTCAGGTGGCGCCTTGGGACCTTAACGTGGTGTTAAGTTTTCTTAAGTCACATTAGTTTGAACCACTTCAAACAGTGGAGTTGAAATATCTCACTTGGAATGTGGTCATGTTGTTAGCCTTGGCTTCGGCTAGGCGAGTTTCAGAATTGGCGGCTTTATCACATAAAAGCCCCTTTCTGGTTTTCCATATGGATAGAGCGGAATTGCGGACCCGTCCTCAATTCCTACCTAAGGTGGTCTCATCCTTTCATATGAACCAACCTATTGTCGTGCCTATGGCTACACGGGACTTGGAGGATTCTGAGTCCCTTGATGTGGTCAGGGCTTTGAAGATTTACGTGGCCAGAACGGCTAGGATCAGAAAAACAGAAGCACTGTTTGTCCTATATGCAGCCAACAAGGTTGGCGGCCCTGCTTCAAAGCAGACTATTGCTCGCTGGATCTGTAACACGATTCAGCAGGCGCATTCTACGGCAGGATTGCCGTTACCAAAATCGGTTAAGGCCCATTCCACTAGGAAGGTGGGCTCGTCTTGGGCGGCTGCCCGAGGGGTCTCGGCACTACAGCTGTGCCGAGCTGCTACTTGATCGGGGTCAAACACCTTTGCAAAGTTCTATAAATGTGATACCCTGGCTGAGGAGGACCTCCTGTTTGCTCAATCGGTGCTGCAGAGTCATCCGCACTCTCCCGCCCGTTTGGGAGCTTTGGTATAATCCCCATGGTCCTTACGGAGTCCCAGCGTCCTCTAGGACGTTAGAGAAAATAAGATTTTAAACCTACCGGTAAATCTTTTTCTCGTAGTCCGTAGAGGATGCTGGGCGCCCGTCCCAAGTGCGGACTATTTTTGCAAGACTTGTATATAGTTATTGCTTTCATAAGGGTTATGTTATAGTTTCGTCGGTTATGGACCGATGATATGTTGTTGTTCATACTGTTAACTAGATTGTATATCACAGGTTATACGGTGTGATTGGTGTGGCTGGTATGAATCTTGCCCTTAGATTAACTAAAATCCTTTCCTCGTACTGTCCGTCTCCTCTGGGCACAGTTTCTCTAACTGAGGTCTGGATGAGGGGCATAGAGGGAGGAGCCAGTGCACACCCAGATCCAAAGTCTTTCTTAAAGTGCCCATGTCTCCTGCGGAGCCCGTCTATCCCATGGTCCTTACGGAGTCCCAGCATCCTCTACGGACTACGTGAAAAAGATTTACCGGTCGGTTTAAAATCTTATTTTTTGACTCTCCTAATTTACATTGAAAATATAGCCACGGTCCTTTCCGAAATTGTACCGGTTTTTATGTTTAAAATGTTGGAGGGTATGTCATCTGGGAATATAAACCAGATTATTACAGCATTACAGTAGCAGGCATACAATGGGCAATTAGTACTGTCCTCAAGTTACAAATATCTGATTTGTTTTGGACCTGTTATATGCAGTAGATGTCACCTCCTGGTAATGCCACTTTTTGTGTTTTTAAAAACATTAATACAGTATTATATTTAGAGGAATACATATGTCAAAGTATATAACACATGTGCTACCTACTTTACAGGTGTTGGGGTTTAAGTACTCCGAAAGTACCTGGTGATATCAAATTGTTTGCTCTATGGAAATTCCTATTACAGGATGAGTATCCCTTATCCAAAATGCTTGGGACCAGAGGTATTTTGGATATCGTTTTTTTCTGTATTTTGGAATAATTGCATACCATAATGAGATATCATGGTGGTGGGACCTAAATCTAAGCACAGAATGCATTTGTTTCATATACACCTTATACACACAGCCTGAAGGTCATTTAATACAATATTTTTAATAACTTTGTGTATTAAACAAAGTTTGTGTACATTGAGTCATCAAAAAACAAAGGTTTCACTATCTCATTCTCACTCAAAAAAGTCCGTATTTCGGAATATTCCGTATTTCGGAATATTTGGATATGGGATACTCAACCTGTATTAGCACGGGATGTCACTGAAATATTGACATGTTTTATTTATTTTACTGTAAAGTGTTTTATAAGAGTTTCTAATCTGGCTTAATAGTCTTCCCCTACCAAACTAAATTTAGTAGTTCTTTCCATCATGTGACCACTGGAGAACAGTTCATATAGAAGGATATTAATCTCCATACCAGGATGCAGTTATAATGCCGGCTGTCAGGATCCCGGCGTTCAGGTACCGCACGTCGGAATCCCGACAGCTGACATATTACCGGCGGTCGTAATGCCAACACCCACCCTTAATTCCCACTTGGTTGGTGGGTCCACGTCACCAACTGAGTGTGAGTAGAACCTGTGGTGAGCACAGCTCGCCAACAGGCCCGAAGCGTGGCAAGCCCACGAGGGGACTCGCTGACAGCCGGCATCCCATCATCCGGTATAGCATCCCCATTCCCCGAACACCGCCTCTTGCTCACCTCTCTTGGAGTGGGAGCGAGATATTAGCCAACATATTGGTTGACTGTATCAACTAACTGCACACAATGGAGACAATTCAATTGTGGGTGATGTGCAGTCGGAATTCTGATGGATCATTCCTCATTTTGCCTGGCAACCCCTATAGGGTGCACTGGAAAATGAACGATGCACAGCAGTTGAATAGCCCCCCAGTGACTACAGGCATCTCTAACGCCCGCTCCTTCCTTCTTTGCTGACAGATTCATAAGTACAGAGTTGTGGCTCCGCATGAAAGTTGAACTGCTGGGAGATGTGGTGTGAAAACCATCACTGGTGACGTAGGTTTACCTTCTAAAGTCAGTGTTAGGCTACCTACGAAATCCTACGGCAATACTACTTGACGTTTCCACTGCATTGCATATGCATGAGCCCAAAAAAATCATACATGTGCAGTAACCACATAACTGGTGTAGTCGCCAGCCAGCTGGGTTTTAGCTGACAGGCTCGCATCCCATGCAGCTGTGCTGCCCCACTGCATGCCCACGGACTTCAGTAAGGAAATCCATCCTGCACATGTGCAGAACAGTTTTTCTATGGCTATTTGGCCCCCCAGGAAGTGATGTAGTAAACTGTGACCACCGAAATAATTGCCATAATCACGTCCCAGAATGTTGTGCGAACAGCAATATAGAGCTCATGTGCTGCGGACAAAACTGCGTGGAGTTAGTATTTGCACTAGGTTGTTTCATTGTGGTGCTGTGCCATGCCTGGTTTTAAAGTGCTAAAATGCACCCTGAAATAGCCTACCACAGTGTCCCGTGGGGGAGGGGAATGTTACGGTTAAACATCGTGTGGCATCTCTTCACAGTGTGGATAGGGCTTGGTGGCAGCCCAGCATCTCCATAAGTGCTGGATTTGCCCACTAAAGTGATGAACAGATGGCGTGTCATGAAACCACTGCCCCTCCCTGAGCTGACACGCCCCCTTTGGCACACGCAAAATTGCCCTCTTTACTCTCCGGCGCTCTACCCTGCGTTTTACCCTAGAGCAGAGGTTCTCAAACTTGGTCCTCGTGGGCCCACACGGTGCATGTTTTGCAGGTCTCCTCACAGAATCGCAAGTGAAATAATTAGCTCCACCTGTGGACCTTTTTAAAATGTGTCAGTGAGCAATTAATACACCTGTGCACCTGCTGGGTAGGCCCACGAGGACCGAGTTTGAGAACCTCTGCCCTAGAGTGAAAACTAGGAGGGAAACTTAGTTTCCCCTGAGTACTGTTTGGCTAATCTCTGAACAGGACCAGTGGCGGAACTTGTAAGTGGTGGGCCCAAGTGCAAAAATATAATTTGGGCCCCCTCCCCCACCCCAACCCAAGTTCACAATATCCCATGGGTGGCAAGGAGAGGCAGAGGGTGACAGCATAAGGCAGGGGGAGGAAGAGGGTGACAACGGAAACAAGGGGAGGCAGAGGATGACAGCAGAATGCAGGGGGAGGCAGTGGGTGACTGGTACAAGCACAGTGTCCTGCACGGTGTGGAGGAAAGGGTGCATGTACCCTGGTGGGGGCAGGAACACAGTGGCCTCTACTCTGGCCCTGACAGAGGCCCCCACCCCTTGTGCTTTCCTCAGTTTGACAGTGCCAGTTACATGGCTGTGAGCTGCTTTTAATTTACAGACAGCAGTGAATCAGAAATAATCACACTTGCCTACTTTTGAAAAAACATTTCAGGGAGATTGTGAAAGTAACACCTATCAGCGTGGACATGTACTGCTACGTCTGAGAGGCTGTCATGAAAATTGCTTACATCCAAATGTAAATGAGCCCCAAAGTTAGTATACTGTATTCACATATACTGCAAGTGGCCATGAAAAACCTTATTTAAAATGCATGTAGCCATAGGGATCATTATGCCTTACAACCAATACAGGTAAATGCACTGATGATCCCATTTGAATGGATATATCTCTGATTTATTGTTCCCCCCAAGAATGTAACCGCTACATAATGGGGGTAAGGTACAATGAGAGAGATTGCTGGAATATTCAGGGAGTGAGGGAGATTGCTGCTATTTCAGGGAGTCTCCTGCAGAATGAGGGAGGGTAGGCAACTATGGAAATAATGTACAGCTGTCTGTTAATTAGAGGCAGTAAGTGGCTGAGATCATTAGTGCTGATAGGTGGCAGGTCTCCTCTATCAGTCCGACACACACAAGGTCAGCCCTGAATACCTTTGCTAAGGGGCAAGTCCCCCAGGCAGTGGGGCCCACCCTGCTCTCTGTGCTGGGCCAATCATCCGACATAGCTCAAAATGGTGTGTGGGGGTGCTAGGGGATAACTCATTGCTGGTCTGATCAGCAGTGGGCCCCTTAGCCCCCAGGGGCCAAGTGCAATGCAGCTGCTGATAGTTCTGCCTCTGAGCAGGACTGATTATCAGTACCCTCTTACACAAACCATTGCACTCTGCATGTAGGGGTGGAGAATGTACTATGTGGGTGGGGAATAATTGCTTTGGTGGCGATTTACTTACATTGGGGGTGGGGGGTAATTCTGTTTTGAAGGCAAAGGGTGGTCACACCAAATATTGATTATATTTAGATTTCTGTTCATTCACTTTGCATTTTATTCATTGCTAAAAATAAACTGTTAACACTTCTATGTTTGAAAGCATTATTTCCCTCACCTGCCTAAAATTTTTGCACAGTATTAAAATAGGTACTGTACTGGATATATTTATCTATCTATCTACCGTATCTAACATATGAATATATGGTTGTATACAGCGATACTGAATTTAATGCTCCTTTCACATACAAATTGCAGTTCAGTGGGAACACACACTAAGTACATAATTTAGCACATTATGTTTTGGGAGGTTTTAAAGCACGTTAATTAAATCCCTTCATTCACGCTTAAAAGCAATGACAAAGTACAAGTGATTGTTCATGGTTTAACTAGCATGTGTTTCAATGCCCGACTCTGACCCACCATTATGCTGCTGTATTCATTTTCTTGTAACATTTTGTACTGCATATGCCTGTTGCTTTATCGTTTAAAGATAAAAAAAAAACTAATAACGTGCTCTATGAGCGACGACACCTAGTGTTTCCCCTCCCGGGCCGGGGTGGTCGGGGGCAGGGCATATACACTGAGTGATATGACAACCATGCCGCTATGTGACGTCACGTCGTGGCCAGGCCGTGAATGCAGCTCTTGGACGACAGTCCAAATTGAGCTGCATGCACGGCCAACAGCGAGGGTTGTTAACAACCCGCGGCGCCGCGCATCGCTCGTCGTCGCCGGCATACACACTTGCCAAGAAAGTGAACGATGTTGCTCAGACAGACTGAAAATGAGCAACGTTGTTCTTTTTCTCGCCGAGTGTGTATGCACCTATACAGTAATATGTTATTTATTTTATTTTTTTCTTTTTAAACAAAAAAGCTGCAGGCTTATACAATATGTATCATGGAAGCTGGTGGCATATGACCTGATGTTATAAGACTATACTGTAGGTTCTAAACTCATTTGTTTTTGTGTCCTTCAGGCTCCGTGCTGTGGTAAGTTTTACATCTGCCGCCTTTGCCATGACAACAAAGAGGCACACAAAATGGACCGTTTCAAGGTCACACAAGTCCAGTGTATGAAGTGCAAGCTTATTCAAAAGGTACTTTTTTTTTTTTTTTCAGGTTTGTTTAATGCTTTTGTGATTGTTTTGCGCAGCATATTAATAATTAGTCAAAATGTATACCGGAAAATTCATCACTTAAAATGGACTTTTCTCTGACGTCCTAGTGGATGCTGGGAACTCCGTAAGGACCATGGGGAATAGCGGCTCCGCAGGAGACTGGGCACAAAAGTAAAAGCTTTTAGGTCACCTGGTGTGCACTGGCTCCTCCCCCCATGACCCTCCTCCAAGCCTCAGTTAGATTTTTGTGCCCGGCCGAGAAGGGTGCATGCTAGGTAGCTCTCCAGAGCTGCTTAGAGTAAAAGTTTTAAATAGGTTTTTTATTTTCAGTGAGACCTGCTGGCAACAGGCTCACTGCATCGTGGGACTAAGGGGAGAAGAAGCGAACTCACCTGACTGCAGAGTGGATTGGGCTTCTTGGCTACTGGACATTAGCTCCAGAGGGACGATCACAGGTTCAGCCTGGATGGGTCCCGGAGCCGCGCCGCCGGCCCCCTTACAGAGCCAGAAGAGCGAAGAGGTCCGGAAAAATCGGCGGCAGAAGACGTTCCTGTCTTCAATAAGGTAGCGCACAGCACTGCAGCTGTGCGCCATTGCTCTCAGCACACTTCACACTCCGGTCACTGAGGGTGCAGGGCGCTGGGGGGGAGCGCCCTGAGACGCAATAAAACATGCTTAAACCTTATATGGCTAAAGAAATACATCACATATAGCTCCTGGGCTATATGGATGCATTTCACCCCTGCCAGTTTTCCTAAAAAAAGCGGGAGAAAAGGCCGCTGTGAAGGGGGCGGAGCCTATCTCCTCAGCACACAAGCGCCATTTTCCCTCACAGTTCCGCTGGAAGGAAGGCTCCCTGACTCTCCCCTGCAGTCCTGCTACAGAATCAGGGTAAAACAAGAGAGGGGGGGCACTAATTGGCAGAAAATACATATACAGCAGCTATAGAAGGGAGAAACACTTATATAAGGTTATCCCTGCATATATATAGCGCTCTGGTGTGTGCTGGCAAACTCTCCCTCTGTCTCCCCAAAGGGCTCGTGGGGTCCTGTCCTCTATCAGAGCATTCCCTGTGTGTGTGCTGTGTGTCGGTACGATTGTGTCGACATGTATGAGGAGGAAAATGATGTGGAGGCGGAGCAATTGCCTGTAATAGTGATGTCACCCCCTAGGGAGTCGACACCTGACTGGATGGTCGTATGGAAGGAATTACGTGACAGTGTCAGCACTTTGCAAAAAACTGTTGACGACATGAGACAGCCGGCAAATCAGTTAGTGCCTGTCCAGGCGTCTCAAACACAGTCAGGGGCTCTAAAGCGCCCGTTACCTCAGATGGTCGACACAGACCCAGACACGGATACTGACTCCAGTGTCGACGGTGACGAGACAAACGTAATGTCCAGTAGGGCCACACGTTACATGATCACGGCAATGAAGGAGGCTTTGAACATTTCTGATACTACAAGTACCACAAAAAAGGGTATTATGTGGGGTGTGAAAAAACTACCCATAGTTTTTCCTGAATCAGATGAATTAAATGAGGGGTGTGACAAAGCGTGGGTTTCCCCCGATAAAAAACTGCTGATTTCTAATAAATTATTGGCATTATACCCTTTCCCGCCAGAGGTTAGGGCGCGTTGGGAAACACCCCCTAGGGTAGATAAGGCGCTCACACGCTTATCAAAACAAGTGGCGTTACCGTCTCCTGATACGGCCGCCCTCAAGGAACCAGCTGATAGAAAGCTGGAAAATATCCTAAAAGGTATATACACACATACTGGTGTTATACTACGACCAGCAATCGCCTCAGCCTGGATGTGCAGTGCTGGAGTGGCTTGGTCGGATTCCCTGACTGAAAATATTGATACCCTGGATAGGGACAGTATATTATTGACTATAGAGCATTTAAAGGATGCATTACTATATATGCGAGATGCACAGAGGGATATTTGCACCCTGGCATCAAGAGTAAGTGCGTTGTCCATTTCTGCCAGAAGAAGTTTCTGGACACGACAGTGGTCAGGTGATGCGGATTCAAAACGGCATATGGAAGTTTTGCCGTATAAAGGGGAGGAGTTATTTGGGGTCGGTCTATCAGACCTGGTGGCCACGGCGACGGCTGGGAAATCCACCTTTTTACCCCAGGTCACCTCTCAGCAGAAAAAGACACCATCTTTTCAAACTCAGTCCTTTCGTCCCCATAAGGGCAAGCGGGCAAAAGGCCACTCATTTCTGCCCCGGGGCAGAGGAAGGGGAAAAAGACTGCAGCAAGCAGCCTCTTCCCAGGATCAGAAGCCCTCCCCCGCTTCTGCCAAGTCTTCAGCATGACGCTGGGGCTTTACAAGCGGACTCAGGCACGGTGGGGGCCCGTCTCAAAAATTTCAACGCGCAGTGGGCTCACTCGCAAGTGGACCCCTGGATCCTGCAGGTAGTATCACAGGGGTACAAACTGGAATTCGAGACGTCTCCCCCTTGCCGGTTCCTGAAGTCTGCTCTACCAACGTCTCCCTCCGACAGGGAGGCAGTATTGGAAGCTATTCACAAGCTGTATTCCCAGCAGGTGATAATCAAGGTACCCCTCCTACAACAGGGAAAGGGGTATTATTCCACGCTGTTTGTGGTACCGAAGCCGGACGGCTCGGTGAGACCGATTTTTAAATCTGAAATCATTGAACACTTACATAAAAAGGTTCAAATTCAAGATTGAATCACTCAGAGCAGTGATAGCGAACCTGGAAGAAGGGGACTATATGGTGTCTCTGGACATCAAAGATGCTTATCTCCATGTCCCAATCTACCCTTCTCACCAAGGGTACCTCAGGTTTGTGGTACAGAACTGTCATTATCAGTTTCAGACGCTGCCGTTTGGGTTGTCCACGGCACCACGGGTCTTTACCAAGGTAATGGCCGAAATGATGATTCTTCTTCGAAGAAAAGGCGTCTTAATTATCCCTTACTTGGACGATCTCCTGATAAGGGCAAGGTCCAGGGAACAGTTAGAGGTCGGAGTAGCACTATCTCAGGTGGTGCTACGTCAGCACGGGTGGATTCTAAATATTCCAAAATCGCAGCTGATTCCAACAACACGTCTGCTGTTCCTAGGGATGATTCTGGACACAGTCCAGAAAAAGGTGTTTCTCCCGGAGGAGAAGGCCAGGGAGTTATCCGAGCTAGTCAGGAACCTCCTGAAACCAGGACAAGTGTCAGTGCATCAATGCACAAGGGTCCTGGGAAAGATGGTGGCTTCTTACGAAGCGATTCCATTCGGAAGATTCCATGCAAGAACGTTTCAGTGGGATCTGCTGGACAAATGGTCCGGATCGCATCTTCAGATGCATCAGCGGATAACCCTATCTCCAAGGACAAGGGTGTCTCTCCTGTGGTGGTTGCAGAGTGCTCATCTTCTAGAGGGCCGCAGATTCGGCATTCAGGACTGGATTCTGGTGACCACGGATGCCAGCCTGAGAGGCTGGGGAGCAGTCACACAGGGAAGAAACTTCCAGGGCTTGTGGTCAAGCATGGAAACGTCTCTTCACATAAATATCCTGGAACTAAGGGCAATTTACAATGCCCTAAGTCAAGCAAGGCCTCTGCTTCAGGGTCAGTCGGTTTTGATCCAATCGGACAACATCACGGCAGTCGCCCACGTAAACAGACAGGGCGGCACAAGAAGCAGGAGGGCAATGGCAGAAGCTGCAAGAATTCTTCGCTGGGCGGAAAATCATGTGACAACACTGTCAGCGGTGTTCATTCCGGGAGTGGACAACTGGGAAGCAGACTTCCTCAGCAGACACGACCTCCACCCGGGAGAGTGGGGACTTCACCCAGAAGTCTTCCACGTGATTGTAAACCGTTGGGAAAAACCAAAGGTGGACATGATGGCGTCTCGTCTCAACAAGAAACTAGACAGATATTGCGCCAGGTCAAGGGACCCTCAGGCAATAGCGGTGGACGCTCTGGTAACACCGTGGGGTGTACCAGTCAGTGTATGTGTTCCCTCCTCTGCCTCTCATACCCAAAGTACTGAGAATCATAAGAAGGAGAGGAGTAAGAACTATACTCGTGGCTCCGGATTGGCCAAGAAGGACTTGGTACCCGGAACTTAAAGAGATGCTCACGGAGGACCCGTGGCCTCTACCTCTCAGAAAGGACCTGCTCCAGCAGGGACCTTGTCTGTTCCAAGACTTACCGCGGCTGCGTTTGACGGCATGGAGGTTGAACGCCGGATCCTGAAGGAAAAAGGCATTCCAGATGAAGTCATCCCTACCCTGGTCAAGGCCAGAAAGGATGTAACCGCAAAACATTATCACCGCATTTGGCGGAAATATGTTGCGTGGTGTGAGGCCAAGAAGGCCCCTACAGAGGAATTTCAACTGGGTCGTTTCCTGCATTTCCTGCAAACAGGACTATCTATGGGCCTAAAATTAGGGTCCATTAAGGTTCAAATTTCGGCCCTGTCAATCTTCTTCCAAAAAGAACTGGCTTCAGTGCCTGAAGTTCAGACGTTTGTCAAAGGGGTACTGCATATACAGCCTCCTTTTGTGCCTCCAGTGGCACCTTGGGATCTCAATGTAGTGTTGAGTCTCCTAAAATCACATTGGTTTGAACCACTCACCACTGTGGAATTGAAATATCTCACATGGAAAGTGGTCATGCTGTTAGCCCTGGCTTCAGCCAGGCGTGTCTCTGAATTGGCGGCTTTATCATATTAAAGCCCTTACCTAATTTTTCATTCAGACAGGGCAGAACTGAGGACTCGCCCTCAATTTCTCCCTAAGGTGGTTTCAGCGTTTCACATGAACCAGCCTATTGTGGTACCTGCGGCTACTAGGGACTTGGAGGACTCCAAGTTGCTGGACGTAGTCAGGGCCCTGAAAATATATGTTTCCAGGACAGCTGGAGTCAGAAAATCTGAATCGCTGTTTATCCTGTATGCACCCAACAAGCTGGGTGCTCCTGCTTCTAAGCAGACGATTGCTCGTTGGATTTGTAGTACAATTCAGCTTGCACATTCTGTGGCAGGCCTGCCACAGCCAAAATCTGTAAAAGCCCATTCCACAAGGAAAGTGGGCTCATCTTGGGCGGCTGCCCGAGGGGTCTCGGCTTTACAACTTTGCCGAGCAGCTACTTGGTCAGGGGCAAACACGTTTGCTAAATTTTTCAAATTCGATACCCTGGCTGAGGAGGACCTGGAGTTCTCTCATTCGGTGCTGCAGAGTCATCCGCACTCTCCCGCCCGTTTGGGAGCTTTGGTATAATCCCCATGGTCCTTACGGAGTTCCCAGCATCCACTAGGACGTCAGAGAAAATAAGAATTTACTTACCGATAATTCTATTTCTCATAGTCCGTAGTGGATGCTGGGCGCCCATCCCAAGTGCGGATTGTCTGCAATACTTGTATATAGTTATTGTTACAAAAATCGGGTTGTTTATTGTTGTGAGCCATCTTTTCAGAGGCTCCTACGTTTATCATACTGTTAACTGGGTTCAGATCACAAGTTGTACGGTGTGATTGGTGTGGCTGGTATGAGTCTTACCCGGGATTCAAGATCCTTCCTTATTATGTACGCTCGTCCGGGCACAGTATCCTAACTGAGGCTTGGAGGAGGGTCATGGGGGGAGGAGCCAGTGCACACCAGGTGACCTAAAAGCTTTTACTTTTGTGCCCAGTCTCCTGCGGAGCCGCTATTCCCCATGGTCCTTACGGAGTTCCCAGCATCCACTACGGACTATGAGAAATAGAATTATCGGTAAGTAAATTCTTATTTTTTTACGTTTCATTTTCAAGATGGGAATGCTTTGCCGAAAATCACAATATACAAAATCAGGTTGTGGGCAGTGTGATGTTTAATGTTTAAACTTATGCTGCCGACACAGTTACAATGCTTTAACTAACATACAGATGGAGCCACACTAATCGTGGCTCCATCTGTGACTAGGCACGCCCGCCTGGGCGCACCTAGTCACTGTGAGCGTCTCCGTCTGGACGGGCACGTGCAATGGGAAGCGGCTCTGCACTCCCGGCGTGACTAGGCGGATGGATCGCCTAGTCATGCCGGGAGTGCATGTGTGTTCCTCAGCCAGCAAAGATAACGGAAGCGCCATCTGTAAGTACCATGTCGGCATAGTGTCCTGGACATTGCGCTGCCTGCAAACTGATTGTCTGCATTGCTATTTGTCAGAAATGTAACTACCTCCCTAATCTTCTTCTTGTGATGAATCAGGAAAAGTTTATTTCATTTGTTATTAAGGCTTTCATTTTGATATATCCACTAAATTATGGTCTTTCAACAACCCTGATATGCGGTGTAACAGTCAGCTGCAAAGCTGAATGCTGTTTCAGGGTACAGAAAAATCCAATGCTTCCTGGATTAATATTGGGTCATAATTAATGTCACCATAAAAATGTGCGTATTTGTTACACTTCAGAGATACTGTACATTGGGGTCAGTTCAATTAGGAGCGATGGAGGCAATTTGCCCTTGCAGTGGCATAGAAATGTCGGCATGCAAAACTTGCCCCATTGCAGCTCGTATAGCCCCAGACTCATGGGTATTTGTACACATCTGTCCCTGTGTGTAAAAAAGGATTTTTCCAGGCAGCCTCGCAATCAGTGAGGAAACTTCTGCAGTAAATGCATTCTCTGGGATTTAACACACAGGGAAACCCGTAGATTCCATCCGTTCACACAGGGTTTCCGTGCATTACATGCGGGTTTATTTTAGAATAATTGGATAGCGCCGTGGTTAAACCCAGAGCTTTCCTATTGCAGTAAACCCTGCAGCTCTTTGGATATGTCCCTAAGTGGGGCTTAGGCAACACAGTAGACACTTGTTGGTGTCTGGAGCTGTGCCTTGAAGGTGGCTGGACTTGCAGATAGCTTGGATAGGGGGCTTAGAATAAGGCCAAGGAAGAGGCAAAGCCAAGCCTGGGAGAGATTGGGAGGTAGCGGCATCAAGTAAGAGTCTACTAAACAAATTGGCACCATACATGTTAGAGAGGATTCCAAATGTGAGGTGTGGCTAGGGGTTTATTGTTTTCAGATTCCTTTATACTGTCAATTGAAGCATCTTAAGATTTAAATTTTGTGTTTGTTGGTTGACCATTTTCGTGCACAAGAACACAACACTGACCAAAACGCTACTACTTGAGCTACAGATGTGTCCTTATACATCTTTGCTGCAGTCGCACCAAACAGCTCATCTTGGCACGCCAGGTCCAGTGAGACTCTGCTTTTTTTTTTCTACCAAAATGCATCTTAGACGTAACAATGGTGCAAGTAGGACGTACCAGGAGACTGTGGTGATTAATTTGATATATGACACGTGTAGATCCGTTTGTGACGGAGTCTCTGAATCTGCATATGAAGTGCTGCAATGGAGAGGGGATACGGTCGTTAGGTCGACACAGCTTAGGTTGACCACTAAAGGTCGACATGCATTAGGTCAACATAGTCATTAGGTCGACATGAGTTTTTAAAAAAATACATTTTTTGCCATTTTTTTGGATTTTTTCATACTTAACAATCCACATGGACTACGATTGGAACGGTAACCTGCCCGAAGCACGAGCCATGCGAGGGGACACGGTGCACTAATTGGGGTTCCCCGTCACTTTATGAAGAAAATGACGCCAAAAAAAGTAAAAAAGAAAAACAATGTTGACCTTTTGACCTAATGACCATGTCGACCTATTGTCGTTGTCGACCTAATGCATGTCAGCCTTCCATGGTCGACCTAATGACTGTCGACCTAAGTTGTGTCTACCCAACGACCCATACCCATTCAGAGGCCATGGCTTTTTTCCATACCAAGTTCTGTTGTGCTTCATATACAGCCTCAATCACACACAGATATACAAGTATCACATAAATTAATCGGCATGGTCTCCTGGTGCTTCCTAGCTGAAACGCTTTGTGTCTAAAGACCTAATTCATTATGGATCATTGTTGAGGCTAAGATAGCAATGGCCCTCATTCCGAGTTGTTCGCTCGTTCTTTTTCATCGCATCGCAGTGAAAATCCGCTTAGTACGCATGCGCAAAGTTCGCACTGCGACTGCGCCAAGTAACTTTACTATGAAGAAAGTATTTTTACTCACGGCTTTTTCTTCGCTCCGGCGATCGTAATGTGATTGACAGGAAATGGGTGTTACTGGGCGGAAACACGGCGTTTCAGGGGCGTGTGGCTGAAAACGCTACCGTTTCCGGAAAAAACGCAGGAGTGGCCGGAGAAACGGTGGGAGTGCCTGGGCGAACGCTGGGTGTGTTTGTGACGTCAACCAGGAACGACAAGCACTGAACTGATCGCACAGGCAGAGTAAGTCTGGAGTTACTCTGAAACTGCTAAGTAGTTAGTAATCGCAATATTGCGAATACATCGGTCGCAATTTTAAGAAGCTAAGATTCACTCCCAGTAGGCGGCGGCTTAGCATGTGTAACTCTGCTAAATTCGCCTTGCGACCGATCAACTCGGAATGAGGGCCAATGTTCACATATCTGCTATTGCTAAAATTCACATGTGAAGAGCAGCCCAGAAAGGATAGAAGACACCCATCAATGCTTTTTCAAATCTGCGTGTGCATTAGCAGATTCGCAATGCCCATGCAAAAAATGAACACCATCGTCATTTGCGGCTGACTTCAGCATACTAAAATCAACGAATATGCAGTCTCACCAGGTGCCATGTTTTTGAACACAGCGTTCGCAGATAACGTCAGATACACTCCCTGAAAACGGCCATGACACATCTTCGTTTTCCCAACCACTCCCCACAAACGCCATGTTACCACCTACAAACGGTCATTTCCTGACAATCAAAATGCGTACTCTTTACAATTAGGCTGCGTACGCAAGGCGATCATATTTTGGCTTTCAAGCACAGGCAATGCGTTTGCAGCACATGCATAGTCTGCCGTTAATTGCTCACTGCGTGCAATCTCCCATTTACAAATGGTAGTGAATCAGGCCCCAAGATACATTTTTTCCAAAAAAGATGCCCGATGCTAGCAGAGTTGCATGGGGCCTGTCACCTAGTATTTGAGCTCATATAAATGTTTAACACCTGTTAGTGAAGGTATACTACTAATAGTGATCCAAGTGTGTTTAATATGTGTTATTAACATTAAGGTTATTTATCTAATGGACGGTATCTCCACAGCACTTGTTCTGTGAAAAAAAGAAAATATTTAAATAGTTAATCTTTGGTAACCTTATTAATAATACAGGTTGAGTATCCTTTATCCAAAATGCTTGGGACCAGAAGTATTTTGGATATCGGATTTTTCCGTATTTTGGAATAATTGCATACCATAATGATATACCATGGTGATGGGACCCAAGTCTAACCACAGAATGCATTTATGTTTCATATACACCTTATACACACAGCCTGAAGGTAATTTTAGCCAATATTTTTAATAACTTTGTGCATTAAACAAAGTGTGTGTACATAAACAATTCATTTATGTTTCATATACACCTTATATACACAGCCTGAAGGTCATTTAATACAATATTTTTAATAACTCTCTGTATTAAACAAAGTTTGTGTACATTGAGCCGTCAGAAAACAAAGGTTTCACTAGTTCACTCTCACTCCAAAAATTCCGTAATTCGGAATATTTGGATATGGGATACTCAACATGTATTATACTTTTATTGGAAACATTGATGCTTTGTCATAATCAGTGTTTGTTTGTAGGCGCAGCAGGCGTGTGAGCATTGCAACCACATTTTTGGAGACTATTTCTGCAATATATGCCATCTGTATGACAAGGACAAGAAGCAGTATCACTGTGATGGGTGTGGTATATGCAGGTAATGCCTAAATAATGTTCTCTTGCACATGTAACAGTAGTGTGAGGTAATAACTAGTAGTAAATGTGGAAACATTATTCCATTTAGGTATAATTACATTTCATTAATGAACTATAATCAAATAATACAGCTACAATCTTCTATGCTTTCTTGTTGGTTCCTGTTATTGATCCATTGATTAAGCCACAAACTTTTAGGTTCGCTTAATCCCAATTATTGTGTAACATTGGAAGGGTAAATCCCAGGAAGGCACCGGGTCCTGAGAGGGTGTCACCATCCGCCCTGAGATCATGCGCTGGTCAGCTTGCCCCCATATTCTCCAGGATATTCAGCAAATTGCTAGAGCTGCACAGAGTTCCCTCCTGCCTCACATCCTCCACAATTGTCCCGGTCCCAAAGAAACCTACCATCACAAGCCTGAATGACTACAGACCGATAGCACTGACGTCTGTGGTCATGAAAGTGTTCGGGCGCCTGGTATTGAACCACCTAAAAGTTGTGACCGGCCCACAAGTAGACCCCCTTCAGTTCACCTATCGAGCGAATCGGTGCGTTGAGGATGCTGTCAACCTGGGCCTGCACTACATTCTGCGGCATCTGGACACGCCCGATACCTATGCAAGGGTCCTGTTTGTCGACTTCAGCTCTGCCTTCAATACAATCGTCCCCAGCATCCTCTACCCCAAACTTCTACGCGAAGGGGTCCCGGAAGCTACCTGTCCCTGGTTTGTAGACTTCCTGACAGATTGAAAATAGGTGGTCAAAGTGGGAGAATTCTCCTCCCAAGCACGGTCCATCAGTGCTGGGGCCCCTCAGAGCTGTCACCTCTCACCCCTGCTCTTCTCTCTGTATACCAACGACTGCTCCTCTGAGTCTGTCAGTTAAGATCACCGTCATCGGGCTCATAAAGGATGGGGACGAATTGGCGTACAGACGGGTAGTGGACCGGCTGGCCCAGTGGTGTAGCTACAACAACCTTGAGCTCAAACCACTTAAAACTGGCAAAATGGTAGTGGACTTTAGGAAGAAGCCAGTTGGCGTTCCCCCACTAATCATAGCCGACAGTGTGGTGTCACTAGTGGACTCCTTCAAGTTCCTGGGGACCACAATCTCCCGAGACCTCAAATGGGGGCTCAGTGCTGAGGCCATCATCGGAAAGGTGCAGCAGAGGCTGTTCTTTCTAAGGCAACTTAAGAAGTTCAACATCCCACAGAAGCTCATGCTCCTCTTCTGCTCCGCAATTGTGGAATCTGTATGTGCTCCACGATAATCATCTGGTACAGTTCTGCCAGCGTGAGAGATAAACGCATGCTCCAAAAAGTGGTCTGGTCTGCAGAGAAGTCATTGGAGCGGACCTTCCCCCTGTCCATGATCTGTATCTGTCTAGAGCCCAAAACGGGTGACTGGGATAGTTAAGGACCCACTTCAGCCTGGCCATGGTACGCTCAACCAGACGATACAGGGCCATTCCTACCAGATCCAGCAGAAGCCTCAAAGCTTCTTTCCTCAAGCAGTCCACCTGTTGAACTCCTGACCAACCAACCCCCTGGTAGACCGCCCAGTCGCTCTATTCTATTCTTCTGCACGTAATGAACACTCTGTTCCCTCCGTGTCTGCTGCACTGTAAACTGAAAACAAATCCCTAGTATGCGCAAGTATACCTGGCCAATAAAGCTGATTCTGATTTGACCTCCTTTCCCATCTATAAATGGCAGTTGTTTGTGATCACCTTGTGACATTGCTACATACTATTATACCTTCCATGCAAGGCATTACTAATTGGATGTAGTCACGTTGACAGTCAAAAGGTCGAAACCCGGCATGTCAAAACAATTAAAATGTCGTCAATAGAAAATTTAGTGTTGGCTTTAGGCTGTACCTGTTGAAATCGTGGTGTTTTTATAATGACTTTGTGATTGTCAACAAAACATACAAAACCAATAACTAATAGATCCATGCTAAAATGCAGGTGACTTTAGCAACCATTCTATTTACGGTGTGGTATGTAAAGTAGATATTGAGACTGGAAGCATGTTTTGAATGTTGACATGGATATAATGTCGACATTGCCAGAATATCCACAGTTGGTATGTCAACAGTGTAATTTAGCATTGGCTTGTCATCTAACCCTAACAAGCAGCCTAATCCTAAAAGCGTTTGTTGACATTCTGACCATGTCCGTATTCAGAACATGTCGCATTCTGATTGTCGACTTTAGGACTACATGCTCTATTTACAGTTGGGTCACAATGGGGATGCGGGCCACACCCAGGTGTCACCTGCCATGGGGTGACACCAAAGTGCAGACTCCCCATCAGTGACAGGAGCTGGGTGCTGCACTGTGACATTAGGTGCACTCACACTGGTCTCCAGGGATAGCCGCATCTCCGGGATGCCCGGAGTGACGACAAATGAACTACCCTGTCCCCTGTCGGGATGCCACGTTCAGTGATGTGAACGCTGGCATCGCATATCACACCCGGCAGTATAATGTACACTGTGCATTATACTGACAGTTTGTGACATAGGGGCATATGTTTCAAAGCTTGGAGAACGATCAAGTGGAGAGAAATAAAGTACCAATCAATCTGCTCCTGTCATTTTTAAAATACTGCCTGTAAACTGGCAGAAGCTGATTGGTTGGTATTTTGTCTCATCACAAACTGTAAAGGTGGGCACACACTGGAAGATATATCTGCCGATCAATTGATCGCCAGATATATCTATGGACGGATCGGGCAGTGTGTTGAGCATACACACTGGCCGATCCGTCGGGAAATTACGTCATGAACTGGGCGGGCGTGTACACACGCCCGCCCAGTTCAGCTGTCAATCACCGCCAGCCACAGCAGCAGCATGTGTACGGGCGGTCGGCCGACCACCAGTACACACACAGCGACGCGCCAATATATCGGTAGATATATTGTCCGTCGGCTGTGCTGTGGGGCCGACGCGATACGTCTGTGAACGACGGAGTTCACAGATGTATCGGCCGTACAAACTGGCCGACGGACCCGCAATATATCGAGTGTGTACCCACCTTTAGACTTGTTAGAGCATTAACTGCAGATAGATTTATGTGATTTCTTCAGCAGATAGGTTAGCTATTACAAAAAGTCAATCTGTATTCTACTTAAGGAAAAAAAAAAGAAAAAAAAAAAGTGTTTCAAAATATGTTCTGTTAAGTACTATAATAAGGGTAGAATTAAATTAGCTGTGGGACCTACCGCAAGCTTTTAGCTTCTGGATAAAGTTCCCAGAACCATTCAATTAGCTGTAAGCCCCACTGCTAACATGCAGTAAGGCATAAATTCTGGGACAAGTGCCCGGAGCTATGTAGTTACTGTGTGCATTAAACTCACGGCATGCCCACAAGGGTGCCCTTAATGCAGATTTCTTTTCACACCCTCCTGAAATGAAAGCAGGAATCTGCTGTAAGTGTACCCTCGGGGGCTTGCCACAGGCAGTAATTGTATAGCCCTGGGCACTTAACACAGTAGCTAATAGTCTGCGTAAGTTGCACGGCTAATTGTTTTTTTCTCATATGTGTGTTAATAATTGCATATTACAGTTTCTCAGGCTTTACTATAATGCTTCATTTTTCAAACCTGCATGATGGGTCCTCTTTAAAATAATTTCAATGCACTTTAATATCCTTTTAAACCTAAATATTTTATGTTTGGTCATTTCAGATCATTAAATTTTTCATATTTTTTTTATTTTTAGAATTGGTCCAAGGGAACAGTTTGAACATTGTACAAAATGTAATTTATGCCTGCCATTAAGCTTCAGAGGAAACCATAAGGCAAGAGACCAATATTTGCTTTATCTTTTTCAGACTGTATTGTATGTGTTCATGTGTATGTATATACTGGGTGTATATGTGTGTGCTGCGGACGCATGGCGCATCTTAGTACCATATACAATAAAAGTGCGCTGTACGTCGCAAACACTACATCCCTTAAGAGAAAGCAAGTACAAGCACACATTGTAGGCTGAGGTCCAACGATCAGAGATGTATATATTTGATATTAAAAGGGTATGCATACAGTGTAACTTATGTACAATATATCATTCAGTTATAACACACATGCATGCATATATATATATATATATATATATATATATATATATATATATATATATATATATATAGTTACAGAGTTACAATTGCATAAGAAGCAGTTGTAGTTACATAAGGATCCGTTACAGCCAGCATACTTCACCCTATTTGCTCAATGCACAGTCCTCTCCATCTTTGAATCTGCACCAACAGCAACAAAACAGAGCTTCCTGGGTGAAGGGAAATGCCTATATACTGTGTATTGGGGGAGGTACATGTCTGGAACTGAGTCTTCTGTTATTGGTCCAGGGGAGGGAGATCTCTCATTCATGATGTGTTATTTGTCAGTTCATATGCAAGCAACGTCTAATTTGATGATGCAATTATAGGGGTTAGCCACTGGTTTCTTTCTGCACACATGCTGTCTTTCAGGAAATCCTTTGTTCACTTTAGAATTGTGGCTTCATATTCATACATTTAATCATAACTAATCGTTGCAATGAGCTACAATCTACTCATAGCTATCAAATTAACACACACATTCTCCTGATCATTTTGATACCAAGCATGACATGTTTAACTTGTTCCGTTCCAATAATACATATGTATATGATGTTATAATTCTCTTATATAAATACATTATAATGTCTGGTGCTTGACATGTTTAATTTATGTGTTGTATGAAACCATATCTATGCTACCATATATCGCTGTGCACGCTGTGTGTATGCGCACGCACAGAGACCCATCTGTTTGGAGTTTGTATGTTGTGTGTATGTAATATTTTTGACTTTGACAAAAAAAAAAATATATATATATATACATACATATATATATATATATATTAGATCCAGAGACGTTGCACTCGCATACTGAACTGTCACAACTGCTGGGGTGCAATAGCCAGAGATCAGTCCCTTCCAGAAGCTGTCTCAAGCATAGAAAAAGTGACAAGGAACCAGGCTTCTTCAATAGTGAAAATGAGATTTCTTTAATTCAGCTCACAAAGTTTACAGGGTCAGGGTCAACGTTTCGGTCCTCTATGAACCTTTGTCAAGATCAAAATTTTAGGCTGCCATCTCCCCTGCACACATCCTGCCTGTGGAGCCATAAATACCCTAAGGGACAGCCCACCAATTAGTGGAACGCGGTTATAAAAAGAAAGTTATCTCTGACTGTCTGGTTAAAGCTCATAGACTGCATAATACAGGGGATACCACTGCTCACAGAGCCACTGGGTCCGAACGCATAATCTTCAAAACTAGTTGCAACACTAGATTACCAATTGTGCAAAAATCGGTAAAGAAGAACTGGCATATCATTAAAAGTGATCCCAAATTCAAGACAATCGGTTCGGCGCCACCCCTATTAAGTATACAGCGTGGGAGCAATTTGAAGGATATGCTCCTCAGACCAACAATGAAACCCGCTGTGTCCAATAAGGACCAATGGCTGAATAAACGATATGGCTGCTACAGGTGCTTGCAATGTACCACTTGCAAAACCATGACTAGTGGGCAGTTCTTCAGCCATCCGCTTTATGGCACGAAGATAACACTCCGACACCACCTGACATGTATGATGGATCACGTCATCTATTTTCTGACTTGTCCCTGTGGGAAGATGTATGTCGGTAAGATTATCAGACCGTTCCGTGAGAGAATGAACCAACACCGATCCTCAATTCATTTGGCATACTCAATCGGCAAAACCGACAAACCTGTCGCGGCACACTTCTTGCAACTTCAACATCAACTTTCAACTTTAAGATGCATGATGATTGACTGGGTTCCACCATTACCCCGGGGTGGCGATAGGGGCAAGCTCCTATTAAAGAGAGAAGCCTACTGGATCCACTTTCTCGGGACAGTGTCCCCTAAAGGACTCAATGAACAGAATCCGCTCCATATGTTCATATAGATCTACGTCCATTTTCAAAAATTTTTTACTCCATTTTTTTCTATTTTTCCATTATCCTGACAGTGCTGGGGTGTTCTGGTACCGTTGAGCCTGCTGGCCATGGCTACATGGCACCCCTTGACCCACAGGCTTTAATATTTAGTATTTAATTTTTTGTCTTATGATAAGTGAATCTTTGTGTTTATATACCTTTGAACACGAGGACTCGTCTGTGTGTAGTTTATATGTACTCGCTTGACTAAGGATTTCTTTTCTGCATTGGTGTTCTTGCAATGTTTTGGAATTAAGGAGCTATAAATACAGTGGGAAGCCTATATAACTACCGATATATCCATTGCATTTTTTATCCCGTAGTTATACACTTATTTTTAGCTGTACGATATACTGTATTACTATTTTTGATGACTTGATGGCAGCTATGCATGTCAGTGTGTATATTCACTAACTTTTCTGGGTAAGGTGTTATCTTGACAGCGCCAGCCCTGACATGTTGTAATGATGTAAATTCTGCAATATTACCCACTGCTACACCTATCCCCTGTCCATTGCGCCAGATCAGGCATTGCGTCCTAGTGATACATGCCGGGCTGGTTGCTAAGAGACGCGGGATCATGCGTGCTATGTCAGATGACGCGCGACCGGAAGTGCGCTTTCTGAGACAAGAAGCGTGATGCGTTCCACTGCGCTGGCGTGCGTTCCACCGCCGGGAACTTCTTCCATTTTTCTTCTGTATGGTTATTTCATTATTGCCTTTTTCATTTCTTTTTGCTGCTTGTAGTTATTAACCTATACACACTGGTCTTGGCTTTTTGGTGGACATCACACTAGTATTTTGCTGCAAATAATAGATACAAGCTCCCTATTGGCTAGGAATTAATTGGTGGGCTGTCCCTTAGGGTACTTATGGCTCCACAGGCAGGATGTGTGCAAGGGAGATGGCAGCCTAACATTTTGAACTTGACAAAGGTTCCATAGAGGACCGAAACGTTGACCCTGACCCTGTAAACTATGTGAGCTGAATTAAAGAAATCTCATTTTCACTATTGAAGAAGCCCGGTGAGTGCGTTCCTTGTCACATTTTATATATATATATATATATATATATATATATATATTTTGATAATGTCGATTATCTTTACAGGAATAAAAGCTATACCTTAAACACACCGTCAATACACTTTAAACCTTTAGCCGCTGCGGCCGCTATACTTAGTTCACACTCTACGCACCTTTTACGCTATTTGCGGACAGAGTCCCGTACAGTGTACGGACTTTGCGTACACACGCCGCGCTGACGGTACAAAGTATTCTCAGCGCGTACACACCCAGAGATACACTTAAAACCTTCTATAGCTATGCAATGCAATAATAACAATAATAATACACTTTAAACCTTAGCAGGGCAATGAGCACACAACACCAATTGTGATTAACCGCTGGGTTCCGACACCACAGTGGATTATTTCTGAAAGGGGGTTTACAATACAAATTATACACTACAATACAAACAATATATATAACAGAATAATGGCTACAGTCAATGTACATACGTGAGAATATTCGCGTGCGCTTCCTGGTCCAGTCCTCCGTAATCAAATAGATAACGTTGTGAGTCTTGTCACTGGCCGCTCTGCAGCAGGCTTTATTTATACAAGTCTTCCAAAAGCAATACAATGGATACTGTAATCCCTTTGTCCATTGGACACAGGGATGCACCTTTACAGTACAGGAGAGGTCATAGGTTGATTTGAAAAGGTAGGCGATGTCTTTCTCAACTGCTCTTGTGGGTGGTCTCCTCTGGATTCCTGCCGCATACATAATACAGTAAATACAGTTTATATCTATATTCTGCTTCTGCACATAACTATCCGCAGGAACATGCGATCTTCCGCAGACCAACACCGGAATGTTTCCCTTAAAATACCCTACAGCTGGATACCAAACACCACCTTATAACCTTGTCCTGTCCCCTCTTATCCTGTAAAGGTGAATCCCTTTGTTCTGCAACCATTTAAACAGCTATAACTTTCTGATGTGGTGCAAGGAGACTATGTGTACATTGTGCACTATTTGGATTAAATATGTAATGTGTTTTGATGGCTCTCCACACGTACATAAACTCTGCCGTAAATACCCATACCACGCGCCGATGCGCAGGTCACGCGGGAGCGACCATACGCAAATTGCGGATATGTGCACTCACGGCAGAACAAGTGCACGCGCATTGGGCATATGTGTGCAGTTTATATGTGCTGTGTGTTCTTCAATATTTTTCAACTTTGACAGTCCACCCTTTGGCAGTCACCAATAACTGCCACTATCTAATCACTAAACAGAAAAATATCAATACAATATCTACAGACGATTGGATGGTCGGAGGAGAGTTGTAGGCAGGAAATGTATGACCTAGTGGGATAGTAAAAAGCATGTATGTATGAATCCATGTCTGAGGGGCATGTATCATCGTGCCGTATATGTTTTAGATAAGCTTCGAGGTATTGCGAAGTATACATTAAATCCTTCTTATCCCGTATTAAGGGTCAGTAAATGGGCCAACAAACACTACCGAGCTCTTTTCGGCTTCTTGTTCCAACAAATGGGGTGCACATTTAGTTGATGATACATGGAGGGGGAACATATGTGAGTGCTAGTATATGTGGATATCACCTGTCGACTATGTGTGTCATTAACTGAAGGTTGTAGAGATGAAAATAAGACACATATCTAAAATACATTCACATAACATTTTCATAAACATTCTTGGGTAGGGCTAATGTCTTTTCCGGATGGGTGTATCTGGGCAGAGGGGGAGACAAAGGAAAAACGGGTGAAAGAAACAGGCCATGGAATTAATTTGCAATCCTTATCATAACACTGTCTCTATGGATGGGTCGTAAATTAAATCTGCTGCTATAACAATGCCCTCGCTCCTTAAACTCATCAAACTTGTGCCGTGCTTGCGCCGCGTCTGAATTCGAACACACCTAAATATCAAGCCAATAATTATGACGACTCAAAGGATACAAAGGAGAAACTTTCCTACACTCATAATAACATTTTGAGCCCACTCTCCTAATCCTGGAACCTATTTCGTGGGTTCAACCATGAGACCCAGCCGGTCAGCTCATTACCCACAGCGGTCAGGGTAAGGTTGTGTCTTCTCCGGAACTCCCACTTCAACTGCAATATATCATCCATCTTTTGATCGATAATCTCTGTGGGGTCGTCAGTGCTGTTTGTAATATACGTACAGCACTTCACACCATACTGAGTTGCCAAAGTGACACAGTACCCACCCGTCACGGCTGTGATATAATTAAGGACCATCCTGTGCTGGATCAGTTCCGTCTTGTAAGCTTGTAACTCCCTTCCCGTATACCTGAAGGTGTCGTCATACATCTCAGTGATATTATCTATCAAGTTCGCTAGCGCATGGATATACCTATAATTTATAATTCCTCTGGCAGTACGGGTGATGTCTAATGCGAGAAGGAATTGAATCCTGGTGGATTCGTGGATCAACTCAGAGGCTACGTGCTCTGTCTTCTCTATGAGGTGTCTCTTGACGATGTGTTCATAGCGAGTATGAGTATAAGGAGCCTGAGCACTGCGGTAAACATCTTTCATCTTATCATGGGTTATGGTCATGACCTCTGGCAACACTCTTCCAACATAACACAATCCCTCTGAGTTCGGGGCAAGCCACTTATACGCCTTCCTCCCACATATGAAATAGGCATCATCGGGGAGAATATAGGGGACAGAATATGACATTACCATATTACAAACTTTCCAAGTGAAAACCCTCATCCCTAGTTCTCCCATCTGCTCAGTACAAGTATCAGGCTGGATGATATGAGCACAGTACCCTGGTGATACTTCTCCAACCCACATGGTCTTGCTTCCTCGAGTATACCTATACCGAAAATACCTTCCACTATTGGCTATTTGGCGTACAAGTTCAGAGTCTATGGGTATCCTATCAGCTCTGTGCGAGAAGGCCATTGTCTGTCTGGTTATTCCATGTCACCTCCCAATTTCCCGGTTTTCGGTAATTGGAAATATTGAAACATAATAAGGATCTATCTGCATGATACTGGTGGAGCTTCAAACTAGGGGGCCTAGAAATATTGAATTTCTTGTCCACCGGTCTCCCACCCCATAATTCGAGTACCTCATCTATTGCTAAAGGGTACGGTACTAATCCTGACTTGCTCTGACCTTGAGGTACTTGTGAGCACACCCAGCATTCTGTCTGGTTTAAGACCTTACCCACTAGTGAGTGGTAATCACTCAATGGATGACGGTCCATGTTGATATTAAGGCTGGACTGACATCTCTGGATGCATCCATCCTCGACTATGTTCTCACAATTCCTACAACTGCAATTTTCCTCAGCCAATAACCCCTGTACAGTGCCTCCGAGCTCCCTGACTACCAGATCGCTTTCTGATACTCGCCTTTGCTTGAGTGATGTGTTGCTCTTGAGATTCTACAAATGCATCCCGCCATCAGAACCCATTCCAGATCCTTTCTCGACCTCTCTGGGACCCTCACCGAAACAGACTGTCTTGGTCAACAACAGGATTAACAGGAAAACCCGGAACGCAGTCTCTTGGGGTAAGTCCATCTTGTTAAGGGAAGAGAAAGGAAACAAGAAGGGGGGGAGAAAAAGAAGAAGAGAAGGAGGGTAGTGGGGAATGGAAAAAAACAAAATAAAACTGGTGCGACAACCGCCTCTGGTCTTGTTGTTCTCCGCGCTCAGGTGCCGTCTCAACAGTACTGCCTCTCAACCTTCCCGGAACAGACATTCCAGTGATACGATGTTCTCTACACTCTGCTCTTTGTCACGGGTTCTCTCTGGGTCAGCGACCTTCTTACAGTGGGACGAGTGGACCCAAGTCTCTCTTTCGGCAACCTTTAATGCTGTCGTGCTGGTTAGCAAGACTTGGTACGGTCCTTCCCACCTGTCAATGAGGCAACCTGAGCGTAGAAAATTTCGAATCATTACATAATCCCCAGGTTCAATGTCATGACAATCACTGTTCGGTAGGTCAGGAATCACCAGCTTTAGATTTCTATTTTGATTCCTCAGCTGCTGGCTCATCCTAACCAAATATTTTACAGTCACTTCGTTATTGCATTTCAAATCATCCTGGGGGTCTATCATTACATGGGGTTGTCGGCCAAAAAGAATCTCAAAGGGTGATAGGTTAAGGGGGGGCCTGGGAGTGGTTCTGATGCTATACAATACAAGTGGCAAAGCTTCTGGCCACAACAATCCAGTCTCAGCCATCACTTTGCTAAGCTTGTTCTTAATAGTGCTGTTCATTCTCTCCACCTTCGCACTCGCCTGTGGTCGGTACAGAGTATGCAGCTTGCTGTTAATTCCCATTAGTTTGCACATTACCTGAAAGACTTCACCTGTAAAATAGGTACCCCTATCGCTTTCAATTATTCTAGGGATACCATATCTACACACAAATTCCTGCACAATTTTCTTTGCAGTGAACGTAGCAGTATTTGTGGCAGCAGGGAACGCTTCTACCCAATTTGAAAATACATCAATACAGACTAACACATATTTTAAATTCCTACAGGGTGGTAACTGTATGAAGTCAATTTGTATTACCTGAAAAGGGCCGTCTGTCGGAGGGATATGGGATGGTTCTGTTGGTATTGACTTTCCAATATTCTTCCTCAAGCAAGTAAGACATGTCATTGCTCTATTACCCGCATGAGAAGAGAATCCTGGCGCACACCAGTAGGCTCTCACCAGCTTACACATACCCTCTTTACCCAGATGAGTGAGACTGTGTGCCGCCTCAGCTAAGCTTGGAAGATATGCTCTGGGGGCCACTGGCTTACCGTGTCCACCTGTCCAGAGTCCTGAGGACTCCTGGCCATACCCCTTTGACCTCCAGACCACCTTTTCCTGTGGAGAACACACATTTTGCATTTCAATTAATTTTTGTGTGTTGATTGTGTTGAATGTCATCAGTGATGTGATGTTCGTTTGTATGGGGGTGCTGGCTGCTGATTTAGCAGCTTCGTCTGCCCGGCTGTTACCAAGTGAGATTGGGTCTTGGTTGTAAGTGTGTGCTTTGCACTTGATAACAGCCACTCTGTCTGGTTCTTGTATCGCTGTTAGAATCCTTTTTATGTGGGATGCATGCGCTACAGGTGTGCCAGCTGCCGTCATGAAATTTCTGAGGTGCCATAGGGCCCCAAAATCATGCACTACTCCAAAGGCTTACCTAGAATTTGTGTATATATTGGCTGACTTACCCTTGGCCAATTCACTTGCTCTGGTTAGGGCGACCAGCTCAGCAACTTGTGCTGAGTGCGGTGGGCCCAGGGGTTCAGCTTCTATGATACCTCTGTCATCTACGACTGCGTATCCAGTACACAGGTCTCCCGAGTCCGTCTGTCTGTGGCAACTACCGTCAGTGTAAAAAGTAAAATCTACGCCTTCCAGTGGGTTGTCACTGATGTCAGGTCTTGCAGTGAAAGTCTGATTCAGGTATTCCATACAATCATGCGTATCAGTATCTGTACTAAATCCTCCTTCACCATCATTCTCATCCTCCACCGTTTGTGCCTGTCCAGGCATACTTGGCAGATAAGTTGCTGGATTTAGTGCGCTGCGTCTCTTTATGGTGATGTTTATAGGGGCCATTAGTGCTAATTCCCACATTGTAAACCGTGCCGATGAGACATGTCTGGTTTGGGCGGAGTTCAGTAAGGCTGATACTGCATGAGGTGTATGGATGGTCAGGTTGTGTCCTAACACTACGTCTTCGCTTTTACTTACTAGCAAAGCTATCGCTGCAACACTTCGCAAGCATGTAGGGAGAGACCGTGCTACGGTGTCCAACTGCACTGTAATAAGCTACCGGCCTGCTTGCATCACCTTGTCTCTGGGTTAAAACTCCTGCTGCGCACCCTGCACTTTCTGTACCGTATAATTCAAATGGCTTCCCATAATCTGGCATACCTAATGCAGGTGCCTGTGATAGGCACAGTTTGAGTCTCTCAAAGGCCAATTCGGACTCATCTGTGTGCGAGATCCGATCTGGTTTGTTCGAGGAGACCATTTCTTGCAAAGGTAAAGCCAGTATGGAGAATCCTGGGATCCAGTTTCGGCAGTACCCACACATTCCAAGGAAAGTGCGGATCTGTTGCTGGGTTTGTGGCAGGGTCATGTCGCGAATCGCCTGTATTCTATCAGCGGTGAGATGTCTAAGTCCTTGAGTCAAGCAATGTCCCAAATATTTTACCCTGGTCTGGCACAGCTGCAACTTATCCTTTGAAACCTTGTGTCCCGTATTAGAAAGGTGAAACAGAAGCTGTTTCGTGTCTTTCAAGGACGATTCGAGTGAATCAGAACACAGCAATAAGTCATCGACATACTGTATTAATACTGACCCGCTCTCAGGTTGAAAGGATTGTAAACAGTCATGCAAAGCATGGGAGAAAATACTTGGGCTGTCAATGAAACCTTGGGGGAGATGAGTCCAGGTGTACTGTACTCCCCTGTATGGAAATGCAAAGAGGTATTGGCTGTCAGGGTGCAGAGGGACAGAAAAGAAGGCAGAACAGAGGTCAATGACAGTGAAAAGTTTTGCAGTAGGGGGAATTTGCAAGAGGATGACAGCTGGATTGGGCACTACGGTGAATTGGCTCTCAACTATCTTGTTTATCCCCCTTAGATCCTGCACTAGCCTGTAAACCCTCCCCCCACTCTTTTTCACAGGGAAGATTGGACTATTGGCAGTGCTGGACGTCCTGACTAGTATGCCCTGTTGTAGCAATCGCTCTATGACGGGGTACACTCCTAATTCTACCTCTGGTTTCAGAGGATACTGAGGGATTTTTGGAGCTATCCTACCGTATTTTACTTGCACTACTACCGGAGCTACATTCGCCATCAATCCAGTGTCTTGTCCATCTTTGGTCCAAAGGGAACCCGGTATTTGTGAGATCATTTCCTCTACCTTTGATGGACACTTGTCTATAACAGTACAATGCAACATTAGCCTTTGAGGGGTGTCTAATATATCTTGCACTTCCTGAACGTGATTCTCCGGTATATCCAAGAAGACACCCTCAGTAGTACAGTATATGACACACCGCATTTTACACAATAAATCTCTTCCAAGCAGGTTAGTCGGAGCCGCTGCAGCCAGCAAAATGGAATGCTTGGTTTGCAAGGGCCCTATCGTAATCTCTGCAGGTCTACTCAAAGGGTAGTGTTGCACTATTCCTGTTACTCCCATTGACGAAATTGTTTTAGCCGTGGTTTTCATACCTACAGTTGAATTTAACACTGACCTGGCCGCCCCTGTATCTACAAGAAAAGGTAATGGTACACCAGCTACATCAACCGTGACCTCAGGTTCACTACCAAGGCTAGCAATCAACTTCACTGGCTTCAGACTACAGGTGTGGCCCAACCCCTATGGTGTGATGATACCCTCCCGCAGCGCGTTGGCAGCTACGATATGTGGGGGAGGTAGCTGAGAATTTCCGGAGGTCTGCCCATCTCTCCTTGGGGGGTACCTCCTTGTCTCCCCTGCATGTGGCTCGTAACTTCTCCTATGTGGTCCCTGATCCCAATTATGTGAGTAGTAGTGTGGTTTGTATTCACTGTCTATGGTTCTATCTTGGCTATGCGCTCTACTACTCCTACAGTCTTTGGCAAAATGCCCTTCCTTCCTACAAATGTAGCATATTCTAGGTCTGTCCCAAACAGCAGGGGCTCGGGTTTTTGGCTGATGGTGCTTTGCCATAAGGGCCTGTTTACTTACCGTCATCAGTTTTTCCCCCTGTGACTCCCTGTGTTTAATGATGTTCCTATCATGCTCGACAGTGGACTCTCTCAATGCAGCCACTGAGATACCTCTCCAGTTTGGTAGAGAGGTCTGTACCCTTGTTCTAAGTGCCTCCTTCAACCTGTCCATTAATACTGAAACAGCAACCTCCCTATGATGTGCATTGTCCTTAATATCCTCAACCCCAGTGTATCTAGTCATTTCCTGCAGTGCTCGATGGAAATATTCGGATGCCGTTTCACCTTCCTTTTGTCTTATGGAAAAGATTTTATTCCATTTGACAACAGTAGGGAAATATATTCCTAATTGCAGATTGATTTGTCGTACCTTCTCCTGAGTGTACTCATCAGTGATAGGTACTTCTTCGTCTAAATTGCAATCAGTTATGAACTTCGTGGGGTCAATATTGGAGGGTAAACATATCCGTAGCACTGTTCGCCAATCTTTGTTTGTGGGTTCGGTGGCGTTACCTAACTTTAATGAACCTCTGGCATGCGACTAGATCCTATCTGGGATCGGGAAACTGACATAATTGACCTCAATTCTGTCCGGGACCAGGGACAATGCATGGCAATGTTCCTGATGGGAGTGACTCCCTGAGCGTCAGTCTTCCCATTGGGGACTGCAATCACCCTGACAGGATTTAATTCAATTACATCCTTCTGGTTTGATTCTACAATGTGGGGTGCTATGGTTTCTGCATAATGTACGGTACCGTACTTACCTGTGGACACGACCTCACTTATCCCTCCGCTAGGGGGCCTGACTACTGCTCTTGTTGGTTGGGCCGTGCCCACCTGAGTGTCTTGTATGGTGGCTGCTAGAGAGAGTGCCGATATCGTGCTGGGCTCATCTTCTTGTTCGCAGTCCTGGGGAAAATACAACTGGCAAGGGTTAGGGTTAGTACATTTAGCAATTACACTCTTATTCTGTACCAATGTATCATTGCCTGTAGCCATTTTCTCCCCTACAATATATGGTGGTGGTGCCGTCGCCATTGTTTTCCCGCTAGGCTTGGAACCTACTGCGCGAGCTAATTCCTTTTGCATATCCCCCTCCTGTTGCCATAAATTTAAACAGTCTGTATGTTTAATCCTTTGTTTCTTTGATCTTATCAGACAAATCCTTAACCTTAAGTTCTGTAATACCTCTGGTTCAAAGCTGCCCACTCTAGGTAATGGTACCCTATCATTGTTCATACATATCCACTCATTGCATAAACCTTCTGTGTGTGAACCATATTTTTCACACATGATTAACCTTGCGGAGCCTTTTGGCCACGATTCTGCCTGAACCCTGTCTAAACGTCTCTTACTTGAGCAACTGGCTCCCATATTTGTGGGTCTCTTCTAATACCTTTTAAAAAATTCCCACAAACACCAAAATACTCAATATAAGTAGACGGTGGAAGTATACCTGAGCGCCTTCAACTCGCTCGCGCCCACGCTGGCCAGTACTACCATACACTGTTGATAGCGAAGGCAATGTACCCAGCTTAGGGCTCCTATCAGACCTTACACCGTAATTTCTTTCGGTGGAAGTTCTGTTTGGAATATTTTACTGAGAGAGGCAGTGAAAATTTCCTTTTTGGTTTCTTTCACTGGAATTGTTTGTAGGGTGAAAAACAGAGAAATTAGATAACTATTTTTCACCCTTTCCAGTGAAGCCCACCAGGGAGATTTCCCGAAATTATCAAAGAAAAACCCCTTTGTCTATACAATCACGTCTGCGTATGCTCTTCCACAGATGATACAATAATATCACGTTGCTCTGTGCAGAACAAACGGACGTGTGATGCAATAGCACAGCCTATAGATACTAGTTATCTATATGCCCTACGATTGTTGTAGACCACTTAGTAGACCACCTCAGAGTTGTATGGGATACCACTTAGTCCACTAAGACCACTTTAGTCCACTCCTAATAACGCAGGATTGCGAACCCTACGCCACCGGATCTCTACTAACCCAGTGTGCACACTTAGACCACTTTAGTCCACCTTGTTCACTTAGTTCTTGGGTTCAGTATCCACTCACTCCTGCACTCGCTCACTCAAATGTATTTTATTTTTCTGTACAGAAAATTATCATTCAGACAAGCAACTTTACTCCCAGAGGCAATACAGTAAATAAGGGTTTTATACTAAACTTTGGAAGCTGGGCAATCTTGTGTTATTGTAGCGTGGCTACTGTCTCACTTTTAAACTAAACGAACTATTGTGTAATTTGTACTTAGCGACCGTATTCTTACGCAATTTGCATAAACACGCGACCGTGCTTACGCCGCGTGTGCAGTTCTGTACCTTGTCTGAGACACGTGTACAAAACCGTACGTCCGCAATAGCACAAATCATACAATTTCTATAAATGTGAGCAATATTAACTATAATTGCTCACTTAACACGCCACACAGTTTCTTTTCTGTATAAACCTTTATAACTAGGCCAGACTGCGTTTGTATTTTACACTTACTTCCTTTGTTTATATTACGAATCTAGTAATCTGAATGTTATGGCAACAATGTGGGAGAGTATGCACAGGGTATGGGTGTACGCTTTTGTTGTGTACGCATTTGGCGCCAAAAATAAATTCACAGATTTCAAATAACTTTTTACCTGCTTACCTTACGAGTTCTTACCAGCATTTCTACAAACCATACAGAGCAGACACCATCTAATCAGCAATTAAGTAGGGCTTTCAGTATATCCACCGACCAAGAAAAGGATACGTAGGATCCCCCGTCCACCCTTATGCTGATAGATTATGTCTGCTTGTGACCTGTTAAGCAGTAAAAATGTGGAAAATAGTACGATGCCCCCAATTGATAATGTCGATTATCTTTACAGGAATAAAAGCTATACCTTAAACACACCGTCAATACACTTTAAACCTTTAGCCGCTGCGGCCGCTATACTTAGTTCACACTCTACGCACCTTTAACGCTATTTGCGGACAGAGTCCCGTACAGTGTACGGACTTTGCGTACACACGCCGCGCTGACGGTACAAAGTATTCTCAGCGCGTACACACCCAGAGATACACTTAAAACCTTCTGTAGCAATGCGATAATAACAATAATAATACACTTTAAACCTTAGCAGGGCAATGAGCACACAACACCAATTGTGATTAACCGCTGGGTTCCGACACCACAGTGGATTATTTCTGAAAGGGGGTTTACAATACAAATTATACACTACAATACAAACAATATATATAACAGAATAATGGCTACAGTCAATGTACATACGTGAGAATATTCGCGTGCGCTTCCTGGTCCAGTCCTCCGTAATCAAATAGATAACGTTGTGAGTCTTGTCACTGGCCGCTCTGCAGCAGGCTTTATTTATACAAGTCTTCCAAAAGCAATACAATGGATACTGTAATCCCTTTGTCCATTGGACACAGGGATGCACCTTTACAGTACAGGAGAGGTCATAGGTTGATTTGAAAAGGTAGGCGATGTCTTTCTCAACTGCTCTTGTGGGTGGTCTCCTCTGGATTCCCGACGCATACATAATATACAGTAAATACAGTTTATATCTATATTCTGCTTCTGCACATAACTATCCGCAGGAACATGCGATCTTCCGCAGACCAACACCGGAATGTTTCCCTTAAAATACCCTACAGCTGGATACCAAATACCACCTTATAACCTTAGTCTGTCCCCTCTTATCCTGTAAAGGTGAATCCCTTTTGTTCTGCAACCATTTAAACAGCTATAACTTTCTGATGTGGTGCAAGGAGACTATGTGTACATTGTGCACTATTTGGATTAAATATGTAATGTGTTTTGATGGCTCTCCACGCGTACACAAACTCTGCCGTAAATACCCATACCACGCGCCGATGCGCAGGTCACGCGGGAGCGACCATACGCAAATTGCGGATATGTGCACTCACGGCAGAACAAGTGCACGCGCAGTGGGCATGTGTGTGCAGTTTATATGTGCTGTGTGTTCTTCAATATTTTTCGACTTTGACAATATATATATATATATATATATATATATATATATATATATATATATATATATAAAACAACACAATAGTATCCTTATATTGCGCCTAGATAAAAGCAGCACTGCGGGAGAAATCTCTGTTGGAGAATCTCAATTACACATAGAATAAAAACACAATTCCCAAGCGCGCAGTATTGATTGTATTTGCATAGATTCTTAAACACATTTGTTTAGTAAGATTTCTTTACAGACAGTTTTACAATGTTTGTACAAAGAATTTATAAAAGTCAGTGAGAAATATCCAGGGTATGCTGATGACTTAGACACTCCCTCACTTTAACAAGGTGTGAGCTCGAAAGGGAGTGGGTGTTACCACTTCTGAGACGAGCTTGAATGCAAGCTATTTTTTTAATTCTCAAGGCTATCGTATGACCTTTTATACACAGACTTAAATATTTTTCTGTTCCTACTTTTAATACTGTTACCCCTGATGAAGTCGTATAGACGAAACGCATTGGGTCTGTCAGTCATGAGCTATTAACCCAGTCTATGAAGACACTCCCTTTCGAGCTCACACCTTGATAAGGTGAGGGAGTGTCTAAGTCATCATCATACACTGGATATTTCTCACTGGCTTTCATCTTTTATAAATTCTTTGTACAAACACTGTAAAACTGTCTGTAAAGAAATCTTATTAAACGTATATGTGTTTAATTTGTAATATTAAACCAATGTTTTTACTAATTGGCCTTGGGTCTCTTGTTTGGGTGATTTTCTGGTGAGGGGTTATCTGTTCTAGGACCCCAGGAATTAATATTCTCCAGTGTACAGAGTACATCCAATTGGGTTTCCCTGGAAGAATCTATGTAAACACAAACAATACAGCGCACTTGGGATTTGTGTGTTAATATAAAAAAAATAAAAAATAAAAAAAAAATATATATATATATATATATATATATATATATATATAGTAAAAAGAAACAGGTGGCACTCACAGACTTGCAAACGATGTTGAACAAACTCCACGCCGTGAAGTGTTTATTGGAAACAACATGTGACGTTTCGGGGACACATCCCCTTCCTCAGACCACAAAACAGTGTATACACAGTGAATATATAACATGATAAAACCCCACTTACCCCCACAATCATGACTCTCAGCTGCGTGGACCACGGAGTGCCCCGGCGTCACACATCCCGCACTTCCGGTTTCGGCAACGCGGCCCGGCCGGAAGTGACGCAATCAGGTCAGCCGGTTCCTATGGCGACGCGCTGGGAGCCCTGAAAACAACAACAAAATACATTAGTGACACTATAAAATCTACTGAACTGGCACACACATAAATATAGCGCTCACCTGAGCTAGAGTGCGCCTGCTAAACTGATCATGACTTTTGTGCAAAACAACAATACAACATGTAATAGCTTAAAAACGTTAAAAACAGCCTGTGTGTGCTGCCACCCTGGAAACAGCCTAATCGTGATAGCAATGGTGTTTAGACCTACTACTGTATAGAAAGATTCTGTTTTGTATCATTATCTCTGAAGGCCATTAAATCTGAGAGGCAAATCAACCAAAGGGTGAGTGGGTGATGAGGGCACCATCCCTTACCCGGTATAACCCCACACCTGAACCCTAGCCTATGATGTCTGTCAGGGGTTAAAGAGCAAAATGTGCATATTACAAACCATTACATATGTGGTTTGTGAACATCTGGCTAATGATAAGGCGTTTATGGGCGGTAGTGACAATAGCGGAGACTAATTTATAAAAAGTTAATGAGGCCCAGGGACTCATTTAGCCCCCTAGGGGCCAAACAATCAAGGCGAAAAATCCATTTGGATTCAAGTTGGAGTAACTTTCTCCCTCTATCGCCCCCCCGTGCAGATGCTGGCACATGGTCAATAGCTCTATATCTCAAACTGGCCAAACTGTGTTTATGTGTGGCAAAGTGTCTTGCCACCGGCTGCTCGCTGGCCCCCGTAATCAGGGCTGCACGAATGGCTGACCTGTGTTGAGTTAACCGTACTTTCAATTGGCATTCAGTTTTGCCTACATAGTAGAGCCCGCATGGGCAAACTATCACGTTTTGTGGTCTGAGGAAGGGGATGTGTCCCCGAAACGTCACCTGTTGTTTCCAATAAACACTTCACGGCGTGGAGTTTGTTCAACATCGTTTGCAAGTCTGTGAGTGCCACCTGTTTCTTTTTACTACATGTGGGTGGACTAGCATGTCCACAAGTAAGTGCACCTCAGCCAGTTACTAGGAGGAGTGCCGGGGCAAAAGTCTGGATATATATATATATATATATATATATATATATATATATATATATATATATATATATATATATATATATATATATATAAAATATATGGTAATCAACTTTAGCCATAGTAATTACGATATTCAAATGTGCCATAAGCACTTAATAGCATATTGTACTGCTATACATCTTTATTACTACTCCATGTAGCATGTTAAAATGTGTAGCTTTGCTACATCCAAATCATACTCCTATATTTTTTTTAAGTATAGTTCAAGGTGCATGGATTAAATTTATGGGAAATTTCATATTACAACCAAAGCTCCATCTGTATCCAGATAAAGTAAACAGCCACGTGTTTTTTATGCTTTTAAATAAAAATTGCAGTTTTTGGTTGGGGAAATGGGCAATACATGTACAGTACTACGTTTAATGATTTCTACAGATGAAGCCGTTTATGTTCCCCCAACTACTAACTTTCTAAGGTATATTTAGAATTAATAAAAAAGAAAAACTTTGAACATGCTAGAAAATAGGGAAATGTACATAGAAATAAACCTACTATGACATTTTGACAAATTCCCACGGTTAGCAGTATTTGGTCCCCTGGTCTGTTTCACTGACACTCTGAAGAGTAGAGCACTATTAAGAAACACATACTACAAATGAGATCATAGTTGATATGATTTTACAATTATTGTTGCCTGTGTTGCACACAACAATCATAAATAAGGAATCTCTGTTTTGCACATGTTTAGGTTGTTTTGTGTAATTGTTTATGCACTAAAAATATGTTCAGTGGTGGGTACACACTGTGCGATACGCTCCATGAGCGATATCACATAGTGTATTCCCAGGCCTCCCGACATCGTGCATACACACTGAGCATTACCGCAAACGGTATCGCTCAGTGACCTCATGCCACGGCCAGCCTGTACACTCCGTTTTGGCCGACATAGCCCAAATTGACCTGCATGTACGGCTGACAGAGGGGGTCATTAATGACCTCTGGGAACGTGCATTGGCCATCGTTTGCAGCATACACACTGTGATATTTTAGTCAATATTGCTCAGAATGGGGAAAATAAGCGATATTATATCGCATAGTCTGTATGCACCTTCAAATATAACTTTGAAAGTTGTTTTGGGGCAAATACAAAATATTACAAAACTCCAGTTCATTTATGGAGGGTTTTCCAATATTACTTTGACAAAATTCCTTGTGGCCAAAATACTTTGTCTTTTCATTACAGGTTGAGTATCCCATATCCAAATATTCCGAAATACGCACTTTTTTGAGTGAGATTGTGAAACCTTTGTTTTTTGATGGCTCAATGTAAACAAACTTTGTGTAATACACAAAGTTATAAAAAATATTGTATTAAATGACCTTCAGGCTGTGTGTATAAGGTGTATATGAAACATAAAAGAATTGTGTGAATGTACACACACTCTGTTTAATGCACAAAGTTCTTAAAAATATTGGCTAAAATTAACTTCAGGCTGTGTGTATAAGGTGTATATGTAACATAAATGCATTCTGTGCTTAGATTTAGGTCCCATCACCATGATATCTCATTATGGTATGCAATTATTCCAAAATACGGAAAAATCCGATATCCAAAATACCTCTGGTCCCAAGCATTTTGGATAAGGGATACTCAACCTGTATTGGTTTATGACTTCATGAAGACTGGCTGTGTCTGCAGTATGAGAACCCAGGCTTTGAATTATAGAACACATAAGAGACAGGCCACTGGATAAAAAATAACTGGCAACTCCTCCTTAGAACTATTTTCACTTCTGATTTTTCCAGTACCCTTCATTTTCTTTATGCAGTAAGGAAATGCTTAACGTAATGTGAGTATCAGACATCCAGGCCAATGAAAATCTGTTCACATTCTCCAGTTTGTCACTCAAGCAGTCCCAGAAGCTAGCCAGTAGTACAATAGCACCCATCACTTTGCAATGGCTCTTAAACTCCTTGGAACACTTCATCTTGGTGAATTGCTGCTTTTCATATTCTTTCTTTTTTATTGCGCATTGGTTTAGTTTCCTGGAACTTAGTCTAGTAGATGGTACTGTATATGTGCTGCCGAAATGTGTACAGTGCTTCATGTTATCACTGTTTTCTCTTACGTCCTAGGGGATACTGGGAATCCATTTAGTACCATGGGGTATAGATGGGTTCACTAGGAGCCATGGGCACTTTAAGAAATTGATAGTGTGCACTGGCTCCTCCGTCTATGCCACTCCTACCAGACACAGTTTAGAAAATGTGCCCGGAGGAGTCGGTCACGTCTATGGAAGCTCCTGAAGAGTTTTCTGCATTTATTTTCTGAGTGTGTTATTTTCAGGCAGGACTGGATGGCACCAGCCTGCCTGCTTTGTGGGATTGGAGGGGGGGGAGGAAGCCCAATGCCTAACCTCTCTCAGGGTTAATGGGGACGTCCCGTTCCCCGCTGACAGGACACTAGCTCCTGAAGGAACTATTTGCAAGCCCCACCACAGCGTGTGTACATTCCCGCAGCACGCTGCCACCCCAACAGAGCCAGAAGAATGAAGAGTGGTGAGTACTAAGCCGGCGTCCTGGTTAGCGTGTCTCCCTGGATGGGCTCTTTGTGGGTTACTTGTGCATTTAACTTTTTCCTGTGTGTTTGTTTGCTGTCACTATACAGTATGTCAGGCAAAGAGTGTGTTTTATGTAAAGCACAGTGTTCCTCTTCCCCAAGGGGTTCACTAGTGTGTAGTCAATGTAGTGTCCCTTCCCAGGCTAGCGGGGCAGAACCAGCATGGCTGGACTCCATTAGGGGAATGATTTCCTCAATCTCTACTAAGTTATCTTGAAATGAGAAAGAGACGCAATACTTAAGACAATCTATGACTGAGTTTATGAAAAGAGACTCTGTACCCAAACCAGCGTCTCAGTCACCTGCCATATGTCCGGAAAAACGCACTTTGGCCCATATCCTGCAGTCTGACTCGGATGATGAAGGGTCAGACATGGAGGGAGGGTGAGGTGGACTCAGAGGTGTGGGAGGGTACTCTGTCACTGGGAATAGAGGCACTTATAGAAGCTATCAGAGAAGTTCTGAATATCCCTGATAGGGTGACAGAGGAGAGTGAGGAATCTTATTTTAATATAAAAAAGAAATCCTCAGCCACTTTTCCTGTGTCAAAGGAATTAAATACTCTGTTTGAAGAACCATGGGTTAATCCTGATAGGAAATATCAAATCCCTAAACGGTTATTATCATCCTCTCCTTTTAGGATAGGAAAAAATGGAAAAATCCACCAATAGTGGATGTATCCGTATCCAGGCTCTCACGGAAAATTGTATTGCCTGTCCCGGGTGCAGCCTCCCTGAAAGACGTGGCTGACCGCAAGATTGAGACTACGCTCAAATCTTTATATACAGCTGCGGGGGTGGCCCAGAGACCCACTATAGCATGTGGGTGGATTACGTGAGCCATTGCTAAATAGTCAGGTAACCTAATTAAAGGGTTAGATACCTTACCTCAAAGGGAGATTGATTTGCTCCTGCAACATATACAGGACTCTGCAAACTTTATGGTGGAAGCCATAAAAGAAATATGCTTGCTTAATGCACGCGCTACAGCTATGGCAGGGACTGCATGCAGGGGTCTATGGCTACGCCAGTGGACAGCGGATGCGGACTCCAGGAAAGGCTTGGAAGGCCTGCCTTTCACAGTAGAGGCCTTATTTGGAGATGAACTAGACAAATGGATCTCTAAAGCTACTGTGGGTAAGTCCGCATACCTTCCTTCTGCAGCTCCCCGAGCTAGGAAGGCCAACTCAGGACCCAATTTACTGTCCTTTCGGACTGCCAAGTTTAGCTGCAAGCCCAGGGGTTGTTCTACTGCCAACAGAGGCGCTAGAGGTAAACCACGCAAAAACCAGCAACTGCCGGTTCACAGGAACAGGGCTCAAGCTCTGCTTCCTCAAAACCTTCAGCATGACGGTGGACCAAGATGCCTGGAAGACTGGCAGGTGGGAGCCTGGCTAAAATTCTTCAGTCACATCTGGACAGCATCATGCCAGGATCCCTAGGTCATAGATCTTATTTCCCAGGGCTACAGACTACAGTTCCAGGAGCTCCCACCTCACAGATTCTTCAAATCAGGCTTACCAGTTTCACATTACAGAACGCCATTCAAAAACTGGTACAGACCCAGATCATTGTTCCAGTTCCACCTAATCTGCAAAACAAGGGGTACTATTCAAACTTGTTTGTAGTACCAAAACCGGACTGTTCAGTGAGGCCGATTCTGAATCTCAAGTCGTTGAATCCGTACTTACGAGTGTTCAAATTCAAGATGGAGTCTCTGAAAGCGGTGATCTCGGGTCTGGAGAAGGGGGAATTCCTAGTGTCTCTGGATATCAAGGATGCGTACCTTCACATTCCGATCTGGCCGCATCATCAGGCTTATGTACGATTTGCACTGCAGGACTGTCTCTACCAGTTCCAGGCCCTGCCATTTGGTCTCTCCACTGCACTGAGTGTGTTCACCAAAGTTATGGCAGAGATGATGTTTCTACTCCGCAAACAGGTAGTGAACATAATTCCGTACCTGGACGATCTTCTGATAAAGGCACTGTCCAGGGAGCGGTTGTTGGACAGCACTAGCCTCTCAACCAAACTACTCTTGGATCCTGGGTGGATTCTGAACCTACGAAAATCTCACCTGGACCCGACACAGAGGCTTCCTTTCCTGGGAATAATACTCGACACAGAGTTTCAGAGAGTGTTCCTTCCCTTGGAAAAGTAGATCTATTGAACAAATGGTCCAGATCGCATCTTCACATGCACCAGAGGATCTGTCTGTCGCCAAGAGCCAGGATCTCCCTTCTGTGGTGGCTACAGACTTCTCACCTCGTCGAGGGTCGGAGGTTCATAATTGGATTCTGCTAACCACAGACGCAAGCCTCAGAGGTTGGGGAGCAGTCACCCAGGGGGTGCAGTTTCAGGGATGATGGTCAAGTCAGGAAGTCGTCCTTCCAATAAACATCCTGGACCTCAGGGCTATCTACAATACCCTTCTGCAGGCCTCCTCTCTACTTCGGAATCAGGCCATTCAAGTCCAGTTGGACAATGTGACGGCGGTAACGTACGTTAACCGACAGGGTGGAACAAAATGCAGAACAGCAATGTCAGAGGTGTCAAGAATTCTCCTCTGGGCAGAAAAACATGCTGTGGAGTTGTCGGCGGTCTTCATTCCAGGAGTAGACAACTGGGAAGCAGACTTCCTCAGCAGACACAACCTGCTCCCGGGGGATTGGGGCATTCACCCGGAGGTGTTCCGGTGGTTGACACGTCGGTGGGGATATCCACAAATCGACATGATGGCGTCTCGACTCAACAAGAAGCTCAAGCGGTATTGTTCCAGGTCGAGAGGCCCACAAGCAGTGGCGGTAGACGCTCTAACAACTTCGTGGGTCTACCAGCTGGTATACTTGTTTCCTCCACTTTCTCTGATCCCAAGAATTCTAAAAAGAATAAAAAGAGAAAAGGTTCAAGCAATCCTCATTGCTCCGGACTGGCCACGTAGGGCCTGGTATGCTGATCTCCTCGAGATGCTGCTCGAAGATCTGTGTCCTCTACCTCTTCGCGAGGATCTTCTGCAACAGGGCCTATTCGTCTATCAATACTTACCACGGCTACGTTTAACGGCATGGAAGTTAAACGGCTGATCCTAGCCAAAAGAGGGATTCCTGACCAGGTCATCCGACTATGATCCAAGCCAGAAAGATCTGGAAGAAAAATGTCTCTTGGTGGAATTTCATCTGGGACGTTTCCTGTTTTTTCTGCAGTCGGAAGTGGATGTGGGCCTACGCCTAGTCTCCATAAAAGTCCAGATTTCGGCCTTGTCTATTTTCTTTCAGAAACAATTGGCTTCTCTCCCTGAGGTCCAGACGTTCTTGAAAGGTGTTCTGCACATCCAACCTCCCTTTGTGCCTCCCACGGCACCTTGGGATCTCAATTTGGTGCTGCAGTTCCTCCAATCGGACTGGTTTGAACCGTTGCAGGAGGTGGACGTAAAGTACCTAACATGGAAGACCATCACACTGTTGGCATTGACTTCAGCAAGACGTGTGTCGGAGCTAGGGTCGTTGTCTCAGAAGAGCCCCTACTTTATTTTCCATGAGGACAGAGCTGAACTCAGAACTCGTCTGCAATTTCTTCCTAAGGTGGTGTCTGCGTTTCACATCAACCAACCTATTGTAGTTCCAGTTGTTACGGACACCTCTGCTACTTCAAAGTCTTCGGATGTTCTGAGGGCTTTGAAGGTGTATGTAAAGAGAACAGCTTGTCACGGGAAATCAGACTCACTGTTCGTTCTATCTGATCCCAATAAAATTGGGTGCCCTGCTTCAAAGCAGTCAATTGCACGCTGGATCAGGCTCACTATACAGCCTGCTTATTCCACGGCAGGCTTGCCAGTTCCAAAATCTGTACAGGCCCACTCTACTAGGTCGGTGGGTTCTTCTTGGGCGGCTGCCCGGGGTGTCTCTGCTTTACAGCTCTGCTGAGCAGCTGCTTGGTCAGGTTCGAACACGTTTGGTAAGTTTTACAAGTTCGATAATTTGGCCTCTGAGGACCTTCAGTTTGGTCAATCAGTTCTGCAGGAACCTCAGCAGTCTCTCACCCGATTTCGGAGCTTTGGTACTTCTCCATAGTACTAAATGGATTCCCAGTATCCCCTAGGACGTAAAAGAAAATAGGATTTTAATTACCTACCGGTAAATCCTTTTCTCGTAGTCCGTAGGGGATACCGGGCGCCCGCTCGATGCTTCGTTCTTCCTGCACGATTACTTGGTTAAGTATCCTTGTTTGGTTCAGCTGTTGCTGTTCCTGTTTCAGGTTTGGTTATCATGGCTTTCCTCTTGTTTTGTGTGTGCTGGTTTGTAATCTCACCACTTTGTTTAACTATCCTTCTCTCAAAGTATGTCCTTTTCCTCGGGCACAGTTCAATAGACTGAGTCTGGTAGGAGGGGCATAGAAGGAGGAGCCAGCGCACACTATCAATTTCTTAATGTGCCCTTAGCTTCTAGTGGACCCGTCTATACCACATGGTACTAAATGGATTCCCAGTATCCCCTACAGACTACGAGAAAAGGATTTACCGTTAGGTAATTAAAATCCTATTTTCGCTTGTTGATTCCCAAGTAATTTTTCTTGTACAAATTTGTCAAAAGGTCTAAATGTGCGAAATGTTCTACCACCCTTCATGTAATACCACCAAATTGTACGCGTATCTAAGAGGATTACTGCTGCCATTATCATCTCAATAACTGTTTAACATTTTAGCTGCACTGGGTGTTATGTGGTGCTTTCATTTCATCTACTGCATTCCCTCAACTCCTCTAATTCTAAGTGTAAGAAAAGGCAGGTGTAGGTACAGTTATAATGGACCTATATTATGCCTCACAAGTAGCCGAAGCATCTGCCTCTTCGACCAGCCCTTATTTCCCAGATTCCTTGATCATTGTAGCTCTTTAAGACTTGTTTCCTAATAGTAAAAGCTGCATTAACAAAATCATGTGATTCTCAAAGTATAAAAACCATCCCCTACATGTTTTCCAGTTTTTTTGTTGTCTTCTGTTCCTAGATGAGATTCTTGAATGAGTATTGGCTTTGATATATCTCAAGATGAAGAGATCTGCCCTTGCAGTGCATTGTCAGCGTCTACCGGCTCTCATTCAATTAATGAAGGTTTTCTTGCAAAGTATAGATGACATTCGGTCTCCCTTTAGTTTTCCATGGTCCTATATGAGACCCTCTGCCATGTGTCCCTTTACTTCCTCACTTAGAAGATTCTTTCTCCTACCTTTTTGTTGTCTTTTTTTCATCAGTCTCCATAGAATACCACAAGGCAGTACTTTGAACATTACCCTTTTTCCATCCAAAGGTGGGATCCTTGGTATTATGATCCAAGAATTGGTGGTGTCATCTTGTTGTTTTTTTCCTCAAAATGCAAAGAAGGCTGCAATGTGGTTCACTGTTTGCTAGTGCACCTTTTATAGCTTCATATTTTTTAAGGTCAGTACAAGTGAAATATCTAAGACTACAGGGGACTCGTATTTCACAAGGGTTGTTGTTCCCTATTAGGCGATGCAGCACAGGGCTTCAGTGTGCAAGGCCCCTAGATCAGCTGCCTGCTCATCCTTGTATACCTTTTACTATTTTTACAAGTTGGATGTCATTGTCTTTTTGGAGGTCACTGTCTTTGGCAGGAGTTTCAGGTGGCTTTTACGTTTTTAGGCATTCTTTAACTCCTTTAGAATAGCTTTGGAATATCCCATTGTTTTGTGTCCCACATATAACAATTGAATTAAGTTATTCTTTTTTTTTTTCTTTTTTAGTGCATTGAAAATGTGTCGCGACAGGACTGTCCTATATGTCTGGAGGTAAGAATTTGCATAGAGGGAATACTGTATTAGTGTGTTGTCCATTCTTGTTTTTATGTTGCCAAACATATACTAATATTTCTGCCAGGGTACATTGGTTTTCACAGGGAAACATCGGGGTGTAGAGTGGATCCAGAGGCACCAACAGATAAAACTTTAGCTGTCCCAGGATGCATAGGGGCCTCCTCCATAACCCTGCCTGAAGGCACTGAGAGCTCCGTTTTGAGTTGGTGCCTGGAGTAGCAGGTCACTGAACAGTGGGGCTGCACTGAGCAGCCCTGAAAGCTTTTAAACAAAAGAAGACTTTTCACTTTTCTGACTGGGCTGGCAGAGCTGTATTTCAGAATGACAATCAGCGCTGCAGCTCCATTACCTCCCAAGCAGCGCTGTACACTCCCGTTGGCCTGGTTCCCAGGTACCTGCGGCAGAGGCGTCCCGACTTAGTCACGGTCACAGACTGCTCTCCTGGATCACGTGACTGCTACAAGGGGTCTCCTAGGCGGGACCCGCCATTAAATTGCGTTCCGTCCGCGGCGCAGGCGTGGACACTGTCACTGGGCAGGTACCCCACTAGACCACCAGGGCAATTGGACCACAGGTCAGGTGTATTACCACCTGTTTAGTAAGGCTCCACAGTACCTGTGGTAAAAGTAAAGCATAGGGGAGGCGGTGCTTGACCTGTAGCCCCTCCCCCGACCCAGGGCACCATCTTCTTGCAGATTTCCTGCCCTGGAGCTGCCTCACTCTCTCTCCCTCAAAAAGACTGTGGGTGCCATCTTAACAGCATGGCTGCAGCATGTCTCCAGGATTGCTGGGCAAGGTCTCCCATATAAAGCTGCCTGTGTACAGTGCTGAGACTTTACATTGATTTGAGTATCCTATATGTCTTAGAGACAGCGTTAGTTGGGAAAAGGTGTACATTACAGAGTATATTGTACGTGTATTCTGCTACATACTCCGGTCTATTACCGCGCTGTGATATATAGATATATATATTATAGATTAGATAGATAGCTATATATATATATATATATATATATATATACTGTATATAAGTCCAGTGCAGCTTTATTGTCCTAATAATTTCTGCATTGCATGTGACTGTGTGCCTGTATCTGCTGTGTAGTTTTACTTTGTGTTTCCCAGATATAACTGTCACTATATTCTGTACCCTGGGCTAGGTGCGTTTGGGTCTTACAATATAGTTATACACAGTGTTTATCTATATATCGATATAAGTATATTTCCACTGTGTTACAGCCACGTTATACCCTGTTTTATTCCACAGTTTTTTGCTTTTGTCTGGCTTTATAATTGGACTGTGTTAGCCCATTTGTTGCATATATAATGTCTAACAGAAAGGGCAGTAAATCTGTGGAAGCTCCTGCGCCATGCAGAGCATGCTCCAAGAATTTATCAGAGGGGGAAGTGTTGTTTGATGATCTCTGTACTGCTTGTCATGCACCTCCCAGTCAGTCCGCAGCCCCTGTCATTAGTCAGGAGCCTCCATAGGCAGCCTTCACTACTCCGCTGGGTACTCTAGTGGAGCGCCTATGGGGCCACCAGTGCCATTACCCCCACAAATTGTGCCCATGGTTAATCTGTGGTGTCATCCACTCTGCCTGTAACCACTGTCACCTCACTGAGGGAGCCGACAGATAAGCGTGTTGAAGAGTGCCTAAAATCTGTATATTCCCTTACAGGGTCTATTCATAGACTCACTATAGCTACCTCTTGGGCCGCTAAAGGTATTGAGGCATGTGTTCAGGCGTTAGAGGAGGAGCTGCCCGAGGATATTTCTGACAATGCCAGACAATACCTGTCTCACATTACCACTACCTCTTATTACATTCAAGAGGCGTCCTCTGAGGCGGGAGTATTGGCAGCCAAGGCATCAGCTGCGCCTGTCCAGGTGTGCCGCATAATGTGGTTGAGGTCGTGGAAAGTGGACCTGGACTCCAAAAAGACTTTGGAGGTACTCCCCTCCACTGGGGATATTTTGTTTGGGGAAGACCTAAATAAAATTGTGTCTGATCTGGCAGCTGCTAAGACAGCTTTTCTCCCAACTACTAATCCTTTTGCACAGAAGGCAAATGGTACCACTTTTCACTCCTTTCGGCCTCAAGGGAAAGTAAAAGGTCAGAGATGCCCAAGACAATCTCGTGCTCCAAAAACCACCAAGCCCAAGGCGAAACAGTCTTGGGCCGCCCGTCAGCCTGCTGCATAACATGACAAGCCTGTTGCATGACAGGGTGGGCCTCTCCCTGGGGGACCCCAGGGTGGTTGGCCGACTTCTACAGTTAACCCAGGTCTGGCTCATGGCCACTTCAGACGCATGGGTACTGGAAGTTGTCTCTCACGGGTATGCTGTCTCCTTCAAGAGGCGTCCCCCCCTCACCAGTTCTGCAGTACGGCTTTCCCTTCGAATCCGTTGAAAGCGCAGGCTGTGCAAACGGTTGTAGGGTTCCTCATGAGTACAGGAGTGGTTGTGCCAGTGCCGGGGCATAGCTTATTACTCGACCCTGTTTCTGGTCCTGAAACCCAGTCGGTCTTTCCGGCCTATACTCAACCTAAAATCTCTGAACAAGTTTATGAGAGTGTCCAAGTTTCATATGGAAACACTGCGCTCAATTGTGCTGGCTATGGAACCCGGAGACTATATGGTATCCCTGGATATACAGGATGCATGTCTGCATATTTTGCCATATCGCATCAGCAGTTCCTGCGGTTTGCTATTGGCAACCTTCACTAACAAATTCCAGGCTCTGCCATTTGGTCTGGCTACGGCTCCTCGGATCTTCACCAAGGTCATGGCCGTGATGACGGCCCACCTCCGTCGCCAGGGAATTACAATCCTCCCTTACTTGGACGAACTGCTGATTCTAGCAAATTCTCAAGAAGTCATCCTCAGTCATCTGCAACTGACAGTGAAATTCCTGCAAGCCCATGGGTGGCTAATAGATTGGAAGAAGTCCCAGCAGGTCCCAGCTAAGAGCATGGTGCACCTTTGGGCACTCTTGGACACACACAGTCCTAGACTGTTCCTGTCTCCAGACAAAGTCCTGAAGCTTCAGGACAGGATAAGACACTTAATTCGTCGCCCCGGAGTGTCGATACAGTCTGCAATGCAAGTCCTTGGCCTGATGGTGTCATCCTTTGACATGATGGAGTACGCTCAATTTCATTCTCGTCTTTTGCAACGGTTGATCCTCTCCAAATAGGACGGCCTACCTCATCGGATCAGATACCAGATGGTCTCGTTGACTCCGGAGGTTTGGCTGTCGCTGTGCTGGTGTATCCAGGATGAGCAGTTGTGCAGTCTGCGGGGATGGGGAGAAGTGTTGGAGCAACACTCATTTCTGGGTCGTTGGACCAAGGAGGAATCCCTCCCCCCTATCAACATTTTGGAGCTGAGGGCAGTGTTCTTGGCCTGCCACTGGTACGGAACAGGCCTGTTCAGGTACAGTCAGACGCCACCACGGTGGCATACATAAACCATCAAGGCGGCACTCGAAGTCGCATGGCAATGATGGAAGTGTCAAAAATCATTTGTTGGGCAGAACGCCATCTGTCACCCATATCGGCAGTGTTCATCCAGGTGTCCTAAACTGGGAATCGGACTTCCTCAGTTGCCAGGATGTTCACTCCGGAGAGTGGAACCTTCATCCAGAAGTCTTTCAACTCCTGGTGGACAGGTGGGGCCTACCAGACGTAGACCTCATGTTGTCTCGACACAATCACAAGGTTCCAGTCTTTGGATCACGGACCAGGGATCCTCAAGCAGCGTTCGTGGACACACTGGCAGTTCCGTGGAACTTTCGGCTGCCTTACATATTTCCTCTGGTGTCACTCCTGCCCAAGGTACTGCGGAAGTTCAGGCAAGAAGGAGGAATGCTAATTCTAGTCGCTCCATCGTGGCCCAGACGACATTGGTTCTCAGACCTGCAGGGTCTGTCGACAGATCATCCCCCTCTACTCCCTCAGCATCAAGACCTCCTTGTAGAGGCCCTTGTCTCTACCCGCACCTTGCCAGACTGGCTTTGGCGGTGTGGCTCTTGAAACATCACTCCTTAGGGCCAAAGGATTTACTGAGGCAGTTATTCAAAGTATGCTGAAAGCCCGCAAACCGGCCTGTGCCCGGATTTATTACAGGGTTTGGCATTCTTATTTCACCTGGTGTGCTGATAAGAATTATGATGCTGGTAGATTTAAACCTTCCAGAATTCTGGCTTTTCTGCAAAGAGGCTTGGACTTAGGTCTTCGTCTGGCCTCCCTCAAGGTTCACATATCTGCCTTGTCGGTGTTGGTTCAGCACAAGATTGCTTCTATACCTTCACCTTCATACAATCACTCAGGGGGTTCTACTTATTCAGCCTCCCTATGTTCCCCCTGTGGCTCCATGGGATCTGCCTGTTGTGCTGAAAGCCCTACAAGAGTTTCCCTTTGAACCTCTTGAATCGGTGGATCTTAAATGGCTCATGGCCAAGGTCCTGTTCTTGCTGGCTATTGCCTCTTCAAAACGGGTGTTGGACTTATGCGCTTAGTCCTGTCGTCCACCCTTTTCTGATTTTCCATCGTGACTGGGAAGTTCTACAAACTAGACCAGATTATTTACTTAAGGTGGTGTCATCATTTCATCTTAACCAAGAGATTGTGGTTCTGGCCTTTATCTCTTTGGACTTGTCAACCAAAGAACGTTCTTTGTATGTGGTAAGGGATCTCCGTGTCTATGTGGAGAGGACTGCCTCTGTTAGGCGGTCGGATGCCCTCTTTGTCCAGTTTGGTTTCCACAAACGTGGCTGGCGTGCGAACAAGCAAACCTTGGCCAGATGGATTAGAATGGTGATTGCACATGCTTATGCACAGGCTGGATTCCCAGCTCCAGCTGCGAATAAGGCCCATTCTACTCTGTCTGTTGGACCTTCTTGGGCGGCTCGCCGTGGTGTGTCCGCAGAACAGTTCTGCAAGGTGGCTACGTGGTCCTAAGTCAGGGGTGGGGAACCTTTTTTCTACCGAGGGCCATTTGGATATTTATAAAATCCTTCGGGGGCCATACAAGTCTGCCCCCGCACGCGCCAAAAAAATGGGTGTGGCCAGTTAAAATGGGACGTGATACACACATGCCCCCAATAGTTCAGTGCCAGATCCACAATTGCCCCCACAGTGCCAGGTATACAAATGCCCCTCACAGTGCCAGGTATACAGATGCCCCCACAGTGCCAGGTATACAAATGCCCCTCACAGTGCCAGGTATACAAATGCCCCTCACAGTGCCAGGTATACAGATGCCCCTCACAGTGCCAGGTATACAGATGCCCCCACAGTGCCAGGTATACAAATGCCCCTCACAGTGCCAGGTATACAAATGCCCCTCACAGTGCCAGGTTTACAAATGTCCCCTCTGTGCCAGGTATACAAATGCCCACACAGTGCCAGGTATACAAATGCCCCTCACAGTGCCAGGTATACAAATGCCCCTCACAGTGCCAGGTATACAAATGCCCCTCTCAGTGCCAGGTATACAAATGCCCCCACAGTGCCAGGTATACAAATGCCCCTCACAGTGCCATGTATACAAATGCCCCCACAGTGCCAGGTATACAAATGCCCCCAAAGTGCCAGGTATACAAATGCCCCATACAGTGCCAGGTATACAGATGTCCCCACAGTGCCAGGTATACAAATGCCACTCACAGTGCCAGGTATACAGATGTCCCCACAGTGCCAGGTATACAACTGCCCCTCACAGTGGCAGGTATACAGATGCCCCCACAGTGCCAGGTATACAAATGCCCCTCACAGTGCCAGGTATACAGATGTCCCCACAGTGCCAGGTATACAAATGCCCCTCACAGTGCCAGGTATACAGATTCCCCCCACAGTGCCAGGTATACAAATGCCCCTCACAGTGCCAGGTATACAGATGACCCCCACAGTGCCAGGTATTCAGATGACCCCCGTCCCGCTTACCGCTCCTTTCGGCGGGGACACACGGAGGAGAGCGCGACTATGTTGGGCGGCGGCGGGTAAGACTTGAAACCAGCCGCCGGTTCGAGAGCCAATCAGAGCTTGCGGACCGGCAGCCGCGGCTCCTGATTGGCTGCCGGTCCGCGAGCTCTGACTGGCTCACGAACCGGCGGCTGGTTTCTAGTCCTACAAGCCGCCGCCCGACAATAGCCGCGCTCTCCTCCATGTGGTGCCAGCTGAGACACGCTGCCGCCGGGCTGTGCGGCGGCGTGTCTCACTGAGAGGAGCGGGTGGGCCGGACCAAACGGCTTCGCGGGCCTTATACAGCCCGCGGGCCGGAGGTTCCCCACCCCTGTCCTAAGTGAAAACATTTCTTAGGTTCTATGCCTTTAATACCGTCGCCTCCCAGGATGCCTCCTTTGGACGCCGGATTCTCGCATCCGCTAAGTCGCGTCCCCTGCTTTGAGGAACTGCTTTAGGACACCCCCAGTGTTTCCCCGTGGAAACCAATGTACCCTGCTGCAGAAAAGGAGCATTATGGTAGACTTACCATTGTTAACGCTCTTTCTGCGAAGTACATTGGGTTCCACAGGGCGCCCACCCTGACGTACCTAGCTTCTTTGGGTTTGTATGGCATTGGCCACTCGTACCTTCTCCTGTCGTGAGAATGTGTTCTTATGTGACTAACATCTGCCTTCTCTCTTGCCTGCTCCTGCATTGGACTGTTTATCAAAACGGAGCCCCTATGCCTCCTGGGACAGCTAAAGCTTTACCTGTTGGTGCCTCTGGATCAAGATCCACTCTACACCCCCCGATGTTTCCCTGTGGAACCCAATGTACTTCACAGAAAGAGATTTAACAATGGTAAGTCTACCATAACTACTCTTATACTGTACAGATTTTTCAATAGAAGCATGATAAATGGCACAGCGCTAAAGTTATTAAGTATAGACTCCAGAAGGTTTTTTTCTGCCAACTATTGCTTTGCCAGGTCAAAGGCAAAAAAACCAACAACATTAATTTAAAGTTGTTCATTAAGGATATACATACATATATACATGCATATGTATATATGTATGAATATCAATGACGTTCAGTGTTGAAAATGGAGCTCATCTACTATATAACATACAGTATAATATAAAGTGGAAAATATTCTAGGTGATGAGATTAAAACACCTTCACTTTTCTTGTTGGCGGCAACCAATCCTCATAGCACCTAATTGTACTTCTGGCAGGTATTGTATCTAGCATATGAGTATAGGAATTTTGAAAGGCACCTTCTAGGTGTAGTGTTAAAATTGATATTAATGAAAGTGCACACACATAAAGTGGGTTGTATGATTTCAGTCTGTTTTCTCCCACCACGAATTGATCAAGTGGATGTATAAGGGCTTGTGCAGTCACATGAAGGGTTACATACGTTATCCCGGCGGGCGGGATGTCGGCTGTCAATATCCTGACAGTGGCATCCTGCCCACCAGATTGCCGGCAGCGGGTCGAGCGCTAAGAGTCACACGTTAGGATCTATTCCCACGAGTGGGAGTAGCACTGGTGTGCCAGCATTCTGGCTTTCGGGATTTCGGCGTCAGTATCTTGAACATTGGGATCCCGACAGCCAGCTTTTTAACTGCATCCCCACATAAATTGTCCCTTCTCTGAATACAGATGAAGATCCGCATCTATTTCCAAACATGACTGTATTGTCCAGCTTCATACAAGTGCTTTTATTGCTGTCATATAGACATACAATATTGGATGTTTCTCTAGCATCCATAAGGGATATTGGGGAAACTAGTACGATGAGGTATAGGGGTATATGCAATTAGCGGCGAATCGCGGCAATTTTTCGCCCGTTTTTTAATTCGACCGTCGAATTCCGGCAAGTGGGTGCCGGAATTCAACATATTCAATAAAAAACGGATTCGACAGTCCCGCTGTCGAAAAACGGACGATTTGACGGATTTTGATCCGATTTTTAAAAAAACGGTAAAAAACCCGAAAAAAAATTGCGTGGGGTCCCCCCTCCAAAGCATAACCAGCCTCGGGCTCTTCGAGCCGGTCCTGGTTCTAAAAATCCGGGGAGAAAAATGACAGGGGATCCCCCGTATTTTTAAACCAGCACCAGGCTCTGCGCTTGGTGCAAAAAATACGGGGGACAAAAAGAGTAGGGGTCCCCCGTATTTTTTACACCAGCATCGGGCTCCACTAGCTGGACAGATAATGCCACAGCCGGGGGTCAATTTTATACAGCGCCCTGCGTCCGTGGCATTAAATATCCAACTAGTCACCCCTGGCTGGGGTACCCTGGGGGAGTGGGGACCCCTTCAATCAAGGGGTGTCCCCCCCCCCCCCCAGCCACCCAAGGGCCAGGGGTGAAGCCCGAGGCTGTCCCCCCCCCCCCCCCCCCCCCCCCATCCAAGGGCTGCGGATGGGGGGCTGATAGCCTTGAGAAAATTGAAAGAATATTGTTTTTTTCCAGTAGTACTACAAGTCCCAGCAAGCCTCCCCCGCAAGCTGGTATCTTTTTTTCTTTGCATCATGTGCTGTTTGGGGACTATTTTTTAAATCTGCCATCCTGTCTGACACTGCAGTGCCAGTCCTAGATGGGCCAGGTGTTTGTGTCGGCCACTTGGGTTGCTTAGCTTAGTCACACAGCTACCTCATTGCGCCTCTTTTTTTCTTTGCAGCATGTGCTGTTTGAGGACTATTTTTTTGAAGTGCCATCCTGTCTGACACTGCAGTGCCACTCCTAGATGGGCCAGGTGTTTGTGTCGGCCACTCGGGTCGCTTAGCTTAGTCATCCAGCGACCTCGGTGCAAATTTTAGGACTAAAAATAATATTGTGAGGTGTTCAGAATAGACTGAAAATGAGTGTAAATTATGGTTATTGAGGTTAATAATACTATGGGATCAAAATTACCCCCAAATTCTATGATTTAAACTGCTTTTTAGGGTTTTTTGTAAAAAAAAAACGAATTGAAAACACACCCAATCCGGCGAAAAATTTTCAGGGAGGTTTTGCCAAAACGCGTCCGAATCCTAAACACGGCCGCGGAACTGAATCCAAAACCAAAACACAAAACCCGAAAAATGTCCGGTGCACATCACTAAACAGTACCCTTGTCTAGATAGTCCCCCTTAGCATTTAGCCACTTCATTTGCACTTCTCCCCCTCCAGGGTCTGTGGGGATTTTACAGTTGGTGCTGGTCTGTAACTTGTGTCCAGCTCACTACTGCAGATGCTGGAACCTGTACTCGTATGTACAGCCTCATGGTTTTTTGACTAGGCTATGGTCTGAACCATTTTAAGTTACCTAACCGCTCCCCAGGCAGCGTGGCTTCTGCTGTCCTCTAGTTATGTGAGGCAATCACGTTTTTGTCCAATCTACTGATCTTGTTTGATGAGTCTTCGCCAATTGTTTGGTATGCCACTTACTATACCCCTGTCTATTGCTTTGGGGGTTTAGCACTATCGTGTGTGTGTGTGTGTGTGTGTGTGTGTGTGTGTGTGTGTGTTTCTGAGATGACGTTATAGTTTTTGTGGGGGTGCGTTGAATCCTCACAGATCTCTACATCTTTGAATTACAATATGCAGCTTTGAGGAATACAAAATTTGACTGTGGAGTGGATGGGCCTCATGCTTGAAGATACAAAAGCCTGTAACCTATGGGAACATCTTTATCTGGAAGGGAATACAAAATAAAAATTGGAAGTTATGGTAGCATTGTTTACATTTTCTTTTAATCGTTGTAGCTTGCTGTGCATCGACATCCATCTTAGGGAGTCAATCAGATCTGATCGCTGGGCTGCGTTTTCTTTTTCATCCACTAGGGGTCACTGGAGTACTCTTGGGATATGGACGGCTTTAGCAGAACAAGGCACTGAATATTTAAATTTAGTAACACTCCTCCCCTCCATATTCCCAGAGTACCTCAGTGTTTTTTCTGTGCTCACAGCAGTGACAAGCACGAGTGCTAGCTCTGCAGCACATATACTTATTTTATTTTTTATTTTATTTTTTTCTAAACTTTATTTACACATCCCTTCCCCCCTTACCAAAAGGCGTGGGTCCGGGATAGTGGAAGCTGCTACAAGCAGCTGCTGGCGTGTCGGTCCTCACTAAAAGAGCACCCTCACAGCCAAGAGCAGATCATTCTGCAGAAAGGCTGGACGGAGCTTACAGAAGAAGCCCCGTCATAGCCCCTCAGGTAGGGAACATTGTTTGTGCGCGCTGCTAACTGCCGCCCGCCGCCGCTGGTTTGTGTAACACAGCATCCCGCCAGAGCCGCCCGCCGCCTCTATACACATGCCGCTCACAGCGCCGTACGCTCCGGCTCCCGGCGCCCACTCCCCGGCAACCGCTCCCCGATGGAAGACCACAGCCGCCGCGTCCCGCCGCTATACAGCGCGCTCCCCGGCTCCCTGCACCAGATCTCCGGTTCACTGTAATAACGGTACACGGAGCACAAGGGGGGAGGGGGGGACGAGTCTCCTCACAGCAGCGCAGCTGCAAAGGGGGGGGGGGGGGAAGGTGTTTGTTGTACATAGGAAAGGCTGCTGGGTTGTGGTATAATTACATAGGCTGTTAAGCCTATGTTAACAGGGTTGATTTTGTTTAACGTGTTGGTTACAGGTTATAGACTTTACATATGGGGTTTAACCTGAACTGTGATTGTTAGTGTAAGCATGGCATGGTGGCCATTTTAACCATGCTTCCTGTTCAATCCTGTTTCTATTTCAGTTTGGAAGATCCTGTTATAAACGCTTATTTACATACAGGACTAAAAGCAACACTTTAAAAAGACATTTCATACACTTTAAATGAAGCCGCTGCGGCCGCTATACTTAATCCACAATCTACGTACTTATTACACCATTAGTGTACAGAGTCCCGTACCGTGTACGGACTTTGCGTACAAACGCCGCGCTGGCTGTACAAAGTACACACAGCGCATTCACACCCAAAGTTACACAGTGAACCCTTAACAGATATGCATGCGATAGTAATACACTTTAAACCTTAGCAGGGAAAGGAAAACACGACACCAGATTTGTATTTAAACTGCTAGGTTCCGACACCACAGCATATTATTACTGAAAGGGGGTTACAATCACAAAGCAATACAATACAATAGAATAATGGCTATAGTCAATGGTACATACTTGTTTGAATTTCGCCGCGCTACCCAGTCTGGTCCTCGATCATCTAGATAAATAACTTTGTGAGTCTTGAGAGAGAGAGAGAGAGAGAGAGACCAGGCCTGCAGCTAGCTCCTTTTATATAATCTTCCAAAATTTAACACAATGGATACTGTAATCTCTTTGTCCATTGGACACAGGGATTGTCATTTACAGTACAGGAGAGGTCATAGGTTGGTTTGAATAGGTGGGCGATGTCTGTTCAAGATGCACTTGTGGGTGGTCTCCTCTGGGTTCCCACCACATACCTAATGTACAGTAAATACAGTTTATATCTATATTCTGCTCCTGCACATAACTATTCGCAGGAACGTGCGATCTTCTGCAAACCAACAATGGAATATTACCCTTAAAATACCCTACAACTGGATACCAAACACCACCTTATAACCTTGTTCTGTCCCCTCCTATCCTGTAAAGGTGAATCCCTTTGTTCTGATACCATTTAAACTGTTGTAACTTGCTGGTGTGATGCAGGGAGACTATGTGTACATTGTGCACTATTTGGATTAAATATGTAATGTGTTTTGATAGCTTTTCCATGTGTCCACAAACCCTACCGCAAATACTGATACCACGCGCTAATGCGCAGGACCGCGGGAGCAACCATACGCAAATTGCGAATATGTGCACGCACGGCAGAACAAGTACACGCACGAGGCAATGTGTGTGTAGTTTGTACGTGATGTCTGTACTGCAATATTTTTCGACTTCGACAGTCCACCCTTTGGCAGTCACCAATAACTGCCACTACCTAATCAATAAACAGAAAAATATCTATACAATATCTACAGAAGTTTGGATGGTCGGGGGAGAGTTGTAGGTGGGAAATATATGACCTAGTGGGATAGTAAAAAGCATGTATGTATGAATCCATGTCTGGGGGGGCATGTATCATCCTGCCATATATGTTATACATAAGCTTCGAGGTATTGCGAAGTATACATTAAATCCTTCTCATCCCGTATTAAGGGTCTGTAAATGGGCCAACAAACACTACCGAGCTCTTTTCGGCTTCTTGTTCCAACAAATGGGGTGCACATTTAGTTGATGATACATGGAGGGGGAAACATATGTGAGTGCTAGTATATGTGGATATCACCTGTCGACTATGTGTGACATTAATTGGAGGTTGCAGAGATGAAGATAAGACACATATATAAAATACATTCATATAAACATTTTGGGTAGGGCTGATGTCTTTTCCGGATGGATGTATCTGGGAAGAGGGGGAGACAAAAAAAAACGGGTGAAAGAAACAGGCCATGAAATTCATTTGCAATCCTTATCATAACACTGTCTCTATGGATGGGTCGTAAATTAAATCTGCTGCTATAACAGCGCCCTCGCTCCTTAAACTCATCATATTTGGGCCGTGCTTGCGCCGCGTTAGAATTCGAACACACCTAAATATCAAACCAATAATTATGACGACTCCCAGGATACAAAGGAGAAACTTCCCAACACTCATAATGACATTCTGAGCCCACTCTCCTAAACCTGAGAACCATTTGCGTGGGTTCAACCATGAGACCCAGCCGGTCAGTTCATTACTCACAGTCGCTAAGGTAAGGTTGTGCTTCCTCCTGAACTCCCACTTCAACTGCAAGATATCATCTATCTTTTGATCGATGATCTCCGTTGGGTCGTCAGTGCTGTTCGTATTATAAGTACAGCACTTCATACCATATTGAGTTGCCAGAGTAACACAGTACCCACCTGTCACGGCTGTGACATAATTAAGAACCATTCTGTGCTGAATCAGTTCCTTCTTGTAAGCTTGTAACTCCCCGTATACCTGAAGGTGTCGTCATACATCTCAGTGATATTATCTATCAAGTTCGCTAGCGCATGGATATACCTATAATTTATAGTTCCTCTGGCAGTATGGGTAATGTCTAATGCGAGAAGGAACTGAATCCCAGTGGATTCGTGGATCAAATCAGAGGCTGCGTGCTCTGCCCTATCTATGAGGTGTCTCTTGGTGATGTGCTCATAGTGAGTATAATTATAAGGAGCCTGAGCACTGCGGTGAACGTCTTTCATTTTATCATGGGTTATGGTCATGACCTCTGGTAGTACGATCCCAATATAACACAATCCCTCTGAGCTCGGGGCAAGCCACTTGTACGCCTTCCTCCCACATATGAAATAGGCATCATCTGGGAGAACATAGGGGACAAAATATAACTTCACCATATTACAAACTTTCCAAGTAAAGAAACCCATCCCAAGTTCTCCCATCTGCTCAGTACAAGTATCGGGCTGGATGATATGAGCACAATACCCTGGCGATACTTTTCCAACCCACATGGTCTTGCTTCCACGAGTATACCTATACCGAAAATACCTCCCACTGTTGGCTATTTGGCATACAAGTTCAGAGTCTATGGGTATCCTATCAGCTCTGTATGAAAAGGTCATTGTCTGGTTATTCCACGCCACTTCCCAATTTCCCGGTTTTCGGTAATTGGAAATATTAAAACACAATAAGGACCTGTCTACATGATACTGGTGGAGCTTTAAACTAGGGGGCCTAGAGATATTGAATTTCTTGTCCACCGGTCTCCCACCCCGCAATTCGAGTACCTCATCTATTGCTAAATGGTATGGTACTAATCCTGACTTACTCTGACCTTAAGGTACTTGTGAGCACACCCAGCATTCTGTCTGGTTTAAGACCTTACCCACTAGTGAGTGGTAATCACTCAACGGATGGCGGTCCATGTTGATATTAAGGTTGGACTGACATCTCTGGATGCACCCATCCTCTACTATATTCTCAGAATTCCTACAAATACAATATTCATCAGACAATAACCCCTCACAGTTCCTCCGAGCTCCATGACTACCAGAGCGCTTACTGATGCCAGCCTTTACTAAAGTGATGTGCTGCTCCTGAGATCCTACAACTTCGTACTCGCCATCAGAACCCATTCCAGATCCCTGCTCGACCTCTCTGGGACCCTCACCAAAACAAACTGTCCTGATCAAAACCAGAATTACTAACAGAACCCTAAACGCAGTCTCTTGTGATCGATCCATTTCGTTAGGGGAAAGGAGGAAAATAAGAAGGAGAAAAAGAAAGGAAAATGCAGAGGGATGTGAAAAAAGAAAAATGGTACGACAACCGTTCTAGATCTTGTTACTCTCTGTGCTCAGATGCCCTTCAACAGTCCTGCCACTCAACTTTCCCGGAACAGACACTCCAGTGATATGAGATTCTTTACACTCTGCTCTTTGTCACGAGTGCTCTCCGGGTCAGCGACCTTCTTGCAGTGGGACGAGTGGACACAAGTTTCTCTTTGGCGACCTTCAATGCTGTCGTGCTGGTTAACAAGACTTGGTATGGTCCTTCCCACCTGTCTATGAGGCAACCTGAGCGTAAGAAATTTAGAATCATTACATAATCCCCAGGCTCAATGTCATGACAATTACTGTTCGGTAGGTCAGGGATCACCAGCTTTAAATTTCTTTGTTGATTTCTCAGCTGCTGGCTCATCCCAACCAAATATTTCACAGTCACTTCATTATTACATTTCAAATCATCCTGGGGGGTCTATCATTACATGAGGTTGTCGACCAAAAAGAATTTCAAAGGGTGATAAGTTAAGGGGAGACCTGGGAGTGGTTCTGATGCTGTACAACACTAGTGGCAAAGCTTCTGGCCACAGCAATCCAGTTTCAGCCATTAATTTGCTCAGCTTGTTCTTAATAGTGCTGTTCACTCTTTCTACCTTTGCACTTGCCTGTGGACGGTACGTATGCAGCTTGCTATTAATTCCCATCAGTTTGCACATGACCTGAAAGACTTCACCTGTAAAATGGGTACCCCTGTCACTTTTAATTATTCTAGGGATACCATATCTACACACAAATTCCTGCACAGTTTTCTTTGCAGTGAACGTAGCAGTATTTGTGGCAGCGGGGAACGCTTCTACCCAGTTGGAAAATACATCAATACAAACTAACACATATTTTAAATTCCTACAGGGTGGTAACTGTATGAAGTCGATTTGTATTACCTGAAAAGGTCCATCTGTAGGAGGGATATGGGATGGCTCTGTTGGTATTGTCTTTCCAATATTCTTCCTCAAGCAAGTAAAGCATGTCATTGCTCTCTTACCTGCATGAGAAGAGAATCCTGGCGCACACCAGTAGGCTCTTACCAGCTTGCACATACCCTCTTTGTAGGAAAAAACTGTGTTCCCTAATGCACACCGAGTGAAAAATATTACTACATAATAGTCAGATAATACGGAGATCTTAGTTGCGTATATCTGCAGATATAGGGTTAAGCCCCCAGGCCGATCGACAAGGCTTCTCCGTCACTGGGGGTCCCTAATACTAGGTATGGGTCCGGGGTGCAGGACCCCACGATGTCAGCACAGGTCGGCCACCCCAGGTCAGCACACAGGTGAAAATTAATAGGGGTTAATAAGAAGCACAGAAGTGCTATGTAAGTGGTGTGATTAAAATAATATATACAATGTGATGGGGAAAATCATAAGTGTTAATAAAGTGATAGGGTGTGCCGACCTGAAGCAGCCCAGCCATACCGACACAGGGGCCACCGCACCCCACACCCACCCCATGAATAATTACAAATATGTCTGGGTTAAATTCCCAGTGTAAAGCCACATGGTAATGGCTCCTACAGCATCTGAGAGCCAGCTTACCTGGGTATACCCCTGGCTTCCCCTATGGCACTCGGGAGTCAGCAATCCCTCCTAATGCTGACCCATCTATGCCTCTCTAAATACAATACACAAAATGGAAAGCTGCTCAATCAGATTGTAATGTCACTCAGGTGCTAAAAGGGAGGGGTAATTCTGTGTAGGAAAAAACTGTGTTCCCTAATGCACACAGAGTGAAAAATATTACTACATAATAGTCAGATAATACGGAGATCTTAGTTGCGTATATCTGCAGATATAGGGTTAAGCCCCCAGGCCGATCGACAAGGCTTCTTTGCCCAGATGAGTCAGACCGTGTGCTGCCTCAGCTAGGCTTGGAAGATATGCTCTGGTGGTCACCGGCTTACCTTGTCCACCTGTCCACAGTCCTGAGGATTCCTGGCCATACCCCTTTGCCCTCCAGACTGCCTTTTCCTGTATGGAACACAAATTTTGCATTTTGATTAATTGTTGTGTGTTGATCGTGTTAAATGTCATCAGTGATGTGATGTTCGTTTGTATGGGGGTGCTTGCTACTGATTTAGCAGTTTCATCTGTACGGCTGTTACCAAGTGAAATTGGGTCTTGGTTGTAAGTGTGTGCTTAGCACTTGATAACAGCCACTCTGGTTCCTGTATTGCTGTCAAAAGCCTTCTGATGTGGGACGCATGCGCTACAGGTGTGCCAGCTGCCGTCATGAAATTTCTGCGGCGCCATAGGGCCCCGAAATCATGCACCACTCCAAAGGCATACCTTGAATCTGTGTATATATTAGCTGACTTACCCTTGGCCATTTCACATGCTCTGGTTAGGGCGACCAACTCAGCAACTTGTGCTGAGTGCGGTGGGCCCAGGGGTTCAGCTTCTATAATACGTTCGTCATCTACAACTGCATATCCAGTGCACAAGTCTCCCGATTCTGTCTGTCTGTGGCAACTACCGTCAGTGTAGAAGGTAAAGTCTACTCCTTCCAGTGGGTTGTCACTGATGTCAGGTCTCGCAGTGAAAGTCTGATTCAGGTATTCCATACAATCATGCGTATCAGTGTCTGCACTAAATTCTCCTTCACCAACATTCTCATCCTTCACCCTTTGTGCCTGTCCAGGCACACTTGGCAAGTAAGTTGCAGGATTTAGTGAGCTGCATCTCTTAATGGTGATGTTTACCGGGGCCATCAGTGATAATTCCCACTTTGTAAACCGAGCAGATGAGACATGTCTGGTTTGGGCTGAGTTTAGTAAGGCTGATACTGCATGAGGTGTATGAATGGTCAGGTCATGTCCTAACACTACGTCCTCGCTTTTACTTACCAGCAAAGCTATCGCTGCAACACTTCGCAAGCAAGTGGGGAGAGACCGCGCTACAGTGTCCAACTGGGCACTGTAGTAAGCTACCGGTCTGCTGGCATCACCATGTCTCTGAGTTAAAACGCCTGCCGCGCTCCCTGCACTTTCTGTACCGTACAATTCAAAGGGCTTCTCATAATCTGGCATACCTAATGCAGGTGCCTGTGATAGGCACTGTTTGAGTCTCTCAAATGCCAGTTCGGACTCATCTGTGTGCGAGATCCGTTCTGGTTTGTTCGAAGAGACCATTTTTTGCAAAGTTAAAGCCAGTATAGAGAACCCTGGAATCCAGTTTCGACAGTACCCACACATTCCAAGGAAAGTGCGGATCTGTTGCTGCGTTTGTGGCAGAGTCATGTTGCGAATCGCCTGTATTCTATCAGCAGTGAGGTGTCTCAGTCCTTGAGTCAAGCAATGTCCCAAATATTTGACCCTGGTCAGGCACAACTGCAACTTATCCTTTGAAACCTTGTGTCCCGTTTGGGAAAGATGAAACAGAAGCTGTTTCGTGTCTTTCAAGGACGATTCGAGTGAGTCAGAACACAACAATAAGTCATCAACATACTGTATTAGTACTGATCCACTCTCAGGTTGGAAGGATTGTAAACAGTCATGCAAAGCCTGGGAGAAAATACTTGGGCTGTCAATGAAACCTTGGGGGAGACAAGTCCAGGTGTACTGTACTCCCCTGTATGTAAAGGCAAAAAGGTACTGGCTGTCAGGGTGAAGAGGGACAGAAAAGAAAGCAGAACAGAGGTCAATGACAGTGAAGAATTCTGCAGTAGAGGGAATTTGCATGAGTATGATAGCTGGATTGGGCACTACGGGGAATTGGCTCTCAACTATCTTGTTTATCCCCCTTAGATCCTGCACTAGTCTGTAACCCCACCCCCCACTTTTTTCACAGGGAAGATGGGGCTATTGGCGGTGCTGGATGTCCTGACTAGGATGCCCTGCTGTAGCAGCCGCTCTATGACGGGGTACACTCCTAATTCTACCTCTGGCTTCAGAGGACACTGAGGGATTTTTGGAGCTATCCTACCATGTTTTACTTGTACTACTTCGGGAGCTACATTCGCCATCAATCCAGTGTCTAGTCTATCTTTGGTCTAAAGGGAACCCGGTATTTGTGAGATCATTTCCTCTACCTTTGATGGACACTTGTCTATAACAGTAGAATGCGACATTAGCCTTTTGGGGTGTCTAATATATCTTGCACTTCTTGAGCGTGGTTCTCAGGTATATCCAAGAAGACACCCTCAGGAGTACAGTATATGACACACCGCATTTTACACAATAAATCTCTGCCAAGTAGATTAGTCGGAGCCGATGCAGCCAGCAGAAAAGAATGTTTGGTTTGCAAGGGCCCTATCGTAATCTCTGCAGGTCTACTCAAAGGGTATTGTTGCACCGTTCCTGTTACTCCCATTGCCGAAATCATTTTTCCCGTGGTCTTTATACCTGACGTGGAATTCAACACTGACCTGGCCGCCCCTGTATCTACAAGAAATGGTAATGGTACACCAGCTACATCAACCGTGACCTCAGGTTCGCTTCCAAGGCTAGCAATCAATTTCACTGGCTGCAGACTACAGGTGTAGCCCAACCCCTATTGTGTATGGGTACCCTCTCGCAGCGCATTGGCAGCTACAATATGTGAGGGGGGTAGCTGAGAATTTTCAGAGGTCTGCCAATCTCTCTTTGGTGGGTACCTCCTTGTTTCCCCTCTATGTGGCTCATAATCTCTTCTATATAGTCCCTGATCCCAATTATGTGAGTTGTAGTGTGGTTCGTATTCTGGTCTAGGGGGTCGGTGTATATGTTATGTGTACCTTTATTCCTACAGTCCCTTGCAAAATGTCCTTCCTTTTTACAATAGAAGCATATTATTGACCGTGACTTACCATCAGGGGTCTGGAGTTTTGGCTGACGTGATTTTGTTGTAAGAGCATTTATACTTACTGTCATCAGCTTATCCCCCTCTCTGTGTTTACTGATGTTCCGGTCGTGCTCGATAGCGGATTCTCTCTATGCAGCCACCGAGATACCTCTCCAGTTAGGTAGAGAGGTTTGTACTCTTGTTTTTAATGCCTCCTTTAACCCGTCCATTAACACAGTAACAGCTACCTCCCTGTGATGCGCATTATCTTTAATGTCCTTGATCCCAGTGTATCTAGACATTTCCTGCAGTGCCCGATGGAAATATTCGGATGCCGTTTCACCTTCCTTTTGTCTTATGAAGAAAAGTTTATTCCATTTGACAACAGTAGGGAAAATAAGAATTTACTCACCGGTAATTCTATTTCTCGTAGTCCGTAGTGGATGCTGGGAACTCCGTAAGGACCATGGGGAATAGACGGGCTCCGCAGGAGACTGGGCACTCTAAAAGAAAGATTAGGTACTATCTGGTGTGCACTGGCTCCTCCCTCTATGCCCCTCCTCCAGACCTCAGTTAGGGAAACTGTGCCCGGAAGAGCTGACACAACAAGGAAAGGATTTGGAATCCAGGGTAAGACTCATACCAGCCACACTAATCACACCGTACAACTTGTGATAACCATACCCAGTTAACAGTATGAACAACAACTGAGCCTCCTTGTACGGATGGCTCATAACAATAACCCTTTAGTGAAGAAATAACTATATACATGTATTGCAGAGAGTCCGCACTTGGGACGGGCGCCCAGCATCCACTACGGACTACGAGAAATAGAATTACCGGTGAGTAAATTCTTATTTTCTCTGACGTCCTAGTGGATGCTGGGAACTCCGTAAGGACCATGGGGATTATACCAAAGCTCCCAAACGGGCGGGAGAGTGCGGACGACTCTGCAGCACCGAATGAGCAAACTCAAGGTCCTCCTCAGCCAGGGTATCAAACTTGTAGAATTTAGCAAATGTGTTTGAACCCGACCAAGTAGCAGCTCGGCAAAGCTGTAAAGCCGAGACCCCTCGGGCAGCCGCCCAAGAAGAGCCCACCTTCCTTGTGGAATGGGCTTTTACTGATTTAGGATGCGGCAGTCCAGTCGCAGAATGTGCCAGCTGAATCGTGCAACAGATCCAGCGAGCAATAGTTTGCTTTGAAACAGGAGCACCCAACTTGTTGGGTGCATGCAGGATAAAGAGCGAGTCAGTTTTCCTGACTTCAGCCATCCTGGAAACATAAATTTCTCTGACGTCCTAGTGGATGCTGGGTACTCCGTAAGGACCATGGGGAATAGACGGGCTCCGCAGGAGACTGGGCACTCTTAAAAGAAAGATTAGGTACTATATCTGGTCTGCACTGGCTCCTCCCTCTATGCCCCTCCTCCAGACCTCAGTTAGAATCTGTGCCCGGCCAGAACTGGATGCACTCTAGGGGCTCTCCTGAGCTTCCTAGAAAGAAAGTATTTGTTAGGTTTTTTATTTTCAGTGAGATCTGCTGGCAACAGACTCACTGCTACGTGGGACTGAGGGGAGAGAAGCGAACCTACCTGCTTGCAGCTAGCTTGGGCTTCTTAGGCTACTGGACACCATTAGCTCCAGAGGGATCGAACACAGGCCCAGTCCTCAGTCGTCCGGTCCCGGAGCCGCGCCGCCGTCCCCCTTGCAGAGCCAGAAGAACGAAGAGAAGTTGAAAATCGGCGGCTGAAGACTCCGGTCTTCATTAAGGTAGCGCACAGCACTGTAGCTGTGCGCCATTGCTCCCTCTGCACACCACACACTCCGGTCACTGATGGGTGCAGGGTGCTGGGGGGGAGGGGGTGCCCTGGGCAGCAATTAGAGTACCTTACATGGCTAAATAGCACATAATACAGCTAATAAACTGTATATGTGCATAACTCCCGCCATAAAGCATATAAAAAAGCGGGAGAAGTCCGCCGAGAAAGGGGCGGGGCTATCTTCCTCAGCACACGGGCGCCATTTTCTCTTCACAGCTCCGCTGGAAGGCAGCTCCCCAGGCTCTCCCCTGCAGTTTCCAGGCTTCAAGGGTAAAAAAGAGAGGGGGGGCACTAAATTTAGGCGCAAACTGTGTATAATAAGCTGCTATAGGGAAAAATCACTCACTTTAGTGTAAATCCCTGGTTATATAGCGCTGTGGTGTGTGCTGGCATACTCTCTCTCTGTCTCCCCAAAGGACTTTGTGGGGTCCTGTCCTCAGTCAGAGCATTCCCTGTGTGTGTGTGCGGTGTGTCGGTACGGCTGTGTCGACATGTTTGATGAGGACGCTTACGTGGAGGCGGAGCAGGAGCCGATAAGTGTGGTGTCGCCCCCTGCGGGGCCGACACCAGAGTGGATGGATACGTGGAAGGTATTAACCGACAGTGTCAACTTCTTGCATAAAAGGTTCGATGATGTAACAGCTTTGGGACAGCCGGCATCTCAGCCCGCGCCTGTCCAAACGTCTCAGAGGCCATCAGGGGCTCAAAAACGCCCGCTACCTCAGATGGCAGACACAGATGTCGACACAGAGTCTGACTCCAGTGTCGACGAGGATGAGACAAATGTACAATCCACAAGGGCCATCCGATGTATGATTATGGCAATGAAAAATGTGTTGCACATTTCTGACATTAACCCGGTTACCACAAAAAAGGGTATTATGTTTGGGGAGAAAAAGCAGCCAGTGACTTTTCCCCCATCTGATGAGTTAAATGAATTGTGTGAAGAAGCGTGGTGTTCCCCAGATAAGAAACTAGTGATTTCTAAACGGTTACTAATGGTGTACCCTTTCCCGCCAACGGATAGGCTACGCTGGGAGACATCCCCTAGGGTGGACAAGGCGCTCACACGCGTATCAAAAAAGATGGCACTGCCGTCTCAGGATACGGCCGCCTTAAAGGAGCCTGCAGATAGAAAGCAGGAGGCTATCCTGAAGTCTGTGTATACACACTCAGGTACTATACTGAGACCTGCTATTGCTTCAGCATGGATGTGTAGTGCTGCAGCAGCATGGTCTGATTCCGTGTCAGATAACATTGATTCCCTTGACAGGGATACTATTTTGCTAACTATAGAGCATATTAAAGACGTTGTCTTATATATGAGAGATGCACAGAGGGACATTTGCCGGCTGGCATCTAGAATTAATGCAATGTCCATTTCTGCCAGGAGAGTATTATGTACTCGGCAGTGGACAGGTGATGCTGATTCTAAAAGGCACATGGAAGTTTTGCCTTATAAGGGTGAGGAATTGTTTGGGGACGGTCTCTCGGACCTCGTGTCCACAGCAACAGCTGGGAAGTCGACCTTTTTACCTCAGGTTCCCTCACAGCCTAAGAAAGCACCGTATTATCAAGTACAGTCCTTTCGGCCTCAGAAAGGCAAGCGGGTCAGAGGCGCGTCCTTTCTCCCCAGAGGCAGGGGTAGAGGGATAAAGCTGCACGAGACAGCCAGTTCCCAGGAACAAATATCCTCCCCTGCTTCCACTAAGTCCACCGCATGACGCTGGGGCTCCACAGGTGGAGCCAGGTGCAGTGGGGGCCCGTCTCCGGAACTTCAGCGACCAGTGGGTTCGCGCACAGGTGGATCTCTGGGTTCTACAGGTATCTCAGGGATACAAGCTGGAGTTCGAGACGTCTCCCCCTCGCCGTTACCTCAAATCAGCCTTGCCTGCTACTCCCAAGGAAAGGGAGGTAGTACTGGCGGCAATTCACAAGCTGTACCTCCAGCAGGTGATAATCAAAGTTCCTCTCCTTCAACAGGGACGAGGTTACTATTCCACAATGTTTGTGATACCGAAACCAGACGGTTCGGTGAGACCCATTCTAAATTTGAAATCCTTGAACACTTATATAAGGAAGTTCAAGTTCAAATTGGAATCGCTCAGGGCGGTTATTGCAAGCCTGGAAGAGGGGGATTTTATGGTGTCACTGGACATCAAGGATGCTTACCTACATGTCCCCATTTACCCACCTCACCAGGAGTACCTCAGGTTTGTGGTACAGAACTGCCATTACCAATTCCTGAGGTTGCCGTTTGGTCTATCCACGGCACCGAGGGTGTGTACCAAGGTAATGGCCGAAATGGTGATACTCCTTCGAAAGAAGGGAGTTATAATTATCCCGTACTTGGACGATCTCCTTATAAAGGCGAGGTCCAAGGAGCAGTTGTTGATTGGAGTAGCACTATCTCAGGAAGTGACTCTGAATATCCCAAAGTCGCAGCTGGTTCCTACGACGCGTCTGCTGATATTGGGCATGTTTCTGGACACAGAACAGAAGAAGGTGTTTCTCCCGGAGGAGAAGGCCAAGGAGTTGTCATCTCTGGTCAGAGACCTCCTGAAACCAAAATAGGTGTCGGTGCATCATTGCACGCGAGTCCTGGGAAAGATGGTAGCTTCTTACGAAGCAATTCCCTTCGGCAGGTTCCATGCAAGGAACTTTCAGTGGGACCTGTTAGACAAGTGAGGATCGCATCTTCAGAGGGCCAGGGTGTCTCTGCTGTGGTGGCTGCAGAGTGCTCATCTTCTCGAGGGCGCAGATTCGGCATTCAGGACTGGGTCCTGGTGACCACGGATGCAAGCCTCCGAGGTTGGGGAGCAGTCTCTCAGGGAAGAAACTTCCAAGGACAATGGTCGAGTCAGGAGACTTCCCTACACATAAATATTCTGGACCGAGCAATAGTCTGCTTAGAAGCAGGAGCACCCAGCTTGTTGGGTGCATGCAGGATAAACAGCGAGTCAGTTTTTCTGACTCTAGCCGTCCTGGAACCTAGATTTTCAGGGCCCGGACTACGTCCAGCAACTTGGAAGCCTCCAAGTCCCGAGTAGCCGCAGGCACCACAATAGGTTGGTTCAAATGAAACGCTGATACCACCTTTGGGAGAAATTGGGGACGAGTCCTCAATTCTGCCCTGTCCATATGGAAGATCAGATACGGGCTTTTACATGACAAAGCCGCCAATTCTGACACACGCCTAGCTGAAGCCAAGGCCAACAGCATAACCACCTTCCACGTGAGATACTTTAGCTCCACGGTCTTAAGTGGCTCAAACCAGTGTGATTTCAGGAAATCCAACACAACGTTAAGATCCCAAGGTGCCACTGGAGGCACAAAAGGGGGCTGAATATGCAGCACTCCCTTAACAAACGTCTGAACTTCAGGCAGTGAAGCCAGTTCTTTTTGAAAGAAAATAGATAGGGCCGAAATCTGGACCTTTATGGATCCTAATTTTAGGCCCATAGTCACTCCTGACTGTAGGAAGTGCAGGAATCGACCCAGCTGGAATTCCTCTGTAGGGGCCTTCCTGGCCTCACACCAAGCAACATATTTTCGCCATATATGGTGATAATGTTTTGCTGTCACGTCTTTCCTAGCCTTTATCAGCGTAGGAATAACTTCATCCGGAATGCCTTTTTCCGCTAGGATCCGGCGTTCAACCGCCATGCCGTCAAACGCAGCCGCGGTAAGTCTTGGAACAGACAGGGCCCCTGCTGTAACAGGTCCTGTCTGAGAGGCAGAGGCCATGGGTCCTCTGAGATCATTTCTTGTAGTTCTGGGTACCAAGTTCTTCTTGGCCAATCCGGAACGATGAGTATAGTCCTTACTCCTCTCTTTCTTACTATCCTCAGTACCTTGGGTATGAGAGGAAGAGGAGGGAACACATAAACCGACTGGTACACCCACGGTGTCATTAGTGCGTCCACAGCTATCGCCTGAGGGTCCCTTGACCTGGCGCAATATTTTTTTAGCTTTTTGTTGAGGCGGGACGCCATCATGTCCACCTGTGGCAGTTCCCAGCGATTTACAATCTGTGTGAAGACTTCTAGATGAAGTCCCCACTCTCCCGGGTGGAGGTCGTGCCTGCTGAGGAAGTCTGCTTCCCAGTTGTCCACTCCCGGAATGAACACTGCTGACAGTGCTAGCACGTGATTCTCCGTCCATCGAAGAATCATTGTGGCTTCTGCCATTGCCATCCTGCTTCTTGTGCCGCCCTGGCGGTTTACATGGGCGACCGCCGTGATGTTGTCTGACTGAATCAGTACTGGTTGGTTTTGAAGCAGGGGCTCTGCTTGCCTCAGGGCGTTGTAAATGGCCCTTAGTTCCAGTATATTTATGTGCAGTGAAGTCTCCAGACTTGACCACTGGCCTTGGAAGTTTCTTCCCTGAGTGACTGCCCCCCATCCTCGGAGGCTTGCATCCGTGGTCACCAGGACCCAGTCCTGTATGCCGAACCTGCGGCCCTCGAGAAGATGAGCACTCTGCAGCCACCACAGCAGAGACACCCTGGCCCTTGGGGACAGGGTGATCAACCGATGCATCTGAAGATGCGATCCGGACCATTTGTCCAGCAGATCCCACTGAAAGATCCTTGCATGGAACCTGCCGAAGGGAATTGCTTCGTAAGAAGCCACCATCTTTCCCAGGACTCGCGTGCAGTGATGCACCGACACCTGTTTTGGTTTCAGGAGGTCCCTGACCAGAGATGACAATTCCTGGGCCTTCTCCACCGGGAGAAACACCTTCTTCTGTTCTTTGTCCAGAATCATGCCCAGGAAAAGCAGACGGGTCGCAGGAATCAGCTGCGACTTTGGGATATTCAGAATCCAGCCGTGCTGTTGCAACAATTCCTGAGAGAGTGCTACGCTGACCAACAACTGCTCTCTGGACCTCGCCTTTATGAGGAGATCGTCCAAGTACGGAATAATAACTCCCTTCTTCCGAAGGAGTATCATCATTTCGGCCATTACCTTGGTAAATATTCTCGGTGCCGTGGACAGGCCAAACGGCAACGTCTGGAATTGGTAATGACAGTCCTGTACCACAAATCTGAAGTACTCCTGGTGAGGTGGGTAAATGGGGACATGCAAGTAAGCATCTTTGATGTCCAGCGACACCATAAAATCCCCCTCTTCCAGGCTTGCAATGACCGCTCTGAGCGATTCCATTTTGAACTTGAATTTCTTTATATAAGTGTTCAAGGACTTTAAATTCAGAATGGGTCTCACCGAACCGTCCGGTTTCGGTACCACAACATTGTGGAATAGTAACCCCTTCCCTGTTGAAGGAGGGGGACCTTGATTATCACCTGCTGGAGGTACAGCTTGTGAATTGCCGCCAGTACTACCTCCCTTTCCCTGGGAGCAGCTGGCAAGGCAGATTTGAGGTAACGGCGAGGGGGAGTCGCCTCGAACTCCAGCTTGTATCCCTGAGATACAATTTGTACAGCCCATAGATCCACTTGTGAGCGAACCCACTGGTTGCTGAAGTTTCGGAGACGCGCCCCCACCGCACCTGGCTCCGCCTGTGGCGCCCCAACGTCATGCGGTGGACTTAGTGGAAGCAGGGGAGGATTTTTGTTCCTGGGAACTGGCTGCCTGGTGCAGCTTCTTTCCTCTACCCTTGCCTCTGGCCAGAAAGGATGCTCCTCTGACCCGCTTGCTTTTCTGAGGCCGAAAGGACTGCACTTGATAATACGGCGCTTTCTTAGGCTGTGAGGGAACCTGAGGCAAAAAAGTCGACTTCCCAGCTGTTGCTGTGGATACGAGGTCCGAGAGACCGTCCCCAAACAATTCCTCACCCTTATAAGGCAAAACCTTCATGTGTTTTTTAGAATCGGCATCACCTGTCCACTGCCGAGTCCATAATACTCTCCTGGCAGAAATGGACATTGCATTAATTCTAGATGCCAGCAGGCAAATGTCCCTCTGGGCATCCCGCATATATAAGACGACGTCTTTTATATGTTGGAGGGTTAGCAAAGCAGTATCCCTGTCGAGGGAATCAATGTTGTCTGACAGGGTATCAGTCCATGCTGCTGCAGCACTACACATCCATGCTGAAGCAATAGCAGGTCTCAGTAGAGTACCAGAGTGTGTATACACAGACTTCAGTATAGCTTCCTGCTTTCTATCCGCAGGCTCCTTTAGGGCGGCCGTATCCTGAGACGGCAGTGCCACCCTTTTAGATAAGCGTGTGAGCGCCTTGTCCACCCTAGGGGATGTTTCCCAACGTAACCTATCCGTTGGCGGGAAAGGGTACGCCATCAGTAACCTCTTAGAAATCACTAGTTTCTTATCAGGGGAACTCCACGCTTCTTCACACAATTCATTTAATTCATCAGATGGGGGAAAAGTCACTGGCTGCTTTTTCTCCCCAAACATAATACCCCTCTTGGTGGTAACCGGGTTAATGTCAGAAATGTGCAATACATCTTTCATTGCAGTAATCATGCATCGGATGGCCTTTGTAGACTGTACATTTGTCTCATCCTCATCTACACTGGAGTCAGACTCCGTGTCGACATCTGTGTCTACCATCTGAGCTAGCGGGCGTTTATGAGCCCCCGACGGCTTCTGAGTCGCCTGGGCAGGCGCGGGCTGAGACCCCGCCTGTCCCAAGGCTGCTGCGTCATCGAACCTTTTATGTAAGGAGTTGACACTGTCGGTTAAGACCTTCCACATATCCATCCAGTCAGGTGTCGGCCCCCGTCGGGGGCGACACCACATTTATCTGCCCCTGCTCCGCCTCCACGTAACCCTCCTCATCAAACATGTCGACACAGCCGTACCGACACACCGCACACACAGGGAATGCTCAGACTGAGGACAGGACCCCACAAAGTCCTTTGGGGAGACAGAGAGAGAGAGTATGCCAGCACACACCACAGCGCTATATAACACAGGGATTCACACTATAAAAAGTGATTTACCCAATAGCTGCTTAAATATCTTATTTGCGCCTAAATTTATGTGCCCCCCCTCTCTTTTTTACCCTTCTTGTATCAGGATACTGCAGGGGAGAGCCTGGGGAGCTGCTTCCAGCGGAGCTGTAAAGGGAAAATGGCGCTGGTGTGCTGAGGAAGAAGGCCCCGCCCCCTCAGCGGCAGGCTTCTGTCCCGCGTTTTCTGTAACTTAATGGCGGGGGGTTTTACATATATACAGTTAACTGACTGTATTATGTGTATTTTATGCCAAAAGGTATTATAATTGCTGCCCAGGGCGCCCCCCCAGCGCCCTGCACCCTACAGTGACCGGAGTGTGTGGTATGCTGTGGGAGCAATGGCGCACAGCTGCAGTGCTGTGCGCTACCTTAATGAAGACAGGAGTCTTCTGCCGCCGATTTCATCGCTTCTCTTCTGTCTTCTGTCTCTGCAAGGGGGACGGCGGCGCGGCTCCGGGAACGGACGATCGAGGTCAGGCCCTGTGTTCGAACCCTCTGGAGCTAATGGTGTCCAGTAGCCTAAGAAGCACAAGCTAGCTGCAAGCAGGTAGGTTTGCTTCTCTCCCCTCAGTCCCACGTAGTCTGTTGCCAGCAGATCTCACTGAAAATAAAAAACCTAACAAATACTTTCTTTCTAGCAAGCTCAGGAGAGCCCACTAGGAGCACCCAGCTCTGGCCGGGCACAGATTCTAACGGAGGTCTGGAGGAGGGGCATAGAGGGAGGAGCCAGTGCACACCAGATAGGACCTAATCTTTCTTTTAGAGTGCCCAGTCTCCTGCGGAGCCCGTCTATTCCCCATGGTCCTTACGGAGTTCCCAGCATCCACTAGGACGTCAGAGAAATATACTCCTAATTGCAGATTGATTTGCCGTACATTCTCCTGATTGTATTCATCAGTGAGAGGTACTTCTGCATCTAACTTACTGTCTGCTATAAATTTTGTGATGTCAATATTTGAAGGTAAACACACTTGTAGCACTGTTCGCCAATCTTTGTTTGTAGGCTGATGGGCGTTACCTAACTCTGATGAATCTCTGGCATCCGACTAGATCTTTCCTGGGATCGGGAAATTCAGACATAATTGACCTTAACTCTGCGCGGGACCAGGGACAATGCATGGCAATGTTCCTGATGAGAGTTACTCCCTGATTGTCAGTTTTCCCGTTGGGGACTGCAATTACCCTGACAGGATTTAATTCAATTACATCCTTCTGGTTTGATTCTACAGTGTGGGAGCTATAGTTTCTGCATAATGTATGGTTACCTGTTGACACGACCTCACTTATCCCTACGCTAGTGGGCCTTGCTACAACTCTTAATGGTTGGGCCGTGCCCACTTGAGTATCTTGTATGGTGGCTGCTAGAGAGAGTGCCGATATCGTGCTGGGATCATCTTCCTGCTCACAATCCTGAGGAAAATTTAAAATGGGATACAACTAGCAAGGGTTACCGTTAGTACATTTATCAATCACATTCCTATCCTGTACCAATGCACCATTGCTTGTAGCCACTTTCTCCCCAACAATATATGGTGGTGGTGGTGCGGTCGCCATTGTTTTCCCTCTAGGTTTGGAACCTGCTGCGCGAGCTAATTCCCTTTGCACATCTCCCTCTTGCTGCCATAAGTTTAAACAATCTGTATGTCTAATCCTTTGTTTTCTGGATTTTATCAGACATAGCCTTATCCTTAAGTTCTGCAATACCTCCGGTTCAAGGCTGCCCACCTTAGGGAATGGTACCCTATCTTTGTCAGTCATACATAACCATTCTTTGCAAAAAGCCTCCGTGTGTGAACCATACTTTTCACACATAATAAACCTTGCTGACCCTCTCGGTCGCAATTCTGACCTTTTCGGTCCCTCTTCTTCAGCCTGAACCCTAGCTACTAAATGCCCACTGCTTGTGCAATTGGATCCCATCGCAGACTTTTTGCCAATAAACGCAATCCCCAATGCACACCGCAGATAGACGGTGAAAGACACCTAGTGCTTTCACTCGCTCCTTCTCCACTGAGTACCACGACTCGCTCCAAGTGACCACCGCGTACCCAGTGAGGCCCTATCTAGTTTCTATTTACTGGAAGTGTTAGGAGTGACTTACCTTTTCCAGTAAATATCTGCCGCTGGAGATTTTCCTGAGAGAGACCAGCGAAAACTCCCTATACACTTATACACAAATCACGCTTGCGTATGCTCTATGCACCGCTAATGATACTGCGATTTTACACAAAAAGCTTGTAAAAGGGGTATCAAGTTGAGCTATATATCGCACCCACAAACGCGCGGTCCAATCGCACAGCGTACAGGTACTTGTTACCTATCTGCCGTACAACCACGGGTCGATGTACAAACTGTGACCTTCAGCTCGGAGCGTAACGAAAAACCTTTTTACTTCAATACTACACAATGCACAATTCCCTATTACGCTCCTGCAAATCTCCTCACGATTTTTGTATTTCAATCTATATTAACGTGAGTCACGCCACCAAGCCTCCACTTACTTGGTGTACCACGGGACCCGATTTCCGGGGTTCAAATCCACTCACTCCTACGTTCGCTCACTCAAATACACTTTGTTGGGTTTTTTTCTGTACCGAAAATTTTAATTAATTCAGATAGGCAGCTTTACCCCAGAGGCAATACAGTTTAAACAAAAGTTTTATACTAATCTGCTTTAGAAACAGTAGTTTTGTGCTATTGTAGCATGGCTACTGTCCCACCTTTGAACTAAACGACACTATTGTGTAATTTGTACTTATCGCCCGCACTTCTTACGCACTTTGCGTAAACCCGTGTAAACACGCGACCGTGCGTGTCTCTTACGCTGCGTGCGCAGTCCTGTACTTTGTCCGAGAAACATGAACAAAACCGTGCGTCTGCAGTAAAAAAATCCCACAACTTCTATAAATGTGAGCAATGCTAACTATAATCGCTCACTTAACACAACACCCAGTTTTTTCTGTATAAACCTTTACAACCAGGCCAGACTGAGTTTGTGTCTTTACACTTACTTCCTTAAACACTTATTTTATTTTCTCTAACGTCCTAGAGGATGCTGGGGACTCGGACCATGGGGAATAGACGGGCTCCGCAGGAGATAGGGCACTTTAAGAAAGACTTTGGATTCTGGGTGTGCACTGGCTCCTCCCTCTATGCCCCTCCTCCAGACCTCAGTTTTAGACTGTGCCCAGAGGAGAATGGGTGCACTGCAGGGAGCTCTCCTGAGTTTCCTGCTTAGAAAGCATTTTTGTTTGGATTTTTTTTTCTTTTTCAGGGAGCACTGCTGGCAACAGGCTCCCTGCATCGAGGGACTGAGGAGAGAGGAGCAGACTTACTTAAATGATAGGCTCTGCTTCCTCGGCTACTGGACACCATTAACTCCAGAGGGAGTGAACACAGGTTCGTCCTGGGCGTTCACCCGCAGAGCCGCGCCGCTGTTCTTCTCACAGAGCCAGAAGAAACGAAGCCAGAAGACGTCTAAGGCGGCAGAAGCCTTCGGTGCTTCACAGAGCTAACGCACAGCACCGCAGCTGTGCGTCATTGCTCCCATACACCTCACACACTCCGGTCACTGTACGGGTGCAGGGCGCAGGGGGTGCGCCCTGGGCAGCAATAAAACACCTCTCATATGGCAAAAGTCTATATACATGTACAGGTGGGCACTGTACATGTATATAAAAGAGCCCCCGCCATTTTTTAGTAAGTTTGAGCGGGACAGAAGCCCGCCGCTGAGGGAGCGGGGCTTCTCCCTCAGCACTCACAAGCGCCATTTTCTCTCCACAGCACCGCTGAGAGGAAGCTCCCCGGACTCTCCCCTGCTTGGCACACTGTGTAAGGGGGTTTTAAAGTAGAGGGGGGGGGCACATTATTGGCGTTTACACATTAAGCAGCGCTACTGGGTAAACATTTTGTGTGTTTCTCCTGGGTCATATAGCGCTGGTGTGTGTGCTGGAATACTCTCTCTCTGTCTCTCCAAGGGGCCTCAGGGGGAACCTGTCTTCAAAAAAGAGATTCCCTGTGTGTGTGAAGTGTCGATACGTGTGTGTCGACATGTTTGACGAGGAAGGCTCACCTAAGGAGGAGGGGGAGTGCATGATTGTCAGGTCGCCGTCGGCAATGCCGACACCGGACTGGGTGGATATGTGGAATGTCTTGAATGCAAATGTAAATTTACTGCATAACTGGTTAGACAAGGCTGAAGCTAGGGATCAGTCAGGTAGTCAGACCATGCCTGTCCCTGTGGCACCAGGACCGTCGGGGTCTCAAAAACGCACCATATCCCAGATCACTGACACAGATACTGACTCTAGTGTCGACTATGAGGATGCAAAATTGCAACCAAAGGTGGCAAAAGGCATTCGTTACATGATTATGGCCATTAAAGAGGTTTTGCATATCACTGAGGAACCCCCTGTCCCTGACACGAGGGTACACATGTATAAAGGGAAAAAGCCTGAGGTCACTTTTCCGTCCTCATTTGAGCTAAGCGACTTGTGCGAAAAGGCTTGGGAATCTCCAGATAGGAGACTACAAGTTCCCAAAAGGATTCTTATGGCGTATCCCTTTCCACAAAAGGACAGGATACGATGGGAATCTTCGCCTAAGGTAGACAAGGCGCTGACACGCTTATCCAAGAAGGTGGCACTGCCTTCTCAGGATACAGCTTCCCTCAAGGATCCTGCTGATCGTAAGCAGGAGGTTACCATGAAGCACATTTACACACATTCCGGTACTATCGTTAGACCGGCTATGGCATCGGCCTGGGTTGGTAGTGCTGTCGCAGCATGGACAGATTCCTTATCTACGGAACTTGACACCCTAGATAAGGATACCATTCTAATGACCCTAGAGCATATCAAAGATGCTGCTTTATATATGAGGGATGCTCAAAGAGACATTTGTTTACTAAGCTCCAGAATAAATGCTATGTCTATTTCTGCTAGGCGACTCTTGTGGACCCGACAGTGGACGGGGGATGCCGACTCAAAGCGGCATATGGAGTCGTTGCCTTACAAGGGGGAGGAGTTGTTTGGAGAAGGCCTCTCGGACCTTGTCTCTACTGCTACGGCCGGTAAATCGAATTTCTTACCTTATGTCCCCCCGCAGCATACTAAAAAGGCACCTCATTATCAAATGCGGTCCTTTCGTTCCAATAAAAGCAAGAAGGTACGGGGATCGTCCTTCCTTGCCAGAGGAAAAGGCAAGGGAAAAAAGCTGCATGCAGCTAGTTCCCAGGAGCAGAAGTCCTCCCCTACATCTGCAAAGTCCACCGCATGACGCTGGGGCTTCCCGGGGGGAGTCGGCTCAAGTGGGGGCACGTCTTCGATTTTTCAGCCAGGTCTGGGTTCACTCACAGGTGGATCCCTGGGCTATAGAGATTGTTTCTCAGGGATACAGGCTGGAATTCGAAGACGTGCCTCCTCGCCGGTTTTTCAAATCGGCTCTGCCAGCTTCCCCGTCAGAGAGGGAGTTAGTGTTGACTGCTATTCAAAAATTGTATCTTCAACAGGTGATAGTCAAAGTTCCTCTTCTCCAGCAAGGAAAGGGGTATTACTCAACCCTGTTTGTGGTCCCGAAACCGGACGGTTCGGTCAGGCCCATTTTGAATCTAAAATCCCTGAACTTGTACTTGAAAAAGTTCAAGTTCAAGATGGAATCGCTCAGAGCGGTCATCGCCAGCCTGGAGGGGGGGGGGGGGGATTGGATGGTGTCCCTGGACATAAAGGATGCATACCTTCATGTTCCGATTTTCCCTCCTCACCAGGCGTTACTGAAATTTTCAGTACAGGACTGTCATTACCAATTTCAGACGTTGCCGTTTGGGCTTTCCACAGCCCCGAGAATTTTCACCATGGTAATGGCGGAAATGATGGTGCTCCTGCGCAAGCAGGGGGCACAATTTTCCCATACTTGGACGATCTCCTCATAAAGGCGAGATCTTGGGAGAAGTTGCTGGACAGCGTGTCGCTGTCGGTGAGAATGTTGCAAAGGCACGGCTGGATTCTCAATATACCGAAGTCCCAGCTAGTCCCTACAACGCATCTGACCTTTCTGGGCCTGATTCTAGACACAGACCAGAAAAAGGTTTTTCTTCCGATGGAAAAGGCTCAGGAGCTCATAGCCCTGGTCAGGAACCTATTAAAGCTAAAAAGGGTTTCAGTGCATCACTGCACGCGTGTCCTGGGGAAGATGGTGGCATCGTACGAGGCCATCACCTTCGGAAGGTTCCATGCGATGACCTTTCAATGGGATCTACTGGACAAATGGTCCGGGTCCCATTTACAAATGCATCAAAGGATCACCCTGTCTTCCAGAGCCAGAGTATCTCTCCTGTGGTGGCTGCACAGTGCTCACCTCCTAGAAGGCCGCAGGTTCGGAATTCAGGACTGGATCCTGGTGACCACGGACGCAAAAAAAAATTCACAGATTTTTAAATAGCTTTTTTCCTGTTGTATTACGGGTTCTACCAGCACCTCTGCAAACCATATAGAGCAGACGTCATCTAATCAGCACACAAGTAAGGTTTTCAGTGCATCCATCGACCACGACAAGGTTACGTAGGATACTTTCTTTCTGCCCTTTGCTGATAGATTAAGTCTGCTATGACCTGTTAGGCTGTGAGTATGTGGAAATCGGACGATGCTCCCAATTGTAAATGCTGATTTACATACAGGACTAAAAGCAACACTTTAAAAAGACATTTCATACACTTTAAATGAAGCCGCTGCGGCCGCTATACTTAATCCACAATCTACGTACTTATTACACCATTAGCGTATAGAGTCCCGTACCGTGTACGGACTTTGCGCACAAACGCCGCGCTGGCTGTACATAGTACACACAGCGCGTACACACCCAAAGTTACACAGTGAACCCTTAACAGATATGCATGCGATAGTAATACACTTTAAACCTTAGCAGGGAAAGGAAAACACGACACCAGATTTGTATTTAAAATGCTGGGTTCCGACACCACAGCATATTATTACTGAAAGGGGGTTACAATCACAAAGCAATACAATTAAAAAATTAACCATACCAGTACCAACCGCTACTACGCTTAAAGACCCTTCAGACTGTAAAATAGAAGCTATGCTAAAGTCCATGTATATAGCAGCAGGAGTGTTGCTTAGACCTGGGTTGGTTGGCATTTGGGTAACTAAGGCGCTAATTGTATGGATAACAGAACTCAAGTCTGGCCTACAGGACGATCACCTTATACTTCTCGCTGATCAAATCTGTGAAGCTGCTGAGTATCTATGTACAGCTTCTACTGACGTCTGTCAGCTCACTTCTCGCCTTTCATCGTCGCTAGTTACGGCACGACGAGCACTCTGGCTGCGGTCTTGGCAAGCGGAAGCAGAGGTTAAGAGAGGTATAGAGGTGTTACCTTACGGTGGCGAGAAGTTGTTTGGTCCTGAATTGGACAAATGGATTTCTGAGGCCACGGGAGGGAAGTCTCTTTTCCTACCGTTGCCTCCAACGGTACCTAGACGGAAATACTCTGGGCCGGCGTTCAGATCCTTTAGACCTCAGCCCTTTCAAGGCCGTGGTAGAGAAACAGCCACGCCTGGTAGACGAGGTCAAGGACGTGGTTTTCATCAAACCAACACCAGTCGTCAGGACGCTAAGGTCACCGACAAGCCAGTGGCATGACTGGCTCCCAGCCCATCTCGGATCTCCAGTTGTGGGGGCACGCCTTCAGACGTTCCATTTGGCGTGGTTCCAGACATCCACAGATGGGTGGATCCGCAATTTAGTGTTGAAAGGTTACAAGATAGAGTTCGACTGTCTCCTGCCATTGTGGTTTTTCAAGACAGGACTGCCTGTGTCGGATGACAAGAGGGCGGTTCTGCAAATTGCCATTCAGTCTCTGCTGGATTCAGCAGTTTTGATTCCGGTCCCTGTACACCAACAAGGTCAGGGTTATTATTCCAGTCTGTTTGTGGTACCAAAGCCAGATGGCTCGGTCAGGCCAATATTGAACTTAAAGGGCCTCAATCAGTACGTCACTTACTACAGATTCAAGATGGAATCTCTGCGGTCAGTAATTGCAGGTTTAGAGCCACAGGAATTCATGATTGCGCTGGATCTCAAGGATGCGTACTTACACATTCCGATTTGGCCACCTCATCAGAGGTTCTTGCGTTTTGCGATACGGCAAAACCATTACCAGTTTCAGGCTCTACCGTTTGGCCTCTCGTCAACGCCTCGGGTATTCACCAAAGTGATGTCTGTGATGATAGCTCATCTCAGATCCCTGGGAGTGATAATAGTTCCGTACTTGGACGATCTGCTCATCAAAGCTCCATCTCAACAGATGCTCCTACAACATGCGTTGCTGACGTACAATGTACTAGTTCAGCACGGTTGGATTGTCAACTTCAAGAAATCACATCTGATTCCGTCTCAACAACTTCAATTCCTAGGAATGATTCTCGATACGGTAGATCAAAGAATTTACCTATCAGAACAGAAAGTACGGAGTATTTGTCATCTGGTACAATTAGTGCTCAAGCCACGCACAGTCTCTGTACATTTGTGCATTCGCCTGTTAGGCACAATGGTGGCGGCTTTCGAAGCGCTTCAGTTCGGAAGATTTCACTCACGTCCTTTTCAACTGGATGTGCTCGCACAGTGGTCGGGCTCGCATCTGCAGATTCACCAGAGGGTGAGGTTGTCTCCACGGGCCAGAGTATCTCTCCTCTGGTGGCTAAAAGTACACAATCTAACCGCAGGGAAACTGTTCGGAGTCTGGAATTGGATAATTCTAACGACGGACGCGAGTCTCAGAGGTTGGGGAGCTGTGGTTCAAAATTGTCAGCTCCAGGGTCTCTGGGCGGATCACGAAAGATTGGCCTCTATAAATGTCCTGGAACTCCGGGCAATTTACAATGCGCTACGACAAGCATGCTCCGGTCTCAGACTGTTCAGGTGCAGTCAGACAACGCGACGGCAGTTGCGTACATCAACAAACAAGAAGGAATGAGAAGCCGCATGGCCATGCGGGAAGTAGCTCGAATCCTCAATTGGGCCGAGCATCACTAAGTGATATTGTCGGCAGTGTTCATTCCGGGAGTGGGCAACTGGGAGGCGGATTTTCTCAGCCGTTAAGATTTTCATCCAGGAGAATGGGCATTAATTCCAGAAGTGTTTCACATGTTGGTCCAGAGGTGGGGTTACCCACAAGTGGATCTGATGGCATCTCGCCACAATCATCAAACGCCCCAGTATGTGTCCAGAACGCGAGATCCAAAGGCAGTGGCGGTGGATGCTCTCACAATCGCGTGGCCGTACAGCCTAGTGTATCTGTTTCCACCGTTTCCGCTGCTCCCTCTGTTGCTAAAACGGATCAAGCGAGAGTCCGCCACAGTCATACTAGTGGCGCCTCTTTGGCCTCGGAGAGCTTGGTTCTCGGATCTTCGCGGGCTACTCCCAGACGATCCTTGGCCGCTCCCGCTACATCCGGACCTGTTACAACAGGGTCCATTCCTTTACCCCGATTTAGCGCGGCTGCGTTTGACGGGGTGGCTGTTGAGACCGCCCTCTAAAGAAGAGAGGGCATTCCAGAATCGGTTATACAGGTTGAGTATCCCTTATATAAAATGCTTGGGACCAGAGATATTTTGGATATCGGATTTTTCCGTATTTTGGAATAATTGCATACCATAATGAGATATCATGGCGATGGGACCCAAGTCTAAGCACAGAATGCATTTATGATTCATATACACCTTATACACACAGCCTGAAATTCATTTTAGCCAATATTTTTTATAACTTTTTGCATTAAACAAAGTCTGTCTACATTCACACAATTCATTTATGCTTCATATACACCTCATACACACAGCCTGAAGGTCATTTAATACAATATGTTTAATAACTTTGTGTATTAAACAAAGTTTGTGTACATTGAATCACCAAAAAACAAAGGTTTCACTATCTCACTCTCACTCAAAAAAATCCGTATTTTGGAATATTTGGATATGGGATACTCAACCTGTACCAACCATGTTACGTGCTAGGAAGCCAGTTACGGCAGCTCATTATTACAGAATTTGGTGGGCCTATATAGGTTGGTGTGAAGCTCAGAAGTTTCCGACATCATCTTTCAAGTTATCCCGTCTTTTGTTATTTCTACAGACGGGGTTGGATGGAGGGCTGCGTTTATCTACACTAAAGGTGCAGGTCTCTGCTTTGTCAATTTACTTTCGAAGACGTTTGGCTCTATTGCCGTCTGTACACACCTTTCTGCAGGGTGTCCTCAGAGTACAGCCTCCATTCATTCCACCTACAGCGCCATGGGACTTGAATCTGGTTTTAGATTTCTTACAGTCTTCATATTTTGAACCCTTACAACAAGTGGATATAAAGTTTCTCACTTGGAAAACAATTTTTCTCCTAGCCTTGGCTTCGGCAAGGCGTGTTTCAGATTTGGGTGCCTTGTCATGCAAGCCACCGTATTTGGTGTTTCATGATGACAGAGCGGAACTTCGGACGAATCCCGCTTTCTTACCAAAGATAGTGTCATCTTTTCACATCAATCAACCAATAGTAGTTCCTGTGTTAACAGGGGATTCTGGAACTTTGGATGTGGTACGCGCACTACGTGTTTATGTATCCCGAACGTCTACAGTTCGTAAGACGGATACATTGTTTGTTCTCTATGATGCTGCCAAGATGAGTTGGCCAGCTTCTAAGCAGACCATACGTCAGGCTTACCTTCATGGTAGGCTACAGCCGCCTGTTCAGTAACAGCTCATTCCACACGTTCTGTGGGAACTTCATTGGCAGCAGGTCGTGGGGCTTCTACGACGCAGCTTTGCCGTGCAGCTACATGGTCATCAGTGCACACGTTTGTGCGCTTTTACAAGTTTGATACGTTTGCGGCATCAGCATCTAGCTTTGGCCGCCTAGTGTTACAGGTGCCAAACAGCTCTCCCGCCCACGGGGGAAGCTTTGGTACGTCCCAAGAGTACTCCAGTGACCCCTAGTGGATGAAAAAGAAAATAGGATTTTGGTACTTACCAGGTAAATCCTTTTCTTTGAATCCATAGGGGGCACTGGACGCCCACCCAGAGCAGTTTTACCTGGTTTGTGGTAAGTTCAGTGGATCTTCTGGTCACACATTCTCACCGATTGGTTCAAATTTTCAAGTTCTATCGGTTATGGTGTCAACTGTTTAGTTGTCAGTAACGTTATGTGTCAACTTTATTGTTGTCCGTTATGTTATAATGTTATATGTAATTCACCATTGTCATCCTCTCTATCGTTCCTGTTCGGCTCAGTAAAAAACACTGAGGTATTCTGGGAGTATGGAGGGGAGGAGAGTTACTAAATTTAAATATTCAGTGCCTTGTTCTGCTAAAGCCGTCCATATCCCAAGAGTACTCCAGTGCCCCCTATGGATTCAAAGAAAAGGATTTACCTGGTAAGTACCAAAATCCTATTTTTTGCTGCCCTGCGATCAGATAGTCGCCGCCTACAGGGGGAGAGTACGAGGTCTGTGCAGGTGTGCGTTGTAGCAGAGCTGCACAAATATCATTTTGTGTAGTCTCTGCGCAGCCCAGGACTTACTCAGCCGCTGCGATTGTTTCCTGCTGATCGGGGCTGGAGCTGATATCAGATCCCCTGCCTGAAAACGCCTGATCCCGCCTGCGTTTTTCTGTACAGTCCTGTAAAACAGTCAGTTGCCTCCCACAAACGTCCTCTTACTGTCAGTCACCTTGCGAACGCCCGTGTGGTTGGATTTTTTGCCCCATCCTGTCGCTAGTGCCGAAGCCTGTCGCTGTTGTGCGATGTGCCGGTGCATTGCGGGTCACACGCATGCGCAGTTCGGATCGGAGTTCGAAAACTCACAGCAGCGATCAGATCTGAATGACCCCATTTTCAGTGATGACCAATTTGGTTATGTGTGTATAAAAAATTAAAAAAAAATCCCTACTATAAAGAAAAACATTACAATTACAGTGGTTTCAGAAATAACTTTAATTGGTAATGCCACACAAACAATGAACCTGTGGAAAAAAGGCATTTGAGTACAATGATAAATTTAAACCCTCATTACTGACTTTATCATTTCAAATTCTGATTTTAAATTCATCAGGGTGCTATTCTGGTGAAATATACCATAAATAACATTATCTTCACCTGGATTTTTAATATTCTTGTGTTGTGCTGTGTAGCTAATACGTTATTTAGTATGACTCCTGCATAGGCAAGGGACCTATAACTGGAAATGAGAAATAAAAAGAGATTTATACTGTGCTCTGTGCTGCAAATATGTTCCCATTTCAACTTCCTCTGAATTTTTAGTTTACAGAAATATAGCAAGATTATTGGCTTAGGTGAGTGTAGAAGACAAAAACCATTGGCCAGACTGCCAAATGGAATGATTGAAAAATGCCAATAGAAGCAAACCTACAATTTACACAGGATTACTTTTCCAACCCCACATGACCCACTAAGTTCTTGTCAGAAAGTTTTTTTCTGCTTTCGATTTGACGTCCTATTTTTTTTCTCTGTGTCTTGCTCTTTCTCTGAGATAAGCGAAAGCAATAAATGTTATTAAACTGCCTGTCCTCTTGTAATGCCAATATCGGAACTTAAAGAATATTAATATATCTGCAGCTCTTAAATCCCTAGATAGTGATCTAGAGCAGCATGCTTTTAGTAGAAGGGCTGCGAATAGACAGAATGAGAGTTGTTCAAATCAATTTATTGCTCCATCAAAGGTGCATGTAAGAGTGGGGTTAATCTAGACTAGCGAAAACAAAGAAATTACCCTAGCATACCGCAGTGGACCAGCAATAGAGACATACATCCTAGAGTGCATGATAATAGTAATGCAGAGATTTCTGTTGCATATATTTGTAAACATCTGGTAGCCGCACGCAGCCACAGCAAGACTTCCAATTTAGAAATACTGTACCCAAAGTAAGTGCTATTTTCGTGCAGTGAAGGACACAAGGTCAGAGAAGCTTTGCTGTGGCTGGTGGCTTACCATATGTTTGCAAATGTTTGTAATTGAGATCTCTGCATTTACTATTATCAGGTAGGATGCATTTCTTTTTTGCTGGTCCATTGCACTGTGCTGCGGAAATTCATTTGTTTGTGAACAGACAGTTCCTTACCACCGGGGGGAGCTATATTATAATGGATCTGTCCAGTAGGTTAGCGCAGCTTACCAATCCACCATGGTCCAATCCTTTTACTCACAGTAGGTTGTGAGCTAACATTTTAATAATAAATGACCAGGGAGTATATAAAATAAAATTTTATTGATAATGCAAACATCAACTACTGTTATAGACAAATAGATTTTGAATGCAAATTTTCTTTAATTTCTCCAGTTGTGGGGTGGGTTGGGATCACGCTTTTCTCCTTAGAATGTTTTTCTGGGTGCCCTTTAATGACACCCATAAATTAGTCCACATCAGAACTTGTCAGACATGGTGATTCCTGCGCGAAGTTATAAATACCAATAAATCAATGTAGGTAATAATACTAATACTTTACATAATAACTGTTGCGACCTGAAAACAGAATATACACACACACACACACACTCACACACACACACACACACACACACACACACACACACACACACACACACTTATTATAAAAAAAAATTTTTTTTTTTTTTTCAACAGTAAGTGTGTTTACCGGTTAGTATAAAATGCAGTTTCTCTGACTAAAAATGTTATCCTTATTTTTTTTTTTTTACTAGAAAAAATTTGAAGTGTATATTCTAAGATTTCTAATAGACAAAGACAGCGGTACAGTAGGTGAGGGTTTTTTTTTATCACACTGTACTGTACATTGGTTTTTAATGTTTTTTTAGTGTACATTCTCACACCCTGCACCTGTCACAACCCGTCCAGTTCCTCTTTCCTGCATGGAGTGTCGCTCTCTGCTCTGGTGCCTCTAGCACACGCTGGTCTATATATCAGCACTGAGATTATCAGTCTATCCAATTATAGGCTGTTTTTATCGTCCGAAAAAGGACCCGCTGTTGTGCTGTAAGACGTGGGATTTGAGATAAGTTCCTGATCCCATGTGTTATCGCGGCTCCCGAGGGCTGCATTTTGCGCATTATTCCGGTTATCGCGGGTAATTGGATAGCTCCCGGCGAACCTATTAGCAGTGGTAAATTACCGCCGCTAATAGGATATCAGCCGAGATATAGGAATTGAAAATCCAGGTTTTATATTTAATAAATATGTATATTTAATAAGCTCAGCTTAGATATGTTATTATTTATCTTCTGGGAAAAATGTTAAGTTTACTAGAAGATAATAATGCTGGCTATGACTCCCATATCCAGTAATTGCAGTTTGATTAGTATCAGACACTAATGCACTACAAAGAGCTCTAGCTGCTTAACCGTGTGTGGCTATATTGAATTGTGATCATGTGAATTTTGTGTTTTGTGTGGCCAGCTAAACATGCTTTATCTTTAGCATCTGATTATGTATTTATTATTTTATTTGTTTGACAAATAGGAAAATAAATAAACCTAACTCCTGATTGTGCATTTATGTTACAGGATATACATACTTCCAGGGTGGGAGCACGCGTTCTCCCTTGTGGACACCTCTTGCACAGGTGAGAGACTTGTTTAAAATCAATTTATTTGTTCTAGTGTCCTTGAATTCTCCTTTAGGACTCAATCAGACAAGTGTTTTATCTGAATTTGCTTGTGCCTCAAGTGGAACACGAGTCACCATTGATCCAATTGCACGCACACCTCATCTCACCTAATCATGCCTAAATGATAATATATTACACTGAAATGTTACCTATATTTCTCTACACTGCTAACAATGCTTCATGTCATTACATTGTTTAGAAGTGCTTCCCAGTGATTGTAGCAGAAATATTCAGTGAGCTTATCTGCATGTATTATCTAACTGAACAGCAGCAATTATTTTCTTTTGCTTTTTGGTATTTGGAACTGTTAAACTTTTGAATCATTTTCATTACCAAGTGTTTAATTTTCATTACCGTGTATGTAAATACAGTGTTTGTATATCTATCAAGCAATGTCACCAGTTAGAAATAACTATGAAACCAGCACGCCATCATACATTGGGGGATATCCAATTAGCCTCGGTAATTTACCAGGGCGAACGAGCGGCAGCTTATCGGGGGTTACCTGATGCTGCACCGGGTGCTGGCTCCTGACAGCTCCCGGTGCAGCGCTCCTGAAAGCACACAGGTATAGAGAAACCTGTGTGTTTCCGGTAGAAACCACCCCAATTTCCCATGAAAACGGAACTGTTTCAGGGGATTTGGTATCGCCTGCCTCAGAAATACCAGGTGACCTGCAGTGTCCCTTGCCCGCCGCAGCAGCGGCAGGCTGGGAATGCAGGGAGGGTGCCGCAGCCCAGGAGCCGGCACTTGGCGCTTAACCCCGGCGGGGAAGCCGGGGCAGCGCCACAACCTGAATCCTCCCCCGCCCCCAGTCACTATACCTGTGTGCTTTAGGGAGGTGAGCTGTTTCTTTTTGTTTGTTTTTTTACAGGCGATCCATATTGGATAGCCTGTAAAAAATAATAATAATAATCGGTGAAACATCAGAAAAAAGTCTGAAAAACAGCCATTTTTCGGACCCGATGTTAATTCACTGGTAATTTTATATACCCCCAACACAGTCACACAGAAAATGACAAGTAAAATACTTATCTGATCATTGTGGTCAGCACTACCTGACTGCTGTTTCGGTGACCTGCAACTTTCCAAGGGCTACCTGACAAACTGTTATATCTTACAATAATTGCCATAAATACATCTGTTGGCTACAGGGACAATGATTATTATAGCCTTTGGAGACTGCCAGGACTCTGTCTTCAGTTTTATCACTGGGTGTGATAACACAATTACACTAGGAGGTGCCTCTCTTTGTTTAGTTTTTACATTCACCAGACTTTTTTTCATTGAATTTTTCATTTTCTTAATACCTACCTTAATTATTATCATAGTGTTTTATACACGATTGGAGATTAGCTTCATGGCTTGCCTCGTACACAAATATTCTTATTGACCTTTGTTTTCTCCCGACATGGAATCTGTATCATTCCAACATGCTCGCCAAGCCACATTTATCCAGGAGATAATTAGGATAAGAAGCTTATCATGTAATCTTGGATGGGTTGGCAGACCATCTGCACCCCCCCATCCCCCCCAAGCAAAAAAACCAAAACCCATTAACTGAATTGACAGATGGGTTTTATTCCTTCCTTCAGGTGCAGGGCCATGACCCGAATCCCCCCATCTTTCCCTGCCCCCATCATGTGGTGGCAGCTCCTACCCATTTTCTTCCTGGTTACCACCTTGCAGTTCTTGGATAAAGATGACTTTTTATTGTGCCCACAATACTGACTAAATATGAACTATGCTTCACTCATCTACTCATCTCTTTGTGGTAGCTCAGGCAAGACGTTTGTCCAGTCGACAAATGGTGAAGTTACCTATTCAGACCTGCCTAACAGCCGTCACACCTTCTGAGTAGACTGGTGGTCAGGAATAAGACCCATTTCCCACTACTATCACTGATAGTGTGGATATGACCGTAGCTACAACCACAATACATTACTGACAATGTGCAGTGAGACCACTTCCACCTCTTCCTCGTAAATTTGCCGTATTCTTAAGCCAGAGAAATGTGCAATAACAGATCAGGATTTCCTGTTGTGAATGCTCAGGCACACTGGTGGGTTCATGTGACAGAACATGTATCTTTACCGTTTAACTGACTGAGTCATGATTGCAGAATCTTGTCTTTGACAGTTCACAAGACAGATTTTGCATGTGGCTTTGTTTGGTTTTTTAAAAGCATGAAAAATTTCTAGTGTTCTGTGAATTGAATACAGCCCTAAACAGTCATTTTCAGCACTTAACTTATGTTTCTCTGACGTCCTAGTGGATGCTGGGAACTCCGTAAGGACCATGGGGAATAGACGGGCTCCGCAGGAGACTGGACACTCTAAAAGAAAGATTAGGTACTATCTGGTGTGCACTGGCTCCTCCCTCTATGCCCCTCCTCCAGACCTCAGTTAGATTTCTGTGCCCGGCCGAGCTGGGTGCACACTAGGGGCTCTCCTGAGCTCCTAGAAAGAAAGTATATGTTAGGTTTTTTATTTTACAGTGAGACCTGCTGGCAACAGGCTCACTGCAACGAGGGACTAAGGGGAGAAGAAGCGAACCTACCTGCTTGCAGCTAGCTTGGGCTTCTTAGGCTACTGGACACCATTAGCTCCAGAGGGATTGACCGCAGGACCCGTCCTTGGTGTTCGTTCGCGGAGCCGCGCCGCCGTCCCCCTTACAGAGCCAGAAGCATGAAGATGGTCCGGAAAATCGGCGGCAGAAGACTTCAGTCTTCACCAAGGTAGCGCACAGCACTGCAGCTGTGCGCCATTGCTCCTCATACACACTTCACACTCCGGTCACTGAGGGTGCAGGGCGCTGGGGAGGGGCGCCCTGAGCAGCAATAAAAACACCTTGGCTGGCAAAATAATCAAAATATATAGCCCCAGAGGCTATTTATGTGATAATTACCCCTGCCAGAATCCATAAAAAAGCGGGAGAAAAGTCCGCGAAAAAGGGGCGGAGCTATCTCCCTCGGCACACTGGCGCCATTTTCTCTTCACAGTGTAGCTGGAAGACAGCTCCCCAGGCTCTCCCCTGTAGTTTTCAGGCTCAAAGGGTTAAAAAGAGAGGGGGGGCACTAAATTTAGGCGCAATATTGTTTATACAAGCAGCTATTGGGGAAAATTCACTCAGTGATAGTGTTTATCCCTACATTATATAGCGCTCTGGTGTGTGCTGGCATACTCTCTCTCTGTCTCCCCAAAGGGCTGTGTGGGGTCCTGTCCTCAGAGCATTCCCTGTGTGTGTGCGGTATGTCGGTACGGCTGTGTCGACATGTTTGATGAGGAGGCTTATGTGGAGGCGGAGCTGATGCCGATAAATGGGATGTCGCCCCCTGTGGGCCGACACCAGAGTGGATGGATAGGTGGACGGTATTAACCGACAGTGTCAACTCCTTACATAAAAGGCTGGATGACGTAACAGCTATGGGACAGCCGGCTTCTCAGCCCGCGCCTCCCCAGGCGTCTCAAAGGCCATCAGGGGCTCAAAAACGCCCGCTCCCTCAGATGGCAGACACAGATGTCGACACGGAGTCTGACTCCAGTGTCGACGAGGTTGAGACATATACACAATCCACTAGGAACATCCGTTACATGATCCCGGCAATAAAAAATGTGTTACACATTTCTGACATTAACCCAAGTACCACTAAAAAAGGGTTTTATGTGTGGGGAGAAAAAGCAGGCAGTGTTTTGTTCCCCCATCAAATGAGTGAATGAAGTGTGAAAAAGCGTGGGTTCCCCCGATAAGAAACTGGTAATTTCTAAAAAGTTACTGATGGCGTACCCTTTCCCGCCAGAGGATAAGTTACGCTGGGAGATATCCCCTAGGGTGGATAAGGCGCTCACACGTTTGTCAAAAAAGGTGGCACTGCCGTCTTAGGATACGGCCACTTTGAAGGTACCTGCTGATAAATAGCAGGAGGCTAGCCTGAAGTCTGTATTTACACACTCAGGTACTAGACTGAGACCTGCAGATAGTGCTGCTGCAGCGTGGTCTGTAACCCTGTCAAACAGGGATACTATTTTGTGAACATAAGACGTCGTCTTATATATGAGGGATGCACAGAGGGATATTTTGCCGGCTGGCATCCAGAATTAATGCAATGTCCATTCTGTCAGGAGGGTATTAGAGACCCGACACTGGACAGGTGATGCTGACTTTAAAAGGCTCATAGAGCCTTATAAGGGTGAGGAATTGTTTGGGGATGGTCTCTGGGACCTCGTATCCACAGCAACAGCTGGGAAGAAATTTTTTTACCTCAGGTTTCCTCACAGCCTAAGAAAAGCACTGTATTATCAGGTACAGTCCTTTCGGCTTCAGAAAAGCAAGCGGGTCAAAGGCGCTTCCTTTCTGCACAGAGACGAGGGAAGTGGGAAAAAGCTGCACCAGTCAGCCAGTTCCCAGAATCAAAATTCTTCCCCCGCTTCCTCTGAGTCCACCGCATGACGCGGGGGCTCCACAGGCGTAGCCAGGTACGGTGGGGGGCCGCCTCAAAAATTTCAGCGATCAGTGGGCTCGCTCACAGGTGGATCCCTGGATCCTTCAAGTAGTATCTCAGGGTACAAGCTGGAATTCGAGGCGTCTCCCCCCCGCCGTTTCCTCAAATCTGCCTTGCCGACAACTCCCTCAGGCAGGGAGGCTGTGCTAGAGGCAATTCACAAGCTGTATTCCCAGCAGGTGATAATCAAGGTGCCCCTACTTCAACAAGGACGGGGTTACTATTCCACACTGTTTGTGGTACCGAAACCGGACGGTTCGGTGAGACCCATTTTAAATTTGAAATCCTTGAACACATACATAAAAAAATTCAAGTTCAAGATGGAATCGCTCAGGGCGGTTATTGCAAGCCTGGAGGAGGGGGATTACATGGTATCCCTGGACATCAAGGATGCTTACCTACATATCCCCATTTACCATCCTCACCAGGAGTACCTCAGATTTGTGGTACAGGATTGCCATTACCAATTCCAAACACTGCCGTTTGGACTGTCCATGGCACAGAGGGTCTTTACCAAGGTAATGGCAGAAATGATGATACTCCTTCGAAAAAAGGGAGTTTTAATTATCCCGTACTTGGACGATCTCCTTGTAAAGGCGAGGTCCAAGGAGCAGTTGTTGGTCGGAGTAGCACTATCTCGGGAAGTGCTACAACAGCACGGATGGATTCTATACATTCCAAAGTCACAGCTGGTTCCTACCACACACCTACTGTTCCTGGGGATGGTTCTGGACACAGAACAGAAAAAAGTGTTTCTCCCGCAGGAGAAAGCCAAGGAGCTGTCCTCTCTAGTCAGAGACCTCCTGAAACCAAAACAGGTATCGGTGCATCACTGCACACGAGTCCTGGGAAAAATGGTAGCTTCTTACGAAGCAAAATTCCATTCGGCAGGTTCCATACAAGAACCTTTTAGTGGGACCTCTTGGACAAGTGGTCGGGATCGCATCTTCAGATGCATCGGCTGATAACCCTGTCTCCAAGGACCAGGGTATCTCTACTGTGGTGGCTGCAGAGTGCTCATCTTCAAGAGGGCCGCAGATTCGGCATACAGGACTAGGTCCTGGTAACCACGGATGCCAGCCTTCGAGGCTGGGGGGCAGTCACACAGGGAAGAAATTTCCAAGGACTTTGGTCAAGTCAGGAGTCGTCCCTACACATAAATATTCTGGAACTGAGGGCCATTTACAATGCCCTAAGTCTGGCAAGGCCTCTGCTTCAAAACCAGCCGGTACTGATCCAATCAGACAACATCACGGCAGTCGCCCATGTAAACCGACAGGGCGGCACAAGAAGCAGGATGGCGATGGCAGAAGCCACAAGGATTCTCCGATGGGCGGAAAATCACGTCTTAGCACTGTCAGCAGTGTTCATTCCGGGAGTGGACAACTGGGAAGCAGACTTCCTCAGCAGACACGACCGACACCCGGGAGAGTGGGGACTTCATCCAGAAGTCTTCCAACTGTTGGTAAACCGTTGGGAAAGGCCACAGGTGGACATGATGGCGTCCCGCCTAAACAAAAAACTAGATATTGCGCCAGGTCAAGGGACCCTCAGGCAATAGCTGTGGACGCTCTAGTGACACCGTGGGTGTACCAGTCGGTTTATGTATTCCCTCCTCTGCCTCTCATACCAAAGGTACTAAGAATAATAAGAAAACGAGGAGTAAGAACGATACTCGTGGTTCCGGATGGGCCAAGAAGAGCTTGGTACCCAGAACTTACAGAAATAATATCAGAGGACCCATGGCCTCTACCGCTCAGACAGGATCTGCTACAGCAGGGGCCCTGTCTGTTCCAAGACTTACCGCGGCTGCGTTGGACGGCATGGCGGTTGAATTCCGGATCCTAAAGCAAAAGGGCATTCCGGAGGAAGTCATTCCTACGCTGATAAAAGCCAGGAAAGAAGTAACCGCAAACCATTATCACCGTATTTGGCGAAAATATGTTGCGTGGTGTGAGGCCAGGAAGGCCCCAACAGAGGAATTTCAGCTGGGTATCGTTTTCTGCACTTCCTACAGTCGGCAGTGACTATGGGCCTAAAATTGGGTTCCATTAAGGTCCAGATTTCGGCTCTGTCGATTTTCTTCCAGAAAGAACTGGCTTCACTGCCTGAAGTTCAGACTTTTGTAAAGGGAGTGCTACATATTCAGCCCCCTTTTGTGCCTCCTGTGGCACCGTGGGATCTCAACGTGGTGTTGAGTTTCCTGAAATCACATTGGTTTGAGCCACTTAAAACTGTGGCTCTGAAATATCTCACGTGGAAAGTGGTCATGTTATTGGCCTTGGCTTCGGCCAGGCGTGTGTCAGAATTGGCGGCTTTGTCATGTAAAAGCCCTTATCTGATTTTCCATATGGATAGGGCAGAATTGAGGACTCGTCCACAGTTTCTCCCTAAGGTGGTATCAGCTTTTCACTTGAACCAACCTATTGTAGTGCCTGCGGCTACTAGGGACTTGGAGGATTCCAAGTTACTGGACGTAGTCAGGGCCTTAAAAATTTATATTTCCAGGACAGCTGGAGTCAGGAAAACTGACTCGTTTTTTATCCTGTATGCACCCAACAAAATAGGTGCCCCTGCTTCTAAGCAGACTATTGTTCGCTGGATTTGTAGCACAATTCAGCTGGCGCATTCTGCGGCTGGATTGCCGCATCCTAAATCAGTAAAAGCCCATTCCACAAGGAAGGTGGGCTCATCTTGGGCGGCTGCCCGAGGGGTCTCGGCTTTACAACTTTGCCGAGCTGCAACTTGGTCAGGGGCAAACACGTTTGCAAAATTCTACAAATTTGATACCCTGGCTGAGGAGGACCTTGCGTTTTCTCATTCGGTGCTGCAGAGTCATCCGCACTCTCCCGCCCGTTTGGGAGCTTTGGTATAATCCCCATGGTCCTTACGGAGTTCCCAGCATCCACTAGGACGTCAGAGAAAATAAGATTTTACTCACCGGTAAATCTATTTCTCGTAGTCCGTAGTGGATGCTGGGCGCCCATCCCAAGTGCGGATTGTCTGCAATACTTGTATATAGTTATTGCCTAACTAAAGGGTTATTGTTGAGCCATCTGTTGAGAGGCTCAGTTATATTTCATACTGTTAACTGGGTATAGTATCACGAGTTATACGGTGTGATTGGTGTGGCTGGTATGAGTCTTACCCGGGATTCAAAATCCTTCCTTATTGTGTCAGCTCTTCCGGGCACAGTATCTTAACTGAGGTCTGGAGGAGGGGCATAGAGGGAGGAGCCAGTGCACACCAGATAGTACCTAATCTTTCTTTTAGAGTGCCCAGTCTCCTGCGGAGCCCGTCTATTCCCCATGGTCCTTACGGAGTTCCCAGCATCCACTACGGACTACGAGAAATAGATTTACCGGTGAGTAAAATCTTATTTTTTCAAGTCTTGGTACATATTAAAGTACTCCTTATTTTTTCAAGTCTTGGTACATATTAAAGTACTCCACTATTTCTGTGTCTTTTCATCTTTTGAGATGTTTATTGTTATACTTTGAACAATGTGAATCCTAATTTCTTGTTGTCTTTTTCCTTCCCACCAGTACATGTTATGAGGATATGCTAAAACAGTAAGTGTTTTACGCCTAGCTCTAAATGTAATTTGTGCTTCCTGACAGTATGATTACAAGTAAACCGTAGTATATTGTACACTGCACAGAGTAAGCAGTAAACAAGCTAGCGCACACTGCCATTTATGTCTTCATTATAAATTGGGCCATTTCTGCATACCAAAGCCATGACACATATTTTTTATAATCGGATTTCAGATGATCATTTCTACGGACCTCGGTTTTGATTTGGGCTTGACCTTCATGTGGCTTGCCTGTTATGCACAATTTAATTTGCAGAGAACAGAACATGTTCATTAGGATGCTGAATTAGCATTGCTGGTTTTTGGCTCTAAAAAAAAAAGTGATCTTTCTGATTTTTCTAGAACTTTTTTTTTTCAGAAATTTGAAAATAGCAAAATTTATAGTTATGTATTTTATAAAATTGTTATACTGAAAGTGAATTTCATTTATACCGCTTGAAATCATTTCTCTTACTTTTTAAAATTGTGTTGTTTTTTTGTTTTTTTTGTGGTGAGGAGTTAACAATATTAGATTTGGTTTGTAAAGGGAACAAGGTTGGCATTATGGTTTCACCTCTTGAAGCTTCACCCATAACTGAAAAAGTACCACCTGTTTTTGTTTAGACAAACATGGTTGTTTTTTCTAAAGGAACCTTTAAAAACAATAGCGGTACTACCTTATAATTCAGTATGTAAGTAGTGTGTGGGGAAAAAAAGCTAATCCTGGGTACACACCTGAGCGGCCAACCGATTTGGTAAGCTATACACACACACATACCAAAGTGGCCGCTTGTTATGTCCGGCCAGACATCTCAACTTGACAGGTGTTTAAATTTGCCCGCCTAGTTGTGATGTCATTGTCAGCGGTTCCTGCAGCTGCTTAACAATGTAGTTCACAGACATATCCGATGTACATACCCGTTGATGCACTAATGATATATCATTTGTCAGCTGTATGAACGATATATCGCATAGTGTGTATCAGGCATAGAGCAGTATACTATTGCAGGAGATAAAACATTGGACGTTTTCCTATGTTTCACCTATGTGTTTTTACAGATTATCCAAATAGGATCGACAGTAAAAAAACAGCTTTCCTCCTGAAAACACACAGGTTCAGTCAAACCTGTGTGTTTTTGTGAGAAACCGGGCTGCTTCCGGGGATTAAGTTTTTGTTTCTGCAGGTGAAACAAAATCCCTGATAACCGTGGCGACCTTTAGTGTCCCATGCTCACCGCAGTAGCAGCAAGCTGGGACTGCAGGGAGGGCGCCACGGCCGGTACTCAGTGCTGTGACCCCTGGCAGGGAAGCCAGGGCAGTGCCGTGACCCGCATCACCCCTTTTCCCCCACCCCTTGGAGCGGTCATGTGCCCGGGGAGAGCCAGAGGTTGAGCGCTGCACCAGGAGCTGCCAGGAGCCGGCACCTGGTGCAGTATAGAAAACCCCCTAATGTACCGCAGGTGATTGGATATCCCCCATAGAGTTGTAAAATTATGTATTAAAAATAACTAGATTTATTTGATAATGTTGATTTTTTTTATTTATTTTTTATTAAATACTATTGTGATTTGTACTTTGTACTAGGTGTAGAGAAAACATTTCACATTGCCTATTATGAGTGTTCACCGCTGTTCTGTTTTTCCTCCTTCTATTGCAGAGGATACAGGTGCCCGTTATGCATGCGCTCTGCACTGGATATGTCACGGTACTGGCGCCAGCTAGATGAAGAAGTCGCTCAGACTCCAATGCCCTCTGAATACCAAAATATGACTGTTTGTGTGAGTAGCTCCCAGTATCCTAGCCATGTTTGCTTGGTTTGCTCATTTCCATACAAGGCTCCTGCCCTCTGTTTTTCTGTGTGATCTCTGTGTAACTGCTATTTAAAGCAGCTATCCTCAATCAGCATGCATCCATCATAAGACTATTCCCGAGAGTACCAAAGAATGTATTTAGAATGTTACTACAAGCTTCCAGAATGTGCAGCTACTCACCAGATTACTGAATAACTTAATCAGACTGAATACCCCAGCAACAAAGTACCTGCTGTTTTGCTGGAAAGGAGTAAGGTAGCTTGCGATACCGCCAGAATAGTGAAGGCTAACTATAGTACTAGCACACATAATCCTGGACCAACATTACAAATAGTCAGTGAAATGTAACATACATCAATTGTAAATACAGTAGAAGGAAACTTCTAAACTGGATTAAGACAAAACTTCACTAGCAATGTTTAGTGTATCATCAGTCATGAAACTGTTATTGCAATGTGGAACATATAGAACAGGGCTGGCCAAACCAGTCCTCGAGATCTACCAACAGTACGCATTTTCCAGATCACCTAGCTGGTGCACAGGTGTAGTCATTACTAATTAAGATGTGCTGCATTCATCTCTAACTGACAATTCTACAGGTCTCCAGGAGGCCTGGAAAACATGAACTGTTGGTAGATCTCGAGGACCGGTTTGGCCAGCCCTGATATAGAATGTAGTAGGCCTTTACTCAGATGAGTAACATTTACTCACTAGACAGACACTGTACTGCAAAGGTGTACTTATCCACACTCCATCCCAGTGTCACTCCATAATGTGTTTGTATTAAGAGAAAAAAAATCTGTTTTATGAAAGCACCAGTGTGGCAACAGACGCACCATGCTCCAGTGCTGGATTGTGGCTTGATGTTTGTAACAGATCTTATGAGTAATAAGAGAGGAAATGTCTTTGACATGTTAATTGCTAGCAGTTTTCTACAGCTCATGTACTCTGACTGGTAGATGGCACACTGCAGTGTATTCAAAGGGAAGCTGCCATGCATATATAGAACATTCTAGCTTTGAAGTAAAACAATGTAGAGTACTGCAAGTACTGTAACTTCTCTCAGAACCAAGCTGGTATTGGGGGGTATTCAATTAGTGCCGGTTTTTCGACCAGTCAAAAAAAACTGCACTTTAGTCCGTTTTTCAGTAGCATTTACATTCAACATATTCAGTGCCTGTGCCATTTTTTCGACTGGTTGAAAAATCAGGCACTGACGATAACCATGTGTATCGGCTTATTCGCCGTTGATACACGTATTTTCTCCCGTTTTTGGCGCAATTTTTGCCCATGCCGAATCAACAAAAAAGTAAAACAGCACGGCCAAAAATGGATTAAAAAACAGGCGCAATTCAATACAGTGTCAAATTAGTGCCGTTTTTTCGACTAGTCTAAAAAACGGCACTTAATTGAATACCCCCCAGTGTGTTCTCCAGTGACACTATATTTTAAGAAGTTACTTAAATTCCTTAAGAATCCCCTAAACAGATTTGTGACTGGTGAAAGCATCAGCCACCTGATAAGGCAATATCATGCTGAATGAAAATGTGTCACAGCAAGTAATGTCTATTACCTCTTAAGTAAAGCTTGAGCATTACTTACAGTAAGATGTTATGCAAGGCACTGCAGTTACTTTACCATCTATACACACGCACACAACTGATTTAAGTAGCGCTCTGCGCTTTTGCTCCCCCAGAATGCTTGCAAATGAGTGCCAAATACAGAACTGCTCAGAGGGGAACTGATGTTTCTCTCTGATCACATGGAGCTCTGTACACAGGTGTTATCATCATCTTCTACAGTAAACACACAGCAATAATTAAACAGAATGATAGAAAGGTAGTTAAAGAAAAACAGGTTGCTGATAAAGGGATTTAAAAAAATGGGTTGATGAGTGAGGCATAAAATGAGGAGGAAAAAAGCTTGCAGTGAGAATAATGATGGTACAGTAGGTGGAAGAGATCATTGTAAGGGGGAAAGGGGCAGAGAGGCTGATGAATATGGGAAGAGTTGTACAATGGAACTGAAAGCACAGATTATAAGTATGTAAGTCTCAAATATGTCAGTGTTATAAGTCTTATATATGTTGTAGTTTAAAAAAAATCATCTGCGCACACTCAAAAATGCAAGTATATGTACAGCATATATACATGCACACCATATATTTTGGGTAACATCTTAAGATAATGAGAAACTATAGAAAATAAAAATGTATACATATTTCATATACATGCATACATACAGATTACACGTATATTTATTTTCTCATACGTCCTAGAGGATGCTGGGGTCCACTTCATGACCATGGGGTAAAGACTGTTCCACAGGAGCCATTGGCACTCGTAAGACTTTTCAATGGGTGTGAACTGGCTCCACCCTCTATGCCCCTCCTCCAGACCTCAGTTTTAGAAATGTGCCCAGGCAGACTGGATGCACTCTAGGGGAGCTCTACTGAGTTTCTCTGAAAGACTTATGTTAGGTTTTTTATTTTCACTGCTGGCAACAGTCTCCCTGCTTCGTGGGACTGAGGGGGCAGAAGTAGGAACCAACTTCCTGAAGAGTTTCATGGCTCTGCTCCTGGCTGACAGGACACCATTAGCTCCTGAAGGGAACTGAACGCTAGCCGTGTCTAGATGCTCACTCCCACAGCACGCCGTCACCCCCCTCACAGAGCCAGAAGTCAGAAGACAGGTGAGTAGAAGAAGACAGATCTTCTATCAAGTAAAGTGACGGCTGAGGTACCGCGCGGCTGGCGGGAGCGCAGCGCGCCATTGCTGCCCACAAACACAGGGTGCCCTGGGCATCAAAAATACCTATATAAACTGGCAAAAAGGGGGCATAAGATGCCCAGGCACAGCCCTTCCCCCGCCAGTATAAATATTATGCGAAGTCTCTGAGGTAAAAACGCGACATTGCGGGGGCGGAGCTTCTTCCTCAGGTAGCACCATTTTCTCTCTCCTCAGGCTGCAGAGACATCGCTGGTCCTCCTTCACTTCTGACTACAAATATCAGGGTGCAAAACAGGGGGGGGGACAAGCGAATTTGGTGCTTTTTTACTTGTTTTACTGTGTAAAAAGCGCTGCATGTCAGTGGGCATTCTGTGTTCACAGGCATTAGATACTGGCGTTGGGGTTGTGAACTGGCTGCTCCTAAACTGTGTCCCTCTGACAGTTTTTACTGTGGGTCTGTCCCCTATAAGTCCCAGTGTGTCTGTGTGGGTGTTGTATATGTGTGTGACATGTCTGAGTCAGGGAGTTCTTCCCTGGAGGAAGCCATTTTAGGGACACAGAGTTGTAATGTGGTGGCGCTGCCGGCACACGAAGAGCCTGCATGGGTGAAAGAAATACGTGATAGTATGCATCATATCAATAGGAGATTAGATAAGTCTGAATCTCATGCTGAATGCTGGAGAAAAACTGTGGAAGATGTGATTTTTCAGGGTTCTGTTCTTCCGTCCGCAGACGACCCCTCTGGGTCACATAAGAGACCATTTGCGAATATTGTGAATACTGATACCGACACGGACACTGATTCCTGTGTCGACGATAGTGACTCCAGGGAAATAGATCATAAATTGGTAAAAAAATATGCAATATATGATTGTAGCTATAAGGGAAGTTCTGGAAGTCACGGAAGCCACTCCTGTACCTCAGGAGAAGGCTTATTTCTATAAAGAAAAGAAATCTAAGGTCACTTTCCCTCCTTCCCACGAGCTTAATACTCTCTTTGAAGGGATGTGGGTGAATCCCGAAAATAAATTTCGTATTCCCAAGAGAATTCAAATGGCTTATCCTTTCCCGGTAGAGGACAGGAAAAAATGGGAGTCACCCCCTGTGTTAGACAGTGCACTGTCCAGGTTGACAAAGAAGGTAATTCTCCCTGCACCTGGCACAGCTTCACTAAAGGAGCCGGCTGACCGGAAAATGGAAACTACATTGAAATCCATTTATGTTGCCAATGGTACGCTGCTCAGGCCCACAATTGCTTGCGCATGGGTGAGCCGCGCTATTGAAAAATGGTCAGACAGCGTGTCATCAGAAATTGACACGATTGATAAAGATGAGATACTCCTTAAGTTAGGGAATATCAAAGACGCTGCCGCATACATGCTAGAAGCGATGAAAGATATTGGACTCTTGAGTTCACAAGCCGCTACCATGGCAGTATCGGCTCGGAGGGCGTTGTGGATTCGCCAGTGGAAAGCGGATGCCAAAAGAAATATGGAGGCTCTCCCATATAAAGGTGAGGCCTTACTTGGCGATGGACTGGATGCGTTAGTCTCGGTGGGTACCGAAGGTAAGTCGACATTTTTGCCCTCTGCGCCTGCACCTGCAAATAAGACTTATCACTCTAACATGCAGTCCTTGCGGCCCAATAAATACAAAAAAGCGAGAGGTTCCCCCTTCTTTGCAGGTAGGGGAAAGGGAAAGAGGTCCACAGCGGCTTCAGGTTCCCAGGAGCAGAAGTCTACCCCTACTTCTGCCAAATCTTCAGCATGACGCTGGGGCTCCCTTGCGGGAGGCCGCTCGGGTGGGGGCACGTCTCAAACCGTTCAGTCAAGACTGGATTCTGTCTGGCCTGAGTCCCTGGGTATTACAAATAGTGTCCTAGGGGTACAAGCTGGAGTTTCAAGACGTTCCCCCATGCCAATTTTTCAAATCGATCTTGCCAGCTTCTCTTCCAGAAAGAGAAGCAGTAACAGCGGCAATCCAAAAATGATGTCAAAATCAGGTCATAGTCCTGGTACCTTTGTCACAACAAGGGGACGGGTTTTAGTCAAGCCTTTTTGTAGTTCCGAAGCCGGACGGCTCGGTCAGACCGATCCTAAACCTAAAAAATCTGAATCTCTACTTGAAGCGATTCAAGTTCAAAATGGAATCACTGAGGGCAGTGATTTCCAGTCTGGAGGAGGGGGATTCCATGGTGTCAGTAGACATAAAGGATGCTTACCTGCATGTTCCCATTTATCCTCCTCACCAGGCTTATCTGAGACTTGCGGTTCAGGATTGCCATTACCAATTCCAGACGTTGCCTTTCGGTCTCTACACGGCGCCGACGGTATTCACCAAGGTGCTGGCGGAGATGATGGTTCTCCTGCGTCAAAAAGGAGTCAATATAATTCCTTATCTAGATGATCTCCTAATAAAGGCGAGATGTAGGGAGCAGTTGTTACAGAACATCACACTCTCCCTGTCTATACTCCAACAACACGGTTGGATCATAAATTATCCAAATTCACAATTGGCCCCGATGACAAGATTGTCTTTTCTCGGGATGATCCTGGACACACAAGTCCAGAGAGTTTTTCTTCCCGTGGAAAAGGCTCTGGAAATCCAGAAAATGGTACAACAGATATTGAAACCAACAAGTTTGTCGATCCATCAGTGCATTCGGTTGTTGGGGAAAATGGTGGCGGCCTACGAGGCCATACAGTTTGGCAGGCTCCATGCCAGAGTTTTCCAGTGGGACCTGTTGGACAAGTGGTCGGGTTACCACCTACACATGCACCGAAAGATAATCCTGTTGTCAAAAGCCAGGATTTCACTCCTGTGGTGGCTACACAGCTCTCACCTACTAGAGGGACGCAGATTCGGGATTCAGGACTGGCTCCTGGTAACCACGGATGCAAGTCTCTGAGCCTGGCGAGCTGTCACTCAGGGGGAAAGCTTCCAAGGAAAATGGTCAAGTCAGGAAGCCTGCCTTCACATAAACGTGCTGGAATTGAGAGCCATTTACAATGGCCTTCAACAAGCGGTACATCTTCTTCAAGATCATCCCGTGCAGATCCAGTCGGACAATGTAACAGCAGTCGCGTACATAAACAGGCAGGGCGGAACGAAAAGCAGAGCGGCAATGGCCGAGGTGACGAAGATCCTCCTCTGAGCAGAAAGACATCTAAAGGCTCTGTCGGCGATTTTCATTCCGGGAGTAGACAACTGGGAAGCCGACTTCCTCAGCAGACACGATCTCCATCCAGGAGAGTGGGGCCTCCACCAAGAAGTCTTCGCAGAGGTGACAAATCTTTGGGGAGTTCCTCAAATAGACATGATGGCATCTCGTCTCAACAAGAAGCTTCAGAGATATTGTTCCAGGTCGAGAGACCCTCAAGCAATAGCGGTGGATGCGCTAGTGGCCCAGTGTGTTTTCCAGTCAGTGTATGTCTTCCTTCCACTTCTGCTGATCCCAAAAGTGCTCAGGATCATAAGAAGAACAAGGGTTCAAGCAATCTTCATTGCCCCAGACTGGCCAAGGAGGGCTTGGTACCCAGATCTTCAGGATTTGCTCATAGAAGATCCTTCGCCTCTTCCTCTTCGCGAGGACCTGCTGCGGCAGGGGCCGTGCGAGTATCACGACTTACCACGGCTACGTTTGACAGCGGGCTGTTGAGCGCCGGATCCTAGCCCGAAAGGGTATTCCCAATGAAGTCATCCCCACTCTTATTCAGGCCAGGAAAGGAGTAACGTTGAAACATTACCACCGTATTTGGAGAAAATATGTATCTTGGTGTGAATCCAAGAAGGCTCCTACGGAAAAGTTTGAGTTGGCACGTTTTCTCCATTTTCTGCAGGCTGGTGTGGAGGCGGGCCTTCGATTGGGATCAATCAAGGTCCAGATTTCGTCCTTGTCAGTGTTCTTTCAAAAACAATTGGCCTCTCTTCCAGAGGTTCAGACCTTCGTGAAAGGGGTTCTGCACATCCAGCCTCCATTTGTGCCTCCAGTGGCACCATGGGTCCTTAATGTGGTGTTGCAGTTCCTTCAATCGGGTTGGTTTGAGCCTCTACAAGAAATAGAGTTGAAGTTTCTCACTTGGAAAGTGGTGATGCTTTTGGCGTTGGCATCCGCAAGGCGGGTGTCTGAATTGGGGGCCTTGTCCCACAAGAGCCCTTACCTGATCTTCCATGAAGATAGGGCAGAGTTGAGAACTCGTCAACATTTTCTTCCAAAGGTGGTTTCGTCTTTCCACATAAACCAACCTATTGTGGTGCCAGTAGCTACTGACACGTTCACTGAGTCAAAGTCTCTAGATGTGGTTAGAGCTTTGAAGATTTATGTCGCTAGAACAGCTTGAATACGGAAAACGGAGGCTTTGTTTGTCCTGTATGCTCCCAACAAGATTGGGTGTCCTGCTTCCAAAAAGACTATTGCGCACTGGATCAGAGGTATGATTCAGCAAGCTCATTCTACAGCTGGATTGCTGTTACTGATGTCGGTGAAGGCCCATTCTACTAGGAAGGTGGGCTCCTCCTGGGCGGCTGCCCAGAGGGTCTCAGCATTACAACTTTGCCGAACAGCTACTTGGTCAGGGTCAAACACATTTGCAAAATTCTACAGGTTTGACACCTTGGCCGATGAGGACCTCAAGTTTGGTCAATCGGTGCTGCAGGGTCATCCGCACTCTCCCGACCGTACTGGAGCTTTGGTATAAACCCCATGGTCATGAAGTGGACCCCAGCATCCTCTAGGACGTATGAGAAAACAGGATTTTAATACCTTCCGGTAAATCCTTTTCTAGTCCGTAGAGGATGCTGGGCGCCCGTCCCAGTGCGTACTTTACCTGCAGTTTAGTTTTTTGAGTTACACAAGTTGTGTTATCTTAGGTTCAGCATGTTGCTGCAGTTGGTTCATGCCTGTTGGCGTGTGTTATGATGAATGCCATGTGTGCGGCATGGTTGAGGTGTGAGCTGGTATGTATCTCACCACTAGTATTAAAGTAAATCCTTTCCTCGAAATGTCCGTCTCCCTGGGCACAGTTCCTATAACTGAGGTCTGGAGGAGGGGCATAGAGGGAGGAGCCAGTTCACACCCATTGAAAAGTCTTAAGAGTGCCCATGGCTCCAGCGGAACCGTCTATACCCCATGGTCATGAAGTGGACCCCAGCATCCTCTACGGACTAGGAGAAAAGGATTTACCGGTAGGTATCAAAATCCTGTTGTTACAACATTTTGTTAAAAATCTGTTTCTCATATGTCCTTGAGGATGCTGGGGAAACCATAAGAACCATGGGGTATAGATGGGATCCGCAGGAGACATGGGCACTTTAAGACTTTGAATGGGTGTGAACTGGCTCCTCCCTCTATGCCCCTTCTCCAGACTCCAGTTTAGAATCTGGGCCCAGACAGACTGGATGCACACTGAGGAGCTCTACTGAGTTTCTCTGAAAATACTTTGTTAGGTTTTTTTATGTTCAGGGAGCACTGCTGGCAACAGTCTCCCTGCATCGTGGGACTTAGGGGAGAGAAGTCAGACCTACTTCTAGTGTGTTTAAAAGCTCTGCTTCTTGGCTACAGGACACCATTAGCTCCTGAGGGTTTCGAAAACTAGGTACGCCTATGGGTTCATTCCCAGAGCCCGCCGTCACCCCCCTTGCAGAGCCAGAAGTCTGAAGACAGGTGAGTAGAAGAAGATAAAAGACTTCAGTGACGGCTTCTGAGGTACCGCACAACGATCACGCTGCGCGCCATGCTCCCACACACAGCGGCACTACAGGGTGCAGGGTGCGCGGGGGGGGGGGGGAAGGCTTGGGCAGCATTAAAAACCTCTTTTGGGACTGGCAAAGTGCGATTGGAGTGCCTAGGCACTAAATCCTTACCCCCGCCAGTATAATTAGTTTGGAAAATAGCGGGCTGAAGCGCGCCATGAAGGGGGCGGGGCTTAGCCCTCACAGCTCTCATCAGCGCCATTTTCTCTTCACAGAGCTGCAGAGACGCTGGTCCTTCCTCACCACTGCTGTACAAGTAACAGGGTGCAAAATGGGAGGGGGGGGGGAGGGGGACACTGTAAATTTGGTGCTAAAATAAGTTATTATAAAAGCGCTGCCGGGTCTGAGGCATTATATTAAAGTTTCAGAACCGGAATAAGCGCTGCGTTGTGAGCTGCCAAACTCACTCTGTGTTTCTCTGACAGGCTTTACTGTGGGTCTGTCCCCTATTGGCCCAGTGTTTCTGTGGGTGTCGGTACACGTGTGTCGGCATGTCTGAGGTGGAGTGCTCTTCCCAGGGGAAGAAACGGCTGTGGGAGTGACCCTGTTGGCACTTCCGACTGATTGGGTAAATGTGTTGAATGCTTTGAATGCTAATGTGGCTCTTATTAATAAGAGGTTAGATAAATCTGAGTCTCAGAACCAGATATGGAAGAAACCTGTGGAGGATGTGTTATCACAGGTCCAGACCCCCTCTGGGTCACATAAACGTTCATTTGCTCAGTTGGCAGACACAGATACCGACACGGACAATGACTCCAGTGTCGACTATAGTGATACCAGATTAGACCCAAAATTGGCAAAGAGCATTCAGTACATGATTGTGGCAATAAAAGACGTGTTGCATATTACCGAGGACCCTGCTGTTCCTGATACTAGGGTCTGTATGTATAAGGGAAAGATACCTGAGGTAACGTTTACTCCCTCTCATGAACTGAATACCCTTTTTGAAAAAATGTGGGAAAATCCTGACAAAAAGTTTCTGATTCCCAAAAGGATTCAAATGGCGTATCCGTTCCCCTCTGGGGATAGAAAAAAGTGGGAGTCACCTCCCATTGTGGACAAGGCGCTATCACGGTTGTCTAAAAAGGTGGCTTTGCCGTCTCCTGACACGGCAGCCCTTAAGGATCCTGCGGATCGCAGACAGGAAAATACGTTAAAATCCATTTACGTCACCACAGGTACACTACTCAGACCAGCTATTGCATCTGCGTGGGTGAGTAGTGCTATCGAAAAGTGGGCAGATAACTTGTCATCTGATATAGATACCCTAGATAGGGATAACATCCTTTTAACGCTGGGTTATATCAGGGACGCTGCAGCCTACCTAAAGGAAGCGGCAAGAGATATTGGCTTTTTGGGCTCAAGGGCCAATACCATGGCAGTCTCAGCTAGAAGAGCATTATGGATTCATCAATGGAATGCTGATGCTGACTCTAAGAAAGCTATGGAGTCTCTACCGTATAAAGGTGGTGTATTGTTTGGTGAAGGTCTCGCTGATTTGGTATCTACGGCTACCGCGGGTAAGTCGTAATTTTTGCCTTATGTTCCTCCACAACAAAAGAAAGCTCACCACCTGCAGATGCAGTCCTTTTGGCCAAATAAATACAAAAAAGGCCGAGGTTATTCCTTCCTTGCTAATAGAGGAAGAGGAAAAGGTAAAAGATCTCCGACTGTGTCAGGTTCCCAGGAGCAGAAGTCCTCCCCGGCTTCTGCCAAATCCACCAAATGACGCTGGGGCTCCTCTGCGGGAGTCTGCACCGGTGGGGGCACGTCTCAAGCTCTTCAGTCAATTCTGGACTCGTTCGGCCCTAGACCCATGGATTTTAGAAATAATGTCCCAGAGCTTCAAGACGTTCCCCCTCAACGTTTTTTCAAATCAGCCTTACCAGCTTCTCTTCTGAACAGGGAGGTAGTATGCAATGCAATACAAAAGTTGTTTCTGAATCAAGTCATTGTTAGGGTTCCCCTGTCACAACAGGGAGAATGCTTTTATTCAAGCCTGTTTGTGGTCCCGAAGCCGGACGGCTCGGTCAGACCAATTCTGAACCTAAAGTCCCTCAATCTTTACCTAAGAAAATTCAAATTCAAGATGGAATCTCACCGAGCAGTGATCTCCAGTCTGGAGGAAGGGGAATTCATGGTGTCGGTCGACATAAAGGATGCCTACTTAAACGTCCCCATATATCCTCCGCATCAGGCTTACCTGAGGTTTGCTATTCAGGATTGTCATTACCAATTTCAGACGTTGCTGTTTGGTCTGTCCACGGCTCCGAGGATTTTCACCAAGGTAACAATTATCCCTTACCTGGACGATCTCCTTATAAAGGCGAGATCCAAAGACAAGCTGGAGCAGGACATTGCGCTCTCCCTGACAGTTCTGCAACAACATGGTTGGCTCCTAAACCTGCCGAAGTCACAGTTGAATCGGACGAAGCGACTGTTGTTTTTGGGAATGGTTCTGGACACGGAATTACAGAGAGTTTTTCTTCCAGAAGAGAAGGCTCTGGAAATTCAGAGTTTGGTCAAACAAATTCTGAAACCAGCGAGAGTATCAATTCATCAATGCACTCGGTTGCTGGGGAAGATGGTGGCAGCCTACGAGGCCATTCATTTTGGCAGATTCCATGCCAGAGTGTTTCAGTGGGACCTATTGGACAAGTGGTCTGGATCCCATCTGCACATGCACCGGAAAATAATCCTATCCTCCAAGACCAGAATCTCACTCCTGTGGTGGCTGCACAGCTCTCACATCCTAGAGGGACGCAGGTTCAGGATCCAGGACTGGATCCTAGTAACCACGGATGCGAGTCTCCGAGGCTGGGGAGCAGTCACACAGGGGGAAACCTTCCAGGGAAAATGGTCAAGCCAGGAAGTTTGTCTACACATAAACGTTCTGGAGTTGAGGGCCATTTACAACGGCCTTCTTCAAGCGGAACGTCTTCTGCGCAACCTGCCCGTCCTAATACAATCGGACAATATAACAGCAGTAGCGCACATAAACCGCCAGGGCGGAACAAAGAGCAGGGTGGCAATGGCAGAGACCACAAAAGTTCTCAGCTGGGCGGAAAGACATACAAGCGCTCTGTCAGCGATCTTCATTCCAGGAGTGGACAACTGGGAAGCAGACTTCCTCAGCAGACACGATCTCCATCCAGGAGAGTGGGGTCTTCATCAAGAGGTCTTCACAGAAGTGACAAATCTTTGGGGAATTCCTCAAATAGACATGATGGCGTCTCGCCTCAACAAGAAACTTCAGAGATATTGTTCCAGGTCGAGGGACCCTCAAGCAATAGCGGTGGACGCGCTGGTAACACCATGGGTCCTCCTGGCCAAGGAGGGCTTGGTATCCAGATCTTCCGGAATTACTCATAAGAGATCCCTGGCTTCTTCCTCTCCAAGAGGATCTGTTACAGCAGGGGCTGTGCGTGTATCACGACTTACCGCGGCTACGTTTGACGACTTGGCGGTTGAACGCCGGATCCTAGCCCGAAAGGGTATTCCCAGTGAAGTTATTCCCACACTGCTTCAGGCTATAAAAGGAGTTACGTCTAGACATTATCACCGTATTTGGAGAAAATATGTGTCTTGGTGTGAATCCAAGAAGACTTCTACGGAAGAATTTCAGCTAGTGCGTTTTCTCCATTTCCTGCAAGCAGGTGTGGATGCGGGCCTAACGTTAGGCTCGATTAAAGTACAAATTTCGGCCTTATCGGTTTTCTTTCAAAAACAATTGGCCTCCCTTCCAGAAGTTCAGACTTTCATGAAAGGAGTTTTGCTTGTCCAACCTCCATTTGTGCCCCCAGTGGCACCATGGGATCTTAACGTGGTGTTGCATTTCCTTCAATCACATTGGTTTGAACCTTTACAGAAGGTTCAATTGAAATTTCTCACTTGGAAAGTGGTCATGCTATTGGCCTTAGCATCCGCAAGGCAGGTGTCTGAGTTAGCGGCTTTGTCTCACAAGAGTCCTTATTTAATCTTCCATGAAGATAGAGCGGAGTTGAGGACTCGTCAACAATTTCTGCCGAAGGTGGTTTCATCGTTTCACATGAACCAGCCTATTGTGGTACCAGTGGCTACTGACGCCTGTCTGTATGCTGCCAACAAGATTGGAACGCCTGCTTCCAAGCAGACTATTGCGTGCTGGATCTGTAATACGATTCAGCATGCTCATTCTACGGCTGGATTGCGGTTACCGAAATCAGTGAAGGCCCACACTACCAGAAAGGTGGGCTCATCCTGGGCGGCTGCACGGGGTGTCTTGGCATTACAACTCTGCCGAGCAGCTACTTGGTCGGGTTCAAACACTTTTGCTAAATTTTACAAGTTTGATACCCTGGCTGATGAGGACCTCATGTTTGGTCAATCGGTGCTGCCGAGTCATCTGCACTCTCCCGCCCGTTCTAGATCCTTGGTATAAACCCCATGGTTCTTATGGTGTCCCCAGCATCCTCTAGGACGTATGAGAAAATAGCATTTTAATACCTACCGGTAAATCCTTTTCTCTTAGTCCGTAGAGGATGCTGGGCGCCCGTCCCTGTGCGGACTCTATCTGCAGTTATTAGTTATGTTTACACACGGGTTGTGTTATGTTATAGTCGGCCTGTTGCTGACGTTGTTCATGCCGTTGACTGGAGTTTTGTTAAATGCCATGTTGTACGGCGTGTTGAGGTGTGAGCTGGTATGTATCTCACCTTAGTTTAACAATAATTCCTTTCCTCGAAATGTCAGTCTCCCTGGGCACAGTTCCTATAACTAGAGTCTGGAGGAGGGGCATAGAGGGAGGAGCCAGTTCACACCCATTCAATGTCTTAAAGTGCCCATGTCTCCTGCGGATCCCGTCTATACCCCCATGGTTCTTATGGTGTCCCCAGCATCCTCTACGGACTAAGAGAAAAGGATTTACCGGTAGGTATTAAAATCCTATTTTCCCAATCTTCCTGTCTATTCCAGCAATATCTCACTTTATTCAGTACAGTACAGTACAGTGTAGTGTTCTGTGATGATTCCAAACAAAAAGCGGTACTAACTGGTTAATTAATATATAAGATTCAGTTAAATGATGGCATGACTACAATACATGGCATGCAAACTGACTAGCTGTTCTGTTGTCCCGGGATTGCCAAAGGGCATTTGAACACAAACTACTTTTTGTCATTTTTACATGTTAAATCCTATAATATTTGCCGTAGTTAATTCTAGCATAGGAGGGGCCTATGTACGAAGTCTTGGAGAGATATAAAGTACCAACCAACCAGCTCTTAACTGCCATGTTACAGGCCGTGTTTGAAAAATAACCATTGGAAGCTGGTTGGCTGGTATTTTATCTCTTTCCAAGGCTTAGTACATAGCATAGACCCCATAGTCCTTTCACCTCAGTAACACCTTACACATACAACATTAGTCCAGGAGATCAAATCAGTGTGGTCGTAATGATTCAGTAACTTTGTACTCTACGGTCTCTGAGATCGATTTTATTTTTCCACTGATGAATTTAAAAAAAACAAAAAACATATTTTTATTATGTACATTTGTAGGATAAGCTTGTCGTAATGTAATGCAACTTAGAATGCTTCTCTTATTTGTTTCAATACCCACAGATTCTCTGCAATGACTGCAGTGCCAGATCAACTGCACCATTCCACATTTTGGGAATGAAATGTGAAAGCTGTAACTCCTATAATACCACCCAAGAAGGAAAGCCTCTATCTCAGCCGCTGACTTAGGGGCCAAGATGACTGCATGTTTATATTGGAGGGATGAGTTGTGTATTGGGTTTGAACTCTGCTCCTCCCAGAACAATGAGACCACAGTCCATGAAGGAACAATTAAGCAGAATTTCTCAAACTTTGTTCCGAGTGTGGCATGTTTGGTCGGCAGTTATCATGTCAACATGCATGAGGTTTACATGAGAATGTCAACATGCCTAGCACGAATGATATGTTGACATACTAAACTGTCTATAAACGGTCCCTGGTGGGCTTGTGAGGTCTTACCATCTCCCGGTGACAGCGACGCGTCCAGCGTCGTGTTCTGTGTCTTGGCGGTAATGTGAGAAGCAGATCCGGCTGTGATATCTGTGCAGCGACGTACCCTGTGAGTATTCTCCCCCCTATCCCAAACCCTAACTTTCTCTTACATCCTAGAGGATTCTGGGGTCCACATTAGTACCATGGGGGTATAGACGGGTCCATTTGGAGCCATGAGCACTTAAAGAATTTGATGGTGTGGGCTGGCTCCTCCCTCTATGCTCCTCCTACCAGACTCAGTTTAGAAAATGTGCCCGGTGGAGCTGGTCACGCTTATGGAAGCTCCTGAAGAGTTTTCTGCATTTATTTTCTATTTTATTATTTTCAGGCAGGTCTGGTTGGCACCAGACTGCCTGCTTTGTGGGACTTAGGTGGGGGAAACTGCCCAACCTCCCTAAAATTGGTTCCGGTATGAAAGATAGATAGTGTCTAGTTAGATAGTCAATAGATAGACACCATATGTTAGACAGACATTAGGTCGACATGGTAAAAAGGTCGACATGAAAAGGGTCGACAGGTCAACAGGGTCAAAAGGTCGACATGAAAAAGGTAGACACCATGTTTTTTTCATTTTTGTGGTTTGTGTGGTTGTCATCTGGGACCCCCAATTGTATAAAGGTATACCCTCGCGCGGCTCGCTGCGCTCGCCATGCTTCGGGCACGGTGGCTCGCTGCGCTCGCCACAAGGTTTATAACCAACTCTATGCCGACATGGATAGAGAAAGTATGAAATAGTCCAAAAACATGTTACATAAAAAAAACCTTTGTCTATCTTTTTTGTCGACCATTTTTATGTCGACCTTTTGATCTGTCGACCTTTTTCAGATCGACCTTTTGACCCTGTCGACCTAATTTCTGTCTAACATATGGTGTCTATTGACTGTCTAACTAGACACTGTCTATCTGTCAAACGGATACCCCTAAAATTAATGGTCCCGTTCGCTGCTGACAGGACACTGAGCTCCTGGGGGTCCTATTCGCAAGCCCCACCACGGCAAGCGTACAAACCTGCAGCACGCCGACGCCACCCCTAACAGAGCCAGAAGACTGAAAAGTGGTGAGTAGGTGGCCGGCGTCCCGGTAAGTCGATCGCCGGCTGTAATGGCGGCATAAGGGTAGGAGCGCAGCGCTGCATGCACGCTGCACTCCAGGCTTCAGATGCACGGCGTGACCGCTGTGATGGGCGGCTGGAGCCACTACTATTACCCACAAACTGGCATACTTTACAGGGGTTTTAACCCACTGTAGACTTTATTGTGCACCTCAGCCAGTATAAAACCCGGGAATACCGCGCACCATTATGGGGGCGGGGCCTTCACTATGAGCGGACCCAGCAGCTCACCAGCGCCATTTTCCCATCTACAGCTTCCGCAGGCAGCCTGACAGGGAAGCACAGCTCCTCAACAAGGACTCCAGAGCACCTCAGCGGTACCAGGGGGTCATAGCGTGGCGGTGGGGGGTAATATTTTGTTGTACTAAGCCCTATTAGGGTACTTAGTTTGCGACCCAGCTAAGTTTTTATATTTTAGCTATAGGGGCGCTGTGTGGCTGGCTCCAATATACTGTCTCTCCCTAGAAGGGCTCTGTGTGGGTTAACTGTGCTTTTAACCTATTCCTCACTGTGTGTGTGTGTGTGTGTGTGTGTGTGTGTGTGTGTGTGTGTTCTTTTACATTTATCATGTCAAAGGAGTGTGTATCATGCACAGCAGATTGCTTTTCTCAAACTGGGGGATCTCTACAGTGTACCCAGGATAGTACACATTTTCAGGCTAGTGGACCAGAACCAGTATGGTTAGATTCATTAAAAGGGATGATTTCAAATATTTCAAACAAATTATCCCAAAATGAAAAGGAGACGTAGTATTTAAGGCAATCTGTAGATGACCCGATGAATAGAAATTCAATGGTTATTCCAGCGTCTCAGACCCCTGCTATTTGTCCATAGAAGCGTACTCTGGCCCAAATTATGCAGGCTGATACCGATGATAATGATGTATCAGATCCAGAGGAGGGTGAAGTGGACTCGGTAGGGGGGGGTGCAGCTTTATCACAGTGGATACAGGCCCTGATAGAAGCTATTAGAGATGTCCTGCACATTCCTGATAAGGTGTCAGAGGACGAGGAGGAATCTTATTTTAATGTAAAAAATAAATCCTCAGCTACTTTCCCTGCATCTAAGGAATTAAATTCCCTATTTGAAGCAACTTGTGTGAATCCTGACAAGAAGTTTCAGGTCCCAAAAAGGCTACTCGCATCCTTCCCGTTTCCTCAGGATGACAGAAAGAAATGGGAAAACCCACCGATAGTTGATGCATCGGTTTCTAGGCTGTCACGTAAGATAGTTTTACCTGTTCCTGGGGCAGCTTCCTTGAAGGATTCTGCAGACCGCAAGATTGAGACTACTCTCAAATCCCTGTACACAGCTTTGGGAGTGGCCCAGAGACCCACTATAGCTTGTGCGTGGATCTCTAGGGCCGTTGCAAAATGGTCAGGTAATCTAATTGACGGGTTAGATTCCTTATCCAGGGGAAAGATAATTTTACTCCTTCAGCATATACAGGATTCGGCTAACTTTATGTTGGAGGCCATAAAGGAAATTGGTTTACTCAATGCACGCTCCACTGCTATGGCAGTATCGGCACGCAGGGGCTTGTGGCTACGCCAGTGGACTGCGGGCGCGGATTCCAGGAAAGGCATGGAAAGCCTACCTTTCACAGGGGAAGCCCTTTTTGGAGATGAACTGGATACGTGGATATCCAAGGCTACGGCGGGTAAGTCTACATACCTTCCTTCCGCAGCTCCCCCGGCTAGAAAATCCTGCACTGCTCCAACTCTGCAGTCCTTTCGGACAGCGAAGATTAAGAACAAGACCAAGGGTTCTTCTACAGCCTTCAAAGGCAATAGAGGGAAACCCAAAAAAACAGCAACTGCAGGTTCACAGGAACAGAACTCCGGTTCTGCTTCCTCTAAGCCTTCAGCATGATTGTGGACCGCACTGCCTGGAAGACAGGCAGGTGGGAGCCCGTTTGAGATTCTTCAGTCACAGATGGGCATATAAATCTTATAATCCAGTGCTACAGACTGGAGTTTCAAGAACTCCCACCTCACAGATTCTTCAAATCAGGCTTACCAGCCTCTCAAGAAGCATATATGACTTTACAGGAAGCAATTCAAAAACTGGTATGGACTCAGGTCATTGTTCCAGTTCCACTACAGCTGCAAAGCCAGGGTTATTATTCCAACTAGTTTGTGGTTCCAAAGCCGGACGGTTCGGTTAGGCCCATTTTAAATCTCATGTTGTTGAACACCTACGGGTTCAGGATGGTGTCTGAGAGCGGTGATTTCATGTCTGGAAGAGGGGGAATTCTTGGTGTCTCTGGATATCATATCTTCATATTCCGATTTGGCCGCCTCATCAGGCTTATCTGAGGTTTGTATTACAAGACTGTCACTACCAGTTCCAGGCCCTGCCATTTGGCCTCTCCATGGCATCGATGGTGTTCACCAAGGTAATGGCAGAGATGATGTTTCTCCTCCGCAAACAGGGAGTGAACATAATTCCGTATCTGGACGATCTGCTGATAAAAGCACCTTCCAGGGAGAGGTTGTTAGACAGCGTTGCCCTCTCAACCCTTCTACTCCAGGATCACAGGTGGATTCTGAACCTACCAAAAGCTCATCTGGAACCAACACGGAGACTCCATTCCTGGGGATGATACTGGATACGGAGGCACAGAAGGTATTCCTTCCGTTGGAAAAGGCATTGGTGATCCAGTCGATGGTGTGGGATATTCTAAGGAAAACCCGGATGTCGGTGCATCTATGCATTCGCCTTCTGGGAAAGATGATGGCCGCTTACAAGGCGCTGCAGTACGGAAGGTTCCACACAAGGCCCTTCCAGCTAGATCTGTTGGACAAATGGTCCGGATCGCATCTTCACATGCACCAGTGGATCCATCTCTTGCCAAAAGCCAGGATTTCTCTTCTGTGATAGCTTCAGACTTCTCATCTGACTGAAGGCTGGAGGTTCGGGATTCAAAATTGGATTCTGCTAACCACAGACACAAGCCTCAGAGGTTGGGGAGCAGTCACCCAGGGGGAACAGTTCCAAGGAAAATGGTCAAGTCAGGGAGCCATTCTTCCGATCAACGTTCTGGACCTAAGAGCCATATACAACGCCCTTCTACAGGCATCTCATCATCTTCAAGATCAGGCCATTCAGGTTCAGTTGAACAATGTGACGGCAGTAACGTACATAAACCGACAAGGCGGAACGAAGAGCAGAGCAGCAATGTCAGAGGTAACAAGGATTCTTCTCTGGGCAGAAAGACACGCTCTCGCGTTGTCAGCGATCTTCATTCCGGGAGTAGACAACTGGGAAGCAAACTTCCTCAGCAGACATGACCTCCACCCGGGAGAGTGGGGCCTTGACCCGGAGGTGGGGAATGCCACAAATCGACATGATGGCCTCTCGCCTCAACAAGAAGCTCAAGCGGTATTGTTCCAGGTCGAGGGACCCCGTGTTCAAAGTCTGTACAGGCCCACTCTACTAGGTCGGCTGCCCGGGATGTCTCAGCTTTGCCGAGCAGCTACTTTGTCAGGTTTGAACACGTTTGCGAAGTTCTACAAGTTCGATACTTTGGCCTCTGAGGACCTTCAGTTTGGTCAATCAGTTCTGCAGGAACCTCAGCACTCTCCCACCTGGTTTGGGAGCTTTGGTACATCCCCATGGTATTATTGTGGACCCCAGTATCCTCTAGGACGTAAAAAAGAGAAAATAGAATCTTAATTACCTACCGGTAAATCCTTTTCTCGTAGTCCGTAGAGGATACTGGGCACCCGTCCAGCGCTTCGTTTCTTCCTGCACTGTTACTTGGTTAAGTATTGTTGGTTCAGCTGTTGCTGTTCCTGGTAAAGTTTGGTTAGCTTGGCTTTCCTCTAGTTTGTATGTGCTGGTTCGGAATCTCACCACTATCCTTTTATATCCTTCTCTCAAAGTATGTATGTCTCCTCGGGCACAGTTTCCTAGACTGAGTCTGGTAGGAGGGGCATAGAGGGAGGAGCCATTCCACACTATGAAATTCTTAAAGTGCCCATGGCTCCTAGTGGACCCGTCTATACCCCATGGTACTAATGTGGACCCAAGTATCCTCTACGGACTACGAGAAAAGGATTTATCAGTAGGTAATTAAAATCCTATTTTCCCACTAGTGCATAATTTTACCCCTAACGTTTAGCGTTCTGAGCATGTTGGCAGTTCACTCATATTCACAGGTAACTGTCGACCATGTTACTGGAAAACCTTGTTTCCATAGGTATCTCTCACAGTTACCATTATATACAAAGGTATAGGCTTGTCTACATATGTTTCTAGACTAGAGCTTCTAGTATGTAGATCTTAGTGTTTTGACTGGAGCCATTGCAGGGAGAAGTTAAAAAATAGGTTTATGTTGGGTCTGAAGTTTTATATTAGGCCTGTGTTTAGCAGGACAGCACTAGGATAAACATAACCAACAAAACAAGAACAGTAAAAGGATACATACCAGAGTGTATCAGGAGTACATTTAAATTAGATGAACAGTGCAATAGTGTTGTACACCATTGGCCGCTAATCGTGCTGCGCTTCTATTGCCTTACAATGGATTATACAGGGTGTTCATGTTTTATTCCAGTTTACTTTGATCTCCTCGGTATGCTCTTGATTGTATCCGCTGTCTAATCAAAACATGATCATCTATATGTCATTTACAACTTTAACAATATATATTTCACCATTGTTAATTTGAAATTGACTTTTGCAAAGTGTCGATAAAGCATGCCCTGTAATAAAAAGAATACATTAGTGCATTGTTTTGGATTTCGGAGGCACTGTCCTCTATCGGGCCCTATGTTGGTATCTTGTAGATGTGCCACTAAAAGAATTCCATCCTTTCACACGGGTTGGGTAGGGTTTACCGGCGCTGGGGATCCTGGTGGTCAGCATACCGACTGTGGGATCCTGGCTGCAGAATGCCGATGGGGGGGTGGGAGCGCGAGTGCAACAAAGCCCCTTGCGGGCTCGGTGCGCTTGCCACAGGTTCTATTCCCACTCTATATGGGTTTCGTGGACACCCACGAGTGGGAATAGTCCCTGTTAGTCGGCATGCCGACTGTCGGGATTTAGAGGTTGCGAGATGTAGCCGTCGGTATTGTGAGCGGCAGTCTCCTGACTGCTGGTCACATAACTACATCCCTTTCACACAGATATTTTTGCTGCAGCATGACTTCTAGGCAAACCAACATCTGGGAAATTAGTAATTGATTGGGCTTGTTAGTACTGTCTGGGTAAACTTTTAGGGGGTCTTTGGAGATCACACTGCTTTAATATTTGGTGCTTTGCCAGTGTATTAGTTAAATACCGACACATTCTTATAATGACTTTTGCTTCTTTGGTTTAGATTAAAAAAATATATATATATTATTTGTTCTCTAGTACAAAGAAAAAAAATTCAGTGTTCCTTCTGTGGTTTATTTCCTACTGCAGAATGTCACTTGAGACTGTAATGCAAAGATTTATTTTCTTTGTTAAGCTTCCTTTATAGTAAATATTTATTCTGGAAAACATCTTGTGTGTTTCTTTATTGACTTGTTTTGATTACCATTTCTTCATATATTTTTTATAATGTGAATTCGGAACATCGAAAACGATGTATCTTTCATTTATTAGGACATTATTCCATACTAGCCTTACCTTGGTCATTTCTTATAAGGTTGGAGTACTAAGTTCTATCCTAATGTTGGTTCCTCTTAGAAAAATCGGGACTAACTTGTTAATGCAATAGACATAAACTGCTTGGTTTTGCACCTTAAGGCCAGTACTCACGGCCCGATTTGGGAGAGATGTGTGCTGAGCGAACCGCTCAGCACACATCTCTCCCGGCGCTCAGCACAGCGCGATCTGTGCTGAGCGTGCGGGGGGAGACGGGGGGGCCGCTCATTTCACCCAGCGGGTGAAGTGAGAGACCTGCTAGATTGGCCTGCATGCAGGCCAATCTAGCAGCAGCGATAGCGATGTGCGGGGCCGCGCATCGCTATCGCTGAGGGGGCTACACACGAAGCGATGTTGCTGAAAATCTAAGCAATCTAGTCAGATTGCTTAGATTATCGCTCCGTGTGTACCCCCTTTAGAGGATAATAGTTCATGTTTTCTATTGTATGTTTATTTTCCTGTTAATTTATGTGGTGGTGGTGGTGGTGATAATTCCTTGCATTACTAGACATTTGCCATTCATGAAGGAGTCAGAATCAAAGTTTTGGCCTACTGCCTCTACAGCACTTTGGTTATGCATGTTGTGGCTGATTTATGTATAAGTGATGTATTGGATATTCCCAGGTCAGGATGTGTGTGACAGATGTACATATGTGCTTCTGATTTACCTACAGTCTCGGGTCAGTGAGTGTGTGTGTTCCTGACAACTGTATGCAGGGCTGTAACTAGGTGTGTGTGGAGTGTGCCACTGCACATGGTGATGCAGGTTCGGGGGCGCTGTCAATTATTTGTTTTAATTACTTTCACTTGCAGCCCTTCCCCCCCCCCCCCTTTTTTTTTTGAAACCCAGCATCTCCTGACCGATTCCGTCTCCTACCCCAAACTCTATGCAACATTCACGAATTTAACTTGAGAGGTCATACTGTCCTTCATTATTCAAGATGCTGACATACCCCGGACTTGAACCCGTTGCCTGTGGCATTGCAGTCACGCTCTTTTCATTGAGCTATTTGCCCTTGCATAGAAAGGTTAGAGAATTCTAACTATTTGAAGCTTACTTTGTGAAAATATGATCAGCATTGCAGCTGAGCAGATCTCTGTAGAGTGTAGCTGCAAGGGATTGGATGTTTAGCTTCACACTACATAGCTCTGCGCAATTGCAGTACTGATTTTTTCTCTAACGTCCTAGTGGATGCTGGGGACTCCGTAAGGACCATGGGGAATAGACAGGCTCCGCAGGAGACTGGGCACTCTAAGAAAGAATTAGGACTACTGGTGTGCACTGGCTCCTCCCTCTATGCCCCTCCTCCAGACCTCAGTTAGAATCTGTGCCCGGACGGAGCTGGGTGCATTTTAGTGAGCTCTCCTGAGCTTGCTAATAAGAAAGTATTTTAGTTAGGTTTTTTTATTTTCAGAGAGCTTCTGCTGGCAACAGACTCTCTGCTACGTGGGACTGAGGGGAGAGAAGCAAACCTACTAACTGCGGCTAGGTTGCGCTTCTTAGGCTACTGGACACCATTAGCTCCAGAGGGATCGAGCACAGGAACTTAACCTTGGTCGTCCGTTCCCGGAGCCGCGCTGCCGTCCCCCTCGCAGAGCCAGAAGACAGAAGCCGGCGAGTGAAGCAAGAAGACGTCAAAATCGGCGGCAGAAGACTCCTGTCTTCATATGAGGTAGCGCACAGCACTGCAGCTGTGCGCCATTGCTCCCACATTACACCCACACACTCCGGTCACTGTAGGGTGCAGGGCGCAGGGGGGGCGCCCTGGGCAGCAATTGAGTACCTCCTGGCAGAATAGGGCATATATACAGCTGGGCACTGTATATATGCATGAGCCCCCGCCATTATTTTTACACAAAATCGCGGGACAGAAGCCCGCCACTGAGGGGACGGGGCTTCTTCCTTAGCACTCACCAGCGCCATTTTCTCTCCACAGCTCCGCTGAGAGGAAGCTCCCCAGGCTCTCCCCTGCAGAAGCACGATAGAAGAGGGTGAAAAAGAGAGGGGGGGCACATAAATTTGGCGTAAAAACAATATATACAGCAGCTACTGGGTTAACACTAAGTTACTGTGTGATTCCTGGGTCATATAGCGCTGGGGTGTATGCTGGCATACTCTCTCTCTGTCTCTCCAAAGGGCCTTGTGGGGGAACTGTCTTCAAATAGAGCATCCCCTGTGTGTGTGGTGTGTCGGTACGTGTGTGTCGACATGTCTGAGGTAAAAGGCTCCCCTAAGGAGGAGATGGAGCTAATATGTGTGTGAGAGGGTGTCTCCGTCGACAACGCCGACACCTGTTTGGATATGTGTAAGTGCTAAGGTGAATTTATTGCACAAAAGATTAGAGAACAGACAATCTACCCATGTCTGTCCCTATGGCGCAGTGACCTTCAGAGTCTCACAATGCTCACTATCCAAAATAATAAACACTGATATCGACACGGAGTTTGACTCCAGTGTCGACTACGATAATGCAAAGTTACAGCCAAAATGGCAGAAAAGTATTCAATATATGATTATTGTAATAAAAGATGATTTGCATCTCACTGATGGCTCATTTGTCCCTGACACAAGGGTACACATGTTTAAGGGGAAGAAAGCTGAGGTAAATTTCCCTCCTCTCATGAGGAAAAAGAGCGGGAATCTCCAGACAAGAGACTGCAGCTTCCCACAAAGAATTCTCAGACAGTATCCTTTCCCCACTAGGGCCAGGATGTGATGGGAATCTTCCCCTAAGGTGTCACGTTTGCCCAGAAGGTAGCCCTAGCTATTCTGAGGGATCCTGCAGATAGCGTGCACATTCTGGTACACTACTCAGACCGGCGATTGTGTCGGCATGGGTTTATAGCGCTGTGGCGGCGTGGACAAGTACCTTATCAGCAGAAATTGAGACCCTAGTAGGTATATATATATATATATATATATATATATATAGAGAGAGATATATATATATATGTATATAGAGATATATATATATATATATATATATATATATATTAAAGATGCTGTCTTAAGAGATATATATAATCAAACATGCCCAAAGAGACATGAGTATACTGGGTCCTAGAGTCAAAGCTATATCGATTTCTGCTTGACGTGTCCTGTAGCATATGTAATGGACAGATGATGCCAACTTAAGTGGCATATGGAAGGCTGAGGATTGTGTGGAGAAGTGTTCTCGGACCTGGTCTCCACGGCTATAGCTGGTAATTCTGATATTTTGCCTTATATTCCTGCACAGCCTAGGAAAGCACGTTATTATCAAATGCAGCTTTTCGAACAAAGAAACAAGAAAGTCCGAGGTGCGTCCTTTCTTGCCAGAGGAAAGAAGCTGCACAACACAGCTAGTTCCCAGGAATAGAAGTCCTCCCCGGCTTCTATGGAAATCCACCGCATGTCGCTGGGGCTCCACAGGCGGAGCTAGGCCCGGTGGGGGCACGCTTTCGTAAGTTCAGCCACAAGTGGGTTCACTCCCTGTTAGATCCCTGGGCAATAGATAGTATCTCAGGGATACAAGCTGGACTTTGAGAAGATGCCTCCTCACTGACGGCCCTGCCGGCTTCCCCCCACGAGAGGGAAACAGGGTTAACTGCAATTCATAAATTGTATCTTCAACAGGTGGTGGTCAAGGTTCCCCTCCTTCGACAAGGAGGGGGTTATTATTCGACCATGTGGTAGTCCCGAAACCAGACAGTTCGGTCAGACCCATATTGAATTTAAAATCCCTGAACATATACCTAAAAAGGTTCAAGTTCAAGATGGAATCGCTAAAGCAGTCATTGCAAGCCTGAAAAGGGGGAGATTTTATGGTAAATCCACCTCATCAGGCGTACCTCAGAATTGCGGTACGGGATTGTCATTACCAATTTCAGACGTTGCCGGTTGGTCTCTCCAAGGCCCCGAGAATATTCACCAAGGTAATGGCGGAAATTATGGTGCTCCTGCGGAAGCAAGGTGTCACTATTATCACGTACTTGGTCGATCTCCTCATAAAAGCGAGATCAAGAGAGCAGTTGCTGAACAGCATATCACTTTCTCTGGAAGTGTAACGGCAACACGGCTGGATTCTATGTAATCCAAAGTCGCAGTTCGTTCCTACAGCTCATCTGCCTCTTCTAGGCATGATCCTAGACACAGACCAGAAAAGGGTTTATCTCCCGATAGAGAGAGCTCAGGAGCTCGTGACACTGGTCAGAAATCTATTAAAACCAAAACAGGTGTCAGTGCATCACTGCACTCGAGTCCTGGGAAGGATGGTGGCATCATACGAGGCCATTCCCTTCGGCAGGTTCCATGCGAGGACCTTCCAATGGGACGTACTGGACAAGTGGTCCGGATCACATCTTCAGATGCATCGGTTAATCACCCTATCCCCCAGGGCCAGGGTGTCTCTCCTGTGGTGGCTGCAGAGTGCTCACCTTCTTGAAGGTCGCAGATTCGGCATTCAGGACGGGGTCCTGGTGACCACGGATGCAAGCCTCCGAGGGTGGGGGGCAGTCACACAGGGAAGAAATTTCCAAGGGCGGTGGTCAAGTCAGGAGACTTGCCTTCACATCAATATCCTGGAATTAAGGGCCATATGCAACGCCCTAAGTCAAGCGGAGAACCTGCTTCGCGACAAATCGGTGCTGATTCAGTCAGACAACATCACAGCAGTGGCTCATGTGAACCGCCAAGGCGGCACAAGGAGCAGAGTGGCGATGGCGGAAGCCACCAGAATTCTTCGCTGGGCGGAGAGTCACGTAAGAGCACTGTCAGCAGTGTTCATTCCGGGAGTGGACAACTGGGAAGCAGACTTCCTCAGCTGGCACGACCTCCACACGGGAGAGTGGGGACTTCATAAAGAAGTCTTCACGCAGATTGCAAGGCGGTGGGAACTGCCACAGGTGGACATGATGGCATCCCGCCTCAACAAAAAGCTACAGAGATGTTGCGCCAGGTCAAGAGACCCTCAGGCGATTGCTGTATACGCATTAGTGACACAGTGGGTGTTCAAGTCGGTTTATGTGTTTCCTCCTCTTCCTCTCGTAACAAAGGTGCTGAGAATCATAGGAAAAGGAGGAGTGAGAACAATACTCATTGTTCCGGATTGGCCAAGAAGGACTTGGTATCCAGATCTGCAAGAAATGCTCACAGAGGACCTATAGCCTCTGCCTCTCAGACAGGACTTGTTGCAGCAGGGGCCCTGTCTGTTCCAAGACTTACCGCGGCTGCGTTTGTTGGCATGGCGGTTGAACGCCGGATCCTGGCAGAAAAAGGCATTCCGGATGAGGTTATTCCTACACTGATAAAGGCTAGGAAGGAGGTGAAGGCTAAACATTATCACCGTATATGGCGGAAAAAGTGTTGCTTGGTGTGAGGCCAGGAATGCCCCTACGGAGGAATTCCAGCTGGGCCGTTTCCTTCACTTCCTACAGTCGGGAGTGACATTGGGCCTGAAATTGGGTTCCATTAGGGTCCAGGTTTCGGCCCTATCCATTTTCTTTCAAAAAGAACTGACTTCTCTTCCTGAAGTCCAGACGTTGTATAGGGAGTGCTGCATATTCAGCCCCCTTTTGTGCCACCAGTGGCACCTTGGGATCTTAACGTGGTGTTGAGTTTCTTGAAATCTCACTGGTTTGAGCTACTTAAGACTGTGGAGCTAAAGTATCTCACGTGGAAAGTGGTCATGCTATTGGCCTTAGCTTCGGCTAGGCGTGTGTCAGAATTGGCGGCTTTGTCATGTAAAAGCCCCTATCTGGTTTTCCATATGGACAGGGCAGAATTACGGACTCGTCATCTTTTCATTTGAACCAACCTATTGTGGTGCCTGCGGCTACTCGTGACTTGGAGGATGTAGTCAGGGCTTTGAAGATTTATGTAGCCAGAACGGCTGGAGTCAGGAAAACTGACTCGCTGTTTATCCTGTATGCATCCAACAAGCTGGGTGCTCCTGCTTCAGAGCAAACTATTGCTCGCTGGATCTGTAACACGATTCAGCAGGCTCATTCTGCGGCTGGATTGCCGCATCCAAAATCCGTAAAAGCCCATTCCACAAGGAAAGTGGACTCTTCTTGGGCGGCTGCCCGAGGGGTCTCGGCATTACAGCTTTGCCGAGCAGCTACTTGGTCGGGTTCAAACACTTTTGCAAAATTCTACAAGTTTGATACCCTGGCTGAGGAGGACCTTGTGTTTGCCCATTCGGTGCTGCAGAGTCATCCGCACTCTCCTGCCCGTTTGGGAGCTTTGGTATAATCCGCATGGTCCTTACGGAGTCCCCAGCATCCACTAGGACCTTAGAGAAAATAAGATTTTACTCACCGGTAAATCTATTTCTCGTAGTCCGTAGTGGATGCTGGGCGCCCGTCCCAAGTGCGGACTTCTTCTGCAATAAGTGTATATAGTTATTGCTCAATAAAGGGTTATGTTGTGTTGGCATCCGTTTGTTTGATGCTCTGTTGTTGTTCATACTGTTAACTGGGTATGTTATAACAAGTTATACGGTGTGATTGGTGTGGCTGGTATGAGTCTTACCCTGGATTCCTAAATCCTTTCCTTGTAATGTCAGCTCTTCCGGGCACAGTTTCCTTAACTGAGGTCTGGAGGAGGGGCATAGAGGGAGGAGCCAGTGCACACCAGTAGTCCTAATTCTTTCTTAGAGTGCCCAGTCTCCTGCGGAGCCCGTCTATTCCCCATGGTCCTTACGGAGTCCCCAGCATCCACTACGGACTACGAGAAATAGATTTACCGGTGAGTAAAATCTTATATTGTACAATGTACAAGTAGCTTCATATAATTCTCATAGTTTTTACGCAGGATGAAATAGCTTAACAAGTAGGGTGTTTAACTAGAATGCAACAGGTTATAGATTTGAATCCTTTGTATGGCAACAAAATGAAGTGTTATTTCATAGAGGGTGTTATAACTGAATAACAACAAGCTCTCAAGTTCAGTGCATGAATGTGGTTTAAAGAGAATTTGTGCCCAAAATCTATGGGGCATCATAGTATGGGCTTTCTCTGGGATCAATTTTGCCATGCCCCTTCCCCACTAGGCATGCGCCCTCCATTTGGGAAAATGGAGGTGCGAGGGGGGGGGGGGGGGGGGGGGGGCACCAATCTTCTGTCTGGCACAGGACATGAAACCAAAAAGTGTGGTTGTGGATGTCTGTGTACAGTATATGTGTGTTGCATAGTTACAGGTCAGTGTTTGTGTAAAAGTGCTCATACACTAGACGACCTGGTAACGATGCATTCTCGTTAACTATTTCCCTTGAACTCACCCAGCAGCTCCCCCCGGCAGTCCTGAGCAAACAATATTTCTCTATCGTCCTAGTGGATGCTGGGGTTCCTGAAAGGACCATGGGGAATAGCGGCTCCGCAGGAGACAGGGCACAAAAAGTAAAGCTTTCCGATCAGGTGGTGTGCACTGGCTCCTCCCCCTATGACCCTCCTCCAAGCCTCAGTTAGATTTTTGTGCCCGGCCGAGAAGGGTGCAATCTAGGTGGCTCTCCTAAAGAGCTGCTTAGAGAAAGTTTAGCTTAGGTTTTTTATTTTACAGTGAGTCCTGCTGGCAACAGGATCACTGCAACGAGGGACTTAGGGGAGAAGAAGTGAACTCACCTGCGTGCAGGATGGATTGGCTTCTTGGCTACTGGACATCAGCTCCAGAGGGACGATCACAGGTACAGCCTGGATGGTCACCGGAGCCTCGCCGCCGGCCCCCTTGCAGATGCTGAAACATGAAGAGGTCCAGAATCGGCGGCAGAAGACTCCTCAGTCTTCTAAAGGTAGCGCACAGCACTGCAGCTGTGCGCCATTTTCCTCTCAGCACACTTCACACGGCAGTCACTGAGGGTGCAGGGCGCTGGGAGGGGAGCGCCCTGGGAGGCAAATGAAAACCTATTTGGCTAAAAAAATACCTCACATATAGCTTCCGGGGGCTATATGGAGATATTTAACCCCTGCCAGAATACACTAAAGAGCGGGAGACGAGCCCGCCGAAAAAGGGGCGGGGCCTATCTCCTCAGCACACAGCGCCATTTTCCTTACACAGCTCCGCTGGTCAGGACGGCTCCCAGGTCTCTCCCCTGCACTGCACTACAGAAACAGGGTAAAACAAGAGAGGGGGGGCAAAATAGTGGCAAAAATTATATTATAAAAGCAGCTATACAGGGAGCACTTATTATAAGGCTATCCCTGTCATATATAGCGCTTTTGGTGTGTGCTGGCAAACTCTCCCTCTGTCTCCCCAAAGGGCTAGTGGGGTCCTGTCTTCGTTAAGAGCATTCCCTGTGTGTCTGCTGTGTGTCGGTACGTGTGTGTCGACATGTATGAGGACGATATTGGTGTGGAGGCGGAGCAATTGCCAAATATGGGGATGTCACCTCCTAGGGGGTCGACACCAGAATGGATGCCTTTATTTATGGAATTACGGGATAGTGTCAACACGCTAAAGCAGTCGTTTGACGACATGAGACGGCCGGACAATCAGTTAGTGCCTGTCCAGGCGCCTCAAACACCGTCAGGGGCTGTAAAACGCCCTTTGCCTCAGTCGGTCGACACAGACCCAGACACAGGCACTGATTCCAGTGGCGACGGTGACGAATCAACCGTATTTTCCAGTAGGGCCACACGTTATATGATTTTGGCAATGAAGGAGGCGTTACATTTAGCTGATACTACAGGTACCACTAAACAGGGTATTATGTGGGGTGTGAAAAAACTACCTATAGTTTTTCCTGAATCAGAAGAACTAAATGATGTATGTGATGAAGCGTGGGTTGCCCCCGATAAAAAGATGCTAATTTCAAAGAAGTTATTGGCTTTATACCCTTTCCCGCCAGAGGTTAGGGCGCGCTGGGAAACACCTCCTAGGGTGGACAAGGCGCTCACACGCTTATCTAAACAAGTGGCGTTACCCTCTCCTGAGACGGCCGCACTTAAAGATCCAGCAGATAGGAGGATGGAAAATATCCAAAAAAGTATATACACACATACAGGTGTTATACTACGACCAGCTATAGCGACAGCCTGGATGTGCAGTGCTGGAGTAGCTTGGTCAGAGTCCCTGATTGAAAATATTGATACCCTGGATAGGGACAATGTTTTACTGTCTTTAGAGCAAATAAAGGATGCATTTCTTTATATGCGTGATGCACAGAGGGATATCTGCACACTGGCATCACGGGTAAGTGCTATGTCCATTTCGGCCAGAAGAAGTTTATGGACGCGACAGTGGTCAGGCGATGCGGACTCAAAACGGCATATGGAAGTTTTGCCGTATAAAGGGGAGGAGTTATTTGGAGTCGGTCTATCAGATTTGGTGGCCACGGCTACAGCCGGGAAATCCACCTTTTTACCTCAAGCTACTCCCCAACAGAAAAAGACACCGACTTTTCAACCGCAGCCCTTTCGTTCCTTTAAAAACAAGAGAGCAAAGGGATATTCATATCTGCCACGAGGCAGAGGAAGGGGGAAGAGACACCAACAGGCAGCTCCTTCCCAGGAACAGAAGCCCTCCCCCGCTTCTACAAAAGCCTCAGCATGACGCTGGGGCTTCTCAAGCGGACTCGGGGGCGGTGGACGGTCGTCTCAAGAATTTCAGCGCGCAGTGGGCTCACTCGCAGGTAGATCCCTGGATCCTGCAGATAATATCTCAGGGGTACAGGTTGGAACTAGAGACAGATCCGCCTCGCCGTTTCCTGAAGTCTGCTTTACCAACGTCCCCCTCCGAAAGGGAGACGGTTTTGGAAGCCATTCACAAGCTGTACTCTCAGCAGGTGATAGTCAAGGTACCTCTTCTACAACAGGGAAAGGGGTATTATTCCACTCTATTTGTGGTACCGAAGCCGGACGGCTCGGTAAGACCTATTCTAAATCTGAAGTCCTTGAACCTGTACATAAAGAAGTTCAAGTTCAAAATGGAGTCACTCAGAGCAGTGATAGCGAACCTGGAAGAAGGGGACTTTATGGTGTCCTTGGACATCAAGGATGCGTACCTCCACGTTCCAATATACCCCTCACACCAGGGGTACCTCAGGTTCGTTGTACAAAACTGTCACTATCAGTTTCAGACGCTGCCGTTCGGATTGTCCACGGCACCTCGGGTCTTTACAAAGGTAATGGCCGAGATGATGATTCTTCTTCGAAGAAAAGGCGTATTAATTATCCCATACTTGGACGATCTCCTAATAAGGGCAAGGTCCAGAGAACAGCTAGAGATGGGATTAGCACTGTCTCAAGAAGTGCTAAAACAGCACGGCTGGATTCTGAATATTCCAAAATCCCAGTTAATGCCGACAACTCGTCTGCTGTTCCTAGGGATGATTCTGGACACGGTTCAGAAAAAGGTTTTTCTCCCGGAGGAAAAAGCCAAGGAGTTATCCGAGCTTGTCAGGAACCTCCTAAAACCAGGAAAGGTGTCTGTACATCAATGCACAAGAGTCCTGGGAAAAATGGTGGCTTCTTACGAAGCAATTCCATTCGGCAGATTCCATGCACGAATTTTTCAGAGGGATCTGTTGGACAAATGGTCAGGGTCGCATCTTCAGATGCACCAGCGGATAACCCTGTCTCCAAGGACAAGGGTATCTCTTCTGTGGTGGTTGCAGAGTGCTCATCTATTGGAGGGCCGCAGATTCGGCATACAGGATTGGATCCTGGTGACCACGGACGCCAGCCTGAGAGGCTGGGGAGCAGTCACACAAGGAAGAAACTTCCAGGGAGTGTGGACGAGCCTGGAAACGTCTCTTCACATAAACATTCTGGAACTAAGAGCAATCTACAATGCTCTAAGCCAGGCAGAACCTCTGCTTCAAGGAAAACCGGTGTTGATCCAGTCGGACAACATCACGGCAGTCGCCCATGTAAACAGACAGGGCGGCACAAGAAGCAGGAGTGCAATGGCAGAAGCTGCAAGGATTCTTCGCTGGGCAGAGAATCATGTGATAGCACTGTCAGCAGTGTTCATCCCGGGAGTGGACAACTGGGAAGCAGACTTCCTCAGCAGACACGACCTTCACCCGGGAGAGTGGGGACTTCATCCAGAAGTCTTCCACAGGCTGGTAACCCGTTGGGAAAGACCAATGGTGGACATGATGGCGTCTCGCCTCAACAAAAAACTGGACACGTATTGCGCCAGGTCAAGAGATCCGCAGGCAATAGCTGTGGACGCGCTGGTAACGCCTTGGGTGTACCAGTCGGTGTATGTGTTTCCTCCTCTGCCTCTCATACCAAAAGTATTGAGAATTATACGGCAAAGAGGCGTAAGAACGATACTAGTGGTTCCGGATTGGCCAAGAAGGACTTGGTACCCGGAACTTCAAGAGATGATCACGGAAGATCCGTGGCCTCTACCTCTAAGGAGGGACTTGCTTCAGCAGGGTCCCTGTCTGTTTCAAGACTTACCGCGGCTGCGTTTGACGGCATGGCGGTTGAACGCCGGATCCTAAAGGAAAAAGGCATGCCGGAAGAAGTCATTCCTACTTTGATTAAAGCAAGGAAGGAAGTAACCGTGCAACACTATCACCGCATTTGGCGAAGATATGTTGCGTGGTGCGAGGATCGGAGTGCTCCGACGGAGGAATTTCAACTGGGTCGATTCCTACATTTCCTGCAATCAGGATTGTCTATGGGTCTCAAATTGGGATCTATTAAGGTTCAAATTTCGGCCCTGTCGATTTTCTTTCAAAAAGAATTGGCTTCAGTTCCTGAAGTCCAGACTTTTGTTAAGGGAGTGCTGCATATACAGCCTCCTGTGGTGCCTCCAGTGGCACCGTGGGATCTCAATGTGGTTTTGGAATTTCTAAAATCTCATTGGTTTGAACCACTAAAAAAGGTGGATTTAAAATATCTCACATGGAAAGTGACCATGTTACTAGCCCTGGCTTCGGCCAGGAGAGTGTCAGAACTGGCAGCTTTATCTTACAAAAGCCCATATCTGATTTTCCATTCGGACAGGGCAGAACTGCGGACTCGTCCGCATTTTCTCCCTAAGGTGGTGTCAGCATTTCATCTGAACCAGCCTATTGTAGTGCCTGCGGCTACAAGTGACTTGGAGGACTCCAAGTTACTGGACGTTGTCAGAGCATTAAAAATATATATTGCAAGGACAGCTGGAGTCAGAAAATCTGACTCGTTGTTTATATTGTATGCACCCAACAAGATGGGTGCTCCTGCGTCTAAGCAGACGATTGCTCGTTGGATCTGTAGCACAATCCAACTTGCACATTCTGTGGCAGGCCTGCCACAGCCTAAATCTGTTAAGGCCCACTCCACAAGGAAGGTGGGCTCATCTTGGGCGGCTGCCCGAGGGGTCTCGGCATTACAACTTTGCCGAGCAGCTACGTGGTCAGGGGAGAACACGTTTGTAAAATTTTACAAATTTGATACTCTGGCTAAGGAGGACCTGGAGTTCTCTCATTCGGTGCTGCAGAGTCATCCGCACTCTCCCGCCCGTTTGGGAGCTTTGGTATAATCCCCATGGTCCTTTCAGGAACCCCAGCATCCACTAGGACGATAGAGAAAATAAGAATTTACTTACCGATAATTCTATTTCTCGGAGTCCGTAGTGGATGCTGGGCGCCCATCCCAAGTGCGGATTATCTGCAATAATTGTACATAGTTATTGTTAACTAATTCGGGTTATTGTTTAGGAAGCCATCTTTCAGAGGCTCCTCTGTTATCATACTGTTAACTGGGTTTTGATCACAAGTTGTACGGTGTGATTGGTGTGGCTGGTATGAGTCTTACCCGGGATTCAAAATTCCTCCCTTATTGTGTACGCTCGTCCGGGCACAGTACCTAACTGAGGCTTGGAGGAGGGTCATAGGGGGAGGAGCCAGTGCACACCACCTGATCGGAAAGCTTTACTTTTTGTGCCCTGTCTCCTGCGGAGCCGCTATTCCCCATGGTCCTTTCAGGAACCCCAGCATCCACTACGGACTCCGAGAAATAGAATTATCGGTAAGTAAATTCTTATTATTACAATACACATAAGATGTATATTTTAAGATCTGGGAGTGGCTACATCCAGTAGCATGTTTTTGTGAACAATAGCTTCAGATCTTACTGCAGCAGGGAAGATCAGAAGCTCTGACCAGCGGGACTGCGTATCATGATCGTTATCGTTCACAGACACTGAACGATCTGCACTAGTGTGAACGATTTTTAGTTCCCAACCGTCGGAAATGGCCAAATCGCTCATAATATTGTCTAGTGTATGGGCACCTTAGATTGATGTATGTTTGTGGGATGTGTGCTCAGTCCCAGGTCAGAGTGTGTGTGTTAGAGATAGATGCATGTGTAATTTATGGATAGTGCCAGGTCAGTGTGTGTGTGACGTATTTTTGATGTATGGCTAGTCCTTTGCTCAGTGTATATGTCAGGTGTCCTGTATGTGATGTAGTCTCCAGTCTGTATGTGTGACGGATGTATTGCATGCACTTCAACACCACAAGGTCGTTTTTCTACTAGTTCTTGGTGCAGATGCAAATTATGTCTTTCCTGAAGGCTTCCTCCTCCATTTGCCTGATGCCAAGGAGTCTGCAGGGGAATTATCTTTTTGCCACTGACCTCCAGGCACCTGAGAAGACCCAGCCAACCGCTCACCACCAGGTACCACCATAGCTGGACATGATGAAGAGCATTGCGTCTGGCACTTTGAATGAAAGTGTTCCGCAGTGGAATAAAGTAGGTAAAACAAAATAAACATATTTGAGAAGCATATTAAAGTAACAAGTTGTGGTGGTGTTTTTTTATTTTTTTATTTACAAAGGTTATTGTAAAATTACAATGCCAGTTACCAAGTGATAGCCACAATAAATGTAATGTCATATAACTGAGATACTGATTTATCTATGGATACTGACAATGTGAAATAAATCCTCTTATCTATAGAAAGTAAAGAAGACTTGTCATTTTGTCCACTTTGTTTATAAGGATTCTTGAAATTCCTCATTCTTGTTGACAAGTGTAATATCTCCTTCCTCTATAGATTTCATGTAAATCCAGTTTGTAGCAGGTGATAAATATATTTACTGAAAACATATTAATGTCTTTTGGTTTATTTATACACTATCACATTTCAAACAAGGATTTGTTATCTCTAGGATTTTCCCCAGTTTCTGCAAAATGTAATAAACATAATTGGAGATTTCACAAATTAACTTCAACTCCAAGTGCTTTTAGGATATGCTCTATGTCTTAAACTCTATTTCAGTGTGGATATTATGTATTATATATGTTCTAATATGCATGAGCTAATTTTACAGCTAATGTTAGGTACAGTCCTTAATTGGTGATTTAATTTATTGTGTGTTAGTCTGCAGGTTGTAGCTTGTTGATAGAGGGACTTGTTCTTTGACAGATTGTTAGCCTGCCTTTTATAAGTTATCATCATCCAACCTTTTTGTCACCATAAGGTTGTCTCTATTTTCCATAACATCCATACCATACAGTACTGTATATAATGTTTGCAGCCAATCCAGATATGTAAAGCATTGTGTGTGCGCATAGGATGTGACTGTATCTTAAAAGCACAGTTAAATTGTTGGTCAAAAGAATATGTAATATTTATAGCATGGCAAATACAAGATGGCAGAACATTCTTAATTAAAGGTTGCCAAACGTAAAGCAGGGAAAGGCACAGCGCTGACTAAGCTTTGAGCTTTAGACTGTCCCAGTTGTTCCTCCAAGTGATGTCTATTTTTTGTAGAGATGAGCGGGTTTGGATTTAACACCAGAATTAACGCCATTTCGGTTTTATCCGGATTTTATTGGCTATCCACAACACGTGACATCCGTGAGCCAATAAAATGCCGAGTAAATCCAAGTAAAACCGAAACCCGCTCCTCTAATTTTTTGTTAGGTGTTCCTGATCCCCATTTACATATCTGACCTTATCTCCCTTTATGATCCCACCTGCCCACTTCGCTCCTCAAATGCATGCCACCTCTCCTGCCAACTGATTACCTCCTCCCGTTCCTGTTACTAAGATTTTTCACGTGCTGCTCCCAATCTCTGGAATTCTCTGCATCTCCCTATCAGACTTTACACTTCTCTACAAAACTTTAAACATTCTTTGAAGACCCACTTCTTCACCAAACCCAGCTGTCTCTCATCCAACTCTCTGTCCCATGCTCACTGTCTACCCCACCTCTGTCATCCCTGTCTGTCTGCCCCTCTCCTTTAGAATGTAAGCTCTCAGGAGGTGGCTTTCACACAGGGCCCCCTCCCCTCATGTGCTATTCCTTACATTACTATCATTACCATGGCACCTAACCCTCAGTTTCTGCCACCCTGATGATTAGGTTGGTTGATGCAGCAATGTTTATATACCATGCACTTGTCTTACATTGTCTTGTACTGTAAGTCGCTGTTTTCTTGTTTGCTCATGTATTTACGTACTTTGTTAGGTGCTATAGAAACCTTGTGGTGCCATATAAATAAAAAATAAATAGTAATAATCATCATCATAACAGTCTCAACAGAATGAAATCTGCACCGCACACACTACTAAATGAAAAGTAATATACAAATACTATTCTGTGAAGAACCCCTTTAATACATATTTCTGCCAGTTTTGAATAATGAATGGGTGCTTGCTTGTGCACAAAATACAGGTCACATTGCTTTGTTCCTCACTAATAACACACCATGGTCTCCCTTAATCCATCTTTAATTTTCATCAAATAACCTTTTTTTTTTCTGCTAAATGGATTAGTCTCCCACTTAAGCATGTTTTCTGGCATTTGCTTTCATCCATGTCAAGCAAGTGGAATTTCACAATTAGACAAATAATTCATTCTCTTCCCCCAGTTTTGAATCTGAATAAAGAGAGAATGGTGACCTTTAAAGCATACTTTACTGAGCAATATAACATGCCGACATTACAGTACACAATCTTGTTGATATTAAATTGGGGATATTGGTATGCAAGTGAGGATCAGTTGCTGCATCATTTGCTACCTGTAGAACATGGTCAATCTTTTTACCCTATTCCACATCCAAGGCCACCTAAAATACAAATGATCCAGTTTGAAAAGGTATCCTGTAATATTTGCAAATATATATACATATATTTGTGAACAGTGGTAATAAGCGTTACACCTCTATAAATTGCGGTATCCGGTCGAATGGTCAAATGTCGATGTTCGTAATGTCAACATGGTTCAGACAGTCATTAGGTTGACATCCTCAAACTGCCAACTACAGTAGTTAACAATGTTAACATCTGAAATGTCAACATAGTCAGGATGGCAAGAGTTAGGTTTATGTGGGGGGGGTTAGGGTTAGGCACCAGGAGGAGGGTTAGGGATAGGGGGAAGAAATACTGCGGAATTACAGGTCTGAGACCCAGAAGATGATATTGGAGCCGCTGCTGGGAGAAGGTAAGAATAAACCAGATCACCGGGGATAGTTTGTTGATGGTTCATCATGTAGGCATATCATCCATGTAGACATGCTGCATGTTGTCCTGATCACTGATGACACAATAACTGTTAACTGTTAAGTTATATCATAACCATAAATAACATAAATATTACACAAGGAATTTCCAATAAATGTCTCTTCTGAAAAACACACTCCCCATTAATTCTTATTATTATTCCAGCAGTTAATAAAAATTAGTAACAAGTTGGAAGAAAACGTGCCTTCAGTGATGAGTTTCATATACAGTGTAGTGCGCATACCACGTCTTCCTTTGAGTTAGGATCACAAGATACCACCAAAAGGAAAATGAAAGTGCCTAGCTCAGTGCTTCCCAAACTCTGTCCTCAAGGTACACCACAGCACAGGTGACTAAATCAGTATCTCAATAGTTTGATTACACCGTTAGACCACAAGAATTTATATTCTTAACACCAGGACTTAGGGTACCTGGAGGACTGAGTTTGGGAAACCCTGCCCCCTTGATTAGGGAGGCCAATCCCGGGCCGTTTTTTCAATCCCGGGATTCGGGATTGAAAAACGATCAATCCCGGGATTGCAGTAGGGATCAGTGAAGAAGGGTGTAGGGAGCAGCGCTGGAGGGTAGGTAGCGGCGGGGAAGGGAGGGAGGCTGTAGGTAGCTGGGCAGTAGGGTGTAGGTAGTGGTGCGGAAGGTGTAGGTAGCTGGGCGGGAGGGTATAGGTAGCTGGGCGGGAGGGTATAGGTAGCTGGGCGGGAGGGTGTAGGTAGCTGGGCGGGAGGATGTACAGTAGGTAGCGGGGAGGGTTGGTAGCGGCGAGGGAGGGTGGGTGTAAGTACCACTTACTATTAGGTGGGCGCCAGCCATAGACACACTGAACGCGGCGGCATTTCAATTGAAGCGCCGGCCGCCAGCCAACCAGAGCTGGCGGACCAGCAGCCAATCAGGGAAGCGGCCGCAGCAGTCACTCCTGATTGGCTGCCGCGGCAGCTTCCCTGATTGGCTGCCGGTCCGCCAGCTCTGATTGGCTGGCGGCCGGCGCCACATTTGAAGTGCCGCCGCGTTCAGCGTTCGTCCATGGCTGCCGCCCGCCTAAGTGTAAGTAGTATTACTTACACACACTCCCTCCCGCACATGCGCAGTGTAATCCCGTGAATCCCGGGATTGGATGCTCCAATCCCGGGATTCAAATCACGGCATTTTTGGGCCCAAATCCCGGGATCCCGCCGATCCCGGGATTGGCCTCCCTACCCCTGATGTAGCATTGTTTTTATACCATGTACTTGTCCTACTACATTGTCTTGTACTGTTAGTCGCTATTTTCTTGTTTTGCTCATTTATGTATTTTGTCAGGCGCTGCGGAACCTTGTGGCGCCACATAAATAAAGGCTAATAGTTATGTATACCCCATCAGTTTCCTGTTTCTTTTTAATATAGTGCTGCAGTACGGTTGTGTCTACATTTCCTCAGTAAGACTACTGTATGTTCCAATTAGTGCTTTGTATGCACTATGCTTTATTGCAGTCCTGGCCAACCTGTGGCTCTCCAGCTTTGAAACTAGAAGTCTGAGCATGCTTCATCAGCTAATCACTGGAAGAGTTTACTGGGATTTATAGTTCCACAACAATTGGCAATCCCCAGTTTGGCCAGGCATGCTCTACTGCATATGAAGTGTAATGACCAGAGGAGGTGGAAGGATCCAAATGGATATCTATTTGCTGTCCAGTTCAATAGGGCTTGATAAATATCACAACTACAATGTCCCCATGTATTGTATGAATAGTGTGGTTTGCTTCAGCATGGTCAATAATGCAGGAGATATCTGCAGATTCTGCTTTATAGCCTTTTTACTTAGATTAGCAACGTGAGTTACCTGCTCTTATTACTATAATCAGTGTTTCGGGACCACTGTGACTGACCTGATTAAATATTAGTAGGAGGCATACATAATAAAAAATCAGATAGGTGCTAGACACATGCAAGAATCGGTTTCTCTGCAATAAAAGGTTCTATATGTCCTCATGGGCCTTGTGCATGTAAGCCAAACAGCAGTTTAATGTACTCACAGGTTAATTATAGATCATGTCGACGTTTTGATCCTAAAAGGACTTTTGTCAAGACAGCACAGCATGAGGACCATGAAAGTACAAGCCACAGAGAACATAGTTGTTGTTTGTATAGCTGCTATTCTATAGAAACATTATGCTTTTTTCTGCTGCAGGGTACACTGGGCTCCACAAGGAATTACATCTGGGTGTAGAGTAGGATCTTGATCCGAGGCACCAACAGGTTCAAAGCTTTTGACTGTTCCCAAAATGCACAGCGCAGCCTCCTCTATAACCTCGCCTCCATGCCAGTGAGCTCAGTTTGTAAGTTGGTGCCTTGCAGTATGCAGACACGTTACAGGTGGCTGCCTTAAGCAGCGTTTTTCAAAGTGATATTACAGATCTGAACAGAAGAATCTGTTTGAAGACTTCAAGGGCTGCTGCTGGTAAAGTCGCTGAGACTTCAGCGTGCAGCTCCATCACCCCCAGCGGCGCTGTATACTCCCGTGCCGGGGTTGCCAGGTCACTGCAGCAGAGACAAAGGCTTCTTCCTAACTGTGAGTCACACACACGCCGCCGTCTCCGGGATTGCGGAGCCGCAGACAAGGGGGAGGTAAGGGGCTCCTGTGTCGCACTTTACCGCGTTCCAGCGCGACCGTAGGAGGCGGGCCACATGCGCGCACTGGCGTGGGCACTGATGACTGGGCAGCTTGCTCCACTAGCCACCAGGGTATTATTTTGGGCACAGGTCAGGGGGATTTAGTACAATTCCCCCGTTTTAAGTTCTGCCGGCACACCCGGTGGGGATGCCAGCAGGGAGAGCAGGCCGGACCTGAGGCCCCTTCCTTCAGCCTCAGGGTGCCATTTCTACAATGTTCCCGCACTGGAGCTGCCTCCTCCTTCACTCCTGGTCAGCGGCCACTACAGCTTGAGCCTTGCTGTTCCTGGGACTGCTGGAGCAAATCCTCCTCTGTGGAACCGCCTGACTGCCAGTGCTGTGCTTCCTACAGGACACTTGAGTATTATACCTGTCACTGGGACTGTGTTAGTTAAGAGATAGTGCATACCTTCAGGGTTGTGTGGTACAAACACCCTGTGATATACATCCAGTGCTTACTGCGTTTGTTATATCTATTGTTATCACATATAGCTATACTGAGTATTTCTTTGTATTGCTAGTCCAGTGCAGTTTATGGTACATAATTTCTGCATGGTACACTTGTGACTATATATATATATATATATATATATATATATAGTGTGTGTTTGCGTGTAGCTGCTGCGTGGTTGCCTTATTGCAGGGTATTTCACTCAGCGTGCTATTCCTATATTGCTATACCTGAGGGCCAAGTGTTTCAGGTTTTTCTATTTTCAATGTAGGATTGTATCACAAGATATACTGTCGGGGTATTTTTGCTTGTAATTTATAGTCACCATATATTCTATATCTATTGAACCTCCGGTCTGTGCCGTCTTAGAGTTCTAGCTAGGTATAGTGCTGCTACGCTTTGTACCGGGTTGCCCATTATTGTGAACATAGTATGTCTGCTACACGTGGCAACGACGTTGGGGCCTCTCCCACACTGTGTGGTAGTGAGGCCGCTGACGCAATGGAGGATAATTTAGCAGCTGAGAGTTCAGGTTCAGGGGGTTCATTACCCCCCAGTAGGTCAGTAGCGCTTGGGGTATCGCAGGATCCGCCTTGGGCTACATTCTCCACATTGCTAAGCACGCTTGTGACTAAATTGACGCCCCCTGTGGGACCACCTGTGCCACTGCAGCAGTTTATGGTCCCTGCTGTGAACCCGCCATGGGCGGATCAGCTTTCCACTCAGCTGCAGCATTTGAACTGATCTATGACTAAATCTAAGTCTCACTCTCGTCTGCCTAAGACTAAGTCGTCTTCTAAATGGGCCATTACCTCCTCCCAATCCACGGCTTTAACCAACACATCCTCGGAGCAGGACGGTGCATATACTGACCCCGCTGACGCTGACGTTTCAGATGGGGAAGGGAAGTCATCCGTGGATGTCCCGTATTTGATTGAGGCGATTCGGCTCATTCTTCAAGTGTCTGATGATTCTGAGCCTGAAACTGTCTCCAAGAAACCGGATAGGCTTAAGCGTAAGAAGGTGGTTAAACAGGTTTTACCCTACTCTAAACACCTGGTTGACATACGTCAGGAATCCTGGGAAAATCCGGGGACAAAGTTTACACCGAATAAGAGACTGTTGGCTCGCTATCCTCTCTCTGCAGAGGTGTGTAAAAACTGTGAAACCCCACCGCCTGTAGATTCTCATGTGGTGCGTATGGTTGTTTCCTCTGCTCTGCCAGTAACTACCGTCACCTCTCCGAAGGAACCGATGGATAGACGTGTGGAGAGTTGTTTAAAAGCAATTTATACCCTAATGGGGGCTGTGCATAGACCAACAATTGCAGCGACTTGGGCTGCTGAAGCTGTTGAGGCGTGGGCTCAGGAACTTGAGGCGGAACTGTCTGCCAACGCGTCTGAGCATGCTCGACAATGTCTCATATATTGCCACGGCTTCTCTGTACCTTAAGGAGGCGGCCTCCGATGCCAGGGTGCTCGCGGCCAAGGCTGCTACTGCGTCCTCTTGGCTAGACTTATCATTTGGTTGAGATCCTGGTCGGGGGGATTTGGATTCCAAGAAAACCCTGGAGGTGCTTCCTTTCAAAGGAGACATTCTCTTGGGAGAAGACCTAAATAAGATTGTGGCTTATCTGGCTATGGCTAAAACAGCTTGCCTACCTAGTATGGCTTCTTTCCTCACAGAAGGCTAAAAGTACTTTCCTTCGGCCCTTTCGTACTCCAGGTAAAGCAAAAGGTCAGGCATACCCAAAGCAAGCTCGTGCTTCCAGACCAAACAAGCCCAGACCAAAGCGTGCCTGGGCTGCCTATCAGCCAGCTTCCAAAACGGACAAGCCTGCCACATGACGGGGCGGGCCTCCCTCTGGGGGATCCCAAGGTGGGGTGCCGACTTCTAGGTTTTGCCCAGGAATGGTTGAAGACCACTTCAAATGCCTGGGCGAGGGAAGTCGTCGCTCGAGATTACGCCATACCCTTCAAAAATCGTCCCCCGCAGCGGTTTTGCCTGACAGATGTGCCTCTGGATCCGGCAAAAGCAAACACGTTGCACTCAGTGGCACATTCCTTCCTGGTCACAGGAGTGGTGGTACAGGTGCCTCTGGCTCAGAGAGGCAAAGGATACTATTCCACGCTGTTTCTAGTCCCGAAACCAAACGGGTCCTCACGGCCCATTCTCCTCCGCGTGTGTCTATACATTCGGCAGTGCAAGTGCTGGGTCTCATGGTGTCGGCTTTCGACATGGTGGAGTATGCTCCGTTCTACCCCCTGCAGAAGTTAATTCTGACCAAGTGGGACGGCCTGCTTCACCGGAAAAGTTCTCACATGATCTCATTATCTCCAGAGGTCCGCCTGTCACGGAGCTGGTGGCTGCAGGACCATCAATTGAGCAGGGGCCATCCGTTCTGGGTATCCGACTGGGTCCTCCTGACAACGGATGCCAGTCTGAGGGGTTGGGGCACGGTGTTGGAACAACAATCTCTTCAGGGTTGGTGGACCAAGAAGGAGTCTCTACTCCCGATAAATATTCTGGAACTGCGGGCAGTGTTCAATGCGTTGACACTGGGCCAGCATCTCATTCAAAACAGACCTGTTCAGGTGCAATCGGACAACGCCCCCACTGTGGCATACATAAATCAGGGCGGCACTCGAAGCTGCATGGCAATGAGGGAAGTATCAAGGATTCTTCAGTGGGCAGAGCGCCATCTGCCGGCCATATCAGCAGTATTCATTCCGGGCGTTCTGAACTGGGAGGCGGACTATCTCAGTCATCAGGACGTGCACGCCGGAGAATGGAGCTTACATCCAGAGGTGTTTCAACTTCTCGTGGAAAAGTGGGGCCTCCCAGATGTGGATCTGATGGCATCTCGACACAATCACAAGGTTCCGGTCTTCGGAGCAAGGACATGGGATCCTCAAGCAGCGTTCGTGGATGCTCTGTCAATCCCATGGAACATTCGGCTGCCGTATGTGTTCCCTCCGGTGTCACTCCTGCCCAGAGTAATACGGAAGTTCAAGCAAGAAGGAGGAAGCCTGCTTCTGCTCGCTCCAGCATGGCCCAGATGGCACTGGTTCTCCGATCTACAGGGCCTCTCGCTAGATTGTCCCCTTCTACTTCCACAACGGCCAGACCTCTTCATTCAGGGCCCTTGTATTTACCAGGACTTGGCCCGTCTGGCTTTGACGGCATGGCTCTTGAAGTTTCCGTCCTGAGGGCCAAGGGTTTTTCTGAGGCGGTCGTTCAAACTATGTTGAAGGCCCGTAAGCCGGCTTCTGCTCGGATTTACCATAGGGTCTGGAATGCTTATTTTACTTGGTGTGCGTCTCACAATCATGATGTTTTCAAGTTTAGCACGGCCAAACTGTTGGCCTGCCTGCAACAGGGCCTGGACTTAGGTCTACGTCTGGTCTCCCTCAAGGTTCACATTTCTGCCTCGTCTGTTTGGTTTCAGAGAAAGATTGCCACCCTACCTGATGTCCATACATTCACTCAGGGTGTGTTGAGGATTCAGCCTCCTTATGTGCCACCTGTGGCCCCTTGGGACTTATCGGTGGTTTTGGAGGCTTTGCAAGTGTCTCCGTTTGAGCCTCTTGCCTCTGCTGACCTTAAGTGGCTTTCCCTTAAGGTCCTATTCTTGCTGGCTATTGCTTCGGCTAGAAGGGTCTCGGACTTGGGTGCCTTATCCTGCAAGTCTCCCTATTTGATTTTTCACCGTGACCGGGCGGTTCTTAGACTGCGGCCAGGTTATTTGCCTAAGGTGGTGTCTTCTTTCCACCTTAACCAGGAGATTGTGGTTCCGGCCTTTAATTATCCTGAGTTGTCTTCCAAAGAATGGTCTTTGGATGTGGTACGGGCTCTCCGTATCTATGTGAAGAGAACTTCCTCCGTAAGGAAATCTGATTCTCTTTTTGTATTGTTTGGTTTTCACAAACGTGGCTGGCCTGCTTCCAAGCAGACTCTGGCCAGATGGATTAGAATGGTGATTGCACATGCTTATGTACAGGCTGGTCGTCCAGCTCCTGCTACCTTCAAAGCCCATTCTACTTGGTCGGTTAAACTTTCCTGGGTGGCCCACCGTGGTGCGACCCTTGAACAATTGTGCAAGGCAGCTACGTGGTCCTCAGGGAACACGTTTATAAGGTTCTATGCCTTCGATACCGCCGCTTCCCAGGATGCTTCCTTTGGACGCCGGGTTCTTGTGCCCGCTACAGTGAGTTCCCTCCCGTGAGGAACTGCTTTGAAACATCCACAATGTAATTACTTGTGGAGCCCAGTGTACCCCACAGCAGAAAATGAGATTTATGGTAAGAACTTACTGTTAAATCTCTTTCTGCGAGGTACACTGGGCTCCACAAGGTGCCCACCCTGACGCACTTAGCTTTTTTGGGTTGGTATTGGCATAGCCGTTGACACAGTGTGTGGTGTGATTGGCTACGATCGGTTGTCATCTCTGGTACCTGCTACTGCATTGGGCTGGTTAACGAAACTGAGCTCACTGGCATGGAGGCGGGGTTATAGAGGAGGCGGCGCTGTGCATCTTGGGAACAGTCAACAGCTTTGAGCCTGTTGGTGCCTCGGATCAAGATCCTACTCTACACCCCAATGTAATTCCTTGTGGAGCCCAGTGTACCTCGCAGAAAGAGATTTAACAACGGTAAGTTCTTACCATAAATCTCGTTTTTTTATACATTTATATTATTTATAAGTTAAAATTGCTTGTTTAGGTAAACATCCGTACATTAATTATGCAATTTTAGATGAAAGGGTTTTACAAGTCAAACACAGACTGAAACAACTATGTTTCTCCTGTGAAATGCATAAGGCTCTTTTTATTTTTTGTCTTCACTGGATAACAAAATGTTTTGATGTACCAAAATCCATTAAGCAATCAGGAATGAATGATTATCACATGTGAGTGGACTTTATACTGGAATAGACATCAATTTGATGCTGTATTTTTTAGTACATATTTTAGTTGCTTCTGTCTGTTGCTGCTAGACAATCAGGCTACAGTAGCAGAAACATGTTTCCCTAATTGTACTCTTGTAGACGGGGTTATGTCATGACACACTGCTTGTGCAGAAACTATTAATACTGTACACTGTACACTGTACATTTAATGTGATGCAAGCTAACTACCGCAATTTTGCCTGTGCAAAGTACAAGAGAGGGCACAGAGAGAATTTTCTAAACCACAAAGTACCAGTCTGCAAAATATACTGATCCACATTTAAGTTTAGCATCGTATTCTTCTATTTAAAAAAAAAATCAAATTCTTGAAATGTTTTTTTTTGGTCATACTAATTCGAAATGATGATTTTTCACCAGCTTCTGACAAATACAGTGGGGCAAAAAAGTATTTGGACAGCCACCGATTGTGCAAGTTGACCCACTTAAAGAGATGAGAGAGGTCTGTAATTTCCATCATAGGTACACTTCAACTGTGAGAGACCAAATCTGAAAAAAAACAAAAAAAAAACAGGAAATCACATTGTATGATTTTTAAACAATTTATTTGTATATTTTTTGCAGAAAATAAATATTTGGACAATCAAAAAGTTTAACTCAGTACTTCGTAATATAACCTCGGTTGGCAATTACAGAGGTCAAACGTTTCCTGCAGTTCTTGACCAGGTTTGCACACAAATGTGGTTTATTAATATGCAATGTAAAGTTATACGCAACAATTTTTTATGAAATGTAATATATTTTGAAATGTATTTGATTGTAACTGTCACTTCCTGGAACCGATCCACCAATGGAGTCATAGGAAGGAGAATAAATAGCAACAAGTACACCATAGCCCACTACACCTTGATAAAGGCTCTAAGGAGCTGAAACGCGTTGGTGAGGAACACTGACTTCTGCCTACCTAGGACTCTGAGGGTGGATTCCTGTTCCCGGGAGGTACCAGAAAAGAATCCTAAACTACATGTGAGAATTGGTGTGCATTATAAACTTTCACCTGAGGTACGCTGCTAGAGTTGTGTTTTTATCTTTTCCTCAATGAAATTGTATTTCACTATTTGGTCCCTTTCTGTTTTTTTCCCATCTGAGATACATATTCCCAGAGATAAGTGGAACAGAGGGAGGAGAAGTTCTACAGTCTGTTATTTGAGGATATGAAAGAATTCTTGGGCTTATTTTGAAACAAAGAACATTCATCATGGACATTTGACCTTTATTAGGTTACTCTTAAACTATATACATTTGAATTGTGAAGAGTATCTCCGTCGCATTGAATTCAGACATTTCATTTCACCCCTATAGGAGTTTGCGCTGTATCTACATTTCTTTTATTTTTCATACGCCTTTACCCTACAGGTAGGCTTTAAGATAGAGCTGCACTCCGCTTTGAAACACCAAATTTTCCCCATTTTTGTATATCTATAACAATAGCCCAGCACCGAATACACTAGACAGAATCAGATTGTAGTATATTCGGCATCAGTATGAAATCCCAGCACATGGTATCCTGGTGTTTGAAATACCGATGCCGGGATCCCGCTGATTAAAAAGCAGACAGGGGTGAGTTAGGGGTGTTTTCCCCACCCCAACCCTCCCTACCCGCAGCCTAATCCTTCCCCTTAGTGCCTAACCACCCCCCGGAGGTACTAAAACTAACCCCCCTTCCCCACTGCCTAAATCTAACCCTCCCCCGTAGCCTAACCAGGATGGTGCAACCATTACCCATTCTGGATGCCAGTGTCGGCATTCAGAATATTCTTGGGATTCCAGCGTTGGAATTCTGACTGCCGGGATCCTGACTGCTTCCCGTATATTCCAAAAAAAAAAAAAACCTGTACTTCAATAAAATGTAATCAGAGCATTTAAAAAATTACAACAAAACCTCTGGAAGATGTAATTCATCTGTATTCAAAATTACACTTCAGAAGAGTGGGAACTCCTGACTGAAACAGATCTACAGTATGAGGAAGAGCAGAAAAGTTGAAGGACCATCCAATGCGTTTTGTCAGATCCAACTTTGTAAGGGATATGGGAGGTAATTCAGAGTTGATCGCAGCAGCAAAATTGTTAGCAGTTGGGCAAAACCATTTGCACTGCAGGTGTGGCAGATATAACATGTGCAGAGAGAGTTAGATTTGGATGAGTTGTTTTGTTTCTGTGCAGGGTAAATACTGGCTGCTTTATTTTTACATTGCAATTTAGATTTCAGTTTGAACACACCCCACCCAAATCTAATTCTCTCTGCACATGTTGTATCTGCCCACCCTGGCAGTGCACATGGGGGGTAATTCCAAGTTGATCGCAGCAGGATTTTTGATGGCAATTGGGCAAAACCATGTGCACTGCAGGGGAGGCAGATATAACATGTGCAGAGAGAGTTAGATTGGGGTGGGGTGTGTTCAATCTGCAATCTAATTTGCAGTGTAAAAATAAAGCAGCCAGTATTTACCCTGCACAGAAATAAAATAACCCACCCAAATCTAACTCTCTCTGCACGTTATATCTGCCTCCCCTGGAGTGCACATTGTTTTGCCCAATTGCTATCAAAAATCCTGCTGCGATCAACTTGGAATTACCCCCCATGGTTTTGCCCAACTGCTAACAAATTTGCTGCTGCGATCAACTCTGAATTAGGCCCATGGTCTCACTGTCCAGAATTTGCTTGTATAGGGCCCACAGTTATTCCAATTATGACTGAGTTGTATGTGCCACAGACATTTTTCCAGTATAAAAGCACTGAGGCTTATATAAATAAATCATCCACTGTGTGTGTTTTTTTACTTCTTCGTTTTGAATTCTTTTTTGCAATTTGTTCTTTAATGTACACATTTGTAGCATAGTAATAATAATGAAGACGTGAGTGTTAGATATTAGCATGTGGGGTAAATAGGGCCTGATTCAGAGTTGCACGCTATGCCAATGTTTTTGCAAATGGGCGATTATCGGCAGACTGCATGCGCTGCAATCACACTGCGCACGTGTCAAGTCTCTTTTGTACTCACAGTGAGGACATAATCACAGAGTTATTGACAGGACGTGGCCATTTGTGGGAGGTAAAAGGGAGTGGCGGTAAGAACGCAGGTGTGTCATGGCCATTTTTGGGGCGTGGATCTGAGATCCGTTGCGATCATGTACACACAGAAACATGGAGCTTGCATCGCTACTGCCGCGGCCAATCTGCATAGCCATACACCTACTTGAGCGCCTATGTTCCTCTTTATTACGTATAGGCTGCAAATGTGTACGCAATGAGTTTGTGATCGCTCTGATGGGAGTCTCTTCATTTCTGAGCGGCAGCTTTACTTGGTAATAATTCTGTAGCCTAAAAAAATCACAATTGCAATTACGTTACATACAACTCTGAATTAGGCCCACAGTCGCTGCACTTGTTTTTTCCTACCCACACAGCCTAGGTTAGTCTTGTACTGCATAAAATACATTTTATATTAACAACCTGCCATACCAGTTCCCTTTGTAGCCAAACCTGTAGCAATAAAACAATGTTTGGTACATAAAGAAATATATTTTGTAGCAATTACCAATGTTTAGTAAATAAAGAAACACTTGTATTAATGCACTAATCTTAATAAATAGTGATATATCATGTGTTTGTACACATTGAGGAACACTCACAAAAAAAGTTGCAGAAAATAAATTAGGCAACAAAAATACAGATGTTCCTCATATAAGTTATGCAGAGTTGAATGCAATTGCAAGGCATTGCCTGCCTACCCGAACTGAACACTGTGACCAACTAACCCCCATAATGGCCTACTATCCCGCACTCCCTGAAGAGTAAGTGGGTCTCGAGCCTAATTCAGACCTGATCGTAGCAGCAAATTTGTTAGCAGATGGGAAAAACCATGTGCACGGCAGGTGGGGCAGATGTAACGTGCAGAGAGAGTTAGATTTGGGTGGGTTATATTGTTTATGTGCAGGGTAAATACTGGCTGCTTTATTTTTACACTGCAATTTAGATTTTAGTTTGAACACACCTCACTCAAATCTAACTCTCTCTGCACATGTTATATCTGCCCCCCCCCTGTAGTGCACATGGGGGCAGATGTATTAACCTGGAGAAGTCATAAGGAAGTGATAAACCAGTGATATGTGCAAGGTGATTAAGGCACCAGCCAATCAGATCCTAACTGTTAATTTACATATTGGAGCTGATTGGCTGGTGCCTTTATCACCTTGCACATATCACTGGTTTATCACTTCCTTATGCCTTCTCCAGGTTAATACATCTGCCCCATGGTTTTGCCCAACTGCTAACAAATTTGCTACTGCTATCAACTCTGAAGGCCCCTAGTGAAGTAGGCAGGATGGGGAGATAATCTCTAGAATTGCAGTGCCATGTGGTGGGGTGAGGGCTAAATGATGCAGTCTGTGTCATTTTACCTCCTCCCCGCAAATTGCAACATTTTGCAGAGGTGGTGGTGGGGCCTAATAATGTGAAAGCCCCGAAAAGGGTCCTGCAGTGTCTCCTATCCGTGCTTCTCCCTATCCGTGCAATGGGTCTCTTAGCATGGCCGGACTGGCCATCTGGCACTTCTGGCATATGCCAGAAGGGCAGGTGGGCCGAATCGGTAGCTCAGAGAGCCGGGACGGCCACGTGCAGTGCAGCCTCCGGCTCTCTGGTTCCATGGTCTCCATGGAAATGGGGGAGTGCCGCGAGTCCATGCCCCCGGACTCGCGGCGCATCCCGACCCCCCAGCAACCGTCGCCATGGTAATGGGGGCGTGCCACGAGTCCACGCCCCCATGACTTGCAGAACGCCCCTGTACGTTGTGCGGCGCGCCCCCTGGGACACGCGCGCCTGCCTTCACAACTGCCAGGGCCTAGACGAGGCCCTAGTCCGTCGCTGTCTCTTAGCCATCATCATTGTCAGTGTACAGTTGTACAAGTCTGAATTTTGGTGAAAAAAGATGCACATTTGTGTTTAGACACCCACTCCTGAGTCCTGAATTAAACCTGTAAGAAGACTCACTTCCAGCCCAGTTAAGCCTACTGAGTTGGAGTTGGAGACCTCTTGCAGCTCTGCATCGCCCTTGTTTCTAAAAGTTTGATTTCAAAATATTGCTTGTTAAAAATACAACGCAATTTCTTTCATATAACCACAGCAATATTTTTTTATTTCTTATGGAAGCAGTAATTATCTATTTATAACAGAGCCAATGATTCTTTATAATAGGGCAATGCCTCTTTATTTTGAATTTGCCCAATAACTCTTTATGTTTCTTACAGGGACAATATTTCTAGTTTAATACTTGTTTTGCTCATGTATTTGCTGGCCCCTTGCAGTATCCAAAAACCCTAATGGGATGTCAGTGTATCCTTACCCTAACAACCCTTCATACGGCTCAATTACGCAGTATTACTAGTCAGGAAAGCAGGATTGTCAGCATTCTCCTGTTGTGAAGAAGCCCTAGATTGGTATATGTGGAAATAACTTCCTTGTCTTTCAGTGCTGTTGTGTACAATACAAACATCATCAATGGCACATATATGGTTTTTATCTCGAGTGCAAGGGCATAGATCACTTATTACTGTTGGTCATGAACTTTTAGCAGAGTTCGTCATTCCAGTGTGTTGCGTAAAGCTGGTTATTGCTGTCAGGATTAGAAACATGAACATACCAGTGATAAACAAATGTTCCAGGCAGTGAAGAAATCCACTTGAAGCTATAATTATATTATAGATAATATAATTATGTTCTATGGCAGTGTGTCTTTAATCCAGAAATGGATGACTGGGATTTGCTGTTTATTCTAATCTTTGCTCAAAAGCCTCTGTAACTGAAGTGTAGCAACATATGTCATTCTCAGGGTGAACTTGTTCTTAAAGCCCAGCAAGAGAACGTAGGCCTGATTCGGAGATGTATACAGTGTTGATGTTTCCGCAATTGAGTGATATGGATACTTTGACTGCGCACACACAAACCCGAGTGTCTGATGGCATCAGCAATTGCATACAACATCGCTAACACTTGAGAAGGGGGTGTAGGTAATATACTGGCTGTTGGGATCCCGGCGTTCAGGATCCCCACAGCCAGTAAAATGCCACACCACCACCCGGGGGAGAATAGAAGCCGGGCCCGAAGTGTGGCGAGCCCAAAAGCGGACTCGCTGTCGGGATGCCACTTTCGGGATCCTGACAGCTGGCATCCCATCAGCCGTGATATCATACTGAACCCTTGAGAAGGAGTGTGCGGTCCCTGGGCATTTCAGGGTGATGACTTGGAGGTGAGCTAAACTGAGCGCTGAAAGGGGCCGTTTCATGGGTGTGTTATGGGTATGTCACAGGTGTGTCTGGATTCGCTGCTGCTGCGTTCCCAATCACAAATCCACTGCTTCAGAGGTTATGTTTATTTGGAATTGAGGGGAGTAGCTAGAGGAGACCTTAGGCTACCACTAATGTTGCGTCGATGTCGGAGTGTTTACAATCATCATCGTAGTTGCGCAGACTACAGAGCCTGGAAGTGGGCGTCTCAGTGCTTGTACACTCCATTGTACGGTGGAGCACAAAAGGAAGGTTGAGATTAGCATTTGCACATTTAACCATCTCTGCATTAGGCCCAAAGTGCATTGGGGCTCAGATGCACAAAAACAGCCATGTGATATTATTTTTATTATTAATCTATATTGTTTTCTTCCTTCCATCTGCGCTCTCCTCCCAGAGAGATATCTTAATGGACATACTGTTTTTGGTCATCTCACTGCAATTACTGCTATTGGTAGATACATTACAGTATATCCTACGGGGAAAACGAATAGATATTTACTGGGTGTTATCAGGTGCAAATTAGATCGTAGAGTGTTATCACTGTATAGTACTACTTGCAAGGCCATATTATATTATATTAACTTGCAAGGCCATATTATATTATATCATCTATATAATCTTGTGTGACAAGATCACTGGAATAGTGGTGGAAGGCAAGTATACAGTTTTTGCCCCAGGTTTCTTACCTATGATGGTCATTCCGAGTTGATCGCACGTAGCAACTTTTTGCTGCTCGTGCAATCAACTAGACGCCGCCTATGGGGGAGTGTATTTTAGCATAGCAGGGCTGCTATGCAAAAAAAGTTTCATGCAAAACAAGACCAGCCCTGCACCCACTTACCCAGTGCCACGGATCCAGCGATGAAGGTCCCGGCAGTGACGTCAGACATCCACCCTCCAAACGCCTGGACACGCCTGCGTTCGCCTTACCACCCCCGGGTACCGGTGAGTAGATGCCCTGATCCTCCTTCCCATTGTCAACCTTCTTGCGATCGGGCCTGCAATCGTTTTTTTGGTCCTTGCGTCTTTGCCCGGCGACTGCTGTCGCTGGGCAACAATGCGCGTGCGCAATGCGGGTACCGCACAGCCGCAGTTCTGACCCTTTCACATCACGCAAAGAACCGCTGCGAGCGAATGGGTAGGAAAGACCCCCAATGTGTTTTAAAAGCCCAGGAATTCTGTGTTGGTTCTGTTGAGAGCTTTTGGTAAGAACTAGATTAAGGTTCTGAAGTTGTATGTGAGAAGAGAGGGCAGCCTTAGGCCCAGTTCGGTGCTTTGGGCTAATTAGAGCTTTCGGCTATATGGGTATGTTAAAAAGGCTGTCAGCCTAATTTTTTGTCTATCAAGCTGCTTGGGAAAAGGAGAGGCTATGGAGTCTCTGTGAGAGAAACCTGCTTTTGAAGATCCGTGAGCTGCGCCTGGTAAACTTCTTCTATTTTTTGTTTTGTTTAGTGAGTTAGGTTTATAATGTGTTCAGCTGGTACCAGCCGGCAAGGTATTTTATTTTATGTTTATTTCTGTTTTTCTGCACAATAAAACTGGCTGAGGCCAGTTCCACCCCACCAGCTGACTTGTGTGATCTCTCAGCTGCTGCACGCTGCCATCTACCCCAGGAGATGGTACCTGTTCCCCTGACCCTGTTACACTTGTCATATTACTTCTTGTAGTAATATAACTGGCATATTACATTTTGGGTCTCTATAACTGGAATATAATATTTTCCTGGATATTATTACTGGCATTTGCATATTACTGGTCATTTTCACCTGTATATTATGTCTTTATTGGCATGGCCAGATTAATAGAGGGGAGACAGGGGTGGCCATCCCGGGGACCCCACACTGTCCATTGTCAAGTGGAGGAGTCTCCCTCTGACGGCTTAGCTGTTCAATAACAGCGGCCGCCGAGGAGCTTCTCCAATCACAGTCAGTCTCGCGGGATAATGACGGGGATTCCCGCGAGACAGGGACTGTTCGATCCGACGCGCTGTCCCTGCTACAGCAGAGAAGCAGGAGCTCCGTGAGTGACGCAGACTGGACAACCCGGCGTGTCCATGTGTGCGTCTATGTGCGTGGATGTCCCTTACCGGCAGCCAAAGGGTGGTGTTGGACAGTGTTTCTTGTGGGTGGGCAGCCTGCCCGGGGGTGGGGGGTTGGGGTTAGTGTCTCTTGAGGGTGGGTGGGCAGCAGCGGGGGGAGGGGTATAGTGGGTGGGTGTCCCTTGCAGGTGTGCAGCCGAGGGGGGGCTGGGCTTTGCCAGCAATGTAAGTAGTGGGGGCCCCCACAACCTCCATTGCCCTGGGCCCCCACCAGCCTTAATCCGGCCCTGTTTATGGTAATTATATACGTATTGTACTGGAGATTATTTTTGGTTTAGTATATCATACTACATACAGTATTATGTTTTTTTGAGAAAATCACTGCCAGTTTAGGTCTTGCTAGATCTTACCTATTACAGTAGATCTTGAAACATTGGAGGTCATTCCGAGTTGTTCGCTCGCAAGGCGATTTTAGCAGAGTTGCTCACGCTAAGCCGCCGCCTACTGGGAGTGAATCTTAGCACCTTAAAATTGCGAACGACGTATTCGCAATTTTGCGATTACAAACTTCTTAGCAGTTTCAGAGTAGCTTCAGACTTACTCGGCATCTGCGATCAGTTCAGTGCTTGTCGTTCCTGGTTTGACGTCACAAACACACCCAGCGTTCGCCCAGACACTCCCCCGTTTCTCCAGCCACTCCTGCGTTTTTTCCGGAAACGGTAGCGTTTTTTCCCACACGCCCATAAAACGTCCTGTTTCCGCCCAGAAACACCCATTTCCTGTCAATCACACTACGATCGCCTGAGCGAAGAAAAAGCCGTGAGTAAAAATCCTAACTTCATAGCAAATTTACTTGGCGCAGTCGCAGTGCGGACATTGCGCATGCGCACTAAGCGGAAAATCGCTGCGATGCGATGAAATTTACCGAGCGAACAACTCGGAATGAGGGCCATTGTCACTGGTGTGTGTGTGTGTGTGTGTGTGTGTGTGTGTGTGTGTAATCCTTATATCTGTTGTCACTGGTTCATTAGAACATGCTGGGCATTGCCATTTCTGCTTTATTATACTTTGCTTATCATATAATGTATTTCTTGACCTTGTATTCTTATTTATAATCAAGGGTGTTGCTACCATAGGTGCAGGGAGTGCAGCTGCTGTGGGGCCCAGAGATGAGAGGGGCCACCTTCCCTGTCACATATGTTACATACATTTTTCACCATTGGGTGGTCTATAGGGGCCCTTACAAACTTTTGCCTTAGGGCCTACAATATATCTAGTTGTGACCCTGGACCTATTTATTGTATTGTGGTATAAAAATAGGATTTTAATACCTACCGGTAAATCCTTTTCTCTTAGTCCGTAGAGGATGCTGGGGTCACTTCAAGAACCATGGGGTATAGACGGGATCCACAGGAGACATGGGCACTTTAAGACTTTCAAAGGATGTGACCTGGCTCCTCCCTCTATGCCCCTCCTCCAGACTCCAGTTTAAGGAACTGTGCCCAGGGAGACGGACATTTCGAGCAAAGGATTTATTGTTAAACCACGGTGAGCATCTTACCAGCTCACACCGCAAGCATGCCGCAGAACGTGGCATTCAACAGAACACAAGCCAATGGCATGAAGAAATTTGCAGCAATATGCTGACAAAAACCGTAACACAACCTATGTGCAACCACAACCAATAACTGCAGATACAGTACGCACTGGGACGGGCGCCCGGCATCCTCTACGGACTATGAGAGAAGGATTTACTGGTAGGTATTAAAATCCTATTTTCTCATACGTCCTAGAGGATGCTGGGGTCACTTCAAGAACCATGGGGTTAAACCAAAGCTCTAGAACGGGCGGGAGAGTGCGGATGACTCCGCAGCACCAATTGACCAAACATGAGGTCCTCATCGGCCAGGGTATCAAAATTGTAAAACATTGCAAAAGTGTTTGAACCCGACCAAACATCTGCTCGGCAAAGTTGTAATGCCGAGATCCCCCGGGCAGCCGCCCAGGACGAGCCCAGCTCTCTAGTAGAACGGGCCTTCACCGATTTCGGTAATAGCAATCCAGCCGTGAAATGAGCATGCTGAATCTCACCACAGATCCAGCGCGCAATGGTCTGCTTGGAAGCAGGACACCCAACCTTGTTGGGAGCATACAGGACAAACAGAGCCACTGTTTTCCTAATCTGAGCCGTTCAGGCGACAATCTTCAAAGCTCCAACCTCATCCAGAGACTTTGACTCAGCGAAGTTGTCAGTAGCCACAGGCGCCACAATAGGTCGGTTCCTGTAGAAAGAGGAAACCACCTTCGGTAGAAAACGCTGACGTGTCCTCAATTCAGTTCTATCTTCATGGAAGATCAATAAGGGCTCTTTTGAGACAAGGCCACTAACTCAGACACCCACCTTGCAGATCTCAAGGCCAACAGGATGGCCAATTTGCTAGTGAAAAAAGCAACTTCACCTTCTTAAAGGTTCAAACCCACGTGATTGAAGGAACTGCAACACCACATTACGATCCCATGGTGCCACTGGAGGCACAAAGGAAGGTTGGACGTGCAACACGCCTTCCACGCAAGACTGAACTTCCGGAAGGGAAGCTAATAGTTTCAGAAAGAAAATTGCCAATGCTGAAATCTGGACCTTAATAGAGTCCAACTTCAGTCTGCATTCCCTCCAGCCTGTAGGAAATGGAGAAAACGCCTTAACTGAAACTCTTCCGTTGAAACTTTCTTGGATTCACACTAAGACATATATTTTCTCCAAAACGGTGGTAATGTTTAGACGTTACTCCTTTCCTGGCCTGAATAAGAGTGTGGAATACCCTTTCGGGCTAGGATCCGGCGCTCAACAGTTATGCCGTCAAACGTAGCCGCAGTATGTCTAGGTACACGCACGGCACCTACCGTAGTAGGTCCTCGCGAAGATAAAGAGGCCCAGGATCTTTTAATGAGCAACTCCTGAAGATCTGGGCACCAAGTTCTCCTCGGCCAGTCTGGGGCAATGAAAATTGCCCGAACCCTTGTTCTTCTTATGATCCCGAGAACTTTTGGGATCAGTGGAAGTGGAAGGAATACATACACAGACCGGAATAGCCACTGGGTCACCAGAGCATCTACTACTATTGCCTGAGGGTCTGGAACAATATTTCTGAAGCTTCTCGTTGAGACGAGAAGTCATCATGTCTACTTGAGGAACTCCCCAAAGACTTGTCACCTCTGTGAAGACTTCTTGGTGGAGGTCCCACTCTCCCGGATGGAGATCGTGTCTGCTGAGGAAGTCTGCTTCCCAGTTGTCCACTCCCAGAATGAAAATTGCCGACAGAGCCCTTACATGTTTTTCTGCGCAGAGGAGGATCTTTGTCACCTCTGCCATTTCCGCTCTGCTTTTCGTTCCGCCTCGCTGTTACATTGTCCATCTGGATCTGCACAGGGTGATCTTGAAGAAGATGTACCGCATGCTGAAGGCCGTTGTAAATGGCTCTCAATTCCAGCATGTTCATGTGAAGGCAGGCTTCCTGACTTTAGCATTTTTCTTGGAAGCTTTTCCCCTTGAGTGACATCTCCCCTTGCATCCATGGGTACCAGGACCCAGTCCTGAATCCCGAACCTGCGTCCCTCTAGTAGGTGCGAGCTGTGGAGCCACCGCAGGAGTGAAATCCTGGCTTTCGACGACAGGACTATCTTCCGGTGCATGTGTAGGTGGGATCCACTCTTCCAACAGGTCCCACTGGAATACCCTGGCATGGAACCTGCCAAACTGTACGGCCTCGTAGGCCGCCACCATATTTGCACTGATGGATCGACACTCTTGATGGTTTCAAAACTAGTTTTACCATTTTCTGGATTGCCAGATCCTTTTCCTGAACTTCCTTGTCCAGAATCATCCCGAAAATGTATGATCCAACCGTGTTGTTGGAGTATGGACAGGGAGAGCGCGATTTTTTGTACCAACCGCTCCCTGGATCTTGCCTTTATCAGGAGATCGTCTAGATAAGGAATTATATTGACTCCTTCTTGACGCAGGAGGACCATCATCTCCGCCATCACCTTGGTGAAAAACCCTCAGCTAATGACAATCCTGAACCGCGAATCTCAGATAAGCCTGGTAAGAAGGATAAATGCGAACATGCAGGTAAGCATCCTTTACGTCTACAGACACCATGTAGTCCCCCTCCTCCAGACTGGAAATCACTGCCCTCAGCGATTCCATTTTGAACTTGAATCGTTTCAAGTAGAAATTCAGATTCTTTAGGTTTAGGATCGGTCTGACCGAGCCGTCTGGCTTTGGAACTACAAAAAGGCTTGAATAAAAACCCTCCCCCTGTTGAAACAAAGGTACCATGACTATGACATGATCCCGACATATTTTGGGATTGCCGCTGTTCAGTGGCGTAAGTTCGTCCCAGTTGCCCGGAGGCAAGATAAATATTGGTGCCCCCCTATTTCCTATATTAAGATAAAGATGTGTGTGTGTGTGTGTGTGTGTGTGTGTGTGTGTGTGTGTGTTTGTGTTCTGGAAAAAATGTATATACTGTATTTATACATTTAATTGTCTTTTATTTTAAATCACACAATTCTTAGCAGTCATACCCAGGTTTAGAAGCCATGACCTGTTACACTGACAGCAGACACTTTACTGATGGAGTTATTTGCTCCTGTAGAGGAAGCATGAGAATTCTAACTATATGAAGTCACATGTAATTGTCAGAGAAGTAGCTTCATATAGTTAAAATTCTCATATTTTCTATACAGGAGCAAACAGCTTCATCAGTAAGGTGTCTGCTTCCAGTGTAATAGGTTGTGGTTTCTAATCCTGGGTATGACACTTGTAAAATATGTATATTCAGTATAATAAAGAGGGTGTGATATGTAAGGTGCAGGGACCAGTGAGTAAGTCGGCCACTGAAAAGACAGTGACAGCTATCAATTAACTTAATTCAATGGTGTCACAGAATAGGAGGAGAGGTGCCCCCCTTCAGAGCAGGAGCCCGGCGGCAGATGACTCCGTTGCCTCCCAGAGTTCTGCCTCTGCCGCTGTTACTGCTTCTCTTTCTGGAAGAGAAACTGGCAAGGTCAATTTGAAAAATCGGCATGGGGGAACGTCTTGAAACTCCAGCTTGTATCTCTGGGACACTGTCTGCAACACCCAGGGATCCAGGCCAGACAGAATCCAACCTTGGCTGAACAGTTTGAGACGTGCCCCCACCCGAGCGGCCTCCCGCAAGGGAGACCCAGCGTCATGCTGAAGATTTGGCAGAAGTAGGGGTAGACTTCTGCTCCTGGGAACCTGAAGCCACTGTGGACTTCTTTCCCTTTCCCCTTCCCTTACCTGCAAAAAAGGGGAAACCTTTTGCTTTTTTGTATTTATTGGGCCGAAAGGACTGCATGAGAGAGTGATATGTCTTTTTTGCCAGTGCAGGCGCAGAGGGCAAAAATGACGACTTACCTGCAGTAGCCGCCGAGACTAACGCATCTAGTCCATCGCCAAATAAGGCCTCACCTTTATATGGGAGAGCCTCCATATTTCTTTTGGAATCTGCATTCGCGTCCCACTGGCAAATCCACAACGGCCGCCGAGCCGATACTGCCCTGGTAGCGGCTTGTGAACTCAAGAGTCCAATATCTTTCATTGCCTCTAGCATGTATGCGGTAGTGTCTTTGATATTCCCTAACTTAAGAAGTATCTCTTAATCAATAGTGTAAATTTTTGATGATACGCTTTCAGACCATTTGTCAATAGCGCGACTCACCCACGCGCAATAATAGTGTGTCTGAGTAGCGTTAATATTTGCAACATAAATGGATTTTAATGTAGTTTTCACCTTTCGGTCTGTCGGCTCTTTTAGTAACGCCGTGCCCGGTGCAGGGAGAATTACTTTCTTTGTCACCCTGGACAGTGCACTAATCTAACACAGGGGGTGACTGTCGGTCAAGAATATATTAAGCTCGTGGGAGGGACTCTTATTAGATCTATTTCCCTGGAGTCCCTATCGTCGACACAGGACTTAGAGTCCGTTTCGGTATTAATAGTCATAACATTTGTAAATGGACTTTCTTTTTCATCCACTAGGGGTCACTGGGGTACTCTTGGGATATGGACGGCTTCCATAGGAACAAGGCACTGAATAGTTAAATTTAGAACTCTCCTCCCCTCCAAGTCCCAGAGTACCTCAGTGTTTTTTCTGTGCTCATAGTAGCAACAAGGCTTGTGTGGAGTTATCCACACTACTTTTTGAATATTTTTATTTTTTATTTTTACAACATTTTCCACATCCCTTCCCCCCTTCCAATAGACGTGGGTCCGGGATAGTGGAAGCTGCTTACAAGCAGCTACTGGCGTGTCGGGCCTCTCTAAAATGAGCTCCCTCACAGCCACGTGCAGGACTACCTGCAGGAGAAGCTGGACGGAGCTTGCAGAAGAAGCCCCGTCATAGCCCTCACTACAAGGCGTCCAGGTATGTTGGGGACGGGGTGGTCAGCTCACGCTGCCGCCCCACTGTGTGGGGACACTGTTGTTTGTAGCCGCCCATTGCCGCTTCCAGGAACACCGCCGCTATGTGATGGCCCGCCGCCGCTACCTGGTCACCGCCGCTGTGCTGCCTCCCGCCGCTCACAGAGCCGCGCCGGCCGCATTCACCATGCATAGCCGCCGCTCCACGGCTCTATGCAGTGCGCTCCCCGGCTCCCTCTACCTCAGCTCCCCGGCTCCCTCTACCTCAGCTCCCCGCAGGTAATCCCCGGCTTCGTGTAATAGATAGCGGTACACGGAGTACGGGGGGGGGGGGGGGCACACACACAAGGGGGGAGAGTGTGCCCATAGCAGCAGCAGAACGCGGCATGGGTTATTAGATAGAGAGGCTATTAAGCCTTTTTTAACAGGATATTCACTGATTATATCTGTTTGGGAAGTTATAATCTGCACTTTGTTTTATACTGTAAGCATGGGGGGCCATTTTAACCATGCTTCCTGTTTCTTCCTGTTGTGATTCCAGACGTTCCTGTACTACATCTCTACTCCGCAGAAGGCGCAGGGGTGTTAGTGGGAATTTGGGATCAGATTTCATATAGACTGGCGTGCACTGCACTTGGCCAGATAAATATATATATATATATATATATATATATATAGAGAGAGAGAGAGACACCTTAGTACAATTTTACTGAGTCGTGCAAGTTGTCTGTCTTTGTATTTTGTGTTGTCTGTCTGCATAATGAGTAAGGCACCAGCAAAAACAAAAAAGCAGTTTCACTGCCATGTCTGTAAGAATGTGTTACCGGATGGATCTACCACATGTACAGTATGTTTTGTGGATTCAGCTACGAATACAAGTTTGACTCCGGTTACAAAGCCGGTTTCATCCCCGGACCCTCCATGGGCTATGCTAACACAGGTTATGGCTGGATTGCAATCAGAATTGGCCGCTGCTCGACAAGAGCGGGAAGCGGCAAGATCTGAGTCTAGGGTGAGACCGCTAGAACTACCGGAGGGGTCTCAGCCTTGCCAAAAGTCCAAGTCCACTTTGGGTAAAAGGGAGAAATTTCATTTGTCTTATGATTTACCAGTTTCTGCTATGTTGCATTCTGACAATTCTATGCCAGACCTCTTTGCGCAACATGACGGTGAGGAGGGCGAAGTAGACCAGCAGTCAGATAGTGATGATTTTGACAGCCCGGGCATTGATAATCTCATCAGAGCGGTGCGTCAGTCTCTGAAGTTTACAGAAACTGAGGAGCCTCTGACAAATGATGAGGTCGTCTTTACTAAACGACAGAGAACTCCAATGTGTTTTCCTTTTTCGGAATCTCTTAATAAGATGTTACTAGAAACACGAAAGAATCTGGATAAACGGTTTTCTATACCTAGCAGATTTAAGTCTAGTTACCCGTTTCCAGAGTCTGTGACAGCTACATGGGAGAATCCGCCATTGGTGGATTCGTCTGTGTCTAAACTTAAAAAGAAATTAACCATACCAGTACCAACTGCTACTACGTTTAAAGACTAGTGATGAGCGGATTCGGTTTTACTCGGTTTTACTCGGTTTTACTCGGTTCTCAAAACGACATATTATTGGCTCACGGATGTCACGTGTTTTGGATAGCCAATAAGATGCCGTTTTGAGAACCGAGTAAAACCGAGTAAAACCGAACCTCGCTCATCACTATTAAAGACCCTTCGGACCGTAAAATAGAAGCTATGCTAAAGTCCATGTATACAGCAGCAGGAGTGTTGCTTAGACCTGGGTTGGTTGGCATTTGGGTAACTAAGGCGTTAATGGTATGGATAACAGAACTCAAGTCTGCCTTAAGTGGCGATCACCTTATACTTCTCGCTGATCAAATCTGGGAAGCTGCTGATTATCTATGTACAGCTTCTACTGATGTCTGTCAGCTCACTTCTCACCTTTCATCCTCGCTAGTTACAGCACGACGAGCACTCTGGCTGCGGTCTTGGCAAGCGGAGGCAGAGGTCAAAAAAGGTATAGAGGCGTTACCTTACGGTGGCGAGAAGTTGTTTGGTCCTGAATTGGACAAATGGATTTCTGAGGCCACGGGAGGAAAGTCTGTTTTCTTACCATTGCCTCCAACAGTACCTAGACAGAGATACTCTGGACCTGCGTTCAAATCCTTTAGACCTCAGTCCTTTCGCGGGCGTGGCAGAGGAACAGCCACGCCTGGTAGAGGAGGACGTGGTTTCCAACAAACCAACACCAGTCGTCAGGACGCTAAGGTCACTGACAAGCCAGTGGCATGACGGGCTCCCAGCCCATCTCGGATCTCCAATTGTGGGAGCACGCCGTCAGACGTTCCAGTTGGCGTGGCTCCAGACGTCCACAGATGGGTGGATCCGCAATTTAGTGTTAAAAGGTTACAAAATAGAGGTCGAATGTCTCCCGCCACTGCGGTTTTTCAAGACAGGACTGCCTGTGTCGGACAACAAGAGGGCGGTTCTGCAAATTGCCATTCAGTCTCTGCTGGATGCAGCAGTTTTGATTCCGGTCCCTGTACACCAACAAGGTCAGGGTTATTATTCCAGTCTGTTTGTGGTACCAAAGCCGGATGGCTCGGTCAGACCAATATTGAACTTAAAGGGTCTCAATCAGTACGTCACTTACTACAGATTCAAGATGGAATCTCTGCAGTCAGTAATTGCAGATTTAGAGCCACAGGAATTCATGATTGCACTGCATCTCAAGGATGCGTACTTACACATTCCGATTTGGCCACCTCATCAGAGGTTCTTGCGGTTTGCAATACGGCAGAACCATTATCAGTTTCAGGCTCTACCGTTTGGCCTCTCATCAGCGCCTCGGGTATTCACCAAGGTGATGTCTGTGATGATAGCTCATCTCAGATCCCTGGGAGTGATAATAGTTCCGTACTTGGACGATTTGCTCATCAAGGCTCCGTCTCACCAGATGCTCCTCCAACATGCGTTGCTAACGTACAATGTACTGGTTCAGCACGGTTGGATTGTCAACTTCAAGAAATCGCATCTGATTCCGTCTCAACGACTTCAATTCCTAAGTATGATTCTCGATACGGTAAATCAAAGAATTTACCTACCAGAACAGAAAGTACAGGTCATTCGTCATCTGGTACATTTAGTGCTCAAGCCACGCACAGTCTCGGTACATTTGTGCATTTGCCTCTTAGGCACAATGGTGGCGGCTTTCGAATCGCTTCAGTTCGGGAGATTTCACTCGCGTCCTTTTCAACTGGATGTGCTCGCACAGTGGTCGGGCTCACATCTGCAGATTCACCACAGGGTGAGGTTGTCGCCACGGGTCAGAGTGTCTCTACTCTGGTGGCTCAAAGTACACAATCTAACCGCAGGAAAATGGTTCGGCGCCTGGAATTAAATAATTCTAATGACGGACGCGAGTCTCAGAGGTTGGGGAGCTGTAGTTCAAAATTGTCAGCTCCAGGGTCTCTGGGCGGATCACGAAAGATTGCTGTCTATAAATGTCCTGGAACTCCGGGCAATTTACAATGTGCTACGACAAGCAGTGCACATGCTTCGGTATCAGACTGTTCAGGTGCAGTCAGACAATGCGACGGCGGTCGCATACATCAACAAACAAGGAGGAACGAGAAGCCGCATGGCAATGCGGGAAGTAGCTCGAATCCTCAATTGGGCCGAGCATCATCAAGTGATATTGTCGGCAGTGTTCATTCTGGGAGTGGACAACTGGGAGGCGGATTATCTAAGCCGTCGGGATTTTCATCCAGGAGAATGGGCATTAAATCCAGAGGTGTTTCACATGTTGGTCCAGAGGTGGGGTTACCCTCAAGTGGACCTGATGGCATCTCGCCACAATCACCAAACGCCCCAGTATGTGTCCAGAACGCGAGATCCAAGGGCAGTGGCGGTGGATGCTCTCACCATCGCGTGGCCGTACAGCCTCGTGTATCTGTTTCCACCGTTTCCGCTGCTCCCTCTGTTGCTAAAACGGATCAAAAGAGAGTCCGTCACAGTAATACTAGTGGCGCCTCATTGGCCTCAGAGAGCTTGGTTCTCGGATCTCCGCGGACTACTCGCAGACGATCCTTGGCCGCTCCCACTACGTACGGACCTGTTACAACAGGGTCCGTTCCTTTACCCCGATTTAGCGCGGCTGCGTTTGACGGGGTGGCTGTTGAGACCGCCCTCTTAAGAAGAGAGGGCATTCCAGAATCGGTTATACCAACCATGTTACGAGCTAGGAAGCCGGTTACGGCAGCTCATTATTACAGAATTTGGCGTGTCTATATAGCTTGGTGTGAAGATCGGAAGTTTCCGACTTCATCTTTCAAGTTATCCCGTCTTTTGTTATTTCTACAGACAGGGTTAGATGGAGGACTGCGTTTATCTACACTAAAGGTGCAGATATCTGCGTTGTCAATTTACTTTCAAAGACGATTGGCTCTATTGTCGTCGGTACACACTTTTCTGCAGGAGTCCTCAGAGTACAGCCTCCATTCATTCCACCTACAGCGCCATGGGACTTGAATCTGGTTTTAGATTTCTTACAGTCTTCATATTTTGAACCCTTACAACAAGTGGATATAAAGTTTCTCACTTGGAAAACTATTTTTCTACTAGCCTTGGCTTCGGCAAGGAGTGTTTCAGATTTGGGTGCCTTGTCATGCAAGCCACCGTATTTGGTGTTTCATGATGACAGAGCGGAACTTCGGACGAATTCCACTTTCTTACCAAAGGTAGTGTCATCATTTCACATCAATCAACCAATAGTAGTTCCAGTGTTGACAGGAAATTCTGGAACCTTGGATGTGGTACGCGCATTACGCGTTTATGTATCCCGAACGTCTGCAGTTCGGAAGACGGATACGTTGTTTGGTCTCTATGATGCTGCCAAGATGGGTTGGCCAGCTTCTAAGCAGACTTTATCCAGATGGATTAAACTGACCATTCTTCAGGCTTACCTTCATGCTAGGTTACAGCCGCCTACATCAGTAACAGCTCATTCCACACGTTCTGTGGGAACTTCGTGGGCAGCTGGTCGTGAGGCTTCTACGACGCAGCTTTGCCGTGCAGCTACATGGTCATCAGTGCACACGTTTGTGCGCTTTTATAAGTTTGATACGTTTGCGGCATCAGCATCTAGCTTTGGCCGCCTAGTGTTACAGGTGCCAAACAGCTCTCCCGCCCACGGGGGAAACTTTGGTATGTCCCAAGAGTACTCCAGTGACCCCTAGTGGATGAAAAAGAAAATAGGATTTTGGTACTTACCAGGTAAATCCTTTTCTTTGAATCCGTAGGGGGCACTGGACGCCCACCCAGAGCAGTTTTACCTGGTTTGTGGTAAGTTCAGAGGATCTTATGGTAACACATTCTCACCGACTGGTTCAAAGTTTCAAGTTCTAGCGGTTATAGTGCCAGCTGTTTAGTTGTCAGTCACGTTATGTGTCAACTTTATTGTTGTCCGTTATGTTATAATGTTATATGTAATTCTCCATTGTCAACCTCTCTATAGCTCCTGTTCGGCTCAGTAAAAAACACTGAGGTACTCTGGGATATGGAGGGGAGGATAGTTCTAAATTTAACTATTCAGTGCCTTATTCCTATGGAAGCCGTCCATGTCCCAAGAGTACTCCAGTGCCCCCTATGGATTCAAAGAAAAGGATTTACCTGGTAAGTACCAAAATCCTATTTTATGTGACACAGGGAGGGTCGCCTGCAGATGGAAGAACAGAATTCCACATATCCAGCATGCAGTAATAGATACAGCCTTATCAAATCACCTATTGATATGATGCATACTACCACGTATTTCTTTCACCCATGCAGACTCTTGGTGTGTCGGTATCACCACCACCTTACAACTCTGTGTCCCTACAATGGCTTCCTCCAGGGAGGAACTCCCTGCCTCAGACATGTCACACACGTGTACCACACACACTCACAGACACACTGGGACTTATGGGGAAAAGACCTCTGTCAGATGGACGCAGAGAGGAAAAAAAAACAGCTCACACCCCAGCGCCAAGCACACACATCTGTGAAACATATCATTGAAAAACAGACCTGCAGTGCTTTTATTATTATAACACAAGCACCATATACCTCCTCCCCCCTTGTTTTTGCACCCTGATACATATCAGTAGTGAAGGGAGGACCAGCGTTTCTCTTGTGAGGAGAAAATGGCGCTGATTAGTGTGCTGGCTTAGTGAGGCAGAAGCCCCGCCCCCGCGCTTCACTCGCTCTTAACTAAATAGTTAATTATACTGGCGGGGGTAGGACAATGAGCCTTTTGCCATAAACCAAGTTTTATGCTGCCCAGGGCGCCCCCTCTGCACCCTGCAGTTGTCAGCAGTGTGTGTGTGTGTGTGTGTGTGTGTGTGTGTGTGTGTGTGTGTGTGTGTGTGTGTGTGTGTGAGCTGTGAGGAAGAAGTTCCGTCCCCGTAATGGCGCGCTTCCTTCCCGCAATTTTCCACAAATATTTATACTGGCGGGGTTTAGGACAGTGCCTTGGCACAAATGTCCCCTCATGCCAGTGTCAGAATGAGGATTTATATGCTGCCCAGAGCGCCCCCTCCCCCCCACGCCCTGCACCCTGTAGTGCCGCTGTGTGTGGGAGCATGGCGTGCAGCGTGCGATCGCTGTGTGGTACCTCAGAAGCCGTCACTGAATTCTTCTTTGCTTCTTCTGCTCACTTGTCTTCTGACTTCTGGCTCTGCAAGGGGGGTGACGGCCGGCTCTGGGAACGAGCATCTAGGCGTACCTAGCGATCAGACCCTCAGGAGCTAATGGTATCCTGTAGCCAAGAAGCAGGGCCTTTAAACTCACAGAAGTAGGTCTAACTTCTCTCCCCTAAGTCCCACGAAGCAGGGAGACTGTTGTCAGCAGTTCTCCCTGAAAATAAAAAACCTAACATAAGTCTTTTTCAGAGAAACTCAGTAGAGCTCCTCAGAGTGCATCCAGTCTCACTGGGCCCAATTCTAAACTGGAGTCTGGAGGAAGGGCATAGAGGGAGGAGCCAGGTCACACCCTTTGAAAGTCTTAAAGTGCCCATGTCTCCTGCGGATGTATACCCCATGGTTCTTGAAGTGACCCCAGCATCCTCTAGGACGTATGAGAAATCAACTAGAGGACATTATGTTTCATACTATGAAATGGAGCACTGTAATGTGGCACAATATGAAGTGGAGGCACTATAGTGTGGCATAATATGAAATGGGACACTGTAATGTGGCACAATATGAAGTGGAGGCACTATAATGTGGTATAATATGAAATGGGACACTAATGTGGCACAATATGAAGTGGAGGCCCTATAGTGTGGTATAATATGAAATGGGACACTGTAATGTGGCACAATATGAAGTGGAGGCACTATAGTGTGGTATAATATTAAATGGGACACTAATGTGGCACAATATGAAGTGGAGGCACTATAGTGTGGCTTAATATGATCTGGGAGCACTGTAATGTGGCACAATATGAAGTGAAGGCACTATAGTGTGGCATAATATGAAATGGGACACTAATGTGGCACAATATGAAGTGGAGGCACTATAGTGTGGTATAATATGAAATGGGACACTGTAATGTGGCACAATATGAAGTGGAGGCACTATTGTGTGGCTTAATATGATCTGGGAACATTGTAATGTGACCTAACATGAATTGGGGACATTGTATGTCATAATGTGAACTTGCATGGTGTTGTGTACTGGAAGCCCTACAATGTGACATAACGTGACCTAGGGCTCTACTATGGGTCATAAAAGAAACTAGGGCACTACTATGGGGCATACCATTAACTAAAGCTCTACTATGGTTCAGAAAATGAACTAAGGCACTATTATGGGGCATAAAATTAACAACTGCATATAAAAGATTTTGGACTGAGGGGTCTATTCATGAAGCAGTCAAAGTGAGCCAGTGGAGAAGTTGCCCATGGCAACAAATCAGCTGCTCTGTATGATTTCATAGTATGAAAATTATAAATGTTACGTAATGCTGATTGGTTGCCATGAGCAACTTCTCTACTGGCTCACTTTTTCACTGCTTTATGAATAGACCCCTGAGTATTATCAGATTTTCAACTGGTATTGTGTTTTGGGACTTGACTGAGCGCTTATACAGTACCTGTTAAATTGTGTTACTATAAAGTTTTCACTTAGCTGTCATACTGTTTGGCCCACTAGCCAGCATAATATACATAGGCAAATGCAGGGAGGGGTTTCGCCTGCCAAGAACCCCCCCCCACACCCTTCCTCTCCTCCTCCTCTTGACCAGCAGATCAAATTATGACCACATTAAGATTACTATAGCTTCCGCCACAACATGCAGTTTTAGGGAAAGAGCGTTGCTGTTGCACATGCCCAGTGTAACAGCTTCTTCTACCAAGTTTGCTGAGTGTGTAGATCTGAGCCAGGGGCGGATCTAGACTTCTTCTATGGGAGGGGCCGTTTTATATTCCGTACTCCTCCCCCTTCCAGTGTAGTACGCTACGCCCTAGTGATACACCATACATACACCACTAACACACACAGAACCTAGTGATACACCATACATACACTACTGACACACAGACACTAGCGATACACCCTACATACACTACTGACACACACACACACACTAGTTATATACCATACATACACTACTAACACACACACACACACACACACACACACACACACACACACACACACTAGTGATACACAGAGCACATAACCCCTAGTAACACTCCATGCACATACAGACACTAGTGATGCTCCATACAGTACATACACACACAGGGGCGGAACTGCCGGAGACAATGGAGTCTTTTGCCGCCGGGCTTCAGCCCCGAAGGGGGCACTTCATCCATTGTTCTCCGGCCGTTCCGTGCCCTTTTAGCTATAGCAGATACAGCAGCTGCCAGATGGAGGGCAGCTGCGTCAGCGGAGGCAGCGCGTACAGCGCAGGGACTAGTAACAGGCTCCGCCGTACTATCATCACCCAGTACGGCTTCCTTGCTCTTCTCCACCGCTGGCTGCATCACTGCCAGCGGTGGGGAACAGCGGGGAAGCCGTTCTGGGTGATGATAGTACGGCGGAGCCTGTTACTAGTCCCTGCGCTGTACACGCTGTCTCCGCCCCTTCACACACTGCCAGTGCCACAGCACATACAGGGAGCCGGGCAGCGGCCAGCGGTGGCCGCCTGCACGCTCTGCCCCCTCCCGGCCACTACTGCTGTTGTACCAAATCGGAAACAAGAGAAGACCAGCGCGGGGAGCGGAGAGGCAAAGGTATGGGATGGGGTGCGTGGCTGGGAAGTGGCTGAGTGTCCTCTGTCCTGTTACTCATGTACAGTAGGTAATTGTTATGCACACCAGTGCCAGCAGGAAAGTACTGGTGTCAGAACTGTTATGCACTCCAGTGCCTGCAGGAATGTACTGGTGTTTGAACTGTTATGCAAAACAAATGGACTCACAGACAGACTAGGGAATATGACATAACGTACACAGAAGGTGGTAGGGTAACAAAATACACACAACGTGAACAGAGAAGCCCAGAGGCTAAGGAACTGGGTATCTCCCTTGTATTAGAACTGCTCAGATGTGAAAAGCAAGATGTTGTGTTTTAATACATAGAAAACCCGAAATGCTGTTGCTAAGGGCAACAGCAAAACCCTAAAGGGTTACCAACGGGTGTGGCAGTAAACTCCTTGGTCAGAGATGGAATGATAGACACAAGGAGATTCTCCACAATCCTAATTCTCACTTGCAGTGCACAGGTTCGGTTTACTGCCACTAAACTGACCCCTGACACCTAGCACAGTGAGACAGGATTAGACAGGCAAGTCTTAGAATACAGCCGCAAACTTGCTAAGTTCACAGAGTAGTAACAGAACCCCAGCAAGCTAAACGATTGACTCCAGTCTTACTGCTAGGTCTGGATTGGCAGAGTGTAATACCAAATCCCCAGGCCTATTTGCAGTAAGCAACAAACAAATACAAAGCTACACAGTACTGGCTAACTTTCAGAAACTGACTAACCAACAAAGATTCAGCAGCATCTGCTTACCCTGAAAAGAGGCCTTATAAAGCAGGTGCTGTCCACGCCCCACTCAGACCTCACAGACTGTGAGCACAAAAACCAGCACCGGATCCCCTGCCATGCACAGAGCCTATAACCACTGCACAGCAAAAGACCCGAACCGGAGTATCAGCTGCGCTCAGGTTACTCCGCTAGCACTTGTCTCCCGGTTGCCATGACGACGTGGCAGCACAGGGCAGGAGACCCTAACAGTACCCCCCCTCTGACGAGGGGTCAAAGAACCCCTACCACCGGGTTTATCGGGGAACTGCGAGAAGAAAGAGCGTATCAGTCTGGGGGCATGAAGATCACAACTGCGCACCCACGACCGCTCCTCCGGGCCATACCCCTTCCAGTGCACCAAAAATGACAGCCGACCCCGAACCACCTTGGAGTCAAGAATCCTTTCAACAACAAACTCCCTCTGGCCACGTATCAGAAGAGGGGAAGGTCTTCCACTGGAAGAAGGATTACTAATCGCCCGTTTTAAAAGGGAACAATGAAATGTTTTATTGATACCCAAAGAACGGGGCAGATCTAACTGAAATGCCACCGGATTGATAACCCTGGTGATCTTATAAGGGCCGATGAACCGGGGGCCTAACTTATGAGATGGCTGTCTCAACTTCAAATTCTTGGTAGACAACCAGACGAAGTCTCCTAATTTGAAGCTGCAGGGTCTTTTCCGCTTATCAAAAACCCTTTTGGTCACTAATGACACAGACACAAGGGCTTTCTTCACTTTCCGCCAAATACCTCTAAGGACCGAAACCACAGAGGAACCACCAGGCGTGGAGTCCAGGGGGTCAAAAGAATTGGCCTTAGGATGATGCCCATACACACAAAGGAAGGGAGAGATCCCTGTAGCAGAGTGAGCCGCGTTGTTATAGGCAAACTCCGCCATGGACAGATGAGCAACCCAGTCAGTCTGACACTTGGAGACATAACACCTGAGGAACTGCTCCAAGGACTGGTTCACCCTTTCAGTCTGCCCATTAGACTGCGAATGGTAGCCCGACGACAAGCTGACAGAAATCTGGAGATCGGAACAAAATGCCCTCCAGAATTTGGCCACAAACTGGGATCCGCGGTCAGAGACCACATCAAGTGGCAACCCGTGGAGACGCACAACATGCAGCATAAATAATTCAGACAGGCGTCTGGCCGATGGCAGCCCAACCAGTGGAACGAAGTGCGCCATCTTCGAAAACCTGTCAACGACAACCCAGATGGCTGTCATCCCCGAGGATTTGGGCAAGTCCACCACAAAATCCATTGAAATGTGGGTCCATGGCTTAGATGGGATAGAGAGTGGATGTAGTGGGCCAACAGGAACCCCTCTAGGAGTCTTATTTCGGGCACAGATGTCACATGCCCGAACCCACTGATCCACATCCTTAGCCACCGAGGGCCACCACACCGCCCTAGATAGCAACTCCCGAGTTCTGGCAATACCCGGGTGACCTGCAGACTTCTTGGCATGGAATTCCAGGAACACTCGCTGTCTTAACCTAGGAGGCACAAACAAAAGACCTACCGGAAGGTCTGGAGGAGCCTGCTCCTGTGCTCTAAGGACTAATGATAAGAGGTCCTGGGTAATGCCCACTTTAATACATGATGGGGAAACAATGGGCAACGGCTCCTCGGTGGTCTCCTGGATTGGAGCAAAACTCCGCGAGAGCGCATCAGCCTTGATGTTTTTTGACCCAGGGCGATATGTTATCAAAAAATTAAAGCGAGCAAAAAACAAAGCCCATCGTGCCTGCCTGGCATTGAGACGCTTCGCTGACTCTAAATATGCCAGATTCTTATGGTCAGTGAGAATTGAGACCACAAACTTAGCCCCCTCAAGCCAGTGTCTCCACTCCTCGAGTGCATCCTTAATAGCCAACAATTCCCGGTTACCCACGTCATAATTCATCTCGGCAGGCGAAAATTTACGGGAAAAGTAAGCACAGGGATGAAGGCGATTATCTGACACTCCCATCTGAGAAAGCACTGCCCCAATACCCATCTCAGAGGCATCCACCTCCACCACAAAAGGACGCTCTAGATCTGGGTGTCGCAGCACCTTGGCCGAAACAAATGCCCTTTTGAGACGGGCAAAAGCCGCTTTAGCCTCACAAGACCAGTGAGCAACATCCGCCCCTTTCTTAGTGAGTGCCACCAAGGGCGCCACTATAGACGAAAATCCAGCGATAAATCGTCTATAAAAATTCGCAAAGCCCAGGAAACGCTGAAGCGCCTTCAAACTAGTGGGCTGCACCCAATCCAGGACTGCCTGTACCTTGGAACCCTCCATTTGGAAACCTTCTGGGGAGATAATATATCCTAGAAATGCGATTTGCTGAACTTCAAATTCGCACTTCTCCAGCTTCGCCCCAAGCCGGTGGTCTCTGAGTTTCTGGAGGACTAAGCGTACATGCTTCCGATGTTCCTCCAGGGAATGGGAGAAGATTAGGATGTCATCTAAGTATACAACTAAGAATCTATCCAAATATTCCCTGAGCACATCATTCATGAAATCCTGGAAGACTGCCGGGGCATTACAGAGCCCAAAAGGCATCACCAAATATTCATAATGCCCCGAGTGGGTATTAAAGGCAGTCTTCCATTCATCCCCCTCTCTTATTCGGATTAGATTGTACGCACCGCGTAGGTCAATCTTAGAAAAAATGGTGGCAGTACGAAGCTGGTCAAACAAGACCGAAATGAGAGGCAGTGGGTATGAGTTTTTAATCGTGATACGGTTCAATTCCCTGAAGTCGATGCAGGGTCGCAACGAACCGTCCTTTTTACCCACGAAGAAGAACCCCGACCCAACTGGAGACTGTGAAGGTCTGATAAATCCCTTAGCCAAGTTCTCCTGAATGTACTCTGCCATAGCCTGAGTCTCAGGACGTGACAGGGAGTACAACCTGCTCTTGGGAAGCTTAGCATTTGGCAACAAATCAATGGCACAGTCATAGGAGCGATGGGGAGGTAGTACCTCTGCAACTTTTTTGGAGAACACGTCCGCAAAATCTGCATAACACCCTGGCAATCCTGGCAAACTTAGCTGCGAGAACCTGACTGGAAGGCTCAAGCAACTCCTGAAACAATCAGTACTCCAACTAAGAATCTCCCCAGAGACCCAGTCAAATTGAGGATTGTGGGCCCTTAACCAGGGTAACCCCAACACCAATGGGGCAAAAGTACAGACAGTCACATAAAAGGACAATTTTTCAGAGTGTGTGGCTCCAATAAACAAAGAAATCTGGCTAGTGCAAGAGGTAATTTTACCTTGGGATAATGGTTCCCCGTTTAACCCACAAATCTCAATTTCCGATGCCAAGGGTACTAAGGGAACAGAGTGTTTCAGGGCGAATTGGCGGTCCATAAAAACCCCTTCGGCCCCACTGTCCACAAAGGCCTCAGTCTTGACAGTTTGACCGAGGATCTTCAAGGTCACCGGAATGATAAAAGTCTTCTTGGGAAATTCTGACTTCTGGCCTGACAGGATATTTCCCATCACCCTCAGGCCCTGAAGTTTTCCGGCTTTTCTGGGCATGATACTACCACATGACCTTTATTCCCACAGTACAAACACAACCCCTGCTGTCTCCTCCGCATCTTCTCACGCGAGGAGAGGCGGGTAGCCCCAATCTGCATAGGCTCCTCGGAAAATTCCTCAGAGTCTGAGGTTCCCTTGGGAAGGAAGGAAATCTCAGTCTCCCTTTCAAGCCTACGCTCTCTCAGCCGTCTATCCACCCGGATGGATAACTGCATGAGCTGATCCAAGCTATCAGGCAAGGGATGTTGTACCAGTTGGTCCTTTATCTGGTTAGAAAGACCTCTTCGGTACTGGTGTCTCAGGGCTGGGTCATTCCACTGGGTATCATGGGCCAACCTCTGAAACTCCGTACAGTAAACCTCAACTGGCCTTCGCCCTTGCTTAAGGATCGAAATCTGAGCCTCGGCTGAGGCCGTCTTGTCAGGGTCATCATACAACATGCCCAGTGCCGTAAAAAAAACATCAACACTTTTAAGCGACGGACAGTCAGGCTGCAACCCATATGCCCAGACCTGTGGGTCTCCTTGTAGCAAGGAAATCACTATGCCCACCCGCTGAATCTCCGACCCAGAAGACTGAGGCCTAAGCCGGAAGTATAGCTTGCAGCTCTCCTTGAAACAAAAGAACTGCGAGCGATCTCCAGAAAAACGATCCGGGAGATTTACTTTCGGCTCCTTAACCCCTGCAGGTGCTGCTGCTGCGGGAGCTCCGCCAGCAGCCTGGGAGGTGTGCATTTTAATGGACAAATCATTACATTTTTGAGTCAGGACCTGCACCTGATCAACCACCTGTTGCAACGTATTTTGAGGGGTATGCTCCATATTCCCACAAAATTTCAACAGGAGTATTGGGCTGCTGAATATGTTATGCACACCAGTGCCTGCAGGAAAGTACTGGTGTCAGGACTGTTATGCACTCCAGTGCCTGGAGGAATGTACTGGTGTTTGAACTGTTATGCAAAACAAATGGACTCACAGACAGACTAGGGAATATGACATAACGTACACAGAAGGTGGTAGGGTAACAAAATACACACAACGTGAACAGAGAAGCCCAGAGGCTAAGGAACTGGGTATCTCCCTTGTATTAGAACTGCTCAGATGTGAAAAGCAAGATGTTGTGTTTTAATACATAGAAAACCCGAAATGCTGTTGCTAAGGGCAACAGCAAAACCCTAAAGGGTTACCAACGGGTGTGGCAGTAAACTCCTTGGTCAGAGATGGAATGATAGACACAAGGAGATTCTCCACAATCCTAATTCTCACTTGCAGTGCACAGGTTCGGTTTACTGCCACTAAACTGACCCCTGACACCTAGCACAGTGAGACAGGATTAGACAGGCAAGTCTTAGAATACAGCCGCAAACTTGCTAAGTTCACAGAGTAGTAACAGAACCCCAGCAAGCTAAACGATTGACTCCAGTCTTACTGCTAGGTCTGGATTGGCAGAGTGTAATACCAAATCCCCAGGCCTATTTGCAGTAAGCAACAAACAAATACAAAGCTACACAGTACTAGCTAACTTTCAGAAACTGACTAACCAACAAAGATTCAGCAGCATCTGCTTACCCTGAAAAGAGGCCTTATAAAGCAGGTGCTGTCCACGCCCCACTCAGACCTCACAGACTGTGAGCACAAAAACCAGCACCGGATCCCCTGCCATGCACAGAGCCTATAACCACTGCACAGCAAAAGACCCGAACCGGAGTATCAGCTGCGCTCAGGTTACTCCGCTAGCACTTGTCTCCCGGTTGCCATGACGACGTGGCAGCACAGGGCAGGAGACCCTAACAGTAATGTAACAGAACACCTGCTGCTGTCACCACTTACAGGGTCCTTTTGACTAAGCTTGGCTCTCTCTCCTTCCCTATTCCCACCCCATCCCCTCCACCTCTGTGCTGGCCCTGTCTCCCCTCTCTCCTGTCCCTTTAACCCCTGTCCTGTCCCTGTCACCCCTGTCCGGTCCTATCCCTGTCACCCCTGTGCTGTCCCTGTATCCCCTCTCTCCTGTCCCATCCCTGCCAACCCTGTCCTTTCCTATCCCTGTCACCCCTGTGCTGTCCCTGTCTCCCCTCTCTCCTGTCCCATCCCTGTCACCCCTGTCCTGTCCTATCCCTGTCACCTGTGCTGTCCCTGTCTCCCCTTTCTCCTGTCCCTGTCACCCCTGTCCTATCCCTGTCACCCCTGTCCTATCCCTGTCTCCCCTCTCTCCTGTCCCATCCCTGTCACCCCTGTCCTGTCCTATCCCTGTCACCCCTGTCCTATCCCTGTCACCCCTGTCCTATCCCTGTCACCCCTGTGCTGTTCCTGCCTCTCCTCTCTCCTATCCCTGTCCTATCGCTGTCACCCCTGTGCTGTCCCTGCCTCCCCTCTCTCCTGTCCCTGTCACCCCTGTCCTATCCCTGTCACCACTGTGCTGTCCCTGCCTCCCCTCTCTCCTGTCCCTGTCACCCCTGTCCTATCCCTGTCACCCCTGTCCTATTCCTGTCACCCCTGTGCTGTCCCTGCCTCCCCTCTCTCCTGTCCCTGTCACATCCCTGTCTCTCCTGTGCTGTCCCTGCCTCCCCTCTCTCCTGTCCCTGTCACCCCTGTCACCCCTGTCCTATCCCTGTCACCCCTGTCCTATCCCTGTCACCCCTGTGCTGTCCCTGTCTCCCGTCTCTCCTGTCCCATCCCTGTCACCCCTGTCCTATCCCTGTCACCCCTGTCCTATCCCTGTCTCCCCTCTCTCCTGTCCCATCCCTGTCACCCCTGTCCTGTCCTATCCCTGTCACCGCTGTGCTGTCCCTGCGTCCCCTCTCTCCTGTCCCTGTCACCCCTGTCCTATCCCTGTCACCCCTGTGCTGTCCCTGCCTCCCCTCTCTCCTGTCCCTGTCACCCCTGTCCTATCCCTGTCTCCCCTGTGCTGTCCCTGCCTCCCCTCTCTCCTGTCCCTGTCACCCCTGTCCTATCCCTGTCTCCCCTCTCTCCTGTCCCATCCCTGTCACCCCTGTCCTGTCCTATCCCTGTCACCGCTGTGCTGTCCCTGCCTTCCCTCTCTCCTGTCCCTGTCACCCCTGTCCTATCCCTGTCACCCCTGTGCTGTCCCTGCCTCCCCTCTCTCCTGTCCCTGTCACCCCTGTCCTATCCCTGTCACCCCTGTGCTGTCCCTGCCTCCCCTCTCTCTTGTCCCTGTCACCCCTGTCCAATCCCTGTCACCCCTGTCCTATCCCTGTCACCCCTGTGCTGTCCCTGCCTCCCCTCTCTCCTGTCCCTGTCACCCCTGTCCTATCCCTGTCACCCATGTGCTGTCCCTGCCTCCCCTCTCTCCTGTCCCTGTCACCCCTGTCCTATCCCTGTCACCCCTGTGCTGTCCCTGCCTCCCCTCTCTCTTGTCCCTGTCACCCCTGTCCTATCCCTGTCACCCCTGTGCTGTCCCTGCCTCCCCTCTCTCCTGTCCCTGTCACCCCTGTCCTATCCCTGTCACCCCTGTGCTGTCCCTGTCTCCCCTCTCTCCTGTCCCATCCCTGTCACCCCTGTCCTATCCCTGTCACCCCTGTGCTGTCCCTGCCTCCCCTCTCTCCTATCCCTGTCACCCCTGTCCTATCCCTGTCACCCCTGTGCTGTCCCTGCCTCCCCTCTCTCCTGTCCCTGTCACCCCTGTCCTATTCCTGTCACCCCTGTGCTGTCCCTGTCACCCCTGTCCTATCCCTGTCACTCCTGTGCTGTCCCTGCCTCCCCTCTCTCCTGTCCCTGTCACCCCTGATACCCCTGTCCTATCCCTGTCACCCCTGTGCTGTCCCTGCCTCCCGTCTCTACTGTCCCATCCCTGTCACCCATGTCCTATCCCTGTCACCCCTGTCCTATCCCTGTCACCCCTGTGCTGTCCCTGTCTCCCCTCTCTCCTGTCCCATCCCTGTCACCCCTGTCCTGTCCTTTCCCTGGCACCCCTGTCCTATCCCTGTCACCTGTGCTGTCCCTGTCTCCCCTTTCTCCTGTCCCTGTCACCCCTGTCCTATCCCTGTCACCCCTGTCATATCCCTGTCTCCCCTCTCTCCTGTCCCATCCCTGTCACCCCTGTCCTGTCCTATCCCTGTCACCGCTGTGCTGTCCCTGCCTCCCCTCTCTCCTGTCCCTGTCACCCCTGTCCTATCCCTGTCACCCCTGTGCTGTCCCTGCCTCCCCTCTCTCCTGTCCCTGTCACCCCTGTCCTATCCCTGTCACCCCTGTGCTGTCCCTGCCTCCCCTCTCTTCTGTCCCTGTCACCCCTGTCCTTTCCCTGTCACCCCTGTGCTGTCCCTGCCTCCCCTCTCTCCTGTCCCTGTCACCCCTGTCCTATCCCTGTCACCCCTGTGCTGTCCCTGCCTCCCCTCTCTCCTGTCCCTGTCACCCCTGTCCTATCCCTGTCACCCCTGTGCTGTCCCTGCCTCCCCTCTCTCCTGTCCCTGTCACCCCTGTCCTATCCCTGTCACCCCTGTGCTGTCCCTGCCTCCCCTCTCTCCTGTCCCTGTCACCCCTGTCCTATCCCTGTCACCCCTGTGCTGTCCCTGCCTCCCCTCTCTCCTGTCCCTGTCACCCCTTTCCTATCCCTGTCCTATCCCTGTCACCCCTGTGCTGTCCCTGTCTCCCCTCTCTCCTGTCCCATCCCTGTCACCCCTGTCCTATCCCTGTCACCCCTGTCCTATCCCTGTCACCCCTGTGCTGTCCCTGCCTCCCCTCTCTCCTGTCCCTGTAACCCCTGTCCTATCCCTGTCACCCCTGTCCTATCCCTGTCACCCCTGTGCTGTTCCTGCCTCCCCTCTCTCCTGTACCTGTCACCCCTGTCCTATCCCTGTCACCCCTGTCCTATCCCTGTCACCCCTGTGCTGTCCCTGCCTTCCCTCTCTCCTGTCCCATCCCTGTCACCCCTGTCCTATCCCTGTCACCCCTGCCCTATCCCTGTCACCCCTGTGCTGTCCCTGTCGCCCCTCTCTCCTGTCCCATCGATGTCACCCCTGTCCTGTCCTATCCCTGTCACCCCTGTCCTATCCCTGTCACCCCTGTGCTGTCCCTGTCTCCCCTCTCTCCTGTCCCATCCCTGTCACCCCTGTCCTGTCCTATCCCTGTCACCCCTGTCCTATCCCTGTCACCCCTGTCCTATCCCTGTCTCCCCTCTCTCCTGTCCCATCCCTGTCACCCCTGTGCTGTCCCTGCCTCCCCTCTCTCCTGTCCCTGTCACCCCTGTCCTATCCCTGTCACTCCTGTCCTATCCCTGTCACCCCTGTGCTGTCCCTGCCTCCCCTATCTCCTGTCCCTGTCACCCCTGTCCTATCCCTGTCACCCCTGTGCTGTCCCTGCCTCCCCTATCTCCTGTCCCTGTCACCCCTGTCCTATCCCTGTCACCCCTGTGCTGTCCCTGCCTCCCCTCTCTCCTGTCCCTGTCACCCCTGTCCTATCCCTGTCACCCCTGTCCTATCCCTGTCACCCCTGTCCTATCCCTGTCTCCCTCTCTCCTGTCCCATCCCTGTCACCCCTGTCCTATCCCTGTCACCCCTGTGCTGTCCCTGCCTCCCCTCTCTCCTGTCCCTGTCACCCCTGTCCTGTCCCTGTCACCCCTGTGCTATCCCTGCCTCCCCTCTCTCCTGTCCCTGTCACCCCTGTCCTATCCCTGTCACCCCTGTCCTATCCCTGTCACCCCTGTGCTGTCCCTGCCTCCCCTCTCTCCTGTCCCCCCTGTCCTATCCCTGTCACCCCTGTCCTATCCCTGTCACCCCTGTGCTGTCCCTGCCTCCCCTCTCTCCTGTCCCTGTCACCCCTGTCCTATCCCTGTCCTATCCCTGTCACCCCAGTGCTGTCCCTGCCTCCCCTCTCTCCTGTCCCTGTCACCCCTGTCCTATCCGTCACCCCTGTGCTGTCGCTGCCTCCTCTCTCTCCTGTCCCTGTCACCCCTGTCCTATCCCTGTCACCCCTGTCCTATCCCTGTCACCCCTGTGCTGTCCCTGTCTCCCCTCTCTACTGTCCCATCCCTGTCACCCCTGTCCTATCCCTGTCACCCCTGTGCTGTCCCTGCCTCCCCTCTCTCCTGTCCCTGTTACCCCTGTCCTATCCCTGTCACCCCTGTGCTGTCCCTGCCTCCCCTCTCTCCTGTCCCTGTCACCCCTGTCCTATCCCTGTCACCCCTGTCCTATCCCTGTCTCCCCTCTCTCCTGTCCCATCCCTGTCACCCCTGTCCTGTCCTATCCCTGTCACCGCTGTGCTGTCCCTGCCTCCCCTCTCTCCTGTCCCTGTCACCCCTGTCCTATCCCTGTCACCCCTGTGCTGTCCCTGCCTCCCCTCTCTCCTGTCCCTGTCACCCCTGTCCTATCCCTGTCACCCCTGTGCTGTCCCTGCCTCCCCTCTCTCCTGTCCCTGTCACCCCTGTCCTATCCCTGTCCTATCCCTGTCACCCCTGTGCTGTCCCTGTCTCCCCTCTCTCCTGTCCCATCCCTGTCACCCCTGTCCTATCCCTGTCACCCCTGTGCTGTCCCTGCCTCCCCTCTCTCCTGTCCCTGTCACCCCTGTCCTATCCCTGTCACCCCTGTGCTGTCCCTGCCTCCCCTCTCTCCTGTCCCTGTCACCCCTGTCCTATTCCTGTCACCCCTGTGCTGTCCCTGCCTCCCCTCTCTCCTGTCCCTGTCACCCCTGTCCTATCCCTGTCACTCCTGTGCTGTCCCTGCCTCCCCTCTCTCCTGTCCCTGTCACCCCTGTCCTATCCCTGTCACCCCTGTGCTGTCCCTGTCTCCCGTCTCTACTGTCCCATCCCTGTCACCCCTGTCCTATCCCTGTCACCCCTGTCCTATCCCTGTCACCCCTGTGCTGTCCCTGTCTCCCCTCTCTCCTGTCCCATCCCTGTCACCCCTGTCCTGTTCTATCACTGGCACCCCTGTCCTATCCCTGTCACCTGTGCTGTCCCTTTCTCCCCTTTCTCCTGTCCCTGTCACCCCTGTCCTATCCCTGTCACCCCTGTCCTATCCCTTTCTCCCCTCTCTCCTGTCCCATCCCTGTCACCCCTGTCCTGTCCTATCCCTGTCACCCCTGTCCTATTCCTGTCACCCCTGTGCTGTCCCTGCCTCCCCTCTCTCCTGTCCCTGTCACCCCTGTCCTATCCCTGTCACCCCTGTGCTGTCCCTGCCTCCCCTCTCTCCTGTCCCTGTCACCCCTGTCCTATCCCTGTCACCCCTGTGCTGTCCCTGCCTCCCCTCTCTCCTGTCCCTGTCACCCCTGTCCTATCCCTGTCACCCCTGTCCTATCCCTGTCACCCCTGTGCTGTCCCTGCCTCCCCTCTCTCCTGTCCCTGTCACCCCTGTCCTATCCCTGTCACCCCTGTGCTGTCCCTGCCTCCCCTCTCTCCTGTCCCTGTCACCCCTGTCCTACCCCTGTGCTGTCCCTGCCTCCCCTCTCTCCTGTCCCTGTCACCCCTGTCCTATCCCTGTCACCCCTGTGCTGTCCCTGCCTCCCCTCTCCTGTCCCTGTCACCCCTGTCCTATCCCTGTCACCCCTGTGCTGTCCCTGCCTCCCCTCTCTCCTGTCCCTGTCACCCCTTTCCTATCCCTGTCCTATCCCTGTCACCCCTGTGCTGTCCCTGTCTCCCCTCTCTCCTGTCCCATCCCTGTCACCCCTGTCTTATCCCTGTCACCCCTGTCCTATCCCTGTCACCCCTGTGCTGTCCCTGCCTCCCCTCTCTCCTGTCCCTGTAACCCCTGTCCTATCCCTGTCACCCCTGTCCTATCCCTGTCACCCCTGTGCTGTCCCTGCCTCCCCTCTCTCCTGTACCTGTCACCCCTGTCCTATCCCTGTCACCCCTGTCCTATCCCTGTCACCCCTGTGCTGTCCCTGCCTCCCCTCTCTCCTGTCCCTGTCACCCCTGTCCTATCCCTGTCCTATCCCTGTCACCCCTGTGCTGTCCCTGCCTCCCCTCTCTCCTGTCCCATCCCTGTCACCCCTGTCCTATCCCTGTCACCCCTGCCCTATCCCTGTCACCCCTGTGCTGTCCCTGTCTCCCCTCTCTCCTGTCCCATCGCTGTCACCCCTGTCCTGTCCTATCCCTGTCACCCCTGTCCTATCCCTGTCACCCCTGTGCTGTCCCTGTCTCCCCTCTCTCCTGTCCCATCCCTGTCACCCCTGTCCTGTCCTATCCCTGTCACCCCTGTCCTATCCCTGTCACCCCTGTCCTATCCCTGTCTCCCCTCTCTCCTGTCCCATCCCTGTCACCCCTGTCCTGTCCTATCCCTGTCACCCCTGTGCTGTCCCTGCCTCCCCTCTCTCCTGTCCCTGTCACCCCTGTCCTATCCCTGTCACCCCTGTCCTATCCCTGTCACCCCTGTCCCATCCCTGTCACCCCTGTCCTGTCCTATCCCTGTTACCCCTGTCCTATCCCTGTCACCCCTGTGCTGTCCCTGCCTCCCCTCTCTCCTGTCCCGGTCACCCCTGTCCTATCCCTGTCACCCCTGTGCTGTCCCTGCCTCCCCTCTCTCCTGTCCCTGTCACCCCTGTCCTATCCCTGTCACCCCTGTGCTGTCCTGGCCTCCCCTCTCTCCTGTCCCTGTCACCCCTGTCCTATCCCTGTCACCCCTGTCCTATCCCTGTCACCCCTGTGCTGTCTCTGCCTCCCCTCTCTCCTGTCTCTGTCACCCCTGTCCTATCCCTGTCCTATCCCTGTCACCCCTGTGCTGTCCCTGCCTCCCCTCTCTCCTGTCCCTGTCACCACTGTCCTATCCCTGTCACCCCTGTGCTGTCCCTGCCTCCCCTCTCTCCTGTCCCTGTCACCCCTGTCCTATCCCTGTCACCCCTGTCCTATCCCTGTCACCCCTGTGCTGTCCCTGCCTCCCCTATCTCCTGTCCCTGTCACCCCTGTCCTATCCCTGTCACCCCTGTGCTGTCCCTGCCTCCCCTATCTCCTGTCCCTGTCACCCCTGTCCTATCCCTGTCACCCCTGTGCTGTCCCTGCCTCCCCTCTCTCCTGTCCCTGTCACCCCTGTCCTATCCCTGTCACCCCTGTCCTATCCCTGTCACCCCTGTCCTATCCCTGTCTCCCCTCTCTCCTGTCCCATCCCTGTCACCCCTGTCCTATCCCTGTCACCCCTGTGCTGTCCCTGCCTCCCCTCTCTCCTGTCCCTGTCACCCCTGTCCTATCCCTGTCACCCCTGTGCTATCCCTGCCTCCCCTCTCTCCTGTCCGTCACCCCTGTCCTATCCCTGTCACCCCTGTGCTGTCCCTGCCTCCCCTCTCTCCTGTCCCTGTCACCCCTGTCCTATCCCTGTCACCCCTGTCACCCCTGTGCTGTCCATGCCTCCCCTCTCTCCTGTCCCTGTCACCCCTGTCCTATCCCTGTCACCCCTGTGCTGTCCCTGCCTCCCCTCTCTCCTGTCCCTGTCACCCCTGTCCTATCCGTCACCCCTGTGCTGTCCTTGCCTCCCCTCTCTCCTGTCCCTGTCACCCCTGTCCTATCCCTGTCACCCCTGTCCTATCCCTGTCACCCCTGTGCTGTCCCTGTCTCCCCTCTCTCCTGTCCCATCACTGTCACCCCTGTCCTATCCCTGTCACCCCTGTCCTATCCCTGTCACCCCTGTGCTGTCCCTGTCTCCCCTCTCTCCTGTCCCATCCCTGTCACCCCTGTCCTATCCCTGTCACCCCTGTCCTATCCCTGTCACCCCTGTGCTGTCCCTGTCTCCCCTCTCTCCGGTCCCTGTCTCCCCTCTCTCCTGTCCCATCCCTGTCACCCCTGTCCTGTCCTATCCCTGTTACCCCTGTCCTATCCCTGTCACCCCTGTGCTGTCCCTGCCTCCCCTCTCTCCTGTCCCGGTCACCCCTGTCCTATCCCTGTCACCCCTGTGCTGTCCCTGCCTCCCCTCTCTCCTGTCCCTGTCACCCCTGTCCTATCCCTGTCACCCCTGTGCTGTCCCTGCCTCCCCTCTCTCCTGTCCCTGTCACCCCTGTCCTATCCCTGTCACCCCTGTCCTATCCCTGTCACCCCTGTGCTGTCTCTGCCTCCCCTCTCTCCTGTCTCTGTCACCCCTGTCCTATCCCTGTCCTATCCCTGTCACCCCTGTGCTGTCCCTGCCTCCCCTCTCTCCTGTCCCTGTCACCACTGTCCTATCCCTGTCACCCCTGTGCTGTCCCTGCCTCCCCTCTCTCCTGTCCCTGTCACCCCTGTCCTATCCCTGTCACCCCTGTCCTATCCCTGTCACCCCTGTGCTGTCCCTGTCTCCCCTCTCTCCTGTCCCATCCCTGTCACCCCTGTCCTATCCCTGTCACCCCTGTCCTATCCCTGTCACCCCTGTGCTGTCCCTGTCTCCCCTCTCTCCTGTCCCATTCCTGTCACCCCTGTCCTGTCCTATCCCTGTCACCCCTGTCCTATCCCTGTCACCCCTGTCCTATCCCTGTCACCAGTGCTGTCCCTATCTCCTCTTTCTCCTGTCCCTGTCACCCCTGTTCTATCCCTGTCACCCCTGTCTCCCCACTCTCCTGTCCCATCCCTGTCACCCCTGTCCTGTCCTATCCCTGTCACCCCTGTCCTATCCCTGTCACCCCTGTGCTGTCCCTGTCTCCCCTCTCTCCTGTCCCTGTCACCCCTGTCCTATCCCTGTCACCCCTGTCCTATACCTGTCACCCCTGTGCTGTCCCTGCCTCCCCTCTCTCCTGCCCCTGTCACCCCTGTCCTATCCCTGTCACCCCTGTGCTTTCCCTGCCTCCCCTCTCTCCTGTCCCTGTCACCCCTGTCCTATCCCTGTCACCCCTGTCCTGTCCCTGTCACCCCTGTGCTGTCCTATCCCTGTCACCTCTTCATATCCCTGTCACCCCTGTGCTGTCCCTGTCTCCCCTCTCTCCTGTCCCTGTCACCCCTGTCCTGTCCTATCCCTGTCCTGTCTCTGTCACCACTTTGCTGTCCCTGTCACCCCTCTCTCCTGTCCCTGTCACCCCTGTCCTGTCCTATCCCTGTCCTGTCTCTGTCACCCCTTTGCTGTCCCTGTCACCCCTCTCTCCTGTCCCTGTCACCCCTGTCTTATTCCTGTCACCCCTGTCCTATCCCTGTCACTCCTGTGCTGGCCCTGTCTCCCCTTTCTCCTGTCACCCTTGTCCTGTCCTTCTCACCTCTTACCGGCCCTGTCATCTCTTTCAGCTGAACATTCTGTACAGTCCCTGTCACCCCTGTACTGACCCTGTCACACCTGTGCTGGCCCTGTCACCCCTCTTTCCTACCCCTGTACTGTCCCATCCCTGCCACCTCTGTGCTGGCCCTGCCTCCCCTCTTTCTTGTCACTGTCACCCCTGTCCTGTCCTTGTCACCTCTGTGCTGCAGGCCCTGTCATTTATCTCTGCTGACCCTTCCGTTCTGTCCCCTCTGTCCAGTCCCTGCCACCCCTGTCCCTGTCAACTCTGTCCTGGCCCTGTTAACCCTCTCTCCTATCCCTTCAGTTCTGTCCTGGTATCTGTCCTGGTTCAGCCCATGTAACCCCTGTCCTGTCCCTGTCCTCTCTGTCCTGGCCCTGTCACCTATGTCCTGGTCCTATCCCCTCTCTCTTGTTCCTATCACCTCTATCTTGGGTCTCTATCTTGGTCCTGTCATTTTTGTTCTTCCCCACTGGACTGTCTCTGTCATCTCTGTATTGGCCCTGTCACCTCTGTCCTGTCCCCGACACACTTCTCTCCTGTCCACTATATTCTGTCATGGCCCTGTCATCTCTGTACTCTCCCTGTCCCCTCTGTCCTGGTCCTGTCACCCATCTCTTCTGCCCCTCTGTTCCGTACTGGCCCTGTCACCTCTGTCGTAGTCTTTCCTGGCCTCACTGGACTTTCCCTTTCATCTCCATACTTGCCCTGTCAACTCTGACTTGCCTCCGGGCGATGGGGATGAACTTACGCCACTGTACACACACTTTAGGATAGAGTTCCGTCCACCCAGCCCTCCTCCTCCTCCATCTCCCGGGACGGGTCCCCTGTCTCTCCTGCCCTGGCTTGCTCTCCTCAGCACAGTACTCTGGCTGCTCTCTCCACGCAAGCCAATCACCTTCCGTCTTCTCCCCTCCCCTCACCTGTTGGGCATCCTTGCGGTTCCTGGTCTGGGCTCCGGGGTAGTCAGGCATGGCGGCAGCTCCTCCATGGCTGAAGGATCGAACAAGGCCGCTGTGCGCAGAGAGTTGTGCTGCTACTGGTGGCAGAGGCCGGGGCACACTGGGTGGTCCCACCTGACGGCGTCTCAGCTGCCCTGACTCAATGCGGCCAGGTCTCGGCAGTCGCACGCAGTTCCCCCAGTCTCTGCTGCCCGCAGGAACAACAAGTGGGCGGGACTGGGTTGCTTTGTTACAGGGTCAAAAGATGGCGATACCCTATAGAAGCCTATGGGCTTCTTACCGCCGTGGAGCAGGGGGGCTGTGAGTATGGGAGCGTGGAGCGGACACCGGTGTGGAGGGAAGCTGGATGTAATTGGAAGTGTCAGAGCAGCGGGGGGTGCAGGGCCGGGTGTCGCCGTCAGCAGGATGTGTGGGGCGTGGGCACAGCTGCCGAGTCCTCCCCCCTCTCCCACCGGTATCTGTCATCTGCCGGTCTCATGCTTACCTCGTCTGCTGCTGCCCTCGTCTGCTGCTGCCCTCGTCTGTGCCGTCTCCTGCCCCTATCGGGCAGCCTCTCCCCTCTGCTATATTGTTATTAACGCTGCCCGGCTGCAGGGAGTAGGAGGTGCCTGGGACAGCTGGAGACTCCAGGGAGGTGACCGAGATCCCCCGCATACACCCCTCACAGGTATCGCGGGGGGCCTCCGTCACCGCATTGCGATGCTAATTGCATATGTTAGTACATATGCTATCAACATCACTGCGGTAGGTGGCGAGGGGCAGAGGTGTACTTTAATACATCACGCCCATAGTGAGAGCGAGGCATCAATTGGTGCATAAACCAGTTTTTTTTTTTTTTAAACAAAATTGACAGAGTTTGTGCTGTGGGGGTGGGTATTATAGTATGTCAGTCTCTCATTTATTATATAGACCTACACAAATAAAGAATTACAGTATAGGAGAGTAAGCTATTGTAAATACACACATACAAATCCAAAAGGCTGGTCTGGGAAGGGCTGAACCTTGGTGGGAGAGGTACAGGTATTGCTAGACATGGTTAGGGGTGGCACAAGGGAAACTTTCTTCAAAGGAAAAGAAGTATTAGAAATCGAGGGCATGTACTGAAACTGGAAGGCGATTGGCTCGCGGTCGGCTCCAAATTCAAAATGCTACCGCTGTCAATACAAGTTGCTACTGGTCCACAATCTGCTGCTGGGCCCACTCTTTGTCTGGGCCTGGTACAGAAGTTCTGGCAGTCCCCCTCTGATGGGGGCCCTGACAGTACCACATTAATCATGGCTTGTCTATGTTCTGTACCTGTGCATTTGCTCCTGGCTTTCTCTTACTTCTATATTACTGCTACTGACTGAAACTCTACTATTTTTTCTCTTGAACACTGGTACTGCCTCTTGTGTGACCCCTCTAGATTGCTGTCCTGTTGTCTGGTGTGCTCTTGGTTCTCCTCTGCAGGCTGACTTCACTTCTGAAATGGACCCCAGTGGTGCAAGTGGGCGGGTATGCACAGGTACGGCGTACCGTTAAGAATTTAGCCGTGGGTACACCGTACCCACCGCCGCCAGGCTGCCGCTCATTGCACTCACCCGTTACCGATGCAGTTGTGTGCAGTTACCGCTGCCACCGAGCCTCCCTGTGAGTGTGATCGTGATGTAATCACGCTCCCGTGGCTGGGGCGGCGGGTGCGCACAGGACCCTGGGGGTTGACGTGCGGTGCTCCTAATGCAGCTCCCCCTGAGTGACCCTGGCCCTGCAGGTTGCCGCTATGCTAGACTCCTCCCCTCACACAGCAGCAACAGACAGAGGCAGCGGGGGGGGGGGGGGGGGGGCACTCTGGGGCAATGTATATCTGGCATTGTGGGGGCATTTGTGTATCTGGCACTGTGGGGACATGTATATTTAGCACTGTGGGGGGCATTTGTATATCTGGCACTGTGGGGCATTTGTGGATCTGGCACTGTGGGGCAATGTATATCTGGCTCTGTGGGGCATTTGTGTATCTGGCTCTGTGGGGCATTTGCGTATCTGGCACTGTGGGGGCATTTGTAAATCTGGCACTGTGGGGAAATATATATATGGCTCTGTGGGGCATTTGTGTATCTGTCACTGTGGGGCAATGTATATCTGGCACTCTGGGGGCATTTCTGTATGTCGCACTGTGGGGCAATGTGTAACTGGCACTGTGAGGCAATGTGTACCTGGCACTGTGGGGCAATGTGTACCTGGCACTGTGGGGCAATGTGTATCTGGCACTGTGAGGCAATGTATATCTGGCACTGTGAGGCAATGTATATCTGGCACTCTGGGAGCATTTGCAGAGGCGTAACTAGCACAGGGCGAGCAGGGTGCGTGCCCTGGGCGCCGTGGCAGGCCTAGCAGAGGGGGGCGCCACCGGCCCCTGCACACCCCGCTCGCCCCATGCGCACCACCAGAGCACTGAGCATGACCCGCGATGTGTCATGCTCCCCTGTCTACACAGCCAGCTGCGCTGCCTGCCGCCTCAGCCCACTGGCTCTCGGCTCCCATTACTAGGTAAGGTGAGGGGGGGTGAGCAGAGGTGAAAGTATGGCGGACGCTGGTTGGCTGAGAATTGTTGTCTCTCAGCCAACCATCGGCCTATCACCATGGTAACGGCCACTGACGAGGCGGGGAGCTGTCCCCGGCTCTTCCTGTCCTCCGCGCTCGACGTGTAACCTCCTTCCCCTGCTACACGTGAAGTGATTCCCGGCTCTCCCCCCTGGTGATAGCGCTGCTGAGGCTGCTGGGTCCCTTGTGTGATCCTTCTGGCTCCGGAGCTCCGGAGACCTGTCTGCAGGGATGTTGATGCTGCTCCCCACGGCGCACAGCTAGTGTTCATGTTGAGTGCCTGAGCTTGGCCCCACTCTGCTCCCTGTGCCCCTTTCTCTCCCCTCTGTGGCCCCACTCTCCCCTCTGTGGCCCCACTCTCCCCCCTGTGGTCTCACTCTCGCCCCCCCCCCCCCCATGACCCCACTCTCCCCACTGTGGCTCCTACTCTAGCCCCTGCAGCCTCATTCTACCCTCTGTAACCCCACTCTGCTCCCTGTGCCCCCAACTCTCCCCCTGTGGCCCCAGTGGCCTCACTCCCACCCCCCTTTGGCCCCACTTGCACCACTGTGGCCCCCACTCTCCCCTCTGTGGCCCCACTCTCCCCCCTGTGGTCTCACTCTCCCTCCCCCCCCCCCGTGGCCCCACTCTCCGCACTGTGGCTCCTACACTAGCCCCTGCAGCCTCAGTCTACCCTCTGTAACCCCACACTGCTCCCTGTGCCCCCAACTCTCCCCCTGTGGCCCTACTGTGGCCCCAGTGGCCTCACTCCCACCCCCCTTTGGCCCCACTTGCACTACTGTGGCCCCATTCTCCCCACTGTGGCCCCCACTCTCCCCTCTGTGGCCTCATCCCCCCTCTGTGTCCCCAACTCTGCTCCCTGTGCCCCCCACTGATGGTGTGCTGAGTGACGACACGGGTAGGTGATGGTGTGCTGAGTGAAGACACAGGGGTTAGGTGATGGTGTGCTGAGTGACGACAGGGGTAGGTGATGGTGTGCTGAGTGAAGACACAGGGGGTAGGTGATGGTGTGCTGAGTGACAACACAGGGTAGGTGATGGTGTGCTGAGTGACGACACGGGGTAGGTGATGGTGTGCTGAGTGACAACATGGGGTAGGTGATGGTGTGCTGAGTGACGATACGGGGTAGGTGATGGTGTGCTGAGTGACAACACGGGGTAGGCGATGGTGTGCTGAGTGACGACACAGGGGGTAGGTGATGGTGTGCTGAGTGACGACATGGGGTTGGTGATGGTGTGCTGAGTGACAACACAGGGGGTAGGTGATGGTGTGCTGAGTGACAACACAGGGGGTAGGTGATGGTGTGCTGAGTGACGACACCGGGGGTAGGTGATGGTGTGCTGAGTGACGACACCGGGTAGGTGATGGTGTGCTGAGTGACGACACGGGGTAGGTGATGGTGTGCTGAGTGACGACACTGGGTAGGTGATGGTGTGCTGAGTGACGACACAGGGGGTAGGTGATGGTGTGCTGAGTGACGACACGGGGTAGGTGATGGTGTGCTGAATGACGACACAGGGGGTAGGTGATGGTGTGCTGAGTGACGACCAGAACCGGCCATAGGCATAGGCAAACTAGGCAATTGCCTAGGGCATCTGGCATGCCTAGGGGCACAAGCAGCTTCTGCTGATTAAAATGATATGCGGCATGCCTATATTCTGTGTGTAGCATTTCGTATGCAGATACAGCCACAGTTGCACACAGTATATAGGCATGCCACATATCATTTTAATCAGCAGAAGCTGCTTGTGCATCCTATCCACATAGCAATGCAAATAAAATGCATTTTCATAAAAAATAGGCACCCGACGTTAGCAGAGCTGCCAATTGACTCACGCCAGGAACTATATGTGTCATTATGTGTATAAGGGCATTAATAATGTGTAACATATGTGTAAGGGGCACTGTGTGTCATTATGTGTATAAGGGCACTAATAATGTGCGGCATATGTGTAAGGGACATTATGTGTGTCATTATGTGTATAAGTGCATTAATAATGTGCGGCATATGTGTAAGGGAAATTATGTGTATAAGGGCATTAATAAGGGTTGGCATAATGTGTAAGGCGCATTATGTTTTTAAGGACATTAATAATGTGTGTCATATGTGTAAGGGGCATTACTGTGTGGTATTATGTGTTTAAATGCATTACCAATGTGTGGCATTATGTGTATAAGGCGGTTGGGTGAGGCAGGTGAGGCAGAGCCGCTTCTATCATACTAACATTTATGTCAGAGGTTTCACTGTATAAAATATATGAAAAATACAAATAATATGTTTGAAATATCTTCTTTGCATTATTCTAATAATTTTTATAGCCCAAACTCTGGAGTCAGTGCCTCACCTGGCTAACTTTTCCGCTCATCTCTGATCAAAACTCACCAAATTTCCAGGAGTTTCTACTGCTGCACCTATGCATAATGCCCAGATGTACGTTTTGGCTCATATATTGCATGTAAATCTGGCTCTGGTGCTAGCCAGTGCCTCCTGAACTATTTAGCTCACCGCACGTCCCTGGACTATAAGGTGCTCTACTGTGTGGTGTAACGTATAGAAAGGGCACTACTGTGTGGTCTAATGTGAATGAAGAGCAATATGGTGTGGTGTAATGAGAATAAAGAGCAATATGGTGTGGTGTAATGTGAATAAGGAGCAATTCAGTATGATGTTATGTAAATGAGAAGCACTACTGTGAGGAGTAACGTATTTAAGGTAAAGTGGTACTACTCTGTGGTGTGATGTAATGTGAATAAGGGACACTATCGCATGATAAATTGTGAATAAAGTTCCACTACTGTGAGACATAATTTGAATTGGGGGTACTATTGTGTGGCCATGCCCCTTGCCAGCAAAAACAGATACCTTTTTGGGCTGTGCGCCGAATGTGCACACTGTTCTTAGTTAAATTACAGGGGGTAAGAAAACAAAAATAAGGACTGCTATGGGTGGGGGGTGATGGTGCTGGGAAAGGGGTGCAGGGTCAGAGGCGGAACTAGCGGTGGTGCTAGGGGACACCAGCCAAAATTTTGCCTAGGGCATCATATTGGTCAGGGACGGCTCTGGTGACGACACTGGGTAGGTGATGGTGTGCTGAGTGACGGCAGGGGGTAGGTGATGGTGTGCTGAGTGACGACACGGGGTAGGTGATGGTGTGCTGAATGACGACACAGGGGGTAGGTGATGGTGTGCTGAGTGACGACACTGGGTAGGTGATGGTGTGCTGAGTGACGGCAGGGGGTAGGTGATGGTGTGCTGAGTGACGACGACAGGGGGTAGGTGAGGGTGTGCTGAGTGACGACACAGGGGGTAGGTGATGGTGTGCTGAGAGACGACACAAGTGGTAGGTGATGGTTGCTGAGAGACGACACAGGGGTAGGTGATGGTGTGCTGAGAGACGACACAAGTGGTATGTGATGGTTGCTGAGAGATGACACGGGGGTAGGTGATGGTGTGCTGAGAGACGACACAAGTGGTATGTGATGGTTGCTGAGAGATGACACGGGGGTAGGTGATGGTGTGCTGAGAGACGACACAGGGGGTAGGTGATGGTGTGCTGAGAGACGACACAAGTGGTAGGTGATATTTGCTGAGAGACGACACGGGGGTAGTTGATGGTTGCTGAGACACGACACAGGGGTAGGTGATGGTGTGCTGAGAGATGCAGGGGGCAGAATGTGAGTCTGTTGGAACCACTGTTGCATGATGCTGACCTTGTTAATATTCCTACACAAACAGGCATCTTCTGGACAATGGGATCTCCTACATGACTAGTGAATACCGACTGAAGACGCCATCTGCCTCAGAGGATACATTTCTCCAGAGGTTTCATATTGTGAGAAACCATCATACAGGTAGTGTGCAATTGAAAAGAATGTTTCCATTGTGACGTGTCATGGCGGCAAGCCCTAATTTCAGTGGCCATGCCCCTTCTGGTGTGTGACCATGCCACATCAGGTGTGTGACCATTCCCACTTTTTTGCGCATGCGCTTTAGGCGTGCGCACATAGCTTATATTATGAATCTTTGGGGGGGGCAGAGGCGTAACCCTTGTTACGCCTCTGCCCCTTACCCGCTGGTAATATTGGAAGGCTATGGGGTGTAATGTAGTAGTAACCGACAGTGCCCCTCCCGCTACTACTGTTGCTGCTCCGGAGACCTGCACCCTGGTGACTCGGCCAGCCAGGCCATTCCTTCCTCCCACACACCCCGGTGCTCCGGTAACCTCCCCGTGTAGAATGAGTCCCGGCCAGCTCCTCAATTTCCCCGGCAGCAGTTGCTGTTACACCTATGAGTTATGTGAGCAGCTCCGCCTCCTCCTCTCTGCTGCCCGATCCGCCCTCCGAGTCCCCTGTCCTGCCTCAGCCCCACCAGCGCTAATGCCCCAGGCTGCTGTCCTTCAGGTTCTCCCCCAGCTGGTGCTTCGGTGCGTGTGCAATCCCCGCTGCCCACAGTCTCGGAGAAGCGCATGGGAGCCTTTCACAGCTCAAGACGCTGCATCTTCGCAGCTCCATTCCCACCCAATGCTGCTACATGTCCTCCTGCTGCTAGCGCCGCCGCCCGGCCTGACTGCGAACTGCGCTCCCTGCAAGGACACCCGGCAGCTGCTTGCACTTCCCAAGGTGGGGGAGGGCCCGGCTGTACTGCCTGTGGAATGTGCTGGCCTTGCACTCACCCGTGGCTGGGGGCGGACTACAAATGGGGTAGGAGGCCAGGGGGACTGGTTATAGTGGGGGTGCAATATGTATTTTACATGCTGGGGGTGCAGGGGGGGAAGGCACTGTGCATGGTTTCTATTCTGCCTCTGATCTCCCTGTTCTGCCCCCACCCCACCTCTGCACTCCCTGTTTCCCTATCCTGCACCCCCCCCCCCCCCCCCACCTGCTTTGCTCTCCCTGTCCAGCTTGCTCCCCCTCCCGCCACTTTGCACATCTTATTCAAATCAACACCCCATCTCTGTGCTCCCTGTTCTACAGCCAGAGGCGGATTGGCCATAGGGTTTACAGGGAAGATTCCCGGTGGGCCAATGCGCCCGTGGGGCCTGTTTTGTTTGAGGACACATGGTCCTATTTATAGACATAATGAATAAGCTGCAAAATAATTTGCATATATGAAAATTACTTTGCCACTTAGCCTGTGATTGCAGATGATCTAGTGCAGGCATTCCCAACCACGGTCCTCAAGGTACACCAACAGTGCAGGTTTTAGTGATATCCAGGCTGCAGCACAGATAGTTAAATCAAAATAACTGAGGTACTAATTAAGTCACCTGTGCTGAAGCCTGGATATCACTAAAACCTGCACTGTTAGTGTGCCTTGAGGACCGTGGTTGGGAATGCCTGATCTAGTGTATACTCTGCCTGCTTGGCTGACATATATGATTGAATGAAAAGTGATTGAGATACTGTTGGTGTAATAAGCAAGAACATATATCTTTCTAAAGAATTATATAGTTTCCTAAATTCTAAAGGTGTATCATATAATGTGCTCATAATATTTAACTTTATTTCTTTTTAACTTCCCCCTTGATGTTGGACATGCCCACTCTCTGGAAAGTCTTGGGGTGAGGGTGCTGCTGCCATGGCCCATGGCTAGACCTTACACCTCTGGTGCTGCCCATGTGGGGGCCACTAGTACAAATTTTTTCCAGGGCCGCTTTTTGTTCCCAATCCGCCCCTGTCTACCGCCCACACCCGTTTCTGCTCTATCTGTTCCGACCCTCATTCTGCACTCCCTGGTGGTCATTCCAAGTTGATCGCATGTAGCAACTTTTTGCTGCTGGTGCGATCAACTTGACGCCACCCTGCTATGCTAAAAAAGATTCCTGCAAAACAAGACAAGGGTCAGACCTACTTACCCTGTGCGATGGATCCAGCGACGAAGGTTCCAGGATTGATGTCAGACATCCGCCCTCCAAGCGCCTGGACACGCCTGCGTTCGGATCTCCACACCCGGAAAACGGTGAGCATCCGCCCTGGAACGCCTCCCCGCTGTCAATCTTATTTCGATCGCACTAGCGATCACTTTCTTCTTTGTAGTAGCCGCTCGCCGGGCAACGACGTGCGTGTGCATTGCGCACACCGCGCATGCCCAGTTCCGACCCGTTCGCACCACAGCAAAGAGCCGCTACCTGCGAACGGGTCGGAATGACCCCCCCTGTTCCCAGTCTGCTCTCCACATTCTGTCCCCGGTCTACAATCCCCATTCTGCCTCCACACCTTTTCAGCACTTCCCATTCTGTCCCCCACTCTGTTCTCCCTGTTCTGTTCTACTCTCTCACTTTACCCTGCTCTCCTACCCCCCTCTGCTTTCCCACTTCGGCTTCCTCTTCTTCCCCCCACCCCCATTCTGCCCTTGCCCTCCCTGTCCTGTGCCCCGCCGTCCTGCTTTCCCTGTTCTGCAAACCCCCCCCCCCCCATGCCTCCCTCCCTCGCTCTCCACTACTTGTTCTGCCCCCCCAGCACACAGGGCACAGACTTTGGCAGCTCCAGAGCTCAGTGTACTCACCGAGCAGCCTGGAGAGTACCTACCTGTCCAGCCTCTCCCTGTCTCCACCCCAGAGGCGTAACTAAGGGGGTCGAGCAGGGCACGTGCCCTGTGCGCCGTGGGAGGTCCAGCAGAAGGGGGCGCCGTCGGCCAGGGCATCGTACCTGCTCGGCCCCCCATAGTTACCTCGCCCGCTGCCCACCGCCGCCGTCATTGTGCTGCTGTCAACAACAGAGGGAGGAACTTGGAAGGGGCGGAGACCATGAAGAGTATGATCTCCCGCCCTCCACTCATCCTCTGCTCTGCATGAACCCCCCCACACGAATAATGGCTGTAAGTAGCGTGTGTCAGCCGCTGCTCCCGGGCAGCCCACTAGACACCCGCCCGACCGACTCCGCTACTGACCTCGGAGCAGTTCGGTCTCTGTCCCCCAGGCTGGATGCCGCCGCTCTCCCCGCTGATTCTCGACTTCTCCCTCCCCACCCAGGCGGCCGCCGGATCTCTTCTTACAGGTCAGCGGTGGGGGCCTGGTCCATGGAGGGTGTTGGTACGGTGGTGCTTCCCAATGGGGGTTCCAGGCTGCACTCTCTCCTGCATCTCTGTCCCTACTCCCTGCTGCCTCTGTCCCCACTCCATGCTGCTTCTGTCCCTACTCCATGTCCCTACTCCATGCTACCTCTGTCCCTACTCCATGTCCCTACTCCATGCTGCCTCTGTCCCTACTCCATGTCCCTACTCCATGCTGCTTCTGTCCCTACTCCATGTACCTACTCCATGCTGCTTCTGTCCCTACACCATGCTGGCTCTGTCCCTACTCCATGCTGGCTCTGTCCCTACTCCATGCTGCCTCTGTCCCTACACCATGCTGCTTCTGTGCTGCCTCCGTCCCTACTCCCTGCTGCCTCTGTCCCTACTCCATGCTGCCTCTGTCCCTACTCCCTGCTACCTCTGTCCCTACACCATGTTGCCTCTGTCCCTACTCCCTGCTGCTTCTGTCCCTACACCATGCTGCCTCTGTCCCTACACCATGCTGGCTCTGTCCCTACTCCCTGCTGCCTCTGTCCCTACTCCCTGCTGCCTCTGTCCCTACTCCCTGCTGCCTCTGTCCCTACTCCCTGCTGCCTCTGTCCCTACACAAAGCTGCCTCTGTCCCTACACAATGCTGCCTCTGTCCCTACTCCCTGCTGCCTCTGTCCCTACACAAAGCTGCCTCTGTTCCTACTCCATGTCCCTACTCCCTGCTGCCTCTGTCCCTACTCCCTGCTGCCTCTGTCCCTACTCCCTGCTGCCTCTTTCCCTACACAATGCTGCCTCTGTCCCTACACCATGCTGCCTCTGTCCCTACTCCATGCTGCCTCTGTCCCTACTCCCTACTCCCTGCTGCCTCTGTCCCTACTCCATGCTGCCTCTGTCCCTACTCCATGCTGCTTCTGTCCCTACTCCATGCTGCTTCTGTCCCTACTCCATGTCCCTACTCCCTGCTGCCTCTGTCCCTACTCCCTGCTGCCTCTGTCCCTACTCCCTGCTGCCTCTGTCCCTACTCCCTGCTGCCTCTGTCCCTACTCCCTGCTGCCTTTGTCCCTACTCCCTGCTGCCTCTGTCCCTACTCCATGTACCTACTCCATGCTGCTTCTGTCCCTACACCATGCTGGCTCTGTCCCTACTCCATGCTGGCTCTGTCCCTACTCCATGCTGCCTCTGTCCCTACACCATGCTGCTTCTGTGCTGCCTCCGTCCCTACTCCCTGCTGCCTCTGTCCCTACTCCATGCTGCCTCTGTCCCTACTCCCTGCTACCTCTGTCCCTACACCATGTTGCCTCTGTCCCTACTCCCTGCTGCTTCTGTCCCTACACCATGCTGCCTCTGTCCCTACACCATGCTGGCTCTGTCCCTACTCCCTGCTGCCTCTGTCCCTACTCCCTGCTGCCTCTGTCCCTACTCCCTGCTGCCTCTGTCCCTACTCCCTGCTGCCTCTGTCCCTACACAAAGCTGCCTCTGTCCCTACACAATGCTGCCTCTGTCCCTACTCCCTGCTGCCTCTGTCCCTACACAAAGCTGCCTCTGTTTCTACTCCATGTCCCTACTCCCTGCTGCCTCTGTCCCTACTCCCTGCTGCCTCTGTCCCTACTCCCTGCTGCCTCTTTCCCTACACAATGCTGCCTCTGTCCCTACACCATGCTGCCTCTGTCCCTACTCCATGCTGCCTCTGTCCCTACTCCCTACTCCCTGCTGCCTCTGTCCCTACTCCATGCTGCCTCTGTCCCTACTCCATGCTGCTTCTGTCCCTACTCCATGCTGCTTCTGTCCCTACTCCATGTCCCTACTCCCTGCTGCCTCTGTCCCTACTCCCTGCTGCCTCTGTCCCTACTCCCTGCTGCCTCTGTCCCTACTCCCTGCTGCCTCTGTCCCTACTCCCTGCTGCCTTTGTCCCTACTCCCTGCTGCCTCTGTCCCTACTCCATGCTGCTTCTGTCCCTACTCCATGCTGCTTCTGTCCCTACTCCATGTCCCTACTCCCTGCTGCCTCTGTCCCTACTCCCTGCTGCCTCTGTCCCTACTCCCTGCTGCCTCTGTCCCTACTCCCTGCTGCCTCTGTCCCTACTCCCTGCTGCCCCTGTCCCTACTCCCTTCTGCCCCTGTTCCTACTCCATGCTGCCTCTGTCACTACTCCATGCTGTCTCTGTCCCTACTCCATGTCCCTTCTCCCTGCTGCCTCTGTCCCTACTCCATGCTGCCTCTCTCTGTCCCTACTCCCTGCTACCATATAAAACGAGCATAACTTGCTCTAGCTGGCGCAATGTGTATAGAACACCAACTGGTGCAATGTGTATAACGTGTTCTAACTGGTGCAATGTGTGTAACGTGCTCTACCTGGTGCAATGTGTGTAACGTGCTCTACCTGGCACAATGTGTGTAACGTGTTCTAACTGGCGCAATGTGTATAACGTGTTCTAACTGGCGCAGGTGAATGTGTATAACGTGCTCTACCTGGTGCACTGTGTATAACGTGCTCTACCTGGTGCAGTGTGTATAACGTGCTCTACCTGGTGCAATGTGTATAACGTGCTCTACCTGGTGCAATGTGTATAACGTACTTTACCTGGCGCAATGTGTATAACGTGTTCTAACTGGCGTAGGTGAATGTGTTTTCACGGCCCATTTTCAGTAGCCACACCCCTTCATGTATTTGACCATGACCACTTTTTCAGCGTGCACACAGTTACTTTTTAGCCTTTCTTTTTTCTTGGGGGAGGGGGGGGGGGGGCGCTATTCGTAATCTTGCCCCGGGCTCCAAAAACCCTAGTTACGCCTCTGGGCATTTGTGTATCTGGCACTCTGGGGGCATTTGTGTATCTGGCACTGTGGGGCAATGTGTATCTGGCACTGTGGGGCAATGTGTATCTGGCACTGTGAGGCAATGTATATCTGGTACTGTGAGGCAATGTATATCTGGCACTCTGGGGGCTTTTATGTATCTGGCACTGTGGGGTAATGTGTATCTGGCACTGTTGGGCAATGTGTACCTGGCACTTATGGGGCAATGTGTATCTGGCACTGTGGGGCAATGTGTATCTGGCACTGTGTTTCTGGCACTATTGGGGTCATATGTGTATCTAGACCCCCCCCCCATATGTGTATCACACCCCCCGTTTCATTGGCCACGCCCCATGTGGCATTTGGTCACACCCATTTTTTGGTGCATGCACACAGTACCTGTAAGACATTTTTTCTACTTGCACCACTGGAAATGGCTCATATGATGACTTGACATTTCTACTTTTGTCACTTTTGCTAATGTGATGTCCAGTCTTAGTTAACAAGAAATGTGGATGTGGGTCTCTAACTATTTCTAACTATTACTCTAATCTACTGTCATGACTCACATGCTTGACACGAGATCCAGTCAGAATACCATTGGCAGAAAGCTGACACCGGCATTCCGAATAGGGTCTCTAGACTGATGTCGGAATCCCGACACCGACAGTCAGGATCCTGAACGACCAGCCACCGCCACGCTGGAGAGGTGAGCAGGCTGCAACCTGGGGTGGGTGGGTTAGGTTAAGGCTGTGGGAGGAGGGATAGGATAAATCTGCACCCGGGGGAAGGGAGGGGGGTTAAGTTTAGGCTGCAGGGAGGAGGGTCTAGGTTTAGGGGTTAATGTACCCCCAGGGAGGGTTAGGCTGCGGGGGGAGGGGGGGGGGAGGTGGAGATGAGTTTTAAGGTTAGGCTGCACAAAAGGGGGTTCAGGTTAGGTTTAGGCTGCGGGGAGAGGGTGTTAGGCTGAATGAAGGGTGTGTGTGTATACAGTATGTAGGGGGGGCACCAACATTTATCATGCCTCCGGGCGACTGGGGCGAACTTACGCCACTGCCCCCTACATACTGTATACACACACACCCTTCATATGTAGCTATCCGGCACTCATGTTGAACAGTAGTAGCGTGCTCAGGTGCCTTTCCAAATAGTAATATAGATACACATACAAAGTGGATGGCACTCCAAGTCAGTCATCACAATAAAATAGACACCAGCATACCTTAATACACACCTACAGTACTCCCTCATCCAACAGCGTGTCACAGTGTAGATGGTTTGGCGCAGTGGTGTGCCGATATACAGTGTATATATATATATATATATATATATATAAAAAACACACACACACCTCTCACTTACACTCACACCTCTTACTTACACACTCCCTCCTTAGCTTAAACACACACATGCCTCCTTCACTTAAACACACACACCTCCTTCGCTTAAACACACACAATCCTCACTTACACACATGCCTCTCACTTACACACACACCTCTCACACACACGCCTCTCCCTTACACAAACGCCTCTCACTTACACATGCTTCCTTCACTTAAACTCACACACACGCTTCCTTCACTTAAACACACAAACATGCCTCTTTCACTTATACATACACACATACACACATACACACATACACACACATATGCCTCTCTCACACATACACATACTCACGTCTCCCTTACACGCAGGGCCGGAGCTTTCACTAGGCAGCTTTAGGCAGCTGCCTAGGGGTGCTGGGACCTGAGGGGGCGGCCTGCTACAGCTGCCTAAAAAAGGTAGCATAGTCCTACCTTTCACAGCCACTGCAATCCCCCAGAATGCGTATCTTACAGTAGCTGTGACTGCTAAGCTCCCGTATTGCAGCCTCCAGCGCCACCTTCAGGCACAGGCAGTAACTTTCACAGCTCCTGGAGTCCTGGCTGGGGGTGACATGCAGCACTGCTCTTCATTCCAGGCTCTTTCACAGACTACTCAGTTCCAACTCTGCACTGCAGCCTGCAGGTAAGGTGGCTGCACAGTGCATACTCTGCATTGATAAGGAAAGAGAGCAAGAGCAGCGGTGTGGTGAGGGGGTGGGGGGGAAAAGATAAGGAGCAGGCATACACACAGTCTGGGGGATGAGCAGCAGCATGCACACATATTTGGGGGGGGGGGGGATAGAACAGCAGACATTTAACAGAGTAGGGGAGAGGGGGGGGGGAGCAGCATGCCTTTCATCTGAAGGGTGGGTAGGGGGAAGGGGCAGAAGTTTTGCCTAGGGTGCCAGGAAACCTTGCACCGGCCCTGCTTACACGCACACACGCCTCTTTCACTTAAAAACACACACTCACACACACAAAAACAAACACATGCTTCCTTCAGTTACACACACACACACACACACACACACACACACACACACACACACACACACACACCTCACTTAAACATGCACACATAAAACACAGTGCTGCCAACATTTATTAAAGACCCCTCCAGCACCCCTCCCCTTTCCAACTACACACACCCCCACAGTGCAGCTTGAGGCAAGTGCTGCCAGTGCCTACCTGCTGCTATCAGCCCAACGGAAGAACAGAGAGCATCACTTGGCCAGCTCATCTGGAAGGGCCTGGCAGGAGCTGCGTTCTGGAGCTCCCCCTAGCTGTAGCCACAGCCAGCTCTCTGTATATACTAGGACAGGGGTGGCCAACCAGTCAGAGGCAAAGAGCCAGAAAAGATCTGTAGTCAAGGGCAAGAGCCAGTATCATGCGCGCGTCGAAGGCGCGCGTGGGAAAAAGGGGCGTGGCCTAGTTTTCACAAAGCCACATCCCATTTTGCGTGCACACCTTTCGTTATGACGTTTGTAGGAGTATGACCTTGTGTCATAACTCCGTTTTTAGTCATGTTGTACAGTGCCAAATACATATAATGCCCCAGTACAGTGCTACATACATATAAAAATGTCAAAAAATGGGTGCCTCCACACTGCCAGAAACATATGTCCCCACAGTGCCACATACACATATGTCCCCACAGTGCCAGATTCATATATGACCCACAGTGCCAGCTATGCCCCCAATGCCAGTGTCCCCACAGTGCCAGATATGCCCCCCAGTGCCAGATATACATTTCTCCCCAGTGCCAGCTGTGACCCCAGTGCCAGGTATACATGTCCCCACAGTGCCAGCAATGTCCCCAGTGCCAGATATACATGTCCCCCGAGTGCCAGATATATATGTCCCCACAGTGCCAGCTATGCCCCCAATGCCAGTGTCCCCACAGTACCAGATATGCCCCCCAGTGCCAGATATATATGCCCCCACAATGCTAGCTATGCCTCCAATGCCAGTGTCCCCACAGTGCCAGATATGCCCCCAAGTGCCAGGTATACATGTCCCCACAGTGCCAGCAATGTCCCCAGTGCCAGATATACATGACGACCCCCTTAGCCCCGTGCTACTCACCGCGCTGCTGCTGTCTTTGAGGGGAGGAGAGCGCAGCGTGCGCCTCTCCTGCCCCTCACTCTCCGGCGGCTGTGTCTCTCTTCAATTTGGTGCCGGTCCGTGAGCCAATCAAAGCTCGCGGACCGGCAGCCTTAGCTGCCGGTCCGTGAGCTCTGATTGGCTCATGGACCGGCGCTGAATTGAAGCGTCACGCCGCCGCCGGAGAGTGAGGGGCAGGGGAGGCGCACGCTGCGCTCTCCTCACCACACAGACAGCAGCAGCAGTGCAGTGAGCGGTCAGGCAGCGGGAGACAGTGGAGGAGATGTGCCCCCTTGAGGTCAGGAGCCCGGCGGCAGCCGACTCCACTGCCTCCCAGAGTTCCACCCCTGATCCCACTTCATGCATCTGTGTGTGTGTGTTACAATGCAAAATCATGCACTTTGGTCTCATGTAACCCTACCCTCAATACCTTGAACGAGAGCTGTCTATGTATTCTATAAAGGGATGGTTACCTAATAGTTGTGCCCAGGGACGTGCAGTCAGGGGAGGCAGTGCCTCCCCTGTCATAATGATTAAAATAATAAAAAGAAGATATTTATAACAGAGTCTGTTATCAATATCTTTTTTCTTTATTTTAATAATCCCCCCCCCCCCCCCTGTGGCTGCTTGTGAGGGTGGGAGGCAGCGGGAGAGGTGCCTCCCGCTGCTAACATTAAAACTCCGGGCAGCGGGGGGCGGGCAGGGGGCGGGGCGCAGCAATGGGCTGTAAAAGCCCATTGAAAATGAATGGACAAGCGGCACCTATACTGGTGCCGCAATGACAGGGGCGTGCGATGAATACACGCCCCTGTCAGTGTCCAGATGTGATTGGCCCAGCGGATCCAGTGCTGGATCCGCTGTCCAATCACCCCCTTCCCGGCTGCAGCAGGCGCCGTGGGCTGTGTGGGCACCCGCTGCAGCCAGCGCCGCTACTATGGGAGAGACGTCGTGAGTCATGACGTCTCTCCCATAGTACAGAAGAGACGAGCCGGCGGCGGACGGACGGAGGACAGCGCTGCAGGAGCGGTAAGTATGTGTGTGTGTGGTTTTTTTTTATGTGTTTGTGTTGGGGCACAGCAAGAGGGGCACAGCAACTGGGGGGCACAACAACAAGGGGCACAGCAACTGGGGGGCACTGCAACAGGGGCACAGCAACTGGGGGGCACAACAACAAGGGGCACAGCAAGAGGGACACAGCAACTGGGGGGCACAGCAACTGGGGGCACAACAACAAGGGGCACAGCAACAGGGGCACAGCAACTGGGGGGCGCATCAACAAGGGGCACAGCAACAGGGGCACAGCAACTGGGGGGCACAACAACAAGGAGCACAGCAACAGGGGCACAGCAACTGGGGGGCACAACAACAAGGGGCACAGCAACAGGGGCACAGCAACTGGGGGGCACAACAACAAGGGGCACCGCTATAAGGGGCACAAGTACAAGGGGCACAGCAACTGGGGGGCACAACTACAAGGGGCACAGCAATTGGGGGGCTCAACTACAAGGGGCACAGCAACTGGGGGCACAATTACAGGGGTCACAGCTACTGGGGGCAAAGCGACTGGGGGCACAGCGACAGGGGGCACAACTACTTCGGGCACAGCTAGGGTCAAAGCTACAAGGGGCACAGCGACTGGGGTCACAACTACTGGGGGCACAGTGACTGGGGGCACAACTATAAGGGGCACAGCAAAGGGCACAGCAACTGGGGGGCGCAACAACAAGGGGCGCAACAACAAGGGGCACAGCAACTGGGGGGCACAACAACAAGGGGCACAGCAACAGGGGCACAGCAACTGGGGGGCGCAACAACAAGGGGCACAGCAACTGGGGGGCGCAACAACAAGGGGCACAGCAACAGGGGCACAGCAACTGGGGGGCACATCAACAAGGGGCACAGCAACTGGGGGCACAACAACAAGGGGCACAGCAACAGGGGCACAACAACAAGGGGCACAGCTATAAGGGGCACAAGTACAAGGGGCACAGCAACAGGGGGGCACAGCCACAAGGGGCACAGCTACAAGGGGCACAGCGACTGGGGGCACAACTACAGGGGTCACAACTACTCGGGGCACTGCTACTGGGGGCACTGCTACAGGGGGCAAAGCTACTAGGGGTACAGCTACTAGGCTCACAACTATTGGGGGAGCCTGCGCCATCATCCCAGTTAGCAGCAGCACTCTCCCCTGTCTGTGCTAACGTCTTCCCGCGTCAGCGAGGGCATAATATTCATTAATTTCTCTCTCTCTCTCCTCCTGTGGATTACTTTGTTTGTAAGTATAATTTTCATTTTTACAGGTACCCCTTTTGGATTCTACTGGACAAGTGGACGTGACCGGCGTGGGATGTAGGTAAGTGATCTCTCTCTCATTTTTACAGGAACCACCTATTGGATTCTACTGGACAAGTGGACGTGACCGGCGTGGGATGTAGGTAAGTATGTGTGAGTGGGTAAGTGTGTTTTAATAAATTTTTACTTTCACGGTGTGTGTTGTGTTTTTATTTGGGTATTTTTTTTGTTGTAGAACTACAGGTACCAGCGGGCCCGTTATTTCCCCGCATGCTGGCACTTGAGGTTCTCCAAGTACCAGCAAGCGGGGGAGGCTTGCTGGGCCTTGTAGTTCCACAACAAAAAACAATATTCTTTTTTATACACACTTATGGCTATCAGCCCGGCACCCACCGCCCAGGGGTGCTGGGGACAGCCTCGGGCTTCACCCCTGGCCCTTGGGTGCCTGGAGGGGGGGGACCTCTTGATTTAAGGGGTCCCCACTCCTCCAGGGAACCCCGGCCAGGGGTGACTAGTTGGGGGGGTAATGCCACGGCCGCAGGGACTTACATAAATGTGTCCCCCGGCTGTGGCATTATGTCCCTGGCTAGTGGAGTCCGGTGCTGGTTTTAAAAATACGGGGGACCCCTACATCTTTTGTCCCCCGTATTTTTGGAACCAGGACTGGTCTAAGAGCCCGGTGCTGGTTGTCTAAATATGGGGAACCCCTGTCCAATTTTTTCCCAGTATTTAAACAACCAGGACCGGCTCAAAGAGCCCAAGGCTGGTTATACTTAGGAAGGGGGACCTCACGCATTTTTTTTTTTACATTTTTTAACCCATTCAGATCCTTCTCCATTAAGTTAATGGAAGCCCTGGACAACAAAATTGCATTCATGTCCTCCTCCCACTCCCTTCCCAAACACTAATTTTTATTTTTTTCTATAAAAATGTACAATATATCACAAGTATGATGAGCAGGCAGGCAGCGGGCATCGGACTGAGGTGCAAATTAGTGGCGGAGGGCTGGGTCAGTTGATGGTGGGCTAGTTTGTAAGCCATTGGCGGTGGCAGCAGGCATCGGCTAAGTGGCAGTAGTGGGCATTGGCTCGGCGGCGGTAGCGGTCATCGGCAGGATTCGGCGGACATTATGGCTGTGGTGCCTCACCAGCCTCTGACCTCACCGCACGCCACTGGTTGTGCCTCCACTCAAGCTATGTGTAGTATTTAACTACTGTTAAGGCTTGCTTGATGATTCCCTTATATCATAGATATATTATCTAATATACCTGTCTCTTTCTTCCAGGATCTTCAGATCAACTTCCAGACGGACTAGACACACATGGCAAGTATAACACTTTAATGACCAGTACCAAATGAATTAAGTATACATTAACATTTCATCAATTACACATTCCCCTTTAAGTCATTAATCCATGCTAACCCCCTGTCAATTAGGCCTATACACAGTACCTGCATGCAATACAACAAATCCTTTTTCTTTTCAAGACACCCTTAGGTGTTAGAGTGACCCAGGTACTCTTAATATGATAGTGCACTATAAGGGCCCATAAACTTCCTAAAAATAACAGCAGTTAATACAGAATGTCTGACACTATGTTTTAGTATCAACTATCAGTTCTCCCTTCAGTTAAAGAGAAAGATGTTTGGCTCAGTCTACTTATGGTAGCGATTACTTTCTCCTATAAGGTTACTTATAGTTCCTCCTTGGCAGATAACAGAAAGTATCTGTTTAGCTCATAGATAGTAACATCAACAGTTGATTACCAAGGGATCTGTATCTTTTCCTCAGTAAAAATGTTACCGTAGTTGTCCAGTATTAAACTAAACTCCTAAGAAGCTGGTATGATAAACCTTTGTTATGCTGCGTCCTTGTGTCCATTTGATGTAGCTGATGTTTACTATATTTCAGAGCATATATAGCTTTTCGATTCCTGTATGCCTCAAATTATTGTTGTCTCTTAGGATGAGTCTATATTAAATATATCTGCAAGAGATGGTTTCTCTTATCGTAGTCACAGCGAGCTCAAATCCTTTAACTTTAAAACTAATAGTCTCTTACGTGTCAGTCCTTCTTACGGGTTCACGAATATACATATAACACAGTTGTATTAAAGTGCCACAAGCTAGTCCTTGAATCGGGATGATATTCTAATCCTTTGTGGCTAAGAGGCTTTAACATCCATCCAATGTCACTGTAGTATGGCTACCTTTAATGTCCTTGACTCTAATTCTGCTAATTCAGGGGCATAAATACAAACATTAGGTGGCAGCTTTAGGGTGTTACTTTCTATTTAGCGCTGCGGAACAATGTCTCTGGCTCTCCTTTGACTGATGTGATGCTGATATATGGAGGAGCTTTAAAACTATTTATGAAGCGTTAAACAGTTCAAGTTTCACTCCACTCCTCCTGTTACATATATATACCCAGTGCTTTCTACCTTCTCCTTAGCACTATGATTAAGCCATACATGGAACTGTCATTATAGGTCACTCTGACTACTGTGACCCATTACTATCCTCCTGCTTAATAGCCATTATTGCGGCCTAGCCCTGGAGTCCTTAGTCCCAATATGAAATTGACTATGTACCATAGTCACCTATGGCTTGCTGTGCTTAGTGTAGGGGTAATATAAATGGCTGGATTATGCACTCACACTTCTACGATCTAGTGATGCTGCAGCAGGATGCTCCCCCGACTCCTCCCTTACACTTACAGCCACACAGAATGGAGCCTCTGCTGCTGGTCCTGGCTTCTTTGTTGTGGCTGTCAGAGTCTGTGCCGGTAATAGGTAGGAAGGAACCCTCTCTGTCTCCCTGTCATAGGTGCGCCCTTCCAATACTGCTGGGTGAGTTGACTAGCGCTGATGCCGGGTTCTATGAACAGCGCTGAGTCTCAATGCTGCTGTCACCACCTTTACAGTAAGGAAGCCCTGTTCTGGCTACACACACTAAGCCCCCTCCGGCCGCCGCAATGTATACCACTCAGCTCTAATGCGAGCGACAGCCGGAGCAGCAAAAAACTATGTCCTCTCACCAAGGGATATGCAGTCTCTCCCCCAGCTACACTCACCGCACCTATCCACCCCTCTCTAGTAGTCACATGACCCACTCTGAGGTGATGCCCCACCCACTGGCAATCACACCACTAGGTGATTGACAGTTAGGAGCACAAGGACATTAACCCTTTAGATACACTGTGAAAATATAAAATAAGCCTTAATTGTATTCACCACTACATTTACATCAATGTACATACAATTACATATATGTGAACTGTATTATTTGCCTCAAAACATGCATACAGTATTACAACATCCATTAACTTTTATATGAATAATATATATGCTTATACTCCATTTTAATCACCATATTATAACTACCTCAGTATAAGTGTTGTTTAAACCCTAAATCAGGGTTACACTCAGAAACCCAAAAGAATAAATAAAGAATTAATGACACTGCACTGGAAACTACTGAGTATGAAAGGGATCTAGGAGTCACTATTTCAGGTGACTCAAAGACAGGTAAACAATGTAACAAAGCAATGAGGAAGGCTAGTCAGATGCTTTGTTGCATAGGGATCAAAAGCAGAAAGAAAGAAGTAATAATGCCACTGTGCAGTGCCGTTTCTAGCGGTGGATGAGCCGTGCGACTGCGCGGAGCTCCCCCGCGGCACTTTTCAATGTCCCTGACTTCGCTCGGGGGCTGGTGTTTCACAGAATGACGCATTTACGTCACGACGCAATGCGTAATTTCGCGAAACTCCGCCCCCTGAGCTGAGAACTATGACAGGGAGCCAGTGGAGAAGTAGAGCAGCTGGCGGGCTGTAAGCCTGTACACACCCCTGACCCCTGGCATTATTACACACCCCTGGCAACTAGCATTACACCCCCCTAACATTAGGGCATAATGTATTACAGCATTGCGGTGTGTGGCATAATATGGTGCAAGGGGCATTACTGTTGGCTTAATATGGTGGAATTTTTTATTTTATTTTCCCTGCGGTGGCCGAGGTCTGTTGGTGCAGGGTCAAAAACTGCGGTGCAAGGTAATCTTTTCCTACGAGACCACGCCCATTTTAGCTAGCCCACGCCCATTTTAGCGAGGCCACGACCCCTCACCAGAAGTGCGCAAATTTGTGGGTTTTTTATATCTATGGGGGGGGGGGTAAATTTTTTAATGTCGAGGGGGAGGGGGCATCTCTACTCTAAATCTCGCACTGGGAGCCAAATTGGCTAGAAACAGCCCTGCCACTGTATAGGTCATTGGTATGGCCTCATCTAGAATACTGTGTTCAGTTCTGGAGGCCATATCTCTAGAAGGATATTAATACATTGGAGACTGTACAAAGAAGGGCAACTAAAATGGTTCATGGCATACATCATCACAAAACTTACCAGGAAAGACTATAAGCTCTTTATATGTATAGTTTGGAGCAGAGAAGGGACAGGGGGACATGATAGAAACATTCAAATATATCAAGAGTTTTAACAAAGTCCAGCAGGGAGACAGCGGTTCTTTGGACGTCGCCGGGCAACGGCGCGCACAGCGAAAAAAATAAGAATTTACTCACCGGTAATTCTATTTCTCGTAGTCCGTAGTGGATGCTGGGTACTCCGTAAGGACCATGGGGTATAGACGGGCTCCGCAGGAGACTGGGCACTCTTAAAAGAAAGATTAGGTACTATATCTGGTGTGCACTGGCTCCTCCCTCTATGCCCCTCCTCCAGACCTCAGTTAGGGAAACTGTGCCCGGAAGAGCTGACATTACTAGGAAAGGATTTGGAATCCAGGGTAAGACTCATACCAGCCACACCAATCACACCGTACAACTCGTGATAACTATACCCAGTTAACAGTATGAACAATAACTGAGCCTCTCTCAACAGATGGCTCATACAATAACCCTTTAGTTAAGCAATAACTATATACATGTATTGCAGAGAGTCCGCACTTGGGACGGGCTCCCAGCATCCACTACGGACTACGAGAAATAGAATTACCGGTGAGTAAATTCTTATTTTCTCTGACGTCCTAGTGGATGCTGGGTACTCCGTAAGGACCATGGGGATTATACCAAAGCTCCCAAACGGGCGGGAGAGTGCGGATGACTCTGCAGCACCGAATGAGCAAACTCAAGGTCCTCCTCAGCCAGGGTATCAAACTTGTAGAATTTTGCAAAAGTGTTTGAACCCGACCAAGTAGCAGCTCGGCAAAGTTGTAAAGCCGAGACCCCTCGGGCAGCCGCCCAAGAAGAGCCCACCTTCCTCGTGGAATGGGCTTTTACTGATTTAGGATGCGGCAGTCCAGCCGCAGAATGTGCAAGCTGAATCGTGCTACAGATCCAGCGAGCAATAGTCTGCTTTGAAGCAGGAGCACCCAGCTTGTTGGGTGCATGCAGGATAAATAGCGAGTCAGTTTTTCTGACTCTAGCTGTCCTGGAAACATAAAGTTTCTGGGCCCGGACTACGTCCAGCAACTTGGAATCCTCCAAGTCCCTAGTAGCCGCAGGCACCACAATAGGTTGGTTCAAATGAAACGATGATACCACCTTAGGGAGAAATTGGGGACGAGTCCTCCATTCTGCCCTTTCCATATGGAAGATCAGATATGGGCTTTTACATGACAAAGCCGCCAATTCTGACACACGCCTAGTCCAAGCTAAGGCCAAAAGCATGACCACTTTCCACGTGAGATATTTTAGCTCCACGGTCTTAAGTGGCTCAAACCAGTGGGATTTTAGAAATCCAACACACGTTAAGATCCCAAGGTGCCACTGGAGGCACAAAAGGGGCTGAATATGCAGCACCCCTGTAACAACGTCCGAACTTCAGGCAGTGAAGCCAGTTCTTTTTGAGAGAAAAAGGGATAGGGCCGAAATCTTGGCCTTTATGGATCCTAATTTTAGGCCCATAGTCACTCCTGACTGTAGGAAGTGCAGGAATCGACCCCCCTGGAATTCCTCTGTAGGGCCTTCCCGGCCACACACCAAGCAACCTATTTTCGCCATATACAGTGAAAAAGTCTTGCTGTCACGTCTTTCCTAGCCTTTATCAGCGTAGGAATAACTGCATCCGGAATGCCCTTTTCCGCTAGGATCCGGCGTTCAACCGCCATGCCGTCCAACGCAGCCGCGGTAAGTCTTGGATCAGACAGGGTCCCTGTTGCAACATGTCCTGACTGAGAGGCAGAGGCCATGGGTCCTCTGAGAGCATTTCTTGCAGTTCCGGGTACCGAGTCCTTCTTGGCCAATCCGGAGCAAAGAATATTGTTCACACTCCTCCGTTTATTACAATTCTCAGCCCTTGGGTCTGAGAGGAAGAGGAGGGAATATATAGACCGACTGGAACACCCACGGTGTTACTAGTGCGACCACAGCTATCGCTTGAGAGTCCCTTGACCCAGCGTAAAACCTTTTTTATTTTTTTATTGAGGTGGGACCCCATGTAGTCCACCTGAGGCAGTTTCCATCAATATGCAAAACTGCGTGAAGACTTCCTGATAAAGTCACCACCTTCCCGGGTGGAGGTCGTGTCCACTCCCGGAATGAACACTGCTGACAGTGTGCTTACTTGATTCTCCGCCCAGCGAAGAATTCTGGTGGCTTCTACCCTCGCCACCCTGCTCCTTGTGCCGCCCTGGCGGTTTACATGAGCCCCTGCGGTCTGACTGGATCAGAACAGGTTGGTCGCGAAGCAGGAACTCCGCTTGACTTAGGGCGTTGTATATGGCCCTTAGTTCCAGGATATTGATGTGAAGGCAAGTCTGTTGGCTTGACCACAAACCTTGGAATTTTCTTCCATGTGTAACTGCCCCCTACCCTCGGAGGCTTGCATCCGTGGTCACCAGGACCCAGTCCTGAATGCCGAATCTGCGGCCCGCGAGAAGGTGAGCACTCCGCAGCCACCACAGCAGAGACACCCTGGCCCTGGGGGATAGGGTGATTAACCGATGCATCTGAAGATGTGATCCGGACCACTTGTCCAGTAAGTTCCATTGTCCTTGCATGGAACCTGCCGAAGGGGATGGCCTCGTATGATGCCATCATCCTTCCCAGGACTCGAGTGCAGTGATGCACTGACAACTGTTTTGGTTTTCAATGGATTCCTGACCAGTGTCATGAGCTCCTGAGCTCTCTCTTTTGGGAGATAAACCCTCTTCTGGTCTGTGTCTAGGATCATCCACTTCGGAATATATAGAATCCAGTCGTGTTGCCGTTTCACTTCCAGAGAAGGTGATACGCTGTCCAGCAACTGCTCTCTTGATCTCGCTTTTATGAGGAGATCATCCAAGTATGTGATAATAGTGACACCTTGCTTCCGCAGGAGCACCATCATATCCGCCATTACCTTGGTGAAATTGGTAATGACAATCCCGTACCACAATTCTGAGGTACGCCTGATGAGGTGGATAAATGGGGACACGAAGGTATGCATCCCTTATGTCCCGATTCATTTCAGGCTTGCAACGACCGCTCTTAGCGATTCCATCTTGAACCTGAACCTTTTCAGGTATATGTTCAGGGATTTTAATACAATATGGGTCTAACCGAACCGTCTGGTTTCGGGATTATAACATGGTCGAATAATAACACCCTCTTGTTGAAGGAGGGGACCCTTGACCACCACCTGTTGAAGATACAATTTACGAATTGCAGTTAACACTGGCTCCCTCTCTTGAGGGGAAGCCCGCCGGGTCCTCGGTGAGGGGGCATCTTCTCACAGTCCAGCCTGTATCCCTGCGATACAATTTCTATTGCCCAGGGATCTAACAGGGAGTGAACCCACTTGTGGCTGAACTTACGAAGGCGTGTCCCCACCGGGCCTAGCTCCGCCTGTGGAGCCCCAGCGACATGCGGTGGATTTTTGTAGAACCCGGGGAGGACTTCTGTTCCTGGGGACTAGCTGTGTTGTACAGCTTCTTTCCTCTGCCCCCGGCTCTGACAAGAAAGGACGCACCTCAGACTTTCTTGTTTCTTTATTCGAAAAGCTGCATTTAATAATGTCGTGCTTTCCTAGGCTGTGCAGGAATATAAGGCAAAATATCAGAATTACCAGCTATAGCTGTGGAGACCAGGCCCGAGAACCTTTCTCCACACAATCCTCAGCCTTCCATATGCCTCTTAAGTCGGCATCATCTGTCCAATGTATATTCTACAGGACACGTCAAGCAGAAATCGACATAGCTTTTGTCTCTAGGACCCAGTATACTCATGTCCCTTTGGGCATGCTTTATAATTATATATCTATCACTTAAGACAGCATCTTAAAATATTTATATGCATACTAGGGTCTCAATCTCTGCTGATAAGGTACCTGTCCACGCTGCCACAGCGCTATAAACCCATGCCGACACAATCGCCGGTCTGGGTAGTATACTAGAATGTGCACACTATCTGCAGGATCCCTGAGAATAGCTAGTGCACTGCAAACAGGACACCCAAGGGGAAGATTCTCAACACATCCTGGCCCTAGTGGGGAAAGGATACAGCCTGAGAATTCTCTTGTGGGAAGCTGCCGTCTCTTGTCTGGAGATTCCCGCTCTTTTTCCTCATGAGAGGAGGGAAATTTACCTCAGCATTCTTCCCCTTAACATGTGTACTCTCGTGTCAGGGACAGATGAGTCATCAGTGATATGCAAATCATCTTTTATTCCAATAATCATATATTGAATATCTTTTAGCCCTCTTGGCTGTAACTTTGCATTATCGTAGTCGACAGTGGAGTTAAACTCCGTGTCGATACTTTGTTATTTTGGATAGTGAACATAGAGAGACTCTGAAGGACTCTGTGACATAGGGACAGACCAGGGTAGATTTCCTTTCTGTTCCCTAACCTTTGTGCAATAATTTTACCTCAGCACTTACACATATCCAAACAGGTGTCGGCGTTGTCGACGGAGACACCCTCCCACACACATATCCGCTCTATCATCTCCTTAGAGGAGCCTTTTACCTCAGACATGTCGACACACGCGTACCGACACACCACACACACAGGGGATGCTCTATTTGAAGACAGTTCCCCCACCAGGCCCTTTGGAGAGACAGAGAGAGAGTATGCCAGCACACACCACAGCGCTATATAATACAGGGATGTACACTATACTGAGTGATTTTTCCCCTATAGCAGCTTATATACACAGTTTTGCGCCTAAATTTATGTGCCCCCCCTCTCTTTTTTACCCTTTGTGTACCAGGATACTGCAGGGGAGAGCCTGGGGAGCTTCCTTCCAGCTGAGCTGTGAAGAGAAAATGGCGCCGGTGTGCTGAGGAAGAAGGCCCGGCCCCCTCAGCGGCGGGCTTCTGTCGTTTTATGTACTTTAATGGCGGGGGTTAATGCACATATACAGTTTATCAGACTGTATTATGTGCTTTTCGCCAAGTAAGGTAATCTAATTGCTGCCCAGGGCGCCCCCCCCCCCCCCCCCCGGGTGCCCCCCCCAGCGCCCTGCACCCATCAGTGACCGGAGTGTGTGGTGTGCAAAGGGAGCAATGGCGCACAGCTGCAGTGCTGTGCGCTATCTTAATGAAGACCGGAGTCTTCAGCCGCCGATTTTCAACTTCTCTTCGTTCTTCTGGCTCTGCAAGGGGGACGGCGGCGCGGCTCCTGGACCGGACGACCGAGGACTGGGCCTGTGTTCGATCCCTCTGGAGCTAATGGTGTCCAGTAGCCTTAGAAGCCCAAGCTAGCTGCAAGCAGGTAGGTTCGCTTCTCTCCCCTCAGTCCCACGTAGCAGTGAGTCTGTTGCCAGCAGATCTCACTGAAAATAAAAAACCTAACAAATACTTTCTTTTCTAGGAAGCTCAGGAGAGCCCCTAGGGTGCATCCAGCTCTGGCCGGGCACAGATACTAACTGAGGTCTGGAGGAGGGGCATAGAGGGAGGAGCCAGTGCACACCAGATATAGTACCTAATCTTTCTTTTAAGAGTGCCCAGTCTCCTGCGGAGCCCGTCTATACCCCATGGTCCTTACGGAGTACCCAGCATCCACTAGGACGTCAGAGAAAGAATACTTAGCGCCGATCGCAAGAAGATTGACAGCGGAGAGGCGTTCTGGAGCGGATACTCACCGTTGGATGCGTTTTCGAGGAGTGGTCGTCTGAATGCAGGCGTGTCCAGGCAAACGGAGGGCGGATGTCTAACGTCAAAGCCGGGAGGAACGTCGCTGGATCCGTCGCACAGGGTAAGTAGATCCAGCCTTACTCTTCCACAGCACAAACTTTTTTAGCTAAGCTTGGCTGCACAAGCGTTCGCAGCCCTGCTAAGCTAAAATACAGTCCCCCATAGGCGGGGATGAGTTGATCACACCAGCAGCAAAAAGTTGCTGGCTGCGATCAACTCGGAATGACCACCATTATTTAAAGAAAATGTAGCATTAGGACATGAGTACATCCACTCAAACTGGAGGTAGGGAGGTTCAGGGGAAATTTTAAAAATTACTTCACAGAAAGGGTAGTGGATAAGTCGAATAGCCTCCCAGTAGAAGTGGAAGAGGCTAAGGGGGTCATTCCGAGTTGATCGCATGTAGCAACTTTTTGCTGCTCGTGCGATCAACTAGACGCCGCCTATGGGGAGGGTATTTTAGCATAGCAAGGCTGCTATTGCTTGTGCAGCCCTGCTATGCTCAAAAAGTTTTGTGAAAAAAAAGATTAGCCCTAGACATACTTACCTGGTGCGATGATTTCAGCGATGCAGGTCCCGGAATTGAGTCAGACATCCGCCCTCCAAACACCTGGACACGCCTGCGTTCGCCAAACCACTCCCGGAAAACGGTCTTCTGATGCCCCGGAACGCATTCCTCCTGTCAATCTTCTTGCGGTCGCCACTGCGACCAATTTCTTCGTACGCGGCATCGCCGGGCAACGACACGCCTGCGCAATGTGTCCGACGGATGCGCATGCGCAGTTCCGACCCAATCGCACGGCTGCGAAGAAGTGCAGCCTGCGATCGGGTCAGAATGACCCCCTAAGACAGTAGAGCAATTTAAACCTGCTTGGGAATGTGATAGTTTTATTTCTATCTCTACAGGTATGGGTCATTGGGTCGACCCAACTTAGGTCGACAATCATTAGGTCGACCACTGAAGGTCAACATTGCCATTAGGTCGACATGTATTAGGCCGACATGGGTGTTAAGTCAACATGTACTAGGTCGACAGATCTAATAGATTTTGAGGTTATTATAAGGTTAAACAATGAACCGACTTAATAGGCCAAGTGGTTCTTAACTGCTGACAAATTATGTCTCTGTTTCTATCAAAACAAAACCATCTGGTCTCCCTATGGGGCATATCTACTTAAATGTGATTTGTCCTCTACAATTAACAATCCTTATCGCTGCAAGTCATGGCAGTAAGGATTTTTGCTCCTTTAAGATGTATCAATTTAATTGCCAGAACAAGGGCTCCAATAAGAGCCATTCCTAGCAATCAGATATAAATAAAGTGATCGCATTACGAACCCCCCTGTAGCTTAATTATTGGATTTTAGACTTGATAATTTTAATTTCTTATTGTCACTTATTACAGCAATAAGAAATTATGTACCGCTAGCTTTTATCATGAAACACATATAGTGACAGGAGCTCTGATAGGAGCCCATCACTGTGATGAGTGAAAGAAATAGTGATCACATTAGCAATCACTTTACTTTCATTTCCAGGGCCGGCAGTCCTACTGCGCACTTGCGGTCTACTGACTGAGAATGGATGAGTTTACACTGCTGCAGAGGGATCCTATGGATCCTTCTTCTGGTACTTTTTATAGAATGTAGCCTATAGGCTACAATGGCTAACACCATTAGCTACAGGACCAAGCTTGGTAAATTTGGCAATAAGGCAGCCCCCATAGAAACCTATGGGGGCTGCTTTTTGGATTGAAAACAGTCCCTCATTCATGCTTTCAAGGGATACTTAATATTTGCTGGTAGCCCCTAAAAATAGGTGCAAATATTATTTGATAGAAAGGCAAAGAGACAAAGTCCAGTTGATGCTTGAGTGGCTTATGGAATCAGGCTGCATTTTGAAGAAAGACAACTCTAAATCTAAAGATACAGATGTGTCCTTGCTCATTCTACCCATAAACCGGTCACACATGCGGCCACAATGTGATTGTGACTTGACTGCAGAAGCGTATGCACCCGCGCAATCCTAAGGAATTGCAATTGCAGCGACTAGCGGGTAAGATGACACTTCTGTACATGGGTTGGCAAAATAAATCTAAAAATAACACTATTTGTCAGTATTCAATTCTATCACTTAAAGATATCTCAGTTGTTAGATTTACATTCCAAATATTAGAATAAATTAGTATAGTGTATTACATGCAATCAAGTTTCCCCCTTTAAGCAGAACATTAAACCAGTGACTTCCAAAGTTATTCAAGCCCCTGGGAAATCCCACTCAAATATTGTGGTAAATTTCCGCTTGCCCTGCACCCTCGCCTGCCTCCCTCTTATTCTTCCACTTCTCCCCTACTCGCCCCTTTATACCCCATAGCTTCCTTGTTCCTCATGGCTACTGATTAGAAACAATGTCAATAAAAGTAGAGACAACGTGTTTAGCACCACTAAATTGTACCTATTATTTATTACCAGTTATTTATATAGCGCACACATTTTCCGCAGCGCTTTACAGAGAATATTTGGCCATTCACATCAGTCCCTGCCCCAGTGGAGCTTACAATCTGTATTCCCTACCACATGTACACACACACACACACACACACACACACACACACACACACACACACACACACACACACACACACACACACACACACACACACACACACACACACACACACACACACTCATGCTAGGGTTATTTTTATTTTTTTGTTTGAAGCCAATTAAACTTGTTTTGGATTGTGGGAGGAAACTGAATACCCGGAGGAAAGCCACGCAAGAACGTGGAGAATATACAAACTCCACACAGTAAGGGCAATAGTGGGAATTGAACCCATTACCTCACGGCTGTAAGGCAACAATGGTAACTCTTACACCAAGTTGTTGTTATTCTGTTGCCATTCCCCATCCCCATGGAGCCACACCCCTATATTTTTGTGGCATGCTACAGTGCCGTAACTAGGTGTGTACGGAGGGGGCAATGCACACAGCGCAGGCGTCCTGAGGGCGGAACCTGCCACATTTGTGATCTGTGTATGTTTCTGCTGCAATGTAAAGTATAATAGCACCTTCCCAATCTCTATCTGATCCCCAGCGCCTCTCACCCGCTGGATCCCTCTCCTGCTCCCGGTCTGTTGCTACAGAGATATGTGCGCTAGAAGCTCCAGTATGTGCGGCGCACTGCGCTATTCATCTCACTCCGGAAACCGCTGGTATAGTGCACGCTGCCGATGCCACCCTGTGCTCCCTGGCAGCTACACCCCGCACTATGGCGCCACTCTAGCCGGCCCGCAGTCCTGGATTCCACCGCCCCCGCTGTCATCCTCTTCATGTCCCGTCTCCACACGGCAGCTTCACTGGTGGCTCGTCCTTGCACCTCAAATGCCGCGGATGCCGGCTGCAGCACTTGCTCTGCCTCCACCACACAGGCCACAGCTGTGAGCCTGCGACTATGAGAGCACCAAGCTGCAGGTCGGTCACACACTGAAATGTGGGTTGTTTTAGATAGCAGGGTTTTTTCTGTGGAGCTCTGCCTCTCAGTCCCTTTCTCTCCCCCACCCCCATCTCTCTCCCTCACTCTCTACCCCCAACATCTCACTCACTTCCCCATGTCTCACTTTCCCACGTCTCATTCTCGCTCTCCCCCCACATCTTGTCATCTTGTCGCTCACTTTCTCCCACATCTCGCTATCCCCCGCGTGTTGTCTCTCTCACTCTCCCCCAAGTGTCGTCTCTCTCGCTCTCCCCTGCGTTTCGTCTCTCTCGCTCTACCCCGCCTGTCGTCTCTCTTGCTCTCCCCCGCGTCTTGCTCTCCCTCGTGTCTCGTCTCTCTCACTCTCCCCCGCGCATTTTCTCTCGCTCTCTCCCGTGTCTCATGTCTCTCGCTCTCCCCCGCATCTTGTCTCTCTCGCTCTCCCCCACGTCTCGTCTCTCTCGCTCTCTCCTGCGTGTCATCTCTCTCGCTCTCTCCCATGTCTCGTCTCTCTCGCTCTCTTCCCTGTGTCTTGTCTCTTCCAGTCTCTTCCCTGCATCTCGTCTCTCTCGCTCTTTCCCATGTCTCGTCTCTCGCTCTCCCCCCACGTCTCGTCTCTTGCTGTCTTCCCCATGCATCTCTTTCTTCTCCATGTCTTGTCTCTCATTCTATCCCCCACGTCTTGTCTCTCGCTGTCTTCCCTTGAATTGTTATTATTTTGTGACCATGCCCCTTCCCCACGCGGCCACTCCCCTATATTTTTGGCGCGTGCCTGTGGCGCCACTGGCCCTGTTTTATACACTGCTCAAAAAAATAAAGGGAACACTAAAATAACACATCCTAGATCTGAATGAATGAAATATTCTTATTAAATACTTTGCTCTTTACATAGTTGAATGTGCTGACAACAAAATCACACGAAAATTATCAATGGAAATCAAATTTATTAACTCATGGAGGTCTGGATTTGGAGTCACCCTCAAAATTAAAGTGGAAAAACACACTACAGGCTGATCCAACTTTGATGTAATGTCCTTAAAACAAGTCAAAATGAGGCTCAGTAGTGTCTGTGGCCTCTACGTGCCTGTATGACCTCCCTACAACCCACACAAGTGGCTCAGGTAGTGCAGCTCATCCAGGATGGCACATCAATGCGAGCTGTGGCAAGAAGGTTTGCTGTGTCTGTCAGCGTAGTGTCCAGAGCATGGAGGCGCTACCAGGAGATAGGCCAGTACATCAGGAGACGTGGAGGAGGCCGTAGGAGGGCAACAACCCAGCAGCAGGACCGCTACCTCCACCTTTGTGCAAGGAGGAACAGGAGGAGCACTGCCAGAGCCCTGCAAAATGACCTCCAGCAAGCCACAAATGTGCATGTGTCTACTCAAACGATCAGAAACAGACTCCATGAGGGTTGTATGAGGGCCCGACGCCCACAGGTGGGGGTTGTGCTTACAGCCTAACACCGTGCAGGAAGTTTGGCATTTGCCAGAGAACACCAAGATTGGCAAATTCGCCACTGGCGCCCTGTGCTCTTCACAGATGAAAGCAGGTTCTCACTGAGCACATGTGACAGACGTGACAGAGTCTGGAGACACCAAGGAGAACGTTCTGCTGCCTGCAACATCCTCCAGCATGACTGGTTTGGCAGTGGGTCAGTAATGGTGTGGGGTGGCATTTCTTTTGGGGGCCGCACAGCCCTCCATGTGCTTGCCAGAGGTTTCCTGACTGCCATTAGGTACTGAGATGAGATCCTCAGACCCCTTGTGAGACCATATGCTGGTGCGGTTGGCCATGGGTTCCTCCTAATGCAAGACAATGCTAGACCTCATGTGGCTGGAATGTGTCAGCAGTTCCTGCAAGACGAAGGCATTGATGCTATGAACTATCCCGCCCGTTCCCTAGACCTGAATCCTATTGAGCACATCTGGGACATCATGTCTCGCTCCATCCACCAATGCCACGTTGCACCACAGACTGTCCAGGAGTTGGCAGATGCTTTAGTACAGGTCTGGGAGGAGATCCCTCAGGAGACCATCCGCCATCTCATCAGGAGCATGCCCAGGCTTTGTAGGGAGGTCATACAGGCACGAGGAGGCCACAGACACTACTGAGCCTCATTTTGACTTGTTTTAAGGAAATTACATCAAAGTTGGATCAGCCTGTAGTGTGTTTTTCCACTTTAATTTTGAGGATGACTCCAAATCCAGACCTCCATGGGTTAATACATTTGATTTCCATTGATAATTTTTGTGTGATTTTGTTGTCAGCACATTCAACTATGTAAAGAACAAAGTATTTAATAAGAATATTTCATTCATTCATTCAGATCTAGGATGTGTTATTTTAGTGTTCCCTTTATTTTTTTGAGCAGTGTATATGGGGGGGGGGGGGGGGGCGCTGTTTCTTGCACACAGCGCAAAAATGTCTAGTTACGGCACTGGCATGCTACCCCTATTTTGAATAGGGGGGGGGGGGACACCAATTCTTTCTGGCACAGGGCACCAAACTGTCTAGTTACGGCTCTGATCACCATTTTCAAAAATCTGCAGCAAGGTAGCAAATATACCCCTAACAGTTCAGGGTTTGTGATAACCGTCATTGTACACAGATGGCAAGTTAGAGCCATCCTGGCAATTGAACCCATGACCTCACTGCTGAGAGGCAGCAATGCTAACCATTACACTGTTTATGCTGCCCAATGAATGGCAGGTTAGCACAAAGTTTTAATTTCAATACATTTTGCTGAGTTTCTGAATAGGAAATATTTCATACATTATGTTTGCTAATCATATAGATGATACCCTTAATAGGGGTTTAGTCTGAAATATGGCTCTTCGGTATGCCAGTGGCCACATGATCTACACCGCCACCCTAACATTGGAGGGGGTAAGTAATATTTTTGTACGGTCCCCTCTGCCCTAACCCTCTGTGAGTGGTGACTAGGGCTAACTTTCGGGGGTGGCGGCTAGGACTAACCCCCCCCCCCCCTAGTGCCTAACCCTAATCTCCCCTAGTGCCTAACCCTATCCTCCCCTAGTGCCTAACCCTAATCTCCCCTAGTGCCTAACCCTAACCTCCCCCCCGGGCCATAACCCTAACAGTTACTCCGATACTTACAAATGTAGACACGCTCATCCTGGCTACATCTTGCTGTGATCATGCCTTTCAAGGCACCGCCGTGTGCGCGTCTGGGGCGCACGTCAAACTTAGACATGCACGCACCCCATTCACATGGCTGTGCTGAGAGTGCTTGTTCAGCGTAAACGTAGTCACTATGAGCTTGGCTACATCTGTAACTTTGGGATGTCTGCTATCTGTGTTCTGGTGCTGGTCTCCTGAGAGGTTTCGGGATTCCGGTGTTGGTCACTAAACGCATCCCCTCAATAGCACACATAGGCCCTCATTCCGAGTTGTTCGCTCGCAAGGCGATTTTAGCAGAGTTACACACGCTAAGCCGCCGCCTACTGGGAGTGAATCTTAGCTTCTTAAAATTGCGAACGATGTATTCGCAATATTGCGATTACAAACTACTTAGCAGTTTCAGAGTAGCTTCAGACTTACTCGGCATCTGCGATCAGTTCAGTGCTTGTCGTTCCTGGTTTGACGTCACAAACACTCCCAGCGTTTGCCCAGACACTCCTCCGTTTCTCCGGCCACTCCTGCGTTTTTTCCGGAAACTGTAGCGTTTTTTCCCACACGCCCATAAAACGCCGTGTTTCCGCCCAGTAACACCCATTTCCTGTCAATCACATTACGATCGCCGGAGCGAAGAAAAAGCCGTGAGTAAGACAGGAACTCATCATAGAGAAGACATACACTAAAAGACAGATTTAAAAAAAAAATGAAAATAGACTGAGAGAGAGGCCCCGAACCAGTGTCTTGACTATGGCTCCACCTGATCTTTATCTGCTCTAATAGGAAGCCCGGTTGATGGGTGCAAGTTGCAGTTTGGTTTGTTCTAGCTAAAAATATAAGTACAGGAATAAGTTCTTATTTGTGCACTATAAGTGAATTGCTCCTATCTTTGGGCCTGATCTGGTTTGCAAGTAAACCAAAAAATAAAGTAACTTTGTATCTGGAACAAACCATGGGGGTAATTCAGACTGGATCGCTGCAGCGGCAGCGATTGCAGTCTGAATTCCTTTGTGGAGTGCGCTCACACAGCAGATGCACTGCACGTGCGAGTCCCAGGAGCCCAGTGAGATGATAACAGCATCTCTGGGCTGCGATCGCCTCTGCCTGACTGACAGGCAGAGGCGGTCGCGGGGTAGAGGGGGTGTGCCAACGGGGTTAGAACACCGTTGGCGGGATGCTGTCCGGACAACTCGGGCTGTGGCGGCTGCATGACGTCACCTGCAGCCGCTGCGCGTGACATCACATGCGCAGGCAGGGAGCTTAACGCCAGATGCAAAAGCATCACCGCCATGCGATGCTTTTGCACTCTTGCGGGGGGAAGGGAGCAGAGCCAGACATGCGGGGAGGAGGGATGGGGGGGTGGGGGGGGGGGCAGAACCAGACATGCGGGGTGGACTAGCCCTGTGCTGGGCGTGTCCCCGCATGTCTGAGTAATTGATCATAGATGTGCTGAATTTAGCACATCTACGATCAGATCTGAATTACCTCCAATGTTGCCAGGCAAATACATTTCTATAATTTTCTATGCAGAGTAAGTTCTGGCTGGTTTTGCATGTAGACATTTTTACACTGCAATTTAGATTTCCAAGTAAGTACTGGCTAATTTTGCATGTAGACATTTTTACACTGCAATTTAGATTTCCATTTGGACACCCACGTACTGAAATCTAAATCTGCCCCACCTGCAGTGCATCATGGTTTTGCCCCTTGCTTTTGTTTTGTTTTTTACTTCCAAATAAAAATCAGGCCCTTTATTTGCTAGTTATAAATTAATTGATCACCTTCTTCCTAACATAAACACCTCAGTGATGCACTGAGAATGCAAATTGGCCCTCATTCCGAGTTGTTTGCTCGCTAGCTGCTTTTAGCAGCAGTGCAAATGCTAAGCCGCCGCCCTCTGGGAGTGTATCTTAGCTTAGCAGCAGTGTGAACGAAAGGTTAGCAGAGATGCTACAAAAAAAGATTGTGCAGTTTCTGAGCAGCTCGAAACCTACTCCTACCTTGCGATCACTTCAGACTGTTTAGTTCCTGTTTTGACGTCACAAACGCACCCTGCATTCGGCCAGCCACTCCCCCGTTTCCCCAGCCACTCCTGCATTTTCCTCGGGCACGCCTGCATTTTTACACACACTCCCCAAAATCTCTCAGTTTCTGCCCAGAAACACCCACTTCCTGTCAATCACTCACCGATCAGCAGTGCGATTGAAAAGCGTCGCTAGACCTTGTGTAAAACTGCATCGTTTTGTGTGAAAGTACATCGCGCGTGCGCACTGCGCCCCATACGCATGCACAGAAATGTCGCTTTTTCACCTAATCGCTGCGCTGCGAACGAAAGCAGCTAGCGATCAACTCGGAATGACCCCCATTGTTTTTTATTTTCTGCTTCTTGTAACAATCACATTTCTTTTGAGAATAATACTGCTTTTACACTGAAATAGCGGGTCGCAGACGGGAGCCTGACACGGGTACTACCCGGCTGCGACCCGCGTCAGCCCCCTTTCACACTGCACTCACCAACCCGGCATATTGCTGGGTTGGTAACGTTGCCGGTGACGCGATGGGGGCGGTGCTTGGAGATCACATGCTCTCCAAGCGCCACCCGCACATAGGGGGTAATTCTGAGTTGATCGCAGCAGCAAGTTTGTTAGCAATTGGGCAAAACCATGTGCACTGCAGGGGGGGCAGATATAACATGTGCAGAGAGAGTTAGATTTGGGTGGGTTATTTTGTTTCTGTGCAGGGTAAATACTGGCTGCTTTATTTTTACACGGCAATTTAGATTTTAGTTTGAACACACCCCACCCAAATCTAACTCTCTCTGCACATGTTATATCTGCCTCCCCTGCAGTGCACATGGTTTTGCCCAACTGCTAACAAAATTACTGCTGCGATCAACTCAGAATTAGGCCCATAGACTGTAAACGGGAACCCAGCTACCGTTTACACTACACAGTTTGCCGGGTTGAACACGTGTTCAACCCTGCAATCTACCCGAGTTGGAATATCGGGTCACTTGACCCGGACTATTCCAACTCAACCCTTTCACACCGAGCAGCAACATGGGTTATGCACGTTCATGTGCAATAACCCGTGTTATATTCTGGCGGTGTAAAAGGGGAATAACAATATTGGTTTTATTTATGTTGGATTGGAGCTGAAAATGTAAAGTGGCACTCACATTCACTGTAAAACATGCTGTGCTTTACACTGAATATGAGTGCAACTTTAAGTTTTCAGCGCCTCATGCCAAGAAGTTGCGGCTTAAAAAAGCTGCCATGTCATAATATAAAGCCCTATAACTGTTTTCGTAATTGTATGAATTCATATTGTTATGTTCATTTTTAAACAAATGTAAGACTTTTATTAAGATATTGGCCCTCATTCCGAGTTGTTCGCTCGCAAGGCGATTTTAACAGTATTGCACACGCTAAGCCGCCGCCTACTGGGAGTGAATCTTAGCTTCTTAAAATTGCGAACGATGTATTCGCAATATTGCGATTACACACCTCGTAGCAGTTTCAGAGTAGCTTCAGACTTACTCGGCATCTGCGATCAGTTCAGTGCTTGTCGTTCCAGGTTTGACGTCACAAACACACCCAGCGTTCGCCCAGACACTCCTCCGTTTCTACAGCCACTCCCGCGTTTTTTCCGGAAACGGTAGCGTTTTTATCCACACGCCCATAAAACGCCGTGTTTCCGCCCAGTAACACCCATTTCCTGTCAATCACACTACGATCGCCGGAGCGAAGAAAAAGCCGTGAGTAAAAATCCTATCTTCATAGCAAATTTACTTGGCGCAGTCGCAGTGCGGACATTGCGCATGCGCACTAAGCGGAAAATCGCTGCGATGCGATGAAATTTACCGAGCGAACAACTCGGAATGAGGGCCATTGCTTCTTTTATATTACTGTTATAGTCATTTAAATACAACAAGAAAAAAAGGTAATGATGATAATCTGTTTCTATTGCTTTGAATTATTTTAAATTATTTTTGTTACAGTCTAATGAATTATTAACACTAGCTGAACACCCGTGCTTCGCTATGGAATGTCAAGTATAATCACAAAGATTTTATTGTAAGAGAATCTAATGGACAGGAAAAAACAGACACCCAACCGACTTTTCAAACATTTGAATTCCCCCCACTGTGTCTTATTTTCAGAACGGGATATACCTAAAGTTAACAGGTTAGTTTATCACACAAGATCAGCAATTGGACTTAAACAGGACATGATCCACCCGCTGCTGCCAATCTGTCAAAAGGCTAGCGCCAAGGAGAATAATCCACCTCCTTCTCTGCCCTGTCCTGCCTCTGATGCTGCCCTGCCCAGTGCTGTAAATGCTGGGACGACAGGCCAAGCTCCGCCCACTCTATGTTAAATACCGTGGGCGGAGGTCTCCTTGCTTAGCTTTTCACTTGTCAGAATCTGTTTGGAATTCCCTCTGTAGGAACATATTCACAGGGACTAATGTCCTCGGTACAATAGCAGGTTTATTTAAACAGGGTAAAGCAGTGTACAACTGTAAACAATAAGTAATAACCAGGAATGATTGGAGAACACAAAAGGAAAGGGAGAACTGGATTTACACTTGCAGTGCTGGGAGTCTGGGAAGTACTTGACAGTACTGGATACTAGAGAACTCACTTGTGATGCTGGGATTGGAAACTCACTTGTGATACTGGGGACTGAGGAAACACAGAGACACTGTGGACTGTGAAGGCACTTGTAACACTGAAGAATGTATAGACACTGTAATAGGATTGTTCTATAGCAGAATTAGCACCATAGCAGGATGCACTTGAGCAGAGAATGCAGGGTTGCAGGATTGCACTGTAGAAGGTTAGCACCGTAGCAGGATAACAGGATTGCACTGTAGCAGGACCACAGGATAGCACTGGAGTAGAGTATGCAACATAGCAGGATAACAGGATTGCACTGTAGCAGGATCACAGGATAGCACTGTGGTATGCAACGGAGCAGGATAACGGGATTGCACTGCAGCAGAGTAGCTACACAGGATAGCTGTTGGAGCCTGGCAGTACTATGGATGGTTTTAGCAGTAGAGACCAGCATAACCAAGAACAGGAACTGAGACAACCTTGACACGATGAACTGGCAACTGGGAGCCTGTGTGGCTGGCCTATATAGTGAGTTCAGGTGCTGCTCACAGCTGTGGTAACAGCTAATTTCCAAGCTGCAGATACAGCGCAGAGTGCTGAGCACCAGAGCAGAGGGCGCCACCACAGGCACGAAGGAGAAACTGCATGGATCGTGACATCGCTCTCCTTATGGCTCGTCACTATGGATTTTTACATGTCACCCCCTTCCTACCCCCACCCCTAGGGGTGCTAGGGGTGTCTTACCCCCACAGTATTTGTTTCCAGATTGTAAGGCATATGTGTACCAAATTTGGTGTAAATTGTTCCAGGCATTCCAGTGTTATGCCCGAAAATTATGGATTTTTACATGACAACCCCTTCCCACCCCCAGTCCAAGGGGTGTTTTACCCCCACAGTATTTGTTTCCAGATTGTACTGTAAGTCATATGTGTACCAAGTTTGGTGTAAATTGCTCCAGGCATTCCAGAATTATGCTGGAACATACATACACACACACACACACACATACATACATACATACACACATCCGTTTTTATATATATATATATATATATATATATATATATAGATAAGGGAACTTGTATTTTGATTTATTAGGGAGAAAATTTTTTGATACTGTACCTATTTTCTCTCACTGATTTATGATTATGTAGTGATACTCTTCTTAAATGCTGTTATTTTGTAGAGTTTATTAGCTGTTTTTGTTGCTGACATCAAGTGTCCACTTGCTGTGTTATCTCCTGGAACAATCTATTCTACCTCTGTTGTTCTCACTCCTAGCTGGGAATTGCTGTCCACACTTAGCAGTGTGAAGTGTGTTGGGCTGATGATAACACTACCGCTTAGAAAATCTGACAAGGTCAGAGAGATTTATATTAAATATTAATCTACTGGTAATACAATGGTCCTACTTGAATGTATAAAAATGAATGTATGGGGAGTTCACAAAAGGCCTTTCATATGGGATACGTCTTGTCTACATTTCTAATGTGAAAAAGCAATATGTGGTGCCCAGGATGCCGGCACCAGGAGATTGACAAGTAATACATTTCATGACTTCTGGCAGTACTGGTTGGGAATGAAATGCCAGCAGTAGGGATCGCGCCAGTCAGGAGATTAACAGCAAGGCCCGCCGGCCTGAATCTTAACACTTAGTAAGTGGTAAGTACTCTACTCCTACCCCTAATCCCTACCCTTACCCACTCTTCCCACAGCCTAACCCTAACCTCACCCTTTCACAGCCTAACCCTAACGGCCTATTCCCCCGCAGTCTAACCTTCTCCCTAGTCCCTCACCCCAACCCCTGTACTTACTACAGGGATGTGTCAAGATTCTGGCCTTCGGGATCCTGTTGTTGGTCTTCTGACGGTATTGTGACCACATAACAGCAGTACGACTGTCAACAGGATGGTTAATGGTCATGCTGACAGTTGTACTGCAGGCACCCCCGAACACTTGTTGATCACCCACCACCAGCGTTCCGTAGTCACTATAGTGCTTGTCCACTTTATGAATGTCAACAAGCACACTACATAACATTTGGCTGTTTCATAAAATGGTTTACTGTCCTACTTCTCTGTCAAAGTCAGAAAACCTCTAATGACTTACGGAAGATGGTGGTTGCTCTCACCATAGACTTCTCCAAAGGATCACATGCATACTATAGTTTTTAAATATTTTAGTTCTAAAAGAAAACAATAAGAAAAAATTAGAGATGTGCGGCGGGCACTTTTTGAGTTTTGGTTTTGGATCTGGATCCTCGCTCGTGTTTTGGATCTGGATTGGTTTTGCCAAAACCACCCTTTCGGGTTTTGGTTTTAGTTTTGGATCTGGATGATTTTTGAAAAAAACACAAAAACAACTAAAATCACAGAATTTGTGGATAATTTTGATCCTACGGTATTATTAACCTCAGTAGCATTAATTTTCACTCATTTCCAGTCTATTCTGAACACACCTCACACCTCACACCTCACACCTCACAATATTGTTTTTAGGCCAAAAGGTTGCACCGAGGTGGCTGGATGACTTTGCTAAGTGACACAAGTGTGCAGCACAAACACCTGGCTCATCTAGGAGTGGCACTGCAGTGGCAGACAGTGTGGCACTTTTAAAAACTAGGCCCCAAACAGCATATGATGCTGAGAAGAAAAAGAGGTGCACCGAGGTTGCTGTATGACTAAGCTAAGCGACACAAGTGTGCGACACAAACACTTGGCCCATCTAGGAGTGGCACGCAGTGGCTGAATGTTGAAAGTGGCCCGCAAATTTTCGGGCCACCGACAGTATCTCCTGCCTCTGTCATTTCTCAAAAAATTCTGCACCACCAAATTAATTGTATGTGCAAAACATGGGACGTGCTAGAATTTGCGTACCCCTAAACCAGTGCCATAACTACGTGTGTGCCAGGTGTGCCTGGCACACAGCGCAGTCGACCCCATTCCCTAAAGTCAGCGGCTTGTAATGAGTCAAACTGACTCATTACAAGCCGCCTGTGCCGGAGGAGGAGAGGAGCAGCAGAGAAAGGAAGAGGAGGGAGACGCAGCAGCGATATGTAATTGGTGGCGGTACCGCTGCAGCAGTCCTTCTCCTTCCACATAGGTTGGCCGCCGCTGCTGTGAATGCTGGGATGCGCTTCCCTCATCCCAGCATTCACAGCGGCGGCGTCCAACCAATGCAGAAGGAGAGGGACAGCTGCAGCGGCGCCGCCGGCAATTACACTGCGCTTCTATGGCTCCCTCCTCCCACTCCCTCCTCTTCCTTCTCCCCTGCCCCTTGAGCTGCCAGCACCGAGGAGCCTGACTGCCTGAGTCTGTCTGTCTGTCTACCTAATGTGTAAAAGGGGGACTCTGCTGTAATGTGTAAAAAGGGGACGCTGTCTGCCGTAATGTGTAAAAAAGGGGACGCTGTCTGCCGTAATGTGTAAAAAAGGGGACGCTGTCTGCCGTAATGTGTAAAAAAGAGGACGCTGTCTGCCGTAATGTGTAAAAAGGGGATGATGTCTGCCGTAATGTGTAAAATGGGGACGATGTCTGCCGTAATGTGTAAAAAGGGGACGATGTCTGCTGTAATGTGTAAAAAGGGGGATCTGTCCGCTGTAATGTAACCCGTAATGTGTAAAAAGGGGACGCTGTCTGCCGTAATGTGCAAAAAGGGGAATCTGCCCGCCGTAATGTGTAAAAAGGGGAATCTGATCGCCGTAATGTGTAAAAGGGGCTGTACCTGGTGTAGTGGTGCTACTGTGCGGCATCATTTGAATAATGGAGACTACTATAATATGTAATATGAATTGGTATTTTGTACCCACAACCCTTCCCCATGAAGCCATGCCCCTATATTTTTTGAGCACGCCTGCGGTGCGCACTGCCCCAATTTTGCATAAAGGGGCGGGGGCGCCAATGCTCTATCTTGCACACAGCGCTAAAATGTCTAGTTACGGCACTGCCCTAAACCACACACACACGGCAAAGCCTGTAAAAATAATTTGGATAATAATAACCCTTTTATTTGGACGAAGTTAAATAACAATATGCGGCATAGAAGAGCGTACCCCTAAACCACAAAGGGAAAACACTGTAAAAATGATTTGGATTAAATATTAACCCCTTTATTTGGAGTAAAAAATATACAGCACAGGACAGCACCACTGGACTTATACTACAGTATTCCTGAACTTATACGGCTGCTCCACTGGACTTATACGGTAGTACCACTGGATTTATGGTAGCACAGGACACCACCACTGGACTTATGGCAGCACAGGACACCACCACTGGACTGATGCAGCACAACACAGTACCACTGCACTGGATTTATACAGCAGCACTGGACTTCTTGCAGCACAGGACAGGACACACCACTGTGACTGGCCTGATGTAGCACAAGACACCACCACTGGACTGATGCAGCACAAGACAGCACCACTGGACTGATGCAGCACAAGACACCACCACTGGACTGATGCAGCACAAGACACCACCACTGCACTGGATTTATACAGCAACACTGGACTTCTTGCAGCACAGGACAGGACACACCACTGTGACTGGCCTGATGTAGCACAAGACACCACCACTGGACTGATGCAGCACAAGACACCACCACTGGACTGATGCAGCACAAGACACCACCACTGCACTGGATTTATACAGCAGCACTGGACTTCTTGCAGCACAGGACAGGACACACCACTGTGACTGGCCTGATGTAGCACAAGACACCACCACTGGACTGATGCAGCACAAGACACCACCACTGGACTGATGCAGCACAAGACAGCACTGGAATGACAAATAAGAGCAGGTCGCCACACCACTTTCCCGCACAGACAGACACTGAGGAGAGAGACACATCCTCTCGCTACACTCTCCAGGACTGGAGTGAAAATGGCGGCGACGCGCGGCTCCTTATATGGAATCCAAAACCCGCGAGAATCCGACGTTTTGCCTTGCTCTGGTTTCCGAGTCTGGCGGGAAGTCCCAGAGCTGGACTCTGATCCAGGCTCATGACATTATGTTCGGGATGGGGGGTTCGGTCCTCAGAGAACCGAACCCGCTCATCTCTAGAAAAAATATATATAAAAAAAGAAGTCTATGGGACAGAGTTGCACATATCTGTTATACGGATAGATCTAGCGTCATTTTCCCACAGTACATGATCTGGAGTCAAGTGTATGCATCAATGAGCAATAGAGTATAGAACTAAATCTCATTTCCACTTATAACTGGAAAGACGTAAGAGGTGGTAAAGGGCTATTCACATGTAGACAAGGTCATGTTGTATGAATGCTGGTTAAACTGTGGTCTTTGCAGAGTTGTCTGAATGCAGAGACCCACCTGTTTTCTGATTAATCTCTTGCCCCAAGGTGGTGCAAGCTTGTGCAAGTGCACACTGATAATGCTGATGACTATGAAACTAGGGGCACATTTACTAAGCAGTGATAAGAGCAGAGAAGTGAGCCAGTGGAGAAATTGACCCATCAACCATTCAGCAGCTCTGGATATTTTTATTGAATGCAAATTATAGATGTTACTTCAGTGCTGATTGGTTGCCATGGGCACTTCTCCACTGGCTCACTTCTCCACTCTAATCACTGTTTAGTAAATGTTCCCCTAAGTGTATGATTACACACTGGCACACTGGTGAATATCTGCATTTAGGGGGTCATTCTAAGTTGATCGCTAGCTGCTGTTGTTCGCAACGCAGCGATCAGGCTAAAAATCAGCAATTTTGCACATGCGTATGCATCGCGATGCGCACGCGCCTAGTACGGGTACAAAGTCCGTTGTGGTTTTGCACATGTTCTAGTCAAGCTTTTACTCGCACGGCCAAATGCAGGAATATTGACATGAAGTGGGCGTTTCTGGGTGTCTACCGACCGTTTTCAGGGAGTGAATAGAAAAACGCAGGCGTGTCGGGGAAAACGCAGGTGTGGCTGGGCGGGTGTGTGACGTCAAAAGCCGTCCCTCCGTCGTTAGAATCAACACACATGAAGAGTAACTACAGGGCTGGTCTTGTTTTGCACAAAATGATTTTGCAGGCACTCTGCTGCACAAGCGTTTGCACTTCTGCAAAGCGAAAATACACTCCCCGGTGGGCGGCGACAATGCGTTTGCACAGCTGCTAAAAGTAGCTAGCGAGCGATCAACTCGGAATGACCCCTTAGTTCTGTGTATTCATTGCGTGTCCAATTCGACCGACTTGCATGCTACTATGAAAATTGGCCCTTGTATTTTAATAATATTATACAAGCAGTTACAGTGCTAGGAGCCACTATCCCTGAGGATCTTCCCTAGGGAGCTTGTGAGATGTGTATGCATTTTTGGGAACAATGTTGAGTGTAATGTGCAATTATACACAGTATACTGTAAGTAATAAGTACAGCAATTGCCAGTAATAGTAATTTCCATTAATCTGTTCTTGCAGTCAAGCTCCGAAAAGGTAGTAGCTCTTAACCTGGCCATGCAGGTATCAGCAGTAGGAGCCAGGAGAGGGCCCCTTCTCTGTGCTGGCCTGGGACTCCAGTCACGTAATTTCCCCTGGTGGTGGCTATGATGGGGGGTGTAAGGAAAGGACTAGCCAAACACCTCAGCACTAGTTTTTTTGCTAATCGTGACTAATACTACATGTGGGAATTTGATTGCCAATTTCAGAAGCTGTTACCCTTTTTATTTTTTAGAAACAGTCCCTACTTGCAGAGCCTCCTCTGCAATGTGTGTGCCTACACTAGGCCCCTCTGTTGCACAGTTTTGAGCTGAAATACAAGTAAAAAGCTAAAAAAGAAAATAAAGAGGTGTTTGTGTGCCAGGCCTCACTGCTGCTAAAGTTCTACGGAAACCAAAACTTTCTGTGGCTTCTAATCATAGCTTTAGGCCCAATAAAATGCCTCTCTATCAGTTTCCTGCATACAGTTGTGCTCAGAAGTTTACATACCCTAGCAGAATTTGTGATTTTCTGGCCATTTGTCAGAGAATATGAATGATAACTCACAAACTTTTCTTTCACTCATGGTTAGTGGTTGGGTGAAGCCATTTATTGTCAAACAACTGTGTTTACTCTTTTTAAATCATAATGACAACAGAAACTACCCAAATGACCCTGATCAAAAGTTTACATACCCTGGGGATTTTGTCCTGATAAACATGCACACAAGTTGACACAAACGGGTTTGAATGGTTACTAAAGGTAACCATCCTCACCTGTGATCTGTTTGCTTGTAATCAGTGTGTGTGTATAAAAGGTCAGTGAGTTTCTGGACTCCTGAAAGACCCTTGCATCTTTCATCCAGTGCTGCACTGACGTGTCTGGATTCTGAGTCATGGGGAAAGCAAAAGAATTGTCAAAGGATCTGCGGGAAAAGGTAATTGAACTGTATAAAACAGGAAAGGGATATAAAAAGATATCCAAGCAATTGAGAATGCCAATCAGCAGTGTTCAAACTCTAATTAAGAAGTGGGAAATGAGGGATTCTGTGGAAACCAAATCACGGTCAGGAAGACCAACAAAAATTTCAGCCACAACTGCCAGGAAAATTGTTCGGGATGCAAAGAAAAATTCACAAATAACTTCAGCTGAAATACAGGACTCTCTGAAAAAAAGTGGTGTGGTTGTTTCAAGATGCACAGTAAGGAGGCATTTGAAGAAAAATGGACTGCATGGTTGAGTCGCCAGAAGAAAGCCATTACTACGCAAATGCCACAAAGCATCCTGATTACAATACTCCAAACAGCACAGAGACAAGCCTCAAAACTTCTGGAACAAAGTCATTTGGAGTGATGAGAACAAAATTGAACTTTTTGGCCACAACCATAAACGTTACATTTGGAGAGGAGTCAACAAGGCCTATGATGAAAGGTACACCATTCCTACTGTGAAACACGGAGGTGGATCGCTGATGTTTTGGGGATGTGTGAGCTACAAAGGCACTGGAAACTTGGCCAAAATTGATGACAAGATGAATGCAGCATGTTATCAGAAAATACTGGAGGAAAATTTGCACTCATCAGCCCGGAAGCTGCGCCAGTGACGTGTGGTGAGATCAATGGCTGGGGAGGCACTGGCCAGTGTGGATGCGGAAATTATGATGCGATGAGCGAAAGAAAGAGAGACAGAGAGGGAGGGGGCGGCTGGGGGATAGTGTTAGAGACCGGACAATGAAAGTGGGATCACATAGTGAGAGGAATAGGGGCTGAGAGAGGCGTAATAAAGAGGGTGTCAAAAACAGTACAAAGACAGAGCAATCACAAAGGGAGAGGGGCAGAGATAGAGACAGGTGGAAAGACTGAAGAGGGCTGTGGCTGTGGGGTAATACAGTCAGAGACAGGACAATAAAGACGATATTTAATTGATATATTGCGCCCGACCTCCAGTCTAAAGTGACGGGAGATCACAGGGCGATATTCAATTGTCCCCTGTTATCACGCATAAAGTGACTAAACCCGACTAAAGTCATGGGTGCGATTGCTAAATGTCCTGTTTGGGCGCCCAAACAGGTCACTTTTTACGCATTTCAGTGAAGGCGGTAATTATGTGGCCACTCAAAAGGGGGCGTGCCGTTCAATGTAGTTTACCACACCATATAACCCTTATACATATTATGCATCACAATAGTATGACCCCTTATACTATCTAGTACTGGTGCCCCTTTCACATTATACCACACAGTATGAGCCGAAATTCACATTATACCACACAATATGAGCCGAAATTCACATTTTACCACATGGTATGAGCCGAAATTCACATTATACCACATGGTATGAGCCGAAATTCACATTATACCACACAGTATGATCCGAAATTCACATTTTACCACATGGTATGAGCCAAAAATCACATTATACCACATGGTATGAGCCGAAATTCACATTATACCGCACAGTGTGAGGCGAAATTCACATTATACCACACGGTATGAGCCGAAATTCACATTATACCACACGGTATGAGCCAAAATTCACATTATGCCACACGGTATGAGCCGAAATTCATATTATACCACACGATATGAGCCAAAAATCACATTATACCACACGGTATGAGCCAAAATTCACATTATGCCACACGATATGAGCCAAAAATCACATTATAGCACACGGTATGAGCCGAAATTCACAATATATCACATGGTATGAGCCAGAATTCAGGGAGAGTGACAGCAGGGACATAGGGACAGGGAGAGTGACAGAGAGAGGGACAGCAAGAGCAAACAGTAGGGACTACGGAGAGAGAAAGGCAGCAGGGTAAAGTTACCTATTGAGCACGGCGGTGCGGAGGAGGCTGTGGTCTGCGATGCGGTGGATGAGGAGGAAGTGGGAGATGATGTGGAGGAGGCTGTGGGAGTTGGTGGAGGTACAGGGGAGACTGAGGATGGCAGTGAGGAGGCTATGGGTGGCGGTGGTGCAGCGGAGGAGGAGACAGAGGGCGGCAGCGGTGCAGCAGAGGAGGCTGTGATCGCTGTCTTTAGTGGCGGTTCCTATGACCGCCACTTTTTCAAATCTGCCGCAGACTGTCAGCCAATCAGGAGCGGCCGTGCCACACACAAAAAGCGCTAACAGTCACAGTGATGTGGATTTGAGAGGAGGGGTGGGGAGGGGCCTAACTTCTCTCTTCAGGCTAGGCCACTATCTACTTGTTAAGGCCGGCAGCGGCGTACTACAATAAGTCAGCCGCACTCATTATGGTTGATGAATGGCTGACTGTGAGCCCAGTGTGAGGACAGCACACCTCCTCTCTCTCCTCTCACGCCACAGTGACGAGTAGAGTGGCATACACCTCACAGCGGGCGACATAGAGATAGCGCGCCGCCGTTGATTGATAGGGAGAATGCCCCTCCCCCCTCGGACCCATACCCAGGCCGCTGACAGACCAGTTGAAAGCATTATTGCATGCCCTGGCAGACTGCGCAGTGTTTAGTGTGACAGCTGCCTGCTCCGCCTCAGACACACTACAATCACAGTCTGCCGGGGCATGCTTTCAACTGGTCTGTCAGCGGCCCGGGTACGTGTCCGAGGGGGGAGGGGCATCCTCCCTATCAATCAGCGGCGGCACGCTATCTCTATGTCCCCTGCTGTGAGGTGTCCGTTGGTGGGGAGCGAGCAGCCTAGGATCAGTGGGAAGATGGAGCTGAGAGACTCCGAGTGAGCAGCGGATCTCTGTGGGAGGGATTTACGGGCCCCATGGGACCTATCGGGCCCTAGGCAACCGCTTAGGTTGCCTAGCGGTGAATCCGCCTCTGGATATTCACTGAAGACAGAGGGGAGAAGGGGCATGCCAGCAGCTCACAGAGCGCTGAGCATGCCCCCATAGTGACGAAAATGGGGTTCGTGAATCGCGATCGCGGCACTCCCGCGAAGCCATGCCCCCTTTTAATAGACCATGCCCCTTTTTGAAAATCTGCTGCATCTTCGTCGCCCAAATGTCCCCCCTCACCTATCACGAATGTTGGGAGGTATGCCTTACCCATCACTGCATGCTGTCACTGCTCCAAGCATCTGTCCTATGAACCTGCAGGGGGCCACCAGCAGCACTAGGTGGCCTGTCTACTCAAGGTTGTGAAATAGTGCAGTCGGGAGCGGGACCTGGACAGCTGGTCCCTCAGGGAGCCCCGGAGAACACTGCATTAGTAGAACAACGCCGTAATGGTCCAAGAGGAGCTGCCAGCCGAGCCCCACCACCAGTGGAGTCATGTATGGACGGATGCACAGGGAGGAAGCCGAGGACTGAGCATGAGCAATGAAAACCACTCAATCCAATCAGGGAGGATCAAACAGCAGTGTGTCATGCCCCCTCTTGATCCGTCCCTGCAGCCCTGTCATTGAGGCAGAGAGAAAGGTGCCTCATTCACTCGTTATTTGCAATGGCCTTTTCCAGCCCGCGGCCGTGCCCCCCCCCCCCCCCCCCCCACTTCATACAGTTTAATATTGTAAGTGGGAGGCAGCGCTCTCACTGCCTCCCATCCACGTATAGCTAGATTTTTTACAGAAAAAATTAGTAGAGTAATACAAAGAAGTTAGTTATAACACAGAATCTGTGTTATAAATATCTTTTTTTGATTTATTCTTACCATCAGATCTGAATATGGCAGTGGAGGCACTGCCTCCCCTGCCTCCCCTGACTGCACGTCCCTGAGCTGCGCATGGGACGTACTTGGACATTCCAACAATGATCCAAAACACAAGGCCAAGTCGACCTGTCATTGGCTACAGCAGAATAAAGTGAAGGTTCTGGAGTGGCCATCTCAGTCTCCTGACCTCAATATCATTGAGCCACTCAGGGGAGATCTCAAACGTGCAGTTCATGCAAGACAGACCAAGAATTTACAGGAACTGGAGGCTTTTTGCCAAGAAGAATGGGCAGCTTTACCATCTGAGAAAATAAAGAGCCTCATCTACAACTACCACTTCAAGCTGTCATTGATGTTAAAGGGGGCAATACACGGTATTAAGAACTGGGGTATGTAAACTTTTGATCAGGGTCATTTGGGTAGTTTCTGTTGTCATTATGATTTAAAAAGAGTAAACACAGTTGTTTGACAATAAATGGCTTCACCCAACCACTAACCATGAGTGAAAGAAAAGTTTGTGAGTTATCATTCATATTCTCTGACAAATGGCCAGAAAATCACAAATTCTGCTAGGGTAAGTAAACTTATGAGCACAACTGTATATGTCACAGGATCTTTACATGGACTTTGGGCATCTGAGCTGCATGTTGTGTACTGTATGTGGTCTATGTATTTTAAGATGTCCAGGTTCTCACCCTGGGATGTAGTGAAAAGGTTTATAATAACAATGTTAACAGTTACGATGTCACATTGTTAACAGACAAGTTGATAGTCTCAGCAGGTCGACAGGTGAAATGTCAACATTGTCAGAATGTCGACATTAGGTTTAGGCTGCAGAGGGGAGAGGTTAGATTTAGGCACTAGAGGGAGGATTAAGGATAGCGAAGAGGATCACTGCTCTGACCCCGGATGGGATCTGCAAGACTCTGCTGCAGCCCCCAGAAGAAGGAAGGATAAGTCACCTCTGGGCCACCAAGACGAAACGTCAACATTCTAAAATATCGACATTTCATCACTGTCTACATGATGAATGTAAATATAGTTAACGTCAACATTATGACCATGTTGACATGATGAATGTCAACAGTGTGACTGTTGATATTTCATAGTTGCCATTTGCTGCAAAATATAAAATGACATCCATTTGCTAAAGGATTTGTGGTCCTACCGAGTAGAGTAACTAAAGCCCCCGCAGCCATTGCGGAGGCTTGGAGGCACAGGGCTGCAGGGGTGCTGCCGCTGATTCAGTGCAGATTCCCATGCGGACTGGCCGTCCACATGTCAATCTGCTAAGTGTCCTTCCCAAAATGGCCACCGCCATTTTGGAGACAGATGCTAGAGTTCATACTTGACCTATAGCGTCTGACAGAGCCAGGAAGTGACGGGAGCGCATAGAGATGGGTAGCGCTGGCAGCAGCCTTACGCCGTTGACAACGAGCATGACACCGACAGCATGAAAACCCCTGGCAACGAGCATTACACATTCCTGGCAATGAGCATGACACCCAGTTCATGAAAACCAAGAGCATGAAACCCCTGGCAACGAGCAGGTAATTTAAAAGTAATTAGAAGCCTTACTGTGGGGCATAATGTGTAATGGGCATTGTGGTGGGTGGCATAATGTATCACGGACATTGTGGTGTGTGGCATAATGTTTCACAGGCATTGTGGTGTGTGGCGTACTGTATCATGGGCATTGTGGTATGTAGTATAATGTCTTGGGGGCATTATGGTGTGTGGCATAATGCATTATAGTGTGTGGCATCATGAATCATGAGCATTACGGTGGGTGGCATATTGTGTAAAGGGCATTACGGTGTGTGGCATAATGTTTAAGGGCCATTGCAATGTGTGGCATAATGTGTAAAGAGGCATTACTGTAAGGAGGAAAAATGACAAATAATGTAAGGGGCATGAATCAGGATTATTTTTTTCCTGTGGCGGCCAATGTCTGGTCGTGCACGTTGCAAAACTGGGGTATAAGGTAGTCTTTTCCTGCTATGCACCGCCCATTGCAGTGAGGCCACGCCTATTTTAGTGAGGCAACGCCCCCACTTTTCTGATCCCAATTGGGGGGCGCAAGAAAAATGCTTGGTGAAGAGTAGTAATGTGCACCGGAAATTTTTCGGGTTTTGGATTCGGATCCGCGGCCGTGTTTTGGATTCGGACGCGTTTTGGCAAAACCTCCCTGAAATTTTTTTGTCGGATTCGGGTGTGTTTTGGATTCGGGTGTTTTTTTACAAAAAACCCTCAAAAACAGCTTAAGTCATAGAATTTGGGGGTCATTTTGATCCCATGGTATTATTAACCTCAATAACCATAATTTCCACTCATTTCCAGTCTATTCTGAACACCTCACAATATTATTTTTAGTCCTAAAATTTGCACCGAGGTCGCTGAATGACTAAGCTAAGCTACCCAAGTGGCCGACACAAACACCTGGCCCATCTAGGAGTGGCACTGCAGTGTCAGACAGGATGGCAGATTTAAAAAATAGTCCCCAAACAGCACATGATGCAAAGAAAAAAAGAGGTGCAATGAGGTAGCTGTATGGCTAAGCTAAGCGACACAAGTGGCCGACACAAACACCTGGCCCATCTAGGAGTGGCACTGCAGTGTCAGACAGGATGGCACTTCAAAAAATAGTCCCTAAACAGCACATGATGCAAAGAAAAAAAGAGGTGCACCAAGGTCGCTGTGTGACTAAGCTAAGCGACCCAAGTGGCCGACACAAACACCTGGCCCATCTAGGAGTGGCACTGCAGTGTCAGACAGGATGGCACTTAAAAAAATAGTCCCCAAACAGCACATGATGCAAAGAAAAAAAGAGGTGCACCAAGGTCGCTGTGTGACTAAGCTAAGCGACCCAAGTGGCCGACACGAACACCTGGCCCATCTAGGAGTGGCACTGCAGTGTCAGACAGGATGGCACTTCAAAAAATAGTCCCTAAACAGCACATGATGCAAAGAAAAAAAGAGGTGCACCAAGGTCGCTGTGTGACTAAGCTAAGCGACCCAAGTGGCCGACACAAACACCTGGCCCATCTAGGAGTGGCACTGCAGTTTTCTAACGAGAGGATGAGTGCTTCCATCCTCATGTGAATCTGAACCACTAGCCATGAACATAGGCCAGGGCCTCAGCCGTTCCTTGCCACTCCGTGTCGTAAATGGCATATTGGCAAGTTTACGCTTCTCATCAGACACTTTTAATTTTGTTTTTTTTGGGTCATTTTACTGAACTTTTGTTTTTTGGATTTTACATGCTCTCTACTATGACATTGGGCATCGGCCTTGGCAGACGACGTTGATGGCATTTCAATGTCTCGGCCATGACTAGTGGCAGCAGCTTCAGCACGAGGTGGAAGTGGATCTTGATCTTTCCCTATTTTACCCTCCACATTTTTGTTCTCCATTTTTTAATGTGTGGAATAATATGCCAGTAATATATCAATGGCCTACTGTACCATACTGCTATATGTTATATACTGGTGGTCAGCAAAATTCTGCACTGTCTTCCTACTACTGCGCACAACAACTAAAATGCACCACAGGTATGGATGGATAGTATACTTGACGACACAGAGGTAGGTAGAGCAGTGGACTACTGTACCGTACTGCTATATATTATATACTGGTGGTCAGCAAAATTCTGCACTGTCCTCCTACTACTGCGCACAACAACTAAAATGCACCACAGGTATGGATGGATAGTATACTTGACGACACAGAGGTAGGTAGAGCAGTGGACTACTGTACCGTACTGCTATATATTATATACTGGTGGTCAGCAAAATTCTGCACTGTCCTCCTACTACTGCGCACAACAACTAAAATGCACCACAGGTATGGATGGATAGTATACTTGACGACGCAGAGGTAGGTAGAGCCGTGGACTACTGTACCGTACTGCTATATATTATATACTGGTGGTCAGCAAAATTATGCACTGTCCTCCTACTACTGCGCACAACAACTAAAATGCACCACAGGTATGGATGGATAGTATACTTGACGACACAGAGGTAGGTAGAGCAGTGGACTACTGTACCGTACTGCTATATATTATATACTGGTGGTCAGCAAAATTCTGCACTGTCCTCCTACTACTGCGCACAACAACTGAAATGCACCACAGGTATGGATGGATAGTATACTTGACAACACAGAGGTAGGTAGAGCAGTGGACTACTGTACCGTACTGCTATATATTATATACTGGTGGTCAGCAAAATTCTGCACTGTCCTACTACTACTGCGCACAACAACTTAAATGCACCACAGGTATGGATGGATAGTATACTTGAAGACACAGAGGTAGGTAGAGCAGTGGACTACTGTACCGTACTGCTATATAATATATATACTGGTGGTCAGCAAAATTATGCACTGTTTTCCTACTACTGCGCAAAACTTAAATGCACCACAGGTATGGATGGATAGTATACTTGACGACACAGAGGTAGGTAGAGCAGTGGACTACTGTACCGTACTGCTATATATTATATACTGGTGGTCAGCAAAATTATGCACTGTCCTCCTACTACTGCACACAACAACTTAATTGCACCACAGGTATGGATGGATAGTATACTTGATGACACAGAGGTAGGTAGAGCAGTGGACTACTGTACCGTACTGCTATATATTATATCCTGGTGGTCAGCAAAATTATGCACTGTCCTCCTACTACTGCGCAAAACTACTAAAATGCACCACAGGTATGGATGGATAGTATACTTGACGACACAGAGGTAGGTAGAGCAGTGGACTACTGTACCGTACTGCTATATATTATATACTGGTGGTCAGCAAAATTCTGCACTGTCCTCCTACTATATATACTGCGCACAACAACTAAAATGCACCACAGGTATGGATGGATAGTATACTTGACGACACAGAGGTAGGTAGAGCAGTGGACTACTGTACCGTACTGCTATATATTATATACTGGTGGTTAGCAAAATTCTGCACTGTCCTCCTACTATATATACTGCGCACAACAACTAAAATGCACCACAGGTATGGATGGATAGTATACTTGACGACACAGAGGTAGGTAGAGCAGTGGACTACTGTACCGTACTGCTAAATATTATATACTGGTGGTTAGCAAAATTATGCACTGTCCTCCTACTACTGAGCAAAACTTAAATGCACCACAGGTATGGATGGATAGTATACTTGACGACACAGAGGTAGGTATAGCAGTGGATTACTGTACCGTACTGCTATATATTATATACTGGTGGTCAGCAAAATTATGCACTGTCCTCCTACTATTGCGCACAACAACTTAAATGCACCACAGGTATGGATGGATAGTATACTTGACGACACAGAGGTAGGTAGAGCAGTGGACTACTGTACCGTACTGCTATATATTATATACTGGTGGTCAGCAAAATTATGCAATGTCCTCCTACTACTGCGCACAACAACTTAAATGCACCACAGGTATGGATGGATAGTATACTTGACGACACAGAGGTAGGTAGAGCAGTGGACTACTGTACCGTACTGGTATATATTATATACTGGTGGTCAGCAAAATTATGCACTGTCCTCCTACTACTGCGCAAAACTACTGAAATTCACCACAGGTATGGATGGATAGTATACTTGACGACACAGAGGTAGGTAGAGCAGTGGACTACTGTACCGTACTGATATAATACTGGTGGTCACTGGTCAGCAAAATTCTGCACTGTCCTCCTACTATATACTACAATGCAGCACAGATATGGAGCGTTTTTCAGGCAGAGAATGTAGATATTTTCAGCACACTGAGCACAGATATTTGCAGCACACTGAACACAACTGAGAGAACGCTGCACACGTCCTCTCCCTATCATCTCCAATGCACGAGTGAAAATGGCGGCGATGCGCGGCCCCTTATATAGAATACGAATCTCGCGAGAATCCGACAGCGGGATGATGACGTTCGGGCGCGCTCGGGTTAACCGAGCAAGGCGGGAGGATCCGAGTCTGCCTCGGACCCGTGTAAAATGGGTGAAGTTCGGGGGGGTTCGGATTCCGAGGAACCGGACCCGCTCATCTCTAGTGAAGAGAAAAATTTCTAGTTACGCCACTGGTCCTACCCGTTGCTCCCTTTCTGTCTGCCTGGTGTTCATGTTTGGCTCTTTAAAAAATGTCTACAATTTTACCTTTCTTGATATCCATCACTAATTTCCTCTATGAAGGGCTTTGATGCCACAAGACATGCATCTAGTAATGTCTTTGTACTCTGATATGCCCTCTATGCTGCTACAGCATGCCCTATGCGTATGCCTCCTGTCCCTTCTATTCCTTGACATGGCTGAGTTGGCTCCTTAAAAATTAATGGTTTCCTATGGCCTAATGTTAATGAGTCAGAATCTTTGCTAATGCTGCTACTAGAGCAATCATGCCTCCTTGATAAGCTTTTTCTATCCCTACCCACTTCCTACCTTTCTTTATCAGGAAATGTGTCCCTTATAGTTCCAATAGGTATAGTTCATATCCGGCGTCCCGCATGCAATTTGCTCTGAGTGTTTGAGGAGTGATGGATGCCTGGGTGGGTACAGAGGTTTTGGGGTCTGTGCAGTGCTAGAGTAATCATGAAATGGTTGGCAAGGAGTGAGATAGGTTTAAAGCTCCGGACTGGTCTGTCTACCTCTCCCCTGAACCTGGGGGTTGTCACGATCCGGGTATCTGGACGCCATTACTTACCCTTCAGATGCCTCCTAAGGCTGGCTCAGCGTTCCAGGACCGGATCCCGCTGTTCCTGAGTTTCCACATGCAGAATGTCAGAGTGATGATTTCATCAGCCGCGGCCTCCGCTGTGCCCGCGTGGTTAAATGTGCGCTTGTCAGTCTGGCGTCTCCTGTCCCCTGTGGCCGGCGTCGCCATTACTGTTTCAATTCTCACATGGATTACAAACCAAACTTCCCTCCAAGTGTCTGCATGGGCGCAGCCATCTTGGATTTTGTCATCTGAGCATTTCCACCAATCTGCTGTCTGTATTGTTGATTTGCATAATTGCCTAGCCAACCCCTTCCTTGCTGCAGGTATAAGTAAGCTGTGCCTGAGCAAGGAAGGCGTCAGTGCTTTGGTTGTCTAACCTAGTTCCAGTTTGTCTCTCTCCTGTGGTTGTCTTCCAGGTTCCAGCTCCTGTCTCCAGACTTCTGCTATAGAGACCCGCACCAGCATTCCATCTGCGGTGTAGCCTGACTCTCCGATCCATTCTGGACTCACCTGTTTCCAGCTACAACAATCACCTGCTTCCAGCCCAGCTTCCAGCAGTGTACAGCTTCTCTTAAAGGGCCGGTGTCCTTTCTGCAGTTTACCACTCTCCACCGGTATTATTATTTCACCGCTCTCAAACAATCACCTGCTTCCAGCCCAGCTTCCAGCAGTGTATAGCTTCTCTTAAAGGGCCGGTGTCCTTTTCTGCAGTTTACCACTCTCCACCGGTATTATTATTTCACCGCTCTCAAACTCCAAACTTCATTATTATTTCATCGCTCTCAAGTTCGTTTATTATTTAACTGGTTCCAGCCAGTATCCACTCCGTACCAAAAACAGTCTGGTTCCAGCCAGTATCCACAGCAGCCGTTTTACCTTCAGCAGCCCAGCCTTTCCTGGAACATCAGCTGGTACGATCCTGGGTTCTCTCCATTGCTACAGTCAGGCCTGGTAAGGACTTTCAACTAGAAGATTATAAGAACTGTCTCACACTACCAGTGCCTGTGGCCCTTGCCACCCTGTAGTACCCAGGAATTGTATTTATCCTCTGTTGACTTTTATGTTTCCTTTTACTGCTGCTGTGTTACGGAGTTTGTCATAATAAACATCATTGACTTTTATCCTGGTTGTCGTGGTCACGCCTTCGGGCAGTTATTCTACATGTTACTTACATGTCTAGGGGTCTGATACAACCTCCCAGGTTCCGTTACATCTCAGCCCCTACAACTGAGGCTGCCTCCCGTCAGCTCAGGCCCTCAGTTGTGACAGTAAGCACTGACCTAATGAATCCAGCCGGAGACCAGGATCAAGCGGCCAGGCCGATGCAAGAACTGGCAGCCCGACTTGAACATCAGGAGGCTGCACAGGGCCACATCATCCGCTGTCTCCAGGATCTCTCTACACGGCTGGATGGGATTCAAACGACCCTCCGTGGACCTGGCACGTCCGGTGCGTCCACTACAGTGACACCAGCTGTAACCCCACCCACCTTACCCATTTCCAGTCCACATCTTCATCTTCCAACGCCAGCAAAATTTGATGGATCTCCAAGGTTCTGCAGGGGATTTCTCAATCAATGTGAAATCCACTTTGAGCTTCTACCTGGCAATTTCTTCAGTGACCGTACCAAAATTGCCTATATCATCTCCCTTCTCAGTGGCTCAGCCCTTGACTGGGCATCACCTTTATGGGAGAAGTCTGATCCCCTGCTATCCTCCTATACTGACTTTGTAGCTACATTCAGGCGCATCTTCGACGAGCCAGGCCGGATAACATCTGCTTCATCTGAGATTCTCCGTTTACGCCAGGGAACACGTACTGTGGGACAGTATCTTATACAGTTTAAAATCCTGGCATCCGAACTGGCATGGAACGACGAGGCCCTGTATGCTGCATTCTGGCATGGCTTATCAGAACGCATCAAGGATGAGTTAGCTACCAGAGACTTGCCCTCTAAGTTGGATGAGCTAATTTCTCTTTGCACGAAGGTTGATCTACGTTTCAGAGAGAGAGCAACCGAGCGAGGAAGATCATCTACTCCTAAATCTTCTGCTCCTCCTCCTCGTCAACCATCTCTATCCAAGGATGAGCCTATGCAAATTAGTCGTTCCCGTCTATCTCCCGCTGAGCGCCGAAGACGTCTCTCTGAGTCTCTCTGTCTCTACTGTGCAGCTCCGTCGCACACTATCAATGCCTGTCCCAAACGTTCGGGAAACTCCAGATCCTAGCTCGCCAAGGAGAGGGCCGGCTAGGAGTAATGATCTCCTCTCCATCTCCTCATGACTGTAACCTCCCAGTGTCGCTCCAAATTGCTCAACGTTACAGGAACGTCATTGCCCTCCTTGATTCCGGAGCAGCTGGGAATTTCATAACCGAAGCTTATGTTAAACGGTGGTCCCTACCCACCGAGAGACTGTCCTCGTCCATCTCTTTGACTGCCGTGGATGGCAGCAAGATTTTTGACGCAGTCATTTCCTTAAGGACTCTTCCAGTTCGTCTGAGAGTGGGAGTTCTTCATTCTGAGTATATTTCTTTTTTAGTGATTCCAAGAGCCACACATCCAGTGGTTTTAGGCCTTCCATGGCTCCGTCTCCACAACCCATCAATTGACTGGACGACTACGCAAATACTGGCATGGGGTCCCTCCTGTGCTGAGACTTGTTTAGCCAAAGTTCTTCCTGTTTGTTCTTCCTTCCCCAGGTCATCTGATGTTCCGCCTCCTCCATATCAAGACTTCACGGACGTGTTCAGTAAAGCCTCTGCTGATATCCTTCCTCCTCATAGAGAATGGGACTGCCCAATCGACCTCATTCCAGGGAAGGTTCCACCGCGAGGCCGAACTTATCCGTTGTCTCTGCCTGAGACACACTCCATGGAAGAGTACATCAAAGAGAACCTGGCGCAGGCTTCTTCTTCGTTAAGAAGAAAGACGGTGGTCTGCGTCCGTGCATCGACTACAGAGGTCTGAACGACATTACCGTCAAGAACCGATACCCTTTACCCCTGATTACCGAGCTCTTTGATAGAGTTAGTGGTGCAACTATTTTCACAAAGCTGGACTTGAGGGGTGCCTACAATCTCATCCGAATCCGTGAGGGTGACGAGTGGAAGACCGCCTTTAACACCCGTGACGGACATTATGAGTACCTCGTCATGCCCTTCGGATTGAGCAACGCTCCAGCAGTCTTCCAGCACTTCGTGAATGAGATTTTCAGGGACATCTTGTACCGCCATGTCGTGGTTTATCTAGACGACATCCTCATCTTTGCTAATAATCTCGAAGATCATCGTTTCTGGGTAAAAGAGGTTCTTTCCCGTCTCCGTGTCAATCACCTCTATTGTAAATTGGAGAAGTGTGTGTTTGAAGTTAAAACCATTCCGTTTCTAGGTTACATTGTGTCCGGTTCCGGACTAGAGATGGATCCTGAGAAACTCCAAGCAATCCAGAATTGGCCTATACCCTTAAGCCTCAAAGGGGTCCAGAGGTTCTTAGGGTTCGCCAATTATTATAGAAAATTTATACGAGACTTTTCCACCATTGTGGCGCCTATCACTGCATTAACCAAGAAAGGTGCTAATCCGTCCAAGTGGTCCGAGGAAGCTACACAGGCCTTTCACCTTCTGAAGCAACGGTTCATCTCTGCACCAGTTCTGAAACAGCCCGACACCGACTCTCCTTTTATCTTAGAGGTAGATGCCTCCTCCGTTGGAGTAGGAGCAGTGTTATCCCAGAGGGCTAAAGATGGACATCTACATCCTTGCAGTTTCTTCTCCCGGAAATTCTCCCCAGCTGAGCGCAACTATGCCATTGGCGATCAGGAGTTGCTAGCCATCAAGCTCGCTCTGGAGGAGTGGAGATACCTGTTGGAGGGAGCTTCCCACTCAATCACCATACTTACCGACCACAAAAATCTTTTATATCTCAAAGGCGCACAATGTCTGAATCCTCGTCAGGCCAGATGGGCACTTTTCTTCTCTAGGTTTGACTTTAAACTCCAGTTCTGTCCGGGTTCTCAGAATCGTAAGGCCGATGCCCTTTCCCGCTCATGGGAGCAAGAAAATGAGTCCGAGTCTGCAGACAAGCATCCTATTATTAATCCGTTGGCATTCTCCACGGTAGGGATGGACTCTACGCCTCCACCAGGGAAAAGTTTTGTTAAGCCAGTTCTAAGGAAGAAGCTCATGCATTGGGCCCATGCTTCCCGTTTTGCTGGACATACAGGCATTCAGAAAACCCTTGAATTTATTTCTAGGTCCTACTGGTGGCCAACTCTGAAGAAGGATGTTATGGAATTTATTGCCTCCTGCCCAAAGTGTGCCCAACACAAAGTCTCCCGCCAGTCGCCTGCGGGGCAACTGGTTCCATTATCTGTTCCCCGTCGACCTTGGACCCATTTGTCGATGGACTTTGTTTCCGATCTACCTATCTGCAACAAGTTTAATACCATCTGGGTGGTAGTTGACCGGTTCACCAAGATGGCACATTTCATCCCTCTCACCGGTCTTCCGTCAGCTTCCAAGTTGGCTCAAGTGTTTATACAAGAGATCTTCCGACTTCACGGTCTTCCTGAAGAGATCATCTCGGATCGTGGAGTACAATTTGTAGCCAAATTTTGGCGAAGTTTGTGTCAAGCCCTCCAAGTCAAGTTAAAGTTTTCCACGGCTTACCATCCTCAGACCAATGGTCAAACCGAGAGGGTGAATCAGGACTTGGAGGCCTTCCTCCGTATATATGTGTCTTCCTCTCAAGATGACTGGGTTCAACTCCTTCCTTGGGCCGAGTTCAGCCACAACAATCAATACCATTCCTCATCTTCTTCTACACCATTCTTCATTAATTATGGATTCCACCCTAAAGTCCCAGAATTCCAACCGCTACCCGCAACTTCTGTTCCAGCAGTGGATGTCACCTTGCGTCAGTTTTCAAATAACTGGAGGAACGTCCGCGCAGCCCTGCTTAAAGCCTCATTCAGGTATAAGAAGTTTGCCGATAGGAAGCGTAGAGCGGTTCCAGCTCTCAAGGTGGGTGATCGTGTGTGGCTGTCCACGAAGAATTTGAGGTTGAGAGTTCCCAGCATGAAATTTGCACCTCGCTACATCGGACCCTTCAAGATTGAACAAGTCATCAATCCTGTTGCCTACAGGTTACAGTTACCATCCTTCTTGAAAATACCCAGGACATTTCATGTTTCTTTGTTGAAACCGCTGATCCTGAATCAGTTTCATTCCGCACTTCCTCCAGCTCCCAAAGTTCAGACTCAACGGGGAGTCGAGTACGAGGTGGCCAAGATTTTGGACTCACGTTTCCGTTACGGTCAGTTACAATACCTCATTGACTGGAAGGGCTATGGTCCTGAAGAACGCTCTTGGACCAATGCCTCAGACGTCCATGCTCCTGCCTTGGTCCGAAATTTCCACGCAAAGTTTCCTTTAAAGCCTAAGAAGTGTCCTGGGGCCACTCCTAAAGGGGGGGGTGCTGTCACGATCCGGGTATCTGGACGCCATTACTTACCCTTCAGATGCCTCCTAAGGCTGGCTCAGCGTTCCAGGACCGGATCCCGCTGTTCCTGAGTTTCCACATGCAGAATGTCAGAGTGATGATTTCATCAGCCGCGGCCTCCGCTGTGCCCGCGTGGTTAAATGTGCGCTTGTCAGTCTGGCGTCTCCTGTCTCCTGTGGCCGGCGTCGCCATTACTGTTTCAATTCTCACATGGATTACAAACCAAACTTCCCTCCAAGTGTCTGCATGGGCGCAGCCATCTTGGATTTTGTCATCTGAGCATTTCCACCAATCTGCTGTCTGTATTGTTGATTTGCATAATTGCCTAGCCAACCCCTTCCTTGCTGCAGGTATAAGTAAGCTGTGCCTGAGCAAGGAAGGCGTCAGTGCTTTGGTTGTCTAACCTAGTTCCAGTTTGTCTCTCTCCTGTGGTTGTCTTCCAGGTTCCAGCTCCTGTCTCCAGACTTCTGCTATAGAGACCCGCACCAGCATTCCATCTGCGGTGTAGCCTGACTCTCCGATCCATTCTGGACTCACCTGTTTCCAGCTACAACAATCACCTGCTTCCAGCCCAGCTTCCAGCAGTGTACAGCTTCTCTTAAAGGGCCGGTGTCCTTTCTGCAGTTTACCACTCTCCACCGGTATTATTATTTCACCGCTCTCAAACAATCACCTGCTTCCAGCCCAGCTTCCAGCAGTGTATAGCTTCTCTTAAAGGGCCGGTGTCCTTTTCTGCAGTTTACCACTCTCCACCGGTATTATTATTTCACCGCTCTCAAACTCCAAACTTCATTATTATTTCATCGCTCTCAAGTTCGTTTATTATTTAACTGGTTCCAGCCAGTATCCACTCCGTACCAACAACAGTCTGGTTCCAGCCAGTATCCACAGCAGCCGTTTTACCTTCAGCAGCCCAGCCTTTCCTGGAACATCAGCTGGTACGATCCTGGGTTCTCTCCATTGCTACAGTCAGGCCTGGTAAGGACTTTCAACTAGAAGATTATAAGAACTGTCTCACACTACCAGTGCCTGTGGCCCTTGCCACCCTGTAGTACCCAGGAATTGTATTTATCCTCTGTTGACTTTTATGTTTCCTTTTACTGCTGCTGTGTTACGGAGTTTGTCATAATAAACATCATTGACTTTTATCCTGGTTGTCGTGGTCACGCCTTCGGGCAGTTATTCTACATGTTACTTACATGTCTAGGGGTCTGATACAACCTCCCAGGTTCCGTTACATCTCAGCCCCTACAACTGAGGCTGCCTCCCGTCAGCTCAGGCCCTCAGTTGTGACAGGGGTTTAACATAGTTTTTTTTTTTTTTAACATAGTATCTGAGGTTGAAAAAAGACAATTGTCCATCGAGTTCAACCTATTTGTGGTGTCCTATGCATGATGATTTGACTAAAATTTCTAACTGATGCTGCTGTCAGCCATTGCATTTTATCCCTATTTATAGTAACTATAATGCATGACTATGCACCATACCCCTGGATATCCTTATCCAATAGGAATTTATCTAACCCATTCTTAAAGGTGTTGACAGATTCCGCCATTACAACTCCCTCGGGCAGGGAATTCCAAACACGAATTGTCCTTACCGTGAAAAAGCCTTTACGCCGTATTGTGCGGAATCTCCTCTCCTCTAACCTGAGCGAGTGTCCACGAGTCCTCTGTGTTAATCTAACCAAAAACAGGTCCCGCGCAAGCTCTGTGTATTGTCCCCTTATATATTTGTACATGTTGATCATATCCCCTCTTAGTCTCCGCTTTTCCAATGTAAACATGCCTAGTCTTTCAAGCCTTTCCTTGTATTCCATCGTCTCCATGCCCTTAATTAGTTTGGTCGCCCTCCTCTGTACCTTTTCAAGCTCCAGGATATCCTTTTTGTAGTACGGTGCCCAGAATTGTACACAGTATTCAAGGTGTGGCCTCACTAGTGATTTATATAACGGGAGTATAATACTCTCGTCCCTAGCATCAATACCCCGTTTTATGCATGCTAATATCTTATTAGCCTTCTTTGCTGCAGTCCTACTTTGGGTACTACTGCTTAGCTTGCTATCTATGAGGACACCTAAGTCCTTTTCCAGTACAGAATCCCCTAATTTTACCCCATTTAGTAGGTAGGTGTAATTTTTGTTCTTGTTACCACAGTGCATTACCTTACACTTGTCTGTGTTGAAGCGCATTCTCCATTTGGCTGCCCATGCTTCTAATTTAACTAAGTCGTTCTGAAGAGACTCGGCATCCTCCTCTGTATTTATAGCCTTACACAATTTGGTATCATCTGCAAAAATTGACACCATGCTCTCTAGACCTTCTGTTAGGTCGTTAATAAAAATATTGAACAATAGCGGTCCTAATACTGAGCCTTGCGGCACACCACTTAGCACTTCAGTCCAAGTTGAAAAAGATCCATTAACCACAATGCGCTGCTTCCTATTATCTAACCAGTTTTTGACCCAAGTGCATATTGTACTTCCTAGCCCTGATTCTTGTAGCTTGTAGATAAGTCTCATGTGTGGTACAGTATCGAACGCTTTGGCAAAGTCTAAAAAGATTACATCCACGTCTTTACCCTGATCTAGGTTTGCGCTTACTGTTTCATAAAAGCCAAGTAGGTTGAAACTATAAGAGACTTTAGTAATTAATCCTTGATAAGAGACTACAATTTTGGGAATTCCCAAACCCCTTGCCCCACCCCTCCCCCGCTTCCCCCCCCCCTTTTTTTTTTTGGGGGGGGGGATTTTTGAAATTCTTTTTTTAAAGCAAAAATCCCATCACTTTTTTTTCAGTTTTCTCCTTTATTTTATAAGGCTTGAACTCAAGAACATTAGGAAACATTAGGAAATAAAAAGAACCATCAGTTTACAGTATCCATCTCTCCTTATTGTAAATATGTGTTGAAACTTAACCTGATAGACATTTACATCGATTCCACACATTGTGTAACACATAGGGGTTGAAGTGTTCTTGTAATAGGAACGCACTTTAGATTTGCAACCACTGTTTATGTACAGGTATTGGATAGTAGTGAACACAAAAAGCCTAGGATTGAGCGCGGTACAAAATTTGTTTATAAAACCACTGGACTGATGCAGCACAACACAGCACCACTGCACTGGATTTATACAGCAGCACTGGACTTATTGCAGCACAGGACAGGACACACCACTGTGACTGGCCTGATGTAGCACAAGACACCACCACTGGACTGATGCAGCACAAGACACCACCACTGGACTGATGCAGCACAAGACACCACCACTGGACTGATGCAGCACAAGACACCACCACTGCACTGGATTTATATAGCAGCACTGGACTTATTGCAGCACAGGACAGGACACACTACTGTGACTGGCCTGATGTAGCACAAGACACCACCACTGGACTGATGCAGCACAAGACACCACCACTGGACTGATGCAGCACAAGACACCACCACTGCACTGGATTTATACAGCAGCACTGGACTTCTTGCAGCACAGGACAGGACACACCACTGTGACTGGCCTGATGTAGCACAAGACACCACCACTGGACTGATGCAGCACAAGACACCACCACTGGACTGATGCAGCACAAGACAGCACTGGAATGACACATAAGAGCAGGTCGCCACACCACTTTCCCGCACAGACTGACACTGAGGAGAGAGACTCATCCTCTCGCTACACTCTCCGGGACTGGAGTGAAAATGGCAGCGATGCGTGGCTCCTTATATGGAATCCAAAACCCGCGAGAATCCGACGTTTTGCTTTGCTCTGGTTTCCGAGTCTGGCGGGAAGTCCCAGAGCTGGACTCTGATCCAGGCCGGGACATTATGTTCAGGGGGTTCGGTTCTCAGAGAACCAAACCCGCTCATCTCTAGAAAAAATATATATAAAAAAAGAAGTCTATGGGACAGAGTTGCACATATCTGTTATACGGATAGATCTAGAGTCATTTTCCCACAGTACATGATCTGGAGTCAAGTGTATGCATCAATGAGCAATAGAGTATAGAACTAAATCTCATTTCCACTTATAACTGGAAAGACGTAAGAGGTGGTAAAGGGCTATTCACATGTAGACAAGGGCATGTTGTATGAATGCTGGTTAAACTGTGGTCTTTGCAGAGTTGTCTGAATGCAGAGACCCACCTGTTTTCTGATTAATCTCTTGCCCCAAGGTGGTGCAAGCTTGTGCAAGTGCACACTGATAATGCTGATGACTATGAAACTAGGGGCACATTTACTAAGCAGTGATAAGAGCAGAGAAGTGAGCCAGTGGAGAAATTGCCCCATCAACCATTCAGCAGCTCTGTATAATTTTATAGTATGCAAATTATAGATGTTACTTAAGTGCTGATTGGTTGCCATGGGCACTTCTCCAGTGGCTCACTTCTCCGCTCTTATCACTGTTTAGTAAATGTTCCCCTAAGTGTATGATTACACACTAGCACACTGGTGAATATCTGCATTTAGGGGGTCATTCTAAGTTGATCGCTAGCTGCTGTTGTTCGCAACGCAGCGATCAGGCTAAAAATCAGCAATTTTGCACATGCGTATGCATCGCGATGCGCACGCGCCTAGTACGGGTACAAAGTCCGTTGTGGTTTTGCACATGTTCTAGTCAAGCTTTTACTTGCACGGCCAAATGCAGGAAGATTGACATGAAGTGGGCGTTTCTGGGTGTCAACCGACCGTTTTCAGGGAGTGCTTAGAAAAACGCAGGCATGTCGGGGAAAACGCAGGTGTGGCTGGGCGAACGCTGGGCGGGTGTGTGACGTCAAAAGCCGTCCCTCCATCGTTAGAATCAACACACACAAAGAGTAAATACAGGGCTGGTCTTGTTTTGCACAAAATGATTTTGCAGGCACTCTGCTGCACAAGCGTTTGCACTTCTGCAAAGCGAAAATACACTCCCCGGTGGGCGGCGACAATGCGTTTGCACAGCTGCTAATAGTAGCTAGCGAGCGATCAACTCGGAATGGCCCCTTAGTTCTGTGTATTCATTGCGTGTCCAATTCGACCGACTTGCATGCTACTATGAAAATTGGCCCTTGTATTTTAATAATATTATACAAGCAGTTACAGTGCTAGGAGCCACTATCCCTGAGGATCTTCCCTAGGGAGCTTGTGAGATGTGTATGCATTTTTGGGAACAATGTTGAGTGTAATGTGCAATGATACACAGTATACTGTAAGTAATAAGTACAGCAATTGCCAGTAATAGTAATTTCCATTAATCTGTTCTTGCAGTCAAGCTCCGAAAAGGTAGTAGCCCTTAACCTGGCCATGCAGGTATCAGCAGTAGGAGCCAGGAGAGGGCCCCTTCTCTGTGCTGGCCTGGGACTCCAGTCACGTAATTTCCCCTGGTGGTGGCTATGATGGGGGGTGTAAGGAAAGGACTAGCCAAACACCTCAGCACTAGTTTTTTTTGCTAATCGTGACTAATACTACATGTGGGAATTTGATTGCCAATTTCAGAAGCTGTTGCCCTTTTTATTTTTTAGAAACAGTCCCTACTTGCAGAGCCTCTTCTGCAATGTGTGTGCCTACACTAGGCCCCTCTGTTGCACGGTTTTGAGCTGAAATACAAGTAAAAAGCTAAAAGAAAAAGGAAAAAAAGAGGTGTTTGTGTGCCAGGCCTCACTGCTGCTAAAGTTCTACGGAAACCAAATCTTTCTGTGGCTTCTAATCATAGCTTTAGGCCCAATAAAATGCCTCTCTTCCAGTTTCCTGCATACTGTATATGTCACAGGATCTTTACATGGACTTTGGGCATCTGAGCTGCATGTTGTGTACTGTATGTGGTCTATGTATTTTAAGATGTCCAGGTTCTCACCCTGGGATGTAGTGAAAAGGTTTATAATAACAATGTTAACAGTTACGATGTCACATTGTTAACAGACAAGTTGATAGTCTCAGAAGGTTGACAGGTGAAATGTCAACATTGTCAGAATGTCGACATTAGGTTTAGGCTGCAGGGGGGAGAGGTTAGATTTAGGCACTAGAGGGAGGATTACGGATAGCGAAGAGGATCACTGCTCTGACCCCGGATGGGATCTGGAAGACTCTGCTGCAGCCCCCAGAAGAAGGAAGGATAAGTCACCTCTGGGCCACCAAGACGAAATGTCAACATTCTAAAATATCGACATTTCATCACTGTCTACATGATGAATGTAAATATAGTTAACGTCAACATTATGACCATGTTGACATTCTCATGTTGACATGATGAATGTCAACAGTGTGACTGTTGATATTTCATAGTTGCCATCCGCTGCAAAATATAAAATTACATCCATTTGCTAAAGGATTTGTGGTCCTACCGAGTAGAGTAACTAAAGCCCCCGCAGCCACTGCGGAGGCTTGGAGGCACAGGGCTGCAGGGGTGCTGCCGCTGATTCAGTGCAGATTCCCATGCGGACTGGCCGTCCACATGTCAATCTGCTAAGTGTCCCTCCCAAAATGGCCACCGCCATTTTGGAGACAGATGCTAGAGTTCATACTTGACCTATAGCGTCTGACAGAGCCAGGAAGTGACGGGAGCGCATAGAGATGGGTAGCGCTGGCAGCAGCCTTATGCCGTTGACAACGAGCATGACACCGCCAGCATGAAAACCCCTGGCAACGAGCATTACACATCCCTGGCAATGAGCATGACACCCAGTTCATGAAAACCAAGAGCATGAAACCCCTGGCAATGAGCAGGTAATTTAAAAGTAATTAGAAGCCTTACTGTGGGGCATAATGTGTAATGGGCATTGCGGTGGGTGGCATAATGTATCACGGACATTGTGGTGTGTGGCATAATGTTTCACAGGCATTGTGGTGTGTGGCATACTGTATCATGGGCATTGTGGTATGTAGTATAATGTCTCGGGGGCATTATGGTGTGTGGCATAATGCATTATAGTGTGTGGCATAATGAATCATGAGCATTACGGTGGGTGGCATATTGTGTAAAGGGCATTACGGTGTGTGGCATAATGTTTAAGGGCCATTGCAATGTGTGGCATAATGTGTAAAGAGGCATTACTGTAAGGAGGAAAAATGACAAATAATGTAAGGGGCATGAATCAGGATTATTTTTTTCCTGTGGCGGCCAATGTCTGGTCGTGCACGTTGCAAAACAGGGGTATAAGGTATTCTTTTCCTGCTATGCACCGCCCATTGCAGTGAGGCCACGCCTATTTTAGTGAGGCAACGCCCCCACTTTTCTGATCGCAATTGGGGGGCGCAAGAAAAATGCTTGGTGAAGAGAAAAAATTCTAGTTACGCCACTGGTCCTACCCTTTGCTCCCTTTCTGTCTACCTGGTGTTCATGTTTGGCTCTTTAAAAAATGTCTATAATTTTACCTTTCTTGATATCCATCACTACTTTCCTCTATGAAGGGCTTTGATGCCACAAGACATGCATCTAGTAGTGTCTTTGTATTCTGATATGCCCTCCATGCTGCTACAGCATGCCCTATGCGTATGCCTCCTGTCCCTTTCTTTTCCTTGACATGGCTGAGTTGGCTCCTTAAAAGTTATAATAGTTTCCTGTGGCCTAATGTTCATGAGTCAGAATCTTTGCTAATGCTGCTACTAGAGCAATCATGCCTCCTTGATAAGCTTTTTCTATCCCTACCCGCTTCCTACCTTACTTTATCAGGAAATGTGTCCCTCCTCCCCAGCCAGCGCCACTTTCCCAGTGATATTTCAGAAGATGACTCTGGCCACTAGAGAGCAAAGATTCTGGTACGGTGCCATAGTCTTTGCTTTCTATGCTCTGAGCCATCTTCCTGGAGAGAAAATAAGATGACGTCGCCGATGCCAGCAAAAGTATTCTGAGGGGGTATTAGAGCGGGCCACCTCCGAGACCCTCCAGCAGCCCTGGCCCAGATCATTTGTGCCAGCTCCCTCCCCCCCGACCCCCTTGCCAATGCCACTGTTGGGAGGTAGCTCTATGTCTATGGGGCTGATGTATTATTAATCACCATTCTGTACTGTATAAATGTTGCATAACATTTTTTCTGCATTTTACGTTACAGCATTTACAATGTTTTCCAAAATTAATTTTTTTAAAAATGTAAATTTTAAAAAATATATCATTTTTTTTTGTATCTTTCAAAACACACCATCATAATTTGAGAATATGAGCCTTCAAAACTTTGAGCAGATTTTTAAAAATGGGGATCAGAGCCTTAACTAGAGTTTGGTGCCCTGTGCAAGAAAGAATTTGTCGTCCCCCCTTCCCCCCATATTCAAAATAGGGGTAGCATGCCACAAAAATATAGGGGTGTGGCTTCATGGGGGAGGGGCATGGCAACAGAATAACAACAACTTGGTGCAAGAGTTGCCATTACTGCCTTACAGCCGTGAGGTAATGGGTTCAATTCCCACGCTGGACCTTACTGTGTGGAGTTTGTACATTCCCCCCATGCTTGCGTGAGTTTCCTCCGGGTATTCAGTTTCCTCCCACAATCCAAAAATATACTGCTCGGTTAATTGGCTTCAAAAAAAAAAAAAAAAAAAAACATTGTGTGTGTGTGTGCGTGCGTGCGTGCGTGCGTGCGTGCGTGTGTGTACGTACATGTGGGGGAATATAGAGTGCAAAGTAAACTCCACTGGGGCAGGGACTGATGTAAATGGCCAAATATTCTCTGTAAAGCGCTGCGGAATATGTGTGCGCTATATAAATAACTGGTAATAAATAATAGGTCCAATTTAGTGGTGCCAAACACGTTGTCTCTACTTTTATTGACATTGCTTCTAATCAGCAGCCATGAGGAACAAGGAAGCTATGGGGTATAAAGGGGCGAGAAGGGGAGAAGTGGAAGAATAAGGGGGAGGCAGGCGAGGGTGCAGGGCAAGCGGAAATTTACCACAATATTTGAGTGGGATTTCCCAGTGGCTTGAATAACTTTGGAAGTCACTGGTTTAATGTTCTGCTTAAAGGGGGAAACTTGATTGCATGTAATACACTATACTAATTTATTCTAATATTTGGAATGTAAATCTAACAACTGAGATATCTTTGAGTGATAGAATTGATAACTGACAAATAGTGTTATTTTTACATTTATTTTGCCAACCCATGTACAGAAGTGCTAATGCTGCTACTAGAGCAATCATGCCTCCTTGATAAGCTTTTTCTATCCCTACCTGCTTCCTACCTTACTTTATCAGGAAATGTGTCCCTCCTCCCCGGCCAGTGCCACTTTCCCAGTGATATTTCAGAAGATGACGCTGACCACTAGAGAGCAAAGGGTCTGGCACGGTGCCATAGTCTTTGCTTTCTATGCGCTGCGCCATCTTCCTGAAGATAAAAAAAGATGACGTCGCCGATGCCAGCAAAAGTATACTGAGGGGGTATTAGAGCGGGCCCCCTCCGAGACCCTCCAGCAGCCCGGGTGCAGGTCATTTGTGCCAGCTCCCCCGTCACCAAACCCACTTCCCAATGCCACTGTTAGGAGGTAGCTCTGGCTATGGGGCTGATGTATTATTAATCACCATTCTGTACTATATAAATGTCGCATAACGGCCCTCATTCCGAGTTGATCGCTCGCAAGGCGATTTTAGCAGAGTTACACACGCTAAGCCGCCGCCTACTGGGAGTGAATCTTAGCTTCTTAAAATTGCGACCGATGTATTCGCAATATTGCGATTACTAACTACTTAGCAGTTTCAGAGTAGCTTCAGACTTACTCTGCCTGTGCGATCAGTTCAGTGCTTGTCGTTCCTGTTTTGACGTCACAAACACACCCAGCGTTCGCCCAGACACTCCCCCGTTTCCCCGGCCACTCCTGCGTTTTTTCCGGAAACGGTAGCGTTTTTTCCCGCACGCCCATAAAACGGCCTGTTTCCGCCCTGTAACACCCATTTCCTGTCAATCACATTACGATCGCCGGAGCGATGAAAAAGCCGTGAGTAAAAATACTATCTCCATTGTAAAATTACTTGGCGCAGTCGCAGTGCGAATATTGCGCATGCGTACTAAGCGGAATTTCACTGCGATGCGATGAAAAATACCGAGCGATCAACTCGGAATGAGGGCCAACATTTTTTCCCCACAATATGTATCACGTAAACCTATATTGCAAAGCTGTTAAAAATCTAATGTCCCTCCTTAAAAAAAAAAAAATATTGTATCCTTCATGTGTAAAGTATTTGCTAACAACCCTTTCAAAACACACCATTAAAATTTGAGAATATGAGCCTTCAAAACTTGGTCAAAATTATAGCACCAAGATGACGTAAAAAATGTACTGTGCAAATGTTGATACAGTTGACATTTAATGCATTGCAAAGGATTTCAATGGTTCCGGGAATGTTTTGCGATATGAAAACTTTAGATTGTGATAAAAAAAACTTAAAATTAGATAAAAATCTGAAATAACCCTTGTTACATCTGAAGATACTTATATTCTGTGAAAAACATGTGGAAAAGACTTATCGTGCAGCATTATCGCAAAAATGATGTATAAACATCGGCCCCTATAGCAGACTGCGAGTGGATAAAGGAATGCTCACTGATCTGATTCTTCTCCGAGGGCTGCAGTTGAATGAGATTAGAGGTATACTAGGGATTGCTGCTCCTGCTACTAGCCAGTAGGGATAGCCATCAGTGGATAACCTTGATGGTGTAAAACTATCTGCAATGGAACTATCAATGGTTTCACCCACCGATGATCACCTATGCTTTACAATGCATTGTTGGCTGTGGGCCAATGAGTGCCTAGGGTGGAGCTTTGCGGGAGTGTCGGGGGGGGGGGGGGGGGGGTGCTAATCTCAGTGTCCCGACACCTTGGGTAAAACAAATAACTTTGCTGTTTGAGCATCATCGGTGGGAAACCATCTAGTTCTCCCCCATCAATGGTAAAACTATTCTACAGCAGCCTTAGGCCATTGATAATTTTGAATCATCGATGGTTGATGACCATCCCTATTAACCAGCTCCTCCTGTGGAGCTGGAGTAAACTCTTGAGCTACAGGATCCCTAGTTGCCAGTGTGTTTGCAGAGGGTAGAAAAGTGGCATAACTCGGTCAAATGGCGTAACTATCACAGGTGTAGAGAGTGCAGCTACTATGGGGCTCAAAGCTGAGAGGAGCCATGTGTTATATACATTTTTCACCATCAGGTGGTAAATAGGGGTCCTTCCAAACTTTTGCCTTGGGACCTGTAATATATGTAGGTATGCCCCTGGACCTGTTCACATCACCGTGATAAAATGAACTGGAGGACATTATAATGTTACATAAACCGGGACATTGTTTGTAATGTGGAAAAAGTGGAGTCACTATATTGTGGCATAATACCACTGGGGACACGTTATGTCATAATGTGAGTTGGGGGTACAGTGTTGCATAATGTGTACTGATAGCCCTACAATGTGACACCTAATGTGAACTAGAGCACTACTATTGATCATGCTGACGATGTTGGGACAATTTGCTCCATGCTGTTTGTCTCAGCTGTTCCATATGAAATGGACCTTCTATGGATTGCATCTGGAAATAGGTAATGTTTCTTTGTTGGGGTTGGGGTGTTCCCACTACAGGCCCTTACCAGGGAACGTAAGTAGTGGGACTGGAATGAAAGGTTAGTAGCAGAAATGGGTGTGTTGGAGCATTATGGGCTGTAGCTCCCCCTTCTTGTAGAGACTAAACTACCATCCCTTATATTCCTTCATGCGTAAGCAGACCTTCACTTACACAAGGGATTCCTCAATGCACACTAACAGTCCAGGTTTTAAGGATATCCATACATGAACACAGGTGACTTAATTAGTACCTCAGTAATTTTTGATTTAACCATCTGTGCACAAACTTGGTTATCACACACCATAAAAATTTAGGATTATATTTACTAAAGTGCCGTTTTTTTTAGAAATGGAGAACAGAGCCGTACCTAGGCAGTTTAGTGCGCTGTGACAGAAAAAAATGATGCCCCATATTCAATATAGGCACAGAATAGTACCAATTCACATTACACCAGACAGTAGTGTCCATTAGTCACATTACACTGTACTGTAGTGCACCTTATGCCACACACAGTAGTACTCCTTATACACCTTATGCTACACAGTAGAGCCCTTATACACATTATGCTAGAGAGTAGAACCACTTATACACGTTAAGCCACACAGTAGTAGAGATGTGCACCGGACATTTTTCGTGTTTTGTGTTTGGTTTTGGATTCGGTTCCGCAGCCGTGTTTTGGATTCGGACGCGTTTTGGCAAAACCTCCCTGAAAATTTTTTGTCGGATTCGTGTGTGTTTTGGATTCGGGTGTTTTTTTTCAAAAACAGCTTAAATCATAGAATTTGGTGGTCATTTTGATCCCATAGTATTATTAACCTCAATAACCATAATTTCCACTAATTTCCAGTCTATTCTGAACACCTCACACCTCACAATATTATTTTTAGTACTAAAATTTGCACCGAGGGCGCTGGATGACTAAGCTAAGCGACCCAAGTGGCCGGCACAAACACCTGGCCCATCTAGGAGTGGCACTGCAGTGTCAGACAGGATGGCACTTAAAAAAAATTGTCCCCAAACATCACATGATGCAAAGATAAATTAAAGAAAAAAGAGGTGCAAGATGGAATTGTCCTTGGGCCCTCCCACCCTTATGTTGTATAAACAGGACATGCACACATTAACAAACCCATCATTTCAGCCACAGGGTCTGCCACACGACTGTGACTGAAATGACTGGTTGGTTTGGGCCCCCACTAAAAAAGAAGCAATCAATCTCTCCTTGCACAAACTGGCTCTACAGAGGCAAGATGTCCACCTCCTCCTCATTGTCCGATTCCTCACCCCTTTCACTGTGTACATCTCCCTCCTCACAGATTATTAATTCGTCCCCACTGGAATCCACCATCTCAGGTCCCTGTGTACTTTCTGGAGGCAATTGCTGGTGAATGTCCCCATGGAGGAATTGATTATAATTCATTTTGATGAACATCATCTTCTCCACATTTTCTGGAAGTAACCTCGTACGCCGATTGCTGACAAAGTGAGCGGCTGCACTAAACACTCTTTCGGTGTACACACTGGAGGGGGGGCAACTTAGGTAAAATAAAGCCAGTTTGTGCAAGGGCCTCCAAATTGCCTCTTTTTCCTGCCAGTATACGTACGGACTGTCTGACGTGCCTACTTGGATGCGGTCACTCATATAATCCTCCACCATTCTTTCAATGGTGACAGAATCATATGCAGTGACAGTTGACGACATGTCAGTAATCGTTGGAAGGTCCTTCAGTCCGGACCAGATGTCAGCACTCGCTCCAGACTGCCCTGCATCACCGCCAGCGGGTGGGCTCGGAATTCTTAGCCTTTTCCTCGCAGCCCCAGTTGCGGGAGAATGTGAAGGAGGAGCTGTTGACGGGTCACGTTCCACTTGACTTGACAAGTGTCTCACCAGCAGGTCTTTGCACCTCTGCAGACTTGTGTCTGCCGGTAAGAGAGATACAACGTAGGATTTAAACCTAGTATCGAGCACGGTGGCCAAAATGTAGTGCTCTGATTTGATTTCAACAGATTGACCACCCGTGAATCCTGGTTAAGCGAAGGAAGGTCTCCATCCACAAGTCCCACATGCCTAGCGGAATCGCTCCGTTTTAGCTCCTCCTTCAATCTCTCCAGCTTCTTCTGCAAAAGCCTGATGAGGGGAATGACCTGGCAGTGTCTGAACTGACTTCACGTGTGGCAAGTTCAAAGGGTTGCAGAACCTTGCACAACATTGAAATCATTCTCCACTGTGCTTGAGTCAGGTGCATTCCCCCTCCTTTGCCTATATCGTAGGCAGATGTATAGGCTTGAATGGCCTTTTGCTGCTCCTCCATCCTCTGAAGCATATAGAGGGTTGAATTCCACCTCGTTACCACCTCTTGCTTCAGATGATGGCGGGGCAGGTTCAGGAGTGTTTGCTGGTGCTCCAGTCTTCGGCACGCGGTGGCTGAATGCCAAAAGTGGCCCACAATTCTTCGGGCCACCGACAGCATCTCTTGCACGCCCCTGTAATTTTTTTAAAAATTCTGCACCACCAAATTCAATGTATGTGCAAAACATGGGACGTGCTGGAATTTGCCCACATGTAATGCATGCACAATATTGGTGGCGTTGTCCGATGTCACAAAACCTCAGGAGAGTCCAATTGGGGTAAGCCATTCTGCGATGATGTTCCTCAGTTTTCGTAAGAGGTTGTCAGGTGTGTGCCTCTTATGGAAAGCGGTAATACAAAGCGTAGCCTACCTAGGAACGAGTCGGCGTTTGCAAGATGCTGCTACTGGTGCCGCCGCTGCTGTTCTTGCTCATCTACCCAGTGGGCTGTCACAGTCATATAGTCCTGAGTCTGCCCTGTTCCACTTGTCCACATGTCCGTGGTTAAGTGGACATTGGGTACAACTGCATTTGTTAGGACACTGGTGACTCTTTTTCTGAGGTCTGTGTACATTCTCGGTATTGCCTGCCTAGAGAAATGGAACCTAGATGTCTAAGGAGGAAATTGACACTGAGGGAGTTGGTGGTGTGGTTTGCAGGAGCTTGGTTACAAGAGGAAGGGATTTAGTTGTCAGTGGACTGCTTCTGCTGTAACCCAAAGTTTTTGAACTTGCCAATGACTTCTGATGAATGCGTTCCAGGTGACGTATAAGGGAGGATGATCCTAGGTGGTTAACGTCCTTACCCCTACTTATTACAGCTTGACAAAGGCAACACACGGCTTGACACCTGTTGTCCGCATTTCTGTTAAAATAATTCCACACCGAAGAGGTGGTTTTTTTGGTAATTTGACCAGGCATGTCAATGGCCATATTCGTACCACAGACAACAGGTGTCTCCCCGGGTGCCTGACTTAAACAAACCACCTCACCATCAGAATCCTCCTTGTCAATTTCCTCCTCCGTGCCAGCAACACCCATATCCTCATCCTGGTGTACTTCAACAGTGACATCTTCAATTTGACTATCAGGAACTGGACTGCGGGTGCTCCTTCCAGCACTTGCAGGGGGCGTGCAAATGGTGGAAGGTGCCACCTCTTCCCGTCCAGTCCAGTGTCGCAACCGACACAATTGGACTCTCCTTGGGGGATTTGTGATTTAGAAGAACGTACAGTTCTTTGCAGTGCTTTTGCCAGCTTAAGTCTTTTAATTTTTCTAGCGGGAGGATGAGTGCTTCCATCCTCATGTGAAGCTGAACCACTAGCCATGAACATAGGCCAGGGCCTCAGCCATTCCTTGACACTCCGAGTCGTAGATGGCATATTGGCATGTTTACGCTTCTCATCAGACGCTTTTAATTTAGATTTTTGGGTCATTTTACTGAACTTTTGTTTTTTGGATTTTACATGCTCTCTACTATGACATTGGGCATCGGCCTTGGCAGACGACGTTGATGGCATTTCATCGTCTCGGCCATGACTAGTGGCAGCAGCTTCAGCACGAGGTGGAAGTGGATATTGATCTTTCCCTATTTTACCCTCCACATTTTTGATCTCCATTTTTTAATGTGTGGAATTATATGCCAGTAATATATCAATAGCAATGGCCTACTGTACCGTACTGCTATATATATATATATATACTGGTGGTCAGCAAAATTCAGCACTGTCCTCCTACTATATACTGCACACAACTACAATGCAGCACAGATATGGATAGCATACTTGACGACACAGAGGTAGAGCAATAGACTACTTTACTGTACTGCTATATATATACTGGTGGTCAGCAAAATTCTGCACTGTCCTCCTACTATATACTGCGCACAACTACAATGCAGCACAGATATGGATAGTATACTTGACGACACAGAGGTAGAGCAATGGACTACTATACCATACTGCTGTATATATACTGGTGGTCAGCAAAATTCTGCACTGTCCTCCTACTATATACTGCGCACAACTACAATGCAGCACAGATATGGATAGTATACTTGACGACACAGAGGTAGAGTAATGGACTACTATACCGTACTGCTATATATATACTGGTGGTCAGCAAAATTCTGCACTGCCCTCCTACTATATACTGCGCACAACTACAATGCAGCACAGATATGGATAGTATACTTGACGACACAGAGGTAGAGCAATGGACTACTGTACCGTACTGCTATATATATACTGGTGGTCAGCAAAATTCTGCACTGTCCTACTATATACTGCGCACAACTACATTGCAGCACAGATATGGATAGTATACTTGACGACACAGAGGTAGAGCAATGGACTACTGTACCGTACTGCTATATATATACTGGTGGTCAGCAAAATTCTGCACTGTCCTCCTACTATATACTGTGCACAACTACAATCCAGCACAGATATGAATAGTATACTTGACAACACAGAGGTAGAGCAATGGACTACTGTACCGTACTGCTATATATATACTGGTGGTCAGCAAAATTCTGCACTGTCCTACTATATACTGCGCACAACTACAATGCAGCACAGATATGGATAGTATACTTGACGACACAGAGGTAGAGCAATGGACTACTGTACCGTACTGCTATATATATACTGGTGGTCAGCAAAATTCTGCACTGTCCTCCTACTATATACTGCGCACAACTACAATGCAGCACAGATATGGATAGTATACTTGACGACACAGAGGTAGAGCAATGGACTACTGTATCGTACTGCTATATATATACTGGTGGTCAGCAAAATTCTGCACTGTCCTCCTATATACTGCGCACAACTACAATCCAGCACAGATATGGATAGTATACTTGACGACACAGAGGTAGAGCAATGGACTACTGTACCGTACTGCTATATATATACACTGGTGGTCAGCAAAATTCTGCACTGTCCTCCTACTATATACTGCGCACAACTTCAATGCAGCACAGATATGGATAGTATACTTGACGACACAGAGGTAGAGCAGTGGACTACTGTACCGTACTGCTATATATATATATATATATATATATATACATATATATACTGGTGGTCAACAAAATTCTGCACTGTCCTACTATATACTGCGCACAACTACAATGCAGCACAGATATGGAAAATATACTTGACGACACAGAGGTAGAGCAATGGACTACTGTACCGTACTGCTATATATATATATACTGGTGGTCAGTAAAATTCTGCACTGTCCTCCTACTATATACTGCGCACAACTACAATGCAGCACAGATATGGATAGTATTCTTGACGACACAGAGGTAGAGCAATGGACTACTGTACCGTACTGCTATATATATATATATATATACTGGTGGTCAGCAAAATTCTGCACTGTCCTCCTACTATATACTGCGCACAACTACAATGCAGCACAGATATGGATAGTATACTTGACGACACAGGGGTAGAGCAATGGACTACTATACCGTACTGCTCTATATATACTGGTGGTCAGCAAAATTCTGCACTGTCCTCCTAATATATACTGCGCACAACTACAATGCAGCACAGATATGGATAGTATACTTGACGACACAGAGGTAGTGCAATGGACTACTTTATCGTACTGCTATATATATACTGGTGGTCAGCAAAATTCTGCACTGTCCTCCTACTATATACTGTGCACAACTACAATCCAGCACAGATATGAATAGTATACTTGACAACACAGAGGTAGAGCAATGGACTACTGTACCGTACTGCTATATATATATATATATATATATATATATATATATACTGGTGGTCAACAAAATTCTGCACTGTCCTACTATATACTGCGCACAACTACAATGCAGCACAGATATGGAAAATATACTTGACGACACAGAGGTAGAGCAATGGACTACTGTACCGTACTGCTATATATATATATATATATATATATATATATACTGGTGGTCAGCAAAATTCTGCACTGTCCTCCTACTATATACTGCGCACAACTACAATGCAGCACAGATATGGATAGTATACTTGACGACACAGGGGTAGAGCAATGGACTACTATACCGTACTGCTATATATATACTGGTGGTCAGCAAAATTCTGCACTGTCCTCCTACTATATACTGTGCACAACTACAATCCAGCACAGATATGAATAGTATACTTGACAACACAGAGGTAGAGCAATGGACTACTGTACCGTACTGCTATATATATACTGGTGGTCAGCAAAATTCTGCACTGTCCTACTATATACTGCGCACAACTACAATGCAGCACAGATATGGATAGTATACTTGACGACACAGAGGTAGAGCAATGGACTACTGTACCGTACTGCTATATATATACTGGTGGTCAGCAAAATTCTGCACTGTCCTCCTACTATATACTGCGCACAACTACAATGCAGCACAGATATGGATAGTATACTTGACGACACAGAGGTAGAGCAATGGACTACTGTATCGTACTGCTATATATATACTGGTGGTCAGCAAAATTCTGCACTGTCCTCCTATATACTGCGCACAACTACAATCCAGCACAGATATGGATAGTATACTTGACGACACAGAGGTAGAGCAATGGACTACTGTACCGTACTGCTATATATATACACTGGTGGTCTGCAAAATTCTGCACTGTCCTCCTACTATATACTGCGCACAACTTCAATGCAGCAAAGATATGGATAGTATACTTGACGACACAGAGGTAGAGCAATGGACTACTGTACCGTACTGCTATATATATATATATATATATATATACTGGTGGTCAGCAAAATTCTGCACTGTCCTCCTACAATATACTGCGCACAACTACAATGCAGCACAGATATGGATAGTATTCTTGATGACACAGAGGTAGAGCAATGGACTACTGTACCGTACTGCTATATATATATATATATATATATATATATATATATACTGGTGGTCAGCAAAATTCTGCACTGTCCTCCTACTATATACTGCGCACAACTACAATGCAGCACAGATATGGATAGTATCCTTGATGACACAGAGGTAGAGCAATGGACTACTGTACCGTACTGCTATATATATACTGGTAGTCAGCAAAATTCTGCACTGTCCTCCTACTATATACTGCGCACAACTACAATGCAGCACAGATATGGATAGTATACTTGACAACACAGAGGTAGAGCAATGGACTACTGTACCGTACTGCTATATATATACTGGTGGTCAGCAAAATTCTGCACTGTCCTCCTACTATATACTGCGCACAACTACAATGCAGCACAGATATGCATAGTATATTTGATGACACAGAGGTAGAGCAATGGACTACTGTACCATACTGATAGATATATATATATATATATATATATATATATATATATACTGGTGGTAAACAAAATTCTGCACTGTCCTCCTACTATATACTGCGCACAACTACAATGCAGCACAGATATGGATAGTATACTTGACGACACAGAGGTAGACAATGGACTATTGTACCGTACTGCTATATATATACTGGTGGTCAGCAAAATTCTGCACTGTCCTCCTACTATATACTGCGCACAACTACAATGCAGCACAGATATGGATAGTATACTTGACAACACAGAGGTAGAGCAATGGACTGCTGTACCGTACTGCTGTATATATATATATATATATATATATATACTGGTGGTCAGCAAAATTCTGCACTGCCCTCCTACTATATACTACGCACAACTACAGTGCAGCACAGATATGGATAGTATACTTGATGACACAGAGGTAGAGCAATGGACTACTGTACCGTACTGCTATATATATATATATATATATATATATATATACTGGTGGTCAGCAAAATTCTGCACTGTCCTCCTACTATATACTGCACACAACTACAGTGCAGCACAGATATGGATAGTATACTTGATGACACAGAGGTAGAGCAATGGACTACTGTACCGTACTGCTATATATATACTGGTGGTCAGCAAAATTCTGCACTGTCCTCCTACTATATACTGCGCACATCTACAATGCAGCACAGATATGGATAGTATACTTGACGACACAGAGGTAGAGCAATGGACTACTATACCGTACTGCTATATATATATATATATATATACTGGTGGTCAGCAAAATTCTGCACTGTCCTCCTACTATATACTGCGCACAACTACAATCCAGCACAGATATGGATAGTATACTTGACAACACAGAGGTAGAGCAATGGACTACTGTACCGTACTGCTATATATATATATACTGGTGGTCAGCAAAATTCTGCACTGTCCTCCTACTATATAATGCGCACAACTACAATGCAGCACAGATATGGAGCGTTTTCAGGCAGAGAACATAGATTTTTGCAGCACACTGAGCACAGATATTTGCAGCACACTGAGCACAGATATTTGCAGCACACTGAACACAGAAACTGAGAGAACGCAGCCACGTCCTCTCGCTATCATCTCCAATGCACAAGTGAAAATGGCGGCGATGCGCGGCTCTTTATATGCAATACGAATATTGCGAGAATACGACAGCGGGATGATGACGTTCGGGCGCGTTCGTGTTAACCGAGCAAGGCGGGAAGATCCGAGGCTGCCTCGGAACCATGTAAAATGGGTGAAGTTCGGGGGGGTTTGGATCTCGAGGAACCGAACCCGCTCATCTCTACACGGTAGTACTCCTAATACACATTATGCCAGGTAAAGCCCCTTATACACATTATGCCAGGTAGAGCCCATACACCTCATTCCTCCCCCCCCCCCCTTCCCCCACGGGTAGTGGTGTCAGTGGGTATAGTATGTTTGTGATCAGGGTATATTGTCAGTGAGCAGAGTTTATGTGTGAGCTGGGTGTAGTGTTAATGAGCAGAGTGTGTATGTGAGATGGGTTAGTGTCAGTGAACAGTGTGTGTGTGTGTGTGTGTGTGTGTGTGTGTGCGTGTGTGAGCATGGTGCAGTGTGTGAGAGCTGCTGCTTATGTTTCTTGCTGCTACTCACAGAAAGGCCTCTTTGCTCCAGTGCCTGTTGGAAATCCCCCCTCCTCAGACATTGCAGGAGACAAGTAGGGGGTGGGAGGTGGAGCACATTGGGGACAGACTCAAACTGCCCAGCGCTGCCCACTGTAATGTATATTAGCATCGCTACTATAATAAATTATAGCGGGCAGTGCTGCAGCTGGCAGCACCGCATACGTAGGTGGCATATCGGGGTGGATGCAGTCAGTTCTCCCACAGGACAAATGCACTGTGTGCTAAGCACCGTCTGCAACACCCCAGTTACAGCCCTGTTGGAGATGTTGCCCAGAGCAACCAATCAGATTCTACTTATTTATCTAGCACATTTTAAAAGATAATAGCTAGAATCTGATTGGTTGCTATGGGCAACATCACTTCTAAAAGCCTGCACTTTAGTAAATATATTCCTTAGTGTGCCTTAAGGACAAAGGTTGGGAAACACTATATATGATTAATGTACAATTATTTTAAAATTGGTAATTACATTGGTCCTAATTCAGAAATGCACGCAATGCCAATGTTAGGCACAGTGGAGCAATGATTTGCCACTGTGCGGAGTGGAACTACCACTGTTGCAGCAGGTGTATTGCACTCGGGCCTCTAAGGACTAAGAGGCCCACTGCTGGCCAGACCAACAATAAGTTATCCCCTGGCAGTACCGCAGATCATTTTGAGCAATATCGGATGAATGGTCTAATGCAGAGAGCAGGGTGGGCCCACTGCTGGGTGGGCCTGCCCCTTACCTTAGGGAGGCAGGACTGACCTTGTGTGTGATGGACTACTAGAGTCCTGCCACCTATCAGTGCAGATGATCACCGCCACATACTGCCTCTAATTAATAGACAGCTGAATTATTTTTTTTCTGATTCACTGCTGTCTGTGAATTAAAGGCATCTCACAACCAGTGTAACTGGCACTGTCAGAGTCTGCCTGACCGAGTGCCAATATGAGGAAAGCACAAGGGGCTGGGGCTCATGTCACAGACAGAGCAGAGGCCACTGTGTTCCTGCCCCCACCAAGGAAAATGCCTCCTGTTCTCAGCACCACGCAAGACATAGTGTTTGTGCCCATGTCACACACTTTCTCTCCTTTTCACCCAGTGCTTCTCCCTTTACCTCTTTGCCTCCCTCTGCATTCCGCTGTCAACCTCTGGCTCCCCCTGCCTTGTGCTGTCACCCTCTGCCTCTCCCTGTCACCCACTGCCATGTGATATTGTGAACTTGGGTTGGGGGTGAGGTATTTTTGCACCTGGCCCACCACTCACATGTTCCGCCACTGAATGCGTCAGAGTCACACTGTGTATGTTACATGATGGTCTTGTGACAGCGGCTGCTGAGAGGATTTAATTCCAAAGTGAGTGACAAGTAGTCAGCATTTGGGGGTGTTATTGTGGGTAGATAGGAAAACGCAGGTATGTCAGGACTGTTTTCTGTGTTACACTGCACATTCATTTGTAGCAGGAGAGGTCCAGACATCTTAGGTGGGGCGCTCATTCTCAGGCAGTGGGTGTGTCTATTAACATTAGCATATTTTAGCACTTACACTGGGAACACAATTGCAATCAGGCTCATTGTCTCCAGGCTTCATTTATGTTTTATTTACAGATCTTATTTACCTACCCTGTTTTCTCATCAGCTCCAACATTGCCAGACACAGGTTCATTTAGTATGCCTGTCATCAGTAATGAGACATCCTCCATTACCATTTCCTCAGTTATACAATATCCTTTTATGGAGTCATCACAATTAAATATATCTGCATTTTTACTGAGTCACTTCATGAGTTCACGGACCATGCTCTGACAACCAGACCAAAACGTTATCTTTACCAAACATGTCACAAAATATAGAGTATCTATCTATCTATCTATCTATCTATCTATCTATCTATCTATCTATCTATCTATCTATCTATCTATCTATCTATCAGTAGGTCTGCCCCTTAGAGATACTGTGTGTGCGCGCCGGAGGCGCGCGCCAAAAAAATGGGTGTGGCCAGTTAAAATGGGACGTGATACACATATGCCCCCAATAGTGCGGTGCCAGATCCACAACTGCCCCCACAGTGCCAGGTATACAAATCCCCCCACAGTGCCAGGTATACAAATGCCCTGCCCCCACAGTGCCAGGTATACAGATGTCCCCACAGTGCCAGGTATACAGATGTCCCCACAGTGCCAGGTATACAAATGCCCCTCACAGTGCCAGGTATACAGATGTCCCCACAGTGCCAGGTATACAGATGCCCCCACAGTGCCAGGTATACAGATGCCCCCACAGTGCCAGGTATACAGATGTCCACACAGTGCCAGGTATACAAATGCCCCTCACAGTGCCAGGTATACATATGCCCCTCACAGTGCCAGTTATACAGATGCCCCCACAGTGCCAGGTATACAAATGCCCCTCACAGTGCCAGGTATACAGATGCCCCCACAGTGCCAGGTATATAAATGCCCCCACAGTGCCAGGTATACAGATGCCCTCCCCCCTCCACTCCGTGCTGCTTACCGTGGGACACGGAGGAGAGCGCGGCTGTCGGGTGGGAGCGGCGGCGTGTAGTACTTCAAACCAGCCGCCAGTTCGAGAGCCAATCAGAGCTCACAGACCGGCAGCTGCGGCTCCTGATTGGCTGCCGGTCCGAGAGCTCTGATTGGCTCACGGACCGGCGGCTGGTTTGAAGTACTACACGCCGCCGCTCCCACTCGACAGCCGCGCTCTCCTCCCTGTTCTGACAGCTGAGACACGCTGCCGCCGGACTGAGCGGCAGTGTGTCTCACTGACACAAGCTGGTGGGCCGGACCAAACGGCTGGTGGGCCGGAGGTTCCCCACCCCTGATCTAACGCATTGATTACACAGGTCTGCGAAATTGAAGGTATCGAAAGCTTTTTTAATAATACTTTTATATTCTTAATTATACTCCTGTGTACATCAAGAAATAGTATATAAAAAAAAATTACCACATCACATTTACCTATAAGGGGGGTTACATACATTTTTAAGAAAAAACAAGTTTAATTGTTCTTGACATATTTATTGTGAAATACAAAGAAGTGTAGATGATATCACTGTTTTTGTCTTAATTACATAATAAAAGAACAATAAAATCAAACAATAATAGAAACAAAACCATAATTATTGAAAAAATCGTTAATCTTTTTTGTCTACAAACTTTGTTTTGTCGCTTTTCGCTTATTAGTTTTTTCTGTGTCATCTCTGTGTATCATCCAGCAGTAGTCAGTGATCAGGCTGACGTCCCAACGACCCTGGTATCTTCTTATACATCTTTAACGTCTTGGTGGAATCGTTCACCCTGTTCTTCATTGTAGTCTCCGAGATTATATGGGAAATGCTCAATATGGGAATTCAAAAAATTTACCTTTAACCACTTAACTGACAATTTTTACCCCATATAACGCTCAGAAATTGTCTATTTTTTTTTGTTACTTAATATAATTTTAAAAGTATTTTGAATAATATAATAAAATATTTTATTTTATAAAAATATATATCTAGGGGGTGTTTTGCACCCCCACCATCCCCTGTGTCCATAGGGCTCCATTATAAAATAAATTCCCACCCCCATTGGTAAATCCTAATAATAGTACCTCTCCACCCCCTTAGTAGTAAAAAAAATAATTCCATGTGTATTTAAGCAACCCTCCTCCCCCACCCTGTTAAAAGCCCCCTTTTTTGTATCCCCTCCTTCTACCCTGTGGGCAATGTTTTTTTTTAATTTATTATTAGTTTAACCCCCCCCCCCAGCATAGTTTAACTTTATTTTTCCCTCCATTAGTGATTGATCCCCCCTTACCCCACATGCAGAGCGCAGTGGCGCATGTGTCAGGGGGGTGCAGATGATCTCTGCACACGCAGAGATCAGTCAAATAGTACTGGGAGGGGAACTAAGTTCCCCAGTGCCGTAACTAGACATTCTAGGGCTGTGTGCATGAAATAACATCGGCACCCCCCCCATATATAAAATAAAGCCAGTGTGTGCCATACGTGCGCAACAAAAATATAGGGGTGTGGCTTCATGGGGAAGGGACGTGGCCGCTCCCTTTTACATATTATGGCAGGCAGAGTCCCCCTTTTTACGCATTACGACAGGTAGAGTCCCCTTTTTACACATTACGGCAGCAGAGTCCACTTTTAACAAATTAGGCAGGCAGAGTCCCTCTTTTTTACACATTGCAGCAGCAGAGTCCCCCTTTTTACACATTAAGCAGGCAGAGTCTCCCTTTCACACATTAGGCAGCAGAGTCCCCCTTTTTTACACATTATGGCAGGCAGTCCCCCTTTTTTATACATAAGGCAGGGTCCCCCTTTTTACACATCATGGCAAGCAGTCCCCCTTTTTTTAGACATTAGGCAGGCCAGAGTGGTAACTAGTCATTTTGGTGCTCTATGCCAAAAATAGTGGTCAGTCATATTACACCGCACAGTAGCATCTGTCAGTCACATTACACCGCACAGTAGCGTCAGTCAGTCACATTACACCACACAGTAACATCCGTCAGTCACTTTACACCACACAGTAGCATCAGTCACATTACCCCACACAGTAGCATCCATCAGTAACATTACACCGCACAGTAGCGTCAGTCAGTCACATTACACCACACAGCAGCGTCCGTCAGTCACATTACACCACACCGCACAGTAGCGTCAGTCAGTCACATTGCACCACACAGTAGCATAAGTCACATTATACCGCACAGGAGCGTCCGTCAGTCACATTACACCGCACAGGAGCGTCCGTCAGTCACATTACACCGCACAGCAGTGTCTGTCAGTCACATTACACCACACAGTAGCATCCATCAGTCACTTTACACCACACAGTAGCATCAGTCACATTACACCACACAGTAGCATCAGTCACATTACACCACACAGTAGCATCCATCAGTAACATTACACCGCACAGTAGCGTCAGTCAGTCACATTACACCACACAGCAGCGTCAGTCAGTCACATTGCACCGCACAGTAGCGTCAGTCAGTCACATTGCACCACACAGTAGCATAAGTCACATTATACCGCACAGGAGCGTCCATCAGTCACATTACACCGCACAGCAGCGTCCGTCAGTCACATTACACCACACCGCACAGTAGCGCCCGTCAGTCACATTACACCACACCGCAAGTAGTGCCCATCAGTCACATTACACCGCACAGTAGCGCCCGTCAGTCACATTACGTCGCACAGTAGCGCCTGTCAGTCACATTACACCACACAGCAGCGTCCATCAGTCACATTACACTGCACAGTAGCATCCATCAGTCACATAACACAGCACAGCAGCGTCCATCATTCACATTATACCACACCGCACAGTAGCGTCAGTCAGTCAGTCAGTCAGTCACATTACACCACACAGTAGCATAAGTCACATTCCACCACACAGTAGTGTCCATCAGTCACATTACACCGCACAGTAGCATCAGTTACATTACACCATACAGTAGCATCCATCAGTCACATTACACCGCACAGTAGCATCAGTCACATTACACCGCACAGTAGCATCCATCAGTCACATTACACCTCACAGTAGCATCAGTCACATTACACCGCACAGTAGCATCAGTCACATTACACCGCACAGTAGCATCAGTCACATTACACCGCACAGCAGCGCCCATCATTCACATTACACCATACCGCACAGTAGCGTCAGTCAGTCAGTCACATTACACCACACAGTAGCATAAGTCACATTCCACCACACAGTAGTGTCCGTCAGTCACATTACACCGCACAGCAGCGCCCATCATTCACATTACACCATACCGTACAGTAGCGTCAGTCAGTCAGTCACATTACACCACACAGTAGTGTCCGTCAGTCACATTACACTGCACAGTAGTGTCCGTCAGTCACAGTACACCGCACGGTAGCGTCCATCAGTCACATTACACCGCACAGCAGCGTCCGTCAGTCACATTACACCGCACAGCAGCGTCCGTCAGTCACATTACATCACACCGCACAGCAGCGCCCGTCAGTCACATAACACTGCACAGCAGCATCCATCAGTCACATTACACCGCACAGCAGCATCCGTCAGTCACATTACACTGCACAGTAGCATCCATCAGTCACATAACACAGCACAGCAGCATCCATCATTCACATTATACCACACCGCACAGTAGCGTCAGTCAGTCACATTACACCACACAGTAGCATAAGTCACATTCCACCACACAGTAGTGTCCATCAGTCACATTACACCGCACAGTAGCATCAGTTACATTACACCACACAGTAGCATCCATCAGTCACATTACACCGCACAGTAGCATCAGTCACATTACACCGCACAGTAGCATCCATCAGTCACATTACACCGCACAGTAGCATCCATCAGTCACATTACACCGCACAGTAGCATCAGTCACATTACACCGCACAGTAGCATCAGTCACATTACACCGCACAGTAGCATTTATCAGTCACATTACACCGCACAGCAGCGCCCATCATTCACATTACACCATACCGCACAGTAGCGTCAGTCAGTCAGTCACATTACACCACACAGTAGCATAAGTCACATTCCACCACACAGTAGTGTCCGTCAGTCACATTACACCGCACAGCAGCGCCCATCATTCACATTACACCATACCGCACAGTTGCGTCAGTCACATTACACCACACAGTAGTGTCCGTCAGTCACATTACACTGCACAGTAGTGTCCGTCAGTCACAGTACACCGCACGGTAGCGCCCATCATTCACATTACACCATACCGCACAGTAGCGTCAGTCAGTCAGTCAGTCACATTACAACCCACAGTAGTGTCCGTCAGTCAAATTACACTGCACAGTAGTGTCCGTCAGTCACATTACACCGCACAGCAGCGTCCGTCAGTCACATTACACCACACAGCAGCGTCCGTCAGTCACATCACACCGCACAGAAGTGCACGTCAGTCACATTACACCGCACAGCAGCATCCATCAGTCACATTACACCGCACAGCAGCGTCCGTCAGTCACATTACACCGCACAGCAGCATCAGTCACATTACACCGCACAGTAGCATCAGTCACATTACACTGCATAGTAGCATCAGTCACATTACACCGCACAGTAGCATCCATCACTCACATTACACCGCACAGCAGCGCCCATCATTCACATTACACCATACCGCACAGTAGCATCAGTCAGTCAGTCAGTCACATTACACCACACAGTAGCATAAGTCACATTCCACCCCTCAGTAGTGTCCGTCAGTCACATTACACCACACAGCAGCGCCCATCATTCACATTACACCATACCGCACAATAGTGTCAGTCAGTCACATTACACCACAGAGTAGTGTCCGTCAGTCAAATTACACTCCACAGTAGTGTCCGTCAGTCACATTACACCGCACGGTAGCGTCCATCAGTCACATTACACTGCACAGCAGCGTCCGTCAGTCACATTACACCACACAGCAGCGTCCGTCAGTCACATTACATCACACCGCACAGCAGCGCCCGTCAGTCACATTACACCGCACAGCAGCATCCATCAGTCACATTACACCGCACAGCAGCGTCTGTCAGTCACATTACACTGCACAGCAGCGTCTGTCACTCACATTAAACCGCGCAGCAGCGTCTGTCACTCACATTTAAACCGCACAGCAGCGTCTGTCACTCACATTACACTGCACAGCAGCGTCCGTCAGTCACATTACACCGCACAGCAGCGTCCATCAGTCACATTACAGAGAGCAGCAGCGTCCGTCCGTCACCTTATACATGTTACACCATAGAAGAGCCATGTTACACTAGCTAGGTAGAGGGGAGAGAGAGAGTGTGTGTATATGTGTGGAAAGAGAAAGTGTGTATTGCACTTACTTGTCTTTTCAGCTGCTGACTTCTGTTCTGTACCCCAGGAGTCCCTCTCCACACTCTGCAGTAAAAGACGGGTGGCGCGGGGAGCGGCGATCGGAGCCCATGGAAAGCACTCTGTCACTGCCTGGTTGCTGCTGTGAGTGTAATAATCTGTATACAGCAGACAGACATTGGGTGGGGGGTTCACGAGGCAGTGGGCGGGGCTTCAGGCGGCCCTGAGTGTAGGATTAGCTGCAGCTGTATATGGGGAGCGAGCGGGTGGCAGCAGCAATTGCAGGAGAAGGGTACAGGCGTATATCTCCGGTCATCACTGCCAGCACAGCAGCGATCTGCAGTGGTCGTGGCCCCCAGGTTTCTGCCGGCAGTCCTGCGCCCACAATGCTTTTGCGCTGTGTGCCAGGCACCGCTTGCCCATAGGTAATTACGGTTCTGAAGTTCCCCTCCCCACACTGTGCTTCCCTGGCGTATGCGCGCCAGAATGCTGGCTGCATGGCATTCTGTGGCGCAATTTTATCAGTGATGTCAGCAGCCAGAAGCTGCCGCATCACTGCTTGGGGATCCGGGTAGCCAGGGGATATCTGTTCTGCACTTGTGCAGAACGTATCTCCTAATTTACAAACCGAGGCACACAGTGAGCAGCACATCACATGTGATGCGACCTGGCCAGGAAACATACTCCTGGCTTTGGTCACATCACACGCAATGTAGCCAGGCAAGGGGTCAATGTGAATTTTTTTTTTAATCGACAAATTTATGGACGTTTTTGGAAAAAACTGTCAAGGAAGGATGAAAAGAAGACTTTTTTGGGGCACACCCCTTGTTTTAAATGGGGGGGGGGGGGGGGAATTGTGTTTTAAAACATAACTTTTATTAATTTTTTACATGGATATATCCTTTTAATAAAATCCAAAGATAAATAGTGTACAATGACACATGAAAAATTAAAAAAGCAAGTTGTCCCTGTGACAATTGCATGTACCAACATGTGGGATCAACCCAGCTGGCCGTCACAAGGGACAAGTATATGCACAAAAAGGTGGATAGAAATGATGAGTAGAAACAAAAGTTTGAAGAAAGTTGTAAGAGGAGGATTTGCTGTTAGTGTTAGGCACAGAGTCAAAATATTGTCATACAGTATCTACAACACTCGATATTACCTGACCGTCTCTGACCGAGCCCAACACTGGTTCGCTTCCAAGATCAGATGGTATTGGGCGTTGACAGTGTAGTATGATAGTAGCAATGAATAGAATCTTACTCAGGGATCACTAATGAGAGTCCTCCTTGCACTCAAGAAGTGCTGAACTTGAAATATATACAGTAAAAGATATATTCTGATTAGAGATAGATACAATATAGCTAGAAAGAAGTAGTAGATTGGATCTGCTGTCTCTGTTAAGGGGGGTACTGACGGGAGAGATGTGTGCTGAGCGATCTTAACACAGACCGCTCAGCACAGCGCAATGTGTGCTGAGCGAGGGGGGCCGACGACGGGGGGCCGCTCACTTCACACAGCGCTGAAGTGAGCGACCCGCTAGATTGAGCCTGCATGCAGGCTCAATCTAGCACCGGCGATAGCGATGCGCGGGGCCGTGCATCGCTATCGCTGGGGGGCATACACACGACAGATCCGTGCTTAAAATCTAAGCAATCTAGTCAGATTGCTTAGATTTTAAACATGGATCTCCCTGTGTGTACCTCCCTTTAGACACAGGGTACCACGCTGCATATTAGTATAGGCCCCTGAATCAAAGATGAGAGTCCATGATAATTAAAGAATATCAGGAGAGAGAGAGAGAGAGAGAGAGTATATATACACCATTATTCAATTAGTTATTGCCTATTTATTAAAGTCTGGGTATAATCCCCAAATGTAAGAAGGATATAAACCATCCAAAATAGTCCTTAATGGAAAAGCAACTTTGTAATCAGAATGAAAAGTAATATGAAATATATATCTCACATCCTCTTTGGATATACAGAGTGATACAATTTGTTCAGCCGTGCTGATATTATTTAGCATTCAAACTGCATCCTTCTATGTCGTATTATTTCAACAGAAAGGGATACTGGTAAAGTCAGAAATTTCTAAGCAAAGATTTAAATAAACCCCATGTTTATGATACATTGAAAAGATCCATATTAGAAGATCGCATCACTTAAAATCTGCCAAATGATGGTAAAAAGCACACTGGTAAAACACACACAGGTGCTGACGTTAATAAGCCATCAAACTACAGCTTGATATATTACCACCAAAAGGAAAGGATATTAGCAGAGTCAGCAGTTTTGAGGTAGAATTACACCAATCCCATAATACTGATACAATAGATTGAATAAATCACACTGGCAATGTCTCCTCTCTGTGAATGTATCAGCATAGATACTTCTCAGTATAAATTCCCACACCTGTGGAGACACACATTTGTATCCACATGAATGCTGGTAATTTAGAAAATATTACTGTTAGGCATATACTCCTGATACAATGTATAAACAAGCGGCCATCTATGCAAAACCACAACATATAGGGACACCAATCTGTTCCCGCTGGAGGCTCTCATAAGCGCTAACCATTTATTGCAATACAGTAAATTCAGCTGCTGCATGCATGATAATGTACCAGATTAATAACAGATTAATAACAGCAATGCACTGTACAAAAAATACACCATAGTCCAGTATAAGGTAACATATGTATAATGTATAATTCAAGTGCACAGTCTGGAACCTGATCCTTAGAGCAGGAGGTGGGGCCCCCCAGGCAGTGGGGCCTACCGGTGGTTTCCCCTGTACCCCTGTGGGCCAGTCCGAGCCTGCCTGTACCGGGCCCCAAGGATCAGAGGGGCCCCAAGGATACGCAGCTTAGTGCCCGGAAGGGATATAAGCCATCTTGTCCAAGTAAGGCAGCGAGCTGTAGGCGATGTAGGTGTGGTCTCAGAGTTACAGGAGCCTCTCATACACAGTGACTGTGTGGTACAAGTGTGCATCCACTCTTCCGAGTCCAGCTCTATTGCAGGCATTTATGGGACATGGCAGAAGCTCCGCTGCCAGGACTCCTGTGCCCTGCGCCGGCCTCTTCTGGTGGGGTAAGCGCTGTATGGTACCTGCTATGCGGTGTGAGGATCTGGATACTGAAGAGTGCAGCGCAGGTGTGACCTGATGAGGGGATACAGGGCTTTGGGATGGGGTGGGGAAGTTGTGAATGCATCATGGAGTAATTGAGAGAGACAGACTTTGGGGTGTGTGGGAAGAAGGAGAGAGGCAGACTGTGGTGTGTGTGGGGGAGGTCCCAGAGATATACATATTTATATACAGTATGTATATAAGTAAATAAATATTTATTTATTGATTTTCTTTTATAGTGCAGCAAATTTAGAATTCATTGTGTGTATATATATATATATATATATATATACTGCTCAAAAAAATAAAGGGAACACTTAAACAACACAATGTAACTCCAAGTCAATCACACTTCTGTGAAATCAAACTGTCCACTTAGGAAGCAACGCTGATTGACAATCAATTTCACATGCTGTTGTGCAAATGGAATAGACAACAGGGGGAAATTATAGGCAATTAGCAAGACACCCCCAATAAAGGAGTTGTTCTGCAGGTGGTGACCACAGACCACTTCTCAGCTCCTATGCTTTCTGGCTGATGTTTTGGTCACTTTTGAAAGCTGGCGGTGCTTTCACTCTAGTGGTAGCATGAGACGGAGTCTACAACCCACACAAGTGGCTCAGGTAGTGCAGCTCTTCCAGGATGGCACATCAATGCAAGCTGTGGCAAGAAGGTTTGCTGTGTCTGTCAGCGTAGTGTCCAGAGCATGGAGGCGCTACCAGGAGACAGGCCAGTACATCAGGAGACGTGGAGGAGGCCAACAACCCAGCAGCAGGACCGCTACCTCCGCCTTTGTGCAAGGAGGAACAAGAGGAGCACTGCCAGAGCCCTGCAAAATGACCTCCAGCAAGCCACAAATGTGCATGTGTCTACTCAAACAATCAGAAACAGACTCCATGAGGGTGGTATGAGGGCCCGACGTCCACAGGTGGGGGTTGTGCTTACAGCCCAATACCGTGCAGGATGTTTGGCATTTGCCAGAGAACACCAAGATTGGCAAATTCGCCACTGGTGCCCTGTGCTCTTCACAGATGAAAGCAGGTTCTCCCTGAGCACATGTGACAGACGTGACAGAGTCTGGAGAAGCCAAGGAGAACGTTCTGCTGCCTGCATCATCCTCCAGCATGACCGGTTTGGCAGTGGGTCAGTAATGGTGTGGGGTGGCATTTCTTTGGGGGGCCGCACAGCCCTCCATGTGTTCGCCAGAGGTAGCCTGACTGCCATTAGGTAACGAGATGAGATCCTCAGACCCCTTGTGAGACCATATGCTGGTGCGGTTGGCCCTGGGTTCCTCCTAATGCAAGACGATGCTAGACCTCATGTGGCTGGAGTGTGTCAGCAGTTCCTGCAAGACGAAGGCATTGATGCTATGGACTGGCCCGCCCGTACCCCAGACCTGAATCCAATTGAGCACATCTGGGACATCATGTCTCGCTCCATCCACCAACGCCATGTTGCACCACAGACTGTCCAGGAGTTGGCGGATGCTTTAGTCCAGGTCTGGGAGGAGATCCCTCAGGAGACCATCCGCCACCTCATCAGGAGCATGCCCAAGTGTTGTAGGGAGGTCATACAGGCACGTGGTGGCCACACACACTACTGAGCCTCATTTTGACTTGTTTTAGGGACATTACATCTAAGTTGGATCAGCCTGTAGTGTGTTTTTCCACTTTAATTTTGAGTGTGACTCCAAATCCAGACCTCCATGGGTTAATAAATTTGATTTCCATTGATAATTTTTGTGTGATTTTGTTGTCAGCACATTCAACTATGTAAAGAACAAAGTATTTAATAAGAATATTTAATTCATTCAGATCTGGGATGTGTTATGTCAAAGTCGAAAAATATCATGATGCATACCCCTTGTACTAACCCCTCATGCACATGCGTGCTGCTCGTGCACCTGTTCCCCCGTGCGTACACATACCCGCAAGTTGCGTAGGGGACGCTCTAGCGTCTCGTGCGCATGAGATGTGTATTTACGGCGGAGTTTGTGAGCGTGTAGCGTGCGACTCGATCATAGCAGATTTAACCCAAATAGTGCATTTTGTAGTTAATATTCCCCTAGACCAGGGGTGTCCAACCTTTCACCTTCCCTGGGCCACATTAGAAGATGAAAATTTGGTTTGGGCCGCACATAAAATAAAATAACAGTAACGATACCTGATCATCCAAAAAAACCATAGAAAACATAGTTAACATATTAAACTTACTTGGAAATGAAGTTAGTGAGATGTTTGACATTGTTTCTCAGCCACCAATGCATCCCCACACGCACACTGTAGTCCTCTTCCTCTCCTCCTCCTCTCCCTCCCCCCCCCCCCCCTCCACACTGTGCTTCTTCAAGGGCCCACAAATTTCTCCCGCTGGGCTGAGCTCTGTGCTGCTGTCACGTGTGCCACTATGCAGTAGAGGAGGGCTACACTGTGACTGACAGCGGACCCCAAACCCCCCCCCCCCTCCCGGACACATTGTACTGCAGAGGCACCTGACTTCATCCTCGTTACCCCCTCCCCCCGAACCAATCTGTACTGTGGAGTTTAGACACCGCCGGCCTCATTTTACTGCTGCAGCGCTGAACATCAAGTCCATCCCAGCTCCCAAGAAACCCACCGGACACTGTATTGCGGCGTGGCGCTGGACTTCAGACCAGACCCTCCCTTCCCCCGACACTGTACAGCGGTTCAGACCTCCTCTCTCCCCACCCCCACCCCCCGGGACACTGTACACGGGGCCACTGCACCGGGCCACGGACTTCAGATCCCGATCCCCCCCCCCGGACACTGTACAGCGGCGCGGCCACGGACTACAGACACCCCCCCCCCGGCTCACTTACGAGTTCTTGTAGAACCAATTTCTCCGCTGGGCTCCTCTACTCTTGTGCTACTCAGTCACGTGTGCCGCTATGCAGCGGAGGAGGGCTACACTGTGACTGACAGCGGAGAGGGCGTGAGCTGGTGCTGGTCCCAGCGGCAGCAATCCAATCAGGATGTGCTGACAGCCTGCTGGGGCCGGCTCAGCTTCACATGTGGTGTCCGTACTCTGCAAAAAAAAAAATGGATGGGGCGGGTGAAGCGCGCTGGCGTCACCGACGTGCCCCGGTCGCAAGCGCCGGCAGTGTAACTTGAAACTTTAGAATTTCTTAAAAAATAAAAAATTGCACTGGGCCGCATTACTAGCCGACCTGGGCCGCATGCGGCCCGCGGGCCGCGGGTTGGACAAGCCTGCCCTAGACCATGTCAGCGAGTATTATTAGTTTAAACAGTTCCTGGACAGAGAGAATCCTCTTTGCATGATAGGAAGGGTCAGATAAAGGTTGAAAGGTGATGTCTAGTATCCAGCTGTAGGGTATTTTGAGAGTAACATTTCGGTGTTAGGAGAAGATTGCATGTTCCTGCGTATAGTTATGTGCAAAAGTAGAATATGAACATTGACTGTGTTTACTGTGTATTGTGTATGCGAGGGGGGGAATCCAGAGGATACCACCCACTAGAGCAGTTGGGGAAAGACACAGCCCACCTTTTCAAATCCACCTATGACCTTTGCTGTAATGTAGAGACATATCCCTGTGTCCAATGAACAAAGGGATTACAGTGACCATTGTATTGTTTTGGATGAAGTGAATAAATAGAGCTTGCAGCAGGCTTGGTCACACAAGACTCTGAAGGCTTTCTCCCTGATAGCTGAGGACTGAATTCAGGTTGCGCCGGCGAAACATTCTCACGTATGTATATTCTCTGTAGCCATTATTCTCCATTATTCTGTTTAGATTTATTTGTTAGTTTGTAGTGTATGACTTGTATTGTTTTACCTTTTATTAGAATCAATCCACGGCGGTGTTAGAGCTGCTGTGGTTGTAACCCAAACAAACGGTGTTGTGTTTCCTCTTTCCTGCCTGGGCTTTTAAAGTAGTTTAACCTGTTTAAAGTGTATAAGCATTGTTAAGGTGTATGCACTGCGGATACTTTGTATCACCAGCGCTACTTAAGGTTTAAAGGTATTAACATTGTTGCAGTGCTTTGCTGTTAAGGTTTAGAGTATAAGCATATTCTTACTGTATTTTATTAACAAGGTTTAAACGTTATCAACTGTGTGTGCGCCCGCTGTGTGTATTCCGTACACTCAGCACAGCGTGTGTATGCCAAGTGTGTACCACGTGCGGGACTCTGTATGCAAATAGCGTACAAAGTGCATAGCGGCTCCACGGTAATAGTGTATAGCTTTATGTTTAAAGATAATAATTGACATTATCAATTGGGGGCCACGTCCTGGTTTTCCTCATACCCACAGCCTAACAGGTTAAAGCAGACTCTATCTATCTATCTATCTATCTATCTATCTATCTATCTATCTATCTATCTATCTATCTATCTATCAGCAAAAGGGCGGACAGGTATCCTACGTAAGTTTTTTGGCTGTAGAATACACTGGTAAACTCTATTTCATTGCTGATAAGATGGTGTCTGCTCTGCAAGGTTTGTTGGGATGCTGGTGGGATCCGGAAGATAAGAACGCAAAGCTATTTTAAATCTGTAAATTTCTGTTTTGCGCCAAATGTGCACACAATACAAGCATACACCTGTACTCTGCATATCTGATCATATTGTTGCAAAACAAGGTAAAATAACTTCAGGGGCTCGCATGATGTGTGATTTCTTAGTGACATGGTTTGTCCTCCATTTTGGACTAACCACATGGCCTGTCCACCATTTTGTGTAACCCTTATGGATGTGGATGGGGGAGGAGCAGCGGCCATTATGGGAAAGTCATTTTTTTCTAAATGGCTGATTTTCACTGCCCGAATAATCAGCCGTCCTTGGTCAAAAAGAAATCACCATTTATGAGTTACCAATGCATTTATTTAACCCATGCCATAGTCAATTACAAATAGATTCAGATGGGGCTTAATAAAAGTTAATAGTAAGATGAATACGTCATGTAAGAACCACATACAGATATAAACAAAGTTTTTTTTTTCTTTACCTCTAGGATTCAGTTAAACTCTGCTTGTTGTAAGATAGCCATTGAAATGCAAATTAACCTGTGTGGCTGCTTTTTCCTGGCAGTGAAAAACCACCTTCACAGACAGTCAAAAGCACATTCATATGCAAATTAGAAGCACTTAATGAGTAAATGAGTCTCAGGAGACCAGTGAATGGTACATAGATATAATATTATAATTATGTGTGTGTGTTTATATCAATATATGTTCTGCAAGATAGCTATCCAATATGAATCATACTATTGGAAGCATTGATTACTAGATTTATTTAGATCTGTATTTTGTATATTTTGCATATCTACCCGCTTGTTTGCCATTAGCATTGATTACGTGCTGAGAAATTTGTTGCTATTTAGTTAAAAGTAAAAAGTAATATTTAAGGGAGTAAGTGTAAAACATACACGTAGCCTGGCCCAGTTATAAAGGTTTATACAGGAGATACTGTGTGGTGTTTGGTAAGCGATTATAGTTGAATATCGTTTACATTTATAGAAGCGTGTTATTTGTATGGCGGCGGACGTATCTGGCCTTTGTACACGTGTCTCAGACAGCGTGCGAGACTGCGTATGCAACGCAAGGGCCTACACACGTGGCGTATTTTACGCAACGTGCGTACAGGTACGCCCACTTAATACAAATCACACAATAGCATTGTTTTAGTTTAGGCGATACGGTAGCCACGCGATAATAGCACAAATTTGTTCAGTTTCCAATATTCTAGTTTAAAAGAACCTTCTCTTATTGTGACACCTCTGGGATTCCCCTGTTTCACCTGAATGAAAGTAATTTTCTGTACAGAAAAATCGAAGTGTATATGAGTGAGCAAGAGTGAGTGTGCAAATAAAGGTTTTGTGAACCCAGAATTCGGGATCCCGTAGGAGACCACATCAGGTGAGTGGACACTTGGTGGCGTGGAAGTGGCTATCTCACGTTAACATTGTATAAGGTATAAAGGAGCAATTAGTATTACAGCAGACCAAAAGGTCGGCGAAGTCAGAAATCCGCTGACTAGGTCAAGCGAAGGTCTGAAAACCGTGGCCTGAGAAAGGTCAGAGGTAGAGAGCGCAGCCCCGGGGGTTTGAGTAGTACCCATATAGGCCCGTTCAGATACGCTCCGGCTGAGGTTTCGCAGCCTAAACAACCGATTCCGTTGGTCGTTCGGCGGATAAGTAATAGTTACTTATACGCAGTGCGACTGTACCGCACGTTACTGTGTGCATTAGTTAGTTCACCTTGATACCCACTCAATTTGCGGGATCATAGACGCTAATTGTACACGTAACGTGATTTGTGTAACAGTTTTTTTTATTTTAAGGGAGTTTCGCTGGTCACTCAGGAAATCTCCAACAACTAATATTTACTGGGAGGGGTAGCATACTCCCACACGCTCTCAGTAAATAACGGTTACACAGGGGCCCGAGGTTGGGTACGACCAGCATTGGGCACAGTGTTCGGTGTATTCGCCCCAACAGGGGCGTGAGTGGGTGAGAGCGCTCAGAGAACTTTCACCGTCGCCTTATCACTGAGTAATTTGGTTTTTGTAAGGATTAGCTGAGAAGGCAATACCTGCAAAGAATGGGGGCCAGTTGCTCAAGTAAGGGACGATCAACAAGGGTTCACGTTGATATTTGTCGGCCCAAAGGGTCGGCGAGGTACATAATGTGTGAGAAATATGGATCACACGCAGAGGTCTTATGCAATGAGTGGGAACTTATGACTGTGAACGATAGGGAACCGTTCCCTAGGGTAGGCAGTTTTAATCCTGAGGTGTTGCAAAATTTAAGGAGAAGGATATGTCTGATAAAATCCAAGAAACAAAGGATTAGACATTATGATTATTTACAGTTATGGCAACAGGAGGGTGAGATACAACAGGGATTAGCTCAAGCAGCTGGTTCCAACCCTAGCAGGAAACTGATAGCAACAGCACCACCACCACCATACATAACAGGAGAGAAAATGGCTACAGAGAATGGCATACTGGTATACGATAAAAGTGCACTTAATAAATGTATTAATGGTGATAAGAGTAAAGTAGATAAGAGTATTGATGCTAATGCTAACCCGTGCAAGTTGTATCCCATCTTAAACTTCCCTCAGGACTGCGACCAGGAAGATGAGCCCACCACGATATCGGCACTCTCTCTAGCAGCCACCATACAAGATACTACAGTGGGCATGGCCCAACCAGTAAGAGCAGTAGCGAAGGCCCCTAGTGGAGGGACAGGTGAGGTCGTGTCCACAGGTAAGTACGGTACTGTACATTATGCAGAAACAATTACACCTCACATTGTAGAATCAACCCAGAGTGATGTAATTGAACTTAATCCTGTCAGGGTGATCGCAGTCCCCAATGGAAAGACTGACGCACAGGGAGTCACTCCCGTCAGGAACATTGCAATGCATTGCCCCTGGTCCCGGACAGAATTGAGGACAATTATGTCTGAATTTCCCGATCCCAGGAATGATCTAGCCGCATGTCAAAGGTTTATTAAAGAACTAGGTAATGCTGCCGAACCCAATAACAAAGATTGGCGGACAGTGCTGCGGGCATGTTTGCCCTCTACCATTGACCCTGTGAAATTCATTACTGATTGTAAATTAGATGAAGAGGTACCTCTCACTGATGAATACAATCAGGAGAATGTTAAACAGATCAATCTGCAGTTAGGAGTATATTTCCCAACTGTTGTCAAGTGGAACAAAATTTTCTCCATTAGACAAAAAGAAGGTGAAACTGCTTCTGACTATTTCCATCGAGCACTAGAGGAAATGGCTAGATACACTGGGGTCCTGGACATTGAGGAAAGTGTGCATCATAGGGAGGTAGTGGTGTCCGTATTAATGGACGGTTTAAAGGAAGTGTTGAGAACAAGGGTACAGACCACTCAACCTAACTGGAGAGGTATCTCGGTGGCTGCATTAAGAGAGTCCGCTGTTGGGCATGATCGGAACATCGTTAGACACAGGGAGTCACAGGGGGATAAGCTGATGGCAGTAAGTATACAGGCCCTTACAACAAGGCCACCTCAGCCTAAGCCCCAGACCCCTGATGGTAAGTCGTATGTGGTAAAATGTTATAACTGTCAGAGGGAAGGACATTATGCATGGAGTTGCAGATTTAGAGACCCACATAAGGTATATCGACCCCCTAGACCTGAACATGACACACTGTATGACGCACGTAATTGTAATCAGGGATCATATAGGAAAAATTTTGGGCCGCACCTGTAATTTGCAGCCAGTGAAGTTGATTATTAGCCTAGGTAGTAAACCTGAGGTCACAGTTGATGTAATTGGTAGGTCAGTCCTTGTAGACACAGGGGCGGCCAGGTAAACTCTGTGATTTATCTTCAAATGTTTCCTCTTCATCTCTGACGTTCACCAGCAGAACTACAGCTCAAACGTCACATGTCTACTTGGTCTTTTAAGAGGTCTGCCCAACCCCAATATATCTTACCAGCATCATTGTGCCTGGCCATGCACAGAGGGTGGAGAGTGGAAATACTGGTGGGGGAGACTGTGCAGAGATACCGATAGACATGTTGGTGTGACAGCCTGATGGTGAACGGAAATCTGACAATTTTTCTCTTTTTCTATTATTCTCTCTCTTTTTGTTTTCCATGTTCTACGGATGGTATGTCACACAACAGTTAAACAAATGGTAATGCAAGATTTATGCTCCTTATAGAAAGGTCGCTGATTCGGAAAGAATATCGTATCACTGGAGTGTCCGTTTTGGGGAGACTGAGAGGCAGCACTGTTGAGACGGCATCTGAGCAAGGAGAACAACAAGACTAGAGGCGGTTATCGTACCAATTTTCTTTCCCTTCTATTATTTTCTTCACCTTCCATTACCACTCTTTCTTTCTCCTCCTGCAAGATGGACTTACCCCAAGAGACTGCGTTCCGGGTTTTTCCTGTTGACCCTGTTGTTGACCAGAACAGTCTATTTCGGTGAGAGTACCAGAGAGGTCGAGAAAGGATCTGGAATGGGTTCTGATGACAAGGACGGATTCGTAGAATTCCAAGAGCAACACAGTCACCGAGCAAAGGCGAGTATCAGAAAACGGCCTCTGTCCTTTATGTAGCCCACAGGAGATAGAAGAATGTATGGGGAGAAGCAGACGGCTGATTATTTGATCCTGCTGCAGTTATCAGGGCCGGCGACAGGGGGCGGTCAAAGGGGACACCTGTACCAGGCCCCAAGGATCAGAAGAGCCCCAAGGATATGACACTTATTGCCCGGCAGGGATGTGAGCCGTCTTGTACAAATAGGGCAGCGAGCTGTAGGCTTTGTGGGCGCAGAGTGACAGGAGCCTCTCACACATACTAACTGTGTGGCACAATTGTGTCCCTGCTCTTCCGGGTCCAGCTCTGTTGCAGGCAGTTACGGGACATGGCAGCAGCTCCCCTGGCCAGGATTCATGTGCTCTAGATTGCGCTGGCCTCTTCTGGTGGGGTGTGAGGGTCGCATGGTACTTGCTGTGTGGTGTTCGGTTCTGGATACTGGGGAGTGCAGCGCAGGTTAGTCTCTTCCCAGGGTAAGAGTGGATTGGTGAGGGGATACAGGACTTTGGGATGTGGTGGGGGAGCTGGGAATGCAGCATGGAATCATTTGGGAGAGACTGTGGGGTGTGTGGGAGGAAGGAGAGAGGGAGGCACATACTGTGGTGTGTGTGTGGGAGGAAGGAGAGATATACATTTTTATATTTATATAAATAAATATATATATTTATTAACCGTTTCTTATATAGGGCAGCAAATTCCGTTGCGCTTTGATATATATAATATGAATGATCTGAGGGGACCCTAGAGAAATCAATGTACCGGGCCCCAAGATTTCTGTTGCCGACCCTGCTGTGGGCTTCCCGATCACTGCTGGCCACAGTGATCGGGACACAGCCAAACCTCCCCCCCCCCTCCCAGCTGGCTCTGCAGTGCAGCTCAAATCGTAGCCACGGCTCTCCCTCACTTCAAAGATAAGCCGCGGCTCCACTCCCTAGTGTATCCCGATCACTGTGCTCAGCAGTGATCGGGATACACTAGGGAGTGGAGCCGCAGCTTATCATTGAAGTGAGAAAGAGCCGTGGCTACGATTTGAGCTGCACTGCAGAGCCAGCCGGGAGGAGGGGGGTTGGGCGCTGCACAAACGAGCCTGATCACTGTAGCCAGCAGTAATCGGGACCCCAACGGTGCATGCCCACGGATGCAGATGGGCCGGGAGGTCCCTCTGATATAGGCGACTACTGAAAGATTCTCTTTCAGCAGCCGCCTAATGGGGGCGTTACTGGCTGGTCGCGTCAGATACTGACCATGTCAGGGAAATCCCAGTCTGGTGTGGTCGCATCTGATGCGACGATGCCAGGCAAGTGGTTAAACACATATTGCAGCCAAGGTTTCTGTAACCATTAAGCATTAAGCATTTCTTTGACAGTTTCTTTGTAGTTTGGATCCTTGACATTTCCTAAAATATTTGAAATCACTTGTTTGAACGAAGTCCACACTGAAAGCTCCACAATATTCATTACACGCCCGAAATGTTAATCTTTTATTAAATTTCTAATGTCAGGGTCCGTAAAAATGCTGTGTGTGTATATGTGGCGGTAGACAGGGGTTAAAATGAGCCGGTACAGTGCAAAACTGTGTTGCATCTATTGTATGTGGTTCCACCTTCGCCAGCTCATGTTGTAGTTGGTGTGTGTGCGTGCGTGCGCGCTTGCGTGCGTGCGTGCGCAGTGTTCCTTTAGACAATATGGGGTTTGGGTCCTGTGTAGATCTGGGCCTCCATGTGGACCTTAATCTGTCACTGGGCGGGGGGAAGTTTTATGACGAGAATTGAATTGCAACATCCTATACTACCGACTGAATTCATTTAAGACATTGTGGGTCATTCCGAGTTGTTCGCTCGTTGCCGATTTTCGCAACGGAGCGATTAAGGCAAAAATGCGCATGCGCATGCGGTTAGTATTTTAGCACAAAACGTAGTAGATTTACTCACGTCCGAACTAAGATTTTTCATCGTTGAAGTGATCGAGTGTGATTGACAAGAAGTGGGTGTTTCTGGACGGAAACTGTCCGTTTTCTGGGAGTGTGCGGAAAAACGCAGGCATGTCAGGGAAAAACGCGGGAGTGTCTGGAGAAACGGGGGAGTGGCTGGCCGAACACTGGGCGTGTGTGTGACGTCAAACCAGGAACGAAACGGCCTGAGCTGATCGCAATCTGTGAGTAGGTCTGGAGCTACTCAGAAACTGCTAAGAATTTTCTATTCGCAATTCTGCTAATCTTTCGTTCGCAATTCTGCTAAGCTAAAATACACTCCCAGAGGGCGGCGGCCTAGCGTGTGCAATGCTGCTAAAATCTGCTAGCGAGCGAACAACTCGGAATGACCCCCATTGTTTTATAATAAATGTAGACAGAATACATTTATTACTTTAATGAATATGAAAAAAATGACTAATTAATAAATAAACGTTTTGCAAAAAAACGTGATGTGGTATGCAAAATTGGAAGTCATTTTCGTGTTCAGAAGCCAAAAATCTATGGGGGTAATTCCAAGTTGATAGCAGCAGGAATTTTGTTAGCAGTTGGGCAAAACCATGTGCACTGCAGGGGAGGCAGATATAACATGTGCAGAGAGAGTTAGATTTGGGTGGGTTATTTTGTTTCTGTGCAGGGTAAATACTGGCTGCTTTATTTTTACACTGCAATTTAGATTGCAGATTGAACACACCACACCCAAATCTAACTCTCTCTGCACATGTTATATCTTCCTTCCCTGCAGTGCACGTGGGGGTAATTCTGAGTTGATCGCAGCAGCAAGGTTGTTAGCAATTGGGCAAAACCATGTGCACTGCAGGGGGGGCAGATATAACATTTGCAGAGAGAGTTAGATTTGGGTGGGTTATTTTGTTTCTGTGCAGGGTAAATACTGGCTGCTTTATTTTTACACTGCAATTTAGATTTCAGTTTGAACACACCCCACCCAAATCTAACTCTCTCTGCACATGTTATATCTGTCCCCCCTGCAGTGCACATGGTTTTGCCCAACTGTTAAAATATTTGCTGCTGCGATCAACTCAGAATTAGGCCCATGGGGGGTAATTCCAAGTTGATCGCAGCAGGAATTTAGTTAGCAATTGGGCAAAACCATGTGCACTGCAGGGGAGGCAGATATAACATGTGCAGAGAGAGATAGATTTGGGTGTGGTGAGTTTAATCTGCAATCTAATTTGCAGTGTAAAAATAAAGCAGCCAGTATTTACCCTGCACACAAATAAAATAACCCACCCAAATCTAACTCTCTCTGCACATGTTATATCTGCCTCCCCTGCAGTGCACATGGTTTTGCCCAATTGCTAACTAAATTCCTGCTGCGATCAACTTGGAATTACCCCCTATAAGTGTAACATACATTTGTTTAAAAAAGCTTTTTCTTTGCTGACCTGTGTGATTGCAATAGTCTTCTGACTGGTCTTCCCAAAAATAGGTTCTGACCACTACAATCCATTTTGAATGCAGCTGCAAGGCTGATTTTCCTTCGCTAGACGTTCATTGTCTGTGGATCCACTTTGTCAGTCCCTCCATTGGTAATACTTTTACTTACATACAGGGCTATTAACTAAACTGCACCAACATACATCTCTTCACTCATCTCAAAATATTTCCCTACCCGATCTCTCCGCTCTGCACAAGGGGCCTAATTCTGAGTTGATCGCAGCAGCAATTTTTTTAGCAGTTGGGCAAAACCATGTGCACTGCAGGGGGGACAGATATAACATGTGCAGTGAGAGCTAGATTTGGGTGGGGTGTGTCCAAACTGAAATCTAAATTGCAGTGTAAAAATAAAGCAGCCAGTATTTACCCTGCACAGAAACAAAATAACCCACCCAAATCTAACTATTTCTGCAAATGTTATATCTCCCCCCCCCCCCCCTCTGCAGTGCACATGGTTTTTCCCAATTGCTAACAAACTTGCTGCTGTGATCAACTCGGAATTACCCCCAAGATCTGTGTCTGTCATTCACAAGCGTTACTTGCTCCCACTCAAAATTACAGGATTTTATCCGGGCTGCGCCCACTCTTTGGAATGCCCTCCCACGCACAATAAGACTCGCCTCTAGTCTTCAAACCTTCAAATGTTCTCTGAAAACTCTCCTCTTCAGTCAAGCATATCAAATTCCAGACTTCCCCACATAACCTTTAATGCCTCCCTATCTAATTACATCCCTTCTGTACAGTACATACATAACCTCTCATATTTTATCTTTCTTCACTTTCACACCCTCCTGACCCTTGGCCAACATTGCTGAGTGACCATATCATACAGCACATTAAGAACCTTTGCAATCTGTTGGACCATTATGCAATAGGTAGCATCTATCCTTGTGTATCAGTGCTTATTTTCCCATAGATTGTAAGCTTATGAGCAAGCCTTCCTACCCCAATGTCTGTCTGTTTTTACCCAATTTCTTTCTATTACCGTTGTTGTAATTATAAACTGCAATGGAATATGCTGCGCTATATAAGAAACTATTAACAAATAATAAATAAATACTGCTGAAACACCCACCCACCTGCCTCCAAGATGAGACTGCTGTCTGTGAGCCCTGGCGGACTGGGCCAAGGAGAAGTAGGGATATGTGTCAGTTGGTGGGCTGGGCCGAGAAGCAAGGTGCCATATGCCCCTCCTCCCCCTCGGGCTGGTGCAATTTTTGTGAGCTAGGAGCCCCCCTCTCTATTCCTCAGTCGCATGTACACAGCTGGCTGTGGGAGGCAGAAGGGAGCGTGCTGTCCAGCCGTTCTGCACTAACCTATAACATAGTAAGAGCTGCCGCCTCTCTCAGTCACAGTTAGGGCAAGGAAAATGGGAATTGGTGTGATATGGTTGAATGGGGGAGAGTGCATTAAAGGGGGGAGTGCTCTGAGAGGTGGACATTGAAGGTCGGTGGTGGTGTTGTCAGACCTGCTTCACAGACTCCTGCCCTGTCACCTACCACACCTGCCCCACAGACTCTAATCCTGCATCCACCAGAACTGCTCTGCAAACTCTCGCGTTTTCACCCAAGAAATCCGTCCCACAGACTCTTACCATCACCTGTTGTCACATCTGTCCCTGCAAAGTGTCTTGCCCTGTCACCCACCACACCTGTCCCCACAAGCTCTCTTGCCCTGTCACCCACCACAACTGCCCTGCAGACTCTAACCCTGTCACCCACCACATCTGCCTTGCAGATTTTCTTACACTGTCACACACCACACCTGTCCCCATGCAGAAATTTCTTACCATGTCACCCACCACACCTGTCCCTGCAGACACTCTCGCCATCATCTACAACACTTGTCCCTGCAGACTCTTTCACTCTGCCAAACACCAGACCTGTCCTTGCAGACACAGGATGCAACCGTTGCTGGCACCATTGCTACTTGCAGATGAGCGCGCAGAAGGGATTGTGAACCCATTTTACTTCTGTTCTGCAACTGCCAGATCAGGTCAATCTTTTGTGGTAACTGGTGCAATTAATGTGTTTTATTTTCCTGTACAGTACAATATGTTTTATTTCCTGTGGGTGTACATGATTGGCCCTTTAAAAAAGTACAAGTTCGACCAGCATCCCGCATGGACATAGAACTTGGACTTCATTACATCCCGACCATTGTGTCCAACAAGAATTAAACACACACATTGGCCCCCACAGGAAAAAAATAAAACACACTGGCCCCCAAAAGAATAAAAACATACCTCAGAATAAAAACACATTAGTCCTGACAAGACCAAAAAAAACACATTAACTCCCACAGGAGAAAAACCCACAAGTCGAGGATGCTGTGAGGTGTACATTGAATGGAGGAGGGAGTGCTGTGAGGTGAACAGTGAAAAGGACTGTGAGGGATGTCAGTGAGTGCTCTGAGGTGGACAGTGAGTGTAAGATGTGCAGTGTGAGCTGTAAGAGCAACAGTGAGGGGGTTTGTGTGATAAGGAGTGAGCGAGCAATGAGACAGCTGTGACGAGGGGTCCAGGCAGTGTTGGACTGGTGCCTGAAAGGCCCACCGGGGTGGCATGCAATAGTAGAGGCCCATGTTTATGGGTGTGTCCAACCTCCAGAGTGAGTGGGTCAAGCCGCCACAGAGGTTTGGCAAACAATTAAAGTACATAGTCTGGGCCCCTTGATTAATATATATATATATATATATATATATATATAGTAAATACTGCCCTAGTTGAGGAGGAGAGGTGGGGGGGGGGGGGCACCACCACAACACACACACACCACACACACACACTGTGGGGTCCACCGGGGATTTTCCCCATACCCCTGTCCAACCCTGGGTCCAGGGGCAATCAGGAGCATATGCAGGGAGAGCCTGATAAGACGGCTACAGAGGGGGTAATTAGAAATGCCCCCAGCACCCTCCTGATGGCAGCCCTGGGTGTAGGGGGTGAGGAGACAGCTATGAAGGGGGCAGTAATATAGATATGGGCAGGGAGAAGACAATAGGAGAGATCCATGCATTCTAATGCTTTATGATGGCTGGTAATTGCAGATTCAAGGGGGGTGTGGGGGATCTAAATCCTTTGACACTCGATAGGGAGTATTCAATTGTTTGAATAGTCAGTTGGGTGTCTTTTTTTAATTTTTTACCCCGTATCTAATAGACAGGGAAAAACAGACACCCAACCGACTTTTCAAACAATTGAATTCTACCCTTTAAATCCAAGTATTTATTCCCTATCTATTTTCCAGGTGGTTGCAAAACTTTCCAAGATTTTGACAAATATCAACAGAGATTAAGAAATAACTTAAGGGAACGGTTCATGGATATGGCATTGTCTTTGAGGCCACACTCTTGTTGCGAGGCCACACCCACTTTTCCAGGAGCCAAAGTCATGCACAAAAGAGCCTCCCTCCTCTTTTTCTGTCATGGTACCCGCCTGTCATTTTATTCCAGATCCACCCCTGATAATAGGAATAAAATAAGGGACATTCTAGAGGACCAGAATGTTGCAGTCAGTTCCATGTAGACGGTTTGTACTTGAAGTAATTACAATTGGGAACAGACTGAAGTATTCTTCTACATTGCCAGAACCCGGGCCGGCCATATAATTACCCACGTTATGCAGCTGAGTAGGGCGCAGCACAAGAGGGCGCTCTGGCCACGACATGCAAGTCAGCTCAGCCGACAGCCTGTGTCACTCACTGTAAACACATCACATCCAGCCTGTTTGTTGCCGCTGCTCAGCGGACGCGACTCCTCCCAAGCAGTTGCATGTAATGAGCTGAGGCTGCACACCTTTGCTGCATGGAGGAGTCATGCTTGAGTGATCAGTATGCCCTGCATGCCCGTCAAAGTCACTGAGATGTTCTGCAGTAGGCCGACATGACTGTTGACTCCTTACCCGCTCCCCAGTAACGCATCCCTCCCCTTGGGCCTTCTTGTATGTTTGACAGCCCACCGGCATCTATCAGCAGCTCCGCCCCCGGAAACACATTACTCACCCTGGGCCTTCTTGGATGATTGACAGGCACTGGCAGTTTACCTGTCAGCAAACTGGCTGTGGAGAAGCAAAGATATTAAATCGCAAGAAGGACTCCTCCGGTCACCACTCACAACCCGGACGGAGCAGACACATGATCATTACATTAATATTGTTTACAGGTACGTGACTAAGTGAGAGATATTTCTCTCGCCACTTTTAGTCCACAAATCGCCCTTGGCCGCTGCCATCCTAACCCAGGAGATAGTTTTTTAGGTATGCTGCGGACGCTGGGTCAGGGTTTACTTTTAAAATCTTTATGATATTATAAACTTCCCTTAACCTGATGAATGCCCCTCTCCCGGCAGAGAAAGGCAAAACAATACCACCTTAATCCTTATAAATAAAGACACTGAGACTTGCATAAGGGGAAAGTAAGGTCAGCTTTATTTATTTATTTAAAACTAACCTATTTAAGGTATAACTAAACTAGAATAACTCTAATACTGAATGATGAGAAAGAGAAAGAAGAAAGTATGGTGGCCCAGAAAGAATGGCCCCCACAGTGCAAGATCACCAACTGCATACACCACTTTACCACAGGGGTGGCACGTATAACCACGCCCAAGGTATCCACCTCCCACCCCAAAGACAAAACAACATGAGGCCCACCTGGACCGGTGGTGCCGTTGACCACGGTAGGATCAAATCAGCCTAAGACATGTATTGGAGGGAGAGCACCTCAAGCCCAAAAGACAGATGGCAACTGCAACTGTTCTTTACCGCCACAAAAGCTGATACCAACAACATAACAACTACACATGGTAGGGAGGGTGGGTAACATCCACGAGGAAACAATTCCCTAAGATGGATTCCTGGACCAATCCTGAAATGGACCTAAAACCCCACCCCCTATCTCCCACTCCATAGGCTAACCAGGCCTCACCCTACCTCTCAACAAAGCCTACCAGACACATTAACCCTTTCCCGCCCGGAGTAAAGCATTCCCAAGTTATGGTGTTTAATCTTCTTCATGCATATAAAATGCATTCCGTCCTAATTATTCAATTTCGTGGTTGTGGTGCCCTCAGTTATTAAACTGCTGGCCTCCACAGAGCCTTCTTAACAGCAGTGTAGGCCCCTGGGCAAAGCAATGCACTGGGGTCTCTACTCATCCTCCAGCGGTAGGGGTAAGTAGTGATATCAGTGACAGCTTTGATGTCCTGCGGGCGATAAGAGGTGTTCTATCTTCCGCTCTGCATGTAGGAACTGGAGCAGTAATTTCTGCTAATTACTCCCTTACTGTACAGATGGGGTGGGAAGGAGAACACTAAACAGTAGAAGGGGGCATTGGGCTGAATAAAGGGTCCACAGTACATGACTTACAGGGTGGTAGAGGATGTTTAATAAGTAGGGGAGTGGTGGATAGTGGAATGGGCTTAATATTCATAATTTTTTGGTGGGAGGGAGTTTGTTTGACTGCAGATATCTCAAGTTTCTGGAAATAGATTTCTTAGCTTTCAATAGGATAACAAAACTAGATAGGTCAACCTTTCAGGAGGTACTGGGGACCTGGGGATCAGAGTTAAGGAGCCAGAGCAATCCACCAACAAAAATATAAAACTGCATATTTAGCGTGTGGAGCTGGAGCAGGGAACAGCTGGTTGAAGGCTGATATCTCTGGTTCTGGGCATAGTAGAGACAAGCTGCCAATGTCTATCAAAGGGGGAGATTCCCAGCTTTTGGAGTATACCCTCAGAACAACTCTAAGTCAGACAGAACCCAAAATATCTGGCTGGGAAGAGCAATTAACAGACTTGGATGGGGACCACTGCTTTGAAGTCAGATATCTCTGGTTCCCCAGGGCCGATTTTAAAAAATCTGGTAACCCTGGAAAGAGGGGACCTTCAGATATCAGCCTAGGGCCATTACACTCCTGGGGCCTTTGGGCAAGTGCCCATTGAGCCCATATGAAAAGACGGCCCTGGGCCTCCATACAGCTTCCATGATGATGTCCCATTCTGTATTAACACTACAGTCTGACTGCCTAATTTCATCCAGGTCAGGCTGCTGCAGCATGAGTCCAAAACCTCTAGGGGGTCATTCTGACCTGATCGCATGCTGCAGTTTCTCGCAGCTGTGCGATCGGGTCAGAACTGCGCATGAAGGCTGTCAGGTCGCTATGATCGCCTCTGCCTGATTGACAGGCAGAGGCGGTCGCTGGGCGGGGGGGTGGAACGGCGGCATTTGTCCGCCGTTTCGTGGGCGCTGTCCGGCCAACGCAGGCGTGGCAGGACCGAATGGGTGGCGGGCTGCAGCGGCTGCGTGACATCACGCCATCGCTGCGGGCCGGGGAGCGATGAGTAGCTCCCGGCCAGCACGCTAAAGCTGCGCTGGTCGGGAGCTACTCTTGAAGTGCAAAGGCATTGCCGCTGTGCGATGCCTTTGCACTCCTGCGGGGGGGCACTGACATGCAGGGCGGGATAGCACTGTGCTGGGCGTCCCCCCGCATGTCAGTCTGAATGATCATAGCTGTGCTAAATTTAGCACAGCTACGATCGTCTTGGAATGACCCCCCTAGTCTCTAATTTAGATAAGCTCAGCCCAGTGTTAGGGCAAATGGGGGTCCCACAGATCAGTGCCGTAACTAGGTGTGTGCAGAAGGGGCATTGCCCACAGCGCACACCTAGTTAGAGTGCATATTCCCCAAGAAGACTGACAGTGGTGACAGGAAAAATACCTTTTCCTGTCACAAGCTGCCAGCAACCGCCATGCAAACCTCTGCCCCAGTGGCGCACACAGGGTAGGGGGGCATTCAGGCATGAGTCGTTGGCCAACCTCCCCCCCCTCCCCCGCACGGCCCACACCAGCATGAGGCTCTTCCCCCGTGCATCCTGGGGTTGTGTGTAGACAAGTCCCGCCGGCCGCCGGGCTAGGCATCGCAGTGGCTGGATGGACCGGAGGGAAGGTCAGGCGGCCGCTGCAAATATGTTACGGATCAATAGTTATCCGCAGCCACATGTGCGTGGCTGGCTGCAGACTGGAGTCACTCGTACCCGGCCGCTTTGTGTTGCGGGACTTGCGGCCGAGCAGCTCCGCCTCCCTTTTCTCCCCTCTTCGGTGACCAGACTGCCGGGGGGAGCTACTGCAGGCACAGCCTCAGAGGCGTTTATTAGAAGGTAATTCTATTGTTTCATGTGGGGAGGATGCTATATGAAGTACTGTTATCAGATGTGGTGCAGAATACTGAAGGGGGTTAGCAATGGGAAATGAATATTAGGGGGTGGGGGTTGCTATGAGAGGACAACTTGGGAGGGGGAGGGGCTGTGCCCAGACCTGCCTGCACAGACTCTCTCACCCTGTCCCCTACATGATCTGTCCCTGCATCCTGTCCTTGACCTGACTTGTCCCAGCACCCTTACCCTGTCCCCTACCAGACCTGTCCCCTACCAGACATATAGCCTACCAGACCTGTTCCCTCACCCTATCACCTAGCAGACCTTTGCCCACACCCTCTCCCTGTCCCTGACCATACCTGTCCCAGCACCCTCACCCTGTCTTCCACCAGACCTGTCCTCTCACCCTGTCCCCGACCAGACCTGTGTCCGCACCCTCTCCCTGTCCCCGACCAGACCTGTGTCCGCACCCTCACCCTGTTCCCTACGGAACTGTCCCCTCACCTATCCCCTACCAGACCTAATGTGTAAAAAGTGCACGCTGTCTGCCATAATGTGTAAATAAGGGGACGCTGTCTGCCGTAATGTGTAAAAACAAAGGGGGACGCTGTCTGCCGTAATGTGTAAAAGGGGGACGCTGTTAGCCGTAATGTGTAAAAAGGGGGACGCCATCTGCCGTAATGTGTAAAAAGGGGGACGCTGTCTGCCGTAATGTGTAAAAAAGGGGACGTTGTCTGCCGTAATGTGTAAAAAGGGGGACGCTGTCTGCCGTAATGTGTAAAAAAGGGGACGCTGTCTGCCGTAATGTGTAAAAACAAAGGGGGGCACTGTCTGCCGTAATGTGTAAAAGTGTTATGATTCCAGCACTCTGGTCAGAGGAGATCTTATGGCAAGGACCGGAGCACTGGAACGGAATGCTGGGGAAGGGAGCAGGACAGGAAAATAGCCCCTGGCGCCCTAACTCTGTTGTCTCACCCGTGTTGTCAGAAATCCCCTGCGAGACTATGGTTTCTTGAGCCCTTGGCAGCCACGTTTGAAGGGCGGATTATGTCTGCCCAACTTCGATGCCCCCCGGTCTTAATGAGAGACAAAGGGAAACCCGAGACAGGGTGATAACAAGAGGCCCTCTAACTAAACAACCAGGCCAGGGGCTAAGCAAACTCAAAACTATAATATGTGCGGAGAAACCGCCAGGGAAAAGGACAACCAAAATATCCACTTGTCCAATTCTCCTACCCGGCACCGCCGAGTACCAGAGAGGACTTGTGGAAGCGGAACCCTCCGCAAATGCTCCAAACACAAAATATAAAAGGTAAAGCGGCTGAGCCGCAACACACGGCAGAGCCGCAACTCACGAACACCACTGGATATAAAACGGTGATCAGTCAGGACTCCAGGGAACCAAACGACCTCTTGGGATGAGATGACAACTCCCGAATACCAGACTTCTGAGGACTGGAATGACCGGATACAGCAGGACTGGAAACAGACTCTCAGCAAACAAAGGCAGCATGCAGGAAGCTATTACCGGCGTCTGTGAGAAGCCCTGGGAGTGTATTTAACAAGGAGTCCTCCAATCAGCTGCTAAAGGCTGATTAGAATAAATGCCGTGCAGCTGCCTTGCTGCACGGCCAGAGAGCAGGTGAATATCTTAATTTCCTAAAGCCTAGCAACGGGGAACGCGGTCCGCCAGTGGCGTCCCCGTTGCTAGGGTCCGTGCGGCTCAGCGCGCCCGGCGTCTAGCGTTGCTAGGGAGCCGGCGGCTGTACGCGCACGGCGTCTCTAGTTGCTAGGCGCCGGGCCGCGCAGACAAGCGGACCCCGGCGCCTAACAGTACCCCCCCTTGAGGAGGGGTCAAGGAACCCCTAAAGCCAGGTTTCTGAGGAAATTCCCGAAAAAATGCCCTCTTGAGCCACGGGGCATGAAGATCCTTATCCAGGACCCAAGACCTTTCCTCCGGACCATAGCCTTTCCAGTGAACTAGAAAATACAGCCGACCCCGGGACAATTTGGAATCGAGAACCTTCTCTACCAAGAACTCCTGTTGTCCCTGTACATCCACTGGAGATCTACCCTGAGAGATCTTCCGAGGAAATCTACTGGAAGAAACGTATTGTTTCAACAGGGAACAATGAAACGTATTTCCAATCCTGAGAGATCTTGGTAAACGTAACCGAAAGGCAACTGGGTTGACTCTTTTAATAATAAGAAATGGCCCAATAAATTTGGGTCCCAGTCTAGCCGAGGATTGTCGAAGCCTGATGTTGCGAGTCGACAACCACACCCTATCTCCCACCTTAAAAGTGCAAGGACGTCGGAGCCTGTCAGAAAATTTCTTCTCTCGAAAGGCCGCTTTTCTGAGAGCAAGGTGCACCTTTTTCCAAATGGCTCTGAGATGGGAGGTTAAGGTTAGCGAGGAGACTGAGGAATGATGAAAAAAAGAATTAGCTCTGGGGTGAAAACCAAAAACTGAAAAGAATGGAGACTCTTTAGTGGAGGAATGACAAGAATTATTGTAAGCAAATTCAGCCAACGGAAGAAACTCGGACCAATCATTCTGGAGTTTGGCTGAATACAAGCGCAAATATTGTTTCAATGATTGGTTAACTCGTTCGGTTTGCCCGTTGGATTGTGGGTGGTAACCGGATGTTAACGACAATTTTATCTTCAATGAGGCACAAAAACATTTCCAGAATTGTGCGATGAATTGTGGACCCCGATCAGAAACAATATCAGTAGGCAACCCATGAAGCCTGAATACATGGCGGAGAAACAAAACTGCCAACCCTTGGGCAGAAGGCAATCGGGGAGGAGCAATAAAATGAGCCATTTTACTAAAACGATCCACTACCACCCATATGACTCGGAATCCGGCTGAAAGGGGAAGGTCAACCACAAAATCCATGGAAATATGAGACCACGGCCTGAGAGGAACATTTAAGGGCATAAGTTGCCCGATGGGCAAGGAACGGGGAACCTTATGCTGTGCACAAACCTGACATGAATAAACAAATTCCTTGACGTCTTTAGAAAGACCAGGCCACCATACTGAGCGAGAGACTAACTCCAATGTCTTAGAGACTCCTGGATGCCCTGAAACTTTGTTATCATGGAATTCCGTTAAAACAGTAGCTCTCAAAAACTCAGGGACGTAAAGACGACCAGCAGGAGTAATTCTAGGAGCTTGGTGTTGAAGCTGTTTTAACTGGGTAAATAAATCTTGTGTGAGGCCCGCCCAGATGACCGAAGATGGAAGTATGGGGGTAACAGGATTGTTATTGTGAACCGGAAGAAAGCTACGTGACAGGGCATCAGCCTTAGTATTCTTGGAACCAGGCCTGAAAGTGATTATAAATTTGAAACGCGTAAAAAATAATGCCCAACGTGCCTGCCGGGCATTAAGCCGCTTAGCCGATTCAATGTATTGCAGGTTCTTATGGTCAGTCAATACCGAAATAGTATGTTTTGCTCCCTCCAGCCAATGCCTCCACTCCTCGAAAGCCCACTTTACCGCCAATAACTCCCGATTACCAACGTCATAGTTGGATTCAGCGGAGGAGAATTTCCTGGACATAAAGGCACAAGGATGTAACTCCAGAGACTCCGGATCCTTTTGAGAAAGGATAGCCCCCACTCCAACCTCCGAGGCATCAACCTCCACCACAAAGGGCAATTCCGGATTAGGATGTCTGAGGACTGGAGCCGAGACAAAGGCTTGTTTCAAGGCCCGGAAGGACAACTCAGCTTCACGCGACCAGTTGGTAGGATCCGCTCCTTTCTTTGTCAGAGCTACAATGGGAGCAACCAGGTCAGAAAAAGAATGAATGAACCTCCTATAATAATTCGTAAACCCTAAAAAGCGCTGAATTGCTTTTAAATTGGTGGGTTGCGCCCAACTAAGGATGGCCTGGAGTTTCTTTGGTTCCATGGAAAATCCCTGAGGGGAAATTATGTACCCTAAAAAAGATACTTCCGTGACATGAAACTCACACTTCTCCAGCTTGGCATATAAATGATTCTCGCGTAACTTTTGAAGAACCAGACGCACCTGGGTAACATGTTGTTCCATTGATTCAGAAAAAATCAGGATGTCGTCTAAGTAAACGACCACGAATTTCCCTAGGAAGTCACGGAGCACATCGTTAATGAGGTCTTGAAAAACTGCCGGAGCATTGGACAGGCCGAACGGCATCACCAGGTATTTGTAGTGACCCGACTGAGTACTGAAGGCCGTTTTCCACTCATCTCCAGATTTAATTCGGATGAGGTTGTACGCTCCGCTAAGGTCAATTTTAGAAAAAATCACAGCAGAACGTAACTGATCAAAGAGTACAGAAATCAACGGCAAAGGATAGGTGTTTTTAACTGAGATCTTATTCAGGGCTCTAAAATCAATGCAAGGTCTAAGCGAGCCATCCTTTTTCTCCACAAAGAAGAAGCCTGCACTTAAAGGAGATTTTGATGGTCTAATAAATCCTTTCTCAAGGCTCTCCTTTACATAATCATTCATAGCCGCAGTTTCTGGCCCGGATAATGCATATAATCTTCCCTTTGGAAATGCGGCACCAGGAATTAACTCAATAGCACAATCATAAGGCCGATGGGGAGGCAGAATGTCCGCATTGCCTTTGGAGAAAACATCAGCAAACTCCTGGTATTCCACCGGAATGAGTTCTGGAATGATAGCTGCTACTCTGACTGGAAACGTGATACATTCCTTATCACAAAAAGTACCCCATTGTGAAATCTCCCCCGACCGCCAATCAATGGTAGGATTATGAAAGGCCAGCCAAGGGTGACCCAGAACAACTGGAACTGCTGGGCAATGTGTAAGAAAGAACTCGATTTTCTCGGAATGTAGAGCTCCTACTGTAAGTAGTACAGGGGGTGTATGGAGAGAAATAATCCCATTAGACAGCGGACTCCCATCTAAGCCATGCATGGTGACACACCTACCCAAAGGTAACTGAGGAATGCCTAAGGCCTTAGCCCAAGTTAAATCCATAAAGTTTCCTGCAGCTCCACTGTCAACAAAAGCCGACACCGAAGAACTGAGGCTGCCAAAGGAAACTTTAACTGGGACTAAAAGGGAGTTATTCGAGGAGATAAGCTGCAGACCTAGGTGAACCCCCTCACAATTCACCTGGTCAACGCGTTTCCCGACTTGTTCGGACAATTACGAGCAAAATGTCCCTTACCCCCACAGTACAGACAAAGACCAGAATTTTGCCTTCTGGCTCTTTCTTCAGGAGACAGCCGGGAGAGACCCATCTGCATGGGCTCCTCTACGTCTTCAGGAATGGAATATACACACGGACTTGACCTTACAGGTGCTCCTTTTTCAGCCCTCCGCTCTCTGAGACGATCAATCTTAATAGAAAGCTCCATGAGTTTATCGAGAGTCTCAGGAGCGGGGTACTGAAGGAGACTGTCTTTTATAGACTCTGATAAGCCGAGGCGAAACTGACTGCGCAGGGCTGGGTCATTCCAGCCACAGTCGTTCGACCAACGGCGAAACTCCGTACAATAACCCTCCGCAAGATTTCTACCCTGTCTGAGAGCGCGCAACTGACTTTCAGCGGACGCCTCTCTATCAGGGTCATCATACAAGAGCCCTAAAGACTCAAAAAAAGCGTCAACTGACAACAATGCCGGATCCTCTGCTCTTAAACCAAATGCCCAGGTCTGAGGATCCCCCAGGAGCAAAGAAATAATAATCCCGACCCGCTGAGATTCAGTACCCGAGGAAGTCGGTCTTAAACGAAAATAAGCTTACAGGATTCTTTAAAATTAAAAAACTCTTTTCTATCACCAGAAAAACGGTCAGGCAAATGCATCTTTGGTTCAGGGACTACCCTTGGGGAAGCTCGCAAAATCTTCCTGCGACTTCACCCGAAGAGAAAGATCCTGAACCATCTGAGTAAGTTCTTGAATCTGGCTGACTAAGAGCTGACCAGGATTTGGCCCTAAACCTGTTGGATTCATGAGGCCGATAAACTCTCACAAAACTGAATGAGAAAAAATTAAACCCCGTTTAATTTTAAGTTTTGGTATGGCCGGTAATAATGTTATGATTCCAGCACTCTGGTCAGAGGAGATCTTATGGCAAGGACCGGAGCACTGGAACGGAATGCTGGGGAAGGGAGCAGGACAGGAAAATAGCCCCTGGCGCCCTAACTCTGTTGTCTCACCCGTGTTGTCAGAAATCCCCTGCGAGACAGTTCCGCACCCTCACCCTGTTCCCTACGGAACTGTCCCCTCACCTATCCCCTACCAGACCTAATGTGTAAAAAGTGCACGCTGTCTGCCATAATGTGTAAATAAGGGGACGCTGTCTGCCGTAATGTGTAAAAACAAAGGGGGACGCTGTCTGCCGTAATGTGTAAAAGGGGGACGCTGTTAGCCGTAATGTGTAAAAAGGGGGACGCCATCTGCCGTAATGTGTAAAAAGGGGGACGCTGTCTGCCGTAATGTGTAAAAAAGGGGACGTTGTCTGCCGTAATGTGTAAAAAGGGGGACGCTGTCTGCCGTAATGTGTAAAAAAGGGGACGCTGTCTGCCGTAATGTGTAAAAACAAAGGGGGGCACTGTCTGCCGTAATGTGTAAAAGTGTTATGATTCCAGCACTCTGGTCAGAGGAGATCTTATGGCAAGGACCGGAGCACTGGAACGGAATGCTGGGGAAGGGAGCAGGACAGGAAAATAGCCCCTGGCGCCCTAACTCTGTTGTCTCACCCGTGTTGTCAGAAATCCCCTGCGAGACTATGGTTTCTTGAGCCCTTGGCAGCCGCGTTTGAAGGGCGGATTATGTCTGCCCAACTTCGATGCCCCCCGGTCTTAATGAGAGACAAAGGGAAACCCGAGACAGGGTGATAACAAGAGGCCCTCTAACTAAACAACCAGGCCAGGGGCTAAGCAAACTCAAAACTATAATATGTGCGGAGAAACCGCCAGGGAAAAGGACAACCAAAATATCCACTTGTCCAATTCTCCTACCCGGCACCGCCGAGTACCAGAGAGGACTTGTGGAAGCGGAACCCTCCGCAAATGCTCCAAACACAAAATATAAAAGGTAAAGCGGCTGAGCCGCAACACACGGCAGAGCCGCAACTCACGAACACCACTGGATATAAAACGGTGATCAGTCAGGACTCCAGGGAACCAAACGACCTCTTGGGATGAGATGACAACTCCCGAATACCAGACTTCTGAGGACTGGAATGACCGGATACAGCAGGACTGGAAACAGACTCTCAGCAAACAAAGGCAGCATGCAGGAAGCTATTACCGGCGTCTGTGAGAAGCCCTGGGAGTGTATTTAACAAGGAGTCCTCCAATCAGCTGCTAAAGGCTGATTAGAATAAATGCCGTGCAGCTGCCTTGCTGCACGGCCAGAGAGCAGGTGAATATCTTAATTTCCTAAAGCCTAGCAACGGGGAACGCGGTCCGCCAGTGGCGTCCTCGTTGCTAGGGTCCGTGCAGCTCAGCGCGCCCGGCGTCTAGCGTTGCTAGGGAGCCGGCGGCTGTACGCGCACGGCGTCTCTAGTTGCTAGGCGCCGGGCCGCGCAGACAAGCGGACCCCGGCGCCTAACAAAAAGGGGGACGCTGTTTGCCGTAATGTGTAAAAAGGGGAACGCCATCTGCCGTAATGTGTAAAAATGGGGACGCTGTCTGACGTAATGTGTAAAAAGGGGGACGCTGTCTGCCGTAATGTGTAAAAAGGGGGACGCTGTCTGCCGTAATGTGTAAAAAAGGGGACGCTGTCTGCCATAATGTGTAAAAAGGGCACGCTGTCTGCCGTAATGTGTAAAAACAAAGGGGGATGCTGTCTGCCGTAATGTGTAAAAAGGGGAACGCTGTCTGCTGTAATGTGTAAAAAGGGGGTCTGTCTGCCGTAATGTGTAAAAGGGACTCGATCTGGTGTAGTGACGCTACTGTGCGGCGTAATATAAATAATGGAGACTTCTATGCACCTTAATATGAATTGGTATTATTTTGTGGCCTGACCCCTTCTCCATGAAGCCACGCCTCTATATTTTTCACGTGCGCCTGCGGTGAACACTGCCCCTATTTTACATAAAGGGGGGGGGCGCCAATGCCGTTTCTTGCACACAGCGTCAAAATGTCTTGTTACGGCACTGCCACAGATCACTCCAGGCTGCCAGCCTTAGGCTCTGCAACTGAAGCCATTTTACAGACTCGCTGAAATTGCTTCCTTCACTTGCAGGATAATGCAGGTCAGTCAGAGATGTGACTTTACAAATTAGTTATGGTAATTACAATAGGTCTGTTGAGTAGGGGGCTTTGGTGTTGTTTAGGGTGTGGTGCTGTTTGGGATTTTTTTTTTAATTATGCAAGTACATATGAGGGGCATTTAAGGACCATTGTGAGAGATTTCCTTGGGGAGGGGTAAGTGAGAAATACTTATGGCATGTGGGAATGTGTGAAGGGGCATTTGAGGGTACACATGTGGAGAGCTTATGGCATGTGGGAAGGTCTCGGGGGCATTTAAAGGGCAGGTGTGAATAGGTCTATTGGCATGTGCTTGAGTCTGAGGGGATTTTAAGGTACAGTACATAGAGAGAACTGAGCTCTTGTGAAGAGGTGTGAGGGCCATATAATAGGCATGGCAGGAGGTTGTTTTAAACCTTCTATGGTCATGTGCTGGAGCCGAACACCACCGCATGGAGACATGTTTGAACCGGTGGCCTCCCTGCCCACTGGCGCCATCCTAACTCAGAGTCTCAGAGGAGCAACTAATTAATTACTATATGTATTAGAGGTGGGCATCAGAAGACACAAAAAATGTGGGTAATATTTAATTTATCATTTCATACTGGTTTAATATGCAATGCAATCCTATGCAGTTTGGCATGTGTGGAGTCAGTGCTTTACAGCTTGAATCATAGGAAAGTGGTTTCATGTCTTTATTCTGGCAAACTGGCATCATAACATGCAGAGAGAGCCCTATTGTAACTCCGGGTACGCAGCCATGTAGAGTGCCACACTGTGGAAGGCACTGCCGCGACCTTCTCCATCCTGACGGCTAGCTGACCGCTGCTGCCGCCTCCCGAGATGTGCTCGCACCCCTGTCACACTGCCCGCAGAAAGATACTCGACTGCAGGTTGAGGTGAGTGGGGAGCTTGGAAAGGAAGGCACTTGGACAGGGTCGCCATCTTGCTGCAAGCGCAATAACTATCTTCCTGTAACTCCTGCCTCATCTATCACCCACTATTTATCTGGAACCCCTATCTCCCCTGTGATCCATGCCTTCCCTGTCATCCACTATCTCCCTGTCACCTACTATCTCCCTATAACCCCTGCCTCCCCAGTCACCTACTATCTCCATCATCCACGATCTCCCTGTACCCTTGAGGATACTATTATGTGACCACACCCTTTCTTGTGAAACCACACCCCTTTTGTGATGGTGCGCTGTACGTTTAAAAAGTGTATCCCATCAAGGGACACCAAAATTGATATTTGCCTACCAAAAAAATTAAGCTATGGCCATCCCTGGTCAGAACAATACACTGTTTAAAAAGACAGTGTCAGTTTACTGGTGCGCAGTTGGGGTGGTTGCACCGGGAATCTAAAACCAGTGGGGTCACTCAGGGTCAGACTGGCCTATAGGAGTACAGATGAAACCCACGGTGGGCCCCACTACCTAAGGGCCCACATTTTCCTCCGGTAACAAGGTTTTAGACTGTGCACTCGAATTATACATTATACATAAGTTACATTATACTGCACAGGATTGTGGTGCATTGCTGGTATTAATTTGCTACACTATTATCATACATGTATACATTGGCCCTCATTCCGAGTTGATCGCTCGTTATTTTTCATCGCATCGCAGTGAAATTTCGCTTAGTGCGCATGCGCAATAGTCGCACTGCGACTGCGCCAAGTAACTTTGCTATGAAGATAGGATTTTTACTCACGGCTTTTTCTTCGCTCCGGCGATCGTAGTGTGATTGACAGGAAATGGGTGTTACTGGGCGGAAACACAGCGTTTTAGGGGCGTGTGGATGAAAACGCTACCGTTTCCGGAAAAAACGCAGGAGTGGCCGGAGAAACGGGGGAGTGTCTGAGCGAACGCTGGGTGTGTTTCTGACGTCAATCCAGGAACGACAAGCACTGAACTGATCGCACAGGCAGAGTAAGTGTGGAGCTACTCTAAAACTGCTAAGTAGTTTTTGATCGCAATAATGCGAATACATCGGTCGCAATTTTAGGATGCTAAGATACACTCCCAGTAGGCGTAGGCTTAGCGTGTGTAACTCTGCTAAATTCGCCTTGCGACCGATCAACTCGGAATGAGGGCCATTGTTCACTATATTTTATTTATAAAAGGGACCCAAATCTTACAATCTCTAATAGTTAGCAAAGCCTCTGTGCTGGATGGCCACTCCCCTAAGCATGTACCCCTATCACTACATTCCCCCGGTGAGCCCTTCATGTCCCAGTCTGACACTAGGGCCACTACACAGTTTTAATACCCCGGGGGTTGGCAGGTATGTTTAAGTGGTTGAGAGAGGCATTACAGGTGTTGGGTGGCTATGTGACAGATCTTTCCTCTGAAATGCTTCTTCCCATACCTTGTTCTGTAGTACTATGTTCAGAGAGGTAAGGAAGAGTAATATGAAACAGGAGTCAGCAATTCCAACACTGTCTTTTTATTAATCCACAATGAACTCTGGATGATTGAAGATGATGATTAGTTAATTGACATTACATTTAGATAATTGCAAGAATAATTGGGCATCAAAGAAAAATAAAGAGAAGACAATTGGCTACAGTTCACATCACAATGGATCATTAAAAAATGCAAAAGACAATCAATTGACTCACAGATATTGTAAGATTAGAATCACCATTACAATCACAATCTGTAATGTCGTCATGAGAAGAGTGATGAAAAACACATTTAACAATAACAATTCCTAAATTTCTAGCTTTCCCTAGCCATGGTTTAATGATCTTCACACGCAAATAATGTTGGAGCTCTTGTAAAAAGTCTGCGGTGCCACAGCGTTGCAATGGGGGTATTGGTACACAGCTATATAAAGAATCCTGTGCTGTAATAAAGGTACATGTATCAGTTCTATTCACAAGAGGATATATCTAGCGGAGGGATTGTAGTGTCTCCTGACAAATACAACTCAGTTAGCAATGAGGGTCTCTTGATTAAATAAACTGAAAGTCTCTTTCAGTTAATGTATCTTACTGTCACTGGCACAAAGGTCTCAGTCTTTTTCAGATTAAATATCTCACTTGCGTCAAGGACTGCCACCCACTCTCACTGCTGTGGATGAATTTGGAGGAAGAGTCTGACCCTGTGGAACAGATCATTTGGTTGAGAATATTCCAACTGTTAAACACACTGTCTGCTAGTCACACACAAATTATTACACTCCTGTAAGATATGCTGTTACGGTTTGGTACAGCAAGAGAGAATCTCAGGGGAGAATCTGACCAAAAACCTGATACGCCCAACTTGTACACATAACATTAGAGATACTGGGAAATATGTATAGTATGGTCACTACACACTCAGGAATGTGGTTACATTTGAATTGCTATATACTATAATCTCAAAGTTACAATAATATATAATTTCTTTATTTTCCTATTAATAAAGGAGCAATTAACATGGTATAGAAATTTGAATTGACGCTATTTGTGAATTTGATTAATTCTTGAATTTAATACTTTAGATTCTCTACTCAACCACTTTTTAAATAGAAGACAAGTGATTCTCCTCATATTTAAGATATTATTTCTGGGTCATTTAAGGCACATTCAAGATAGTACATTTAACAGTGAATTACTCACCAAAAGATCAGTCTAGCAAACTCTGTATCATGGAGAAAGGGGGCATTGAGCTTTTCAATTACATTTTTTAGTTATCCCTCTTTCTTTCCTCCCATTCTTTTCAATATTCCACAAAGGCATTTTATTATCTTTACATGTATATTTTTAATTGAAATGAATAAAGAATATTTTATTCTAATTAGTTTTATATGTTGTCAGTTGTCACCTTCAAAACAGATAACAGAATACGTATTTCTACAAGCTTTAATGAGTACTTTTCTCAATAGAAACTTCTGCTTACAATAGAAATCTGTGTTCAATGTATTATTGGACATTGTAATTGGGGTTTGAATATTGGGGCCCACATTTATCAAGCCTTGAAAAGAGATAAAGTGGAGGGCGATAAAGTACCAACCAACCAGTCCCTAACTGCCATATTACAGGCTGTGTTTGAATAAAGACAATTAGGAACTGATAGGCTGGTATTTTACCACTCTCCAATGCAGAGCCGGCCCTAGGCATAGGCAAACTAGGCAAATGCCTGGGGCATTTGGAATGCCTAGGGGCACAAGCAGCTTCTGCTGATTAAAATGATATGCAGCTTGCCTATATTCTGTGTGTGACTGCGGCTCTATCTGCATACGAAATGCATTACTAATGTGTGGCATTATGTGTATAAGGTGTACTACAGTACTCTGTGGTGTAACGTATACAAGTGTACTACTGTGTGGTCTAATGTGAATAAAGAGCAATATGGTGTGATGTAATGTGAATTAGAGACACTATTGCATGATACAATGTGAATAAAGTTGCACTACTGTGTGGCGTAATCTCAACTGGGGGTTGGTGCTGGGGACCTGCTGGTCTGTCCAATGGCACTGGGGGCCCTCTGGTCTGCATAATGGTGCTGGAATCCTGCTGGCCTTTCCGATGGCACTGGGGGTTTGCTGGCCTGTAAGATGGCATTGGGGACTTCTGGCGACCTTCTGGCCTGTCAGATGGTGCTGTAGTCCCACTGGCCAGTCTGATGGTGCAGAGGGCCTTTTGACCTGTCTGATGGTGCTGCAGGCCCTCTGGCCTGTCTGATGGCACTGGGGCCCTCTGGCCTGTCAGATAGTGTTTGGGGCCTGCTGGCCAGTCAGATGGCTATTTGGGCCTTCTGGCCTGTCTAATGGTGCTGGGGATTCGCTGTTTGATGACACTGGGGGGCTTCTGGCTTCTCTAATTCTGGCCTGTCCAATGTCGCTGGGGCCTTCTGGCCTGTCAGATGGCACTGGCGCCACTGGCCTGTCAGATGGTGCTGGGGGCAAATGGCCCATCAGATGGTGCTGGGTGCCCACTGGCCTGTCAGATGGTGCTGGGGGCCAACTGGCATGTTTGATGGTGCTGGGTGTCTTTTAGCCTGTCTCATGATGCTGGGAGCTTCTAGTCTGTCTGATGCTGCTGGGGCCCCACTGGCCTATCTGTTGGTGCTGGTGACCCTCCAGCCTGTCAGATGGGGCTGGGGGCCCGCTGGCCTATCTGACAGCCCTGGGGGGCCTGCTGGCATGTCTGATGGTGCTGGGGACTTCTGGCGGACTTCTTGCCTGTCTCATGGTGCTGTGGACCCGCTGGCCTGTGTTATGACGCTGAGGGCCTTCTGGCCTGCTGAGAGCACTGAGGTCTCTATGGCCTGTGTGATGTGCTGGAGGCCTTCTAATGTGTCAGATTGCACTGGGGGCCTTCTGGCCTGCCTGATGGTGCTGGGGGCCTGCTGGCCTCTCTCGATGATGCTGGGGGCCTCTGACCTGTCTGATAGTGCTGCAGGTCCTCTGGCCTGTCTGATGGCACTGGGGGCCCTATGGCCTGTCAGATAGTGTTGGAGGCCTGCTGGCCAGTCTGATGGCAGTTTGGGCCTTCTGGCCTGTCTAATGGTGCAGGGAGCCTGCTGGCCTGTCTAATGGCACTGGGGGACTTCTGGTCTGTTTGGTTCTGGCCTGTCCAATGGCACTGGGGCCTTCTGGCTTGGTTGATGGCACTGGGGTCCCAAGGTGCTTTGCATCTGCTGGCCTTTCTTATGGTGCTGGGTGCATTCTAGCCTGTCTGATTATGCTGGGAGCCTTCTTGCCTGTCTGATGGTGCTGGGGGCCTGCTGGCCTGTCTGTTGATGCTGGAGGCCTGCTGGCCTGTCTGATGGTGCTGGGGGCCCTCTGGCCTGTCTGATGGTGCTGGTGGCCCTCTGGCCTAACTGATATCACTGGGGGGCCTGTCTGATGGTGTTGGGGACTTCCGGCAGACTTCTTGCCTGTCATGGTGCTGTGGACCCGCTGGCCTCTGTGAAGGTGCTGAGGGCCTTCTGACCTGTCTATAAAGGTGTGTACACACGGAGCGATATAGCAGAGCGATTTTGACTATATAGTCAAAATCGCTCAGAAAGTTAGTGCATATCGCTCCGTGTGTACACAGGCAGCGATAGCGATGCGCGTCCCTGCCAGGTCGCTATCGCTGGGAAAAATAGACTGTGCAGGCAAGTCAATTTAGACTATGTCGCTGCAAAAGTTAGTCAAAATCGCTCATATTTTTGTGTACAAGCGATTTTCCCCAGCGATAGCGATGTTTCCTTCTAGCCACTCCCCGCCGCCCATAGCTCAGTGCGCGGAGGCTGAAGAGGGAAGAGTCAGCAGAGTTCCGGAGCTCCAGACACCGCTGAAAAAGTGAGTATGAATAGCGAGGTGCCTGGCCAATTCCCGCTGCTCTCCTCTGCCTAGATGCTGCTCCGTGAGGTGGGGAGTGGGAGCAGGGGGAGAGATGCCGCCATGCCTTGCGCTGAGTCTGTCAGGGGGTTGGCGGCGGTGATGTGTGCTGTGCGTTGGCTCCGGGTCTGTCCCTGGCGCACAGCACAATACGAGGTGCCTGGCCAATTCCCGCTGCTCTCCTCTGCCTAGGTGCTGCTCCGTGAGGTGGGGAGCGAGGGAAGGGGGGGAGATGCCGCGGTGTGTGTTTCTGCTGTCAATGCTCACTTCTTTGGCCCCAAGTTTGTCAGCCGGCACAGGTCCGGGGGGGGGGGGGGGGGGGGGATTGGTGATCGGTTGGGGTGCGCTGCGTCCTTAGCTGGCTGTGAGATGGTGCCCCCAGACTATTCCTCAGGGATGCTATCAGCCAGCACAGGGGGGAGGGGGTAAAGGAGAGAGGAGTCACTGTCTGTAGCTGGCTACCTGGCGCAGTGTTTTAGTGCTCTACCTGGTGCAAAGTGTATACGTGCTCTACCTGGCGCAGTGTTTTAGTGCTCTACCTGGCGCAAAGTGTATACGTGCTCTACCTGGCGCAAAGTGTTTTAGTGCTCTACCTTCCGCAAAGTGTAGTAATGCTCTACCTGGTGCTCTACCTCTCTGCTCAGCACCCAGCACTGGCTTCGCCCCCGACCTCCCAGTCGGGGGTGAAGATCAGCTGTTGGGGGGGAAGGGGGTCCCGGCATTCTTGGAAAGGGGTTTCATGTGTAAACATGGATCCCCTTTAGTTCGTTTGGAGCGGTTTTTCGTTTTTCAATATGTTTCACCCTGGACTGCCTACTGGAACGAAGAGGACTGGACTTCACCAGATAATAGGTGAGTATTTTGAGGGTTTTTTAAACAGGTACCCTTATTGGATTCTACTGGACAAGTGGACGTGATTGGCGGCGTGGGGTGTAGGTAAGTATGTGTGAGTGTGTAAGTGTGTTTACTTTAAATACATTTCTCTGACGTCCTAGTGGATGCTGGGAACTCCGTAAGGACCATGGGGAATAGCGGCTCCGCAGGAGACTGGGCACAACTAAGAAAGATTTAGGACTACCTGGTGTGCACTGGCTCCTCCCTATATGCCCCTCCTCCAGACCTCAGTTAGAATTTTGTGCCCGGCCGAGCTGGATGCACACTAGGGGCTCTCCTGAGCTTCTAGAAAAGAAAGTATAATTAGGTTTTTTATTTTCAGTGAGATCTGCTGGAAACAGACTCACTGCTACGAGGGACTGAGGGGAGAAGAAGCGAACCTACCTGCTTGCAGCTAGCTTGGGCTTCTTAGGCTACTGGACACCATTAGCTCCAGAGGGATCGAACACAGGCCCAGCCAAGGTCGTCCGGTCCCGGAGCCGTGCCGCCGTCCCCCTTGCAGAGCCAGAAGCAAGAAGACGTTCCTGGAAATCGGCGGCAGAAAACTTCAGTCTTCATTAAGGTAGCGCACAGCACTGCAGCTGTGCGCCATTGCTCCCCATGCACACCACACACTCCGGTCACTGATGGGTGCAGGGCGCTGGGGGGGGGGGGGGGGGGGGCGCCCTGGGCTGCAATAAGAGTACCTTACTTGGCAAATTACCACATAATATAGTCATTAAGACTATATATGTGTAAAATCCCCTGCCATAACTTCCATAAAAAAGTGGGAGAAGTCAGCTGAAAAAGGGGCGGAGCTATCTCCCTCAGCACACTGGCGCCATTTTCCCTCACAGCTCCGCTGGAAGGACGCTCCCCAGGCTCTCCCCTGCAGTTTTCAGACTCCATAGGGTAAAAAAGAGAGGGGGGGCACTAAATTTAGGCGCAATCTGTGTAATATTGGCAGCTATAGGGGAAAAATCACTGTGTGTAGTGTGAATCCCTGCATTATATAGCGCTCTGGTGTGTGCTGGCATACTCTCTCTCTGTCTCCCCAAAGGACCTTGTGGGGTCCTGTCCTCAGTCAGAACATTCCCTGTGTGTGTGCGGTGTGTCGGTACGGCTGTGTCGACATGTTTGATGAGGAGGCTTATGTGGAGGCGGAGCAGGTGCCGATAAATGTGATGTCACCCCCTGCGGGGTCGACACCTGAATGGATGGACATGTGGAAGGAATTACGTGACAGTGTCAACTCCTTACATAAAAGGTTTGACGACATAACAGATGTGGGACAGCCGACTTCTCAGCTCGTGCCTGCCCAGGCGTCTCAAAAGCCATCAGGGGCTCTAAAACGCCCGCTACCTCAGATGGCAGACACAGATGTCGACACGGATACTGACTCCAGTGTCGACGATGATGAGACTAGTGTACATTCCAATAGAGCCACCCGTTACATGATTACGGCAATGAAAAATGTGTTGCACATTTCTGATATTACCCCAGGTACCACAAAAAAGGGTATCATGTTTGGGGAGAAAAAACTACCAGTGGTTTTTCCCCCTTCGGATGAATTAAATGAAGTATGTGAAGAAGCGTGGGCTTCCCCCGATAAGAAACTGGTAATTTCTAAAAAGTTACTAATGGCGTACCCTTTCCCGCCAGAGGATAGGTCACGTTGGGAGACATCCCCTAGGGTGGATAAAGCGCTCACACGCCTGTCAAAGAAGGTGGCACTACCGTCTCCGGACACGGCCGCCCTAAAGGAACCTGCTGATAGGAAGCAGGAGGCTATCCTGAAGTCTGTATATACACACTCAGGAATTATACTGAGACCGGCCATTGCTTCAGCATGGATGTGCAGTGCTGCAGCTGCGTGGTCAGATTCCCTGTCGGAAAACATTGATACCCTAGACAGGGACTCTATATTGCTAACCGTAGAGCATATTAAAGACGCTGTCTTATACATGAGAGATGCACAGAGGGATATTTGCCGGCTGGCATCTAAAATAAACGCAATGTCCATTTCTGCCAGGAGAGGATTGTGGACTCGGCAATGGACAGGAGATGCAGATTCTAAAAGGCACATGGAAGTTTTGCCTTACAAGGGTGAGGAGTTGTTTGGGGATGGTCTCTCGGACCTCGTTTCCACAGCAACAGCTGGGAAGTCAACATTTTTACCCCATGTTCCCTCACAGCCAAAGAAAGCACCGTATTATCAGGTACAGTCCTTTCGGCCCCAGAAAGGCAAGCGGGTTAGAGGCGCGTCCTTTCTGCCCAGAGGCAGAGGTAGAGGGAAAAAGCTGCAACATACAGCCAGTTCCGAGGAACAAAAGTCCTCCCCCGCTTCATCTAAGTCCACCGCATGACGCTGGGGCTCCACAGGCGGAGCCAGGTACGGTGGGGGCCCGTCTCAAGAACTTCAGCAACCAGTGGGCTCGTTCACGGGTGGATCCCTGGATTCTACAGGTAGTATCTCAGGGGTACAATGTCATGACTGAGGTTTTGTGAACCCGGTGTTAGTGAAGTCTGTGCGGGCGACTGGAGGATTATATGAATACTACCACTGACCTGGTTTGGGAGTGTTGTGGACTTGGGGTTTCTTCCGGTGACTGGGAAGAGGAACCGCAGCAGAGATGGCCGAATCTAGGTTCTCCTCATGCAGGATTAGGTCGGCAGACAGGAGGCACGTGTGGACGCTGAAGGTCTCCTGAAAGACAGAACTGGAAAGGCGCTGATGAATCAGTGAAGATTCCAGGTACAACTGCGCTAAAGTGCACTGGGTGCTTGGAGACACTGAGATGCTTGGAGACACTAAGGTGCTAGGAGGCGCGGAGGCGCTTGGAGACACTGAGGTACTAGGAGGCACGGAAGTGCTTGGACGCACTGAGGTGCTTGGAGGTACTGGGGTGCGAATAGACACTGGGGTGCGTAGAGACACTGGGGTGCGTAGAGACACTGGGGTGCGTAGAGACACTGGGGTGCTGGAAGCACGGAGGTGCTGAGGCACGAGGTGCTGAAGGCACGAGGTGCTGAGACACAGGGGTGCTGGAGGCACGGAGGTGCTGGAGGCACGGAGGTGCTGGAGGCACGGAGATGCTGGAGGCACGGAGATGCTGGAAGCACGGAGGTGCTGAGGCACGGAGGTGCTGATTCACGGAGATGCTGGAAGCACGAGGTGCTGAGGCACGAGGATGATGGAAGCACGGAGGTACGGAGGTACTGAGGCACGGAGGTACCGAGGCACGGAGGTGACAGGGATACGGGAGCTCTGGAGATCACAACTTTAGGGAGCTCAGCTTTAAGGCCCACACATAGCTGTGTGTGACACAAGGAACTGGCCCAGTTTCCAACTCAGCCTCCCAACTTATACTTCCTGGTCCTTGGTGATTGGTGAGCAGGATTAGATGATGCAGAGAGTCTCAGGCTGGCAGAGGATTGGACAACTCTGGGTCAGGTAAACAGTCACAGTCATGTGACTACTCTAGACTAGGCTGTGATGTAGAATGAGGCCTAGCAGGCCGAGAGAACACTGAAGCCTGAACTTCTGCAAAACACAGGATGCTGGCTTTTAGACCTAAAGTTCAGATTACTGAATTCGGTCTCACACAGGAGATTACCACAGGTGGAGCTAATTAACTATTACCTTTCAGGCAGAGAACTCAGGAAAACTCATAGTGCTGACAAGCTGTTTAACTCCGTGAGTGAAAAGACACAGGATCCAGGACAGATGGCAGGGGTAAGTCACCAAATATGAAACCTACAGTCAGGATTGTGACATACAAGCTGGAATTCGAGACGTCTCCCCCTCGCCGTTTCCTCAAATCTGCCTTGCCGACAGCTCCCCCGGACAGGGAGGCAGTGCTGGAGGCGATTCACAAGCTGTATTCTCAGCAGGTGATAATCAAGGTACCCCTCCTTCAACAAGGACGGGGTTACTATTCCACAATGTTTGTGGTACCGAAACCGGACGGTTCGGTGAGACCCATTTTAAATTTAAAATCTTTGAACACTTATATAAGAAGGTTCAAGTTCAAGATGGAATCGCTCAGAGCGGTGATTGCAAGCCTGAACGAGGGGGATTACATGGTGTCACTGGACATCAAGGATGCTTACCTGCATGTCCCCTTTTACCCTCCTCACCAGGAGTACCTCAGATTTGTGGTACAGGACTGTCATTACCAATTCCAGACGTTGCCATTTGGTCTGTCCACGGCACCGAGGGTATTTACCAAGGTAATGGCCGAAATGATGATACTCCTTCGGAAAAAGGGAGTTTTAATTATCCCGTACTTGAACGATCTCCTTATAAAGGCGAGGTCCAGGGAACAGTTGTTGATCGGAGTAGCACTAGCTCGGGAAGTGCTACAACAGCACGGCTGGATCCTGAATATTCCAAAGTCGCAGCTGGTTCCTACAACGCGTCTACTGTTCCTGGGGATGGTTCTGGACACAGAACAGAAAAAAGTGTTTCTCCCGGAGGAGAAGGCCAAGGAGTTATCGTCTCTAGTCAGAGACCTCCTAAAACCAAAACAGGTGTCGGTGCACCACTGCACGCGAGTCCTGGGAAAGATGGTGGCTTCTTACGAAGCAATTCCATTCGGAAGGTTCCATGCAAGGATCTTTCAGTGGGATCTGTTGGACAAGTGGTCCGGGTCGCATCTTCAGATGCATCGGCTGATAACCCTGTCTCCAAGGGCCAGGGTGTCGCTACTGTGGTGGCTGCAGAGTGCTCATCTTCTAGAGGGCCGCAGATTCGGCATACAGGACAGGATCCTGGTGACCACGGATGCCAGCCTTCGAGGTTGGGGGGCAGTCACACAGGGAAGAAACTTCCAAGGACTATGGACAAGTCAGGAGACTTCCCTACACATAAATATTCTGGAACTAAGGGCCATTTACAATGCCCTAAGTCAGGCAAGACCCCTGCTTCAACACCAGCCGGTGCTGATCCAGTCAGACAACATCACGGCGGTCGCCCATGTAAACCGTCAGGGCGGCACAAGAAGCAGGATGGCGATGGCAGAAGCCACAAAAATTCTCTGATGGGCGGAAAATCATGTGTTAGCACTGTCAGCAGTGTTCATTCCGGGAGTGGACAACTGGGAAGCAGACTTCCTCAGCAGGCACGACCTCCACCCGGGAGAGTGGGGACTTCATCCAGAAGTCTTCCAAATGATGGTACACCGTTGGGAAAGGCCACAGGTGGACATGATGGCGTCCCGCCTCAACAAAAAGCTAAAAAGATATTGCGCCAGGTCAAGGGACCCTCAGGCGATAGCTGTGGACGCTCTAGTGACACCGTGGGTGTACCAGTCGGTTTATGTGTTCCCTCCTCTGCCTCTCATACCCAAGGTACTGAGAATAATAAGAAGGAGAGGAGTAAGAACTATACTTGTGGTTCCGGATTGGCCAAGAAGAGCTTGGTACCCAAAACTTCAAGAAATGATCTCAGAGGACCCATGGCCTCTGCCGCTCAGACAGGACCTGCTGCAGCAGGGACCCTGTCTGTTCCAAGACTTACCGCGACTGCGTTTGATGGCATGGCAGTTGAACGCCGGATCCTGAAGGAAAAGGGCATTCCTTGATTAAAGCTAGGAAGGAGGTGACCGCAAACCATTATCACCGCATATGGCGAAAATATGTTGCGTGGTGTGAGGCCAGAAGGGCCCCAATGGAGAAATTTCAGCTGGGTCGATTTCTGCACTTCCTACAGTCAGGGGTGACTATGGGCCTCAATTTAGGTTCCATTAAGGTCCAGATTTCGGCTCTGTCGATTTTCTTCCAAAAAGAACTGGCTTCACTGCCTGAAGTTCAGACGTTTGTTAAAGGAGTGCTGCATATTCAGCCCCCTTTTGTGCCTCCAGTGGCACCTTGGGATCTCAACGTGGTGTTGGATTTCCTTAAGTCACATTGGTTTGAGCCACTTAAAACCGTGGAACTGAAATATCTCACGTGGAAAGTGGTCATGCTGTTGGCCTTGGCTTCGGCCAGGCGTGTGTCAGAATTGGCGGCTTTGTCATGTAAAAGCCCTTATCTGATTTTCCATATGGATAGGGCGGAATTGAGGACTCGTCCCCAATTTCTTCCTAAGGTGGTATCAGCTTTTCATTTGAACCAACCTATTGTGGTGCCTGCGGCTACTAAGGACTTGGAGGATTCCAAGTTGCTGGACGTAGTCAGGGCCCTGAAAATCTATGTTTCCAGGATGGCTGGAGTCAGGATAACTGACTCGCTATTTATCCTGTATGCGCCCAACAAGCTGGGTGCTCCTGCTTCAAAGCAGTCTATTGCTCGCTGGATCTGTAGTACGATTCAACTTGCACATTCTGCGGCTGGACTGCCGCATCCTAAATCTGTAAAAGCCCATTCCACGAGGAAGGTGGGCTCTTCTTGGGCGGCTGCCCGAGGGGTCTCGGCTTTACAACTTTGCCGAGCTGCTACTTGGTCGGGTTCAAACGCGTTTGCTAAGTTTTACAAGTTTGATACCCTGGCTGAGGAGGACCTTGCTTTTGCTCATTCGATGCTGCAGAGTCATCCGCACTCTTCCGCCCATTTGGGAGTTTTGGTATAATCCCCATGGTCCTTACGGAGTTCCCAGCATCCACTAGTACGTCAGAGAAAATAAGAATTTACTCACCGGTAATTCTATTTCTCGTAGTCCGTAGTGGATGCTGGGCGCCCATCCCAAGTGCGGATTGTCTGCAATACTTGTATATAGTTATTGCCTAACTAAAGGGTTATTGTTTAGAGCCATCTGTTGTGAGGCTCAGTTATTTTTCATACTGTTAACTGGGTATAGTATCACGAGTTATACGGTGTGATTGGTGTGGCTGGTATGAGTCTTACCCGGGATTCCAAAATCCTTTCCTTATTGTGTCAGCTCTTCCGGGCACAGTATCCTAACTGAGGTCTGGAGGAGGGGCATAGAGGGAGGAGCCAGTGCACACCAGGTAGTCCTAAATCTTTCTTAGTTGTGCCCAGTCTCCTGCGGAGCCGCTATTCCCCATGGTCCTTACGGAGTTCCCAGCATCCACTACGGACTACGAGAAATAGAATTACCGGTGAGTAAATTCTTATTTTTTACTTTCACGGTGTGTGAGTTGTGTTTTTATTTGGGTATTTCTTTTGTTGTGGAACTACAGGTACCATTGGGTCCGTTATTTCTCCGCATGCTGGTACTTGTGGTTTTCCAAGTATCAGCATGAGGGGGAGGCTTTCTGGGACTTGTAGTTCCACAGCAAAAAAAACAATATTCTTTTTTTTTGTCACTTTGAAAGACTATCAGCCCCCCATCCACCGCCCAGGGATGGGGGGGACAGCCTCGGGCTTCACCCCTGGCCCTTGGGTGGCTGGAGGGGGGGTGACCCCTTGATTTTAGGGGTCCCCACTCCTCCAGGGTACCCCCGGCCAGGGGTGACTAGTTGGTGATTTAATGCCAGGGCCGCCGGGACCAATATAAAAGTGTCCCCCGGCTGTGGCATTATCTCACTGACTAGTGGAGCCTGGTGCTGGTGTTAAAAATACGGGGGACCCCTACGCTTTTTGTCCCCCGTATTTTTTGCACCAGGACCAGGCGCAGAGCTCGGTGCTGGTTGTTAAAATATGGGGGAACCCCTGTCAATTTTTTTCCTGTATTTTTACAACCAGGACTGGCTCAAAGTGCCCGAGGCTGGTTATGCTTAGGAGGGGGGACCCCACGCAATTGTTTTTTCTGATTTTTAACCTTTTCACACCCCTTCCCACTGATAAACATGCACGGATCTCAGTGATCTATGCATGCCTATCAGAACACGGTAAAAAAAAGCAGGTCTATTTGAAAACTCCTTTTTTTTTACGATTTGTACTTTTTCCCGGCAGTGTTTGGCTATTGCCGGCAGTGATTGAGATTAGTAAATTACCGAGTTCTATAATAACAGGTGTGTTTGACCAATGGTGTATTCATTCGTATTTTTTTTCTCAGCCCACAAAAAAAATACGAATGCCCTCATCACTGCCAAGATTGGTGTTTAGTAAATGACCTAGATGACACTTTGAAGAAAAAACACCAACTCTGTCAAAATCGTGAGCTTAGTAAATATACCCCTCTGTCTTTCCCTGTCTCTCTCTTCCTCCATCTCTCTCTCGAATCCCAGTGGCTGTACCAAGTCCAATAAATCATCTGTTGGGAGGCCGTCGTTCAGTATACCGATGCCGGCATTCCAATCGCAGTAATGCTAACAATGGTGCAGATAGTGCCCAAACCTCCCTCCCGTACCCCTAACCCTCCCACTCTGTAGCCTATACCTAACCCGCCCCCCTTAGTGCCTAACCCCCCTCTCTGTAGCCTAACCCTCAAACACCCTCCCCCCTCAAGTGTGCCTAACCATAACCCATAACCCTCCTGCGTGCTGTGGCAGGGCTGGCTCCAGGCATGGTCCAATAGAGTGGCCGCACAGGGCGCCAGCCTTAAAGGGTGGCGCATGCTAGTGCCACCATATTGGAGCCTGCCTGGAGCCAGGTCCTGCAGTAGTGGCTGTGTGTGCCAATGAGGGGGAGTGCTGTGGGTGGGACAAAGCTAAACTACTCTGCACGCTGTGCGGCACCGGCGTCACACAGCGCACACAGATTAGCTTTGCTTTAGTCTGCCCACAGCACTCCCCCTCGTCGGCACACACAGCCACTGATAGGACTCAGCCAGGAGGTGGGCCGCGGGGTGGACACTGGTGCAGACTCAGTGCAGCTGGCACTCTGGGGGCGAGTGTATCTGGCTCTTTTGGGGGCACGTGTATCTGGCACTGCTGGGAGCATATACTGTGTATCTGGCACTGCTGCGGGCATATGCTGTGTATCTGGCACTACTGGGGGTGTATGTGTATTTGGCACTACTGAGAGCATATGTGTAACTGGCACTGCACACTATACTGGAGACATTATGTGGAAAGTACACTACTGTGAGCGTTATGTGTAAAGCTGCTAATTGTGTGTGTAGAGGGGTGTGAAAATATATCTATAGTCTGATAAAATAAAGTTGCGAGGCCACACCCACTTTTCCTGGAAAAAAAGAAGGTTGGGTGCCGGCACTTTCAAATTTCCTTGCTCCGGGTGCTAGTAGGCCTGGTGCCGGCCCTGTGCTTTGGGGATTCCCACAGCTGGGAATCTGAACGCATACCTCCACTATGATAACAGCCCAACAGCATTGTCACTATCTCGCCCCCCACTCCCTGCAATATTTTTGTAATGTCTAAAGCCAGTCTGTGGCTTCTATCATAGCAGCACCATAATCCCATTGCATATATAAAATGTATGTTTTAGTAATGTGTTTAGAATAATTTATTGACCTGTTTTTTAATCTAATAATTGCTAAGTGCTCTACCTGGCGCAAAGTGTGTAACATGCTCTACCTGTTGCAATGTATACTGTATAACATGCTGTACCTCGTGCAATGTGTATTGCCATAGGCGTGCGCAGCACATTTTATTAGGGGGTGCACGACTGGAGTGGCGTGCCCAGCACCGCCTACTGGGCGTGTCTAGCACCGCCTAATGGGCTAGTATACACATATATATTAAAAAAAAAGGGTTACACACACTCGGAAGAGAAGCTGCCGGGGGAAGTGGAGCAGGGAACTGCGCATACGCAGTATAATCCCGTGATTGGAAGCGCCAATCCCAGGATTCAAACCCTGGTGTTTTTGGGCCGGGATCCCGCAGATCCCACTCCCAATCTCGGGATTGGCCTCCCTATTCACAACTGGCCTTGCTGCTCTCTGGTAGAAACAATAGATGCTAAGTGGATGGCGGCACTTGCAGGACTTTAAAGTATGAGTTGTCAACGTTTCAATTTATTCAATACATTTTCGTCAGGACATAATGAAAATTATTGTCCTGACGAAAATGTATTGAATAAATTGAAATGTTGACAACTCAGCAGAGGAACGCAGCATGCTTTAAAGTCCTGTAAGTGCCACCATCCACTTAGCATCTATACACAAACATATATATATAATTATATATATATATATATACTTAAACATATATACATACTGAGTGTATATATATATATATATATATATATACACACACAGACACTTTTGAATACATGTAAGCTGCCTTACTTTTATCAAAAATAGCCGTCATCATGCGCTGGTCCGCCCCTGAATTTTGTGGTGGAGGGTAGCAGGGTCCAGGCTCAGTGGTGGCGCAGTGCCCGGAGTCTCACTGACTCCGCAAAGGACGATGGGAGGAGGAGCTGCTGCAGCCGGGCATGCGCAGCAGCCGTCCTCCCGGAGCGGCCGCCATATTTCTTAGGGGCTGTCATACATACGCTGACTACAGTGCCCCACCAACAGTGAACAGTCACAGTGCCCGCGCCGCAGCCCGCAGTGCACCCGCTCCGGCGCTACAGGAGAAATTCCAGGGGACTGGAAAAGAGCAAACGTAGTCCCACTGCACAAAAGTGGAAGCAAGGAAGAGGCAAACAACTACAGACCAGTGAGTCTTACATCAGTAGTAGGGAAATTGATGGAAACACTCTTAAAAGAAAGAGTTGTAGATCATCTCAAATCCGGCAATTTACTGGATCCCAAACAGCATGGATTCACTGGGGGAAGATCATGTCAAACAAATCTTATTGACTTTTTTGATTGTGTGACTAAAGTGATGGATAAAGGTGGAGCCATGGATATAGCTTATCTTGACTTTAGTAAGGCTTTTGACACAGTTCCACATCGCAGACTGCTAAATAAACTTGAAAGTTTGGGATTGGATATTAGGATTATTGAATGGATAAGATCTTGGTTGAAGGATAGAAAACAGAGAGTTGTGGTAAATGGAGTGCATTCACAGGAGGGAAATGTTACCAGTGGAGTACCCCAGGGATCTGTACTTGGACCAGTGCTTTTCAATATCTTTATTGGTGACATTGCAAATGGGATTAGAGGGAAAGTATGCCTTTTTGCAGATGACACAAAGGTATGCAACAGGGTAGACACACCAGGTGGGGTAAAACAAATGATTGAGGATCTAGGTAGACTAGAGGAATGGTCAAGAGTCTGGCAATTACAGTTTAATGCCAAAAAATGCAAAATCATGCACTTGGGTCTCAAAAATCCTAAAGCTAAATACAGTATTAATGGCACTATACTGGAAACTACTGAGGAGGAAAGGGATCTAGGAGTCACTATTTCAGATGACTTAAAGGCAGGTAAGCAATGTAACAAGGCAATGAGGAAGGCTAGTCAGATGCTTGGCTGCATTGGGAGAGGAATCAGCAGCAGAAAGAAAGAAGTAATAATGCCACTGTATAGGTCATTGGTACGGCCTCATCTAGAATACTGTATTCAGTTCTGGAGGCCATATCTTCAAAAGGATATTAATACATTAGAAACTGTACAAAGGAGGGCAACTAAAATGGTGCATGGCCTACATCACAAAACATACCCAGAAAGACTAAGAAATCTCAATATGTATAGTTTGGAGCAGAGAAGAGAAAGGGGCGACATGATAGAAACTTTCAAATATATGAAGGGTTTTAACAAAGTCCAGGAGGGAAACATTCTCCAAATGAAGAGAAGCAATAGGACACGAGGACATGCACTGAGACTGGAGGGGGGGAGGTTCAGGGGAAATTTGCGGAAAAATTATTTCACAGAAAGGGTAGTGGACAAGTGGAATAGCCTCCCATCAGAGGTGGTAGAGGCTAAGACAGTAGAGCAATTTAAACATGCATGGGATAGACATAAGGATATCCTTACAAAGAAATAAGGATCAAATAAGGTTAGTGATAAAAAAAAATAATATATAAAAAAAAAAAAAAGGGGCAGACTAGATGGGCCAAGTGGTTCTTATCTGCCGACAAATTCTATGTTTCTATGTTTCTATGTTTCTACCGCAGGCGGCTCTGCTGAGATGTGCGACTGCAGAGCCGCTGGCGGCGCCACATCTTCACATCGGCAGCACAATGGATCATAGGCGCCAGACGTGCGGGGGGTGCCGGACATTAGGGGGTGCCTGTGCGCACCAGGCACCCCCCGTGCGCACGCCTATGTGTATTGCTCTGCCGGTGCAATGCAGTGACGTGCGGTGAGGTCATTGGCTGGGGAGGCACTGAGATTTTATATTATATATATATATATATATATATACTAAGACAAATAGCAGCGTCACTCCAGGACTTTGAAAAAAATCTTTGTGTGTTTATTGAATCACTGTTCCAACGTTTCGGGGTCCGTAACCCCTTTGTCAAGGTGTGAATGAGTGTAAGTGACAAACCTCTTACCTTTAAAGCTGTGCTCCACCACGTGTCAGGCAGATTCCTCCCCGCGCTGCTCATCCGCTCCGGGACCTGAGGGTTTCCGGCGCTGGGCTGGTGACGCCACGTCCGCGCCGTCTCACCGCTTCTGGTCTCCCGTTGCTATGGCATTGCATCTGGCTCCTGGCTCGGTTGCCTAGGCGACCCTGCCGTTTACCATTGCGCTGCTGCGCCGGGGCCTACAGGTGCAAAATAGTGACAATGGTGACTGTTTATTTATAAACATGCCTACATGGTAATGGCAATAGGGATGACCCTCTTTGGAATAAAACATTCATCATAAAATATCTTAACTTCTAAGCTATGTCATAATAGGCTGCAGGATTAACTATGTCGACTAAATCCACCACCTCTAGTAAGAATAGAATGTTAATAGAGATAAATCAATTAGAATAAATCATGGGAGGTTGTTAGTAGCCCAGTCACCCTTTACTCCTAATCACCCGTGAATCTATACAATGTAGTTGAGTACAGTAACGAGACGGGGATTATCCATAAATTCTCTTGGTTCCTCATTTCCCCAGCGTGTTCCAGAGGATTTGATCATTGAGGCCCTTCGGTCTGATTGTCTCTAGTTTAAAGATCCTCCAGCTTCAGCAACTTGCCATGTCTATCTCCCCCTCTTATACTACTGGGCACATGATCGATCACCATGTGCTTTAATGAGCTAAGAGGGTGTTGTTTATCTACAAAGTGCTGGGCGACAGGTTGCTCCGATTTCCCACTCTTAATTGCCGCTGTGATGGCAGAGCGATGTAGTGCCATTCGTTGGCGTAGATCTCTAATGGTTTTGCCCACGTAGCCTAGTCCACATGGGCACATGATAAGGTATATAATATGTGTAGTAGTACAGGTCACCACATGGTTGATTTTGAAGTCCCGATTTTTGCTAGGGTGTTTGAACGTGTTTCCTACCATCATGTACTTGCATGTAGTACATCCCAAGCATTTGTAACATCCCGGTGCTTTACTCAGGAAATTCCTTGGTGCTTCAGTGCCGAAGCCAGTGATGTCTGCATGCACCACGTTATCTTTGATGCTTTTTCCCTTAGTGAAGCAACACATGGGCCTTTTAGATTTGAAGCAACTGAGTTTATCGTCACTTGCCACTATGGGCCATAACGCTCTCGTGGCTCTTTGGGCAATCGGGCTGGAAGTGCTGAATTTGCTTGTCCAGGTTATCACTTCTTTGGGACTCCTCTCGGTCTTAGAGAGCAACTTTTTCCGTTCCAGGTTCAGGACTTCCATTTTTTGTTCCTGTAGCAACCTTACATCGTATCCTCTTATTCGAAACCTCTCTACCACTTTGTTCAGTTCAGCCTCTAAAGTAGCATGATCGCTGTGGATTCTGGCTGTTCTCAATAGTTGTGATCTGGGGAGTCCCCTAATAAGGGGTTTTGGATGGTGGCTGTCTGCCCTTAGTAGTGTGTTTTTATCTGTAGGTTTGGAGAAGAGGGTGGTAGAGATACTGTTATCCGTAATCGTCACTGTGACGTCTAAATAATTCATGCTGCTGGGGTCATTGAGGTGTGTGAACTTGATATGTGTTGCTTGTGTGTTGATCTCTTCCATCATTTGGATAAATGACTCCTTCGGTCCGGTCCATAGCATGAATACGTCATCTATGAACCGACAATATAATAGGATGTGCTGGGCTCTGTCTCTGTTATCGAAAAACAGCCTTCTTTCTTCTTTGAACATGAAAATGTTGGCGTACGACGGTGCTACGCTACTGCCCATCGCACACCCGTTTTGTTGCAAGTAGAACTTTCCATCGAAAAGGAAATAGTTCCTGTGTAAGGTCAGGGACAGCAGTTGTACAAAGAGGTCCATATCCACAACCTGCATATTCTCTTCTATGAGAAACTGTCTAATAGCTTGTAGCCCCTCCCTATGGGGTATGCTGGTGTATAGGCTGCAGACATCCATTACACACATCAGTGTTCCAGGAGGAATGGTACCTATGTTGTTAAGCCTGTTCAGGAAATCAGTGGTGTCTTTAATAAATGTTGGTTGTTTAACAACTAGTGGTTGCAATACACTATCTAGGAACTGTGCTATCGGTTGATATAAGGAATCCCTCGCCGAGATTATCGGTCTTCCCGGGGGCTTCTTGCTGTCTTTGTGGATTTTCGGAGTTGTGAACAAAACCGGTGTGACGGGGAACCTCTGTGTCAACGCTGTTTGTAATTTAGGAGATATTTTCCCTTCTTGTTTAGCCTTTTCCAATGTTGCATCCAGTTCTACTTTGTAATGGTTGGTAGGGTCTCCATCTAATTTACTGTAGGTAGAGATCTCATCCAGTTGTCTGTAAATTTCTTCCCGGTAGTCACTCACATCCTGTATGACTAGGCCTCCTCCTTTATCAGCCTGTCGGAAGACTACATCCTGATAATTACTCAGGTTCCTCAAGGCCTCCCTCTCTTCTCTGGTCATGTTGTTCCTCTGCTGTATGGGGGTGTTGATGTATCGGGATACCGAGTCATCCAGTAGTCGTGTGAAGGTTTTCAGGGAGTGGTTGGTCGAAGGTGGATCAAAGGTTGAAACTGATCGTGCCATCAAAAATTTGTCGAAAACCCCGGGAGTGGTTTGTGTAATATCAGCATCTTGGAAGTGTTCTTGGAGGCGTAATTTTCGGGCAAATCTGTGCAGGTCGTGTTTCCATGTGAAATCTTCATGTTTGTTCGTCGGGACAAAGGATAGTCCTTTATTTAGAACTGCAAACTCTGATGGTGTGAAGGTCCTAGATGACAGATTGAATATCAAGCTTTCGTCTTGGCCGCTCGGCTTTTGTAATCTCTTGCTCTGGCCCCCTCTGCGGGTGGGCGTCCTCTTGATCTTTGTGCCTTCACCTGATCTCCCCCTAAAGGGGTGGCACCAGGGGTAACATTGTCATCAGAATCTGGGACCATGAATTCACTATCGCTGTTAGAGGAGTTGCTTAATTTCACGCCTCCTTCTCTCTTCTTTCTCCAATCTCTTTTGAACGTGTAACTCCGCTGATTTGATCTTTGGGTGTCCCCTCCCAGGAGCCATCTATATACATTGTTGTCTTCATAGTCGTTTTTGACAATTGAGTGCTTGTTTCTTTTGAATCTGATCAGTTCCTTTTTGTATAGTTCGCATTGTGTCTGGAGTTTCTTCATCCAGTCCTGGGACGGGTCTTCCTGGAGCGTCTTCAAGTTATCCCTTTCAAACGTCTGGATTTTTTCTTTGGTCACTTTCAGTTCCCTTCCCACTTCTTCCACAACCAACAAAATGAGGTCCAGGCTACACTTGTTGAGAATTCCTGTCCACTTCTGGCAGAATTCCGGGTTAAATCTCTCTAGTGTAGGGACGTTCCTAATCCTGAACCCCCTAGGTTTTGTTCACAACTCCGAAAATCCACAAAGACAGCAAGAAGCCCCCGGGAAGACCGATAATCTCGGCGAGGGATTCCTTATATCAACCGATAGCACAGTTCCTAGATAGTGTATTGCAACCACTAGTTGTTAAACAACCAACATTTATTAAAGACACCACTGATTTCCTGAACAGGCTTAACAACATAGGTACCATTCCTCCTGGAACACTGATGTGTGTAATGGATGTCTGCAGCCTATACACCAGCATACCCCATAGGGAGGGGCTACAAGCTATTAGACAGTTTCTCATAGAAGAGAATATGCAGGTTGTGGATATGGACCTCTTTGTACAACTGTTGTCCCTGACCTTACACAGGAACTATTTCCTTTTCGATGGAAAGTTCTACTTGCAACAAAACGGGTGTGCGATGGGCAGTAGCGTAGCACCGTCGTACGCCAACATTTTCATGTTCAAAGAAGAAAGAAGGCTGTTTTTCGATAACAGAGACAGAGCCCAGCACATCCTATTATATTGTCGGTTCATAGATGACGTATTCATGCTATGGACCGGACCGAAGGAGTCATTTATCCAAATGATGGAAGAGATCAACACACAAGCAACACATATCAAGTTCACACACCTCAATGACCCCAGCAGCATGAATTATTTAGACGTCACAGTGACGATTACGGACAACAGTATCTCTACCACCCTCTTCTCCAAACCTACAGATAAAAACACACTACTAAGGGCAGACAGCCACCATCCAAAACCCCTTATTAGGGGACTCCCCAGATCACAACTATTGAGAACAGCCAGAATCCACAGCGATCATGCTACTTTAGAGGCTGAACTGAACAAAGTGGTAGAGAGGTTTCGAATAAGAGGATACGATGTAAGGTTGCTACAGGAACAAAAAATGGAAGTCCTGAACCTGGAACGGAAAAAGTTGCTCTCTAAGACCGAGAGGAGTCCCAAAGAAGTGATAACCTGGACAAGCAAATTCAGCACTTCCAGCCCGATTGCCCAAAGAGCCACGAGAGCGTTATGGCCCATAGTGGCAAGTGACGATAAACTCAGTTGCTTCAAATCTAAAAGGCCCATGTGTTGCTTCACTAAGGGAAAAAGCATCAAAGATAACGTGGTGCATGCAGACATCACTGGCTTCGGCACTGAAGCACCAAGGAATTTCCTGAGTAAAGCACCGGGATGTTACAAATGCTTGGGATGTACTACATGCAAGTACATGATGGTAGGAAACACGTTCAAACACCCTAGCAAAAATCGGGACTTCAAAATCAACCATGTGGTGACCTGTACTACTACACATATTATATACCTTATCATGTGCCCATGTGGACTAGGCTACGTGGGCAAAACCATTAGAGATCTACGCCAACGAATGGCACTACATCGCTCTGCCATCACAGCGGCAATTAAGAGTGGGAAATCGGAGCAACCTGTCGCCCAGCACTTTGTAGATAAACAACACCCTCTTAGCTCATTAAAGCACATGGTGATCGATCATGTGCCCAGTAGTATAAGAGGGGGAGATAGACATGGCAAGTTGCTGAAGCTGGAGGCAAGATGGATCTTTAAACTAGAGACAATCAGACCGAAGGGCCTCAATGATCAAATCCTCTGGAACACGCTGGGGAAATGAGGAACCAAGAGAATTCATGGATAATCCCCGTCTCGTTACTGTACTCAACTACATTGTATAGATTCACGGGTGATTAGGAGTAAAGGGTGACTGGGCTACTAACAACCTCCCATGATTTATTCTAATTGATTTATCTCTATTAACATTCTATTCTTACTAGAGGTGGTGGATTTAGTCGACATAGTTAATCCTGCAGCCTATTATGACATAGCTTAGAAGTTAAGATATTTTATGATGAATGTTTTATTCCAAAGAGGGTCATCCCTATTGCCATTACCATGTAGGCATGTTTATAAATAAACAGTCACCATTGTCACTATTTTGCACCTGTAGGCCCCGGCGCAGCAGCGCAATGGTAAACGGCAGGGTCGCCTAGGCAACCGAGCCAGGAGCCAGACGCAATGCCATAGCAACGGGAGACCGGAAGCGGTGAGACGGCGCGGACGTGGCGTCACCAGCCCAGCGCCGGAAACCCTCAGGTCCCGGAGCGGATGAGCAGCGCGGGGAGGAATCTGCCTGACACGTGGTGGAGCACAGCTTTAAAGGTAAGAGGTTTGTCACTTACACTCATTCACACCTTGACAAAGGGGTTACGGACCCCGAAACGTTGGAACAGTGATTCAATAAACACACAAAGATTTTTTTTCAAAGTCCTGGAGTGACGCTGCTATTTGTCTTAGTGTTACCTGATTTGGAGCGGAGGGCACCCAGGCAATTGCCGTTAAGGACCAGGAGTGCCGGGCATCAAACACCATTATATATATATATATATATATACACACACACACAGTGGTCGAAGTGGAAATTTTAAACTGGGGGTAAGGAAAAGTGAAGGTTGCAATCATGCGCGCGCCTCCGGAAAAGGGGGTGTGGTCACTCAAACAGGGGTGTGTCCTTCAGTGTAGTAGGACCCCTTATACTATCTAGTACTGGCGCCCCTTTCACCTGATACCACACAGTATACGCCGAAATTCACATTACAGCTACGTTATGAGCCAAAATTCACATTACAGCACATGTTATGAGCCAAAATTCACATTACAGCACACCGTATGACCTGAAATTCATAATTTACCACACAATATGAGCCGAAAATTCACATTACAGCACACGGTATGAGCCGAAATTCACATTACAGCACATGTTATGAGCCAAAATTCATATTACAGCACACCGTATGACCTGAAATTCACATTATAGCACACGGTATGAGCCGAAATTCACATTACAGCACACGTTATGAGCCAAAATTCACATTACAGCACACCGTATGACCTGAAATTCATATTATAGCACACGGTATGACCCACAATTCAGGGACAGGGAGAGAGAGTGACAGCAGGGACTGAGAGAGTGACAGCAGGGACTGAGAGAGTGACAGCAGGGACTTAAGGAAGCAGGGGAACATTACCTGATATGTGCAGCGGAGGTGCGGAAGGGACTGTGGTTGTCGGTGGCAGATGAGCCCATGGTCTGCGGGGGATGTGGTGGTACTAAGCTGTCCTTTGTTGCTGCGGCATTGATGTCCCTCTGTTGTCTGCGGTGGTCAGCTTTCAGTGGCGGTGCAGCGTGCGGCAGTGACCGCTGGTCAGCAGTGGGTGGCGGGCAGCTGTGATACAAATATATAATGTTTTTACATTTATTTTATTTCTTTTTCCCTGTCCCTGCAGTCCAAGTGATCTGGGGGTGAGCTGCAGTCCAAGTGATCTTGCCCAGATCACTTGAACTGCAGCTCACCCCCAGATCACTTGGACTGCAGCTCACCCCCAGATCAGTTGGACTGCAGCTCACCCCCAGATCATCTGGGGGTGAGCTGCAGTCCAAGTGATCTGGGGGTGAGCTGGCCAGACACTTCCCACCCCACCGCACAACTCCCCCCCCCCCCCTGCGCCTCCTCGCCTGGGTGGTCAGGTACCAGCGCTGCCCAGCACCGCCGCGCTGTCCCCAGCTCTGGTGCTCCAGTTATCTCCGGAGCTGCCGCTGCTGTAGGCAGCTCCAACAACGGTCCCGCCGCCTGTAGTGGCGGCTCCACTGTAGCGCCGGGTCCCGCTGCAGCTCAATGCCTATGGGTGATTGGACCAGCGGATCCAGTACTGGATCCGCTGTCCAATCACATCTGCCTCGCTGCCAGGGGCGGGTTTCCCCTGTCAACGAGGCACTGGCATATGTGCCGCTTCCCCTGCAGTTTTTTAATGGGCTTTCCGAGCCCAGTGCTTGGCCCGCCCCCTTTCTCTCCCCCTTTCCAGCGGGAAGGTGACAATACGCTCCGGCTATCATCGCAGGCTATTGAAAACAGCTGCGGGAGGCTGCGCTATGCTGCGACGAGTACGCATCACAGCAACGCCACACTATGCAGCCTCCCGCAGCAAGGATGTTAAAGGACACTTTTGTATATATATATGTGTGTGCGTGTGGTGTGTGAATATATATATATATATATATATATATATATACACACACACATACATAAATACACACACACACATACATAAATATAGACACATATATATATATATATATATATATATATGTAGACTTTTTTTGCAGAAGGAACTACAAATACAAGTACTGTATTTTGGAGCAATAATAAATACTTACAAGTATCTGGCACACGGATAGAAAACAGCAGGAAGTTGAGGGACTGGGGACTGAACAGAATGGAGACTGCAGCAGCTGCAGGCCAAGATACACGGCAAACTTAAAGTAAGTGCACAGCCCACGACTCGTGGGTCATTTGAAGGGGGTGGGGACAATTGCCAGAGGGGCGGGGCTTAAATCGCGGCCCGTAGCGACGGCTCTTTTACTTTAAAAAAAAAAACTATCTGGTCTGTCAGGGGACCCCCCTGCGTGCGCTAGTGCAGCGCACACACCCACTTCCCCGTGTGTCCCCGCAGACAGCGCACACAGACCCCTGTGTTCCCCCTTCCCCCTGGTCCAGAGGGAACACAAGGGTCTGTGCGCGCCGTCTGAAGGGACACACAGGGAAGGGGGTGTGGGATCACCGGGGACTGTGTGCGCTGGCAGTGGGGACACAAGGGGGATGGGGGAACAAACTTACTGAGTCAGGGTAAGTCGGGATGCGGTGCCCTCCTAAATGTCCAGCGTTAATGATAGGGCCGGCCCTCCCACTGCCCAATCATATGTTCTTTAGTCACAGGGGCGTGCTTTCAGATGAGCTGAAAGCACGCCCCTGTCAAAGCGGCACTGCTATTAGGTTCTGCTTATTAGGCTTTTTCAATGGGCTTTCACTGCCCAGTGCTTGGTCCCGCCCCCCGCTTCCGGACATTTCCCGCAGATGGCTGGAGGCACCGTGAAAGGTGCCTCCGATACACATTTAAAATAGTTTTTTTTATAGGGTCAAATTATTAAAATAATACACAGCCTAAAGAAGATACTTATGGCACAGAATATGTGTCATAAGTATCTTCTTTGCATTATTTTAATCATTAATGACAGGGGAGGCACTGCCTCCCCTGACTGCACGTCCCTGGTGCAATGTGTATAATGCGCTTTAACAGGTGCAGGGGAAGTGGGGGCAGATATGTGTTTTTCAACCACTGCATTTCTGGGGGCATATTTGTTTACCAGGCACTGTGGGGGTTTTTTTTTTTTTCTCAAAATATATTTATTGGAGTTTTTGCCAGAGAGAAACATCTAGACAAATATTACAAAAGGTACAATGCATCATTTGTGTAAAGAAGTGAAAGATGAATTGCGAATACATGAAACAGAAACGAGCAGTACATAGTCGCTTCAAATTATACCGTACTTCAACATCTCGTCATGGTTAGCGGTCCTCAATCGTCTATGATAAATTGTTTAAGAAAATCTACACCTGTCTCATGTCACTGGTAGAAACATACAATAACAATAACCATTCAAATATAAAAAATGAATAACAAAATATTAGGAAGGAAAAAGAGGGGGGGGGGGGGGGGGGGGAGAGATCTGGTCCGGTGGTGTCAAAGCAAATATGATCTACCTAAGAGCTCGATCAACGTTCACAATAGGAGTAGAACATTTTCAGGTAGATAGTAGAGCTAAAACTAAGTATAAATCCGACTTCTTCAATTTCTAAGAACATTAAACATAAGAGCCTTTGTCTATACATCGATATGCCCACCAATTCGTCTTATCAAAGAGTTTAAAGATCCGTGCTGGGGCGGTATCGTCAGGGCCGGAGCTTCCACTAGGCAGCTTTAGGCAGCTGCCTAGGGGCGCCGGGACCTGAGGGGGCGGCCTGCTACAGCTACCTGAAAAAATTAGCGCGGTCCTACCTCTCACAGCTGTGGCAATCCCCCCAGCACGCTTATCTTACAGTATCCACAACTGCCAAGCTCCCGTATTGCAGCCTCCAGCTCCGCCTCCACTCGACACAGGCAGTAACTTTGACAGCTCCTGGAGTCTTGACATGCGGTGCTGCTCTTCATTCCAGGCTCTTTCAAAGACTACTTAGTCCCAACTCTGCAAAACCGCCTGCTGGTAAGGTGGCTGCACAGTGCACTCTCTGCATTTGAAAGGAAGGAGGGGAAGAGCAGCAGTCGGGGGAGGTAGATGAGCAGAAGCATGCACACAGATGGTGGGGGGAATAGAACAGCAGACATTTAACAGAGTGGGGAGGGTGTGAGAGCAGCAGGCACCCACAGAGACTGGGAAGATGGGGAGAAAAGAGCAGCTATGCAACAGACTGGGGGGTGGGGGAGAGTAGCAGCATGGCTTTCACCTGAAGGGCGGGTAGGGGTAGTAGGCAGAAGTTTTGCCTAGGGTGCTGAAAAACCTTGCACCGGCCCTGGGTATCGTCTAGAGTGTCTATATAAGGACCCCACTTTCTATAAAATAAAACCGCTCCTTTTTCTAGGTCAGGTAGAGCAGTTTGTCTATCCATATATAAAGTTTTTATCAGTAACGCTTTAAGCTCTAATATTGAGGGGGTAGTCTTTGCAATCCAATGTGACAGTATTACTTTCTTTGCTATAGTCCCAATATTGACCAGCACAGGTATTACTACCTTCGTCATACCTTCTGCAAGCCATTCAGTAAAGTTTGCAAAAAGTAAAGGTAAAGGTAACAAAGATAATTTGAAACCAAAGGTGTTATTTATAAATGCTAAGACTTTATTCCAAAATTTCTTTATAACTCCATACCCCCAAAACTGATGTGTGTAATCCATAGGGGATCCCTTACATTTTAGGCAATGAGCAGTGGAATCAGGGTGTAGTTTGTGATAGATGGCTTGGGAGGTGTAAGCCCTATGTATCGTCTTGAAATGTATTTCCTGTAGATAGGAAGATTTTAAATGTTTCAATGCCTTGTCATAGTAGGCCAATACCTGTGTGTGAAAATCGGAAATGGAAAAATCTCGTCGCCATGAAGTTTCTAATCTGCTCCATATTTTAGGAGATGATTGTTTGAGGAGGTCCTCATACAAGTATTTAGCTTTATATGGGACACTTTTAAGAAGATCGATAAGTATAGATAATGAATCTGGGGTCGATCGAGCATCAGGTGATGTAGTCAGGGATTGCACATAATGTCTAATTTGAAAGTACGCAAAGGAGGTGTTAACGGAGATGCCATACTTTTCCCTTAGTTCCAAATAGTTGTACATCCTCCCCCCAGGATCAAAAACATCTGCAGTAGAGCATATACCCTTATGTCTAAGTCTGAGTAGCGCAGACTCCGTCATACCAGGTAAAAACATCGGGTTTCCCCACAACGCAACTCGTTTAGAATAGCCGGGGTGTCTCCCAAATTTTTTGTTGATCATTTGCCATACTCTATAGGTGTCAGAAAACATTGGATTTATTAAACACTGAGGAGGTAAGTGGTTCTTAGGGGTGTGAAGTGAGATGAGCGCCTGAAATTTTTCGGGTTTTGTGTTTTGGTTTTGGGTTCGGTTCCGCGGCCGTGTTTTGGGTTCGAACGCGTTTTGGCAAAACCTCACCGAATTTTTTTTGTCGGATTCGGGTGTGTTTTGGATTCGGGTGTTTTTTTCAAAAAACACTAAAAAACAGCTTAAATCATAGAATTTGGGGGTCATTTTGATCCCAAAGTATTATTAACCTCAAAAACCATAATTTACACTCATTTTCAGTCTATTCTGAATACCTCACACCTCACAATATTATTTTTAGTCCTAAAATTTGCACCGAGGTCGCTGTGTGAGTAAGATAAGCGACCCTAGTGGCCGACACAAACACCGGGCCCATCTAGGAGTGGCACTGCAGTGTCACGCAGGATGTCCCTTCCAAAAAACCCTCCCCAAACAGCACATGACGCAAAGAAAAAAAGAGGCGCAATGAGGTAGCTGTGTGAGTAAGATTAGCGACCCTAGTGGCCGACACAAACACCGGGCCCATCTAGGAGTGGCACTGCAGTGTCACGCAGGATGTCCCTTCCAAAAAACCCTCCCCAAACAGCACATGACGCAAAGAAAAAAAGAGGCGCAATGAGGTAGCTGACTGTGTGAGTAAGATTAGCGACCCTAGTGGCCGACACAAACACCGGGCCCATTTAGGAGTGGCACTGCAGTGTCACGCAGGATGTCCCTTCCAAAAAACCCTCCCCAATCAGCACATGATGCAAAGAAAAAGAAAAGAAAAAAGAGGTGCAAGATGGAATTGTCCTTGGGCCCTCCCACCCACCCTTATGTTGTATAAACAAAACAGGACATGCACACTTTAACCAACCCATCATTTCAGTGACAGGGTCTGCCACACGACTGTGACTGATATGACGGGTTGGTTTGGACCCCCCCCAAAAAAGAAGCAATTAATCTCTCCTTGCACAAACTGGCTCTACAGAGGCAAGATGTCCACCTCATCATCACCCTCCGATATATCACCGTGTACATCCCCCTCCTCACAGATTATCAATTCGTCCCCACTGGAATCCACCATCTCAGCTCCCTGTGTACTTTGTGGAGGCAATTGCTGCTGGTCAATGTCTCCGCGGAGGAATTGATTATAATTCATTTTAATGAACATCATCTTCTCCACATTTTCTGGATGTAACCTCGTACGCCGATTGCTGACAAGGTGAGCGGCGGCACTAAACACTCTTTCGGAGTACACACTTGTGGGAGGGCAACTTAGGTAGAATAAAGCCAGTTTGTGCAAGGGCCTCCAAATTGCCTCTTTTTCCTGCCAGTATAAGTACGGACTGTCTGACGTGCCTACTTGGATGCGGTCACTCATATAATCCTCCACCATTCTTTCAGTCCGGACCAGATGTCAGCATCAGCAGTCGCTCCAGACTGCCCTGCATCACCGCCAGCGGGTGGGCTCGGAATTCTGAGCCTTTTCCTCGCACCCCCAGTTGCGGGAGAATGTGAAGGAGGAGATGTTGACAGGTCGCGTTCCGCTTGACTTGACAATTTTGTCACCAGCAGTTCTTTCAACCCCAGCAGACTTGTGTCTGCCGGAAAGAGAGATCCAAGGTAGGCTTTAAATCTAGGATCGAGCACGGTGGCCAAAATGTAGTGCTCTGATTTCAACAGATTGACCACCCGTGAATCCTTGTTAAGCGAATTAAGGGCTCCATCCACAAGTCCCACATGCCTAGCGGAATCGCTCCGTGTTAGCTCCTCCTTCAATGTCTCCAGCTTCTTCTGCAAAAGCCTGATGAGGGGAATGACCTGACTCAGGCTGGCAGTGTCTGAACTGACTTCACGTGTGGCAAGTTCAAAGGGCATCAGAACCTTGCACAACGTTGAAATCATTCTCCACTGCGCTTGAGACAGGTGCATTCCACCTACTATATCGTGCTCAATTGTATAGGCTTGAATGGCCTTTTGCTGCTCCTCCAACCTCTGAAGCATATAGAGGGTTGAATTCCACCTCGTTACCACTTCTTGCTTCAGATGATGGCAGGGCAGGTTCAGTAGTTTTTGGTGGTGCTCCAGTCTTCTGTACGTGGTGCCTGTACGCCGAAAGTGTCCCGCAATTCTTCTGGCCACCGACAGCATCTCTTGCACGCCCCTGTCGTTTTTTAAAAAATTCTGCACCACCAAATTCAAGGTATGTGCAAAACATGGGACGTGCTGGAATTTGCCCATATTTAATGCACACACAATATTGCTGGCGTTGTCCGATGCCACAAATCCACAGGAGAGTCCAATTGGGGTAAGCCATTCGCGATGATCTTCCTCAGTTGCCGTAAGAGGTTTTCAGCTGTGTGCGTATTCTGGAAAGCGGTGATACAAAGCGTAGCCTGCCTAGGAAAGAGTTGGCGTTTGCGAGATGCTGCTACTGGTGCCGCCGCTGCTGTTCTTGCGGCGGGAGTCCATACATCTACCCAGTGGGCTGTCACAGTCATATAGTCCTGACCCTGCCCTGCTCCACTTGTCCACATGTCCGTGGTTAAGTGGACATTGGGTACAACTGCATTTTTTAGGACACTGGTGAGTCTTTTTCTGACGTCCGTGTACATTCTCGGTATCGCCTGCCTAGAGAAGTGGAACCTAGATGGTATTTGGTAACGGGGGCACACTGCCTCAATAAATTGTCTAGTTCCCTGTGAACTAACGGCGGATACCGGACGCACGTCTAACACCAACATAGTTGTCAAGGCCTCAGTTATCCGCTTTGCAGCAGGATGACTGCTGTGATATTTCATCTTCCTCGCAAAGGACTGTTGAACAGTCAATTGCTTACTGGAAGTAGTACAAGTGGGCTTACGACTTCCCCTCTGGGATGACCATCGACTCCCAGCAGCAACAACAGCAGCGCCAGCAGCAGTAGGCGTTACACGCAAGGATGCATCGGAGGAATCCCAGGCAGGAGAGGAATCGTCAGAATTGCCAGTGACATGGCCTGCAGGACTATTGGCATTCCTGGGGAAGGAGGAAATAAATTGACACTGAGGGAGTTGGTGGGGTGGTTTGCGTGAGCTTGGTTACAATAGGAAGGGATTTACTGGTCAGTGGACTGCTTCCGCTGTCACCCAAAGTTTTTGAACTTGTCACTGACTTATTATGAATGCGCTGCAGGTGACGTATAAGGGAGGATGTTCCGAGGTGGTTAACGTCCTTACCCCTACTTATTACAGCTTGACAAAGGGAACACACGGCTTGACACCTGTTGTCCGCATTTCTGTTGAAATACCTCCACACCGAAGAGCTGATTTTTTTGGTATTTTCACCTGGCATGTCAACGGCCATATTCCTCCCACGGACAACAGGTGTCTCCCCGGGTGCCTGACTTAAACAAACCACCTCACCATCAGAATCCTCCTGGTCAATTTCCTCCCCAGCGCCAGCAACACCCATATCCTCCTCATCCTGGTGTACTTCAACACTGACATCTTCAATCTGACTATCAGGAACTGGACTGCGGGTGCTCCTTCCAGCACTTGCAGGGGGCGTGCAAATGGTGGAAGGCGCATGCTCTTCACGTCCAGTGTTGGGAAGGTCAGGCATCGCAACCGACACAATTGGACTCTCCTTGTGGATTTGGGATTTCGAAGAATGCACAGTTCTTTGCTGTGCTGCTTTTGCCAGCTTGAGTCTTTTCATTTTTCTAGCGAGAGGCTGAGTGCTTCCATCCTCATGTGAAGCTGAACCACTAGCCATGAACATAGGCCAGGGCCTCAGCCGTTCCTTGCCACTCCGTGTCGTAAATGGCATATTGGCAAGTTTACGCTTCTCCTCCGACAATTTTATTTTAGGTTTTGGAGTCCTTTTTTTTCTGATATTTGGTGTTTTGGATTTGACATGCTCTGTACTATGACATTGGGCATCGGCCTTGGCAGACGACGTTGCTGGCATTTCATCGTCTCGGCCATGACTAGTGGCAGCAGCTTCAGCACGAGGTGGAAGTGGATCTTGATCTTTCCCTAATTTTGGAACCTCAACATTTTTGTTCTCCATATTTTAATAGGCACAACTAAAAGGCACCTCAGGTAAACAATGGAGATGGATACTAGTATACAATTATGGACTGCCTGCCGAGTGCAGACACAGAGGTAGCCACAGCCTTGAACTACCGTACTGTACTGTGTCTGCTGCTAATATAGACTGGTTGATAAAGAGATGTCTATGTAACTATGTATGTATAAAGAAGAAAGAAAAAAAAACCACGGTTAGGTGGTATACAATTATGGACGGACTGCCTGCCGAGTGCAGACACAGAGGTAGCCACAGCCGTGAACTACCGTACTGTACTGTGTCTGCTGCTAATAATGTAGACTGGTTGATAAAGAGATGTCGTAGTAGTATGTATGTATAAAGAAGAAAGAAAAAAAAACCACGGTTAGGTGGTATACAATTATGGACGGACTGCCTGCCGAGTGCAGACACAGAGGTAGCCACAGCCGTGAACTACCGTACTGTACTGTGTCTGCTGCTAATATAGACTGGTTGATAAAGAGATGTCTATGTAACTATGTATGTATAAAGAAGAAAGAAAAAAAAACCACGGTTAGGTGGTATACAATTATGGACGGACTGCCTGCCGAGTGCAGACACAGAGGTAGCCACAGCCGTGAACTACCGTACTGTACTGTGTCTGCTGCTAATATAGACTGGTTGATAAAGAGATGTCTATATAACTATGTATGTATAAAGAAGAAAGAAAAAAAAACCACGGTTAGGTGGTATACAATTATGGACGGACTGCCTGCCGAGTGCAGACACAGAGGTAGCCACAGCCGTGAACTACCGTACTGTACTGTGTCTGCTGCTAATATTGACTGGTTGATAAAGAGATGTCTATGTAACTATGTATGTATAAAGAAGAAAGAAAAAAAAACCACGGTTAGGTGGTATACAATTATGGACGGACTGCCTGCCGAGTGCAGACACAGAGGTAGCCACAGCCGTGAACTACCGTACTGTACTGTGTCTGCTGCTAATATAGACTGGTTGATAAAGAGATGTCTATGTAACTATGTATGTATAAAGAAGAAAGAAAAAAAAACCACGGTTAGGTGGTATACAATTATGGACGGACTGCCTGCCGAGTGCAGACACAGAGGTAGCCACAGCCGTGAACTACCGTACTGTACTGTGTCTGCTGCTAATATAGACTGGTTGATAAAGAGATGTCGTAGTAGTATGTATGTATAAAGAAGAAAAAAAAACCACGGTTAGGTGGTATACAATTATGGACGGACTGCCTGCCGAGTGCAGACACAGAGGTAGCCACAGCCGTGAACTACCGTACTGTGTCTGCTGCGGCTGGATGATAAATGATGTAAAAAATATATATATATCACTACTGCAGCCGGACAGGTATATATTATATATTATATAATGACGGTCCTGCTGGACACTGTCTGTCAGCAGAATGAGTTTTATTTTTATAGAATAAAAAAAACAACAACACACAAGTGAAGTCACACGACGAGTGTTTAACTTTTTCAGGCAATCACAATATAAGTATACTACTAACTATACTGGTGGTCAGTGTGGTCAGGTCACTGGTCAGTCACACTGGCAGTGGCACTCCTGCAGCAAAAGTGTGCACTGTTTAATTTTAATATAATATTATGTACTCCTGGCTCCTGCTATAACCTATAACTGGCACTGCAGTGCTCCCCAGTCTCCCCCACAATTATAAGCTGTGTGAGCTGAGCAGTCAGACAGATATATAATATATATAGATGATGCAGCACACTGGGCTGAGCCTGAGCAGTGCACACAGATATGGTATGTGACTGAGTCACTGTGTGTATCGCTTTTTTCAGGCAGAGAACGGATATATTAAATAAACTGCACTGTCTGGTGGTCACTCACTAGTAAACTCTCTGCACTCTCTACACTTCTACAGTACTCCTCCTAGTCCTAAGCTCCAGTAAATCTCTCTCTCTTATAATCTAAATGGAGAGGACGCCAGCCACGTCCTCTCCCTATCAATCTCAATGCACGTGTGAAAATGGCGGCGACGCGCGGCTCCTTATATAGAATCCGAGTCTCGCGAGAATCCGACAGCGTCATGATGACGTTCGGGCGCGCTCGGGTTAACCGAGCAAGGCGGGAGGATCCGAGTCTGCTCGGACCCGTGAAAAAAACCATGAAGTTCGGGCGGGTTCGGATTCAGAGAAACCGAACCCGCTCATCTCTAATTAGGAGAGTAAGGCGCTAGCAATGCACAATCTAAATCATATATCACAAAATTACTCCGTTCATACAGCCAGTCTATGATATATCGGAAGAAAAAAGTATGTGAATATAACTGAAAATCAGGGAGTCCTAGTCCCCCCTGTTTACGTTTGAGGCACAACTTGGCTTTAGCCACTCTAGGTTTCCCTCCTCTCCATAGAAAACGACCAATCATAGTGTCAAGATGTTTTATATCTGCTTTAGCTAACGAAATAGGTAACAATTGCATAGTATAAGATATTTTAGGAAATATTATTGACTTTATCACTGCCACTCTCCAAGTAGTGAGAGCAGGCCCGGCGACAGGGGGGGGTCAAAGGGGACAACCCTCCCGGGCCCCGAGCTTCAGGGGGGCCCCATCACTTGCTTGGTCTGGTTGGTCTTCGCTTTGTTGCCTTCATTATGCTTGCGGCATGCCTCTCTGCTGCCCCGTCCCTGTCTGACGATCTGCTGCCGCTGCCGCTGAAGAGCCGGGCAGCAGAGCAGCAAACACAGGCTACACTGACTGTGTGAGTCAGGGCTCCTTATAGCAGCTGCCCGCAGCACTACCTCTGTCCAACCCTGCTCCCTACGTGCCTGGATGGCACCCTCACAGCCTGTCATACTGTATACTATGTCAAGGTACTGCCATATTATTCTATATAAATGTGTGTATGGTGAGTTCTATGTGTGTGTGTGTGTGTGTGTGTGTGTGTGTGTGTGTGTGTGTGTGTGTATGTATATATATATATATATATATATATATATATATATGCAAAAAATGTCCCTGGCACTCCGGACTTCCGTTCACCTTGCTCCGGTGCCCTCCCCTCAGATCTGCATCTGTGTAACTGTATATGGTCCTTATATGCCGCTCATACAAGGACCATATATATATATATATATATATATATATGTGTGTGTGTGTATATATATATGTATAAATTATAATATATATACTGTATATTTTATATATATATATATATATACAGTATATGTGTGTGTGTGTGTGTGTGTGTGTGTGTGTGTGTGTGTGTGTGTGTGTGTGTATATATATATATATATATATATATATAAAAAGTAGGGGGGGAAATTATTGCGCCACTTGTGTACAACACCAGATGATCCAAGATCCACGTGTAGTTAATATAAATGACACTCCCTAGGGATTAACACAGGGCGTCAGCTGTCCCCCAGAAACACAGGGATGGTGGTTCCCTGAAGCAACGGATAAAACACACAGGGGGGGTGGGGGATATAGCGACCAACGGTGTCTTAAAATAATTCGATAAAAGTGGATCTAAAAGTATATATAAAATGAGTAACCAGATCAAAATGAATCTAAAAAAGGGGGGATTTTATTTATACACTAAAACAAACAATGATTATACATTTATGCTAAAAAATTACTAAAATTTGAGCAGCAAATCTTCTTTAAAAAATGGGATACAAACAGAAAACACAATGCAATAAATACCAGTTAAAATGAATGTTAAAAATATGTAAAACAATTTTAACTTAACTTGGTATGAGGTCACTGCCAGGTAGCCCAACGCGTTTCGTCATTTAGACTTTATCCCTTGATTGTGTTTTCTGTTTGTATCCCATTTTTTAAAGAAGATTTGCTGCTCAAATTTTAGTAATTTTTTAGCATAAATGTATAATCATTGTTTGTTTTAGTGTATAAATAAAATCCCCCCTTTTTTAGATTCATTTTGATCTGGTTACTCATTTTATATATACTTTTAGATCCACTTTTATAGAATTATTTTAAGACACCGTTGGTCGCTATATCCCCCACCCCCACTGTGTATATATATATATATAATTTTTTTACAGCGACTTTGTACTTTATAAGGGGGGGGGGAGTCAAGGCAGGGTGGGGGGCCCCGGAGAAATTGGTGTACCGGGCCCCAAGATTTCTCTTGCCGGCCCTGAGTGAGAGAGGTAGTAGATGCCAGACCTCAAGCAATTTGGATATTGCTTCAAGAAGAGGGGAAAAATTTACCTTATACAAAGAGGACAAGGCCAGTGGTATGTGCACTCCTAAATACTTGAAATGAGACCGCACTACCTTAATGGATCGAAAATCAGCCTCAGTAGACAGAAAGGCAAGATTACCAGACACTGGCATAATCTCAGATTTGTCCCTATTAATCCTATAGCCAGATAACTCGCCAAATTTGTCTATGATATCAAAAATAATCTGTAAAGAATGAGAAAGGTTGGAAAGAAAAAGCAACATGTCATCTGCAAATAGTGCCACACGTAAGTCAATATCTCCTATCACAATACCACGAAACAGGGGGGATTGGCGTAACGAAAGGGCTAAAGGTTCCAGTGCAAGTGCAAATAGAAGTGGGGATAATGGGCAACCTTGTCTGGTGCCACGCTGTATGGTAATTGGCTGGGTTAAGTAGCCGTTGCATGATATTTGAGTGCAAGGGTCAGAATATAAAGTAGATATGTATCCTATGAATTTAGTAGGGAATCCAAATTTCGACATGGTGTCATAGAGATGATCCCACAACACAATGTCGAAAGCCTTCTTAGCATCCAAGGACATAATTGCCCTATCTGTCTTAACTGTAGATTTTGAAGAGTCATAAATAACAGACAGTACCCGTCTAATGTTAGTTATAGAAGTCCTCCCCACAATAAATCCAGTTTGGTCACTATGTATGATACTTGGGATAAATTGTTTCAAACGATTAGCTAAGATCTTTGTGAGCAGTTTATAGTCAGTATTAAGGAGGGAAATGGGTCTATATGATCCAGGGTTACTGAGGTCCCTACCAGGTTTAGGTAGGACTTTGATTATAACAGAATTAAAGTGTATAGGCATTCAACCAGAATCCAATATATCATTAAACAGTGTCGTCAATACCGGAGTAATACGTTGATCGAGAAGCTTATAATATTCTGCCGTGAGGCCATCCGGCCCAGGGGCTTTACCCAGTTTTAACACCTTAATTGCTTGATGAACCTCTGCCTCAGTGATAGGAGAAACTAAAGATACTTCCGCTAAAGGTAACAATCAGGGGACATCCAATCCTTCCCAAAAATCAGTTACAGCACCACCAGAAGGGCGTTCATCAGTATGTGCATAAAGAGTCTCATAAAAGTCCTTCATGACTTTTGCGCACTAGAGGCAGTCTTACTTCCATCAGGTAACACTAAGGGGTGGACAACCATAGGGGGGCTTTGGCCTTTCAGTAAATTGGACAGCAGCTTACCAGTTTTATTCCCAAACTTAAAAAATCATGCATCTTTTGAAAACGAATAAGCCGTTTCCATCTTGGTGAGTATTGCATCAAAATGAGCCTTTGCTGTAAGGTATGATTGTTTCTTAGCGGCAGTTCGATGGGCATGATAAGAATTGTAAGTAGACGTCAGTACTTGTTGCGTCTCTACATATTCTTGGGATAAAGCCTTCCTTTGAGCTGTTACATAAGATATTATGGACCCTCTGACAACCGTCTTTGAAGCTTGCCAATAGATTGCTGGTTTGTCTTCTAACATGGCCGAATTATTCACGTTATAAGATTCCCATGCACTCACCACCTTATCCTGGAAATCTGATAATAATGACAAACCAGAGGGGTACCTCCATTGTCTATATGGGCCAGTGTCTATCCCAGATGGCAACACCGCCCACAGTAAAGCATGATCTGATAGACATATCGATTCCATCTCAACCTGCCTTAGTTTAGGAAATAAAGAACTAGATGTCATTATATAATCTATCCTGGAGAGGGTATGGTGTGCTGCGGAGAGACATGAAAATACCTTGTCAGTCGGGTGGAAGGAGCGCCATGCATCCAACAACTGCAGCCGCCTCATGAAGGCTGGAATACCTATCCTCGGGAGGCGACGGCTTCTATTCGGCATATTTTGTCTATCTAATGAGGATGAAAAAATCAAATTAAAATCCCCACAAACCAAGTTAGGCAGATTACCAAATAATTGCAGTTCTGCTATAAGTAATTGAAAAAAACTAACAGAATAAACATTGGGAGCGTATACATTACATAATAAATATCTAATACCAGCTATTTTTGCATCACAAAGAAGATAGCGACCTTCAGGGTCAGCTTTAGTAGAAAACACTTCATGAGCAATATTTCTTTTAATCAATAGTGCCACGCCCCTTGTTTTCGAGGAATAAGAGGCTGAGCCCAGAACAGACCATCCTAGTATATTAAAACGAATAACATCTTTTTCTAGTAAATGTGTTTCCTGAAGAAAAATTAGGTCAAGCTTTAGTTTGTTGAGATATAACAAAAATTTTCTATGTTTTTGTGGAGTATTTGCACCTCCTATATAGCTGGAGGTGGAGCAGTCGATTTCGGAATCTGCAGAGGTGGTCGAGTCTGAGGAATCTGCAGCACCTCAGCCACGTCCTCCCACATGATGGAGGACATCCAGGAGGGTCACCTCTGCCGCCTTCAGTTCACAGCATTTTTTTGCACATGCTGAGGCGGTTCTGAATAGGTCCCCGGATTATGAACAAACCTTTGCCAATTTCATCGCGGCGGAGATGAGGCAGATGACTGAGGATCAAAAGAGGATCCACAAGCGCCTGGTACTTGATGCTACCACATGCGCCATCGACCGGACACTGGTTGATGAGTGTGAGATAGTGCCACCTGCCAGACGCCATCTCCAAAATGTTCCCCCATCCACCTTTCCACATAACCATCCCATGCAGTATGCACCGGGAAACCCTCCTCATCAGATGTCTTATTTTCCGGCGGGACCCACACAGCCCAGCCCCTCCCCTTAGCCTAGCACGTCGTCCAGTGGCATGTACTCCGACATGCCACCTTCACAGGCATCGGTCCTGGGCGACCCTTGTTTTTTTAATTTATAATTTTGTTTTTCAGCCCGGTTTTTTAGTAAGTGTAAAAATCTGTTGTTGACCTTTTCCTATACTGAGGTCTATAGTTCCGCACCGTTGGTTTTATGACCTAATTGTCCCAGACTTTTGATCGTTGTGATGAGTCCACTCCTTGTGCTCCTTCAAGAGACTGTTCGGAAAAGTGCACTATTTCTTCTTCACCCAGTGCATGTTCGCAGCACTGTTAGCCTCTACTGTACTGTTGTAATAGTTATGCCCGATTCTTCTAATGTTCTTTTGGGATAGTCCGCGCAAAAAGGGTACTTATTCTCATGATACAGTCAATGAAGCCTGCCCAGAATTGGCTGTATACTGTATTATTTTCAAATTTTATAAAGTTTTGCAAAATCAACAAATTGTCTTGAGTATTTTTTCTTATTCAGTATGGTTGATTTATATTGTAACTTTTCTAAAGAAGATAAGGGGCTATGGAGAATTCCCAGGCCGCCTCACCCAGTAATTCAACCCAGGTTAGAACAAGGGTTATTCCCGGGTTAAATACCGGGTCAGTGGCAGTGTAAATGGGTTACCGAGGCGATGCAACCTGGGCCCCATTCACTACATAGGAAGAGGCGGTGCAGAGATAACCTTATCTCCCAGCGCTGTTGCCAGCTCTGCCCCCCAACGTTATTGCAATCATCACGACATATTGCCGGGTTGGGAAGCCTGCCAAAGACTGCCATTAGGGTCCATTGCCATATCCCACCCGGGGAAGCCCCGTTTCCAATTCCAGGGTGGGATTCGGCATTGGAGATGTGAAAGGGGTATTGTATGTTGCACTTGTTTACATAGATGTTTGGATATGTGGTTAATCAGGATGAATAATGAAATCCTTGCTATTGCCACAACGATATACAAGATAACAACATCGGAATGCAGGCAGTGGGTCAAGCACAATTAAGCACCTTGAGGGATCCCAAGTATATCCCTGTTATTTAGCTGCAGTGCAGTTACGTTTTTAAAAACCACAATATGCAAACAAATATGTAAATAGGTAATAGATGGTGGTACAAATCTCTGTTATTAACCGATGAGTCTCTGGCTTCATAAAATTTGGGTAATCTTTTAAAAAATAAGGAAACCCAAGGTCTTGCATGGAGGTAAGGGATTTGTAATTAATTTCAGGACACGGTTCAATTAGCTAACAAATACAAATTTAAAACAAATCAAAATCACAGACACAAAGTAAAAAGGACACACCAAAACCATGCCGCAGACATCATTTATTTCACCACAGATAGTAAACAATCCCTGAAATATATCTACTCAATTGCAGCGTCCTGCCGGTACACTGCCCCCACACCGTTAAAGTAGGCCATGTACTCCTCTCTGACTTTTTTGGCCTTTGCATTGGTGGCTTGTGAGTTATGTCCTGCAGGTGTTTCCACACCAGGCCACCTGGCAGAGTCAGGATCGTGTGGCTTGTCTATTGGCGGTGCTGTAGGTGGTGGCCTTGTGGATGTTTTCTTTGCGCCTCAAATAATTGTGCAAGGCGCAACACCCAAATACCACCCAGTTTATTTTGTCCACCCTCAAATCAATTGGAGAAGTGAAGATTCGAAATCGCCTACTCATGATCCCAAAAGCGTTCTCCACTACGCGTTGGGCCCGAGATAGGCGATAGTTATAGATTCTCTTTTCCAAGGTAAGCTGCCTTTGAGGGTAGGGCTTTAGAATGTGTTCGTGCAGAGCAAAGGCTTCATCTCCTACAAATACAAAATTCAGCCCCTGCTTGCACTCCTCTGCTTTAGGCACATGTAGCTGCTGTGTGAGGAGCCGCCGATAGAAGCCAGTGTCTTTTAATGAACCCCCATCTGATGCTCTCCCATTTTTGCCAACATCTATGAAAATAAATTCGTAGTTGGCATTAACAATTGCCATGAGGACTATGCTGAAAAAGCCCTTATAGTTGTAGTAAAGGGAGCCACTCTTGGAAGGAGGTGTTATGCGCACGTGCTTCCCGTCATTGCTCTGCCACAATTAGGAAAATGTCAGCTCTTTTCTAAATCCTCAGCAATGACTCTCCACTCCTCGGCAGAGGCAGGAAACTATTTATTTATATATATATATATTCAGGGTGCTGAACTTCAGGTCCTGCAGCGATCTCCCGGTAGCCACTTAGCGCAGGGTAGCCACCAGCCAGTCCTGCACAGATATGGCCTGCCGCATGTTCGTATCCTGCTTCTGAATGAGAGGTGTCACCAGTCGCAGCAGCTCCTGGAACATCTCCTCATCCATCCGCAGAAAATTCCGGTAATCCTCCGGATTGTTCTCCTGAATCTGCTTCAGCAATGGCATATGAGAGAGAGATTCCCTCTGCAACAGCCACTGCTTGGTCCAACAGGATCGAGCACGTCTCCTCTCCCTCCTCTGTGCTCTCTCCATACCCCACACTGCCACAGCCTGAGCATATAATACCCTGACTTGGTAGTTGTGATCCATAACGAATAGCTCTTTGTTCTGGCTTACCAAACAAAGAATAGCTCACTAGCAATGTGAAGCGTTCAAGTAGGTAAACCTAACTAGAACTATATAATTATAATGGCTGATGCTATTTATTACCACAATACTGACACTCCCCCACTGTGTAATATCACCCTATTTTAGTGACACTCCCCACCCTATCAAAAATTCCCTATGTGCACAGATAGTGACACTCTCCCACCCTGTACAATCAACCTATTACAGCCACCCTGTAAAATCATCCTATATATGACATTCCCCCACTCATCCCCTTATTTAAATGAGATAGTCAAAATCTCCCATAGCCAAAATCTCCCATAGCCAAAATCTCTTGCACACTTAGGGTGTGTACACACGGTGAGATAAATCTGTGAGATTTTGACTATATAGTCAAAATCTTATGAAAAGTTAGTGCATATCTTATGGTGCTAGGCAGCTTGCGATACAGATTCAATCCCGATGCGCGCTCCCGTGGGGTCTGTATCGTAAGGCTAGATAGACTGTGCAGGCAAGTCAATCTTGACTATCTAGTGTACAATCTAGTACAAAGTGTAGTCAAAATTGGCACTTAGTCAAAATCGTACATAGACAAAATCTCAAGCACAGATAGTCAAAATCTGTCCTATCTGTGCTATCTGAGCTCTGGGGGAGTTCAAGGGAATTCGCATAGTCAAAATCGAACATAGCAGGGATCTCACCGTGTGTACACACCCAAAATCTCTGGTAAAGTTAGTCAAAATCTCCTACTGCCAGTTCAAGGGAAATCTCTCAGTCAAAATCTCTCATAGTCAAAATCTCTCTGTGTGTATGCACCTTAACAGCACTGAAGGCTCTCTGGCCTGTGTGATAGTGCTGGGAGCCTTCTGCCTGTGAGATGGTGTTGATGGTTTGCTGGTCTGTCTGATGGTGTGTCGGTCTTCTGCCCTGTCAGATGATAATGGGGCATTCTAGTCTTTCTGATGGTGCTGGGGCTCCCTCTGTCCTGTCAAATGGCACTGGGGGCCCTCTGGCCTTTGTGATGGTGCTGTGGGCCCTCAGGCCTGCCTTTGTGATAGTGTTGCCTACTGGCCTGTTTTCTGGCCCTGGGAGACCTCTTGTCTGTCAGGTGATGCTGGAGGCCTTCTGAAAAGTCTGATGGATCTGCCGGCCTGCTGATGGCTCTGGGGGCCTAATAGCCTATCTGATGGCACTGGGGACTTCTGGTGGCTTTGTGGCCTGTCTGAGGGAGATGTGGACCCACTGACCTGTCTGAGGAAGTTGTGGACCCGCTGGCCTGTCTGCTGGCACGGGGGGCCTTCTGGCCATTCTGATAATGTTTGGGCCTTCTGGCCTGTCTGATGGCATTGGGGGCCCTCTGGCCTGTCTGATGGTGCTGAGGGCCTTCTGGCCTGTCTGATGGCATTGGGGGCCCACTGGCCTGTCTGATGATGCTGGGGGCCCTCTGGTCTGTCTGATGGTGCTGGAGGCCCTCTGGCCTTTCTGATGGTGCTGGAGGCCCTCTGGCCTTTCTGATGGTGCTGGGGCCCTCTGGCCTGTCTGATGGTGCTGGGGGCCCTGTGGCCTGTCTGATGGTGCTGGGGCCTTCTGACCTGTCAGATGGTGCTGAGGGCCCCCCTGACCCATTAAATGACACTGGGGGCCCTCTGGCCTGTGTGATGATGCTGGGGGCTCTCAGGCCTGCATGTGTGATAGTGCTGTTGCCTTCTGGCCTGTCAGCTGGCCCTGGAGGCCATCTTGCCTGTCAGATGGCGCAGGGGGCCTTCTGGCCAGTCTGATGGCTGTGGGTGCCTGCTGGCCTGTCTAATGTTTCTGGGGACTTCTGGTGGCTTTCTGGCCTGTCTGATGGAGTTGTAAACCCGCTGACCTTTCTGGGGGAGTTGTGAACCCGCTGGCCTGTCTGATGGCGCTGGGGCCTCCTGACCTGTCTCATGATGCTGCGGGCCTTCTGGCCTGTCTCATGGTCCTGTGGGCCTTCTGGCCTGTCTCATGGTGCTGCGGGCCTTCTGGCCTGTCTCATGGTGTGCAGGGCCCTCTGGCCTGTCTGATAGTGCTGGGGGCTCTCTGACCTGTCTGATGGCACTTGGGGGACCCACTGGTCTGTTAGATTGTGCTGGGGGCCTGCTGGTCTGTCTGATGGTAGTGGGGCCTGCTTGCCTGTCAGATGGTACTGGTAGCCTTCTGGCCTGTCTAATGGCGTTTAGGGCCCTCTGGCCTGTCTGATGGTTCTGGGGGCCTTCTCGATTGTCAGTTGGTGCTAAAGGCCCTCTGGCCTGTCACCATCTAGGCACCATCTTGATTGCCTGATGGCACTTGGGGCCTTCTGACTTTTCTGATGGCTATGGGGGCCTGTCTGATGGTGCTGGGGACCTTCTGATCTGTCTAATACTGCTGATTTCCTTCTGGTATGTCAGGGGGGCCCATTGGCCTGTCAGATGGTGCTGGGGGGCCCACTGGCCTGTCGTTGATGCTAGGGACTAGGGACCATCTATGGTTTCTGGTGGCTTTCTGGTCTGTCTGATGGAGTTGTAAACCCACTGACCTGTCTGGGGGGAGTTGTGAACCCGCTGGCCTGTCTGATGGAGTTGTGGACCTGCTCATGGTCTCATGGTGCTGAGGGCCTTCTGATGGCGCTGGGGGCCTTCTGACCTGTTTGATCGTGCTGGGGGCCCACTGACCTATCAGAGGGTGCTGGGAACCCGCTGGTCTGTCTGATGGTGTTGGGGCCTGCTGGTCTGTCAGATGGCACTGGTAGCCTTCTGGCCTTTCTGACGGCACTGAGGGGCTGCTGGCCTGTCTGATGGTTCTGGGGTCCTTCTGGTTTGTCAGATGGCGCTAAAGGCCCTCTGGCCTGTCAGATAGCGCTGGGCACCATCTTGATTGCCTGATGGCACTTGGGGCCTTCTGGCTTGTATAATGGCTATGGGGGCCTGTCTGATGAATCTGGGGGCCTTCTGGATTGTCTGATTCTAGCAGGTCCGATGGTGCTGGGGGGTCCTCTAGCCTGTCTGGTGATGTTGGGATCTGATGGCGCTGGGGGCCTGCTGGCTTGTCTGGAGGTCCTGTGAGCCCTCTGGCCTGTCAGATGGCACTAAAGGCCCTCTGGCCTGTCAGATGGCACTGGGGTCTTCTGATCTGTCTGATGATGCTGGTGTCCTTCTGATATGTCAAGGGGGCCACTGGCCTGTCAGATGGTGCTGGTGGGCCACCGGTCTGTTTGATAATGCTAGGGGCCATGCTAAGGTTCCACTGGCTTGACAGATGGTGCTGGGGGCCAGCTGGCCTGTCTGACGATGCTTGGGGCCTTTTTTCCCTTCTGATGATGCTGGGGGCCCTCTGGCCTGTTTGATGGCGCTAGGGGCCCTCTGGCCTATCTGATGGCTCTTTGAACTTTCTGGCCTGTCTGATAATGGTTGGGGCCTTCTTGGATGTTTGATTCTGGGGGCCTTCTGGCCTGTCTGATTGTGCTTAGGGCTTCTGGACTGTCAGATGGTGCAGGGGGCCCTCTGGCATGTCTGATGGTTCTGGGGTCCTTCTGACATGTCAGATGGCACAGGGGTCTTTCTGGCACGTCAGATGTTGCTTTGCATCTGTCAAATGGTGCTGGGGGCCTGCTGGCCTGTCTGAAGGTGCTGGGGACTTTCCGCCCTGTCTTATGGTGCTGGATGGCCTTATGGCCTGTTAGACAATGATAAAGGCCCAATGGCCTTGCAGGTGGTGCTTGGGGCCTTCTGGCCAGTCTGATGGTGCTGGGGAAGCTCTGGTCTGTCTGATGGCGCTGGGAGCCCACTTGCCTGTCAGGTTTGTCCTGGGGGACTTCTTGTCTGTCATATGGGCCCTCATTCCGAGTTGTTCGCTCGCAAGGCGATTTTAGCAGAGTTACACACGCTAAGCCGCCGCCTACTGAGAGTGAATCTTAGCTTCTTAAAATTGCGAACGATGTATTCGCAATATTGCGATTACAAACTACTTAGCAGTTTCAGAGTAGCTTCAACCTTACTCGGCATCTGCGATCAGTTCAGTGCTTGTCGTTCCTGGTTTGACGTCACAAACACACCCAGCGTTCGCCCAGACACTCCTCCGTTTCTCCAGCCACTCCCGCGTTTTTTCCGGAAACGGTAGCGTTTTTATCCACACGCCCATAAAACGCTGTGTTTCCGCCCAGTAACACCCATTTCCTGTCAATCACACTACGATCGCCGGAGCGAAGAAAAAGCCGTGAGTAAAAATACTATCTTCATAGCAAAATTACTTGGCGCAGTCGCAGTGCGAACATTGCGCATGCGTACTAAGCAGAAAAACGCTGCGATGCGAAGAAAAATACAGAGCGAACGACTCGGAATGAGGGCCATGGTGCTTGGTGTGCACAAAGCATGTGCCCCTCTGCAGCGTGTTCCACCACACCTCCCTCACATGCTTTCCTCCACATCAGGTTCTTCTCCGCATACCCCGCTATGTGCACCAAATTAGGCCAGGATCTGTTTTCACATGCCCCCTCCACATCAGAAGGATCCCCAAATGCCCCCAGCATCTGTCAGACCCCAGTTGCTTAAGACCCACATGTCCCCTGTGCTAGGGACGGCCATCGACCATTGATGGTAAATTGACTTTCAGAAGTTCTAAACCACCTTTGGTCTATTTCAGATGTTGAATGATCCAGAGAACCAGATGGTTTCTTACCATCAATTATAGCCCCAATGCCATCAGACAGGCCAGCGCTATCAGACATGCCTCTGTGCTTCCTGCTGTGCGTGTACTGCAGGGAAGCAGAATGCCCTTCTCTCGCCCTGCCCTCAGCGAACAGACTCCTTTCCCTTATTCATAGTTGTTGTCAAGTTGTGGCGAGTACAAGTAGGTATGGACATCGGTTGGCTACCCATCAATGGTCACCAATGATGGTATCAGTGATGGATAACCTCAATGGTGTGAAACCATCTGCAAGGGAACCATCGATGGTTTCACCCACCAATGGGCACCTATGCTTTACAATTCAGTAAGGTGTGGGCCAATGAGACCCCAGGGAGCGGAGCTTCACAAGAGTGTCTGTGGTAGAGCTAAGCTCCGTGTCCTTGTACTATGTAAAAAAAAATAATAATAGTTGTCTGTGCATCATCGATGGTGGGAAACCATCTGGTTTTCCCCCATCCATGGCAAAAGTATTCAACATTGGTCATAGACTATCGATGATTTTGAGTCATCGATGGTAAATGACGAGCCGTACTGTTGAACTGAGGCAGAGCTGTTGCTACCTCATCTCTCCTCTCCCTGCAGCTCCAGGGATCTCCACAAAGTTAGTGAGTGTTAGATACAAAAAGGATTCAATAAACAAAGATGTTTATGTTATAAATATCTTCTTTGTATTATTCTAAAGCTGCACAAATACGGAGCTAATAGAGGCATCGTATAATTTTTTTCCCTGATTTTGCGGTAACCAGCCCCGAGTTGCAAGTGCCAATGCTGGTTAAAAAATTATTTGTATTAATCTAATCTTGGGTATATTTCTACAGAAGGCTTACCATATCTTTGCAAATACAGTATATATCCTGTGGATGATGTAATCCCGAGTGCTGGGGGATACCTGTTTTTTGTTTCTTGTTCATAATAACCACTCCCTTTCATGCACCCTGATGACATTACTATTTGGATTGAGCAGTTACCAAGTTTCTTGGTACAATCACACAGTCCCTGCTGTGTGGAGACCAGGGGGGATGTAACTAGGTGGGGGTGGGTGTTGAAAGAAGTTTTCTACTGCACAGACTCTAGTCTTCCTGTTCTCCATGAAGGCCTCATGCCCTATCCTAAGATGGCCACCAAGATCACTATTGAGAATGTGCGGGGGCTATCTTAATTCTTTACTGCACAGGTTCTCAAACTCGGTCCTCAGGACCCCACACAGTGCATGTTTTGCAGGTAACCCAGCAGGTGCACAGGTGTATTAATTACTCACTGACACATTTTAAAAGGTCCACAGGTAGAGTTAATTATTTCACTTGTGATTCTGTGAGGAGACCTGCAAAACATGCACTGTGTGGGGTCCTGAGGACCGAGTTTGAGAACCTATGCTTTACTGTATAAGACTATGTAGTGACAGACAGCAGTATACTAAAGTTTTCTTGTAGTAGACACTACAAGAAAACTTTCTAAAATAGTTGTCTCTCAATTAAGTGGAGCTATAAACAGTACTCAGGCATAATTAAACTATTAGTTTAAATCTAATATACACCATTGGTTTAAAGCTAAAATACCCAATCCATACCTCCCAACATGACCCATTCCAGGAGGGACAAAATGCTCTCACCTGGACTTCCCTCTTAATTCATGATTGCAATCGCCCTTTCTGAAACACCTTTCTTATCAATTAAATAGTTCAACACAGGTGACATCAATCATATATTAAGGGGGAAGTCCCTACTGGAATGGGTCAGGTTGGGAGGTATGCACAATCTAAAACCCCTTTCACATCGCAAAAATAACCCGGTTTTGACCCGGCATATTGGCGGGTCGACACGGGTCAGTGTGCGATGTGAAAGAGGCCTTTGAGAATTACCAGGACACCTGACCCGGTAATTCAGCCCGGGTAATAAGAAGGGTTATTCCCGAGTTGAATACTGGGTCAGGCGCAGTGTGAATGGGTTTGTCGGGTCGTTGCAACCCGGGACCCGTTCACAGCATAGGGAAAGGCAGCACGGAGATGAGCTCATCTCCCAGCGCCGCCTCCATCCCCGCTACCGCTGCCAGCTCCGCCCCCCACCGCTATGGCAACTGACCCGGAAAGCCAGCAGTAGCAGCGCAGAGTCTCCAATGCCAGATCCCACACAGGAAGGACCCGTTTCCAATGCCCAGGTGGGATCCGGCATTGGAGATGTGAAAGGAGTATAATATACAAACACCCCCTTCCCCCAGGCCCCCCTTTCTTAGGTGCCCTAACCCCTCTTCTCCCTCCCCCCCAAGGCTTAATCCGGGCCTGGAGGACATGGACAAAACAAGCTTTCTGGACGAAAGAAATAGGATATGCACGCGATGGGTAATCTAGGAAATCCTCAAAAATACACCTAATTGATCTCTTTAAAAAAAAAAAAAAATCTCATCCCTCATAACCTACTTTTTGCACGTTGATGCCGAGATACCTGCAGGCATGAATTTCATCTGCACTCGGCAAGCTGTGCGCATATACTACTTTTCCACTCAAAAGGTGGATGCACTGTATTTGCACTGTGCAGTATGTCAGGGTGCACAGTGACATGCCATATTCTTCTTAAGGATTATTTTTTGGGTGGCAACGAGCAGATATGGAATTGCATAACACTTGACAAGACCCCCTTTGATTAATACTGATATACAGTAATACTGCAGACAGAGAAAGTGAAATGAGACCTTAGGCCAAATGTAATAGAGTAATAGAGTGAGAGTTTCAGAAAATGAGAGATTTGGTAAGGTTTTGCAGGTTTTTTAAAGTGGCAATCATTTACACAGCAAGATCAACCTGATTTTGCAGTGTAAACAGAGCCGGATTAACAATGGGGCGGATGGAGCTGCAGCTCCAAGCCCCCCATCAAAATAGGCCCACTGCCTCTGCTGTGTTGCTGCTGTAGACAGGAAAAAATTTTTCCTGCTACAGCAGCCTGCCAAAGTCCGTCCAAGGCCCCACTTCCCAGCCGCGACCCCTCTTCACCCCCTCCATCAGCACTGGCGTCATAAACTGTCTCCCTACATCGCCGCAATGGAAGGCTTGCTGTCACTTCACCTGCCCTGGCTCCCACAGTGACTTCAGGATGTGTGACGTCGGAGAACGCCGCCCCGGCACTGCCGCACGCTATGTGAAGGAAGCAGCAGCTGCTGCACAGTGACAACCTCTGAGCAGGTTGCTCCATAGAGATCGTCCTAAGGAGAGGTGTACCCCTGCTGGCTGCTGCAGTGCTGGCAGGGCCGGCAACAGAAATCTTGGGGCCCCATACAGTGATATCTATGGGGCCCCTTCAGATTCTAAAAGTGCCACGGAATTTGCAGTGCTATATAAGGAACTGTTAATAAAAGTGTATTTATTTATTTATACACATATATCAATGTGTATATCTCTCCCTCCTCACCCACACACACCACAGTCTATGTCTCCCTCTCTCCTTTCTCCTATACACCCCACAGTCTGTCTCTCCCCAATGACTCCCCCACATCATCCCAAAGCCCTGTATCCCCCTCACCAAGCCACCCTTACCCTGGGAACAGACTGACCTGCGCTGCACTCGTCAGAATCCAGACCCAAACACCACACGGCAGGTACCATGTGGCCCTCACACACCACCAGAAGAGGCTGGCACATGGCACAGAAATCCTGGCCAGCGGAGCTGCTGCCATGTCCTGTAACTGCCTGCAACAGAGCTGGACCCAGAAGAGCGGTTGCATACTCCCGCTGCACAGTCACTGTGTGTGAGAGGCTCCAATCACTCTGAGACTGCGCTCACACCGCCTAAAACTCGCTGCCCTATTTAGACATCCCTGCTGGGCACTAAGTGGCATATCTTTGGGGCCCCTCTGATCCTTGGGGCCCGGTACAGGTGTCCCCTTTGACCCCCCCTGTCGCCGGCCCTGAGTGCTGGTAAAATAAGGATAATTTCGGAACTGACTTTAATATATGGTGCATCGGAAATTTTTCCGGTTTTGTGTTTTGGTTTTGGATTCTGTTCCGCCGCCGTGTTTTGGATTTGGACGCGTTTTGGCAAAACCTCCCTGAAAATTTTTTGTCGGATTCGGGTGTGTTTTGGATTCGGATGTTTTTTTTCAAAAACAGCTTCAATCATAGAATTTGGGGGTCATTTTGATCCTATAGTATTATTAACCCCAATAACCATAATTTCCACTCATTTCCAGTCTATTCTGAACACCTCACACCTCACAATATTATTTTTAGTCCTAAAATTTGCACCTGGCCCATCTAGGAGTGGCACTGCAGTGTCAGACAGGATGGCACTTAAAAAAATTGGCCCCAAACATCACATGATGCAAAGATAAATAAAAAAAGAGGTGCAAGATGAAATTGTACATGGGCCCCTCCCACCCACCCTTATGTTGTATAAACAGGACATGCACACTTTAACAAACCCATCATTTCAGCCACAGGGTCTGCCACACGACTGTGGCTGAAATGACTGGTTGGTTTGGGCCCCCACCAAAAAAAAAAAGCAATCAATCTCTCCTTGCTCAAACTGGCTCTACAGAGGCAAGATGTCCACCTCATCATCATCCTCCGATTCCTCACCCCTTTCACTGTGTACATCCCCTTCCTCACAGAGTATTAATTTGTCCCCACTGGAATCCACTGTCAAAGTCGAAAAATATTATAGAACACGCAGCACGTATAAAATACATACACATGCCCACTGCGCGTGCACTTGTTCCGCCGTGCGTGAACATATCCGCAATTTGCGTATGGTCGCTCCCGCGGTCCTGCGCGTGGTATGGGTATTTACGGCGGAGTTTGTGAGCGCATGGAGGGCTATCAAAACATTACATATTTAATCCAAATAGTGCACCTTGTACACATAGTCCCCCTGCACCACATCAGCAAGTATCAACAGTTTAAATGATTCCAAAACAAAGGGATTCACCTTTGCATGATAGGAGGGGACAGACTAAGGTTATAAGGTGGTGTCTGGTATCCAGCTGTAGGGTATTTTAAGGTAACATTCCGGTGTTGGTTTGCGGAAGATCGCATGTTCCTGTGGATACTTATGTGCAGAAGCAGAATATAGATATAAACTGTATTTACTGTATATTATGTATGCGGCGGGAATCCAGAGGAGACCACCCACAAGAGCAGTTGAGAAAGACATCGCCCACCTTTTCTAATCAACCTATGACCTCTCCTGTACTGTAAAGATGCATCCCTATGTCCAATGGACAAAGGGATTACAGTATCCATTGTATCGCTTTTGGAAGTATTGTATAAAAAGCCTGTTGCTGCCTGGCCGGTCAGAAGACTCTTAACGCTATCTACCTGATTAGTGGAGGACTGGACCAGGAAGCGCATGCGAATATTCTCACGTATGTACATTGACTGTAGCCATTTACTCTGTTGTATTGTAGTGCATAATTTGTATTGTTAAACCCCCTTTCAGATATATTACTCTGTGGTGTCGGAACCCAGTGATTAACTACAAATCGGTGTTGTGTCCTCTTTTCCCTGCTGGGGTTTAAAGTGTATTACATTGACTAACTGTATAAGGTTTTAACGTGTATCAAATTGAGTGTGTACGCGCTGCGTGTACTTTATACCCCCAGCGCGGCGTTTGTACGCAGAGTCCATACACGGTACGGGACTCATTACGCAAATAGCGTAAAAGGTATATAGAGTGAATATTAAGTTTAGCGGCCGTAGCGGCTTCATGGTAAAAGTGTGTTTAAAAGGTATAGCTTTATGGTTTAAGATAATTCGACATTATCAATTGGGGGCATCATCCGGTTTTTCCACATACCCACAGCCTAGCAGGTTAAAGCAGACTTTATCTATTAGCAAAGGACGGACAGGTATCCTACGTGAACCTTTTTCTGGCCGTAGGAGACACTGGGAAACCTTATTTTATTGCTGATTAGGTGGTGTCTGCTCTGCATGGTTAGTAGGGATGCTGGTGGGACCCGTAAAGTAAATACGCAAAGCTATTTAAAAAAGTCTGTGAATTTCTGTTTGGCACCAAATGCGAACACAACACAAGCGTACACCTGTACTTTGTATACCTGCTCATATTGTTGCCATAAATACTGATTACTAGATTCATTTAGACCTGTGCGGAGAAATTTGTTGCTATTTAGTTAAAAATATAGAATAAATATTAAGGAAGTAAACGTAAAACACAAATACAGTCTGGCCTAGTTAAACAGGTTTATACAGAAAGAAACTGTGTTGTGTTAAGTAAACGATTATAGGTAATATCGCTTACATTTATAGAAGTGTGGACGTAGGATTTTTGTACACGTGTCTCGGACAAAGTACGGGACTGTGTACGCAACGTAAAGACATAAACACGGTCGCGTGTTTACGCAACGTGCGTAAGGGTACAACCGCTAAGTACAAATTACACAATAGCATTGTTTAGTTTAGGGACAGAACAGTAGCCACGCTACAATAGCACAAATTGCTCGGTTTCCAAAATTTAATTTAAATAAAACCTTTTTTACTGTATTACCTCTGGTACTAAGGCTGTTTTTCTGAATGAAAGATAATTTTCTGTACAGAAAAACCAAAGTGTATTTGAGTGAACGAACGTGAGTGAGCAAATATATTAAAGGTTTGTGGACCCAGGGAATTCGGTATCCCGTCGAGTGGTACATCAAGTGAGTGGAGACTTGGTGGCGTGAGGCAGCTGACTCACGCTAATATAGATTGAAGTACAAAGGAGCAAGGTAGCAGAGTACCGCAGACCAGAAGGTCAGCGAGGTTTAGAGTACCGCAGCCCAGGGGGTTAGCGAAGGTTTACCCATATATTTTTTTTTATACGCTCCGGCTGAGGTTTCACAGCCTAAAAATCGATTCCATTGGTCGTACGGCGGATAAGTAACAAGTACCTATACGCTGTGCGATTGGACCGCGCGTTAGTGGGTGCAATATTGGCGTAACGTGATACCCTTTTTACGAGCTTTGCATAAAATCGCGGTATCATTAGCGCAAAATATAGCATACGCAAGCGTGATTTGTGTATAATAAAGGTTTAGGGAGTTTTCGCTGGTCTCTCTCAGGAGATTTCCAACAACTTATATTTACTGGAAAGGGTAAGTTATTCCCAGATTCTTCCAGTAAATAGAGGTTACATAGGGCCCTAGGTTGGGTACATTGCCTTCGCTATCGACAGTGTATGGTAGTACTGGCCAACGTGGGCGGTGAGCGGGTGAAGAGCGCTCAGAGAACTTTCCCTGTTGCCTTATATTGAGTTTTTTTTTTTTTTTTGTAGGATTAGCCGAAAGGAAATACCTGCAAAAATATGGGGGCCAGTTGCTCAAGTAAGGGACGTTCAACCAGGGTTCAGGTTGACATACCGTGGCCCAGGGGGTCAGCGAGGTTCATAATGTGTGTATGGACCACACGCAGAAGTTTTGTGCAATGAATGGGAACGTATGACTGCGGAAGATAGGGAACCATTCCCTAAGGTAGGCAGTTTTGAACCAGAGGTATTGCAGAATTTAAGGATTAGGATATGTCTGATAAAATCCTGAAAGCAAAGGGTCAGACACACAAACTGTTTAAATTTATGGCAGCAAGAGGGCGATATGCAAAGAGAATTAGCTCACGCAGCAGGAAAATGATGGCAACCGCACCACCACCACCTGTCAAAGTCAGAAAAATATCTCTATGCACACTACCATATTTGCACCTCACACAGGTCCGTGCTGCGCATGCGTACGCTCTCCCGTACGTGCGCATACTCACAGTCGCGGGCACCCGCAGGCGCACGGTATGCGTATTTACGGTAGAGTTTATGTGATCGTAGCGTGCGACTCAATCATTACATATTTTCACTATATAATGTATTTTGTAGATCATGGTCCCTTTGATAGATTCTGAAAGTTTAGTTAACATAGCATGTTCCTGAACAGAGAGATCCCTCTTTGTATTGTACGAAGGGTCTAACAGGGGTCATACAGTGGTGTTTGGTACCCATCGGAAGAGTATTTAAATAGCAATATTCCGGTGTTGGTTTGGAGCGGATTAATCGCTCGTGCGAATAGTTATGGACGTAAGAAGTTTATGTCCATTTACTATTATTTGTTCTTATTTAGTCATGCGGCGGGAAACCCAGTATCCCACCCACCTGAACAGTTGGAAGCAGTCACAGCCCACCTGTATGAATCAACCTATGACCTTTTGTTATAATGCGAAGCCGAATTCCTGTGTCCAATGAACAATGAGATTGTAGGGACCATTGAATTGTATTGTGTGTGGGGCATAAATAGGCAGGCCGACCATATCCAGTTCACTCTCTTCAACGGTTCTCATTGCTGATAATCGGGAGCTGGATATCGAGGCGCATGCGATCGTTTCCCCTTGTGCGTAAGTGTTTCTCCGCAACTATATTGATCTTCTTGTTATTGTGGGCCAATTTCTCTCTCTCTCTCTCTTCTCCTCTTTCTCTCTTATTTTCCCTTAAATAGTAATTGTATTGTATTTCCTGTGTAGTTATCTGGTTAGGTAGTCTATGTTATATTGTAGTGTATGATTTGTATTTGTATTAATTCTTTTGCAAGTATATCATTCATAATATATATATTAGGCGTTGGACCCTGAGCACGGTATCTGTGTATTTCTTATAGTGTTAAGTATTCTCAGAGCGTCGGTGACGCTAGAACAGCTTTAAAGGTAATAAGGTTATACTGTGTTGCATTTACACTCTATCATTACACTAAGGTTTTACTGCACAATACACTGTTTATGGTTTAGATACAAAGGTTTAACATTGTGAGCGTCAGCGCCGCTGGTGATCTCCTCGTGGTCCCGAGCATCCGCTACGCTATAGCGAATCATTAAGTTAGTCAGCAGCCAATAGCGTGCCTGCCTGTGATCTCTTGGCCGTGAGCGAACGTGACGCTTGAGCGTCTCGACTACGGCTAAGCGATTGTTACGCAACGTGCGTACCCTTACGGTACTTCATACGTAGATAGCGTACAGTGTTCTTAGACCTCATAAAGGGTATTATATAAGATAAATATTTAGCTTTATCAATTGCGGGCTCGTCCTGTCCTTCACACATCTCTGCTAGGTAATTTCAGCAGACATTATCCATCAGCAAAGGGCGGGAGATCATATTCCTCGTAGTGCTGTTTGGATAAGCGTCTGCTTCTCTTAGTAAAGGGTGCTGAAGGAATCCGGGAACCGGAGGTAAGAACAAAACGATAGTGTCCTTTTAAAACTGTTTATTTCTGTCTTGCGTACACACGCACGCATATCTGCATTTCTTTTCATTCGTGTATTTTCATATATCACTCTCCTGTTTGCCAGTTTTATAGTTGATAAACGTGCTAAGAGAGATTTGCTGCTATTTTATAGTTTAAGAGTAAAGGTAATATAGTTAAAGTATAGACAAACACACAGTTTTGCCTGGGAGACAAGGCGAAGTCAGTGTGGTGCGCGGTAGATGATAAAGGATCATCTACATTGATAAACGTATAAATTGTGTTACGGTGGATCTTTGCTTTGCGTACACGTGTCTCTAACAAAGGACTGAGACTTGCGTACGCAACCCAAGGGCCGACGCACGCAGCGTATATTACGCAACGGAGCGTACGGGTACGCCCACGTAACTCAAATCACAAGTGTTAATTTTTTTTCAACGCGATAAATAGCGCAACGCGGTAAATAACGCAAGGCGATAAATCGCGCAAATCTATTTTAACATTCGAAATTTAAATTAACAGATCCTTCTCCTAATTTGTAACACATCTGGTCTAAAGAGAAATTTCTGCGCAGAAATAGAAATAGAAACAAAAGTGTATATGTGGTGAGTGAGTGTTTGTTTTTACAATTTTTGAGGTTGAACCACAAGAAAAGTCGAGTTCTCGTGAGGTACATGCGTGTAAGTGACGTACATGGTGGCTAGGGAGGCATCCCTGGTTAAAACATACAATTTGAGCATTAGAGTGTAGCAGACCAGGAGGTCATACTGTAACAGACCAGGAGGTCATAGCAGACCAGCAGGTTTAGGTACAGCAGACAAGGAAGTCCGCTATACAGTCCACAGGCACAACACCTAAAAGGGTTGGTGCAACACCCATATAGGCCATACAAGCTCTGGCTGAAGGAATTCGCAGCCGTAATTTTCGATTCCACTGGTCGCTCCGTACATAAGATTAGTTGCTTATGTGCTGAACGATTGTACCGCACGTAATTGTGTACATTAGTAAACCTGACCGGTACTATTTGTGTACGAAGGTCATAAACGCTATTTGTACATTCTAACGTGATTTGTGTAATTTTTTTTATTTTAAGGGAGGTTCGCTGCTCACTCAGGAACTATCCAACAACCGATACTTGCTGGGGAACGCGCCCCAGTAAATAAAGGTTCACAGGGGCCCTAGGTTGGGTACAACAGCTCTGGATACAGTGATTGTGTCACTGGCCAACGTGGGCGAGAAGTGAGTGGAGTACTCGGTAAACTTCACCGTCAGCCTATTTTGAACATTTTGGTTTGCGTAAGGGTTGGCTGAATAAAGCAACACCTTCGAACTATGGGGGCCACTTGTTCAGGTAGGGGGCGATCAACCTCGGTTCGGGTTGATTCAGTGAACCGACCAGTCGGGTCGGCAAGGTACGTAATGTGTGAGAAATACGGAAGTCACACAGAAGCTTTATGTGATGAATGGGAGAGAATGACTGTACATGACGGGGAGAAATTCCCAAGAGTAGGTAGCTTCAGCACAGAAGTGTTAACGAATTTAAGGAGAAGGATATGTCTCATTAAATCAGCCAAGAGACGAATCAAGCATTATGATTATCTACAGTTGTGGCAACAGGAGGGTGACATACAGAGAGGATTGGCTCAGGCGGCGGGATCTGGCTCGATCAGAAAACTGATAGCCACGGCCCCACCGCCACCATACATATCAGGAGAGAAATTGGTTGCGGAGAATGACGCATTAAGGTGTAACAAACAAACACTTAGCAACTGTGTAAATGTTAAAGATAATGTTAACCAATTAACCAATGCAAGTATTAACCCGTGCAAGTTGTACCCTGTTTTGAACTTTCCTCAGGAGTGTGATCAAGAGGACGAATCGGCAACAATTTCAGCGCTCTCTCTAGCAGCCACCATATCAGAGACCACAGTAGGCACAGCTCCACCCCCGAGATTAGTAACAAAGGCCCCTAGCGGAGGGATAGGTGAGGTCGTATCAACGGGTAAGTACGGCACCATACACTATGCTGAAACTATTTCACCACAACCTGTAGAATCTACACAGAATGAGGTTGTTAGAGTTAATCCTGTTAAGGTAATAGTAGTTCCAAATGGGAAAACAGACACTTCAGGAGTCACTCCTGTTAGGAACATTGCCATGTACAGCCCATTTTCCCGAATGGAATTAAGGACCATAGTGTCGGAATTCCCTGACCCTAGAAAAGACTTAGTTGCCAGCCAAAAATATATCAGAGACCTAGGTAACACGGTAGAGCCCAACAATAAAGACTGGCAGATATTGCTGAGAGCATGTTTACCCTCCAATGTCGACGCAGCTCAATTTTTAGCTGACTGTGGATTAGATCAGGATGTACCTCTTACAGAAGTGTACAACAAAGACAATGTAAAAAGAATAAGTTTACAGTTAAAGGAGTATTTCCCAGCCGTAGTTAAATGGAACAAAATATTCTCCATTAAACAGAAGGAGTCAGAAACAGCTGCAGAGTATTTTCACAGAGCATTATCAGAAATGGCAAAATACACAGGCATAGAGGACATTAAAACAAACATAAACCATCGAGAAGTAGCAGTATCGGTACTGATGGATGGTTTAAAGGAGTCATTGAAGACTAGGGTACAGACCACACAACCATGTTGGCGAGGTCTGTCTGTGGCTACTTTGAGAGAGGCTGCTATTGATCACGATAGGAACATCACCAGACACAGGGAACAACAAGGTGATAAGTTAATGGCAGTAAGTATACAGGCCCTGACCACAAGGCAGCCTTTGTTTATATCACCAAACCCTGTGGGTAAGTCAAATGTGGTTACTTGTTATTCTTGTCATAAACAGGGACACATGGCACGAGATTGTAGAGTGAAGAATTCACGAAACTCATACCAACCCCCTAGACAACGACACGACACACGACATTGGGATCAGGGTCCGCAGAAACGGAGTTATGAGCCACATGCAGGGGAAACAAAAAGATATCCCCCGAACAGAGACTGGCAAGCCTCTGGTAGCTCCCAATTAACTCCATCACAAGTAGTTGCTGCCAGCGGGATTCAGGGAGGTCACCATACCCAATAGGGGTGTGGCCATACCTGTAATCTGCAGCCAGTAAAATTGATTGCAAGCCTTGGAAGTGAACCAGAAATTGCAATCAATGTAGCTGGTAAATCATTAAACTTTCTTGTAGACACAGGGGCGGCCAAATCAGTGATAAATTCGACAGTGGGCATGAGAACCACTGGTAAGACAATTCCAGCCATAGGGGTAACGGGAGTAGTCCAGCACTACCCTGTTAGCAAACCAGCCGAGATTACAATAGGGCCTTTACATACCAAGCATTCCTTTTTGCTGGCTGCATCGGCACCGACTAATCTCCTGGGAAGAGACTTACTGTGTAAAATGGGGTGCGTCATTTATTGTACTCCTGAAGGTGTATTCTTGGACATACCTGAGAATCACGCTCAGGAAGTGCAAGACATGTTAGACTCCCCGTCAAAATTAATGTCACATACCATTATGACAAATAGGACTCCCTCCCAAGTAGAAGAAATGACATCTCAGATACCAGAGTCACTTTGGACTAAAGATGGACAGGACACTGGATTAATGGCAAACGTAGCTCCGGTAGTTGTACAAGTAAAAGATGGTAGGATAGCTCCAAAAATCCCACAGTACCCTCTGAAGCCAGAGGTGGAGTTAGGAGTGTATCCCGTAATAGAGCGCTTGCTACAACAGGGCATTCTGATAAGAACGTCCAGCACTGCCAATAGTCCTATCTTCCCTGTTAAAAAGAGTGGGGGGAGGGGTTACCGGCTAGTGCAGGATCTAAGGGGGATTAACAAAATAGTTGAGAGTCAGTTCCCCGTAGTGCCAAATCCAGCTGTCATCCTAATGCAAATCCCTCCCACTGCGAAATTTTTCACTGTTATTGACCTCTGCTCCGCTTTCTTTTCGGTACCTCTGCACCCTGACAGTCAATATTTGTTTGCATTTACATACAGAGGAGTCCAATACACATGGACTCGATTACCACAAGGATTCATAGATAGCCCAAGTATATTTTCTCAGGCTTTGCATGATTGTTTACAGTCTTTCCAACCAGTGAGTGGATCAGTATTAATACAGTACGTGGATGATCTACTACTGTGTTCTGATTCATTGGAAGCATCCCTGAAGGATACGAAACAGCTCCTGTTTCACCTTTCAGACACAGGACACAAGGTTTCCAAAGACAAGTTGCAATTATGCCAAACTAAGGTAAAATATTTGGGACACTGTCTAACACAAGGACTGAGACACCTGACCGCTGATAGAATTCAAGCAATTAGAGACATGACTCTGCCACAAACCCAGCAACAGATCAGAACATTTTTAGGAATGTGTGGGTATTGCCGTAACTGGATCCCAGGGTTTTCCATTCTAGCGTTACCCTTGCAGGAGATGGTCTCCTCAAACAAACCTGATCGGATTTCACATACAGACGAGTCTGAGACAGCATTCGAGAGACTTAAACAGTGCCTAACGCAGGCACCAGCATTAGGTATGCCAGACTATGGGAAACCCTTTGAACTATACGGAACAGAAAGTGCTGGTTGCGCGGCAGGCGTACTAACCCAAAAGCACGGTGATGCCAGCAGGCCGGTAGCATATTACAGCGCTCAGCTAGATACGGTAGCGCGATCCCTCCCCACATGCTTGCGAAGCGTTGCTGCGATAGCATTGCTAGTAACGAAAAGCGAAGACGTCGTGCTAGGTCACAACCTCACAATTCATACACCACATGCAGTGTCAGCCTTGTTAAATTCTGCCCAAACCAGGCACGTCTCATCAGCACGGTTTACAAGATGGGAATTGGCACTAATGGCCCCCGTAAACATCACCATAAGGAGATGCAGTGCATTAAATCCTGCAACATATCTCCCAGGTGTGCCTGGACAGGCACAAAGGGTGGAGGATGAGAGTGGTGGGGAAGGAGAATTTAATACAAAGGAAGACACACATGATTGTATGGAATATTTGACCCAAAATTTTACCGCAAGGCCTGACATCAGTGACAACCCACTGGAAGATGTAGAACTTACGTTCTACACGGACGGTAGTTGTCATAGACAGTTAGACTCGGGAGACTTGTGTACTGGATACGCAGTCGTAGATGACCAAGGCACCATAGAAGCGGAACCGCTAGGCCCACCTCACTCAGCCCAGGTTGCTGAACTGGTCGCCCTAACCAGAGCATGTGAATTGGCTAAGGGCAAATCAGCCAATATCTACACCGATTCTAGATACGCATTCGGGGTAGTCCATGATTTCGGAGCCCTATGGCGCCTCAGAAATTTCATGACGGCAGCTGGTACACCGGTAGCGCATGCAGCTCACATAAAAAGGCTTCTAACAGCGATACAGGAACCCGACAGAGTGGCTGTTATCAAATGTAAAGCACACACATATAGCCAAGACCCAGTATCACTTGGTAACAGCCGAGCAGACGAAGCTGCTAAATTAGCAGCTGCTACCCCCAGACAGACAGACACCACACAACTGATGGTATTTAATACCATCAACACACAGAAGTTGTGTGAGATGCAAAATTTGTGTTCCACACAGGAAAGGGCAGTCTGGAAGGCAAAAGGATATGGTCAGGAGTCCTCAGGACTCTGGACGGATGGACACGGTAAACCAGTGGCCCCCAAAGCATACCTTCCATGTTTAGCTGAGGCAGCTCACGGGCTGACTCATCTGGGCAAGGAAGGGATGTGCAAGTTGGTAAGAGCATATTGGTGTGCCCCAGGATTTTCATCTCATGCCAGTAAAAGGGCAATGTCATGCCTTACCTGTCTGAGAAAGAACATCGGAAAGGCAATACCTACAGAACCATCTCATATCCCACCTGCCGGCGGCCCTTTCCAGGTAATACAGATTGACTTTATTCAATTACCCCCTTGTCGAAATTTGAAACATGTACTTGTTTGTATAGATGTTTTCTCAAATTGGGTCGAAGCATTTCCAGCGGCCACAAATACCGCTATGTTTACTGCTAAGAAAATTGTGCAGGAATTTGTATGTAGATATGGTATCCCTAGAATTATCGAAAGTGATAGGGGTACCCATTTTACAGGTGATGTCTTTCAAGGAATGTGTAAATTGATGGGAATTGATAGCAAGCTGCACACTCCATACCGTCCACAGGCGAGTGCGAAAGTGGAAAGAGTGAACAGCACTATTAAAAATAAACTGAGTAAAGTGATGGCAGAGACAGGATTGACATGGCCAGAAGCTTTACCCATTGTACTGTACAGCATCAGAACCACTCCCAGGTCCCCTCTTAATCTGTCTCCCTTTGAAATCTTGTTTGGTCGACAACCGCATGTTATGATTAACCCTCAGGATGATTTGAAGTGTAACAATGAAGTGACTGTAAAATACTTGATTAACATGAGTAAACAGTTAAGGAATCAAAATGATAATCTGAAGTTAGTGATTCCTGATTTACCAGATAGTAATTGTCATGACATTGAACCTGGGGATTATGTAATGATACGGAATTTTCTACGCTCAGGTTGCCTTATTGACAGATGGGAAGGACCATACCAGGTCTTATTGACTAGCACTACAGCATTGAAGGTTGCTGAGAGAGAGACTTGGGTTCATTCGTCCCACTGTAAAAAGGTTGCTGATCCAGAGAGGCCCCGTGATAAGGAACAGACGGTAGAGGTTGTATCACTGGAGTGTCTGTTCCAGGAGGACTGAGGCGGCACCTGAGCATTAAAAATCACAAGACCAAAAGCAGTTGTCGATCCCCTGTTCCCTTTTATTGTTTTTCTCCAACTTCCCATCCCCTCTCCCCCAAATTATTTTTTTCCCCCTTCTCATTCTTCTCCGTTTCCTCCTACAAGATGGACTTGCCCCAAGAGACTGTGATCCGGATTTTCCTGTTGACCATGATGTTGACCAGAGCAGTCTGTTCCGGCGAGAGTACCATGGAGGTCGAGAGAGGTTCTGGAATGGGTTCTGATGACAGAGATGGAGGCGTAGTTTTCCAAGAACAACATAATCAACAAGCAAAGGCGAGTATCAGAAAACGATCCGATAGCATTGACCATAGAAGGAATTGTGAAGGATTGTTAGCTGAAGAAAACTGTATCTGTCGGCTCTGTAACAATGTCATTGAGGATGGGTGCATAAAGAAATGCCAATCCAGTTTTAATATCCATATGGACCGGCATCCATTGAGTGACTATCACTCCTTAGTGGGTAGTGTGTTAAATAAAACAGATTGTTGGGTATGCTCTCAAGTACCTCAAGGTCATAGCAAATCAGGGCTAGTACCATTTCCTTTAACGTTAGGGGAGGTACTTGAGTTAAGTGGTGGGAGACCGGTGGACAGGAGGTTTAATATCTCCAGCCCTCCTAGTTTGAAGCTCCACCAATACCATGTGGATAGGTCCCTATTATGTTTCAACATCTCCAATCCCCGAAAGCCGGGAAATTGGGAAGTGTCATGGAGTAATCAAACCATGACCTTTTCACATAGAGCAGATAGAATGCCTACAGATACAGAGCTTATACGCCACATAGCCAGTAGAGGAAAATCTTTCCGGTATAGGTATACCTTAGGAAATAGGATTACGAGAGTTGGAGAGGTATCACCAGGATACTGTGCACATATCGTACAACCTGATACGTGTACTAAGCAGATGGAAGAATTAGGGTTAGGAGATTTCACATGGAAGGTGTGTAATATGGTTATGTCCTACTCCGTCCCATATGTTCTCCCCGATGATGCATATTTCATATGCGGGAGAAAGGCGTATAAGTGGCTTGCCCCAAACTCTGAAGGATTGTGTTATATTGGAAAAGTACTGCCTGAAGTAATGACTGTATCACATGACAAAATGAAAGACATACACCGTGTTTCCCAAACTCCTTATACTCACACCCATTACGAGCACGTAGTTAAACGGCACCTGATAGAAAGAACAGAGCATCCGGCCTCTGACATGATCCATGAATCCACCGGGATTCAGTTTCTAATCGCGTTAGATATCACTCGCACCGCTAGAGGAGTGTTGAATTATAAATACATATCTGCGCTCGCCAATTTGTTAGATAATATCACTGAAATGTATGATGACACGTTTAGGTATACTGGAAGAGAACTTCAGGCTTATAAAACAGAACTGGTACAGCATAGAATGGTTCTTAATTACCTCACAGCAGTGACAGGCGGATATTGTGTCACACTGGCAACACAATACGGCGTGAAATGTTGCACATATATTACGAATAGCACCGAGGACCCGGTCGAGGTCATAGACCAAAAGATGGACGATATTCTCCAACTGAAGTGGGAATTTCGCAGGAGACACAATCTCACTCTTGCTGCTGTAGGTAATGAGCTGACTGGTTGGGTGTCATGGTTGTACCCGCAAAATTGGTTCTCTGGTTTAGGAGACTGGGCTCAAGGAGTCATAATGGATGTTGGGAAGTTTCTCCTATGTATCTTAGGTGTTATCATAACGATAGGTTTGATATTTAGATGCGGTCAGGCTTTAATGAGGTGCAATCGTCGTACTAGGGTAATGAGTTTAAGGAGTGAGGAAACTGTAATTCCAATGGATTTGATTTATGACCCAAATGTAGAAACAATAATGTGATGAAAATGCGATTTCTACGGTCCGTTTCTTTCACCTGTTTTTCCGTTTCCTCCAAGGTAAAAAGACCCACTTGGACGAGGAATTTGATGAGCCGATATACAGACAACAGATGGATTAAAGAAGAAGTTTTGACAACCTGATACACAGATTTTTGATGAACTATGCCATGGATCCCCAGTTTCCCTAGAAATTTTAAAATTACGCTAGCCCAACACTTTTGTAAATCTATGGACATTGACAGCTTTTGCTCGCACCTTATGGGCAAAAGCACAAAGAAGACTGCATTCAACAGACACCAAACAAGACCTCAATCGACGAATGTACATTTACCTGACATAGAATACCACCGCATTTACCGTAATTATGTCTTTTCTTCATTTCTACAACCCTCAGGTAATGACACACATAGTCGATAGGGAATACAGGCACAGATATCAGCAATCACATATCTCCCCCATTCATGTATCATCAACTAAAATGTGCTCCCCCATTTTTGTTACAACCAAAGCCGAAAAGAGCTCGGTAAAGTTTGACAGCCCATCCACAGACCCGTACCACGGGATAAGAAGGAATTCAAATGTATACTTCGCAATACCTCGAAGCTTGATGTACCACACGTACGGCACGATGATACATGACCCCCCAAACATGGACTCATACACACATGCTTCTGCTATCTCACTAGGTCATACCCTCTTCACACCTTCTCCTCTCTCCTCCCTTACCCAACCATGGAAATGTATTAACCCCTGACATATATTTTTCTCTTTTTGAAATGTTTTAGAAGGTGGCAGTTATTATTGACTGCCAAAGGGTGGACTGTCAAAGTCAGAAAAATATCTCTATGCACACTACCATATTTGCACCTCACACAGGTCCGTGCTGCGCATGCGTACGCTCTCCCGTACGTGCGCATACTCACAGTCGCGGGCACCCGCAGGCGCACGGTATGCGTATTTACGGTAGAGTTTATGTGATCGTAGCGTGCGACTCAATCATTACATATTTTCACTATATAATGTATTTTGTAGATCATGGTCCCTTTGATAGATTCTGAAAGTTTAGTTAACATAGCATGTTCCTGAACAGAGAGATCCCTCTTTGTATTGTACGAAGGGTCTAACAGGGGTCATACAGTGGTGTTTGGTACCCATCGGAAGAGTATTTAAATAGCAATATTCCGGTGTTGGTTTGGAGCGGATTAATCGCTCGTGCGAATAGTTATGGACGTAAGAAGTTTATGTCCATTTACTATTATTTGTTCTTATTTAGTCATGCGGCGGGAAACCCAGTATCCCACCCACCTGAACAGTTGGAAGCAGTCACAGCCCACCTGTATGAATCAACCTATGACCTTTTGTTATAATGCGAAGCCGAATTCCTGTGTCCAATGAACAATGAGATTGTAGGGACCATTGAATTGTATTGTGTGTGGGGCATAAATAGGCAGGCCGACCATATCCAGTTCACTCTCTTCAACGGTTCTCATTGCTGATAATCGGGAGCTGGATATCGAGGCGCATGCGATCGTTTCCCCTTGTGCGTAAGTGTTTCTCCGCAACTATATTGATCTTCTTGTTATTGTGGGCCAATTTCTCTCTCTCTCTCTCTTCTCCTCTTTCTCTCTTATTTTCCCTTAAATAGTAATTGTATTGTATTTCCTGTGTAGTTATCTGGTTAGGTAGTCTATGTTATATTGTAGTGTATGATTTGTATTTGTATTAATTCTTTTGCAAGTATATCATTCATAATATATATATTAGGCGTTGGACCCTGAGCACGGTATCTGTGTATTTCTTATAGTGTTAAGTATTCTCAGAGCGTCGGTGACGCTAGAACAGCTTTAAAGGTAATAAGGTTATACTGTGTTGCATTTACACTCTATCATTACACTAAGGTTTTACTGCACAATACACTGTTTATGGTTTAGATACAAAGGTTTAACATTGTGAGCGTCAGCGCCGCTGGTGATCTCCTCGTGGTCCCGAGCGTCCGCTACGCTATAGCGAATCATTAAGTTAGTCAGCAGCCAATAGCGTGCCTGCCTGTGATCTCTTGGCCGTGAGCGAACGTGACGCTTGAGCGTCTCGACTACGGCTAAGCGATTGTTACGCAACGTGCGTACCCTTACGGTACTTCATACGTAGATAGCGTACAGTGTTCTTAGACCTCATAAAGGGTATTATATAAGATAAATATTTAGCTTTATCACACCGTATATTGTAGGGGAGAAAGTGGCTACAGACAATGGAATATTGGTATCCGATAAGAGTATAGTTGATAAATGAACTAACGCTAACCCTTGCAAGTTGTATCCCATTTTAAACTTTCCTCAGGACTGCGAGCAAGAAGATGAGCCCAGCACGATATCGGCACTCTCTCTAGCAGCCACCATACAGAATACTCAGGTGGGCACGGCCCAACCAGTAAGATCAGTAGTGAGGCCCCCTAGCGGAGGGATAAGTGAGGTCGTGTCCACAGGTAAGTACGGTACCATACATTATGCAGAGACAATAGCACCTCAGATTGTGGAGTCAACTCAGAATGACGTAATTGAACTAAATCCTGTCAGGGTGATCGCAGTCCCCAATGGGAAGACTGACGCACAGGGAGTCACTCCCATCAGGAACATTGCTATGCATTGTCCCTGGTCCCGGACAGAATTGAGGACAATTATGTCTGAATTTCCCGATCCCAGAAAGGATCTAGTCGCATGCCAGAGGTTCATTAAAGAATTAGGTAACGCCACCGAACCCACAAACAAAGATTAGCGAACAGTGCTACGAGTTTGTTTACCTTCCAATATTGACCCCGCGAAGTTCATTACTGATTGTAAATTAGACGCAGAAGTACCTCTCACTGATGAGTACACTCAGGAGAATGTACGACAAATCAATCTGCAATTAGGAGTATATTTCCCTACTGTGGTCAAATGGAATAAAATCTTTTCCATAAGACAAAAAGAAGGTGAAACGGCATCTGAATATTTCCACCGAGCACTGCAGGAAATGGCTAGATACACTGGGATCGAGGACATTAAGGAAAATGTACATCACAGGGAGGTAGCTGTGTCAGTATTAATGGACGGGTTAAATGAGACATTAAGAACAAGAGTACAAACCACTCTACCTAACTGGAGAGGTATCTCGATGGCTGCATTAAGAGAGTCCGCTATCGAGTACGATCGGAACGTCATTAAGCACAGGGAGTCACATGGGGATAAGCTGATGACAGTAAGTATAAATGCTCTTACAACCAAACCGCATCAGCCAAAACCCCAGACCCCTGATGGTAAGTCACATTTAGTAGTATGCTATAACTGTCAGAAGGAAGGACATTTTGCACGGAATTGTAGGTATACAAACACACATAAGGTATACCGACCCCCTAGACCAGAATATGAACCACACTATAATACACATAATAGGGATCAGGGATCGCATAGGAGAAGTTATGAGCCACATGCAGGGGAAACAAGGAGGTACCCACCTAGGAGGGACTGGCAGACCTCAGAAAATTCTCAGTTACCCCCCTCACATATTGTAGCTGCCAGTGCGCTGTGGGAGGGTCACAATATACAATAGGGGTTGGGCCACACCTGTAGTCTGCAGCCAGTGAAGTTGATTGCTAGCCTTGGTAGTGAACCTGAGGTCACGGTTGATGTAGCTGGTAGATCATTACCTTTTCTTGTAGATATAGGGGCGGCCAGGTCAGTGTTAAATTCGACGGTAGGTATGAAAACCACGGGTAAAACAATTTCGGCAATGGGAGTAACAGGAGTAGTGCAACACTACCCTTTGAGTAGACCTGCGGAGATTACGATAGGGCCTTTGCAGACCAAGCATTCCTTTTTGCTAGCTGCATCAGCTCTGACTAATCTACCTGGGAGAGATTTATTGTGTAAAATGGGGTGTGTCATATATTGTACTCCTGAGGGTGTCTTCTTGGATATACCCGAGAATCACGTTCAGGAAGTGCAGGATATGTTAGACACCCCACAAAGGTTAATGTCACACTCTGCTGGTATAGACAGGTGTCCATCCAAGGTAGAGGAAATGATCTCACAAATACCGGGATCCCTTTGGACCAAAGATGGACAAGACACTGGATTGATGGCGAATGTAGCTCCCGTAGTAGTGCAAATAAAAGATGGATGATATATTGCAGTTGAAGTGGGAGTTCCGGAGGAGGCACAATCTTACCCTGACCGCTGTGGGTAATGAGCTGACCGGCTGGGTCTCATGGTTGAACCCTCGAAATTGGTTCTCAGGATTAGGAGAGTGGGCTCAAAATGTTATTATGAGTGTGGGAAAGTTTCTCCTTTGTATCCTGGGAGTCGTCATTATTATTGGCTTGATATTTAGGTGTGTTTGAATTCTAACGTGGCGCAAGCACGGCACAAATTTGATGAGTTTAAGGAGCGGGGGCATTGTTACAGCAGCAGATTTAATTTACGACCCATCCATAGAGACAGTGTTATGATAAGGATTGCAAATGAATTCCATGGCATGTTTCTTTCACCTGTTTTTCCTTTGTCTACCCCTTTGCCCAGATACACCGATCCGGAAAAGACATCGACCATACCCAAGAACGATTCTGAAAATGTTATGTGAACGTATTTTAGATATGTGTCTTATCTTCATCTCTACAACCTTCAGTCAATGACACACATAGTCGACAGGTGATATCCACATATACTAGCACTCACATATGTTCCCCCTCCATGTATCATCAACTAAAAGTGCACCCCATTTGTTGGAACAAGAAGCCGAAAATAGCTCGGTAGTGTTTGTTGGCCCACTTACAGACCCTTAATACGGGATAAGAAGGATTTAATGTATACTTCGCAATACCTCGAAGCTTATCTAGAACATATACGGCACGATGATACATGCCCCTCAGACATGGATTCATACATACATGCTTTTTACTATCCCACTAGGTCATACATTTCCCGCCTACACCTCTCCTCCTACCATCCAATCGTCTGTAGATATTGTATATTTTCTGTTTAGTGTTTAGATAGTGGCAGTTATTGTTGACTGCCAAAGGGTGGACTGTCAAAGTCGAAAAATATTATAGAACACGCAGCATGTATAAAATACACACACATGCCCACTGCGCGTGCACTTGTTCCGCCGTGCGTGCACATATCCGCAATTTGCATATGGTCGCTCCCGCGGTCCTGCGCGTGGTATGGGTATTTACGGCGGAGTTTGTGAGTGCATGGAGGGCTATCAAAACATTACATATTTAATCCAAATAGTGCACCTTGTACACATAGTCCCCCTGCACCACATCAGCAAGTATCAACAGTTTAAATGATTCCAGAACAAAGGGATTCACCTTTGCATGATAGGAGGGGACAGACTAAGGTTATAAGGTGGTGTCTGGTATCCAGCTGTAGGGTATTTTAAGGGTAACATTCCGGTGTTGGTTTGCGGAAGATCGCATGTTCCTGTGGATAGTTATGTGCAGAAGCAGAATATAGATATAAACTGTATTTACTGTATATTATGTATGCGGCGGGAATCCAGAGGAGACCACCCACAAGAGCAGTTGAGAAAGACATCGCCCACCTTTTCAAATCAACCTATGACCTCTCCTGTACTGTAAAGATGCATCCCTGTGTCCAATGGACAAAGGGATTACAGTATCCATTGTATCGCTTTTGGAAGTATTGTATAAAAAGCTTGTTGCTGCCTGGCCGGTCAGAAGACTCTTAACGATATCTACCTGATTAGCGGAGGACTGGACCAGGAAGCGCATGCGAATATTCTCACGTATGTACATTGACTGTAGCCATTTACTCTGTTGTATTGTAGTGCATAATTTGTATTGTTAAACCCCCTTTCAGATATATTACTCTGTGGTGTCGGAACCCAGTGATTAACTACAAATCGGTGTTGTGTCCTCTTTTCCCTGCTGGGGTTTAAAGTGTATTACATTGACTAACTGTATAAGGTTTTAACGTGTATCAAATTGAGTGTGTACGCGCTGCGTGTACTTTGTACCCCCAGCGCGGTGTTTGTACGCATAGTCCGTACACGGTACGGGACTCATTACGCAAATAGCGTAAAAGGTATATAGAGTGAATATTAAGTTTAGCGGCCGTAGCGGCTTCATGGTAAAGTGTGTTTAAAAGGTATAGCTTTATGGTTTAAGATAATTCGACATTATCACCACCATCTCAGGTCCCTGTGTACTTTCGGGAGGCAATTGATGGTGAATGTCTCCACGGAGGAATTGATAATAATTCATTTTGATGAACATCATCTTCTCCACATTTTGTGGAAGTAACCTCGTACGCCGATCGCTGACAAGGTGACCGGCTGCACTAAACACTCTTTCGGAGTACATACTGGAGGGGGGGGGGGGCAACTTAGGTAAAATAAAGCCAGTTTGTGCAAGGGCCTCCAAATTGCCTCTTTTTCCTGACAGTATACGTATGGACTGTCTGACGTGCCTACTTGGATGCTGTCACTCATATAATCCTCCACCATTCTTTCAATGGTGACAGAATCATATGCAGTGACAGTAGACGACATGTCAGTAATCGTTGGCAGGTCCTTCAGTCCGGACCAGATGTCAGCACTCGCTCCAGACTGCCCTGCATCACCGCCAGCGGGTGGGCTCGGAATTCTTAGCCTTTTCCTTGCAGCCCCAGTTGCGGGAGAATGTGAAGGAGGAGCTGTTGATGGGTCACGTTCCGCTTGACTTGACAAGTGTCTCACCAGCAGGTCTTTGAACATCTGCAGACTTGTGTCTGCCGGAAAGAGAGATACAACGTAGGCTTTAAACCTAGGATCGAGCACGGTGGCCAAAATGTAGGGCTCTAATTTTAACAGACTGACCATCCGTGAATCCTGGTTAAGCGAATTAAGGGCTCCATCCACAAGTCCCACATGCCTAGCGGAATCGCTGCATTTTAGTTCCTCCTTCAATCTCTCCAGCTGCTTCTGCAAAAGCCTGATGAGGGGAGTGACCTGACTCAGGCTGGCAGTGTCTGAACTGACTTCACGTGTGGCAAGTTCAAAGGGTTGCAGAACCTTGCACAACGTTGAAATCATTATCCACTGCGCTTGAGTCAGGTGCATTCCCCCTCCTTTGCCTATATCATAGGCAGATGTATAGGATTGAATGGCCTTTTGCTGCTCCTCCATCCTCTGAAGCATATAGAGGGTTGAATTCCACCTCGTTACCACCTCTTGCTTCAGATGATGGCGGGGCAGGTTCAGGAGTGTTTGCTGGTGCTCCAGTCTTCGGCATGCGGTGGCTGAATGCCGAAAGTGGCCCGCAATTCTTCGGGCCACCGACAGCATCTCTTGCACGCCCCTGTCGTTTTTAAAAAAAATTCTGCACCACCAAATTAAATGTATGTGCAAAACATGGGAGATGCCCACATGTAATGCACGCACAATATTGGTGGCGTTGTCCGATGCCACAAATCCCCAGGAGAGTCCAATTGGGGTAAGCCAATCTGTGATGATGTTCCTCAGTTTCCGTAAGAGGTTGTCAGCTGTGTACCTCTAATGGAAAGCGGTGATACAAAGCGTAGCCTGCTTAGGAATGAGTTGGCGTTTGCGAGATGCTGCTACTGGTGCCGCCGCTGCTGTTCTTGCTGCGGGAGGCAATACATCTACCCAGTGGGCTGTCATAGTCATATAGTCTGAGACTGCCCTGCTCCACTTGTCCACATGTCCGTAGTTAAGTGGACATTGGGTACAACTGCATTTTTTAGGACACTGGTGAGTCTTTTTCTGACATGTGTGTACATTCTCTGTATCGCCTGCCTAGAGAAGAGGAACCTAGATGGTATTTGGTACTGGGTTCACACTACCTCAAGAAATTCTCTAATTCCCTGTGAACTAACGCCGGATACTGGACGCACGTCTAACACCAACACAACTGCCAAGGCCTGAGTTATCCGCTTTGCAACAGGATGACTGCTGTGATATTTCATCTTCCTCGCAGAGGACTGTTGGACAGTCAATTACTTGCTGGAAGTAGTACAAGTGGTCTTCTGACTTCCCCTCTGGGATGATGATCGACTACCAGCAGCAATAACAGCAGCGCCAGCAGCAGTAGGCGTTACACTGAAAGATCCATCGGATGAATCCCAGTAAGTAGAGGACTCGTCAGACTTGCCAGTGACATGGCCTGCAGGACTATTGGCGTTCCTGTCTAAGGAGGAAATTGACACTGAGGGAGTTGGTGGTGTGGTTTGCACTGGGAGCTTGGGTACAAGAGGAAGAAGGGATTTAGTTGTCAGTGGACTGCTTCCGCTGTCACCCAAAGTTTTTGAACTTGTCAATGACTTCTGATGAATGCGCTCCAGGTGACGTATAAGGGAGGATGTTCCTAGGTGGTTAACGTCCTTACCCCTACTTATTACTGCTTGACAAAGGCAACACACGGCTTGACACCAGTTGTAAAAATGCTGCACTGTACTACTATATATACTGCTCACAAAAATGCAGCACAGATATGGAATGGATACTTGCAGTGACACAATGCAATGGCCTACTGTACTGTACAACTATATACTGTTGGTCACCAAAATGCAGCACACTGAGCACAGATATTTGCAGCACACTGAGCACAGATATGGAGCTTTTCAGGCAGAGAACGTAGATATTTGCAGCACACTGAGCACAGATATTTGCAGCACACTGAGTACAGATAATAAGCTTTTCAGGCAGAGAACGTAGCCACGTCCTCTCCGTTCAATCTCCAATGAACGAGTGAAAATGGCGGCAACGCGCGGCTCTTTATATAGAATATGAATCTCGCGAGAATCCGACAGCGGGATGATGACGTTCGGCCGCGTTCGGGTTAACCGAGCAAGGCGGGAAGATCCGAGGCTGCCTCGGACCCTTGTAAAATAAGTGAAGTTCGGGAGGGGAAGGGTTCGGATCTCGACGAACCGAACCCGCTCATCTCTAATATATATATATATATATATATATATATATATATATATAAGAAGTAGTGGTTTCAAGCGCTACACCACCCACACAGAACAGATGTATATAGTCTTTAGAATTACTTCAAGTTCATATAAATAATCCTTCCGCTCTCCCCTATATTGAGGGTGGCAGCTTTTCCTCCAGGTGAACCGATGTTCCAAATGGTCCAAAAAACAATAAATCTAGAAAAAATGAGAAATAGCGCCTTCTAGTGCAGTAAATAAGAACCTGGTTTTCGAATACCTTCACCAGTATAATACACCCTTAGAAATGCATAAGTACCAGTTCAAGTGGACATATCCACTTCTTGTGTCACATAGATCCGGTGGGTAATCGCAACCAAGATGGTTTTCTTCACCATAGAAGAACCTCGTATATCTCCAGTCCCGATTCGTTTGGAGAACTAGAACTATTCAGACATCTATCATGTAGTAATTGGTGCCTAATATGCTATTGCTCCTTCAGATTCCAGTCTGAGAGGTGAGTGCTTCTACATGTAATGGCAGAGGTTCCCAAACTCGGTCCTCAAGGCCCCCAGGCAGTCTAGATATTAAGGATAACTAATCAATTAGTTACTGGAGATATACGAGGTTCTTCTATGGTGAAGAAAACCATCCTGGTTGCGATTACCCACCGGATCTATGTGACACAAGAAGTGGATATGTCCACTTGAACTGGTACTTATGCATTTCTAAGGGTGTATTATACTGGTGAAGGTATTCGAAAACCAGGTTCCTATTTACTGCACTAGAAGGCGCTATTTCTCATTTTTTCTAGATATATATATATATATATTCAATTGATTTTAAATCTCTGTATATGACTTTAGTTAGTTTAATATATTAATATATATATGGCCGTTTGCTGGACTCCAGAATGTTTTAATACGCTGTGTCCTGTGGTGGCGATATGGTGGTCCTAAGATCATGGGAGCGCTGTGCATTCCACCTGGCTAGAACGCAAGCCAGAAATGTGGTAACACAGCGCTCTGGAGGCATAGCGCCGCATGTTTCAGTCAGATGGAGTACAGGACCGGAAATTCCAGTAGCTCGGGATGTGCGCGGACTTCCGGTTATGCGTTCCGCTGTGGTGGAACGCATGCATGCATCAGAAAGACGGCAGTTTCTGACAGGGGTTTCCGACCTATTCAATTCGGCCCCCTTTTTTCCGACAAGTCGGGAAATCCGACTTGACAGAAGCCTGTCGGAATGCACGTGTATTGTCGGAAGCGCGGCCAAACCCGACAGGTTTTAGCCCCGTTTCCGACAATGTCAATCCGACTTTAAAAAAAAGTCGGATTGCCATTGTTGGGAACGGGACAAACCTGTCGGGTTTGGCCGGGCATTGAATACACACATGTCCGTCGGAAAGGATCTGACATGAATTGAATATAACCCTATGGCTGATATTCAATTATCTGCGGTAATTTACTGCAGCTAAATACTTCACCTGGGGCTATTCAATTAGCCCCAATAACTGCCACCTATTGGGGCATTCAATGCATAATCACCAATCAGCAGCCCTCGGAGCTGCAGTAACACATGGGTCCGGATACTTAATCCAGGACATTATTGGTTTGTCTCATGGTCGTGCTATGAGGGTGTCACGGGTGTGTTGCTAAAGTGTTTCCCTACACAGACACTTCATCATTCATTTGGAGGTAATACTCACAGGGGAAATTTGCAACTGCCATAGGGCAGGTGTGATTATGGATGGTGTAATGGTTAGCATTGCCGCCTCACAGCACTGAGGTCATGGGTTTGATTCCCACCATGGCCCTAACTGTGAGGAGTTTGTATTTTCTCTCCGTGCTTGCCTTGGTTTCCTCCGGGTGCTCCGGATTCCTCCCACAATCCTAAAATATACTGGTAGGTTAATTGGCTCTCGACTAAAAGAAATAAAAATTAACCCTACTGTGTAAGTGTGTGTATGTACATGGGCAGACTAGATGGGCCTAGTGGTTCTTATCTGACATCACATTCTGTGTTTCCATGGTGTGACCGATGGTGGCGTCTAAGGACTGTGTCTATAGATGCTGAAAGTTGGCATCTAAGTCCTTGCAATTTGGTTGGATGCACAATTGTACACAGGGGAAAGGCTATATAGTAGCAATCAGGCTCGGACTGGCCCACAGGGGTACAGGGGAAACCACCGGTGGGCCCTACTACCTGGAGGCCTACCTCCTGCTCTAAGGATCAGGTTCTAGACTGTGCACTTGATTTATACATTATACATATGTAACCTTATTATACTGGACTATGGTGTATTTTCTACAGTGCATTGCTGTTATTAATCTGTTATTAATCTGGTACCTTATCATGCATGCAGCAGCTGAATTTACTGTATTTATGAAGGGGCCCAGATGTTGCACTCTCTAATGGTTAGTCAAACCAAAGAGGTGGCAGGCAACACCCCCTCTGCAGACTGGCCACACCCCTAACATAGGCCCCTACCACTGCATTCCCCCGGTGGGCCCTACATGCCCAAGTCTGACACTGGTAGCAATTAACCCTAAAGATGCGCGACTGTCAGAAGATGCAGCCGCAACTATTGCTGAATCTATTTTTCCAACATATGCATACATACATACATACATACATACATACATATATATATATATATATATATATATATATACGTGCACACACATATAATATATATATATATTATATATATATATACACATCACTGATCACACTCCCATTATCAGTAGCCACGCACCCGCCATGCTGGTCACACCCTGCAGCGGCACACAATAGGCCCTTCAGAAATTCCAGCTCCAGTCCCACAAGAACCTTAATCTGGCACTGAGTGTTAATGATTGCCACTTTGAAAAAAAATGAAAAACCTTACCAAATCTCTCACTTTCTGAAACTCTCACTCTGTTACATTTGGCCCCATATGTCTAAAGAATGTTTCATTTGATTAAGTAACAATCAGTGTATCATAAAATAACTCTATAGACTTTACTTATGCATTTTAATACAGAGAAGAAGTCTGCAGTAACAAAGAAGGATATTTGTAACATCCACTGGCAAAACTCGAGACGAGTGATGATTCTGCAAAGTTCAATAATTTATAGCTCCTAATAATGCTGCAAACTGCTAGCCAGTTCTTAATAAAATCAAATAGAGGGTCTATTTCAGTAAGGATTGCAAATTCAGCTAATTTGCAGAATTTGCTATCTTTTTGCTAGCATGCTGGGGGCCGCCCATTGCAGGACAAGGCCGCCCAGCATGCTGACCGCCGCCTACACCCCCCCCCCCCCCTTCCCCCTCTTCAACAAGCAGAAATTGCGAATGCATTGCAGTTTCTGTTTGTTGTTAGCAGAAATAGATGAATGCCTCCTGCCGACACAGCTTAGCTGCGCGGCCGGAAGCCCACCGCCATGTTACAGATTGCGGCAGCTGCGTGTGAAGTCACGCAGCCGCCGTGATAATGCCCCTGTTCGCGCCGCCCCACCCCCGCAACTCTCCTCCCTGGAAACGGAGCGTTGCTGCACCCCCGCACCCCGCCACACAACCGCATCTGCCTGATTGACAGGCAGAGGCGATCGCATTTTCTGTGCCCCACCCCACGCAGAAAGTGCAGGCACATGCTCCCGCAGGGCGATCGTGATAATTCCGCATGGATCGTGATTTGCAATCCAACCTGAATTAGACCCAGAATCAGAATTTAGGGATGTATCACATAGTCAGAGATTTCAATAGTACAGTGTTTTACTGGTGTATTAGGCTGGGTACACATTAGAACGACGGGCAATCTGGGACAAATTCCCTTTTTTCTAGACCATCTGAGATTGCCCGTACACACTGTGCAAAGTAATGAATGACAGAACACTATCTCGTTTGTCCTTCATTACACTACACCACCTCGCACATGATATCATCTGATTGGCTGTGCAACCCACGGGAGTGCGCAATTGGCATACACAATGCATTATATAAATGATTTGTCATTCAGATTTGCCCAGAAACTACAAATTGTGCATATACCAAGCAAGTGTATACCTGGCCTTACTGCTAGGGCAGATTTGTACTGCTATGTCTGGTACAACATGTACCGCAGACACTGAACTTTAAAACCTGGATCAAAAAATATATTTTATTGGGCACCTTGGATGAACACATTGATATAACACGGGTGAGAGCTGGTGAAAGAGTTGGAAACTCTGACTGCCCATCCTCTACAGGAGTGTAGTATGAGTTGCCGGCGGTCGGGCTCCCAGTGACCAGCACACCGGCGCCAGAATCCCGACCGCCGGCATACCAACAGCTGGGCGAGCGCAAATGAGCCCCTTGCTGCCACGCTATCTATTCTCCCTCCAGGGGGGTCGTGGACCCCCAAGAGGGAGAAAAGTTGTCGGTATGCCGGCGGTCGGGATCTCAACGCCAGTATGGTGGTCGCCGGGAGCCCAGCCGCCGGCAACCTGAAGACCACCCCTCTACAGAAATATAGTTGTACATCATTTTAACCATTTGTTAATAAGTAGACATTTTATTACCACTTCTCTACAATTAAAAAGTGCTACCGAGTGTGCTGTCAGTAAGTATATGTTAATAATAATAAGAATAATAAGAATAATATTGCTGACTAGGGCCGTAACTAGGTGTGTGTGGAAGGGGCACCGCACATAGCGCTGCAGGGTAGGGAACGCTGTTGGCAGCACTTGTCAATTATCTGTTTTAATTACTTTGAAGGTCAGCATCTCCTGACTTGTGCTGTTATCTACCCTGACCCCTTCTGTCACTAATACCTATACAACATTCATAAACTCAACTTGTTATTCAGTCACATTGTCCTTTATTACATTTCAAGATGCTGATATACCTGGGATTCGAACCGATTGCCTGTGGCATTGCAGTCAAACAATCTATTCATTGAGCTATCTGCCCTTGCATAGAAAGGCAGATAATTCTAAGCTAGAGAATTCTAACTATTTGAAGCTTACCTTGTACTTTGTGAAAAAATTATCAGCATTGCCATACCTCCCAACATCTGTGTCAGCCAAGGAGGGACATCAACACGTGGTCTCGCTGTAAGGGGGCATGGCCTCATGGCAAGAGCTGAGATCGCAAGCCACACCCCCATTTTAGTCACTATAAGGGCATGAACAGCGCTCATAGAAACATAGAAACATAGAAACATAGAATTTGTCGGCAGATAAGAACCACTTGGCCCATCTAGTCTGCCCCTTTTTTTTTTTTATATATTATTTTTTTTTTATCACTAACCTTATTTGTTCCTTATTTCTTTGTAAGGATATCCTTATGTCTATCCCATGCATGTTTAAATTGCTCTACTGTCTTAGCCTCTACCACCTCTGATGGGAGGCTATTCCACTTGTCCACTACCCTTTCTGTGAAATAATTTTTCCGCAAATTTCCCCTGAACCTCCCCCCCTCCAGTCTCAGTGCATGTCCTCGTGTCCTATTGCTTCTCTTCATTTGGAGAATGTTTCCCTCCTGGACTTTGTTAAAACCCTTCATATATTTGAAAGTTTCTATCATGTCCCCCCTTTCTCTTCTCTGCTCCAAACTATACAAATTGAGATTTCTTAGTCTTTCTGGGTATGTTTTGTGATGTAGGCCATGCACCATTTTAGTTGCCCTCCTTTGTACAGTTTCTAATGTATTAATATCCTTTTGAAGATATGGCCTCCAGAACTGAATACAGTATTCTAGATGAGGCCGTACCAATGACCTATACAGTGGCATTATTACTTCTTTCTTTCTGCTGCTGATTCCTCTCCCAATGCAGCCAAGCATCTGACTAGCCTTCCTCATTGCCTTGTTACATTGCTTACCTGCCTTTAAGTCATCTGAAATAGTGACTCCTAGATCCCTTTCCTCCTCAGTAGTTTCCAGTATAGTGCCATTAATACTGTATTTAGCTTTAGGATTTTTGAGACCCAAGTGCATGATTTAGCATTTTTTGGCATTAAACTGTAATTGCCAGACTCTTGACCATTCCTCTAGTCTACCTAGATCCTCAATCATTTGTTTTACCCCACCTGGTGTGTCTACCCTGTTGCATACCTTTGTGTCATCTGCAAAAAGGCATACTTTCCCTTTAATCCCATTTGCAATGTCACCAATAAAGATATTGAAAAGCACTGGTCCAAGTACAGATCCCTGGGGTACTCCACTGGTAACATTTCCCTCCTGTGAATGCACTCCATTTACCACAACTCTCTGTTTTCTATCCTTCAACCAAGATCTTATCCATTCAATAATCCTAATATCCAATCCCAAACTTTCAAGTTTATTTAGCAGTCTGCGATGTGGAACTGTGTCAAAAGCCTTACTAAAGTCAAGATAAGCTATATCCATGGCTCCACCTTTATCCATCACTTTAGTCACACAATCAAAAAAGTCAATAAGATTTGTTTGACATGATCTTCCCCCAGTGAATCCATGCTGTTTGGGATCCAGTAAATTGCCGGATTTGAGATGATCTACAACTCTTTCTTTTAAGAGTGTTTCCATCAATTTCCCTACTACTGATGTAAGACTCACTGGTCTGTAGTTGTTTGCCTCTTCCTTGCTTCCACTTTTGTGCAGTGGGACTACGTTTGCTCTTTTCCAGTCCCCTGGAATTTCTCCTGTAGCTAATGACTGGTTGAATAATTCTGTCAATGGTGCTACCAGCACCTCTTTAAGTTCTTTTAGTATCCTTGGATGTATCCCATCTGGCCCCATAGATTTGTCCACTTTCAGCTTTGAGAGTTCTGTTAGCAGCTCAGAGTGCTGCTGGCCATGCCCCCTGTCCCTCTCTGCCGGGGAATAGATGCTGTACGCATGCACACAGCATCTCTGCTCTGCTCAGAGCAGCAAGTGACAGGAGGATCTCCCAACATCCCATCCCCCCCTCCCCCGCCTCCACTGCAGAACACTGCTGCTCACAGTTGGGACTGTGGGACAGACCGTGAAAAACTGCACTGTCCTGCCTGGTGTTTGATTAGAATTCAACAAGGAATAGGTTTGAATCGTAGGTCTGGCAGTATATTGAAATGTTTTATTTTTTCATAAAGGATATTGTAAATGAATAACAACGATCTCTCAAGTTAAAGAGCATGAATGTGGTTATAAAGAGGATTTGTATCCAACCCCTTCCCCATGAGCCATGCGCTTTATGTCCCTATAGAATAAAATGGGGAAGAGGGGGTGGCGCAAATTCTCTCTCTGGCACAGGGCACCAAAAAGTCTAGTTACAGCTCTGTTGCTGACATGTTGTTTAGTGCTGTGCAATTGTGTAATTATGCCTGTGTATATAATGTTGCACATTGGTATGTGACATGGTGTAGGATGTATACATACAGAGCAGAAAACACTGACTGGCAAGAGAAGTGGAGATGCAAAATTGGCATTCAAGGCAGAAGGTTGACATTAACTAAATAAACTACAGTCGTAGGATACTGGGCAAGCAGCCAAAATCAGAGGCAGCTTAATGCTTCCAGCTGTCTGCAAATGCAACTTTTATTAAACACCCTAAATTAGAACATGTACGTTTGACTAGCTTATACAATTACCACCCCCCCCCCCCCCCACACACACACACACACACATACACATACACACACACACACACACACACACACACCACCTTTAACTTTTGTCCCGAGGTAAAGAAAGTCAGAAGTGATCATCAATGACAGAAAATATAATATAATAAATTAATATGTAGCATCTCCCTACATGCTTGGTTGACCTTGGCCACCTCAAAAATGGCTGCTAGAGTCGATGTTCTTCTCTTATTTCAAAAAATCAAGCGTTCATGTCTGTCTGATATGGATTACAGCTACAAACAACAGAAATGTTTCTATTGTACAATAGGAAGTAATATAATCCCTCTCATTATTCCTTGTTTCTAATACACAAAATAATCTAAGTAGGGAAGCCAATCCCAGGATTCTGACCCCAAAATGCTGGGATTTGAATCCCCGGATTGGAGCCTTCATCATCTTCAAGGTACGCATTCAGAACACCGACTCCAGAATCCCAACCAGGTTAGCATCCCGACGCCAGGATACCGACAGGCGGTATCCTGAAGGTAAGTATACATAGGAGGGTTAGGATTTGGCTTGTGGGGGTGGGTGGGTGGGAGGGAGTGTGTAGGTTTAGGCTCCACCCGGGGGGGCGATAGGGTTATTCTGAGGGGTGGTGGGTATGGTTAGGCTGTGGGTAGGGGGGGTTAGGCACCTCTGGGGGGTTAGGTTTAGGTATTAAGAGGGGAGGGACTAAGGCGGTAGGTTATAGGGTTAGGCTGTGGTAAGGGAGGGTTAGGGTGGTGGGGGAATAGAATACTTACCACACCCCTGTCGGGATCGTGAATACTGAACTCGTTAACCCTTTCGCATCGAGCCACAACCCGGATTAACCCAGAATTAAACTATAACTAGTTGTCTGCAATTACTTAAATCTCATATTAAACTGTAGAGTGGAACCTGTGAGTAGGGCATTCTGACTGTTATTTTTTCTTCTTGTTTTATTACTGTGTTTGTTCCCAATAATAAAATGTTGTAGAATATGCTTGCACTTTAAAAATGAATAATAACGTTAATAATAAGCTGTCCATATATTTTTGAATGTGTCATCCATTGTAGCTGTTACTTAAATTGCATTTTTAAAGGGATTAAGCTACTTGGTAATTTATGTGGTTGCTTGTTTATTTGATTCTGTATCAGATACTGTATGTTGACTTTCATAGTCTGGCTTTTTGATTTAAATATAATTTTCCAATAAAATGTTAATTAATTCAGCAATAACCAAGTAAAGAATAAAAAATGTATATAATGCAATCACATTGTCCTGAATCAGAATTCTGCTGATGACACTGCTGGGAAATAACTTATTTATATTATTTTTTATCTAATATATTTTTGGTAATCAATAGTACTACATTTTGCAAAATTTTGAACAGAAATAGAAGAATTTTTTTTCTTCCATTTACTGTATGTTGCATAAATTGGAATAAAAAAAACAACAACAATATATTTCTATAATACCATATAGTGATATCAATCAATCTTTAAAGAAAGCGTTCACATTGTACTAAAACAGACATTCCTGTGGGTAGCTATAACTATATGCCAAGTGTCTGCTATTACATAATTATTACACCCATAATTATTAGGACTATAACCCCGTTGTTATCATATTCTTCAAAGTAAGAGTTATATTCTTCACTGTCTTCATTACAAAAATGTCTAAATTTTTTGTTCATTATTATGTCTCCGTCTCAAAAATAAAACATTTGGAAATCCCCCCTGTGTGCGCCACTGGACACTCCAGTGTAAATTGTAATGTCTGTAGGTATCGCTGCTCCCTAAATTATGCAGCTTCAAAATCCATTATTAGGAAATCCACAATGGAAGGATGATATATTGCTGTCCACTCTCCGGCTTGTGCAGCGATGATCTCCATCATCAAAAGATGATAATTTAATAGCAGCCTGTGAAGTGACGATCTTTGACATCAAAGAATACAGTATAAGTACTGGGATCTGTAGTATTATCAAAGGTATCTCTAATTATGTTCCAAGCCTACTATCTTTTAAAAATGTCCAGTCAGAGAAACTGCAATTAACAAAATTTTAAATAGATGATCTTAATAAATTGCTGACTATTGTTATGGAAATCCCTAAATTCAATGTCTCTACTTTTTGTATGAATCTCTGTGTTTAGGAAATCTTGTTTTCTGGTTCAAGTATGATGTGGCCCACTTATTGCAGACTGCACATACACACCATTAAATTGATAATGGATTAAACCTTTTGGGTTAAAGGGGATATCCAATTAGCCTCGGTAATTTACCAAGGCTAATTGTCCCGCCAGGGGCTATCCTATTGCCCCCGATAAGCCAGCACTAGCAGTGGCTTATTGGGTGTTACCTGAAGCTGCACTGGGTGCTGGCTCCTGACAGCACCCGGTGCAGCACTGCTCCTCCGGCTCCCCCAGTCACATGGTCGCTCCCCTGTCATGTGACCGCTGCCGTGGGCAGAGGAGAGTGGGGATGCGGTCATGGCGCTGCCCCGGCTTCTCTGTGGGGGTCACCGCGCCGAGTACAGCTTCCGGATGCCTGCAGTCCCAGCCTGCTGCAGTGGGCATGGGACGCTGCAGGTTGTCCCGCTCATCTGGGATTTTGTTTCGCCTGCCTCAGGCAGGCAAAACCAAATCCCCAGAAACAGCCCCATTTCCATGTGAACACGGGGCTGTTTCTACCAAAATCACACAGGTTTCACTGAACCTGTCTTTTTGGGAGAAAGGGCATTTTTTTACAGGTGATCAATCTGGTTAGCCTGTAAAAAAAAAATTGGTGAAACTTCGGGAAAAATCGCACCCATTGTTTTACTGGGCCTAATAGGATATCCCCCTAAATCTTTTCAATATCTTTAATTAGAGAATTATTTCAGTGTCTTTCTGGTTTAGAAACTACTGTATAATGTATCCACACATTCCCAGTTATACAGTGACCATATTGTATTCTGCGTGGTCGTGCCACTATACTGTAGCTCTTCCTGCTTTGCCTCTTTATCAAAGTGAAGCAGGAAGCAATACCGATGAGATGTGTTAACATCTCGGCTGCCGGAGAGTGGGAGTGAAAACTTCTCCTTCCGGCAATCCCTATCAGAGCCCACAGCGCATCAGCCTAGTGCTAATGTACTATGTCTTACCCCCAGCCGGCTCCAATGGGCATGCTCAAGATCTCACAGCCATCACAAGATCTCACGTGAGCAGCCCGGACCCCAGAAGCCACCACAGGTGCCACCACAGGCCACCACAAGCTCTCACAGCGCTGTCCATGCCCCCATAATGATGAAAATTGGGGCGTGGCTTGTGATCGTGGCACTTTCCACAAGGCCACGCCCCCTAATTTCGGACACGTGCATTCGGCGCGTGCTGATGCCCCTCCTTGGATGCCGGCAAAGTTGGGAGGTATGATAACGGCAGGTTTTAGCAGCCGAAATGGGAAAAAAGGATAAGCAGCAAATGTGCGCTTATTATTTTTAAATACATCTAAATGATTTTCCGTCGCCATACTATAGTAGGGTGATGGTGAAATTGTTAAATGTTTGCAGATGTCTTAGAGAAAGTGATTTTTCTCTGCGCTGCTTATAAGAAAAGGGATGTGTTATAAAATAACATGGTATTTTCACCTTCTGATGCAGTGTGATGGTATACTAAATATCAATGTGTATGATAATTTGTGATTTGCCCTTCACAAACTACTTTATTAGAATTGTAAGTCTAAAGATGATCTCTTTAGAAGAATATTCTGTGATGGATATGGTATATAGTGTTAGCATTCCGATTGTTACCCAAATGCTGACAACTCTAGAATGTTGACACTGTCATTATGTAGACGTGGGCCTGATTCTGAGTGGCACGCAATGGCGATTTCCATGAGGTTGGGCAATTTTTGTCTAAAGATCCCTAGAAACTGGTATGGCACATACATTCCACAGTGTGTACAGACAGAGCCGCAGCTGTGATTGAGATGCATGGTCTCAGCAATGTACTGGAAATGTTCTTGGCACTCCTGGGTAAATGAAAACAATTATGGGCATGTTATAGGAGAGTCGCTGGCAAGTTGCTGTAGTGGTTGTGGACACTACACAGACTCTTAATGGTTCATATTTGAGGCCTTACTCTGACAGAGAAGCTGCACCTGCCATAGGACTGATGCAAGATGCACCTAGTGGCATTACAGCATCTAGAGATTCTAAACGTAGGCGCTCCAGTCCTTGAATAGTTAGACACACGCTTGAATACCAGAGGAAATGCTACTGATATCATTAGCATAAAGTCGCAGACACGACTGCGGCAAAGGACACTAAAAACGGAAGAGCATGACTCAGAACCAAACAAGTGTCTTTTCAGAGAATAGAGGACAAATATACAGACTTCTAGGTAAAGTGGGAGTACTTGGCCATGCTGATTCTTAGTTGGGAGCAGAGGCAGACTGGGATGGAATACCAGTCTGTTGTAGGGTCAGGGTCTGTTGAGGGCGTGGGGATTCCTCCTCATAGGGCCTGATTCTGAGTTTGACACAGTTGCGGCCTTCCTTGCACCTTTTTCTGTAGTTGCGCCTGTGACTTTATGCTAATGATGTTATAATGCATGTCCTTAGTGTACATTGGCGTTTCTATCATGGGTGCAATATGTGCAGTGCACATGGGCCTCTGGGTCCAGGGAGGCCCCACACTACACTCATGTTTTAATACCTTTCCGGAGTTTGTGGCAAAAATCACACCCAAAATGGCCACAGCGCATGCACATTAGAAAATTGGTCTCATGACCATGGCAAGCGCCATGTTTCCGGAGACTTGTGCATGCACAGTAGACTCTGTCACAATGCCGGAGCCTATGGCATCGTGGAGATGAAAGGGCCCACCCAGAGATTGCACATGGACCTCCTCCTCTCTTAAAACGCCCCTGTTAGTGTACATCTATGCATACAAATATGCAAGGACTGAGATGCCCACTGTCAGTGTATACAGGTGCTGCGATCAAACGTTGTGAGTCTTTAGATGCTACCATCGGTCGCACCATTGAAACCTTCACCAGCCCTATGCTAGATGCAGATCATCCATCTGAGTATGGCCACCAATGTGAGCAATTCGACGTCTCTATATATACAGTGGGGCAAAAAAGTATTTGGACAGCCACAGATGCAAGTTGAGCAACTTAAAAAGATGAGAGAGGTCTGTAATTTCCATCATATGTACACTTCAACTGTAATAGACAGAATCTGAAAAAAAAACATGAATTCACATTGTATGATTTTTAAACAATTTACTTGTATATTCTTGAGGAAAATAAATATTTGGACACCTACCAAGCAGCAAGATTTCTGGCTCTCCCAGACCTGTTACTTCTTTTTTAAGAGCTCTCCTATCCTCCACTCGTTACCTGTATTAATGGCACCTGTTTGAACTGGTTATCTGTATAAAAGACACTTGTCCACACCCTCAAACATTCAGACTGCTACCTTTCCACCATGGCCAAGACCAGAGAGCTGTCTAAGGACACCAGGGACAAAATTATAGAGCTGCACAAGGCTGGGATGAGCTACTCGACAATAGGCAAGCAGCTTGGTGAGAAGAGATCAACTGTTGGCGCAATTATAAAAAAATGGAAGAACTACAAGATCACTGACAATCTCCCTCAACCTGGGGCTCCATGCAAGATCTCGTGGGGTATCAATGATCTTGAGAACGGTGAGGAATCAGCCCAGAACTACACAGGGGGACCTGGTCAATGACCTCAAGAGAGCTGGGACCACAGTCACAAAGTTTACCATTAGTAACACCCTACGTCATCGTGGATTTAAATCCTGCACCACCCGAAAAGGTCCCCCTGCTTAAGCAAGCACATGTCCAGGCCCGTCTAAAGTTTGCCAGCGACCATCTGGATGATCCAGAGGAGGATTGGGAGAATGTAATGTGGTCAGATGAGAGCAAAATCAAACTTTTTGGTATAAACTCCACTCGCCGTGTTTGGAGGAAGAAGAATGATGAATGGCATCCCAAGAACACCACACCCACTGTGAAGCATGGGGGTGGAAACATCATGCTGTGGGGCTGCTTTTCTGCAAAGGGGACATAAGGAGAGGATGAATGGGGCCATGTATCGTGAGATTTTGAGCAAAAACCTCCTTCCCTCAGTAAGATCATTGAAGATGGATTGTGGCTGGGTCTTCCAGCATGACAATGACCCCAAACACACCGCCCGGGCAACTACGGAGTGGCTCCGTAAGAAACATTTCAAGGTCCTGGAGTGGCCTAGCCAGTCTCCAGACCTCAACCCAATAGAAAATCTGTGGAGGGAGTTGAAAGTCCGTGTTGCCTGGCTACAGCGCCAAAACAAGACAGATCTAGAGAAGATCTGCATGGAAGAGTGGGCCAAAATACCTGCTACAGTGTGTGCAAACCCATTCAATAACTACAGGAAACGTTTGACCTCTGTAATTGCCAACCGAGGTTATATTACAAAGTATTGAGTTAAACTTTTTGATTGTCCTAATATTTATTTTCCGCAAGAATATACAAATAAATTGTTTAAAAATCATACAATGTGATTTCCTAGGTTTTTTTTCAGATTCTGTCTCTCACAGTTCAAGTGTACCTATGATGGAAATTACAGACCATTCTCATCTTTTTAAGTGGGTCAACTTGCACAATCGGTGGCTGTCCAAATACTTTTTTGCCCCACTGTAACAATTATCATCAACACTCCCACACTATGTTACATCTGTGTCTGATTATCCAAACCTCTGTAACTGTACAGGAATGCCCAGCACATTTCTAATATGCTTCTTGGTGCGTGTGTCCAGGGCCGGTGCTAGGTTGTTCGGCGCCCCCCTGCAAACTATAAATTTGCGCCCTCCCCTATTCTACAAAGGGACAGCGTGAATCAAAAAAGAAGTATGGTCTCACAAAGAAGGGGCGTGGCCACATAATAGTACCCCTATTTAAAACGCCCCCCCCCCCCATAGTGGCGCAATGACCCCAGTAGTAGCGCCGCTTACACATAATGCCTTTGTTGTAGCACAGCTTACATGTAACGTCCCCAGTAGTAGCGCCGCTTACACGTAACACCCCAGTTGTAGCACAGCTTACACGTAACGCCCCAGTTGTAGCTCAGCTTACACGTAACAACCCCAGTAGTAGTGCCGCTTACACGTAATGCCCCCAGTAGTAGCGCCGCTTACACGTAACGCCTCCAGTAGTAGCGTCGCTTACACGTAACGCCTCCAGTAGTAGTGCCGCTTACATGTAACGCCCCCAGTAGTAGCGTCGCTTACACGTAACGCCTCCAGTAGTAGCGTCGCTTACACGTAACGCCTCCAGTAGTAGTGCCGCTTACATGTAACGCCCCCAGTAGTAGCGCCGCTTACACATAATGCCTCCAGTAGTAGCGCCGTGTACACGTAATGCTTCCAGTAGTAGCGCTGCTTACACGTAATGACCCCAGTAGTAGTGACGCTTACACATAATGCCCCAGTAGTAGCGCAGCTTACACATAATACCCACAGAAGTGCAGTTTACTCACATTTTGCCCCCCAGCGCACATACATATATATATATATATATATATATATATAGATAGATACATACACACACTTTCTCACTCACTCTACCTTCACTTACGTATCACAGTAACACAGTCTGGCTGGCAGGATCTGGCACAACATGTCCTCCTCTGTGGCACTGCAGTCTGGGTGTAGTTGGTGACATGGACCATGGGGATTATGGGAAAGGTTCTCTCCAGGAAGGGTAACTAGATGCTACCCTGCAGTCTGCTGGTGTAGCTCTGCCCCCTCTGCATGTGTAGCTCTGGCTCCGCCACCTATGTATCTCCGCCCACTTTCAGTACCCACCACTAATGCTGTGCACCAGGGAGAGGGGAGAAGGCTTCATGCTGCCAGTGCTGCTGCCTGTTATACAGTGTGACAGGTACAGCAGCCGGCAGCAGCAGGGAGGAGAGGCCAGGCGGCGCAGCAGTGGGGGATGCAGAGCAGGGACAGCGACTCTCCGGACTGGCACCTACCTGTTCTGCATCCCTTTGATGAGTGGGTAGCGCCAGGCCTGCGTGTGTCAGACTCTGTACTGCAACTCTGTATGAACACCATCATGGTGCATGCATGCGCGGTGCAACTCTGAAGCAAGCGCAGATGAAAAACATTGCACAAGATAAAAACAAAACACATTGGCCCCACAGGAAAGAACACACACCCATTGGCCCCCACAGAAAACAATAAAACAAATTGGCCCCCACAAGAAAAGAATTGTTCATATTTCCACTGCTGTTTGAAAGGCTCAGTGATACCAAGAGGTTTTATCATTCTTGGCTGTAACCATTGGCATATTTATAATGGTGCAGTGTGTGCGGTTCACACGGGCCCCCAGGGGTCCAGGGGGGTCCACACCGCACACCCTGTACCCATGAATAAAAATACTTATCCTCCGGAGTCCCGCGGCGCAGCAGCAGTGCTGCCGAAATCACTGGGAAAACAGCACGGCGCCATTTTCCTGATGTTTCGCGCATGTGCAGTAGGTAACTTTAGGCTCTGGGACAGCGCGACCCTAGTGCCCAGAGTCTACACAGCGCTGCCGACTAGAGGGGAGGGGGCCCAGCCGGAGCCTGCACACTGGCCTCCTCCTCTCTAGAAACGCCCCTGGCTGTAACATTTATATATTCATTTATTTATAACGTTTTTGTGGCGCAAGCATATTCCATTGCACTTTCTTTCAAAGTCGGGCAGGGGCGGATTGGGAACTAAGGGTTCTATGTACTAAGCCTTGGAGAGTGATAATATGGACAGAGATAAAGCACCAACCAACCAACCAGCTCCCAACTGTCATTTTTAAAACACAGCCAGTGACATGACAGTTAGGAGCTGATTGGCTGGTACTCTATCTCCATTTACTTTATCTCACTCCAAGGCTTAGTAAATAGACCCCTAAAAGTAGCCCTGGAAAAAATCTGTAAACGTGGCCACACATGGTCAGCACAAGAGATATAGGGGTCTATTTACTAAACCTTGGATGGAGATAAAGTTGCTGGAGATAAAGTAATAGCCAATCGGCTCCTAGCTGTCATTTTTCAAACACAGCCTGTAGCATGGCAGTTAGGAGCCGATTGGCTGGTGCATTATCTCCAGCTACTTTATCTCCATCCAAGGCTTAGTAAATCGAACCCCATACTGTACTGTGTAACCATAGTGGCAGCACCACCCCTCAAATGTCAACATACAAAACAGGCCCCATATGCACACTGGCTCACCAGGAATCTTCCCCGTGGGCCCTAAGGGGGTCATTCCGAGTTGATCGCTCACTAGCAGTTTTTAGCAGCTGTGCAAACGCTATGCCGCTACCCACTGGGAGTGTATTTTAGCTGAGCAGAAGTGCGAACGGTTCTATCGCAGAGCGGCTACAAATTTATTTTGTGCAGTTTCAGAGTAGCTCAAAACCTACTCAGCGCTTGCGATCACTTCAGACCATTCTGTTTCGGATTTGACGTCACAAACACGCCCTGCGTTCGCCAACCATGCCTGCGTTTTTCCAGCCAAGCCTGCATCAGTTGCCACCCAGAAACGCCCACTTCATGTCAATCACTCTGCGGCAGCCAGTGCGACTGAAATGCATCGCTAGACCCTGTGTAAAACTACATCGGTCGTTGTACTCGCATGCGCATATGCATGCGCAGAACTGCCGTTTTTTTTGCATGATCGCATGATCACAGCGAACAAATGCAGCTAGCGATCAACTCGGAATGACCCCTTATGTCCAATCCGTCCCTGGTTGGGAATAAAGCAAAAAAGCAAGTAACTTTGCACCAGAGCAAACCATGCTGCAATACAAGGGGAGCAAATGCATGTCTTATTTTTGAATGCAGGGTAAATACTGGCTGCTTCTGCATGTAGCCCACAAACACTTGGCAGGTTTAGATATGAGTTTGGACACAACCTTCTCAAATACAAATCCTGCACAGCTGCTGTACAGCTTATCATCTGTGAGGCAGACAGCTGACGTCAAAAGCGACACCTGTAAAATTAACAAGTACCAGTATCAATATCAATGTTAGCTGGGTAACAGCGTAAGATGGTGATAACAGAACAGGAGCACGGTCATAGGACGCAATCCAATTTTATAAGTTCAACTGTACATAAAATACCCTCAAGTATTTTTCAGATTAATTGCAGTGCAAAACAATGAAACCTGTGCTATGATTATATTTCCTATCTCTTTTTATAGCATGTGACCATGACATTTCATGTTGTTTCCTGTATTCACTAAATTCATACAAGTAGAGCAAGGTTAAAAGATGGACTGAGAACACGAATCTGCCAAATCACATATGCAGTATTTTCCAATAAACTTATCTAAGGGATCCGTATCTAAATCATTTTGAATGTTGATCACTTCCTCATTACCATGTATTTTATGCAACTGCCATTAAATCACATGGATTTATAATTTAATTATCCACATGTGATTGTTTGTTTTGCTGGCATTTAAGTAATAGCATAGTGTGGGTCACATGAATATTATTTTGGGTTAAGGCACGAATGAACAGTAATCGTCCACATTCACACATATTACTAAAATATGTCATCCAATATTCTGGGAATAAAAAATACAGCCTAAAATGTCAGTAAGCCCCAATCCTTTCACCTGTTTAAAATCTGTACTTTCTTGAGAAATTCAGGACAGATTGGTGATATGCTAAATGATTTAAAAATGTAAACAGATAAATCCAATGTAATGTAATGTAAACAGATAAATCCAAAAACATCTTTACAACATGAAAGGACAAAGTCTATTAGAACAGAAATATGAAGTATTAGTATTTCTCTAACGTCCTAGTGGATACTGGGGAACTGTACTTTAGTACCATGGGGTATAGATCGGGTCCACTGGAGCCTGGCACTTTAAAACCTTTAGTGTGTGTATGTGTTTGCTGGCTCCTCCCCTCTATGCTCCTCCTACCAGACTCAATTTAGAAAAATGTGCCCAAGAAGCCGGGTGCATTTGTAGTTTCCTTTATTTTTTATTTTAATTATTTATTTTCAGGTAGTACTGGTTGGCAACCAGTCTACCTGCTTCGTGGGACTTAGAGTGGGGACCGAACCAACCTCCTTGTTGTTAGGCGCCGGGGTCCGCTCGTCGGTGCGGCCCGGCGCCTAGCAACCAGGGACGCCGTGCGCGTACAGCCGCCGGCTCCCTGGCAACGCTAGACGCCGGGCGCACGGAGCCGCTCAGACCCTAGCAACGGGGACGCCACGTTCGGGCCGCGTTCCCCGTTGCTGGGTCTTTTCTAATTGTATAATGGTGTGCTGGCCGTGCAGCATGCAAGCTGCACGGCATTACTTGTGATTACCCAGTCTGGCTCCTGATTGGGGAGCTCACAGTTATAAGCACCCTTTGGACTTCTCACAGACGCCGGTGATAGCTTCCTGTTTGCCTGTGTTGGTTACAGAGAGTTTCCAGTCCTGCTCAATCCGGTTGTTCCTGTCCTCAGTGATCCTGTACTCGGAAATTGTCATCTGTTCCTGGAGTCTGACCGAGCACCTTTAACATCCTGTGGTGTTCGTGAGTCGCGGCGTAGCCGTGTGTTGCGGCTTGACCGCTTACTGTTTATTATTTTGTATCTTTGTGTTCTGGAGCTTTTGCGGAGGATTCCGCTCCCCCTGATCCACTCTGGTATCCAGCGGTGCTGGATAGGAGTTACGGATCAGTGGATCTTTGGTTGTCCTTTTCCCTGGCGGCTAGTCCGCACATACTTTTTGGTTTAGTTAGTTAGCTTGTAACCCCTGGCCTGGTTGCTTAGTCAGAGGGCCCCTTGTTATCACCCTGTCTCGGATTTCCCTTTGTCTCCCATTAAGACCTGAGGGGGCATCGGGGTTGGGCAGACATAATCCGCCCTTCGAACGCGGCTGCCATGGGCTCAAGCAACCATAGTCTCGCAGGGGATTTCTGATAACACGGGCGAGACAACGGAGTTAGGGCGCCAGGGGTTACTAGGCTCTCCTGCTCCCACAACCAGTATATCTTTCCAGTACTCAGACCTCTGCCATAAGATCTCCTCTGGTCTGGAGTACGGGAATCATAACACTTGTTTTGTTCATATGTTTGTAAATCCAGTCATCAGGACACAGAGACATGTGAGTTCACTGCTGTGCTGTTTTATTTCATAACCAACTCCAGACACGCTGCACACTGGACCACCCACTTCCCAGCATCCCCCTGGTCCCAGGGACCATCACTGAAGATTCAGGCTTACACAGATTAGTAAGGGAGTGTCTAAAAATATTAAGCATTCTAATACACTAACATCACATCCTCTTTTCTTTAAAGATAAGCCCTGTACGCTTCAATGCAACAATTAACAACGTCATATTAAGAACATCATCTAACACGTTTCAAACTTTCAATGAGTCTCTCAGGTCTGCGTATTTCCCTTTTGGGTCTTTCATACACAGTCTGTGTTTCATCGACCATGTTGGACCTTTCTAGAATCATGGTTGGTTCACCATTATCAGGATCATCATACATGTCAGATGAAGGGTATTCTTCAGTCATGTTGTCTTCATTATGGTTAGGTTGAGATCTTAAATCCACCCGATTTCTTCTAACTTCCGTTCCACGCTCTGTACGTATAGTATAAGATCTTGGTGCTACTTGTGCTTGCCTTGCACAATACCTTTCTGCACCCAAATACCTTTCTCGTGATCTCTGAGATTGACTTGGTCACCCAATTTTAGATCAGATAAGCTTTTTGCTCGCCTGCCATGGAACAGTTTCTGTTTCGCCTGTTGACGTTCCTTACTCAGTCTGACCAACGCTGAGTTATGTGTATTAAGCAGTTCATTATGTATCGGGAGATTTGCTCTAATCCTCCTTCCCATCAGCATTTGTGCAGGAGAAAGTCCATTCTGTAAAGGTGTACTGCGGTAGATTAAAAGACTTTTGTAGAAATCTTCTTTACCTTCTTGAGCTTTTTTCATGAGACTCTTTACAGTTTTTAGTGAACTTTCCACCAACCCATTTGAGCGTGGATAGTGGAGACTTGACGTAGTATGGAGAAATTCCCATTCATCAGCAAATTGTCTAAATTCAGCACTGGAAAATTGAGGACCATTGTCAGTGAACACTTCCATAGGAACACCATGCCTTGCAAAGATTGACTTCATGCAATTGATTACGGCTTTACTAGTAGTTGTATGTAGTGTCTTCACCTCAGGGTAGTTAGAGTAATAATCAGTCATGACAATTTACGTTTTCCCATTACAATCAAACAAATCTGCACCAACTTTCTGGTACGGTCTCTCTGGCACTGCGTGAGGACTCAGTGGCTCGACTTGTTGTTTCGGTCTATACGTAAGACATAATTCACATGTAGCTGTAGTCTGTGCTATGTCTTGGTTCATTCTTGGCCAATACATAATTTCACGCGCTCTCCGCTTACATTTTTCTTCTCCTAAGTGGCCTTCATGTATCTTGCACAGCATAGTTTTTCTTAGTCGTGCAGGTATGACAAACCTATTGCCTTTGTAAATAATACCATCGACAATTGTAAGGTCACTGCGGTACATCCAATAATCATGGATAGACAGCGGGCATGAATGTTTTTCTGCTGGCCAACCTTTCAGAATTAAATCTTTCAACACTTTCATTGTGTCATCTGTCTCAGTTTCTTTCCTAATCTGTTTTTGTCTTGCATGAGACACTGGTAGAGAAGCTACGATCAAACTAACATAGGCTTCTATCTCTTCATCCATCAGACTTTTGGAACCTTCACTTTTGTCCACAGTACGAGAAAGTGTATCAGCAATGTACATGTATTTGCCGGGACAGTACAGCAAGTGTACATCATATTTCTGTAGTCTGATAAGCATTCGTTGAATTCTGATGGGACAGTCATGTAATGATTTAGTCATGATAGCTACCAATGGCTTGTGTCAGTTTCCACTGTAAATGTTTGACCATACACAAACTGATGAAATCGCTCACATGCATATGTGATCGCTAGAAGTTCTTTTTCTATCTGAGCATACCTTGTCAGTGCTCTTGATGCATAGATTACTGGTTGCCATGTATCCTCATGTTCTTGTAACAGCACTGAGCCTAGGCCAAATTGCGAAGCATCTGCTGAAATTCTTATTCTTTTCGCAGGATCAAAGAATTTTAGCACTGGTTGCTCTGTAATGATCTGTTTCAAGTTTTGCCAACTTTCTTCTTGTTCATGTGACCACATCCACTCGTTATCTTTGTCCAACAACCATCTAAGAGAGGCTGTTCGTTCAGAGAGTTGAGAAATAAACGTTCCTAAGTAAGTAATCATTCCTAGGAATCTTCTGACGTCGTCTTTGTTGTTAGGACGTTCCATGTTCACTATGGCTGATATTTTCCTTGGGTCTGGTTTTACATCTTGATCCGAGACTACGTCGCCCATAAAGGTAAGTGTATTCACGCCAAATTCACATTTGTCCTTGTTTAGCTTTAGATTCACTTTCTTGACAAGTTCCATTACTTGTCTCAATCTAGAATCATGTTCTTCCTTTGTAGATCCACAGACAATAATGTCATCCATCATTGTTTCAACACCTGGAATATGTTAAAAAATCATGTGTATCTTTTTGTGATATACTTCTGGAGCAGACAATATTCCATATGGTAGTCGAAGAAATATGTATCTACCTTCTGGTGTATTAAATGTACAAAGCTTTGAGCTGGCCTCATCTAGCTTCATTTGCCAGAATCCTGAAGATGCGTCCAATTTACTGAACCATTTTGCTCCCGCAAATTGCAACATGATTTCATCTCTGGTTGGTAGTTTGAAATGTTCTCGTTTAATAGCTTTGTTTAAATCTCTGGGGTCTAGACATATTCTGAGTTGTCCATTTTTCCTTTCAACAATTACTAAGGAGCTTACCCATTCACTAGGCTCATCAACTTTCTGTATCACACCCAAGGCTTCCATGCGATTTAACTCTTGTTTCAGATTTTCTCTAAGCGCAAACGGCACTTTTCTACAGGGGTGTTTCACTGAAGAAACTTGCGTGTCTATATTTATTTTATGCTCTCCGGGCAAACAACCTAGACCTTCAAACAAGTCTCTGTATTCTGTAAACATCGATTTGCAGTCATCTTCTACTTGTGATGTCACCATAAAAACTTTCTTTAGCAAGCGTAGTTTCTCACAGGAACTTAATCCTAGAATCGGTTGCACATTTTTATCCACAATCAGTAGAGATGTTTTAAACTGTTGTCCCTTATATTTCAGTGTCACTAAGCATGTACCTTTCACAGGAATTTCCTCCCCAGTGTACCCTGTAACTTTCACTTTGGCTGGATGAATTTTAGGTTTTACTCTTGAAACAATATTAAATTCACCTGCGCGCCAGTATCAAGCTTAAAGGGAATGACAATCTTGTTCACAGTTAAAGGGACAATCCATTCTTTCTTATCTGCACTGCAAAGTTCAATGCAATCCACAAAGAATTCCTCTGTTTGTTTAACAGCATGCACATTGGTTGTTTCACTTTTCATTTTACAGCATTTGCCAAAGTGATTAAGTCTACCACATTTCTTGCAGGTTTTACCATAAGCAGGGCATATTTTAGGATTGTGACCATTTGCACATCTACTACACATTTTCTTGTTAGACTGTGGCTTAGACTGCTTGAGAATGGAAGTTTGCATGGCTCTGTTTTCTGCACTACATGGACAGCAGCATCAACTTCCTTTGGCTTGATATCTAGTTATTTCTGCAGATCTACACATAGTCACTGCCTTGTCTAGTATCAGGTCTTGCTCTCTCAGCAGTCTCTCTCTGAGTCCATTATCAGGTATTCCACAGACAATACAATCTCTAATCAGTGAATCCTTTAAATCACCAAACTCACAGGTTTTACTGAGTGATTGCAGCTCTGTAACATACTGATCAAATCCATCTACAGACTTCTGATCACATGTGAAAAACTTATATCTTTCATATGTCACATTTATCCTTGGCACAAAGTAATCTTCAAACTTTTGCATTATAGAAGATAGCACCATATTCTGCCCCTCAGCAAACTGAAAACTATTATAAATGTCCAGCACATCCTCTCCTATCACATGGAGGAAAATGGATGCCTTAGTTTTGTTAGCCTCTGTATCAGCTTGACATGCAGCAAGATATATATTAAACCTTTGCTTAAATCTTTTCCAGTTTTCAGACAAGTTACCAGACAACAGCATGCCGGTTGGAGGAGCCAGTTTATCCATGGTTACTCCCTGTTTGAAGAGAGGAACACACGACAGGCTCTGCAGACACTGAGTATCACAGCCTTACAGACTTCTGCAAGATTCTTTCACACTCTGAGAGCAGTAGCAGTCCAAGTTAAACTTCTTCTGACACCATGCTTTGTTCATATGTTTGTAAATCCAGTCATCAGGACACAGAGACATGTGAGTTCACTGCTGTGCTGTTTTATTTCATCACCAACTCCAGACACACTGCACACTGGACCACCCACTTCTCAGCATCCCCCTGGTCCTAGGGACCATCACTGAAGATTCGTGCTTACACAGATTAGTAAGGGAGTGTCTAAAAATATTAAGCATTCTAATACACTTACATCACACTCCTGAGGGTTAATGGTTCGTAATCCCAGCTGACAGGACACTGAGCTCCTGAGGTGCTGTTTCACACACCAATACTGTGTGTGCCCACGCCAGCAGCTAGCCGCCACCCTCTAACAGATTCCGAAGATCATCAGGTGCGGTGAGTGTTAACACCGGGGTCCCGGTTAGGGGGACCCCGGTGCGATTAAGTGGCATGTCACGCGGAGGTCACGGGCCACGAGCTGCGGTGCCCGCCTCGGACTACACTGGCTCAGGGCTCATGCTCCACAGTGCTCACTGTCAATTAGGCTTTGTGTGTACTGTTTTATGTTGAAATCAGCCAGTATAAACATTAATGGGACCGCGCTCCATTACAAGGGGCAGGGCTTCCCGGAGAGCAGGACCAGAGGCGGGAAGGTGCCATTTCCTGCTACTGCGGATCATTAAAGCTGCATGCACGCTGCTCCTCCACGGACACATGCTGTTGCAGACTCTGTACTGGTACCAGGCGGTCATAGCAGGATGGGAGCACATCAGCTGTAGCGCCGCTGCACATCTATAAGGTGATACACATATTTTCACACACTGCGCAGCTGTGTTCTGTGTGCTGGTCTCCGTTTCTCAGTGTCACTCCAGGGGCTCTCTAGGGTCTGTGTGGAGGTGTTTTTTCAGTGAGCTATGCTGTATTACAGTTGTGTGAATGTCTGTTGACATGGTTATGTGTGCTACTTGTAACTCTACCTCTTCTTCAGCAGGGTCCCTGATGTGTGAACAGTGCTCCTTGTCTCCTCAGGGACACAGTTCATAGGCACCTGATTGGCTAGATAATTTTGAAAGCAGGATTCAGAATGTAAATTCAGAATTAGCTGCAGCTAAAAAGGAGACACAGGTGTTTAAACAGTCTATTGATTGTATGGCTAAAGCAGCAGATACCAGAAAGGCTTCTTAGCCCCCTCTGTTGGTTTCATATAAACGCTCACTGCTACAGGTGCTCCAGTCTGATTCTGATCAGCCTGATGTGGATGACGATAATATGGATGAGGACAGCTCTCTGTCCCCTAGGGTGAAGGCTCTGATTTATGCTGTAAGAGAGGTTCCTTACATACCAGATCAGGAAACAGAACCAGATGTGGAGTTGTACTTTAATGTTAGACCCAAGACATCAGCTACTTTTCCTGTGTCTAAGGAATTTAACTCCCTGGCCAGGGAGGCATGGGTAAACCCTGACAAGAAATGTAAAATTCCTCAGAGGTTTTTATCTACTTTTCCCCTCCCAGCTGAGGACAGAATGGTAAAAAACCAGTCAGTCGATACGTCTGTATCCAGACTGTCTTAGAATTTGGTACTGCCGATGCCAGGGGCTATATCCCTTAAAGACCCTGCTGACCATAAAATTGAGACCACTCTTAAGGCTATATATACGGCAGCAGGCATAGCACAATGCCCCACAATAGTTTGTGGGTGGATTTCCAGAGCAGTAGTCAAGTGGTCCGATAATATTATTAATGGATTAGACACTCTGCCCCAGGATGAGGTCATTACTCTGCTGCAACACATACAGGAGACTGCAAATTTTATGAGTGAGGCTATAAAGGAATTGTGTAAGACAAATGGCCGCAATACTGCTATGGAAGTTTCGGCACGCAGAGCTCTGTGGTTACGTCAATGGTCAGAGGACGCTGATTCCAAAAAGGGTGTAGAAAATCTTCCCTTTACAGGTGATGCCTTGTTTGGGGACAAATTAAACAAATGGATCTCCCAGGCAACGGCGGCTAAGTCTACCTATCTGCTGTCGGCTGCGCCACCTGCTACACGTTCTTTACACAGGACCTTCCTTGCAGTCCTTTCATGTGGTAAGGTTCAGAGGCAGGGGCCGAGGGGTCTCCACTACTCCCAGAGGATCTTGTGGTAAGTCACGTAAACCTGCAACTGCTGCATTCCTGGACCAGACCACCGGATCCCCTGCCGCTAAGCCTTCCGCGTGACGGTTGGCCCCAGCAGCAAGGCGACTTTCAGGCGGGTGCTCACCTTCAGCACTTCACCAACGTGTGGGCAAAAGTCCTGCCGGGATCCTTGGGTGGGGGACCTCATTTCCCAGGAATACCGGCTGGAATTTCAAGCACTTTCTCCTCAGATTTTTCAAATTAGGCTTACCAGTTTTGCCCGCTGCAAAAGTTACCTTGCAAAAGGCTAATCAAAAACTTTTGCGGACAGGGGTGGTGGTTCCGGTACCTCCTCCGTTACACAACAGGGGTTTTTATCCAGTCTTTTTGTCATTCCAAAACCAGATGGTTCGATGCAACCCATCTTAAACCTGAAGTCTCTAAACCCGTATCTGCGGGTGTTAAAATTCAAGATGGTATTTCTGTGGGCAGTGGCGTCCGGTTTTGAGGAGGTGGAATTCCTGGTGTCTCTAGATGTCAAGGATGCTTACCTACACATTCCCATGTGGCCCCCTCATCAGGCTTACCTCAGGTTCACCATCCTGGACATTTTCCAGTTTCAGGCCTTGCCATTTGGCCTGTCCACAGCTCCGAGGGTCTTCACCAAAGTCATGGCAAAGATGATGCTGCAACTGCGCATGATGGGAGTCAACATTGTCCCCTACTTGGATGATCTCCTGATAAAGGCTATGTCCAGTGAGCGTCTACTGCACAGCATTGATCTGATGACTAGCCTGCTTACGGATCATGGGAGTATCCTAAATTTTCAGAAATCTCACCTGGAACCGACCCAATGTCTTCAATTCCTGGGAATGATATTGGATACAGTGTCTCAAAAGGTGTTTCTCCCAATGGACAAGGCCTTGGCTATGCAGGCTATGGTCCGCTCGGTGCTCCGTCCTCGCAAGGTATCCCTACCTCTTTGCATCCGCTTGCTGGGCAGGATGGTTGCTGCTTACGAGGCAATCCAATACGGCAGATTTCATGCCAGACTATTTCAGCTGGATCTGCTGGACAAATGGTCGGGGTCTCACCTTCATATGCATCAGGAAGTGACCTTATCTCCGAAAGCCCGGATTTTTCTATTATGATGGCTACAAGTTCCTCACCTGGTAGATGGCATGAATTTCAATATCCACTCATGGATTCTACTGACAATGGCTGGCAGCCTCCGGGTTTGGGGGGCTGTGACCCAAGGGGCCCAGTTCCAGGGGATATTGTCAATTCAGGAATCTGATCTGCAGATAAACGTCCTGGAACTCAGGGCAATTTACAATGCTCTTCTGCAAGCTTCCCTTCTCCTGAAGGATCAGGCGATCCAGGTTCAACCAGACAATGCCACAGTGGTGGCATACATAAACCAACAAGGGGGAACAAGAAGCACAGTGGCAATGTGAGAAGAGTCAAAAATCCTTCTCTGGGCGGAGGCCAATGCAAGGGCCATCTCAGCCATATTCATTCCAGGAGTAGACAACTGGGAAGCAGACTTCCTCAGCAGACACGACCTCCATCCGGGGGAATGGGGCCTACATCCCCCGTTGTTTCAACAGTTAATTCACCGGTGGGGCTGTCCGCAGATAGATCTGATGGCTTCTCATCTCAGCAAGAAGCTATGCCGTTACTATTCTAGAACGAGGGATCCGCAAGTTGTAGCAGTGGACATGCTGACGACACCATAGACGTACCAGTTTGTGTACCTGTTCCCTCCTCTATCGCTAATCCCAAGGGTTCTAAAAAGACTAAGAAGGGAAAGCGTTCAAGCAGTTCTAATTGCCCCGGATGTGCCTCGACTGGTGTGGTACTCGGACATCCTAACCATGGCTCTGGAGGATCCCTGGCCTCTGCCACTCCAAAAGGATCTTCTTCAACAAGGTCCATTCGTCTAGCCAGACTTACAGCCGCTACATTTGACGGCTTGGAACTTGAGCAGGAGATTCTAGCAAGAAAAGGTCTTCCCTCCAGGGTTATTTCCACCATGGTCCAGGCCAGGAAGATGGTGACGTCTAAACACTATCATTGTATCTGGAAAAAAAAGGATTTTAATTATCTACCAGTAAATCATTTTCTCGTAATCCGTAGAGGATGCTGGGGTCCACATTAGTACCATGGGGAATAGACGGGTCCACTAGGAGCCATTGGCACTTTAAGAGTTTGAGAGTGAGGGCGGGCTCCTCCCTCTATGCCCCTCCTACCAGACCCAGCCTAGAAACTGTGCCCGAGGAGACGGACATCTTCAGGAGAAGGATTTTACACAGATAGTGGCGAGATTCACACCAGCTCACACACAAGGCAACCCAAGCTAACTAGCTTGAAACATCAGCAATGGCTGAACAGGATTACTTACCAAGTAACAAAACAGTACTTACCCAATAACTAAGCAGTACTGAACTAAGTAACCACTGCAGGATCACGAAGCGCTTACGTCCTAGAGGATGCTAGGGTCCACATTAGTACCCTGGGGATGTACCAAAGCTCCCAGAACGAGAGGGAGAGCGCAGAGGCTCTTGTAGAACCAATTGACCAAACTTTGCGAACGTGTTCGACCCCGACCAAGTAGCTGCTCGGCAAAGTTGCAAAGCCGAGACACCCTTGGCAGCCGCCCGGGAAGAACCCACCTTACGAGTAGAGGGGGCCTTAACAGACGTAGGACATGGCAAGCCTGCTGTAGAATATGCATGCTAGATAGTGAACCTGATCCAACGAGATATCATCTGCTTAGAAGCAGGACACCCAATTTTCTTGGGATCATACTGGACAAACAGGGAGTCCGACTTTCTGTGATGAGCAGTCCTCCTCACATAGATCTTTAGAGCCCTTACAACATATAAGGACTTTGATGAAATTGAGGAGTCAGTTGCAACTGGCACCACAATAGGTTAATATGAAATGCCAACACAACCTTCGGAAGAAACTGCTGAAGCATCCTAAGCTCAGCTCTGTCTTCATGGAAGACCAAGTATGGGCTTTTATATGACAAAGCCCCCAGCTCTGACACACGTCTAGCAGAAGCTAAGGCCAACAAAGTGACTGCCTTCCACGTGAGAATCTTAACCTCAACCTCCTGTAGAGGTTCAAACCAGTCCGACTGGAGGAACTTCAACACCACGTTAAGATCCCAGGTCGCCGTAGGCGAAACAAAGGGAGGTTGCATGTGCAGAACTCCCTTCAAAAAAGTCTGACCCTCATGGAGGGCAGCCAACTGTTTCTGGAAGAAAATGGACAGGGCCGAAATCTGGACCTGTACGGAACCTAATCTCAGGCCCATATCCACACCTGCTTGCAAGAAGAGGAGAAACCTCCAAGTTGAAACTCCACCGTAGGAAACTTCTTGGACTCACACCAAGACACATATTTTGTCAAAATACGATGGTAATGTAGGAATAACCTTGTTCGGAATGCCCTTCCGAGCTAGTATCTGGCGTTCAACCTCCATGCCGTCAAACATAGCCATGATAAGTCTTGATAGGCGACCGGCCCCTGCTGCAGCAGGTCCTCCCGAGGAGGAAGAGGCCTCGGCTCCTCTAGCAGTAGATCCAGAAGATCTGCGTACCAAGCCCTTCTTGGCCAGTCTGGAGCAATGAGGATTGCCTGAACGCCTGTTCTCCTTATGAGTTTGAGAACTCTTGGAATGAGCGGAAGTGGAGGAAACACGTACACCGACTGGAACACCCACGGAGTCACTAGGGTGTCCACCGCCACTGCTTGCGGGTCCCTCGACCTGGAACAATACCTCCGAAGCTTCTTGTTGAGACGAGAGGCCATCATGTCGATTTGGAGCATGCCCCAAAGATCTGTTACCTCCGTGAACACATCCGGATGGAGACCCCACTCTCCTGGATGGAGATCGTGTCTGCTGAGGAAGTACGCTTCCCAGTTGTCTACTCCCGGAATGAAGGTTGCTGACAGCGCCAATGCGTGTTTTTCTGCCCAGAGGATGATTCTTGTTACCTCTGACATTGCAGCTCTGCTCTTCGTTCCGCCTTGTCGGTTTATGTAAGCCACTGTCGTTACGTTGTCTGACTGTACTTGAATGGCCTGATTTCTCAGAAGGTGGGCCGCTTGAAGACCGTTGTATACGGCTCTTAGTTCCAGAATGTTTATCGGCAGGCTGGTTTCCAGACTTGACCACCTTCCTTAGAAGGTTTCCCTTTGAGGGACTGCGCCACAGCCCCGGAGACTTGCATCTGTGGTTAGAAGGATCCAGTCCTGAATCCCGAACCTGCGGCCCTCCAGAAGGTGAGGTAATTGCAGCCACCAGAAGAGTGAAATCCTGGCCTTTGGTGTCAGACGTATTCTCTGGTGCATGTGTAGATGGGATCCCGACCACTTGTCCAGGATATCCATTTGGAAGGGACGAGCATGAAACCTCCCATACTGCAGAGCCTCGTAAGAGGCCACCATCTTCCCCAGAAGGTGAATGCACTAGTGAACCGACACCAGGGTTGGCTTCAGGACATCCCAGACCATTGATTGTATCACCAACGATTTTTCCTCTGGAAGAAACACCCTCTGCACCTCCGTGTCGATGATCATTCCCAGAAAGGACAACCTCCTGGTTGGTTCCAAATGTGATTTTGGGATATTCAGGATCCAACCATGTTCCTTGAGAAGCTGGGTCGTGAGAGCTATTGACCGAATCAGCTTCTCCTTGGACGATGCCTTTATCAGCAGATCGTCCAGATACAGAATTATGTTCACCCCCTGCCTGCGGAGAACCATAATTTCCGCCATCACCTTGGTGAATACACTTGGTGCTGTGGATAGGCCGAATGGTAGGGCCTGGAACTGAAAATGACAGTCCAACAGAGCAAAACGGAGATAAGCTTGATGCGGAAGCCAAATTGGAATGTGGAGGTACGCATCCTTGATATCCAGGGATACCAGGAATTCCCCCTCTTCCAGACCTGATTTTACCTCCCTTAGAGACTCCATTTTGAACTTGAACTCCCTCAGAAAGGGGTTCAGTGATTTTAAGTTCAGAATGGGTCTGACCGAACCATCCTGTTTTGGTACCACGAAAAAGGTTTGAATAGTAACCTGTGTTTTGCATTGGAGTAGGGACTGGTACAATGACCTGTGCCTCCACCAACTTCTGGATGGCTCCCTGTAGGGTAGCCCTGTCTGCCGGCAAAGCTGGCAAGCCCGATGTGAAGAACCGATGAGGAGGGAGATATTGAAATTCCAGCCAGTACCCCTACGACACAATATCTAGTACCCAGGGGTCCAGGCCGGACGACACCCAGACGTGACTGAAATGTCTGAGTCTCGCTCCCACCGGCCCCACCTCCAGGCTGTACTGTCCACCGTCATGCGGAGGACTTTGGCGCACCTGAACAGGCTTCTGTTCTTCGGAACCTGCCGCAGCAGGTTTCTTGGACTTTGGTCGGCCCCCTCAAAAGAAGCTGTTGGCTGGTTTGGTCTTTCTTGGTTTAGAAACCCGAAAGGACTAAGATGCAGGTGAAGAAAATGTTTTCTTTGTAGCAGGAGCTGCTGAGGGATGAAAAGGTGACTTACCTGCCATAGCCATGGAGATCCACGCATCCAATGCTTCCCCAAAGAGAGCCTGACCTGTGTAGGGTAGGGCCCCCACACCTCTCCTGGATTCCACGTTGGCAGACCACTGGCGCAGCCACAGTCCTTGACGAGCTGAGACGGACATGGAAGAAATTCCTGCAGCCATTGAACCCAGGTCTTTCATGGATTCCACCATAAAACCTGCAGAATCCTGAATGTTACAGAGAAACAATTCAATGTCACTCTTATCTAACGTATCCAAATCCTCAAGTAACGTGCCTGACCACTTTACTATAGTTTTGGAAATCCATGCACAGGCAATAGTAGGACGGAGTATCGCCTCTGAAGCCGTGTATATGGATTTTAGCGTAGTATCAATCTTGCGATCAGCCAGCTACTTTATGGCGGTTGATCCTGGGACAGGTAAAACCATATTTTTTGAGAGTCTGGATATAGACGCGTCCACTATGGATGGGTTTTCCCATTTGTTCATATCCTCCTCAGGGAAGGGGAAAGCAACCAGAACCCTCCTAGGAATCTGGAATTTTTTTCTCTGGATTTTCCCATGCTTTTTAAAAAATAGCATTTAATTCTTTGGACGCAGGGAAGGTTAGCGAGGCTTTCTTATTGTCAGTGAAGTAAGCCTCCTCAACCTGTTCAGCTTTGTGTCAGTAATATTCAACACATATCTATCATCAACTGCACCCCTTTTGCAAGAGATGCAGCCCCCCTGAGCACGTTCCCATCACCGCCTGCCATGTCAGAGTCGGTATCTGTGTCGTCTTGCATGATCTGGGCTAGAGGACATTTGTGGGAACCCACAGAGGGGAAGCCTGAGGTAACAGAACCAGACCAAACTGCCATAGAGTTCTGTAAAACCTGAGTTGCAAATTCATTCTGAGCAACCCTAGCAGAAATCTGAGAAATTATAGTTTTGATAGAGGATAACCACTCCGGCTCCCTTGCTGGTATCTGCGCTACAACAGTGCAATCCTGATTACATGGAATGAGATCATCCTGAGAGGACATGTCCTCAGCTGCATATGACACAGAGTCCCTGGACATAGCTAACTGGAGAACCCAAACACTCCACACACACACAGGGTAGGTTAGACAGAGTTTCCCCCCTGAGAATGGCAAGAGAGACACAGAGATCAGAGCCAACCCACTCACAGCGCTGTTATATATAAAGTACACCCCTTATCAGCGCCCACTGTGTACTGTAATAGTTGCACAGGTCTAATTCATCCCCAACCCCCCCTTCTACAACCCCCTGGTACCGCACAGGATAGCTGGAGTTGCTTGGAAGGACAGCTGTCAGCGTCTGTGTACAGGAACTGCAGGCAGGAAAATGACGCTGAACGCTGCTGGGTCCACTCTGAAGAGAAGCTCTGCCCTTTGAAGATGGTGTGTCTTCCCGCACAAATTCTTTATACTGGCCTGAGGACTCCATCGCACGGCGGGGGATTCCGTCCCCTGTTGAGCATCTGAGTACTGAGGATTGTGACGCTAGCCTGGGGATTCAGTCTCTGGTTAGTGTCTGTGATCAGTGTAGGGTATTAAGACGCTGGCTCAGGATGCCCCTCAAAGCGCCAACACTGTGTGCCGCTGAGCCTTCCCGGAGCGCAGCCGCTCAGAGCTGCGCTCCTACCCTTGTGCTGCCATATCTCGCCTCTTCTGATCTTTTGGCTCTGTAAAAGGGTGGCGGCATGCTGCCGGGGTGAGCGATCCCCTGTGGCAGGGAACGTTCGATCCCCTCAGGAGCTCAGAGTCCTGTCAGCGGAGATAGTGGCTCAGACCCCGCAGGGCAGACACTACTCCCCCCTTAGTCCCTCGAAGCAGGGAGGCTATTGCCAGCAGCCTCCCTGTAAAATAATAAACTCTAAAATAAACTTTTACTAAAGACGCTCTGTAGTGCTCCCCTAGCTGTGACTGGCTCCTCCGGGCACATTTTCTAAACTGGGTCTGGTAGGAGGGGCATAGAGGGAGGAGCCAGCCCACACTCTCAAACTCCTAAAGGGCCAATGGCTCCTAGTGGACCCGTCTATACCCCATGGTACTAATGTGGACCCCAGCATCCTCTAGGACGTAATAGAAAGTATGTTTTCTGGTGTGAAAGTAGAAAGATTTCTCCCGTGGAATTTAGAATTGGTTGCTTTCTACTCTTCCTGCAAGCGGGAGTGGATATGGGCCTACGTTTAGCAACATCAAAGTGCAGATTTTGGCGCTCTCTATTTTCTTCCAGAAACAACTTGCTATGTTGCCAGAAGTACAAACTTTCCTGAAAGGAGTTCTTCATATGCAACCGCCATTTATACTTCCCACAGCTCTGTGGGATCTTAATGAGGTGCTGTCCTTTCTTCAATCGGACTGGTTTGAACTAGAGATGAGCGGGTTCGGTTTCTTTGAATCCGAACCCGCACGAACTTCACTTTTTTTTCCACGGGTCCGAGCGACTCGGATCTTCCCGCCTTGCTCGGTTAACCCGAGCGCGCCCGAACGTCATCATGACGCTGTCGGATTCTCGCGAGGCTCGGATTCTATCGCGAGACTCGGATTCTATATAAGGAGCCGCGCGTCGCCGCCATTTTCACTCGTGCATTGAGATTGATAGGGAGAGGACGTGTCTGGCGTCCTCTCCATTAGAATAGAGATAGATAGATTAGATAGAGAGAGATTGTGCAGAGTCGCAGACAGAGTTAGTTTACCACAGTCAGTGACCAGTGCAGTTGCTAGTTAACTTTTATTTAATATAATATATCCGTTCACTTCTCTCTGCTATATCCGTTCTCTGCCTGAAAAAAAAAACGATACACAGCACAGTCAGTCACACAGTGTGACTCAGTCTGTGTGCACTCAGCTCAGCCCAGTGTGCTGCACAGTCATCAATGTATAAATTAAAAGCTTATAATTAATTGTGGGGGAGACTGGGGAGCACTGCAGGTTGTTAGCAGGAGCCAGGAGTACAATTATATTAATTAACAGTGCACACTTTTGCTGCAGGAGTGGTGACCAGTGCCTGACCACCAGTATAGTATTGTTGTATACTACTAATATCTCTTTAAATATCAACCAGTCTATATTAGCAGCAGACACAGTACAGTGCGGTAGTTCACGGCTGTGGCTACCTCTGTGTCGGCACACGGCAGGCAGTCCGTCCGACCAGAATTGTATTATTTATTATTATATACCTACCACCTAACCGTGGTTTTTTTTTCATTCTTTATACCGTCATAGTGTCATCCTAATTGTTACGAGTATACTACTATCTCTTTATCAACCAGTGTACAGTGCGGTAGTTCACGGCTGTGGCTACCTCTGTGTCGGCACACGGCAGGCAGTCCGTCCGACCAGAATTGTATTATTTATTATTATATACCTACCACCTAACCGTGGTTTTTTTTTCATTCTTTATACCGTCATAGTGTCATCCTAATTGTTACGAGTATACTACTATCTCTTTATCAACCAGTGTACAGTGCGGTAGTTCACGGCTGTGGCTACCTCTGTGTCGGCACACGGCAGGCAGTCCGTCCGACCAGAATTGTATTATTTATTATTATATACCTACCACCTAACCGTGGTTTTTTTTTCATTCTTTATACCGTCATAGTGTCATCCTAATTGTTACGAGTATACTACTATCTCTTTATCAACCAGTGTACAGTGCGGTAGTTCACGGCTGTGGCTACCTCTGTGTCGGCACACGGCAGGCAGTCCGTCCGACCAGAATTGTATTATTTATTATTATATACCTACCACCTAACCGTGGTTTTTTTTTCATTCTTTATACCGTCATAGTGTCATCCTAATTGTTACGAGTATACTACTATCTCTTTATCAACCAGTGTACAGTGCGGTAGTTCACGGCTGTGGCTACCTCTGTGTCGGCACACGGCAGGCAGTCCGTCCGACCAGAATTGTATTATTTATTATTATATACCTACCACCTAACCGTGGTTTTTTTTTCATTCTTTATACCGTCATAGTGTCATCCTAATTGTTACGAGTATACTACTATCTCTTTATCAACCAGTGTACAGTGCGGTAGTTCACGGCTGTGGCTACCTCTGTGTCGGCAGTCGGCAGGCAGTCCGTCCATCCATAATTGTATTATTATTATAATATATACCACCTAACCGTGGTTTTTTTTTCATTCTTTATACCGTCATAGTGTCATACTAGTTGTTACGAGTATACTACTATCTCTTTATCAACCAGTGTACAGTGCGGTAGTTCACGGCTGTGGCTACCTCTGTGTCGGCAGTCGGCAGGCAGTCCGTCCATCCATAATTGTATTATTATTATAATATATACCACCTAACTGTGGTTTTTTTTGCATTCTTTATACCGTCGTCATAGTGTCATACTAGTTGTTACGAGTATACTACTATCTCTTTATCAACCAGTGTACAGTGCGGTAGTTCACGGCTGTGGCTACCTCTGTGTCGGCAGTCGGCAGGCAGTCCGTCCATCCATAATTGTATTATTATTATAATATATACCACCTAACCGTGGTTTTTTTTTCATTCTTTATACCGTCGTCATAGTGTCATACTAGTTGTTACGAGTATACTACTATCTCTTTATCAACCAGTGTACAGTGCGGTAGTTCACGGCTGTGGCTACCTCTGTGTCGGCAGTCGGCAGGCAGTCCGTCCATCCATAATTGTATTATTATTATAATATATACCACCTAACCGTGGTTTTTTTTTCATTCTTTATACCGTCGTCATAGTGTCATACTAGTTGTTACGAGTATACTACTATCTCTTTATCAACCAGTGTACAGTGCGGTAGTTCACGGCTGTGGCTACCTCTGTGTCGGCAGTCGGCAGGCAGTCCGTCCATCCATAATTGTATTATTATTATAATATATACCACCTAACCGTGGTTTTTTTATACCACCTAACCGTGGCAGTCCGTCCATAATTGTATACTAGTATCCAATCCATCCATCTCCATTGTTTACCTGAGGTGCCTTTTAGTTCTGCCTATAAAATATGGAGAACAAAAAAGTTGAGGTTCCAAAATTAGGGAAAGATCAAGATCCACTTCCACCTCGTGCTGAAGCTGCTGCCACTAGTCATGGCCGAGACGATGAAATGCCAGCAACGTCGTCTGCCAAGGCCGATGCCCAATGTCATAGTACAGAGCATGTCAAATCCAAAACACCAAATATCAGAAAAAAAAGGACTCCAAAACCTAAAATAAAATTGTCGGAGGAGAAGCGTAAACTTGCCAATATGCCATTTACCACACGGAGTGGCAAGGAACGGCTGAGGCCCTGGCCTATGTTCATGGCTAGTGGTTCAGCTTCACATGAGGATGGAAGCACTCAGCCTCTCGCTAGAAAACTGAAAAGACTCAAGCTGGCAAAAGCACCGCAAAGAACTGTGCGTTCTTTGAAATCCCAAATCCACAAGGAGAGTCCAATTGTGTCGTTTGCGATGCCTGACCTTCCCAACACTGGACGTGAAGAGCATGCGCCTTCCACTATTTGCATGCCCCCTGCAAGTGCTGGAAGGAGCACCCGCAGTCCAGTTCCTGATAGTCAGATTGAAGATGTCAGTGTTGAAGTACACCAGGATGAGGAGGATATGGGTGTTGCTGGCGCTGGGGAGGAAATTGACCAGGAGGATTCTGATGGTGAGGTGGTTTGTTTAAGTCAGGCACCCGGGGAGACACCTGTTGTCCGTGGGAGGAATATGGCCGTTGACATGCCAGGTGAAAATACCAAAAAAATCAGCTCTTCGGTGTGGAGGTATTTCACCAGAAATGCGGACAACAGGTGTCAAGCCGTGTGTTCCCTTTGTCAAGCTGTAATAAGTAGGGGTAAGGACGTTAACCACCTCGGAACATCCTCCCTTATACGTCACCTGCAGCGCATTCATAATAAGTCAGTGACAAGTTCAAAAACTTTGGGTGACAGCGGAAGCAGTCCACTGACCAGTAAATCCCTTCCTCTTGTAACCAAGCTCACGCAAACCACCCCACCAACTCCCTCAGTGTCAATTTCCTCCTTCCCCAGGAATGCCAATAGTCCTGCAGGCCATGTCACTGGCAAGTCTGACGAGTCCTCTCCTGCCTGGGATTCCTCCGATGCATCCTTGCGTGTAACGCCTACTGCTGCTGGCGCTGCTGTTGTTGCCGCTGGGAGTCGATGGTCATCCCAGAGGGGAAGTCGTAAGCCCACTTGTACTACTTCCAGTAAGCAATTGACTGTTCAACAGTCCTTTGCGAGGAAGATGAAATATCACAGCAGTCATCCTACTGCAAAGCGGATAACTGAGTCCTTGACAACTATGTTGGTGTTAGACGTGCGTCCGGTATCCGCCGTTAGTTCACAGGGAACTAGACAATTTATTGAGGCAGTGTGCCCCCGTTACCAAATACCATCTAGGTTCCACTTCTCTAGGCAGGCGATACCGAGAATGTACACGGACGTCAGAAAAAGACTCACCAGTCTCCTAAAAAATGCAGTTGTACCCAATGTCCACTTAACCACGGACATGTGGACAAGTGGAGCAGGGCAGGGTCAGGACTATATGACTGTGACAGCCCACTGGGTAGATGTATGGACTCCCGCCGCAAGAACAGCAGCGGCGGCACCAGTAGCAGCATCTCGCAAACGCCAACTCTTTCCTAGGCAGGCTACGCTTTGTATCACCGCTTTCCAGAATACGCACACAGCTGAAAACCTCTTACGGCAACTGAGGAAGATCATCGCGGAATGGCTTACCCCAATTGGACTCTCCTGTGGATTTGTGGCATCGGACAACGCCAGCAATATTGTGTGTGCATTAAATATGGGCAAATTCCAGCACGTCCCATGTTTTGCACATACCTTGAATTTGGTGGTGCAGAATTTTTTAAAAAACGACAGGGGCGTGCAAGAGATGCTGTCGGTGGCCAGAAAAATTGCGGGACACTTTCGGCGTACAGGCACCACGTACAGAAGACTGGAGCACCACCAAAAACTACTGAACCTGCCCTGCCATCATCTGAAGCAAGAAGTGGTAACGAGGTGGAATTCAACCCTCTATATGCTTCAGAGGTTGGAGGAGCAGCAAAAGGCCATTCAAGCCTATACAATTGAGCACGATATAGGAGATGGAATGCACCTGTCTCAAGTGCAGTGGAGAATGATTTCAACGTTGTGCAAGGTTCTGATGCCCTTTGAACTTGCCACACGTGAAGTCAGTTCAGACACTGCCAGCCTGAGTCAGGTCATTCCCCTCATCAGGCTTTTGCAGAAGAAGCTGGAGGCATTGAAGAAGGAGCTAACACGGAGCGATTCCGCTAGGCATGTGGGACTTGTGGATGCAGCCCTTAATTCGCTTAACAAGGATTCACGGGTGGTCAATCTGTTGAAATCAGAGCACTACATTTTGGCCACCGTGCTCGATCCTAGATTTAAAGCCTACCTTGGATCTCTCTTTCCGGCAGACACAGGTCTGCTGGGGTTGAAAGACCTGCTGGTGACAAAATTGTCAAGTCAAGCGGAACGCGACCTGTCAACATCTCCTCCTTCACATTCTCCCGCAACTGGGGGTGCGAGGAAAAGGCTCAGAATTCCGAGCCCACCCGCTGGCGGTGATGCAGGGCAGTCTGGAGCGACTGCTGATGCTGACATCTGGTCCGGACTGAAGGACCTGACAACGATTACGGACATGTCGTCTACTGTCACTGCATATGATTCTCTCAACATTGATAGAATGGTGGAGGATTATATGAGTGACCGCATCCAAGTAGGCACGTCACACAGTCCGTACTTATACTGGCAGGAAAAAGAGGCAATTTGGAGGCCCTTGCACAAACTGGCTTTATTCTACCTAAGTTGCCCTCCCACAAGTGTGTACTCCGAAAGAGTGTTTAGTGCCGCCGCTCACCTTGTCAGCAATCGGCGTACGAGGTTACATCCAGAAAATGTGGAGAAGATGATGTTCATTAAAATGAATTATAATCAATTCCTCCGCGGAGACATTGACCAGCAGCAATTGCCTCCACAAAGTACACAGGGAGCTGAGATGGTGGATTCCAGTGGGGACGAATTGATAATCTGTGAGGAGGGGGATGTACACGGTGATATATCGGAGGGTGAAGATGAGGTGGACATCTTGCCTCTGTAGAGCCAGTTTGTGCAAGGAGAGATTAATTGCTTCTTTTTTGGGGGGGGTCCAAACCAACCCGTCATATCAGTCACAGTCGTGTGGCAGACCCTGTCACTGAAATGATGGGTTGGTTAAAGTGTGCATGTCCTGTTTTGTTTATACAACATAAGGGTGGGTGGGAGGGCCCAAGGATAATTCCATCTTGCACCTCTTTTTTCTTTTCTTTTTCTTTGCATCATGTGCTGATTGGGGAGGGTTTTTTGGAAGGGACATCCTGCGTGACACTGCAGTGCCACTCCTAGATGGGCCCGGTGTTTGTGTCGGCCACTAGGGTCGCTAATCTTACTCACACAGCTACCTCATTGCGCCTCTTTTTTTCTTTGCGTCATGTGCTGTTTGGGGAGGGTTTTTTGGAAGGGACATCCTGCGTGACACTGCAGTGCCACTCCTAGATGTGCCCGGTGTTTGTGTCGGCCACTAGGGTCGCTAATCTTACTCACACAGTCAGCTACCTCATTGCGCCTCTTTTTTTCTTTGCGTCATGTGCTGTTTGGGGAGGGTTTTTTGGAAGGGCCATCCTGCGTGACACTGCAGTGCCACTCCTAGATGGGCCCGGTGTTTGTGTCGGCCACTAGGGTCGCTTATCTTACTCACACAGCGACCTCGGTGCAAATTTTAGGACTAAAAATAATATTGTGAGGTGTGATGTGTTCAGAATAGGCTGAAAATGAGTGTAAATTATGTTTTTTGAGGTTAATAATACTTTGGGATCAAAATTACCCCCAAATTCTATGATTTAAGCTGTTTTTTAGGGTTTTTTTAAAAAAACACCCGAATCCAAAACACACCCGAATCCGACAAAAAAAATTCGGTGAGGTTTTGCCAAAACGCGGTCGAACCCAAAACACGGCCGCGGAACCGAACCCAAAACCAAAACACAAAACCCGAAAAATTTCCGGCGCTCATCTCTAGTTTGAACCCTTACATAGGGTGGAGTTGAAATTTCTTACCTGGAAGATGGTGATGTTATTCGCATTAGCATCTGCCAGATGTGTCTCTGAATTGGGGGCCTTATCCTGTAAGAGCCCTTATTTGATATTTAATGAAGACAGGGTGGAACACAGGACCCGACCTCAGTTTTTGCAAAAAGTGGTTTCAGCTTTTCATGTGAATCAACCCACTGTGATTCTAGTGTTGTCTGACGCGTCCGTTGGTCCAGAGTCCTTGGATGTGGTGAGGGCTCTTAAGATTTATGTGAAACGGACTGCTCCTCATCAGAAATCTGACTCTCTGTTTGTCCTTTATGATGCCACCAAGATTGGTCATCAGGCTTCTAAGCAATCAATTACTCGTTGGCTCAGGTTGACCATTCAACAGGCCTATGCTTCGGCGGCTCTGCCTTTGCCGACGTCTGTTCAGGCCCACTCAACGAGGTCTGTGGGCTCTTCCTGGGTGGCTGCCCGGGGTGTCTCGGCCTTACAGTTGTGCCGAGTGACTACTTGGTCTGGTTCGAACACTTTTGTGAAATTCTGTCGTGTCGACACCTTGGCCAAGGATGACCTTCAGTTTATTCAGGTGGTTTTACAGGGGTGTCAGCACTCTCCCACCCTATTGGGAGCTTTGGGACTTCCCCATGGTTCTAAAATACAGTTCCCCAGTATCCACTAGGACATTAGAGAAAATAGGAATTTAATGCCTACCGGTAATTCTTTTTCTCCTAGTCCGTAGTGGATACTGGGCATCACCTCAGTGCTTCATTTTCCTGCTTACCTGAGTAAGTGTTTGGTTGGCCCGCCGCTGCGGTCCCATTATGTTGTTGGGGTAGCTGTGCTATCCTGATTAGTTTGGTGTTGCTATCCTCTGTTCTGGTTAGCGCCCTCATTTCAGTTATGGTTGTGTGTTGGTTTAGTGCCTCACCGCTGTTGTACCAGTTTTCTTCTCTCATGGTATGTCCGTCTCCTCGGGCACAGTTTTCCTAGACTGAGTCGGTAGGAGGGGCATAGAGGGGAGGAGCCAGCACACACACACACACACTAAAGGTTTTAAAGTGCCAGGCTCCAGTGGACCCGCTCTATACCCCATGGTACTAAAGTACAGTTCCCCAGTATCCACTACGGACTATGAGAAAAGGAATTACCGGTAGGTATTAAACTCCTATTTTTCATCAAAACATTTAGGGGCTCATTTATCAACGAGTGATAAAATTTGTTGAGAATGATAAAACTTGTTGCGTATGGTAAGTGGTGCACCAGCCAATCTTCTCCTAACTGTCATGTGTTCAGCTCCTAACTGTCATGTATTTAAAAAATGACAGTGTTGAGCCAATTGGCTGGAGCACCATTTATCATATGCAACAAGTTTTATCATCCACAGTGGGTTTTATCACTCGTTGATAAATCTGCAACCCATTATCAAGTATATGTGTTTTTCAAGCCCCTGCATTCACATCTGGTATAACAAACCTGGAAGGGACTTCAAATTATGTACACCACCCTCATAAATAAGGGCTCTTCTCTGATATGTAACAAGAAGATTGGTTGTTTTATAGTCTGACAATGATAATCAATATTTGTAAGCAAAACAGAAAATAATGTAGGTCAGTGGTTAGTCATAAATGTCTTCCATAGCAGACAGGATTCACAGTAATATTGTCCTTGTTTCTAATATACAGAAGTCAGAAAATGAATCTAAAAATCTAATATAAATTTGATCTTAATATATGTGCGGCGTGGTGCACAGTGGTTAGCATTGCTATCTCACAGCATTGAGGTCGGGCGTTTGATTCCCATCCAGGGCCCTATATATGTGTACTTTGTATGTTCTTCTAGTGTTTGAAAAGTTTTCCACACTTACTCTGTTTTCATCTCACACTTTAAAATCATATTGGTAGGATTAAACAAAAAAAAAAAAAAATTAAAATCTTATACAACAGAATAACCAAAAACCAATATGAAACTAAAAAATGTCTCAGTCCTTCAAATGAACCATAAACCATTATATAAATGGCAGGAGATATGCAAACATGGTTACATTTGCGCAGTTTGCTAAAACTCATTATTTGTCGCCCATTGATAACTAAGAGAATAATTACTATTCCCCACATCATCAATTGGTGTTGTATAACTTTTTTCCTTCAATAAATTAAATTATAATTAAAAAACAGTATTTTGTGTTAACTCAGATTGCCTTTGTCTTATATTAAATTTTGTTTGAAAATCTGAAACAGTAAGTCTGACAAATATGCAAAACAGAAAAAATCAGGAAGGGCAAAAGCTTTCCAAAAACAAAAACCCACCACTGTATATGTGCATCATTAGTGTTGCTTATATATCACTAGGTGATTCATCGCGCCCTACGGGCGCTCTTCACACCATCGTAAGGGGCTACGCCCCCTTAACCCTTGCATGCCCTTGTGGCGTGCAATATTTGTATTATATGAAGTATCACCTCCAATCTTAATTGTATGAGTGGTTAAATATTGCACGGACAAAGGGTGTGTGATGGTTAAGGGGTGCATGGCGTGAACAGCGTACGCAGGGCTTGATGAATCATCTAGTAGGTGCTGTGGTTGGGGTAGTGGCGGGTGCGGGGGAGACGCGGATGGGGGAGGGAATCTGTGGGTGTCTGTGGGTGAGGGAGGGGCTGGTGCCGTGGGTGGGGGAGGGGTGGGTGCAGGGTGCTGTGGGTGGGGGAGGGGGTGTGGTGCCACCACGGGTGGTGGAGGGGTGTGTGTGTGGGTGCCACGGATGGGGCCCAGAGCAGTGGCGCACCCAAAGGGGTTTCTGAGCACCCAGAAACCCCCCTCCACCAAAAAAAAAATACTTTTTTTTTTTTTTTTGCTGCATGAGTATTATTAATGGCTGTCCAGCGTCCTCTGCAGCCTGCTAACTTCCTGGTGGCACTTGTAAGTGCTTAATAAAAGTACACTTTATTTTAATTATATTACATATATATCCATGTGCATACATATATACACATGTATATACATATAAACACACACACACACACACACACACATATGATATATATACATGTGTATATATACGTGTACTGTATGTGTGTATATATATATATATATATGTATGCATGTTTAATATGCTATGTATATGTGTGTATATATATATATATATATATATATAGGTGTATATACGGTGTATATATATGTGTAGATATGTATATATATATACACACACACAGACACACTAGTTTTACGGACCCAGCATATACTGGGTCACCTCAGTCCCCACCCCCGTGATTGGCTCCACCCAGTTCTGGAAACCCCCCCCATGCAAATCCTGCGTTTGCCACTGCAGAGGTACTGCGAGTGGGGGAGGGACAGGTAATGCTTCTCCTAATCTAAGCATCTAAGCCAGTGCTTCCCAACCGCGGTCCTCAAGGCACACTAACAGTCCTGGTTTTAGTGATATCCAGACTTGAACACAGGTGACTTAATTAGTACCTCAGTTATTTTGATTTAACCATCTGTGCTGCAGCCTGGATATCACTAAAACCTGCACTGTTGGTGTGCCTTAAGGACCGTGGTTGGGAATGCCTGATCTAAGCTGCTGTCCTCCCTTTGGCAGTGGCTCTCCTGGAGTCTGGAGTCACAGCATGCAAGTAGAAAGTCACTATTGTTAGCGCTGGTGCTAAGGGCTGCTGGGAGCTGTAATTTATTTAGTGCGTCTTCTTCCCTGTAAAGCGGGGCGTTGGGACACCGGCGCTAAGAATAGTGACTGGCTGGCAAAACTGACTGACTGGCTGAATTAATATAAAAGGTGAGAGTGCTGTGCAGTGTCAGTGACACTACACACCAACTGCACTGCACAGTCATCTTTTACATTGATTCAGTGTCCAGACATTACCCTCCGCGATATCACCCATTCTCTCCCTTACAGGGGCTCTGGGCGTGGCTGTGGCGGGGAGGCACTTCTGTGACATCACGCGCAGAAGAGGCTCTGGGGCTCAGAGTATGCGGTGCAGGGAGGGCTATGGAAGCCTTCCGCTGCACCATTTTCATACACATCTATGCCAGTGGCCGCAGCAGCTTTTGTTCCACCTGCGCCGCGGCTAGGGAGTGGGGATTATTGATGCCGGATGGGGCAGGTGGACTGGCAGCAGGACATAGGACGCTGCAGTAAATGGATTTTTTTCACTCCTATCTACAGTGCAGAGACTTGCTGCAGATGCAGTGGTATACCCTCCAGCTGTACCTTTTTGGCAGGTACAGGACTTTTTTTATGGTCTGTACCGATTTTTGGCTCTCCAAACTTCCATTGAAAGTATAGGAAAAGGGGAGTGGCCACACCCCCTTTTCGAATTTGTAGCGATTTTTATGTGTAAATTGTTGGAGGGTATTTTGCTGCAGATGCAGTGGGCCTATTTTTGGGTGTGGGCCTGGAGCTGCAGCTTCATCAGCCCCATTGTTAATCCTGCTCTGGGAACACACAGCAGCCAAAAGGCAGACCCTCCCATTGGATGTAACCTGTGTGGGAGGGTGATTCTCGCCCAATCAGCTGTGGACTGGGTGTGATAGACCTGCGGCTAACCCAATGAGAGCTCCTAGCCACGCCCAGCATTATACACACAGGCACAGAGTCACAGATCTGGGCTATTATATAGGAGATTGCTGACCTTACTGTGGTTCTCAAACTCAGTCCTCAGGACCCCACACGGTTCACATTTTCCATATCACCCAGCAGCTGCTCTGTGTATCACCAACTGTCACATTTGAAAAATCTACAGGTGACCTGCAAAACATGAACCGTGTGGGGTCCTGAGGACTGAGTTTGAGAACCTGTGTTAGTGGCATACTGTTTGACATTACTCTAACTAGCAGTGGCCACATATTATTGGACTTTGGTGGTGATACAGACCTGATTGCTGCTGTGTGTTTTTGCACAGCAGGCAATCAGCAATAGACTGTGCATGCTTAAGCACCGCGATGCGCACCCGCATCGGCAAACAACAATGGGCTACGCCGGTCAGTAACAGGATGGTGTGAAAAATTCATTTGCACGGGCGTTCGCAAGGTGATTGACAGGAGAAAGCCATTCGTGGGTGGTAACTGACCGTTTTCTGGGAGTGTCAGGAAAAACACAGGCGTTCCCAAGCATTTTCAGGGATGGTATGTGATATCAGCTCCGGCTCGGATCAGCCTGTTCTCATCGCACTGTAGGAGTAAGTCCTGGGCTGTGCACAGACTGCACACACTGGATTTTTGCACCTCGGCGTACACATGCGATCACACACTTGCACGGTGAATTGAATCTGAACGCAGAACAGCAAAGTTAGCAGCCCAGCGACCAGGTCTGAATCACCCCCTTTGCTGTTAACGCTGGCCTAATACTGAGTAATAGTACTGTACCATACTTGCCTACCTGACCCTCTCCATGAGGGAGAAAATGCTCTGCTCCTGGACTTTCCTGGTGCTAGATTGGCCTCCATGCAGGCCAATCTAGCGGGTCGCTAACTTCACCCGCTGGGTGAAATGAGCGGACCCCCCGCACGCTCAGCACACCTCTCTCCCCACATCTGCCAGTGAGTACTGGCCTTTAATGTATGATTGCCATCACCTGTGCTGAAACACCTTTCTTATAAATTAACCTGTTCAAAACAAGTGCCAGCAATCATAAATTAAGAGAAATGTCCAGAAGCAGAGCATTGTGTCCCTCCTGGAGAGGGTCATGTTGGGAGGTATGGTACTGTCACTGCTGGATTATTGCTGAGTGGTATAGTATGTACTAGTAGTGGCCACACATTATTGGACATTGCTGTCACTGCTTACATACTGTATTACTGAGTAGTAGTACTAGTAGTGGCCACATGTAATAGGGCATTGCTGTTACTGCTGGCATATTATTGGGTAACCCTTTAATTATTATCTTTTATGCATAAGGCACCAAAAGGGTTCCGTAGTGCCTTACATAGAGGGTGGAATACAAAGTATCTGAAAGATCAAACACGGCAATTATAAACAGATTTTTGTAAGGTAAATAAGCAAGCATAATTATTTTCTTGAAAGTACTATATAGAGTCATTTGCAAATAAACAGTAAGGAAAGAGAAGGGGATATAAGTAGGGATATACATGTAAGGATTGATGACAAGGTTTTGGAAATGGAACCTATTGTTTCCATTGACCCATACTGTGACCCTCAAGGCTCCAATGTGGCTCTTAGCTTCCTAAGACTACTAGTCACACCTCCCCGCCACTGATTTGAATTCAGGCTAATACCACTTTACTGGACTGAGGATGTAGGACCCTCCAGCACCTACTGGAACTTCTGCAGCAACATAATGCCACAACATGAAATTAATTCCACATGATAGTAAGTGTTATATCTCATTTAAAACAGTTAAACATGTAAAACATTTTGATCAAATATATTATACAATTATCTCCTATATAATAACCCAGATCTGTGACGCTGTGCCTGTGTCTAACGCTGGGCGTGGCTAGGAGCTCTCATTGGGTTAGCCGCAGGTCTATCACACCCAGTCCACAGCTGATTGGGCGAGAAACGCCATACCACACAGGTTACATCCAATGGGAGGGTCTGCCCTTTGGCTGCTCTGTGTTCCCAGAGTAGGATTAACAATGGGGCTGATGGAGCTGCAGCTCCAGGCCCACACCCCAAAAAAGGCCCACTGCATCTGCAGCAACATACCCTCCAACCATTTACACATAAAAATTGCTACAAATTCAAAAAGGGGGCGTGGCCATGGGTAAAATGCTGTGGCCACGCCCCGTATCGTATACTTTCAATGGAAGTTTGGAGAGCCAAAAATCGGTACAGACAATAAAAAAAAGGGACTGTACCTGCCAAAAAGGTCCAGCTGGAGGGTATGCCACTGCATCTGCAGCAAGTCTCTGTGCTGTAGATAGGGAAAACAAAATCCTTTTACTGCAGCGTCCTATGAGGGTTATTCTGACCCGTTCGCAGGCTGCATTTTTTCGCAGCCGTGCAAAAGGGTCAGAACTGCGCATGCGCGGCAATGCTCAGGCGCGTCACCGGGCAGTGACAAGAATAATGAAGAAAGCGTTTGCGGTGGCGAATGCAAGAAGATTGACAGGAATAGGCCAGCTAAAGGCGTCAACTGACCGTTTTCAGGGAGTGTCCATCCGAATGCAGGCGTGCCCAGCCGTTTCCAGGGAGGGATCCTGACGTCAGCTCCGTCCTGGATGATCACAGTGGGTGAGTAAGTCCTGAGCTGTGCAGAGACTGCAAAAACTTTTGTTTGTGCAGCTCTCTGCACAAGCGTTTGCAGCCCTGCACAGCGAATCCCCCCTACCCTATAGGCGGCGATTACCTGGTCGCAGCAGTGCTAAAAGTAGCCTGCTAGCGATCAGGTCTTAATGACCCCCTATGTCCTGCTATCAGTCCACCTGCCCTCTCCGGCATCAACAATCCCCACTCCCTAGCCGCGGCGCAGGTGGAACAAAAGCTGCTGCGGCCACCGCCATAGATGTGTATGAAAGCGGCACAGCCGAAGGCTATCATAGCCCTCCCTGCGCCGCATACTCTCTGAGCCCCGGTGCCTCCTCTGCGCATGATGTCACAAAAGTGCCTCCCCACCACAGCTGCGCCCAGTTTCCCAGAGACCCTGACTCCGCAACACAGCACCTGGGCTGCCGGCCTGGAAGCCCCGAGATGGCTAATGTAACGGAGAGAGTGGGTGATATCATGGAGGGTAATGTCTGGACACTGAATCAATGTAAAAGGTGACAGTGCTGTGCAGTGCAGTGTCACTGACACTTCACAGCACTGTCACCTTTTACATTGATTCAGCGAGTCAGTCAGTTCTGGTAGCCAATCACTATTGTTAGCGCCGGTGTACCAATGCGACGCATTACAGAGAAGTAGATGCACGAAATAAACTACAGCTCCCAGCAGCCATTAGCGCCAAAGCATTCTGGTGCTAAGGGCTGCTGGGAGCTGTAGTTTATTGAGTGCATCTTCTTCCCTGTAATGCGGCACGATGGGACACCGGCACTAACAATAGTGACTGGCTGCTGTGTAAGTCTTCGGGAGAGCCACTGCCAAAGGAAGGACAGCAGCTTAGCTGCTTCCAGGAGGAGAAGCAGGAGAAGCAATACTCGCCTCTCCCCCACTACCTACGGGCCCTATTCGCGGCACCCGCACACCCCCACTCCACCACCAGCGGTGGCTCCAAACCCCCTCCCCCACCCGCAGCACCCCCGCACCCACCCCTCCCCCACCCGCAACACTCCCACAACCGCTCCTACCCCAACCATGGTGGCTCCGGACCCCTTCCCCACCCGCGGCACCCACCTCTCCCCCACCCGCTTCATCACTGCACCAGCCCCACTCGTGGCACCAACGCAACTGCCCCTTTCCCACCCGCTGCACCCCCGGAGACCCTCCCCCATCTGCGGCACATCCGGACCCCCTCCCCCATCTGCGTCTCCCCTGCACCCGCCACTCCCCCAACCACAGCACCTACTAGGTGATTCATCAGGCCCTGCGTGCGCTGTTCATGCCATTGCAAGGGGCTACGACCCCTTTACCTTAGCACGCCCTTTGTGCGTGCAATACTTAACCACTCACAAAATTATGATTGGAGGTAATACTCCATATAATACAAATATTACATGCCACAAGGGCGTGCAAGGGTTAAGGGGGCTTAGCCCCTTACGACGGTGTGAAAAGCGCCCGTAGGGAGCAATGAATCACCTAGTGTTTTGTATAAAATGTATCTTACAGCACAGGGGTTGAGGCAATGGTTCCGGTATGAATGGTCGACCATGTTATGGTCGACAGTCATTAGGTCGACCACTATTGGTCGACATTGACATGGTCGACATGGACACATGGTCGACACATGAAAATGGTCGACACATGAAAAGGTCGACATGAGTTTTTTAACTTTTTTGTGTTTTTTTTTTTTCTAAAGTGACTGGGAACCCCAATTAGTGCACCGCGTCCCCTCGCATGGCTCGCTTCGCTCGCCATGCTTCGGGCATGGTGCCTTCGCTCGCCATGCTTCGGGCATGGTGCCTTCGCTCCGCAACCGCTTCGCTCGGCACAGATTACCGTTCCAATCGTTGTCGACGTGGATCGTAAAGTAAAGAAAAGTTCACCAAAAGAAAAAAAGTAAAAAAAAACGCATGTTGACCTTTTCAGGTGTCGACGATTTTCATGTGTCGACCATGTGCCCATGACGACCATGTCAATGTCGACCAATAGTGGTCGACCTAATGACTGTCGACCATAACATGGTCGACCATCTGAACGGATACCGAGGCAATAGGGTACAGTGTGACCAGCTTTAGAGTTAATTTAAGGTCATAGGTACAAAGAGCTGGAAGGAGCAGGTACAAAGTTTCAGGCCAGGGTTACGGGCTATGGGAGTACAGTGAAGCGTATCTATGTCCACGAACGTTGCTGCAACCACCCCCCTATATGAAGCAGCGGCATGTACCATAAGGATATACTCCATGATGACCAGGTGCCTTAGTAACCAGGCTTGCCCAGTATCTCAGTGCCCTCTCTATGGTAAGCCAGTGGAGCTAGTTGTAGCTGCTTAACACTGTTTTATATCTGATGTTGTATATGGAAGGGAGAGTGGAGTAAGAGCAAAAAATATTTTTAAATTAATTTGATTCTGTACATATCATTAGAAATTTGCAGTTCTCAAATAAATGTTGAAATGTTGGAAATAACTTTAATATATGTTAATTTTTCCACCAGAGAGGACAGGAAGGTCAATAATAAGAATTGGCTCATTCATAAATATATAATAAATGGGAGGATTGAACATACAAAAATGTGTACAGATACTATTGATTTTTTTTGCTAAATGATCTGAAAATGTATACAGATTTTTTTTTTATTCCAAGATTAATATATGAATTAGTTTATATTTTCGATGTGTGCAAATGTAAAAAACGCTGCAGTACTTACTATAGAATATTTTCTTTCACTCTTGGAATAGCTATTATACAGTTCAGAAATGCCATGTTACTGCTAATGCAAATCAATAAAAGTACCCTGCAGTGACAAACAGAATGTTAGCTCTGTTCTGCAATCCTTATCCCAGGAAAGTAAATTGCATATTAATGAGTGAAGAGATAATATCCCATCATTTGCTAAAATTGTATTAAACATTATTTAGCCTGTATTTCTTTTATGAATAGAAACACCCCTCCGTTGCAAAATAAAATATAATTATATTTAAACATGAACCTGTGAAAAAGAGCAATTAAGCAAATAGCATAACCATGCTGTGCACAAGACAATTTAAATATATGTGCCACTTACAGTATGTGCCTGGGAATAAAGTAAACCAAACAAAACGGTTGTTTTGGTGAAAAATGCTCCGAGTTCTAAATTACCATGTGAAAACAATCAGTGAAGAGAAGAAATTCTTTCTTGATGAAATCATCTTTTTAAACATTTCCAAGATCTCATATTGGGGGTCATTCCGAGTGGATCGCTCGCTCGCTAGTTTTAGCAGCCGTGCAAACGCTATGCCGCCGCTCACTGGGGAGTGTATTTTAGATTAGCAGAAGTGCAAACGCATGTGTAGCCGAGCTCTGCAAAAACAGTTTGTGCAGTTTCTGAGTAGCTCTGAACAGTACCAGATTAAGGTCCACATAGGCCTGGAGCTGAAATTTATGAAGGGCCTATTGTGTGCCGCCACGGGGATATCAGCGTCACAGAGTTCTCCTTGTGTGGGAAGGGAGGGTATAGTGGTATACTACATCACTACACTACCTCTCCTCACTATGGGCCTGATTCCGATTTGTAAGCAATGCCGATGTTCACGCAACTGAGTGATTAACATCTTAGCAAAGCCGCTTCCAGTGAGGATTGTGGATAGTGGATTTATTAGAATAGTGATTGACAGGAAAGGAACATTTGGGGGAGGTAACAGGTACTGGGTAAAAATGCAGGTGCGTCGCGACCGTTTTTTGGGTCATGTATCTGCCTCCATCTCTGATTGCGTACTTAACGCGTCCTGGTCCCTGCGGATGTGAGGGACTACTCTGGACGTCTGCCTATTCTCAACAGTGCAGGGGATATGTCCAACACAGTCCACTGACCTGATCTCCTTATCCTGTTCAGGGTTCCCCTGCATTACTGCCACCGGGCACTCTGATGTCAGAAGCACTAGTGGTTTGGGAGGAAGAGGCACAAGTGACAATAGGGGCTGAAACACATGTGGTGAAGTGGGCAGAGATACAGATGGTAAGGGGGGATAGAAACAGGTGCAGAGGGAGACAGTGACACAGGTGGTAAAAGAGGCAGTGACACAGGTGGGGAGGGGGCAGAGGTACAGGTGTGATGCTGCAGAGACATAAGTGTGGAGAAAGGGGAGGCACAAGTAGAGGGCAAAGACAGGCAGGGGGAAAGCCAGATATATAGGTGGAGAGGGGGGCAGTGATACAGGTGGAAAAGGGGCAGAAGCACAGGAGGAAAGGGAGCAGAGCCACAAGTGAGATGGGAACATGAAAGCACAGATGCTAAAAGAACCAGTAGCACAGGCATGAAGGACAGAGACAAAAGTGGGGAAGGTTCAAAGATATAGGTTGAATGCAACATTTTCTAAGGGGGCAGTGGTATGAATGATGCAGTCAGATATAGACAGCTGCAGCCACATCTGAACCACATCCAGCACTGCTATCACGTCCAGGACCCAGACCATTCAGGGTAAAACTCAACCTGACGGCACATCCTCCCAACCACAATACCTGCCCAGTACTTCTCTGAGTGGCACACAAGAAGAGAGCATCAGGTGGAGGGAGACATAACAGAGGACTGTGGGAGGAGCAGAAGTAGGGTCAGGTGGCGCAGCATGTGCACGGGAAGAACTCTGCCCCTGGTTTAACTGAGTATTAGTATTATTATTATTATTATTATTATTACATTTTATTTATAAGGCGCCACAAGTGTTTTGCAATGTCATACATACGGCAGACATTAGAACAATACACAGAACTTCAGTAACTGAAAAACTAAAACAGAGCACAGGCAACAATTAGCAGCACAATTCTCAGTACACACTACAGCCAAGATGTAAGGAAGCAAAGGAGTAATCGGCGTACTACTGGGTGCGGGCAGCCATAGGCAGAGATGAACAGTAACGACAGAGAGGAGATGCAGGTATAGACAGCCCCAGACAAGAGAGAGCTGTAGTAGAAGTGTGAGAACAGGAGGGAAGAGGGCCCTGCTCCAAGGAGCTTACAATCTAGGGGGAGGGGAAGACAGACACGTGACATGAGGTGCGAGCAAGCGGAAGGTGGCCTGATGGCAGGAAGTAAGTGAGGCAGAGATGGTCAATGCATAAGGCAGTGGGTTAGGAGAACGGCCTCAAGACTAGGTTACATTTTGACAAACAGGTGATAAAGGCCAGTATGTGGCATTGTGAATCTTCCGGCAACCAAGTAATAGGCCGCTGTACCAGGCAGTCTATAACTGTCAATGAAAGAAAAAATTCAGGTGATCACTATACAAATAATACTTATATAGGGTGAAACTCAATAAGCCTTGATAATTTTGGGGGCGCAAAAAACTGCTCTTTTCACTTATTTTTGCTTTGGGCTATTCAATTAAAGCCCAGTTTTTGTGCCCCAAAATTATCTGTTTTCGAGCGAAAACGCACAGAATCCATTATAAGTTCAGGGCCTATGTGTTTTCGCTGCACAATTCACAAATACAACCTACTTATCAGAGATTTTTTTTCAGAGCCTGCCGAGGTCCAGAAAAAAATCTCTGGTCAGTGCTGCCAGTTGCCCGCACTTTGGGGCTAATTGGATAGTTCCAGGGGATCAACTAACGCATAGAATATTACCGCAGCTATTTGAATTCTCCCCATAGACTGATACCACCCAGATAAGTTGTAGGGAGAGAATCAAATGTAATAATACTTCTCTAATCATACTGTACATTCTCTAATGTCTAAGGGGTATATTCAATAAGAGGCGGAAACTGCTGTCTTGTCGGAAAGACGGCAGATTCCGACTGATTGAGAATGGGAGGGGGTTCCGATCTATTCAAGGTTGGGTTGTTTCTTCCGTCAAATCGGGAAATCTGACTTGTCAGAAGACTGTCGGAATACACGCGGATCCCACATGTATCGTCAGAAGCGGGGCCAAACCCGACAGGTTTTAGCCCAGTTTCTGACAATGTCAATCCGACTTTAAAAAAAGTCGGATTGACACTGTCAAGAACGGGCCGAACCTGTCGGGTTTGGCCCGGCATTAAATAGAGTGTTAAAGGGTCCTTTCCGTCGGAAAGGACCCGACAGCTATTGAATACACCCCCTAAGAATACAAACGTTTACTGAAATGCATTTTCATCCCCATGGTGAACAAATCGATGCATCCACACAATGCTTCTGTTCAATAAATATATGTCTCGCCAACCTGCTATACTTTTTTTTTTTTTGTAATAGCTAACCACCAGGATCACTTACCACGACCACCGTCCCCTACGTGGCTGGAGAGATCTGCACTGCTACCAGAAAAAAACATGCGTTCCACACTCTGTAATGCAACCGGAAGTGACTATGATAACTTGAACTTTTGGGGTCCTGACTCATTAGCCAGAGCTCATGCATTTAACATTCTGGGACGCATCTAGTGATAAATAGAAATAGAGTAACAGGGGGATTCTAAAAAAAAAACAGACTTAAAAGTACAAACAGCAACATAAATTGCTGATGCCAAGGAGTAATCAAATATGTGTGAACAACTCACAATTATATCAAAAATCACATAGTATAATAAGTTCCAGTGCAAACTATACAGGGGACTTCATAAGTAAAATAAGAAGGGGTGGAACAAACAGTAGGACAATCTGGGAGTTAAAAAAACACATATAATGGACCAATCCTCAAGAGTATATATTTTGCACATATTAAAAAAAGGGATACACAGGATAGGGAACCTAGTCAAGATAGACACACACATATACTACACTACACATATATACAAACGTACACACACACACACACACACACACACACACACACACATACTGTACTACATATACATACAAATGTACACACACACATATATACTGTACCTCACATACGTACAAACATACACACACATACCCAGGGCCTAGCTGAGAGGAGGAAAGTGGTGGGCACCAGGTCACTGCAAAATGTGAGGTATGTGGCACGTCGTACACACGGAGCTGCTGTGTGTCTGAGCAAGCGATTCTCTGTCAGTTCGGTGGCGCACCCAGGGGGGGTTTCCGAGCACCCAGAAACCCCCCTCCACTAAAAAAAAATAAAAAATAAAAAAAAAATTTCTTTTTTTTAATAGCTGCATGAGTATTATTAATGGCTGTCTAGCGTCCTCTGCAGCCTGCTGTCTTCCTGGTGGCACTTGTAAGTGCAATAAAAGTTTACTTTATTTTAATTATAGTACATATATATCCATGTGCATACATATATACACATGTATATACATACATACATATAAACACACACACATGATATATATATATATACATGTGTGTATATATATGTGTACTGTACATATATATATATATGTATGCATGTTTAATATGCTATGTATATGTGTATATGTATGTGTGTGTGTGTGTATGTATGTATGTATATATATATATATACATGTATATATATATATATGTGTATATATATGTGTAGATATATGTACAGTATATATATATATACACACATATATATATATATATATATACACACACACACACACACACACACAGACACCCTAGTTTTACGGACCCAGCATATACTGGGTCACCTCAGTCCCCACCCCCGTGATTGGCTCCACCCAGTTCTGGAAACCCCCCCATGCAAATCCTGCGTTTGCCACTGCAGTTCTGTGCAGAGAGCTCTGCAATGCAGACAGAAGCTCCCTGCAGCACAGCGGTGATCGCGATCGCGGTAGCGGTCGCGATCGCGGTTTGAACTGAAATGGAAATAAATACAGCTGGCTCCAACTCTAAAAAAAATAATTATGACGATCAGAGGGGGGCAGGGAGAGTTCCGGGTACTCCCACCTTGCGTGCGGTACTGTGTGTGGGCCGGGCCCAGGGCTAAACAGCGTCAGTAATGCTATTCGGGTGGCTGGGAGATAGAAAAAAAAAATCTGTCAATCCCTGACTGCACTGCAGGGGATCTCTGGTGGGCCTATTTTCAATGGGACGCCTGGAGCTGCAGCTCCATCCGCCCCATTGTTAATCCGGCCCTGGCTCTGAACCTACTCAGCGCTTGCGATCACTTCAGCCTATTCATGTCCGGATTTTATGTCATACACCCACCCAGCAAATGCCCAGGCACGCCTGTGTCTTTTCAGACACGCCTGCGTTTTTGCAAACACTCCCTGAAAACGGTCAGTTGACACCCAGAAATGCCCCCATCCTGTCAATCTTCTTGCGTTGTGCCGTGTGACTGAAAGCTTCGCTAGAACCTGTGCAAAACCACAAAGGACTTTGTACCCGTAACGTCGCGCGTGCGCATTGCGGTGCATACGCATGCGCAGAAATGCCAATTTTTAGCCTGATTGCTGCGCTGCGAACAACGGCCGCTAGCTATCAACTCGGAATGACCCCCATTGTCGTGTTAGAAATGGTCTTAATATAACTGTGCAGTCTATGTATGTTGACCTACAGTAGGTATTCAATCTCTGATGTACACATTGGTTTGCCTTGGCGACAAACACAATAACCTGTGTTTCGGAAGTCATCCTTTCTCTTTAGAAGCAACTCATTAACTGAGCAAGTACTGTAAATCATAGCTGTATTTATGTACCCTCATAAAGACTTGCAAGAAAATCTATTTTGTGTCATAAAGTAAGAATCTGTGAACAGCCACTGTAGACTAAATACTCCAATCCTCATTACTTACCATATCTATGTTTCCTTATGTTGTTGCTGGAGAGTGCTACAGCACATACCATACTTCATATTGGCTTCTTCAGGGAGGCTTCAAACCTTACCCAAAATGGCCACCATCTGTACTTCTGTACATATGCAATGCCAAGTTGTTACTCTGTTAGGGTGCAACAATCGGACATGAATGTGTTGTACTTAGCTCAGGGCGATCATGTGATTACCACTATCTATTCTGCTATACAACCACTGGTACCGCATGCACCCTGCACCACTATCCACACATACAGTCACTGGCTAGTAACCTGCATGCTGCGCTCCATGTAGAAAGTCTGTGTATTCATAACTGTGAGTATGGCTCTATAAATCACATTACTGCTGAATTAACCTCCTCACTAGTTAAGAAGTGGGCTGTTGACTCAGGACATCCGCTGGTGTATACTATCAATCTGCCATATCATCACAGATATATTCCAAAAGGTTATGGACCCAGCACAAAGACACCATTTTAGACACCTACAAATACACAGTAAAGACAGTACAAAGTGTGTCCAGTGCAGTGTGTCTGCACATAAAGCTTATCAAAGCACAGTAGCTGCATAATCATGTCAGTAACAAGTATGCACACAGGAGCTACACCATAGTGGGGTTTATAAAACTTAAAAGTGCAGATAATTACTCTACATGGAAGTTTGATATGGAAATGCAACTACAGTAAAGCATGAAAGGGTGTGGAAAGTTACAGTAGATCCAGTTGACAGTTCAGACCCAGATGATGTAGATTCATACATGGGAACAACTGGTTTGAGTGTTGAACAACACGTGTACTCCATCTTACATGGGAAAGTGCCAGCATATGACACATGGGCTGTACTACAGGCAGCATATGAGGATGGGGGTCTAATAAGAAGAATTAATATGAGGTTTCTATTATACAATATTGAGCAGTACGAGTGACTACATTGACTAAATGATGTCTATTTCTCGGAAACTAGCGTCTCTAGTAGATGATAAAGTAGATGATATACAAGTAGATGATGAAAGAATTGTGACAGGGAATTTAATGTGTGATTTTGACCTTTTATTAATAGTGTTGAAAGCAAAAACAGCCACAGGCACAATTAGATCAAAGCTGCCAAAGTTCCAAGAATGTGTGCCAGTATAATTGAATGCTGGGAGTGCTGCATTACATAGACTATGCACTGTACTAAGAGTGAGATGCTCACAAAATGTAAGTACAAGTGTTATATATGTCACAAAATGGGTCACAAAGCATTTAAATGTAAGCAGAAGAATGCTAATGCTATGCAGAATACGTGCAACAGACAGCCACAGAAAAGGTTATTATTATATTGATTCAGGTGCTACCGGGACTTTTAGCTGCAATGAAGAGGGGTTCACTACCTTAGTCACATGTGATCCCATAACAAAGGAATTTGGAATTAAATGCTTACAGCTACAAAACTTGGCAATTACAGCCCGCTTGAGAATTGGGTCTAAAACTAAAGTCACAGAAATCCAAGATGTGCTATGTCCAGGACGGAAACATTCTTCAAATGAAGAGAAGCAATAGGACATGAGGACATGCACTGAGACTGGAGGAAAGGGGGGGGGGGAGGTTCAGGGAAAATGTGAGAAAAAAATTACTTCACAGAAAGGGTAGTGGACAAGTGGAATAGCCTCCCATCAGAGGTGGTAGGGCTAAGACAGTAGAGCATTTTAAACATACATGGGATAGACATAAGGATATCCTTACAAAGAAATGAGGATCAAATAAGGTTTGAGATAACATTTATGGTAAAAAAAAGGAGCAGACTAGATGGGCCAAGTGGTTCTTATCTGCTGTCAAATTCTATGTTTCTATGTACCAGACATGGGTTTGAATCTCATAGCCATCAGTGTCCTAAAGTAAAGAGGTAACAGAGTTCACTTCGCATGAGGAAAGTGCATTGTACGATACAGAAAAGGAACTGTAATAGCAACAGGTATTCTTCGCTGTCAATTATATGTCCTTGAAACACAGCAGTGTTATGCGATGATGATAATTGAGTTACACTGTATGGAACTCTGGCACAGAAGATTTGGATATGACAATATTCAAAAATGGAATGGCTTCAGGAATATCAGTGACTGATTCAGAGAAACACATATGTGAAAGCTGTAAGAAAGGCAAAGCCATCAACCATTTCCAAGGTCAGCAAGCAGAGCTGAAGCATTACTAGAGTTTGTACATTCACGTGTTTGGTCCAATTGAAGTCAATGGGGGTAATTCTGAGTTGATCGCAGCAGGAACTTTGTTAGCAGTTGGGCAAAACCATGTGCACTGCAGGGGAGGCAGATATAACATGTGCAGAGAGAGTTAGATTTGGATAGGTTATATTGTTTCTGTGCAGAGTAAATACTGGCTGCTTTATTTTTACACTGCAATTTAGATTGCAGATTGAACTCACCCCACCCAAATCTAACTCTCTCTGCACATGTTATATCTGCCTCCCCCTGCAGTGCACATGGTTTTGCCCAACTGCTAACAAAGTTCCTGCTGCGATCAACTCAGAATTACCCCCAATAAGTGAATACAGATAGTTTATGTTTGTTGATGACTTCACACGAATGACGCACATATACTTCATCAAGAGAAGCATGAAGAAGTTAATAAACAAGAGACTTGTGTAGAATCAAACAGGTCACAGACTTAAGACCTTAAGATCTGATAATGGTGGAGAATATATAAACAGAAATTTCCTAAAGGAATATGGTATTGAACATCGATTGTCCATCTCCTACACCCGAGAACAATATGGTGTAAGTTAATGCGTAAACCACACACAGTCAGATGTATGATGAAGGATGCAGACCTAAACAAGCATTTTTGGGTGGAATCAGTGTCCACAGCAGTTTACCTGAATAATCATTCTCTCAAAGTTGCTTTAAAAGACAACACACCTATTGAAGCATGGTCAGGAAGAAAACTAAATGTAAAGCATCTCAGAGCTTTAGGAAGTACTGCCTACATACACATAGCAAAAGAGAGAAGACACAAGCTGGATTAAAAATCCATGAAGTGTATCATGTTTAGCTATTCTCATGAAAATAAAGGTTCATATTTAAAGAGATAGCACAAATGACAGAACAGCTGGAATATAAAATGCAAAGCAAGTATGTGTTGCCAAATATGCTAGCAGCTGGAGACACACCTGCACTAAAAGCTACCAGCACGGAGCTGGATTAAGGGGGGTCACAGGGGGTAAATTACCCTGGGTCCCCCACCTGTGACAGGGCCCCCCACCACCTGCCACCGATCGGATTTTAATCACCGATCTGCAGTGCTGCACTGGCAGTCACTGACAGCCTTCATACTGACAGCGCTACAGAGCAAAGTGAAAGCCTGCACCTGCGCATTGCACAGGTTTTCAATGTAATCAGATTGACTGGTTGTCTTGCAGGCAGCAGGGAGGAGCTGGGGAAGGTAGCGGGCACATAAAGGGTCATGTCAGCAGGGGAATGTGCTGCAGCCAGGCAGCTCAACGTAAGCCAGTGATTTTTCTTTGTTATCAAACAAAATGAAATGGTCATAGAAAAGATATATATATTTAGTTCTTAGGGGCTCCCCTTGTCTTATATACCCGGGACCCCAGAGCCTTAATTCGGCTCTGTACCGGTATGGACATCAAACTACGGAAAAGACCTTCTATGATATCAAATATTGGAAATCCACCAAAAAATATACACTGAGGAGTTTTCAAATATTGGGGTAGATGTATCAACCTGGAGAAGGCATAAGGAAGTGATAAACCAGTGACAAAGCAGTGTTAAGTGCAAGGTGATAACGCACCAGCCAATCAGCTCCTAACTGTTAATTTACATATGGGAGCTGATTGGCTGGAGTGTCTATCACCTTGCATTTATCACTTCCTTATGTCTTCTCCAGGTTAATACATCTGCCCCATTGTACTCATTGAAATCCAGAAACTAAAGTCGAGGTCTGACTGGTATGAATGGAAATCCAAAACAGCCAAAGAGACTTTGCATAAATCGAGTGTCACAAGTGTGGAAGACATTGACAAGCATGAAAGCATCAGCAGTCCAGAGTTCATGAAAAAAGGAGACTGCTGATATAGGGGGTTATTCAGAGTTGTTAGCAAACCAATAAAGGTAGCAATTGGGCAAAACCATGTGCACTGCAGGGGGTGGGGGCAGATATAACATGTGCAGAGAGAGTTAGATTTGGGTGGGTTATATTGTTTCCGTGTATGGTAAATACTGTCTGCTTTATTTTTACACTGCAATTTAGATTTCAGTTTGAACACTCCCCACCCAAATCTAACTCTCTCTGCATGTTACATCTGCCCCACCTGAAGTGCAACATGGTTTTGCCCAATTGCTAACTTTTGGGGTTTGCTAACAACTCTGAATAACCTACACAGTCCAAGCAGTGAGAGGAGTCTTACAGATGTGACTAGAACCATTAGAAATGTTGATATTTCTAACTCTTACGTTTTTACAGAGTTGCTACAAAAAAGCTGAAAGTAAATGTTTGTGTAACACAGAGAAGATTGTAACGAGGGGAGGTGTTTTCAAGCCGGTAGAGCGCTACTGTTCATGCTCCATATTGGCTCTTTCAGGGAGGCTTCGAGCCATACCCAAGATGGCCACATCTGTACTTTTACACATGCTGAATGCCATCTTGTTCCTTGGATGTGTTCGACCTAGCTCATAGAGAGACTGTGATTATTGCTATCCATCCTGCTATACAACCGCTGGTACCACTTGCATCATGTACCACTACCCACATACAATCACCAGCTGGTGACCTGTATGTATTGCTCGAGCTCCACTCCATGCAGAAACTCTGTGTATGTATAATGTGAGTACAACCATACAAATCACATTACTGCTGAATAAACCACCCACTGGTTAAGTACTGGGTTGTTCTTTGACTCTGGGCATCCTTTGGTGTGTACCATCACTCTGCTATATCACTGCCAATAGTACACACATATTCCAACACCTAACTGTACATGAGTATGTAATAAAGCTCCATAGTCTCTATAAAAGACAGAAGAAAAGTGGGTAAGTGACTGGTGCCTGTGGAAGCAGAATTCTACCTCTGCAGCCAAGGAGGAGATATGAGCTTACCAATGGCTCTGCCTGATAAAGTGGACATATTGGCAAAATGAATTGCAAAGTTACAGACTGTAAAACCAATTTTGTTTTATGCTTTGTTTTACATTTTTGACTCTTCCATTTTTTTTATGAATTTGTTTTTATTTCTAAGTATATTGCCATATTGTTTTTACTGAAACTGTGAAGTGAACTGTTACTGCTCTTTGTAAATTATCATGCGTCCACAAATAGGGGTTATAATACCTCTAGGACACTGAAATTCCCCAGTTTTTATATATATCCTAGTAAAATCAGTAATATTTTAATGAAATCTATACCGAATGGACATTCTGTCATTTTATAAATAGCTCATTACTGAGTAAGAAAGATTGCACAATTGGATTTATTGTGATTGCATTATTGTGGTTCTAAGGATATTTAGACATTATTGGGGGGTTGTAATAGCATCCGAGTTTGCTGAAGGTGCGGGATGCTGGCCGAAGTCTGACATTTTATTAAAGTGCCAGTCATTTACAAGGCAAAACCATGCAGTTGTAAATGACTTGCACTTTAAAAATAAATGTCCAGCAAACTTGGATGCCATTACATCCTACAGTATACACCTGGTCAGTATACTATACAAATTAAAGGCCTGGTATACAGTGTAGAACTTACCTGGTGGCAGAGCATAGGCCCTCATTCCGAGTTGTTCGCTCATTTGTCGAGTTTCGCTATATTGCGATTAGTCGCTTACTGTGCATGCGCAAGGTTCGCAGAGCGCATGCGCTTAGTTATTTTACACAAAAGTTAGGTATTTTACTCACGGCATCACGAGGATTTTTCTTCGTTCTGGTGATCGGAGTGTGATTGACAGGAAGTGGGTGTTTCTGGGCGGAAACTGGCCGTTTTCTGGGCGTGTGCGAAAAAATGCTGCCGTTTCTGGGGGAAAAACGCAGGAGTGGCTGGAGAAACGGGGGAGTGTCTGGGCGATCGCTGGGTGTGTTTGTGACGTCAAACCAGGAACGAAACTGACTGAACTGATCGCAGTGGCAGAGTAAGTCCCGAGCTACTCAGAAACTGCAAAGAAATTTCTATTCGCAATTATGCGAATCTTTCGTTCGCAATTCTGCAAAGCTAAGATTCACTCCCAGTAGGCGGCGGCTTAGCGTGTGCAATGCTGCTAAAAGCAGCTAGCGAGCGAACAACTCGGAATGAGGGCCATAGTCACTTGCAGGCAAGTATGGTCAGATGTCTAGGATGCTTTCATCATTTAAGAATTCGATGGCCAAATAGGCCTGAGAATAAATAAGCGTCCTGGGTTTTTTAAAAGAAGGAAGCCTGGGGCAGGGAATGGGAGAAAGGGGGAGGGGAGGGGGAGGGGGTGGATAGAACAGGTAGCATAGCAGCATCCTATAGGAAAAAGGGGAGGAGAGTTACCTGGGGGGTACAAAAGACCAGGAATGCTAGGCAGGCTCCCTCTTTCATGCTGATCAAGGATCCAAGAAGGCACAGCTCCTGGAATCAAGGAAGGAATAAGTACATTTTGATTATTAATCCTCCCCGCGCTCCCCCTCTCCTGAACTGCAGGTAGAACCACACTGCAGGCGCATCCCGCAATCCACATTCAAATACCCTCCATACACTGTTTTAGTGCAAGTAGATACAAACCCTTCCACTAACGCTGTATAACAGCCAGCGTCCACCCCGCAGCATGCCTAGGCCTAAGAGGAATGCCCCCCCCCCGGCGTCTCATACTAACAGACGCGATCACGGCCACGCCAGCGCGCGGCACTGCACACCTCCAAGGGCCCCGGCCGGGGACGGCGGGACCACCGCCCGCTTCACCCCTCCATACGTGGCTAGCACACTTCGGGCTCCGGCGCGCCAGCCCACAGCCCGTTGCAGGGCACGCCCCCCCCCCACTTCCGGCGCCGAGCGATCGCGTCACGCTCGGCGCCACCCAGCAACCGCACATCCCGGCTCCGGCGGGTCAGGCCCCACCGCCGGAGCCCGCGCTTACACCCACCGCGACGCTGCACATGAGCGGCACGTACCCACCCACGCTGGTACGTGCTAAGCAACAGCAGCAGCAGCATATCGCGGCTCCGGCGGGACAGGCCCCACCGCCGGAGCCCGGGCATACAACCCCCGCGGCGCTGCGCATGAGCCACCCGTACCCACCAATGCTGGTCAGGGGCACCCTCACACCGCACACACAAACAGAACAAGCTGCATGCAGCCAGCCGCAATACGCGGCGGCGCAGCAGCTAGGGTGGGGGCAGCAGCCCGCAGCGCTCCCCCCCCCTTGGTGGCAGGCAGGGCTGCACCTCCCCCCGACCCATTACTCACAATGGGCTAGCTACTGGCCCACCACTGCCCAACCCCCCTGGTACCCACCCCCGTCGCAGCCAGCAGCAGCAAGCCAGTACTCACACCCGGGAGGAGCCCACCACAGCGCAACCCCCCACCAGCCATGCGGGCTACCCCTCCCCTTAGAGAGCGGGCCGCAGCAGCAGCAGGGTCAAGCAATGGGGGCGGGGGCCAGCGGAAGTTTGGGGTCAGGAGACCGCGGACAGAACCATGGGGCACAGGCCCTCCAGCCACTAGAAGGGCAGCAGCAGCGGCACCCGGCGGAGCAGCCTCAGTCGCAACCAGCGGATACGTTACACATGTCCTCTGTGAGTTTACAGGTTCCAGCCTCCATAGAAGGTAGACAACCGGCAGCCGGGTCATCATCGGATCAAGTCGCGGCGGGCGCGCTGCGCGACGAGGGACAGAACGGAGCGGCAGAGAAGGTCAACCAGACACCCTCGGCTTCAGGAACAGGTGAGCAAAAGTCTTCTTCAAGCAGTAGCGACTCATACACTGACTCTAGCGACTCATCTAGCTCCGCCGAAAGGCGGCGACAGTTCAGAAAATATTTTAAACGCAAAAGGAGTAGCAAGAAGCGCAGCAAGGAAGCGGGGAAGAAGGGGGACACGGGGCCAGATTCGCAAGAGAGCATGGTGCACTGCGCCAATACAGCGATATTGAGGGGGATTAGGCCAAAGATAAAGGATGGTATACGTAAGGGCAAGTTCGTGGACGTTTTTGCAATGACGGAGGAAGCGAAACGCAGTCTAGATGCGGCTAAGGCAGCGGGCACAAGGGAGGAGGAGGCGCGGAGAGATTACGCGCATTGGACGGAGGGTGTGTATGTTTTCGCGGCATGCTACATTGAATCGAGGCCGGCCGAAGCATTGAACATCCTCCGTTACATGCACATGATACATAGCATGTACATGACGGCCAGAGGATGGGTTTGGAGACAATATGACGAGAAATTTAGGAAAAAACAGGAAGGGTTGAAGGTTATTAGCTTTGGGGTGAAAGGCGTAGAAGTGTGGCTAGAAGTCACAAATCAGGCGGCGCAAGCAGCAGAGCGCAGGCAGCCCTTTCTGCCAAAAGCAGGCGGTAGCGCCGCAGCAAAAGGAAAATGCTATGCGTTTAATTCCGCCATATGCAGCAGGGGAGCGGGTTGCCGTTACAAACACACACGCATGCGCTGCAACGCAAATCACCCAGCCAAAGACTGCAGTCGCGCCCAAGGCAAAGGGGGGGATAAGCAAGGCGCCCTCCCCAATAAATACTGAGCCGCTACAGCGTTGGCTAGGCCGCTACCCGCTAAGAGGGGAGGCGGACTTTTTGGAAAAGGGGTTCATGGAGGGTTTCAAGTTGCCACTAGGGAGGCCAGTGTCAGCAGTAGCTAAGAGGAATTTAAAGTCAACAAGAGATTTCCCGGAGGTGGTCAGGGCCAAAATAGACGGGGAAATTCAGCTGGGGCGCATGGCTGGCCCATTCCCCTCGCCGCCCCTAGAAGGGCTGTGCGTCTCACCGTTAGGGGTCGTCCCGAAGAAGGAGGCAGGGAAGTTCCGGTTGATTCAGCACCTATCTTTTCCAGAAGGAGAATCAATAAACGATGCCCTAGACCCCCAGGCTTGTAGCGTCTCATATCAATCGTTCGAGCAGGCACAAGCGATGGTACAGGCTTGCGGAAAAGGGGCGTTGCTAGCGAAAGTGGATATCGAGTCCGCATTTCGCCTGCTACCACTCCACCCAAATTCCTTCAAGTACATGGGTTTTAAACTAGGGGAGCAATACTACATAGACAAATGCTTGCCAATGGGTTGCTCTATTTCCTGCGCTTTCTTCGAGCAGTTCAGCTCATTTCTAGAATGGTGCGTAAGGGCAGGGACAGGCGCGAAGGGGGTAACACATTACCTGGACGACTTCCTGCTAATGGGCCCTAAGGGCAGCCAGGAGTGCAAGGAGCTATTATTCTCGACACAGGCTCTTTTTAGGCAGCTAGGGGTCCCGATAGCAGCAGAGAAGACTGAGGGGCCCACACCAAGGCTAACGTTTCTGGGCATAGAGATCGACACGGAACTTGGCCTTTGTCGGCTACCGGTCGAGAAGATAGAAAAGCTGAGGGACAGGCTGCAGGAATGCGCAGGGGCGAAAAAAGTCACTCTTAAACAGATGCAGTCACTGTTAGGTTTGTTGAAGTTCGCATGCAGGGTCATTCCCATGGGCAAAGTGTTTTGTCGCAGGTTAGAGAAGGCGACCTGCGGGGTCAAGAAAGCGCGATATAACATACGCATATCAAGCGAGCTGAGGCAGGACATGCAGGTATGGTTGGAATTCCTAAAGGGCTTCAATGGGGTCCGGATATGGCTGCCCGAGCCGGTGCATAGCACAGGGCTACAATTGTACACCGACGCCTCTGGGGCAGGCGGCTTTGGGGCTTACTTGGGAGGGGAATGGTGTGCACAGCCCTGGCCGGAGGCATGGCGAGCGGCCGGGTGGACAAAAAATATGTTGCTGCTGGAGCTCTTCCCGATAATAGTGGCGGTGGAGTTATGGGCAGACAGGTTGGCGAACAAAAGCATAGTGTTTTGGTGCGATAACTTAGGGGTGGTACAGGCGATAACCAACCAGAAAGCGGAATCACCACAAGCGCTCAGGCTACTGAGGCACCTAGTGCTGCACTGCTTGCAAAAGAACATAGACTTCATAGCGCGCCACGTCCCGGGGGTGGAAAATGAGATTGCGGATGCGCTTTCCAGGTTCCAGTGGGGTAGATTCAGGACGCTCGCACCACAAGCCAGGGCAGAGGGTTTACGCTGTCCTGATTATATCTGGCAGATTATCAAGCCGGGCTAGCAAGACTAGCACGAAAGGCAGTGGCACCGCGGACGCTGAGGACGTACGAGGCGGCTTTCAGCGAATGGCAGGCGTTCAGGATAGGAAAAGGAGAGGCGGGTAAGATCGCTCGCGAGGAACTGTTGGAGTAAGTGTGGCAGGGGTATAGCGAGGGGAGGTCTAAGGCGGCAATGTCCGCAACATTGGCAGGGATTGCATACGTCTCAAAGCTTAGAGGGGAGGAGGACCCTACAAAGTCATTTTTGTTGGCGAAAGCACTAAAAGGGTGGGCAAGAGAGCAAGCAACGCCAGGCGACGTACGCAGGCCCATAGGCCGCCCCATGCTTAAGAGCTTAATAGAAATAGTCAGTCACATCGCAGCGGACGAGTACGAAACAGGGCTATTCCGCCTGGCTTTTTCCCTCGCCTTCTTTGGAGCCTTCAGGGTAGGGGAGCTGGTAGCGAGCTCCAAGAGTTCAAAGGATTCTGGGCTATTGTCAGGCAACGTAGTGGTGGAAAAGGATAGGGTGCTCTGCAAAATACACAAGTCAAAAACAGATCAATTAGGCCGGGGGCGCTGGGTAGCGATAGGCAGACAGGAAGAGGAAAGCACATGCGCAGTGACACTAGCAAGTGATTACGAGCGAAAACGCCCGCAGGGGCCCTGGCCGCAGTGGCTAGTGCATGATAGCGGATCCCCCCTGACTAAATTTCAGTTCCAAAGCATATTCAAGAAAGGCCTGAGGGCTTTGCAGCTTCCCCTTGGGCAGTATGGTACCCATTCCTTTAGGATAGGGGTGGCAACTTGTGCGGAGGCAGAAGGGTTGTCAGCAGGTGAGATTAAAAAGTTGGGCAGGTGGAAATCAGGAGCGTACAAGGTTTACTTGCGCGCAGAGGAACAAGACTAGGAGGCAGGCGCGCAGCGACTTTCGCGAAACCCAAGGCCTTAAGCTGCCCGCCATAAATGGGGGAATGAAGGACTTTCCAATTTTGCCCTCAAACAAAAAGAGGTTTTGTGGTTTTCACCTTCATATGGGTCGCGCGAAAGTTCGCACCATAGGTCCGCATAGAACAGGGGGTAACGATTATGTGTAATTCTACTTTTCAGGAGGGCAAAAGAAGGACTGGAGAGTCTGGATGGTCGGCCACTCGTATATTTACTGGGCCAGCAGACACAAATCAGCAGGGAACCTAGCACAAAAGTGGGGGGCGAAGGTGGAATGGATAGGCATCAGAGGTTTGAGGTGGAACGGGCTGCGGGACCTGTTGTTAAAGAACGAGCCACGGGGAATACCAGAGAGGGTTGTCATACACCTAGGGGGCAACGATCTAGGAAAAAGCAAGGGGAGCGAGCTGATTATGGCAATCCAAGCCGACATACAATGGCTGAAGGGCCGGTGGCCTAGTACAGGGATTACATGGTCAGATATAGTCCCAAGGGCACAGGGGGGCCCGGGGTTAGAAAGGGTCAGAAGAAAGGTGAACAAGGCTGTAGCCCGTCTCTTAACGGGAGAAGGCGATACGATCGCCAGGCACCCGTTGTTGAGGTACGGAGAGGAAGGGCTGTTTAGGCAAGATGGAGTACACCTGACAGAGAGGGGTTTAGCTTTATTCTTGGGCGACATAGCAGAAAGCGTCAGTGGGAGGCCGGTGGTAGCAGCGGGTGGCGGGCCTGGGTTCTAGGAACCAGGCTATGGCGGCAAGCAGTGCTCCTCGGCAGTCTGTACTAGCGCAACGTCGGTTGGCCGGTACTTCCCCCAGATACTCGGCGAGTTTGTCGTGGCCTCAAGGGCCGACACGGTCGTCATCTTAAGGGTGGACCGCTGCTATGCCAATGGTGGGAAGTGGTACCGCTCAGCTAACTTGCGCAAGGGCGGGACTTAGGTTCCGCCCTGTTGTTTAATTTAAGAGAAATTAATATGTAGGCTGTAGCCGGGGGTACGCACTGCTTTCTCGCCACCCACTTATAGAGTACCAATTCTAATTCGATCAATAAATTTGGCTGTGACCTTTTAAATCGCAATTCAGTTGTCCGAATGTTTGTTGGGGAGAAAAGGGGGTAGGGGGTGAAGGGCGAGAGCGTTAATAAAATCAATGGACGGCTTAAAGAATTCGATGGCCAAATAGGCCTGAGAATAAATACGCGTCCTGGGTTTTTTAAAAGAAGGAAGCCTGGGGCAGGGAATGGGAGAAAGGGGGAGGGGAGGGGGAGGGGGTGGATAGAACAGGTAGCATAGCAGCATCCTATAGGAAAAAGGGGAGGAGAGTTACCTGGGGGTACAAAAGACCAGGAATGCTAGGCACGCTCCCTCTTTCATGCTGATCAAGGATCCAAGAAGGCACCCACCCTCCCGCCCAGTTGGTAGGGCAATTGGCCCTGGTATTTAGGAATTGAATTGTTTTTTATTTTCGGTGGTGGCACCGGTAGGCCAGTCCAGAATTTTAATTATCACCAGGGCAAAGGTGAGGTAACTGGAATTTGAAATTAGGTTTACGTCCGGTGGAGGCACCGTCAGGCCAATTCGGTCTTTTAATTAGGGTCTGGCAAAAGAGGTCCAGCAGGCGCGGCAAGCAGTGCTCCTCGGCAGTCTGTAGTAGCGCAACGTCGGTTGGCCGGCACTTCCCCCAGATACTCGGCGAGATTGTCGTGGCCTCAAGGCCCGACACGGTCGTCATCTTAAGGGTGGACCGGTGCTATGCCAATGGTGGGAAGTGGTACCGCTCAGCTAACTTGCGCAAGGGCGGGACTTAGGTTCCGCCCCGTTGTTTAATTTAAGAGAAATTAATATGTAGGCTGTAGCCGGGGGTACGCACTGCTTTCTCGCCACCCACTTATAGAGTACCAATTCTAATTCGATCAATAAATTTGGCTGTGACCTTTTAAATCGCAATTCAGTTGTCCGAGTGTTTGTTGGGGAGAAAAGGGGGTAGGGGGTGAAGGGCGAGAGCGTTAATAAAATCAATGGACGGCTTAAAGAATTCGATGGCCAAATAGGCCTGAGAATAAATACGCGTCCTGGGTTTTTTAAAAGAAGGAAGCCTGGGGCAGGGAATGGGAGAAAGGGGGAGGGGAGGGGGAGGGGGTGGATAGAACAGGTAGCATAGCAGCATCCTATAGGAAAAAGGGGAGGAGAGTTACCTGGGGGGTACAAAAGACCAGGAATGCTAGGCACGCTCCCTCTTTCATGCTGATCAAGGATCCAAGAAGGCACCCACCCTCCCGCCCAGTTGGTAGGGCAATTGGCCCTGGTATTTAGGAATTGAATTGTTTTTTATTTTCGGTGGTGGCACCGGTAGGCCAGTCCAGAATTTTAATTATCACCAGGGCAAAGGTGAGGTAACTGGAATTTGAAATTAGGTTTACGTCCGGTGGAGGCACCGTCAGGCCAATTCGGTCTTTTAATTAGGGTCTGGCAAAAGAGGTCCAGCAGGCGCGGCAAGCAGTGCTCCTCGGCAGTCTGTAGTAGCGCAACGTCGGTTGGCCGGCACTTCCCCCAGATACTCGGCGAGATTGTCGTGGCCTCAAGGCCCGACACGGTCGTCATCTTAAGGGTGGACCGGTGCTATGCCAATGGTGGGAAGTGGTACCGCTCAGCTAACTTGCGCAAGGGCGGGACTTAGGTTCCGCCCCGTTGTTTAATTTAAGAGAAATTAATATGTAGGCTGTAGCCGGGGGTACGCACTGCTTTCTCGCCACCCACTTATAGAGTACCAATTCTAATTCGATCAATAAATTTGGCTGTGACCTTTTAAATCGCAATTCAGTTGTCCGAGTGTTTGTTGGGGAGAAAAGGGGGTAGGGGGTGAAGGGCGAGAGCGTTAATAAAATCAATGGACGGCTTAACTGCTATTAACTGTTATTGGCTCATATATTTGCTTCAACTAAAGCTGAACACTATTTGCCTATAAGAAAAGACTCATACTGTAAGTTTCTGCATCTGTTTTCACTTTACTGTTGCAGTTCAGTGGGTGAGAGGGGATACAATAAGTCAATAATACTATAGGCTGACAAAAATTCTGAGCCCCAGCGGGAGCACCATAATCTGAGTACTTCTTTTGGGTCATTAATGGGGTACTGTCACAGTTGGTGTGAGATTTAACATTAGGAATAATGTAGCTAACATGCTGGACAGAGCCGTCTTTTTGTATGGGCTCAATGGGCAGTTGCCCAAGTGCCCCAGGAGTATAAGGGCCAAGGGTATACTCCAAAAGCTTTGACTCTCCCCATTCAGTGGACACTGGTAGCTTGTCTCTACTATGCACAGAACCAGAGATATCAGCCTTCCAGAAGTTGGTCCCTGCTCCAGCTCCACTCGCCTGGTATGCAGTTTTATATTTTTGTCAGTGGATTGCTCTGGCTCCTTAACTCTGATCCCTAAGTCCCCAGTACCTTCTGAGGGGTGGTACTCTATAGGGTTTTTTTTATCCCAAAGCTAAGAAATCTATTTCTAGGAACTGGAGATATCTGCAGTCAAGCAAACTGCCCTCCCTCCGGATAAAAAATTATATTAAGCCCACCCATCTATCCACCCCACCCCAGAGTTTAAACACCCCCTACCACCCTGGAAGTCATGTACCAGGGCCCCTTCATTCAGCCCAATGCCCCCTTCTACAGTTTAGTGTTCACCCTCCCGCCCCATCTCCTACCATCTCATCTGTGCAGTAAAGGAGTAATTAGCAGAAATGACTGCTGCAGGTCCTACATGCTGAGTGGAAGATAGAACACCCTCTACTGCCCGTGGACATCAAAGCTACCGCTGATAGCACCCCACACCCCTACCGCTGGAGGATGGTAGGAGCCCCAATGCATTGCTTTACCCAGGAGCCTACACTACTGTTAAGATGGCCCTGATGCTGGGCAGCTACATATCATTCATAACGCTAAACCTTCTGCTATCTGCAGAATATGCCTAAGTGCCCCCAGTCTAGGCCTCACAATAGCAGCTCCCAGTTAACAAAAACTGACAATGTAGTAGAAGTTGAAACAACAGACCACAACTTTGCAAGGCACGAATAGATGCTTTTAATGTGATGTTTCAAAATGTTTGGGGTATAGTTTCTTTATATAAAGGAAAAAAGTTGAAAATGATGAAGAGTCTGTTGTGCACTCCACCACGTTGCTTACTGGATGGTAACATTCTAAACCTTAAGGTGTAACGTTTATATGTAACTTTGGGCTGAGGACTTTCAGGTGAGCCCAGTGAAAATTTAATTTTGTCTGTAATAGGGCCCTCATTCCGAGTCGTTCGCTCGGTATATTTCATCGCATCGCAGTAAAATTCCGCTTAGTACGCATGCGCAATATTCGCACTGCGACTGCGCCAAGTAATTTAACAATGAAGATAGTATTTTTACTCACGGCTTTTTCTTCGCTCCGGCGATCGTAATGTGATTGACAGGAAATGGGTGTTACTGGGCGGAAACACGGCGTTTCAGGGGCGTGTGGTTAAAAACGCTACCGTTTCCGGAAAAAACGCAGGAGTGGCCGGAGAAACGGAGGAGTGTCTGGGCGAACGCTGGGTGTGTTTATGACGTCAAACCAGGAACGACAAGCACTGAACTGATCGCAGATGCCGAGTAAGTCTGAAGCTACTCTGAAACTGCTAAGTAGTTTGTAATCGCAATATTGCGAATACATCGGTCGCAATTTTAAGAAGCTAAGATTCACTCCCAGTAGGCGGCGGCTTAGCGTGTGTAACTCTGCTAAAATCGCCTTGCGAGCGATCAACTCGGAATGAGGGCCTATATTTCTATATTAAGGAATCCTAATGGAACGGTTCCATGGGTGACATAGAGGTATATTACTAAACCTTGGATGGAGATAAAGTGGACGGAGATAAAGTACCAACCAATCAGCTCCTAACTGTCATTTCTTAAACACAGCCTGTGACATGGCAGTTAGGAGCTGATTGGCTGACACCTTATCTCCATCCACTTTATCTCCATCCAAGGTTTAGTAAATAGACCCCATACTGAGAGTATTTATTTCATGGAAAAAAAATTACGGGATCAACACTTTTGCATGAAATTACAATAACTGAATTGTATCCGGTCTCTAGGTCAACCACACTTAGGTTGACAGTCATTAGGTTGACCACTATTGGTCGACATACATTATGTCGACATGATCAATAGGTTGACATGGTCACTAGGTCGACGTGTACTACGATTGGGAACGGTAACCGGTGCCGAGCACTGCGTTTTGCGGAGCGAGGCACCTTGCCCAAAGCATGGCGAGCAAAGGAAGCCATGTGAGGGGACACAGTGCACTAATTGGGGTTCCCGGTCACTTTACGAAGAAAACAACACCAAAAAAACATAAAATACTCATATCGACCTTTTGTCATATTGACCTTGTTCATGTCAACCTATTTCAGGTGTTGTCTTAGTCACTGCAGACCAATAGTGGTCGACCTAGTGACTGTTGACCTGGTCGACACTATGATCCACACCAGGGGTGGCCAACCAGTCAGAGGCAAAGAGCCAGAAAAGATCTGTAGTAAAGGGCAAGAGCCACTATCATGCACTTGCTGTAGGCGTGCACACAAAAATGGGGGCGTGGCCTAATTGTCACAAAGCCACACCCAATTTTTGTGCACGCACCTTTCGGTATGACATTTGTAGGAGTATGACCTTGTGTCATAACCCCGTTTTTAGTCATGTTGTACAGTGCCACCTACATATAAAAATGGCAAAAAATGGGTGCCTCCACAGTGCCAGATACATATACGCCCCCACAGTGCCAGATACACATATATCCACACAGTGCCAGATAATAAGATTTTAAACCTACCGGTAAATCTTTTTCTCGTAGTCCGTAGAGGATGCTGGGGACTCCGTAAAGACCATGGGGATAGACGGGCTCCGCAGGAGACATGGGCACTTTAAGAAAGACTTTAGGTATGGGTGTGCACTGGCTCCTCCCTCTATGCCCCTCCTCCAGACCTCAGTTAGAGAAACTGTGCCCAGAGGAGACGGACAGTACGAGGAAAGGATTTTTGTTAATCCAAGGGCAAGATTCATACCAGCCACACCAATCACACCGTATAACTTGTGTATTCATTAAACAGTTAACAGTATGAAAAAACAACATAGCATCAGTCCAAAACTGATGAAACTATAACATAACCCTTATGTAAGCAAAACTATATACAAGTCTCGCAGAAGTAGCCGCACTTGGGACGGGCGCCCAGCATCCTCTACGGACTACGAGAAAAAGATTTACCGGTAGGTTTTAAAAATCTTATTTTCTCTTACGTCCTAGAGGATGCTGGGGACTCCGTAAGGACCATGGGGATTATGCCAAAGCTCCCAAACGGGCGGGAGAGTGCGGATGACTCTGCAGCACCGATTGAGCAAACAGGAGGTCCTCCTCAGCCAGGGTATCAAACTTATAGAACTTTGCAAAGGTGTTTGAACCCGACCAAGTAGCAGCTCGGCACAGTTGTAGTGCCGAGACCCCTCGGGCAGCGGCCCAAGACGAGCCCACCTTCCTAGTGGAATGGGCCTTGACCGATTTTGGTAACAGCAATCCAGCCGTAGAATGCGCCTGCTGAATCGTGTTACAGATCCAGCGAGCAATAGTCTGCTTTGAAGCAGGGGCCCCAACCTTGTTGGCTGCATATAGGGGGTAATTCCAAGTTGATCGCAGCTGGAATTCTGTTAGCAATTGGGCAAAACCATGTGCACTGCAGGGGAGGCAGATTTAACATGTGCAGAGAGAGTTAGATTTGGGTGTGGTGTGTTCAATCTGCAATCTAATTTGCAGTGTAAAAATAAAGCAGCCAGTATTTACCCTGCACAGAAACAAAATAACCCACCCAAATCTAACTCTCTCAGCAAATGTTATGTCTGCCTCCCCTGCAGTGCACATGGTTTTGCCCAAATGCTAAAAAATTTCCTGCTGCGATCAACTTGGAATTACCCCCCTAGGACAAACAGTGCTTCTGTTTTTCTGAGTCTAGCCGTTCTGGCCACGTAAATTTTCAAAGCCCTGACTACATCAAGGGACTCAGAATCCTCCAAGTCTCGCGTAGCCAAAGGCACCACAATAGGTTGGTTCATATGAAAAGATGACACCACCTTAGGCAAGAACTGAGGACGGGTCCGCAATTCCACCCTATCCATATGGAAAACCAGATAGGGGCTTTTATGAGACAAAGCCGCCAATTCCGACACTCGCCTAGCCGAAGCCAAGGCTAATAACATGACCACCTTCCAAGTGAGATATTTTAACTCCACCGTTTGAAGTGGTTCAAACCAGTGCGACTTAAGGAAACTCAACACCACGTCAAGGTCCCAAGGCGCCACCGGAGGTATAAAAGGAGGCTGAATATGCAGCACTCCCTTCACAAAAGTCTGTACTTCTGGGAGAGAAGCCAATTCTTTTTGAAAGAAAATGGATAAGGCCGAAATCTGAACCTTAATGGAGCCTAATTTTAGGCCCAAATTCACTCCAGTCTGTAGGAAGTGAAGGAAACGGCCCAGATGGAATTCATCCGTAGGAGCATTCCTGGCCTCACACCAAGAAACATATTTTCGCCATATCCGGTGATAATGTTTCGCTGTCACGTCTTTCCTAGCCTTTATCAGAGTAGGAATGACCTCATCTGTAATGCCCTTTTCCGCTAGGATCCGGCGTTCAACCACCATGCCGTCAAACGCAGCCGCGGTAAGTCTTGGAACAGACAGGGCCCCTGTTGCAACAGGTCCTGTCGCAGAGGAAGAGGCCACGGATCTCCCGTGAGCATTTCCAGCAGATCCGGATACCAGGTCCTTCGTGGCCAATCTGGAACAATAAGAATTGTTCTCACTCCTCTTTTTCATATTATTCTCAACACCTTGGGTATGAGAGGAAGAGGAGGAAACACATAGACCGACTGGAACACCCACGGTGTTACTAGGGCGTCTACTGCTACCGCCTGAGGGTCTTTTGATCTGGTGCAATACCTCTGTAGCTTTTTGTTGAGGCGGGACGCCATCATGTCTATCTGGGGCAGTCCCCACTGACTTGCAATCTGTGCGAAGACTTCCTGATGAAGTCCCCACTCTCCTGGATGCAGGTCGTGTCTGCTGAGGAAGTCTGCTTCCCTGTTGTCCACTCCCGGAATGAACACTGCTGACAGTGCGCTTACATGATTTTCCGCCCAGCGAAGAATCCTGGTGGCTTCCGCCATTGCCACTCTGCTCCTTGTGCCGCCTTGGCGGTTTACATGAGCCACTGCGGTGATGTTGTCTGACTGGATCAGAACTGGTTGGTCGCGAAGTAAGTTCTCCACTTGACGTAGGGCGTTGTATATGTCCCTCAGTTCCAGGATGTTGATGTGAAGACAAGTCTCTTGACTTGTCCAAAGTCCTTGGAAATTTCTTCCCTGTGTGACTGCTCCCCACCCTCTTGAGGCTCACGTCCGTGGTCACCAGGACCAAGTCCTGAATGCCGTACCTGCGGCCTTCTAAAAGGTGAGCACTCTGCAGCCACCACAGGAGATACCCTGGCTCTGGGAGACAGGGTGATCAGCTGTTGAATTTGTAGATGTGACCCGGACCACTTGTCCAATAGGTCCCATTGGAAAGTCCTTGCATGGAACCTGCTGAAGGGAATGGCTTTGTATGTTGCCACCATCTTTCCCAGGACTGCAATGATGTAATGACACTTGTTTTGGCTTCAATAGGTTCTTGACTAGAGTCATGAGTTCCTGAGCTTTTTCTATCGGAAGAAAAACCCTTTCTGGTCTGTGTCCAGAATCATGCCCAAGAAGGTCAGACGAGTCGTAGGAACCAGCTGCGACTTCGGGATATTGAGAATCCAGCCGTGTTGCTGTAACACCTTCAGTGAAAGTGACACGCTGTTCAGTAACTTCTATCGTGATCTCGCTTTTATGAGGAGATCGTCCAAGTATGGGATAATTGTGACACCCTGCTTGCGCAGGAGCACCATCATTTCCGCCATTACCTTGGTGAAAATCCTCGGGGCTGTGAAAAGCCCAAACGGCAACGTCTGAAATTGGTAATGACAATCCTGTACCGCAAATCTCAGGTACGCCTGGTGAGGTGGATAAATGGGAACATGAAGGTATGCATCCTTTATGTCCAGAGATACCATAAAATCCCCCCCTTCCAGGCTGGCGATGACCGCTCTGAGCGATTCCATCTTGAACTTGAACCATTTTAAGTATAGGTTCAGGGATTTTAAATTCAAAATGGGTCTGACCGAACCGTCCGGTTTCGGGACTACAAACAGAGTTGAGTAGTCCCTCAGCGGAGCCCCAGCATCATGCGGTAGATTTTGCAGAGGCCGGGGAGGACTTCTGTTCCTGGGAACTAGCTGTGTTGTGCAACTTTTTTCCTCTGCCCTTACCTCTGGCAAGAAAGGACGCTCCATGTACTCTTTTGCTTTTATTTGAACGAAAGGACTGCATTTGATAATGTGGCGCTTTTTTAGGCTGTGAGGAAACATAAGGCAAAAAAATCGATTTACCTGCCGTAGCTGTGGAGACGAGGTCCGAGAGACCTTCCCCAAACAATTCCTCACCCTTGTAAGGCAAAACCTCCATATGCCTCTTTGAGTTGGCATCACCTGTCCACTGCCGGGTCCATAAGACTCGCCTAGCAGAAATAGACATAGCGTTTATTCTGGAACCCAGTAGACTAATGTCTCTTTGAGCATCTCTCATATATAAGACAGCATCTTTTATATGCCCTAGGGTCAATAAAATGGTATCCTTATCTAGGGTCTCAATTTCCGCTGATAAGGAATCTGTCCATGCTGCTACAGCGCTACAAACCCAGGCCGACGCAATTGCCGGTCTGAGTAACGTACCAGAATGTGTGTAAATGGACTTCAAGGTAACCTCCTGCTTGGACGGCAGGATCCTTGAGGGTAGCCGTATTTTGGGATGGCAGTGCTATCTTTTTTGATAAGCGTGTCAATGCTTTGTCTACCCTAGGGGAGGATTCCCACCATATCCTGTCAGTTGGCAAGAAAGGATATGCCATAAGAATCCTTTTAGGAATCTGCAGTTTTTGTCTGGAGATTCCCAAGCTTTTTCACATAATTCGTTCAACTCATGTGAGAAGGGAAAAGTTACCTCTGGTTTCTTTCCCTTATACATGTGTACCCTCGTGTCAGGGACAGGGGGTTCCTCTGTGATATGCAAAACCTCTTTTATTGCAATAATCATATAACGAATACATTTAGCCACTTTTGGCTGTAACTTTGCATCATCGTAGTCGACACTGGAGTCAGAATCCGTGTCGGTATCTGTGTCTCCTATTTGGGATAGTGGGCGCTTTTGAGACCCCGAAGGTCCCGGCGACATAGGGACAGACATGTGTTGACTCCCTGACTGTTCCCTAGCTTCAGCTTTGTCTAATCTTTTGTGCAATAAATTTACATTAGCACTTAAAACATTCCACATATCCATCCAGTCAGGTGTCGGCGCTGCTGACGCAGACCTCACATTCATACGCTCCCCCTCCTCCCTAGGCGAGCCTTCTACCTCAGACATGTCGACACACAAAATGTTTACCCAGTAGCGCCTTTCATATGCATATGCGCCAATTATGTGCCCCCCCCCCCTCTTGAAAACCCTCTGTCACCGTGAGTAAGCAGGGGAGAGTCCGGGGAGCTTCCTCTCAGCGCTGTGCTGTGGAGAAAATGGCGCTGGTGAGTGCTGAGGGAGAAGCCCCGCCCCCTCGGCGGCGGGCTTCTGTCCCACTCAAAAATCTTAAAAAACTGTCGGGGGCTCTTTATATACATGTACAGTGCCCAGCTGTACATGTATATATGTATTTTTGCAAAAGGAGAGGTTTATATGCTGCCCAGGGCGACCCCCCTGCTCCCTGCACCCTTACAGTGACTGCCGTGTGTGAGGTGTATGGGAGCAATGGCGCACAGCTTTACTGCTGTGCGTTACCTCTGTGAAGATCAAGAAGTCTTCTGCCGCCTCTGAAGTCTTCTTTTCTTCTCATACTCACTCGGCTTCTAACTTCCGGCTCTGCGAGGAGGACGGCGGCGCGGCTCTGGGACGGACGGCGAGGGTGAGACCTGCGTACCAATCCCTCTGGAGCTAACGGTGTCCAGTAGCCTAAGAAACAGAGCCTTGAAACTCACAGAAGTAGGTCTGTTTCTCTCTCCTCAGTCCCTCGATGCATGGGAGTCTGTTGCCAGCAGGCTCACTGAAAATAAAAAACCTAACTAAAATACTTTCTGACAGGAAACTCAGGAGAGCTCCCTGTAATGCACCCATCTCCTCTGGGCACAATAGTAAACTGAGGTCTGGAGGAGGGGCATAGAGGGAGGAGCCAGTGCACACCCATATCTAAAGTCTTTCTTAAAGTGCCCATGTCTCCTGCGGAGCCCATCTATCCCCATGGTCCTTATGGAGTCCCCAGCATCCTCTAGGACGTAAGAGAAAAATATATTCCCCCAGTGCCAGATACACATGCCTCCACAGTGCCAGCTATGCCCCCAGTGCCAGGTACACATGCCCCCACAGTGCTAGATATGCCCCCAGTGCAGATACACATGTCTCCACAGTGCCAGCTATGCCCCCAGTGCCAGCTATGCCCCCAGTGCCAGATACACATGTCTACACAGTGCCAGCTATGCCCCCAGTGCCAGATACACATGTCCCCACAGTGCCAACTATGCCCCCAGTGCCAGATACACATGTCCTTACAGTGCCAGATATGCCCCAAGTGCCAGATACACATGTCCTTACAGTGCCAGATATGCTCCCAGTGCAGATACACATGCCCCCAGTGCAGATAAACATGCCCCCACAGTGCCAGCTATGCTCCCAGTGTCAGATACACATGTCCTTACAGTGCCAGATATGCCCCCAGTGCAGATACACATGCCCCCAGTGCAGATACACATGCCCCCACAGTGCCAGCTATGCCCCCAGTGTCAGATACACATGTCCTTACAGTGCCAGCTATGCCCCCAGTGCAGATACACATGTCCCCACAGTGCCCCCCCCCCCAAAGTGCTGCTCACCATGCTGCTTATATACTTATATACACATGTCCCCAAAGTGCCCTCCCCCCCCCCCCCCCCAAAGTGCTGCTCACCGTGCTGCTGCTGTGAGGGGAGGAGAGCGCAGCGCACGCCTCTCCTGTTCCTCTGACTCCGGTGGCGGTGTCTATCTTCAATTTGCCGCAGGCCCGTGAGACAATTAGGAGCCTTAGCTGCCGGACCGCGAGCTCTGATTGGCTCATGGGCCGGCGCCGAATTGAAGATAGACGCCGGAGTCAGAGGGACAGGAGAGGCCTGCGTTGTCCTCCCCTCACGCTTTGGAGACCTTAGAAGTTGCTGTGTGTTGGGCAGCAGTGGCCGGGAGCGGGTCGAGCCGCATGCGGAGGATGAAAGGGCCGCATGCGGCTCGAGAGCCGCGGGTTGACCACTGCTGATCCACGCTCACCTGAATGCATATAACACATATCCACTTGATTATAGAAGTGAGTTTTTATAACTATTCAAAATAAAAAAGTGTTTTGAGTTTTTGGGGGTATATTTACAGTACTAAAAGTCAATCTGCAGTTGCAGTCTATTTTGAGGTGATTTGGTGGTACATTTGACAATCAGGTATTTACTAAAGGCAAAACCGACTCAAAATTCACTGTAATAGAACTTTACACTTAAATAGAACTACAATAGAACCTTCAATACTTTAGCATAGAGTTCAATTCCTAAGCATATTTGTCTATTTGAAAATAAACTCAAAATCGACCACAAATCACCATTTTCAATAAACCCATCAGAAATAGTTCTATTTGATTTTAAATCCTGTGGAATTGTCTGAAACCTCAATATGTTGGGAAAAAACATGGGAGAGTAGCATGTCGGGCACTCTGGCTGCATAAATCATAACATTGAAAGGCATAGCAATGATTTTTTTTTAAATCGTGGCTATGCAAATTAGCACAGGAATGAAGGTGTTTGTGGGTAATACAGTGCATTTGACCTGTTTTTGGCCAATACAAATGCTATTGTATAATTCTGTCTATTTCGGGTCAATTTTTAAATAGATTTGTGGCCGATTTTTGATGAATATAACACATTTAGAACTTCAAATAGAACTCACACCACCCAGTGATTTTGAATGGAACTCAAAATCGACTTATAGTAAATGAACAATTTGGAATTGAAACGTAGCAGTCAATTTTGTGGAGATGGAATGAATATGAAAAGAAAGCGATTGGGTTATTGGGTGCACATTTTCCCTATATCACATTAAAATATAACTTTTATTAATGTGTTGATTTAAAAGATATCAAAAATACTTCGCATTAATTCTGCCTGTTAGGCTTTATATTTCTTATGTCTGTAATAAATAATTAACCTACTATGAGGCTAAATGAAGCAAAGTATTAGAACATAATAAAGAGAAAGGAGGGCGGGTTATGATGTGATGAGAAAAAAAATGTGTTTATAAATAAAAATTGTTGTTAAAATTATTTCATGTGTCCTGTCCTTATTTATAAATATAAAAGGGATATTGTCAAAGCTGTGTATCATCTACTGTATATTTCTGATTCTAATAAATTACAGTTTCAATTGTACTGTGTCATAATTTCTCAAGTGTATGCATTCCATATTTCTGGTTTTATTCAACAACAACAATGTGATTATCTTTCAAAGATGTGTACACTTTGTAACAGCTGCACCAAATTGTTACAATGTAGCAAGACAATAAAGACAAATGATATACCACTGTTTCACGCTAGTGATCTCTTTCAGATCATCAGAAGTGCTGGGCAATACAGAGTGACTTGTAATAATTATGAATATTCTGGTTGTTTAATTTGATAGTGTGTAGATATTTTGCATCCTTAATTGCACTTGTGGAATTACATTGATGTATTTGTCTCGGTACAACAAAAGTTTTTTTCTATACATGGTTGTATTTGAAAATAAAGACACAATAACTATGAACATAAGTGGCTACTTGTGCCATCTACCTAGATACCTGTGTTGCAGTAGTGGGCGTCCTCACTATGGACAGATAAACCTTAACGTATCCATCGTATAATGAAATGCTTTTATGGGAGCACTTCCTGTCTTAATTCTGCATTAATCACTACACCATAATAATGTTCTAGATGACACACATATTCATAGGTGTGCGCAGCTAATTTTATTAGGGGGTGCACGGCCGGAGGGGCATGTCTAGCACGGCCTTTTGGGCATATCTAGTACCACCTTTTGGGCGTGTCTAGCACTGCCCTGGGACATGTCTAGCACTATTTCACATTCCCTCAGTAAAATCACATAGCTTAAACTAAATTCCCCCTAGTTCCTAATAAAGTAAATATAATACACCCCAGAGAAATAAAATAACACATAATAGTGCGACCACCGGCTGGTACTGACTGCCTGCTATGGCATAACCCATAGTCCTAGCTGCCGCTGCACCCTATTGCTGCTTACACTTCCTCAACCTATCCCTGACCCAGTGGCGGGACTAGAGAGTGGTGAGCCTAGGTGCATATATATTCCCCGCCCCCCCCGCCCCCCCACACACACACCCCACCCCTTGCACCCCCCAGCACCAACACCCTGATTTTGAGTGGGCCACTCTGAAAAGTATGGGAGATTTTAGGTGGGCGAACATTTGAAATTTAATATAACGCAAGTAAAGTTTAAAATTTACACATATGACATCAGACCCCTCGTCGGCAGGACACCATCATTTGTCACACATGTCCCCATGCTCACCAGTTAACCCTTATTCGCATTATGCCACACAGTATGAGGTGATATATATATTACGCAACACGGTATGAGCTAAAATTCACATTATGCCATACAGTATGAGCTGAAATTCACAATACGCCACACAGTATGAGCCAAATACACATTACGCCACATGGTATGAGTGGAAATTCACATTACGCCACACATTATGAGCCAAATACACATTACTCTGCACAGTATGAGTGGAAATTCGCATTACGCCACATAGTATGAGTGGAAATTCACATTACATCAGACGGTATGAGCGGAAATTTACATTACGCCACACAGTATGCGCTGAAATTCACATTACGCCACACGATATGAGCCAAATTCACATTACCCCACATACTGTAGTATGAGCCAAATACAGATTACCCCACACAGTATGAGTGGAAATTTACATTACGCCACACGGTATGAGCTGAAATTCACATTACGCCACATGGCATGAGCCGAATTCACATTATGCCACATGGTATGCAACAGCAGTGCCAGATACCCTTAAAACCCCACTCAGGCGAACGTGCAGGCAGGGTAGCCTTGGCTTCTAGCAGCAGCGCTTCTATGGCAACTGTTTCAGGTTCTCTGCCTGACATCAGAGTAAAGAGGCCTTCACGTAGGGCTTCTGGTGGTAGATGCGGGCCCAGGTTGTGGGCATGACAGTGACTGTGGAAGAGTTAGGTCAGGTGGGACATGTTAATGCATGGGCACGCCGGCAAGAGAGGCACCGGCACCATTTTGGTAATCTAGCAGGATCTGATAGCGGGAGCAGTTCTTCCAGAGGGACAGATTTTGGAGGTTCACCATTGGATAGGGACATGGCTACACTTTACACACCTACCTCGCATAATAGTGCTAGGGCTGGCCCTCCTATGACTGGCACAAGGGTCCGCTCTTATGCGGAGGTGGTCGGTACACCCAGGAGGCAGTATCAGGTGCTGCAGATGGCGAGTCACCCAGTGGTCCTAGGGTTGACAAAGTACCTATGGTGTTGGAGGTGTCTTCTCCTGGGTGTAGTACTGGTGACCGGCGGTCTCCTGACCGCCGGTCACCTTACCGACGCCGGGATCCCGGCAGCATACCGACGCCGGGATCCCGGCGGGGAGGGGCGAGTGCAGCAAGCCCCTTGTGGGCTCGCTGTGCTCGCCACGCTGCGGGCTCGGTGGCGACCTGCGGTCGCCACGGGTTCTATTCCCACTCTATGGGTGTCGTGGACACCCACGAGTGGAAATAGTCCCTGTTGGTCGGCATGCCGACCATCGGGATAGTGAGCCGTCGGGCTCACGGAGGAGGTCATGTGAGTGTCGGTCAGCTGACCGGCGGTCACATGAATACCAGCCCTTCTCCTCATATATCTGCAGCTGCTGAACCGATTTGTGAGGACGTGGCTATGGAACGTGAGCAGGCTGCAGGATCCGGCAACAGGTCTTCCCATGCTGAAGTGGCTTCGGAAGCTTCTGGTGAGTCCTCTGCTGACCCTGATTGGGTGGATGATGGGTCTGGTGAAGATAGCTTGGTTGCGACACGTTCTACTAGTTCAGCAGCGCATAGGAACAGGCATAGGCGTAGATGTAAGGGTAAAAGTGAGAAGGGTGATAGCCTTTCTTCAACCTCATCCAGATCCTCTCAATCCTCACGGGGTCCGAGTCGGTCTGACAGGCGTACGGGTGCTAAGCGTCGTCGCCGGTCTTCTAGTTCGAGCATGTCAGTTGATTCAGTGCAGTCTGATGAGGTGCGTTGTGCTAATACAGCGATCCAGAGGGGGTTGCGCCCCAGGGTTAAGGATCGGATTAGAAAAGGGCTCTATGTTTATATTTTTGCTTTAACCAGCAAAACTAGGAAGGCGCTGGATGTGGCGAAGAAAAAAGGTTGCACGGCGGTGGAAGCTTATATGTACTTTCATAATTGGCTTTGGGGAATGTATGTTTTTGCAGCCTGTTACCTGGAGAAGCAAGCCTGACAAGCACATTAATGTAGTGCGTTATTTGTTTCTGATACATAAGCTTGCCTCCTCTTCCAAGGGTTTGGCTTGGAGGGCTTATGATGAGGAGTTTCGTCGTAAGCAGCACGGAAGTGAGGTGATGGATCTGGGTAAAAAGGATGTGGAGCTGTATGTTGACGTTACTCACCACGACAACTCGCCGGTGGAAACCTCTCCCGTCGCATGGGTCGGAATATTTGGAATGTAGCTGCTAGGGCTGCCTCAGTTCGGCCAGGGGTTTGCACACTGGCCATGTTAAATGTTTTGCTTTTAATAATTGGCAGTGCTCACTTGGGGGTAAGTGCAAGTTTCGGCATCTTTGTATTAGATGCGTGGGGACACACCCTATCAAGGACTGTACACTGTCAGTTGGTGGGGGAGCAACAGCTCAGCAAAGTCATGGTCCCGCGGCTTGACATTTACCCCGATCGCACAGTGGCAGAATTCCTTAGAGCTTGTTTTTAGGATGGGTTTTCCCTTCCGATTGAGAAAGAGGTTAAGTCCGGCCCCTTGGATAACTTGCACTCTGCAAGGGAATTTCCAGTTGTTTTGCTTGACAAGGTATTGGCTGAGGTGGCGTTGGGTCAGATGGTGGGGCCTTTAGTGAGCCCCCTGTGGATGATTTGGTGCTGTCTCCGGTAGGGGTAGTGCCTAAGAAGATACCCGGTAAGTTTTGACTGATTCAACATCTATATTCTCTTGCTGGCGCCTCGGTGAACGAAGCTATAGCCATTGTTCACTGTAGCGTGACATATCAATCATTCGAGTCAGCACTGAACATTAGTCCGTCCCTCGTGTAAACTGGATGTTCAATCAGCATTTTGTTTACTTCCGTTGCGCCTGTCAGCCTTCCGTTATATGGGTTTCATGCTGGAGGACAGTTTGTATATTGAGAAATGCCTCCCTATGGGGTGTGCTATTTCCTGTGCATACTTTGAATGTTTTAGTACGTTTTGGCATTGGTGTTTAGTGCAGGAGTCTGGGGGATCAGGAGTGGCTCATTACCTCAATGACTTTCTCCTGGTGGGTCCCGCGGGCTCCACGCGTAGCACGCATCTGCTTAGTCGGGCTGAGGCTTTGTTTAGAACTTTTGGTGTCCCAGTGGCAAGTGATAAGACTGAAGGACCGACAGAGGTTCTAATTTATTTAGGTATTGAAATTGATACCTTGGAAGGTCTTTATCGTCTTCCTTTGGAGAAGGTTAGTCGCTTGCGTGACGGCGTCTTGCTTCCTTTGGCTGGTGGTAAGGTCACTCTTAGGCAGGCTCAATCGCTTTTGGGCCTGTTTAATTTTGCTTGCCGCCTTATCCCTATGGTAGGGTTTTCTGTAGGAAATTGGAGAGAGCAATGGTGGGTATACGTCGGCCTTATCATTTCATTCGACTGTCCAGAGAGATACGGAGAGATTTATTAATATGGGATGCTTTTTTGTCAACATTTAATGGCGTTTGTATTTGGATGTCCCCTCCGGTTTCCAGTCCTGTTCTCCAGTTCTTTACGGATGCGGCTGGTTCCACCATTTTTGGTGCCTTTTTTTATGGGAAATGATGTGCGGCGCCTTGGCCATCTGACTGGTTTGATGAGGGTCTGACGAGCAATCTATTGCTTCTGTATTTTGGTGCAATAATCTGGGCGTCGTTCAGGCCATTAACCAGAAGCATTCGACTTCTCTTCCGGTAGTTAGAGTCCTGGTGCAAATTGTTACTGCGTAATATATCACTTATGGCGAAGCACGTGATGGGTAGTGATAATGGTATTGCGGATGCTCCGTCTCGATTCGCACTTTCGGCGGTTGGCGCCGCATGCCGAGCCGTTTGGTGAGTTTTGTCCTCTTTATGCGTAGCAGGTTATCCATCCAGCATAGAGGGACTAGTGCATCATTCCCTGGCCCCAGCAACATATGCGGCATATCTGTCCGCGTGGGAGCAATGGAGCCAGTTTGTGATACGCATGGGCAATAGAGGTAAGAGTTTGCATTCTTTTATTCTTGCCTTTGTGTGCGGGTATATCCTAATTCCTTTGTGTACGAGGGGAACAGGATGTTACCAAGTCTTTCTTCCTGTTTAGGGTCCTGAAGGGTTGGGCGAAAGCTGTCCCTACCCTGCCGGACTCGCGCTTGCCCATTGATGGTCCATTGTCATTGCGTTTGTTTTAAGCACTGAAACGAGTTTGCGCATTCAGTTATTAAGTTTCTCTGTTTAAGCTGGCGTCTCAGGTTGTGGTTCATAATGACGGTGTCTGTTGCATGGCATAGCGCTCCAAGACTGATCAGGGTGGTAGGGGACATTGGATCTCCATGGGTCGTTGCTCGGATCGCAGATTCTGTCCTGTGGTCTTGGCTGCAGATTATGAGGGACTTTGTTCCGTTTTTTATGGTTCTTGGTTGATTCATGCAGATGGTTCTCCTTTGACATGATATCAGTTTGGTTGGGTTCTGAGGCGCTACATTCTCCACTTGGGTCTATCTCTGGATGTTTATGGCACTCATTCTTTCAATTTGGAGCAGCCACTGCTGCCGCTGTGGCGGGATGGTCCGTATTTCGTAGATACATCAGACGATGACCTTGTCAGCGCAACCTAACTTGAGGATTAGCCACTCGTCTCCATTAGGTGGGGGTCTTGTGGAAGATTTTGTTTTACCCTCAGTTTCAATTACGGTTTCTACCGGCTGAGGGACGTTTTGTGTTTTTTGCCTCAAGTGAAGTTAGGAGAACCCCCCCCCCTCTCTCGAGGATCCATTGGTTAGGTTTAGGGCTAGTTGCCCATTAGACCCTCCCCCTGTTATGTAGTTTATTCTTGGCTATTTGCCATGAAGACTTAGGGCTTGCTTTTTGCTTAGCTGTTCAAGGTTTGTCGTAAGTTATGGATCTTTATTAACATTGTTCGTACATACAGGTTTGCGTTTAGTCGAGCATTTGTTTTGGGTGGTTGGCCACTCATTCGGTTATTGGGCAGCTCGTTTGGAGTGTACAGGGGATGTTAATAGGTATCCTGAGGCTTTTTTCTACCGGTGGATAGGTCGGAGGGGAATGCACTGGGAAGCTATATTTGGGAGGCAATGATTTGACCTCTAGGACATCTCTCGACCTCAGGTGCGATATTAGGAGGCTATTGGTGGAACTGATTGAAGACTGGCCCTTCTGTAGGATATGGTGGTCCGACATTGTTCCGCGTTTGGTGTGGTAAGGCATGGTGAGGCCAGGTGCTGTCAATCTGGTGAGGAGGAGAGTTAACGTGGTTGTTGGCCGTGCCGTGGTTGCCAGTGGTGGTCGTGTCATCTCACACCTTGGTATTTTCTATAAGGAGAGCACTCTGTTTATGGCAGATGGAGTGCATCTTTCGGAAGAAGGCATGTCAAGGTTCGTGGGTGACATTTTTAGAGGTGTGAGGTTGGTTTAGTAGCTGTTAGTAGTATGGTGGCAGCGCAGGTTTAGGGTAAACCTTCAGTTTGTCCGGGCTCATAATGGCTTATGCTTTATATGAGAAGTATTTTTCCTTGGAGGACAGTTCAGTGGCAGAGGATTTAGGCATGGTCAACAGTGTCGAACAAGGCGTACCATATGGGCTACTTTATCCTTCTGCATGGCTGGACTGTTGCCTCAAGTCGATGCTGATGTGGGCAGGTGGCCTCATCGGTTGTTTGTCCCCGCAATGCTTGGGTGGTCGGCCCTGCCTTGGAGAGTCGGACGGGCAAGGAAGGTGGCAGTTGGCTCATCCTTACCTGTCGGGCAGTTGGCCCTGTATATATGTTTTACTGTTAATGCTTTTGCTTATCTAGGCTGTTCTTATCCTGCCACTATACTTTAGTTTAGTTTCAAACTTTAAATAGTTAGGTTTAAACCCTCTCAATAAAAAGCTGACCCCTTTCACCGCAATTTACAGTTGTCTGTGTGATCATTTTTAAGATAAGTGTATGAATGAGGACGTGCATCTGATGTGGAGAGTTTAAACATTTTAACCACATTTGTTATTTCTTTTGTTAGGAGAATGGGCAATTAGATTAATAAATTGGGCTATGTTAAAGATGGCATGGCCGGGGGGCGTGGCCTAACTGGAGTAGCAGCTGGATGCAGGAGTTCAGGGCTCCTGCTCCCTGATATTATTACAACAGCTGCCTCTGGAGAGTTTAGCCCATTATTACCCATACTGTCCCCCTGTGGCTCTGGGTACCTGTGTGCTTGTCTGCGGAGCCGGGAGACCGTTTGTTCGGTCTCTGCGGGTTGTGGCCTGCACCGGGGGCCGGAGCCACGGACTAAATTTACACATCCGGCCCGCTGAGAAGCTCCGTGGGGCGCGCTGACACCAATACCGCCCGCGATTGCTGGAGCCACTTCGTCCACCTTGGGGCTTGCAGACTGGCCTCTGGGACCCCACCTGCGCCGTCGCTGGTGCCCCGTGGAGCGGGAATCGGGACCCGGCGGTCGCAGCCGGGGAAAGCTGCGGGACCGCACTTCCGGCGCTGTGCCTGCACAGCTCTGCCTCTGCCTGTCACGGACTCCCTCCGAAGCGGCAGCACCTTCCCTGCACCTCTCTCCCCTGAATATAACACATACTGGAGCTGGAGGAAGAGGGAGAAGGACTTGGAGGTGAGGGGGAGTGCAGGAATAATCATTATATGGGGGAATAAAGATGATCAGTCAAGCCACCTGCTATCTTGCATAAGATCACCTGCAGGGGCTGCACAAGCACACTGAATCCTTTCCCTCATTACCCCTTGTTGTTAATCCTTTGCCCTACACTGGAAATTTCCTGGACTGTCATATAGTGGGACTGGTCATCCCCAATACCCTTATTATTGATCTTCAGGGCCAGTGATTTTTTTCTCCAGTCCGTTGCCACAAAGTGAATTATATCTCCTACCCCCCCTCCCCGTCACCACATGTGTGGGAGGTGAGTGTGATTATCTCAATACCTTCAATTGGCGTGCCCACACGGCGATACTGCAGGCCGGATTGCCGTGATTATTGAAACACTTCACTACCGTTGCTGTTTGTCACGCTCTCTCAATCTCACTGTTTACTCTCCCATATATACTGGCAGTGTTATTATTGTACCTGGTGAATACAGTTGAATACTTCTGCCAACTTGGTGATCACGTTTGCTCTCAGTTTTTCCTAAATGACCACCTTTGGCTGCGTTATGTGATCTCTCGCCACCCACAGCTGTGATGTAAAGTTTTTTCTGCTTCTATTACAAACGGCATACCGTCTCATCTGCTCGACCCTCATGAGCTCATAATTATTATTATGGACAAATTCTTAAGTTCTTCTACACCAAAACCTCAAAGATATAGAAGTGGTAGTAAACGTGGGGAACCAAGCCTTGAATCCCCGCCACCGTCATCTAATTCTGATTGCCTGGACAACGCGGTTGACTCATCGCCCATCATGCCTCCGAAGGCTCCTCTCGCTCCTCCTTCCTATTCGGAAATAGTGAAAGCGATTAAGGAAACTGTGGAGCCTCTGTTGCAAGCTCAGGCGGATAAATTCATGACTGCAGTATCGGACCTGAAATCGGAACTTGGGACTATGTCGCGCAGAATCTCGGTAAACGAGAATAGGATTGGAGTTAACTTCAAGGAAATTGAAGATCTTAAAGAACAGGTCGTGTCCTTAACATCTTCACGCCAACATATGATGATGAAGATGGACGACCTTGAAAATCGTTTGAGGCGTAACAACCTGAGAATTGTGGGCCTTCAAGAATCGCTGAAAGGCCCCGACCTTCTAAAATTTCTCCTCTCCGACTTGCCAGACCTCTTGGGTATCCCTGAAAAACTCTCTTCGTTGGAAATTGAGCGGGCTCATAGACTGGGTCTGCCACGTGACTCTAACCAATCTAGACCCCGCCCGGTTATCTTCAATTGCTTAAACTTCAGACATAAAGAAATAATATGGTCTGCGGCTCAGAACAAAGGTCCTCTTCAATGGGATGGCCAACGGCTGTTTCTCTTCCAAGATTATTCCGCAGAAGTCTCTAGGGCCAGAAGGGAAATGTCTCCTATATGCTCTCAGTTGGTGAAAAGCGGTACCCGATTTGCCCTCCTTTACCCTGCGCGGCTGCGCATCTTCACTCCACACGGTCCAAAGGATTTCACTTCAGTGGACTCTAAGGACTTTATAACTGGGCTCGGGGGACCAATGCAGTCGCCCTCGGTTTCGCATCCATCTTCTCCGACCATGGCTTGTAATGATTGACACCTGATTCCGGGACTTCGCCTTTCTTCTCCTGCTGGTTGATATTGCTAATATTTCCTCTTTATTGCGGGGTGGGTTTGGTTTAACTCCTAGTACGATGGTTTTGATGGCGCTTTATTCTCTTGCCGTAAGGGTCATTGTGTTGTTTTCTTGAATTCGTTATCTCGGTATTGCCTGTTAGTTGTTTCTTTTTTTTTCCTTTTGTTCTACATCATAGCTGTTCCATGCTGAATGTCTATATTGATGTATACTGTTGTATATGTTCTCATATACTGTTTTTGTTTCTACTTTGCTTTCTCCTTTCTGACTTTTTCTACTTTCTTCTCTATTTCTTTTTTCCTGCTGCTGCCTGGCCGGATGGGGTGGAGATTGTTTTTGATGCACTGGATTACTCATCTACTAATGTCTCCCATTTCTAGTCCTGTTACTGTCTCTTTGTATTCTCCAGCTGACGGTATAGATGTCACATCTTAATATAATTTCGTGGAATGTTAGGGGTATTAATTCTCCTATCAAACGAAGACGTATCCTTACCTATTTAAATAAGATAAAAGCGGATATCTCTATGCTCCAGGAAACACACCTGACCCCTGCTGATCATGTTAAACTTACCATGCTTAAACAAGAGGTTGTAGCCTTTTCTTCATTTTCTTCTAAGGTGAGAGGGGTTGCAATCCTCATCCGTAAGGGGGTTGAGTTTGACATTCATCATCAGATTATTGATCCCTTAGGTAAATATATTGTTTTGGATGTCACCTTAGAGGGAACCAGATTATGGCGTCTCCACAACCCCGTGGAATTGGAATATACTTATTACTCTTCAACTCATAATTCTTTTTCCCGTATTGATTATTTTTTTGTATCCACCGATCTGTCCCCCAGGATCATTGAGGCAACTTTTAGCCCCATAACTATTTCGGACCATGCTCCTATTTCGATTGTACTACAGGGTAAATTCACTTTGGTTACTAATTCACATTGGAGATTCCCTGCCAAATTGGCGGCTTCTCCAGACTTTAAGTCTATGCTGATGGCTTCCTGGGACTCTTATTATCTTAATAACTCCGGCCATATCTCTGACCCTGCCTTGTTTTGGCAGACTGCTAAAGCTGTTCTGCGAGGGGATATAATTGCATATATGTCGAAATATAGACGGGACCAAGATGCCGCTTATAGGACAGCACAATCTACACTTTCCTCCTCATTTCAAAATTTTAAATCCTCACCTACGTTAGCTAACAAGCAGAAATATAGGGATGCTAGGACCCAATTTGAACATACTCTAACACATATGGATAATAGATTCCTTATCGCGGGTAAATATAAATTCTTTCAGTATGGAGATAAGCCTAGCCGAATGCTTTCCAATTTACTTAAATCCGATAAGGGCCCCCAACATGTGACGGCTCTGAAGGACTCTACCTCTACTGTACAATCTGAGGGGAAAGCGGTAACTGATATTTTTTACTCCGTTTTTAGCGATCTTTATTCACACAGCGATGTTGACCAGCTTAACAAAAGCTCCTTCTGGGAGACATTACAGTTGCCTCAGATCTCCTCTGCTCAATCGGATTCCCTTACTGCTCCTGTTACTGTCACTGAAGTGACAGAGGCTATTAAAGCCCTTAAACCTCTGAAGACCCCGGACCCTGATGGCTTGTCTCGGGAATTCTTTTAACTGCTCTCCCCTAAAATAGTTGACTCCCTGACTGCCTTATTTAATTCTATTTTTTCTAATCTTACTATCCCACATTACTTTAACTCGGCCCTGATTCGTGTTCTACCCAAACCTGGCAAGGACCCTCTCCTCCCATCCTCTTACCGCCCTATCTCCTTGCTTATTGTGGACTACAAATTGTTTACTAAATTGCTGGCGGACCGGCTGAAATTTATCTTGCCTGAAATAATCCATGAAGATCAAACCGGTTTTATCTCAGGCAGGCACTCGGTGACTAATATCCGTAAAGTTCTGACAGTCCTCCAGTCCTTGGGGGGTGTGGAGGCAGGTGATCCCACTTTCCTATTATCACTAGATGCTGAAAAGGCGTTTGATTTGGTAACGTGGGATCACCTGTTCGAAACACTTCGACGTTTTGGATTTCCCGACCGATTTGTGGCCATAATACATACCATATACCATAATGCATCTATAAAAATTTTCACTAATCGATTTGTATCTCAACCCTTAATGATACATAGGGGGACTAGGCAGGGTTGCCCCTTATCCCCTTTGCTTTTTGCGGCAGCTTTAGAGCCACTGGCTATAGCACTGAGACAGTTGCCGGCTTTTTCAGGGATTTCGGTGGGGGGGAGGGTGGTTAAACTTGGACTATTTGCAGACGATATGATTTTATTTGTTTCCAATCCCCGTACAACGATTCCGGCTATTTTTGACACTATACACTGTTTTAGCACCTTCGCTGGTTACCGCATAAATGCCCATAAGTCCGAATTACTCCCTTTGACTAACATAAATGACCCCCTTCTCTATGCTGATTTCTCTTCCCAATTTACTCTGACCCCTACTAAGTTAAAATATTTAGGTATTTATATTCCTTCGGAACTTTCCCGGTTGTATCTATTTAATTATACTCCCGTTATTCAAAAAATTAAAACACGTTTAGAAACTTGGAAGGATCTCAAACTTTCTCTGTTGGGCAGGATAGCGGTGATAAAGGCTGTTATCTTCCCCAAACTGGCTTATCTGCTTCAAATGCTCCCCAATCACGATCATTAAACAGGATTCCCTACTCTGCTCGCAATTATTTTCAAAATTTATTTGGAAAAATGCTAAGCCTCGTATGCCCAGAGCCCGAACTTATGTTAATAAGCGAAAGGGTGGCCTGAGTATGCCTAATGTGACGATGTTCGCTAGATCTGCATTATTTAAGTTTGCCTCAGACTGGCTGCTTCAGGCAGACTTATTTACGAATCTGGAACTGGAGGAGGCATTATTTTTCCCTTACTCCCCAGCAGCGTTGCTTCACACCCCACTGTCTAAACTTCCCCAGGAATTTAGGACTAATGTTTTATTTTGGAATACATATAAGGCCTGGATCTCCATTCATAAGATGTTTGGTAATGATCCTTCTGAATCACCATATATACCCTTGTGGGGCAACCCCGATTTCCCCTCTTCTTTAGATAATCGACATTTTTATATATGGAAATGTAAGGGAATATACACAATCAAGGATGTCTTTGATCCTGGTGGACAGATGCTCTCCTTCATGCAACTACACGAAAGGTTTTCTTTGCCCCGCTCCAATTTCTTTATGTACAGTACCTCCAAGCGCGCCATTATATTAACTCCCTTAATGACCCCTTAGGTAAGACAACCTCTACTCGAGCAATACTCGACACCCTTTCGTTTTGTAAATATAATCCGTTCAAGATTCGTTATCTTTACAATGACCTGAATGAGGTATCAGCCCCTTCCTGGTCCCCTCTCTCTGCTTCATGGAAGCGGGAATTCCCAGAGGCACCTACGATGGATGAGATTTCTGCAAACACCGAATTGGTCTTGAGGGCTCTAAAATCCGCTACATTACAAGAAATACATTTACGGATTGTGAACAGGATGTATGTGTCCCCCTCCCAAAGACAACATTTCCGCCCCAGTGAACCAGGAATTTGTCTTAAATGTGGAGTGAGTGGAGCTTCTCTTGCACATAATCTTTGGTTTTGTGGGAAAATTAAACGGTTTTGGTGTAAGATCCTTCAATATTTATCCCGTTTACTCAAATTAACTCTTCCAAGAGTAGTGGGCCCGTTGCTGTTCGCGGATTTCTCGCCCTGGATGTTGCGGTCTGACCTCGCTCCTGTGATTCCTTTACTGACTGTGATGGTCACGGTAGCGAAGCAGGTGATACTGCGACATTGGATATATAAAACAGCCCCATCAGTGGGAGAATGGGAATCAGCTTTATTAGATGTACTATTTTGTGAGAGGCGAATGGCCACTTTCCAAATTGAAACTGGGGTGATGCTGTTCCATAAAAAATGGGGCACCTATATAGATAGCTTACCTCTGGACAGGCGTGACTGTATCTGGAAGGTTTTTCGGGATACAAAGTGGTATTTGACCAACCGTATGGCTGGAACTATTGCTTGAATTTTTTTTTGTGATCTGGGGTGTTGGTTTAATCTGTAGACCTTTATTATTGCATCGACTCCCCACTTCCTGACACTACATACTATTGCGTCCATTCCAAAACCACAATTTAATTTTCTTCCCCAGAATGTATGTTTGATCCACCCCCGGCAATATATTTCATATATTTCATCTATTCATTGTATCTCTATACTATTTATTTTTATTTTCTTTCTATCTCTATTTCTTTCTTTTACTGTCTCTCCTTTTTCCTGTCAGCTGTGATGCTTGGTCTAATTTCTATAATTGTTGTTTTTATTGTTTGGGGCAGTAATGCACCTAGGTGATTTATGCCCCCTTTGTATTGTTGCTATACAGCTGTGTTTATACTACTTGATGTGAATTCTTTCTATCTTCTTTTCTCTTCTTATAAAAAAAAATTGCACAGCCTTCAATATTCTGCATTTTATGCATTTTGAACTTGATTATCTGTCACTGCTTAATGTCTTTGTAAATTGATCCCTTGTGACATAACTTTATGGCTGTCTAATAAAGAGAACTATAAAAAAAAAAAAAAAAAGATGGCATGTCCACAAATATTCTTTAAAACAGATTGCATACAGTAGTTAATTAAATAAATCAACACATTTTATCATGGTCCTGTAAATAAGATCAAATACTCAGTGGAACATATACGGCCGTATGTATTGACGCCTGAGTTCGGGTGCGGGATGCTGGCCGAACTAGGACATTTTTTTAAAGAGGCAATTACTTTCATGGCAAAACCAAAATCGTGCGAGTTCGAACGGCATCCCGCACGGCCGTCTAACTCGGGCGTCATTAAATCCGGCCCATGGTATCACATAAACTATAAATAAATCATGAGCAGACATATTAATTTTATGCAAATGCATGTTTATATTAGGAAGGTCATATTTGAGAATCGGCTTGACACTATCTGTTTCGGGTCAAATCAAGCTGATATAGGCATGGTTCAATTTGCACTTTTCTTTTCTTATTTTTCCTTATCCTCTTTTTTCCCCCCATAATATTGTATGGGGGATATTCAATTGTTTGAAAAGTCGGTTGGGTGTCTGTTTTTTCCTATTAGATAGGAAAAAACAGACACCCAACTGACATTTCAAACAATTGAATATCCCCCTATGTTTGAAAAGACATCGAACCTCATGTTTGAATTGGAACATGACCTTGGAGTAAATTCATCCAATGATAGTGTGGCTGACACAAATTAGGCAATGTAGACATCTGCAGGCACTGGGAAGTGGGAGATAGTGATCTGTGACATAAAATGAGACAGCAGGAAGCATTAGGGTTAAAGAACAGTGGGCAATGTTTCAGGTGGCCAGCATTACAGGGAAGGACAGAGTAATGTGAGGAGGATAGGACATAGAAATGTTTTTCTTTTTATTCATCTCTGACATTTTCAACACAGCTTCCATCCAATATACCAATATTCCAGTAAAAGACAATAAAATAGGAATTGTACATTTTAAGCTTCAACAATTTATTTGCTGAAATTGCCAAACAAACGATAAACAGTCTGAGTGATATATACATGTCTTGGTTAACGCTTGAGTGGTCCACGAGGAAGGTCAGTCTCATCAATCCAGTGTCTAAGAGGGTTATGTGTCAACATGGTTGTAAACAATCATGCTGATGTTGAAGGGTTGTTTCAATATGCATATTCCAAAAGTAGAATTGATAAAAATAAATAACAATGATTGCCAAATTAGCTAAAGGCAATATTTTAAAATGGAGTGCATCTGACTAACAAATTCAAGCAAATCCCTATATTACTAATTCACACATAAAACATAAGCACCAAAACAAATGTTAATGGTAGGTAACATAAAAACCAAGTATATAGAACAATATGTCAGGGTGAACTTTTGGCAAGTAAGTGAAAAACAAATCATTGAAAAAAATGACCAAAATGATGTACCAATATACAAAGCGCACACATGGTGTCTACAGTCAGGGGTGCTGAGAGGGGAGGGGCTACTGATTACCCAAACTCAGGCTTATTGGAGAGGACAGGGTCAGCAGCTGGGGGGTGACACGTGTCCTCCTTTGCAGTGCTGATGAGGGAGACAAAGTTTTGTTTTTATCCCTGGAGGGGGTTTGCTCACACCTCCTGGATTCAGGCACTATGCTCACAGCACCTGGGCCCTACTCAGCCCACGGGTGATCCTGTCTACAGGTGTTCCAATCTGACAAACAATTATCAGGTCACAGTTGGAGGATAGAGGAACAGATGCATCATCGCTTGAAAAGTGATAAAATGGAGAGTGATAAACTACCAGCCAATCAGTTCCTAATACCCCTTTCACATCGCACAAATAACCCGGTATCGACACAGCATATTGCCGTGTCGACACGGGTCAGTGTGCGATGTGAAAGCACTTTGCCCGAATTAGCGGGTCGCCTGACCCGTTAATTCAACCCGGTATATAAGAAGGGTTATTCCCGGGTTGAATACCGGGTCAGGCGCAGTGTGAATGGGAGCCGTGTCGATGCTCCACCTGAGGCTTAGTAAATAGACCCCTCTCCTTAGGACATCGGCTGAAGTAATACCACGGCATGGTTACAGAATGCCATGCCCCTTTCGCCCACCTAGATCAGATACTGTCTGCATTTTTTTAAATTCTATTCCTACATAAAAAAACAACTTACCACATAATACTGTTTTAGTGCAACACCAGCATTAAATGCTCTTAAAACAATGTCATGTAAAAACAGTGTGCAAAAGGATTGCATTCACCCTCAAGAGAGGACAAAGATAAGGCTAACGATAGGTATAAAGCAAGGCCACAAGAATATACCCAGACTCAGGGTTTAAGCAGTTTTAGACAGTTATAGGGGGTCCATGTACTAAAGGGAGATAGGGGGGCCAAACGAAAAAGAGAAAATACCTATACATATCACTTCTCCATATTTACTAAAGGGATTTCTGTACCTTCTGCTTACTAACGCTACTAGCAGGTTAGAATATCGGCACCGATATAGGCATCTTTGGCAGGGCTAAGTGACCCAGGTGTTACTAAAGAGAGTAGACACTTAGGGTGTGTACACACGGTGAGATCCTTGCTATGCCCGATTTTCACTTGCGATTTCCCTTGAACTCCCCGGAGCCCAGCACCACCGATTTTGACTAACTTTTCTTGAGATATGGACTATGTGTGCTTATGATTTTGGCTTATGTGAGATTTTGGCTTATGTGAGATGTCATTGACACATGAGATGAACTAGATAGTACACCGATCTAGCAAGGATTGACTTGCCTGCACAGTCTATCTTTTCTTGCAATGCCGACCTGGCGGGACCGCGCATCGGGATTGAATCGGGATCGCAAGGTGACTTTCACCTTACGATCTGCACTAACTTTTCTTGCGATTTTGACTATATAGTCAAAATCGAAAGAAAATATCTCACCGTGTGTACACACCCTTAATGTCAGCTGTTTTCTACAGGACTTGAAAGTCCTGTTATCTGCCTCCATGCAATCTGGATGTCTTCTCTGTAGCTGTTTGATTGTCAATAAAGTTTAATGAAAAAAAAATCCCATAAAGCAGCAGAGTACCATTGTTTAACACGTGCACAACTCATTCAAGACGCGCTGTGCATCTCTGTGGACACTGCCGAGGGGGTGGCTTTACAGTCACTAGCCTCGGTAGGGCTATTGAGTAGATATTTTGGTAGATCCCTCCTGCATCGCAATGATGACATGTGAAGCAGGAGTGGCTTTTACTTCAGGATAAGTGGATTTTTAGTACATGGAGCCCATACTGAGATATTTTATGGATTTGACAGATTGCTGAGCAGACTAAATGCTCCTAGACTAGACTTTTCTCCTGTCAAACATTCTTTGTCATCAGAAGCACATTTTCATTGCTAACAATCAGTAGCCAATATACTGCATATTATCATTGTCACCACCAAGATCACATTAACTAAGCCACATTAGTTAACAACTATCCAATTACTAATACGACCTAATTTGAGAAAGTTTTTAATCTACCAGTCTTTCGTGCGATAGGACACCTATGTGCTACAAAATTCTCCTCATACAGGCGACATTCACTTCAGAACTATTTGTTATCTATCCGTCTATGGAACACTTCCAAAATGACTGATGTCACAAGTGGACGGGGGGGGGGGCCTGTATACTGCACACATACATGCAACAGACTGATGAATGGAAAATAAGTGTTGGTAAGCCACATGTGACCTACATGTTACTGGTTGTTAAACCCTCCACAGCATGACTGAGAAACTAGAGTAGACTAGTATGCAGACAAAAAAACAAAACCAACCCAATAAAATGGATAATGTCAAAATCACATGATAAGAGCTGTGAGGTAGAGCATTTCGCCAGGGTGTTTTTGAAGGGTGATGATTTCTGTAATCTGAAATGTCTGAACGCAACACATGCACAATTTGTTGTGTAACTTTCAGTCACTAGCTGCATGAAAACACATAAATAGATATGATCATTATGTCTGACTATTTTCAGCAAACAATCTCTAAACTAAGGTAATGATATTAATTGATCTGTATTATCCTTAATTATAGTTGCAAACGGATGCAAGAAGCTTCTTTGGGTTGTCAAGAAAGTGCTTTTCAAATGTTAATGTTTCCTAGAACAATTTGTATGCAAGAATCCTTTATGTGTGCAAAATTGCATTTTAATGAAAAAATATATAATCACTATGTTTTTCTTGATAATACAGCCATTAGTTATTACGCTTTCTAATAGAATGCATGATCACGATCTAACTGGTTGGGTTAACTGAAGGGTATAATGTTTAATGAAGTACTGTATGATGATTGATCATTAATTTCATTAGTTAGATGTATATTTTACAGAATAGTACATAAATCTCACTTTGGTTTTCAGTTCATATTCATTACTTTGTTCAATGCACAGCAGACATACAGCGTGATAGGTCATTTCAGCAGGCCTGAGAATTAAAAGGTAAAGCATATTTGCTGGTCTGACTCAGCCCAACAGTAAATCAGGCAACACATTTTGTTCTTGAGCTTGAAATCTTTCCTTCAAGAGTCGTCATACAGTGGATTGTTGTAGTTGCCTAGGGAACCGTAATCTTGGTCTTCTAGTAGTCTTCCATAGGATGAATGCCTGTAGAACGTAAAATGTAAAAGGTTAATAACATGATAACATGGCCACTGGGCTAAACTACATTTTATCACTGAAGTTCAAGAAGCAAATTAAAAGTCATCAGGCTGCGTTGGACTGGCCCACGGGGGTACAAAGGAAACCCCTGCTGGGACCAATTTGTGTGGCGACCCATTTCATGTTCTAGGGATCAGGCTCCAGACTGTGCACTTGAAATATACATTATACATATGCAGAGGTCGATTGGCCACAGGGCAGATCCCTGGTGGGCCAATGTGCTTGTGTGGCCTGTTTTGTTTGTTGACATGTGAGGGGTGGTGCTGCCGCCATGGTTAGTACGTATACCTCTGGTGTTGCACACGTGAGGCCACTTCTACAAATTTTTCCGGAGCCACTTTCAGTTCCCAGTCTGCCCTTGCCCAACTTTGAAAGAAAGAGCAATGGAATATGCTATTGCTACATAAATGTTAATAAAAAAATATATAGATGTTACAGCCAAGAATTATAAAATCTCTTGCTGTCACTGGGCCTTTCAAACTACAGTGGAAATTTGAAACAGTTTGTAATAGCAAAAGCTATAGTATACATTTATTTATTTTTTTCCCTGTGGATGCCTATTTTTTTCCTGTGGGGGCCAATGTGTGTTTTTTTTTGTGTGCAATGTTTTTCATCTGTGCTTACGTCTTACAGTACTTGCACCGCGCATGCATGCATCACGATGGTGTTACTGTACAGATGCAGTAGAGAGTAAGACACACGCACCAAGAAGTGTGTTAGAAACGTGTTTGCCATTCATGTGTGGTTACAGGGAATTGGCTATTGAGACGTAGATGTAACGTAGTATGGGTGTGTTGCTAAAAGTGGCTGCATATAGAGACGTTCAGCTGCTCACACTGAAGGCCATACTCAGACAGATTATCTGTACCTAGCATAGAGCTGGTGAAATTTTCAATGGTGCGACCAACGCACAAAGCATGACGCACAAAGCAAGAGTATCGCTTCTGTAGACACTAAAAGTGGGCACCACAGTCCTTCCTTCCTTATTTGAAAGTACGGATATACACCAGGGAAGTACATTGTAGCATCATTAGCACCAAGTCACAGATGCAATCCATATCAAATGGTCCAGAAATAAATGAATTAATAAAAAAAATATATAAGTTATAATGTAAATTAGTAGTCAGAAACCACCATTACTTTATTTTTATTCACCATCATATGAAGATGGCGGCTTTTTTGTATTATGGCGTATGACAGTTTTCACTGTTTGGGGTAAATGCAATATCTCAGCTCAGAAAAGTCTTAGAAAGCTGGGATTAAAACCATTATTTTTTAGCACATTTCAAGCTACATGTTTGTCATATAACTATTTCCCTACCTCACTTCCTTATGATTGAAATTTAAGGCCACAGTTAATTGTCAAATTTTAAACAAAGTCTATTTTTTGGATTGTATTTCAGCGGGATGGAATAAAATTTCAGAGCTGTGATTTTGTTTGGGAATAGATATATACTTAAAGATTTTCCAAACAAGTTTTGAGTTATCTATCTTGTCTACTTTTTTTATTAGAGTAAAGGAATGCAACATAAGTATCAGTGAGTTGGTTTAATCATAATTTTATTTTCATTGCTGACAATCCAAATAGTGTATATTTCTGGTAGTATGATAAAGGGTTCTTCGTTGTGCACTGTAGATTTGGATATTTATGTAGTATTTCACTCACTCTATTTTTAAGAGTGGCAGAGTAAATTAAATGCCTGGAGGGGAGGTTTTGTTTGCTGGGAACCACACCGTCAATCCCCCAAGGCGAATCTCCAAACTGGCTGGTAACCAAGCAGACAGGACGTTACTCTCTTTGAGTGAGTTTCCCAGCTGCTGCCACTGCGGAGGCTTGGAGGTGCCAGGCTTAGGGGGTGCTGCCACTGTTTAAGCAGCAGATTCCCATGAGTCTGCATGGAAATCTGCTAAATGTCCCTCCTAAAATGGGTGCAGCCTTGGAGGAGACAGATGCTAGAGGTCATACTTGACAGGGGTACAAGAAGAGCCAGGAGTGCTCGCTTAGTGCTGGTGCCCTTGGCCAATGAGTATTATGCCCCTGGCAATGAGCATGACACCCACAGCATGAAAACCCCTGGCAACATGCATTACACACCCGTGGCAACGAGCATGACACCCAGAACATCAAATCTCTAGCAACGAGCATACCACTACTGGCAATGAGAATGACACCCAGAGCATGAAACCCCTGGCAAAGAGCATTACACCCTGGCAACAAGCACTACACCCCTGTCAACAAGCATGACACCCAGAGCATGAAACCCCTGGCAACAAGCACTACCCCCTGTCAACAAACATGACACTCAGAGCATGAAACCCCTGGCAACAAGCACTACACCCGTAGCAACTAGCTTGACACCCAGAGCATGAAACTCCTGGCAATGATCATTACGCCCCTGCAATGAGCATGACACCACGAGCATGAAACCCCTGGCAACGAGCATTATACCCAGAGCATGAAACCCCTGGCAACAAGCAGGTAATTTTAAAGTAATTAGAAACCTTACTGTGGGGCATAATGTGTAATGGGCATTGTGGTGTGTGGCATAATGTATCACAGTCATTGCCGTGTGTGGCATAATGTATAACGGGCATTGCAGTGTTTGGCATACAGTGTCACAGGCATTGCAGTGTGAGGCATAATGTATAATGGACATTGCAATGTCTGGCATTATGTATAACGGGCATTGCAGTGTGTGGCATAATGTGTCACAGGTATTATGGTGTGTGGCATAATGTATGACAGACATTACGGTATGTGGTATAATGTGTCAGGTACATTGTCGTATGTCGTATAATGTATCACGGGCATTACAGTTTGTGGCATAATGTATCACGGGCATTGCGGTGTGGCATAATGTGTAAGGGGCATTGCGGTGTGTGGCATAATGTGTAAGGGGCATTAATGTTGTATGGCATAATGTGTCATGGGCATTACTGTGTGTGGCATAATGTGTAAGGGGCATTGCGGTGTGTGGCATAATGTGTAAGGGGCATTACGGTGTATGGCATAATGTGTCATGGGCATTACGGTGTATGGTATAATGTGTCAAGGGCATTATGGTGTGCGGCATAATGTGTAAGGGGTATTGTGGTGTGTGGCATAATGTGCAAGGGGCATTTCTATAAAAAGGAAAAATTACAAATAATGTAAGGCGCATGAATCAGGATTTTATTTTCCTGTGGTGGCCAATGTCTGGGTGTGCAGGTTGTAAAACTGGGGTATAAGGTAGTCTTTTCCTGCAATGCCACGCCCTTTGTAGTGAGACCATGCCCCTTACAGTGAGGCCACCCCCCTTTTCAAATGCAACATTTCTAGTTACACCACTGCCATTGGGGAACAAGGCAAGGGCGAATAGGGGATCATGAATGGATTAGGTGATCCATGAAGCACAGACATAGGTGGCTGGTCCCTGGGGAGGGATGAAACATTATGAACAAATCAAGGTCGGCTTCAGCCACTAATATGCCTGCACCGACTCCTGATCAGTGCTGTGTTATTGAAAAACACAATCCCAGAAGAGTAATTTTTCAACAGCCCCAAAAGTGTCAGACCTGGTGAGACATGGCCATGTGTGCCACAAACTGATTACCATTCATCTCTAAACTAAAATGTATGAATGTGCACTGATCAGTTTTCCATCTATTGAAATAATTGTTTTACACTCATCTAAATGCCGATGATGTTTTTTTAATCAGTGTTGTGCAACGTAGATAGTGAAAACAAATGTATAACTAGTTGTTGTTATTAATGCACATATGCACTATATAAGTAAATAATCACCAGATTACTGGTCAGCAACTATCATTTTCTCTATTTAGTTGTAAACATGAGTACCCAGAATATCTCTTAAGCATTCAGAGTTATTAGCATTGGCTCTCTCACAGAAAGTCATTTAATCCTTATCCCTTTACTATGAATCCATTTCCTCACACTCCTGTCTGCTCTTCATTTTGAAGATTATATTGTTATAGAATTATAAATGCAGTATGTCAGCAGAATTTCCAGATCAGATAGCTATCTATTAACATGCCAAACAGATTATCTAATGCCAGTCTAAATGCTAACTGCATTGTAATCAGAATAGGCAGGCCAAGTGTTAAATATAACATATGACCATTTATAAACTGATGAATACTGTGATGTACAGGTTGAGTATCCCATATCCAAATATTCCGAAATACGGACTATTTTGAGTGAGAATGAGATAGTGAAACCTTTGTTTTTTGATGGCTCGATGTACATAAACTTTGTTTAATACACAAAGTTATTAAAAATATTGTATTAAATGACCTTCAGGCTGTGTGTATAAAGTGTATATGAAACATACATGAATTGTGTGAATGTACAAACACTTTGTTTAATGCACAAAGTTATAAAAAATATTGGCTAAAATGACCTTCAGGCTGTGTGTATAAGGTGTATATGTAACATAAATGCATTCTGTGCTTAGATTTAGGTCCAATCACCATGATATCTCATTATGGGATGCAATTATTCCAAAATACGGAAAAATCCCATATCCAAAATACCTCTGATCCCAAGCATTTTGGATAAGGGATACTCAACCTGTAATATACAGATCCGTAAAAATTATAATGGCAACACAGGACCTTATTCAGGTTCACTTGCAGTTTTGATATTTTAGCAAAACTGCAACTGTTTGCAATCGCATGCATTTGGCAATTAAATTGCGATCATATTGCTGAATTGTGGATGCCCCCCCACCTGCTCTGCCCCCATTTCCGATGACACGCCCACCCAATGCCGCTGCGTTGCCACCCCCACAACGCCGCATCACCGCCCCAAACTGCTCAGTGAACGCTTCTGCCTGTCAATCAGGCCGTGGCATTCACATAAGTGAAGGGCAAAAGTTTCCTTTGGCGCACCCCCCCTCGGCAGGTAAAACAGGGTTAGTGTGCGCAAAAAATAGGGGCGTGGCTTGATGGGGAAGGTGCGTCATCACAGTTATGCCCCCTGTAGTTTTGCCCCCTGTAGCTGTGCCTCCAGTAGTTTTGCCCCCTGTAGCTGTGCTCTCAGTAGTTGTGCCCCAGTAGCTGTGCCTCCAGTAGTTTTGCCCCCAGTACTGTGCCCGCTGTAGCTGTGCCTCCACTAGTTTTGCCCCAGTACTGTGCCCCCTGTATTAATACCCCTAGTAGCGCCGCTTACCATAAAAATAAAAATAAATAAAAAAATACTCACCAGCCCCACTCCTGCTTCCCAACCGCTGCTGTCCTCCATCTCCGGCCACCGGCACCGCTCCTCGGATCTATGGGAGAGACGTCATGACGTCTCTCCCATAGCACCTCACAGACACTAGAGGACAATTATGACCTCTAGCGTCTATAGCCGTTTCCATAATGCCGTGCGGTGCGCCTGACGTCATCACGCACCGCACGGCAGTAGTAGCGGATCTTGCCACGGCGGCAGCGGCGCCCTCGGGACAGTGGTGCCCGGGCAAAAACATGCTTGCCCGTAGCAAGATCCGCTACTGTGCACACACACAGTACGGCTCCAGTGCATGCTCACTGCACATAAATTCTTCAGTATGTGATCACATAGCTGATTCGATCCATACTGAATGAGGCCCATAGTTAGTCTTATGGCCCTCATTCCGAGTTGATCGGTCGCAAGGCGAATTTAGCAGAGTTACACACGCTAAGCCTACGCCTACTGGGAGTGAATCTTAGCTTCTTAAAATTGCGACCGATGTATTCGCAATATTGCGATTACTAACTACTTAGCAGTTTCAGAGTAGCTCCAGACTTACTCTGCCTGTGTTAGGGTCTCCTGCCCTGTGCTGCCACGTCGTCATGGCAACCAGGAGACAAGTGCTAGTGGAGTAACCTGAGCGCAGCTGATACTCCGGTTCGGGTCTTTTGCTGTGCAGTGGTTATAGGCTCTGTGCACGGCAGGGGATCCGGTGCTGGTTTTTGTGCTCACAGTCTGTGAGGTCTGAGTGGGACGTGGACAGCACCTGCTTTATAAGGCCTCTTTTCAGGGTAAGCAGATGCTGCTGAATCTTTGTTGGTTAGTCAGTTCATGAAAGTTAGCCAGTACTGTGTAGCTTTGTATTTGTTTGTTGCTTACTGCAAATAGGCCTGGGGATTTGGTATTACACTCTGCCAATCCAGACCTAGCAGTAAGACTGGAGTCAGTCGTTTAGCTTGCTGGGGTTCTGTTACTACTCTGTGAACTTAGCAAGTTTGCGGCTGTATTCTAAGACTTGCCTGTCTAATCCTGTCTCACTGTGCTAGGTGTCAGGGGTCAGTTTAGTGGCAGTAAGCTAAAACCTGTGCACTGCAAGTGAGAAATAGGATTGTGGAGACTCTCCTTGTGTCTATCATTCCATCTCTGACCAAGGAGTTTACTGCCACACCCGTTGGTAACCCTTTAGGGTTTTGCTGTTGCCCTTAGCAACAGCATTTCGGGTTCTCTACGTATTAAAACACAACATCTTGCTTTTTCCATCTGTGCAGTTCTAATACAAGGGAGATACCCAGTTCCTTAGCCTCTGGGCTTCTCTGTTCACTTTGTGTGTATTTTGTTACCCTATTACCTTCTGTGTACGTTATGTCATATTCCCCAGTTTGTCTGTGAGTCCATTTGTTTTGCATAACAGTTCAAACACCAGTACATTCCTGCAGACACTGGAGTGCATAACAGTTCTGACACCAGTACTTTCCTGCAGGCACTGGTGTGCATAACATATTCAGCAGCCTAATACTCCTGTTGAAATTTTGTGGGAATATGGAGCATACCCCTCAAAATACGTTGCAACAGGTGGTCGATCAGGTGCAGGTCCTGACTCGACAATTTAATGATTTGTCCATTAAAATGCACACCTCCCAGGCTGCTGGCGGAGCTCCCGCAGCAGCAGCACCTGCAGGGGTTAAGGAGCCGAAAGTAAATCTCCCGGATCGTTTTTCTGGAGATCGCTCGCAGTTCTTTTGTTTCAAGGAGAGCTGCAAGCTATACTTCCGGCTTAGGCCTCAGTCTTCTGGGTCGGAGATTCAGCGGGTGGGCATAGTGATTTCCTTGCTACAAGGAGACCCACAGGTCTGGGCATATGGGTTGCAGCCTGACTGTCCGTCGCTTAAAAGTGTTGATGCTTTTTTTACGGCACTGGGCATGTTGTATGATGACCCTGACAAGACGGCCTCAGCCGAGGCTCAGATTTCGATCCTTAAGCAAGGGCGAAGGCCAGTTGAGGTTTACTGTACGGAGTTTCGGAGGTTGGCCCATGATACCCAGTGGAATGACCCAGCCCTGAGACACCAGTACCGAAGAGGTCTTTCTAACCAGATAAAGGACCAACTGGTACAATATCCCTTGCCTGATAGCTTGGATCAGCTCATGCAGTTATCCATCCGGGTGGATAGACGGCTGAGAGAGCGTAGGCTTGAAAGGGAGACTGAGATTTCCTTCCTTCCCAAGGGAACCTCAGACTCTGAGGAATTTTCTGAGGAGCCTATGCAGATTGGGGCTACCCGCCTCTCCTCGCGTGAGAAGACGCGGAGGAGACAGCAGGGGTTGTGTTTGTACTGTGGGAATAAAGGTCATGTGGTAGTATCATGCCCAGAAAAGCCGGAAAACTTCAGGGCCTGAGGGTGATGGGAAATATCCTGTCAGGCCAGAAGTCAGAATTTCCCAAGAAGACTTTTATCATTCCGGTGACCTTGAAGATCCTCGGTCAAACTGTCAAGACTGAGGCCTTTGTGGACAGTGGGGCCGACGGGGTTTTTATGGACCGCCAATTCGCCCTGAAACACTCTGTTCCCTTAGTACCCTTGGCATCGGAAATTGAGATTTGTGGGTTAAACGGGGAACCATTATCCCAAGGTAAAATTACCTCTTGCACTAGCCAGATTTCTTTGTTTATTGGAGCCACACACTCTGAAAAATTGTCCTTTTATGTGACTGTCTGTACTTTTGCCCCATTGGTGTTGGGGTTACCCTGGTTAAGGGCCCACAATCCTCAATTTGACTGGGTCTCTGGGGAGATTCTTAGTTGGGGTACTGATTGTTTCAGGAGTTGCTTGAGCCTTCCAGTCAGGCTCTCGCAGCTAAGTTTGCCAGGATTGCCAGGGTGTTATGCAGATTTTGCGGACGTGTTCTCCAAAAAAGTTGCAGAGGTACTACCTCCCCATCGCCCCTATGACTGTGCCATTGATTTGTTGCCAAATGCTAAGCTTCCCAAGAGCAGGTTGTACTCCCTGTCACGTCCTGAGACTCAGGCTATGGCAGAGTACATTCAGGAGAACTTGGCTAAGGGATTTATCAGACCTTCACAGTCTCCAGTTGGGTCGGGGTTCTTCTTCGTGGGTAAAAAGGACGGTTCGTTGCGACCCTGCATCGACTTCAGGGAATTGAACCGTATCACGATTAAAAACTCATACCCACTGCCTCTCATTTCGGTCTTGTTTGACCAGCTTCGTACTGCCACCATTTTTTCTAAGATTGACCTACGCGGTGCGTACAATCTAATCCGAATAAGAGAGGGGGATGAATGGAAGACTGCCTTTAATACCCACTCAGGGCATTATGAATATTTGGTGATGCCTTTTGGGCTCTGTAATGCCCCGGCAGTCTTCCAGGATTTCATGAATGATGTGCTCAGGGAATATTTGGATAGATTCTTAGTTGTATACTTAGATGACATCCTAATCTTCTCCCATTCCCTGGAGGAACATCGGAAGCATGTACGCTTAGTCCTCCAGAAACTCAGAGACCACCGGCTTGGGGCGAAGCTGGAGAAGTGCGAATTTGAAGTTCAGCAAATCGCATTTCTAGGATATATTATCTCCCCAGAGGGTTTCCAAATGGAGGGTTCCAAGGTACAGGCAGTCCTGGATTGGGTGCAGCCCACTAGTTTGAAGGCGCTTCAGCGTTTCCTGGGCTTTGCGAATTTTTATAGACGATTTATCGCTGGATTTTCGTCTATAGTGGCGCCCTTGGTGGCACTCACTAAGAAAGGGGCGGATGTTGCTCACTGGTCTTGTGAGGCTAAAGCGGCTTTTGCCCGTCTCAAAAGGGCATTTGTTTCGGCCAAGGTGCTGCGACACCCAGATCCAGAGCGTCCTTTTGTGGTGGAGGTGGATGCCTCTGAGATGGGTATTGGGGCAGTGCTTTCTCAGATGGGAGTGTCTGATAATCGCCTTCATCCCTGTGCTTACTTTTCCCGTAAATTTTCGCCTGCCGAGATGAATTATGACGTGGGTAACCGGGAATTGTTGGCTATTAAGGATGCACTCGAGGAGTGGAGACACTGGCTTGAGGGGGCTAAGTTTGTGGTCTCAATTCTCACTGACCATAAGAATCTGGCATATTTAGAGTCAGCGAAGCGTCTCAATGCCAGGCAGGCACGATGGGCTTTGTTTTTTGCTCGCTTTAATTTTTTGATAACATATCGCCCTGGGTCAAAAAACATCAAGGCTGATGCGCTCTCGCGGAGTTTTGCTCCAATCCAGGAGACCACCGAGGAGCCGTTGCCCATTGTTTCCCCATCATGTATTAAAGTGGGCATTACCCAGGACCTCTTATCATTAGTCCTTAGAGCACAGGAGCAGGCTCCTCCAGACCTTCCGGTAGGTCTTTTGTTTGTGCCTCCTAGGTTAAGACAGCGAGTGTTCCTGGAATTCCATGCCAAGAAGTCGGCAGGTCACCCGGGTATTGCCAGAACTCGGGAGTTGCTATCTAGGGCGGTGTGGTGGCCCTCGGTGGCTAAGGATGTGGATCAGTGGGTTCGGGCATGTGACATCTGTGCCCGAAATAAGACTCCTAGAGGGGTTCCTGTTGGCCCATTACATCCACTCTCTATCCCATCTAAGCCATGGACCCACATTTCAATGGATTTTGTGGTGGACTTGCCCAAATCCTCGGGGATGACAGCCATCTGGGTTGTCGTTGACAGGTTTTCGAAGATGGCGCACTTCGTTCCACTGGTTGGGCTGCCATCAGCCAGACGCCTGTCTGAATTATTTATGCTGCATGTTGTGCGTCTCCACGGGTTGCCACTTGATGTGGTCTCTGACCGCGGATCCCAGTTTGTGGCCAAATTCTGGAGGGCATTTTGTTCCGATCTCCAGATTTCTGTCAGCTTGTCGTCAGGCTACCATCCGCAGTCTAATGGGCAGACTGAAAGGGTGAACCAGTCCTTGGAGCAGTTCCTCAGGTGTTATGTCTCCAAGTGTCAGACTGACTGGGTTGCTCATCTGTCCATGGCGGAGTTTGCCTATAACAACGCGGCTCACTCTGCTACAGGGATCTCTCCCTTCCTTTGTGTGTATGGGCATCATCCTAAGGCCAATTCTTTTGACCCCCTGGACTCCACGCCTGGTGGTTCCTCTGTGGTTTCGGTCCTTAGAGGTATTTGGCGGAAAGTGAAGAAAGCCCTTGTGTCTGTGTCATTAGTGACCAAAAGGGTTTTTGATAAGCGGAAAAGACCCTGCAGCTTCAAATTAGGAGACTTCGTCTGGTTGTCTACCAAGAATTTGAAGTTGAGACAGCCATCTCATAAGTTAGGGCCCCGGTTCATCGGCCCTTATAAGATCACCAGGGTTATCAATCCGGTGGCATTTCAGTTAGATCTGCCCCGTTCTTTGGGTATCAATAAAACATTTCATTGTTCCCTTTTAAAACGGGCGATTAGTAATCCTTCTTCCAGTGGAAGACCTTCCCCTCTTCTGATACGTGGCCAGAGGGAGTTTGTTGTTGAAAGGATTCTTGACTCCAAGGTGGTTCGGGGTCGGCTGTCATTTTTGGTGCACTGGAAGGGGTATGGCCCGGAGGAGCGGTCGTGGGTGCGCAGTTGTGATCTTCATGCCCCCAGACTGATACGCTCTTTCTTCTTGCAGTTCCCCGATAAACCCGGTGGTAGGGGTTCTTTGACCCCTCGTCAGAGGGGGGGTACTGTTAGGGTCTCCTGCCCTGTGCTGCCACGTCGTCATGGCAACCGGGAGACAAGTGCTAGTGGAGTAACCTGAGCGCAGCTGATACTCCGGTTCGGGTCTTTTGCTGTGCAGTGGTTATAGGCTCTGTGCACGGCAGGGGATCCGGTGCTGGTTTTTGTGCTCACAGTCTGTGAGGTCTGAGTGGGACGTGGACAGCACCTGCTTTATAAGGCCTCTTTTCAGGGTAAGCAGATGCTGCTGAATCTTTGTTGGTTAGTCAGTTCATGAAAGTTAGCCAGTACTGTGTAGCTTTGTATTTGTTTGTTGCTTACTGCAAATAGGCCTGGGGATTTGGTATTACACTCTGCCAATCCAGACCTAGCAGTAAGACTGGAGTCAGTCGTTTAGCTTGCTGGGGTTCTGTTACTACTCTGTGAACTTAGCAAGTTTGCGGCTGTATTCTAAGACTTGCCTGTCTAATCCTGTCTCACTGTGCTAGGTGTCAGGGGTCAGTTTAGTGGCAGTAAGCTAAAACCTGTGCACTGCAAGTGAGAAATAGGATTGTGGAGACTCTCCTTGTGTCTATCATTCCATCTCTGACCAAGGAGTTTACTGCCACACCCGTTGGTAACCCTTTAGGGTTTTGCTGTTGCCCTTAGCAACAGCATTTCGGGTTCTCTACGTATTAAAACACAACATCTTGCTTTTTCCATCTGTGCAGTTCTAATACAAGGGAGATACCCAGTTCCTTAGCCTCTGGGCTTCTCTGTTCACTTTGTGTGTATTTTGTTACCCTATTACCTTCTGTGTACGTTATGTCATATTCCCCAGTTTGTCTGTGAGTCCATTTGTTTTGCATAACAGTTCAAACACCAGTACATTCCTGCAGACACTGGAGTGCATAACAGTTCTGACACCAGTACTTTCCTGCAGGCACTGGTGTGCATAACAGCCTGTGCGATCATTTCAGTGCTTGTCGTTCCTGGTTGACGTCACAAACACACCCAGCGTTCGCCCAGGCACTCCCACCGTTTCTCCAGCCACTCCTGCGTTTTTTCCGGAAACGGTAGCGTTTTCAGCCACACGCCCCTGAAACGCCGTGTTTCCGCCCAGTAACACCCATTTCCTGTCAATCACATTACGATCGCCGGAGCGAAGAAAAAGCCGTGAGTAAAAATACTTTCTTCATAGTAAAGTTACTTGGCGCAGTCGCAGTGCGAACATTGCGCATGCGTACTAAGCGGATTTTCACTGCGATGCGATGAAAAATACCGAGCGAACAACTCGGAATGAGGGCCTATATCCTTTCTATGTGGTCAAAATGTGACAGTATAAAGAGGCACTGGCGTTATACTTTGCTTGTGTAATATCTGCTTTCTGCGGAATATAATTAATGTCAAATAAAAACTCCTTTTCTACAATTTTTTCCTGAAGCAATTAATATCTGCATATATCAGTACATTATTATTATTATTATTATTATTAATTAATATAGTGTCAGCAGAGCTATGACTAGACATTTTGGTGCCCTCTGCCAGAAAAAGAATTGGTGACGTAAGCCCTCCCCCCCAATATTCAAAACCATCAAAGTGCGGGCTGAAGGTGCGCACAAAAAATATAGGGGTGTGGCTTCATATAGAAGGGGCGTGGTCACAAAATAATACAAATTCAGATTACATCGCAAAGTAGTCTCCATAATTCAATTTACTCCACACAGTAGTACCACTTAAGGCCCGTACACACTGGTCGATATATCGGCCGTTCTCTTGAACGGCCGATATATCGCGGGACCGTCAGCCAGTGTGTACGGCCGATACGTCTGTGAACTTTGTCGTTCACAGACGTATCGCGTCGGCCCCGCAGCACAGCCGACGGCCAATATATCTACCGATATATTGTCGCTGTGTGTGTACGGGGCGGTCGGCCGACCGCCTGTACACATGCTGCGGTGGCCGGCGGTGATTGACAGCTGAACTGGGCGGGCGTGTGTACACGCCCGCCCAGTTCATGACGTCAGTCCCCGACGGATTGGGCAGTGTGAATGCTGAACACACTGCTCGATCCGTCCATAGATATATCTGCAGATCAATTGAGTCCCCCTTTTTATAAATTACAGCAGCAGAGACCCCCTTTTTACACATTACAGAAGAGTACCCATTTTTGCACATTACGCAGCAGAGTCCCCTTTTTTACACATTACGGCAGGCAGAGTCCCCTTTTTACACATTACGGCAGGCAGAGTCCCCTTTTTACACATTACGGCAGCAGAGTCCTCTTTTTACACATTACGAAAGCAGAGTCCTCTTTTTGACATATTACGGCAGGCAGAGTCTCCCTATTGACACATTATGGCATCAGAGTCCCCCTTTTACACATTACGGCAGGAGAGTCCCCCTTTTCACGCATTACGGCAGGAGAGTCCCCCTTTTTATAAATTACAGCAGCAGAGTCCCCCTTTTTACACATTACAGAAGAGTACCCATTTTTGCACATTACGCAGCAGAGTCCCCTTTTTTACACATTACTGCAGCATTGTCCCCCTTTTTTCACATTATGGCAGAGTCCCTTTTTTACACTTTATGGCAGGTGAGTCCCCCTTTTTTCACAATATGGCAGCAGAGTACACATTATACAAAGGAGAAAGGAAGTGAGAGAGAGTGAGTGAGTGTTTGTTATACTTACCTTTGACCAGCCAGCAGTCCTTTTGTCCTTCCCGCCCTACGCTGCGGCTCTTCACAGCAAAGGGCACCGTTGGTGGGCGGGAAGAGACATCATATATCCCAGAACATGTGTGGGAGAGGGGGAGCCGGGAGGCGAGGTGAACAAGCTGCAGCGCTGCAAGAAGATGTAGCCGGGCAATGCGCTGCAGCTGAGCGGTGACAGCAGGTGTGTGGCCAGGCATACTCTACAGTGCGGCGGCAGGGCGGCCAGGCAGGTGTTGCCAGTGGTTCTGCGACCACAGTGCATATGCGCTGTGTGCCAGGCACCAGTGGCACATCAGTAATTGTGGCCCTGAGTGTTAGCATTGTTCACAGTGCTTTACAATTGGAAACACAGTAATAAAACACATCTGAATATTTTGAAATACGAAAATAGATAATAAGGTCAGTATATATGTCACATATTATTGATTTTTCTGGGAATATCTAAAGGTTTGGAGGCTATAAGGAAAATGTACAAAAAGGATAAACTGATGGAAAAGCAACCTCAGGTGATGAAGGTGAGGGAAAAGGGTGTTACATCAGAAAATGGAAAAAGTTTTGGGATCAAAATATCAAGGTAGCGAACTTCATATTAATTAGGAGAGGATCCATTCAGGATCCCGGTGGTCGGGATCCTGGCACTTGAAATACCGACTCCAGAATCTTGACAATGATCAGAATGCCGCTGCCAGCATCCTAAGATCACAATCCCAGCGCTGGAATTGTGACCACCGGGTTCTTGAACGAGCGTTTGCCGGCCATTGGTATTCTGGCTGCAGGCATCTGCTGTGTGATGCTTTTGTACTTGTGTGGGGGAGGCCGGTCTGTCATGCAGGGCGGACTAGCCCCGTGCTGGCCGTCCCCACGCATGTCAGTGTAACAGCTACGATTAGGTTGGAATTACCCCCAATGTGTCAATAGTTTTTTTTAGTTTTGTGTATTGTAAACTTAAGATGGTTACACACTAGGCGATTTCAGCCTAAGAAAAACCCTGATAATGTCGTCATTGTTTATTTTTAGGCTTATATCGTCCAGTGTGTATGTGGCTATTATTGGTGACCGATGAATGACAGTAACATAGTAATTGAGGTTGAAAAGAGGCAAAATGCCCATCGTGTTCAACCTGTATTTTGTATTACGTTGAGTTGATTTTACTGTACCTGCTGAAAAATGCTTTATGACTAGTTGACAACTACAAATCATGTTACACCCGGATTAACAATGTCAATATTTTAAATGTTGTAACCTTGGATATCCTTTTCAATCAGAAATTCATCCAATCCCCAATCCAATGCATTTACAGAGTCCACCATTACCACCTTCCCTGGCAAGGAATTCCAAATCCTTATTGCCCGAACAGTGAAGAACCCTTTCCTCCGTTGCGTATGGAATTTTCTCTCCTCCAGCCTCAGCGAGTGCCCACATGTCCTAAACAGAGTTCTTTTAATAAATAATTCCTCTGATAACTCTTTGTAGTGCCCCTTTACATATTTGAAGACATTAATAATGAATAGGAATAAAGCAATCTGCTCCCCCAACACAGAGGTATTGTCTCTGCAGGCAAAGGGAATAGGAAGCATATCCACAGCAACAGCAGATAATTCGGATCAAAACTAAATAAACATAGGCAGAGAGAAGAACATAGCTATAGGAACAGGAAAAGCACAATCAAAATTCTAAAAACTATCTGTGCAAATGCTAGGAGCTTAGGAAATAAAATTCCAGAACTAACTGCAATAATGACAAGGGATGATCTAGATACTGTGGCACTTACAGAGTCATGGTGCAATGAAAATCATGACTGGGACATAGCTAAACCAGGATATACTTTATTTAGGAAGGACAGAATGGGAAAAATCGGAGGAGGGGTAGCAATGTATGTAAAAAAAAAGCATAAATACTACCTTAATACAAAGTATTGAAGAAAAAATTGAGGCTCTTTGGGTGACCATAGAAACAGGGGAGAAGTCTATTATTCATATTGGCGTGATATACAGGCCACCAGGACAGGAAGAAGTGGACAAGAACCTATTTCAGGACATAACTAAAAGGCATTAAAAGGAGAGGTAATAATCATGGGAGACTTTAATCTTCCTGATGTAAACTGGGAGGTGTCTGTTGCTAGTTCCACTAGAGGTAGAGACATTTTAAATTCCCTTCAGGGAGCATCCCTCCACCAATTGGTGAGGGAACCCACTTGGAAAGACGCAATATTAGACTTAATACTTACAAATGGAGACAGAATTAAGGACGTAAAAGTGGGTGAAAACCTGGGATCCAGTGATCATCAATCAGTATGGTTCAGCATAAAGACAGAGACTGACTCATCCCATTCAAAAATAAAGGTGCTGGATTTTAGGAAGGTTGATTTTGTAGGGATGGGAAAATGTGTAAGTGATTCTTTGGCAGAGAGGAGGAACTTGGAAGCAGTGCAGGAGAGGTGGGAAACATTAAAAAGTGCAATATTAAAGGCAACAGACCTTTGTATTAAAAGTGAAAAGGAAAGCCAAGGAAAAGGAAAGCCAGTTTGGTTTGCGAAAGAAGTAGCAAATATTGTGAAAGAAAAAAAAGATGGCTTTTAGGAAATATAAGCAGACACAAAATAATGAAAACAAAGAGATACATCTTGTTAGACAGAAGGAGACTAAGAAGGTAATCAGATGTGCAAAGGCACAAGCTGAGGAGAAAATGGCCCAGTCAGTGGGTAAAGGAGGCAAAACTTTTTTAAGCTATATAAGCGAAAGGAGAAAAACAAAAGGCAGAATAATAAAACTAAAGACAGAGACTGGAAGTCTTGTTGAGGGAGACAATGTAATAGCAGATCATCTTAATAATTATTTTGCTCAGTATTCACTACTGAAAGAGAGGGGGAAGGGCCACAGTTAAGTTGCAGAGATATTCAAGAAAATGAAACAAGTACATTTATAGAGGAGAAGGTCCTAACAGAACTCTCAAAGCTGAAAGTGGACATATCTATGGGGCCAGATGGGATACATCCAAGGATACTAGAAGAACTTAAAGAGGTGCTGGTAGCACCATTGACAGAATTATTCAATCAGTCATTAGCTACAGGAGTAATTCCAGAGGACTGGAAAAGAGCGAACGTAGTCCCACTGCACAAAAGTGGAAGCAAGGAAGAGGCAAACAACTACAGACCAGTGAGTCTTACATCAGTAGTAGGGAAATTGATGGAAACACTCTTAAAAGAAAGAGTTGTAGATTATCTCAAATCCAGCAATTTACAGGATCCCAAATGGCATGGATTCGCAGGGGGAAGATCATGTCTAACTAATCTTATTGACTTTTTTGACTGTGTGACTAAAGTGATGGATAAAGGTGGAGCCGTGTATATAGCTTATCTAGACTTTAGTCAGGCATTTGACACTGTTCACATCGCAGACTGCTAAATAAACTTGGAAGCTTGGGATTGGATACTAGGAATATTGAATGAATAAGATCTTGGTTGCAGGATAGAAAACAGAAAGTTGTGGTGAATGGAGTGCATTCACAGGAGGGAAATGTTACCAGTGGAGTACCCCAGGGATCTGTACTTGGACCAGTGCTTTTTAATATCTTTATTGGTGACATTGCAAATGGCATTAAAGGGAAAGTATGCCTTTTTGCAGATGACACTACAACAGGGTAGACACACCAGGTGGGGTAAAACAAATGACTGAGGATCTAGGTAGACTAGAGGAATGGTCAATAGTTTGGCAATTACAGCTTAATGCCCAAAAATGCAAAATTATGCACTTGGGTCTCAAAAATCCAAAGGCTAAATAATAAGATTTTACTTACCGATAAATCTATTTCTCGTAGTCCGTAGTGGATGCTGGGACTCCGTCAGGACCATGGGGATTAGCGGCTCCGCAGGAGCAGGAGACAGGGCACAAAAATAAAAGCTTTAGGACTAGGTGTTGTGCACTGGCTCCTCCCCCTATGACCCTCCTCCAAGCCTCAGTTAGGATACTGTGCCCGGACGAGCGTACACAATAAGGAAGGATTTTGAATCCCGGGTAAGACTCATACCAGCCACACCAATCACACCGTACAACCTGTGATCTGAACCCAGTTAACAGTATGACAAACGTAGGAGCCTCTGAACAGACGGCTCACAACAATAACAACCCGATTTTTTTGTAACAATAACTATGTACAAGTATTGCAGACAATCCGCACTTGGGATGGGCGCCCAGCATCCACTACGGACTACGAGAAATAGATTTATCGGTAAGTAAAATCTTATTTTCTCTGACGTCCTAGTGGATGCTAGGGACTCCGTCAGGACCATGGGGATTATACCAAAGCTCCCAAACGGGCGGGACAGTGCGGATGACTCTGCAGCACCGAATGAGAGAACTCCAGGTCCTCTTTAGCCAGGGTATCAAATTTGTAGAATTTTACAAACGTGTTCTCCCCCGACCACGTAGCTGCTCGGCAGAGTTGTAATGCCGAGACCCCTCGGGCAGCCGCCCAAGATGAGCCCACCTTCCTTGTGGAATGGGCCTTGATAGATTTAGGCTGTGGCAGGCCTGCCACAGAATGTGCAAGTTGAATTGTGCTACAAATCCAACGAGCAATCGTCTGCTTAGAAGCAGGAGCACCCAGCTTGTTGGGTGCATACAGTATAAACAGCGAGTCAGATTTTCTGACTCCAGCCGTCCTTGAAATATATATTTTCAATGCCCTAAAAACGTCCAGCAACTTGGAATCCTCCAAATCGCTAGTAGCCGCAGGCACCACAATAGGCTGGTTCAGGTGAAACGCTGAAACCACCTTAGGCAGAAACTGAGGACGCGTCCGCAGTTCTGCCCTGTCCGAATGGAAAATCAGATATGGGCTTTTATACGATAAAGCCGCCAATTCTGACACTCTCCTGGCTGAAGCCAGGGCCAGTAGCATGGTTACTTTCCATGTAAGATATTTCAAATCCACCGATTTGAGTGGCTCAAACCAATGGGATTTGAGAAAATCCAAAACTACATTAAGATCCCACGGAGCCACTGGGGGCACAACCGGGGGCTGTATATGTAGTACTCCTTTTACAAAAGTCTGGACTTCAGGAACTGAAGCCAATTCTTTCTGGAAGAAAATCGACAGGGCCGAAATTTGAACCTTAATGGACCCTAATTTGAGGCCCATAGACAATCCTGTTTGCAGGAAATGTAGGAATCGACCCAGTTGAAATTCCTCCGTCGGGGCCTTCCTGGCCTCACACCACGCAACATATTTTCTCCAAATGCGGTGATAATGTTGTGCAGTCACCTCCTTCCTGGCTTTTACCAGGGTAGGGATGACCTCTTCCGGAATGCCTTTTTCCCTTAGAATTCGGCGTTCAACCGCCATGCCGTCAAACGCAGCCGCGGTAAGTCTTGGAATAGACACGGTCCCTGCTGAAGCAGGTCCCGTCTTAGAGGTAGAGGCCACGGATCTTCCGTGAGCATCTCCTGAAGTTCCGGGTACCAAGTTCTTCTTGGCCAATCCGGAGCCACGAGTATCGTTCTTACTCCCCTTTGCCGTATAATTCTCAGTACTTTTGGTATGAGAGGCAGAGGAGGAAACACATACACTGACTGGAACACCCACGGTGTTACCAGAGCGTCCACAGCTATTGCCTGAGGGTCTCTTGACCTGGCGCAATACCTGTCCAGTTTTTTGTTGAGGCGGGACGCCATCATATCCACCTTTGGTTTTTCCCAACGGTTCACAATCATGTGGAAGACTTCTGGATGAAGTCCCCACTCTCCCGGGTGTAGATCGTGTCTGCTGAGGAAGTCCGCTTCCCAGTTGTCCACTCCCGGAATGAACACTGCTGACAGTGCTATCACATGATCTTCCGCCCAGCGAAGAATCCTTGCAGCTTCTGCCATTGCCCTCCTGCTTCTTGTGCCGCCCTGTCTGTTTACGTGGGCGACTGCCGTGATGTTGTCCGACTGGATCAACACCGGCTGACCCTGAAGCAGGGGTTTTGCCAGGCTTAGAGCATTGTAAATCGCTCTTAGCTCCAGTATATTTATGTGAAGAGACATCTCCAGGCTTGACCACACTCCCTGGAAGTTTCTTCCCTGTGTGACCGCTCCCCAGCCTCTCAGACTGGCATCCGTGGTCACCAGGACCCAGTCCTGTATGCCGAATCTGCGGCCCTCTAACAGATGAGCACTCTGCAACCACCACAGAAGAGACACCCTTGTCCGTGGAGACAAAGTTATCCGCTGATGCATCTGCAGATGCGATCCGGACCATTTGTCCAGCAGATCCCACTGAAAAGTTTGTGCGTGGAATCTGCCGAATGGAATCGCTTCGTAAGAAGCCACCATTTTTCCCAGGACTCTTGTGCATTGATGCACAGACACTTTTCCTGGTTTTAGGAGGTTCCTGACAAGTTCGGATAACTCCCTGGCTTTCTCCTCCGGAAGAAACACCTTTTTCTGAACCGTGTCCAGAATCATTCCCAGGAACAGCAGACGTGTCGTCGGGGTTAATTGAGATTTTGGAAAATTCAGAATCCACCCGTGCTGTTGCAGCACTACTTGGGTTAGTGCTACTACGTCCTCCAGCTGTTCTCTGGACCTTGCCCTTATCAGGAGATCGTCCAAGTAAGGGATAATTAATACGCCTTTTCTTCGCAGAAGAAACATCATTTCGGCCATTACCTTGGTAAAGACCCGAGGTGCCGTGGACAATCTAAACGGCAGCGTCTGAAACTGATAATGACAGTTTTGCACCACGAACCTGAGGTACCCTTGATGTGAAGGGCAAATTGGGACATGCAGGTAAGCATCCTTGATGTCCAGGGACACCATAAAGTCCCCTTCTTCCAGATTCGCTATCACTGCTCTGAGTGACTCCATCTTGAACTTGAATTTTTGTATGTACAGGTTCAAAGATTTCAGATTTAGAATAGGTCTTACCGAGCCGTCCGGCTTCGGTACCACAAATAGTGTGGAATAATACCCCTTTCCCTGTTGTAGGAGGGGTACCTTGACTATCACCTGCTGAGAATACAGCTTGTGAATGGCTTCCAATACCGTCGCCCTGTCTGAGGGAGACGTTGGCAGAGCAGACTTTAGGAACCGGCGAGGGGGAGACTTCTCGAATTCCAACCTGTAACCCTGAGATACTACCTGCAGGATCCAGGGGTCCACCTGTGAGTGAGCCCACTGTGCGCTGAAATTCTTGAGTCGACCCCCCACCGCCCCTGAGTCCGCTTGTAAAGCCCCAACGTCATGCTGAGGGCTTTGCAGAAGCCGGGGAGGGCTTCTGCTCCTGGGAGGGAGCTGCTTGGTGCACTCTCTTACCCTTTCCTTTGCCTCGGGGCAGATATGACTGTCCTTTTGCCCGCTTGTTCTTATAGGAACGAAAGGACTGCGGCTGAAAAGACGGTGTCTTTTTCTGTTGGGAGGGGACCTGAGGCAAAAAGGTGGATTTCCCGGCTGTTGCCGTGGCCACCAAATCCGATAGACCGACCCCAAATAATTCCTCCCCTTTATACGGCAATGCTTCCATATGCCGTTTGGAATCCGCATCACCTGACCACTGTCGCGTCCATAAACTTCTTCTGGCAGATATGGACATCGCACTTACTCTCGATGCCAGAGTGCAAATATCCCTCTGAGCATCTCGCATATAAAGAAAAGCATCCTTTAATTGCTCTATAGTCAATAAAATACTGTCCCTATCCAGGGTATCAATATTTTCAGTCAGGGAATCCGACCAAACCACCCCAGCACTGCACATCCATGCTGAGGCGATGGCTGGTCGCAGTATAACACCAGTATGAGTGTATATACTTTTCAGGGTAGTTTCCAGCCTCCTATCAGCTGGATCCTTGAGGGCGGCCGTTTCAGAAGACGGTAACGCCACTTGTTTTGATAAGCGTGTGAGTGCCTTATCCACCCTAGGGGGTGTTTCCCAGCGCGCCCTAACCTCTGGCGGGAAAGGATATAATGCCAATAACTTCTTTGAAATTAGCAGTTTTCTATCGGGGTTAACCCACGCTTCATCACACACTTCATTCAATTCCTCTGATTCAGGAAAAACTACAGGTAGTTTTTTCAGACCCCACATAATACCCCTTTTTGTGGTACTTGCAGTATCAGAGATATGCAAAGCCTCCTTCATTGCCGTGATCATATAACGTGTGGCCCTACTGGAAAATACGTTTGTTTCTTCACCGTCGACACTAGATTCGGTGTCCGTGTCTGGGTCGACCGACTGAGGTAAAGGGCGTTTTACAGCCCCTGACGGTGTCTGAGACGCCTGGACAGGTACTAACTGGTTTGCCGGCCATCTCATGTCGTCAACTGATTTTTGTAACGTGCTGACATTATCACGTAATTCCATAAACAAAGCCATCCATTCCGGTGTCGACTCCCTAGGGGGTGACATCACCATTACCGGCAATTGCTCCGCCTCCACACCAACATCGTCCTCATACATGTCGACACACACGTACCGACACACAGCAGACACACAGGGAATGCTCTTATCGAAGACAGGACCCCACTAGCCCTTTGGGGAGACAGAGGGAGAGTTTGCCAGCACACACCCAAGCGCTATAAATATATAGGAACAACCCTATAGAAGTGTTGTTTCCTTTATAGCAGCTTAATATATCAATATCGCCAAAAAAGTGCCCCCCCTCTCTGTTTTTTTACCCTGTTTCTGTAGTGCAGTGCAGGGGAGAGTCCTGGGAGCCTTCCTCGCAGCGGAGCTGTGCAGGAAAATGGCGCTGTGTGCTGAGGAGATAGGCCCCGCCCCCTATTTCGGCGGGCTCTTCTCCCGGTGTTTGTGAGACCTGGCAGGGGTTAAATACATCCATATAGCCCCAGGGGCTATATGTGATGTATTTTTAGCCAGAACAAGGTATTATCATTGCTGCCCAGGGCGCCCCCCCCCAGCGCCCTGCACCCTCAGTGACCGCTGGTGTGAAGTGTGCTGACAACAATGGCGCACAGCTGCAGTGCTGTGCGCTACCTCATGAAGACTGAAAAGTCTTCTGCCGCCGGTTTCTGGACCTCTTCACTTTTCGGCATCTGCAAGGGGGTCGGCGGCGCGGCTCCGGGACCGGACTCCATGGCTGGGCCTGTGTTCGATCCCTCTGGAGCTAATGGTGTCCAGTAGCCTAAGAAGCCAATCCATCCTGCACGCAGGTGAGTTCACTTCTTCTCCCCTAAGTCCCTCGTTGCAGTGAGCCTGTTGCCAGCAGGACTCACTGAAAATAAAAAACCTAATAACTTTTTCTAAGCAGCTCTTTAGGAGAGCCACCTAGATTGCACCCTGCTCGGACGGGCACAAAAACCTAACTGAGGCTTGGAGGAGGGTCATAGGGGGAGGAGCCAGTGCACACCACCTAGTCCTAAAGCTTTTATTTTTGTGCCCTGTCTCCTGCTCCTGCGGAGCCGCTAATCCCCATGGTCCTGACGGAGTCCCAGCATCCACTAGGACGTCAGAGAAATAGTATTAATGGCACTATACTGGAAACTACTGAGGAGGATAGGGATCTAGGAGTCACTATTTCAGGTGACTTAAAGGCAGGTAAGCAATGTAACAAAGCAATGAGGAAGGCTAGTCAGATGCTTGGCTGCATTGGGAGAGGAATCAGCAGCAGAAAAAAAGAAGTAATAATGCCACTGTATAGGTCATTGGTACGGCCTCATCTAGTATACTATGTTCAATTTTGGAGGCCATATCTTCAAAAGGATATTAATACATTAGAGACTGTACAAAGAAGGGCAACTAAAATGGTGCATGGCCTACATCACAAAACATACCCAGAAAGACTAAAAAATCTCAATATGTTTGGAGCAGAGAAGGGAAAGGGGGGACATGATAGAAACTTTCAAATATATCAAGGGTTTTAACAAAGTCCAGGAGGGAAACATTCTCCAAATAAAGAGAAGCAATAGGACACGAGGACATGCACTTAGGCTGGAGGGGGTGGGGGGCTTCAGGTGAAATATGAGGAAAAATTACTTCCCAGAAAGGGTAGTGGACAAGTGGAATAGCCTCCCATCAGAGGTGGTAGAGGCTAAGACAGTAGAGCAATTTAAACATGCATGGGATAGACATAAGGATATCCTTACAAAGAAATAAGGATCAAATAAGTTTTGAGATAAAAATATGGTTAAATAAAAAGGGCAAACTAGATGGGCCAAGTGGTTCTTGTCTGCCGTCAAATTCTATGTTTCTTTGTTTAATAATGTCTCCTCTTAGACGCCTCTTTTCCAGTGTATACATGTTCAAACTAGTAAGCCTTTCCTCGTAATCCAGTTCTTCTAGCCCTTTAATCAATCTAGTAGCTCGCCTTTGAACCCTTTCGAGTTCACCAATATCTTTTTTTATACAGTGGTGCCCAAAACTGAACACAATATTCCAGGTGTGGACCCACCAATGATTTGTACAGCGGCAGAATTACATCCTCGTCCCTTGTCTCAATTCCCCGTTTTATGCACGCTAACACCTTACTTGCCTTCTTTACTTCGCTTTGACATTGTATACAGTTATTAAGCTTATTTTCAATGAGTACCCCCAAATCTTTTTCCAAAACTGTTACCCCTAGACTTTCCCCGTTTAATAGGATGTAGGATGCAAGTTTGTTTTTAGTCCCGAAATGCATTACCTTGCATTTTTCTATATTGAACCTCATTCTCCATTTAGACGCCCAGATTTCAAGTTTAGATAAGTCATTCTGCAGAGACTCCACATCTATTTCTGAATTAATTACCCATCACAGTTTAGTATCATCTGCAAAGACTGACACTGTGCTTTCCAGGCCTATTTCTGATCATTGATAAATATGTTGAACAGTAGTGGCCCGAGTACGGACCCCTGTGGTATTCCGCTGACTACTGGTGTCCAGCTTGAGGACTTCCCGTTGACCACTACTCGCTGTACCCTGTATAAACAGTTTTTTCTAGGCCAAGCTCCTTTAATTTGATGATTAGTCTCCTGTGAGGCACTGTATTGAAGGCTTTTGCAAAATTTACGTAGACCACATCCACTGCTTTTCCTTGATCAAGATTATCGCTCACTTCCTCGTAGAAGTTAACTAACTTAGTTTGACATGATCTGTCCTTCACAAACCCATGCTGGTTCTTGCTAATAATCTTAGTGGTCTGCAGATACTCCTGTATGCTATCCCTTAGAATTCCTTCTAATATTTTCCCCACTATAGATGTCAAACTAACCGGCCTGAAGTTACCCGGATGATTTTTGGATCCCTTTATAAATAATGGCACTACCTCTGCTATACGCCAATTCTTCGGTACCGTGCCAGATCTAATTGAACTATTGAAAATCAAGTATAGGGGTCTTGCTAGTTGTGACCTAAGCTCCATAAGAACCCTCGGATGAAGTCCGTCAGGGCCAAGTGATTTATTAATCTTTATTTTTCGTAATCTCTGCCTCACTACTTCTTTGCTTAAACAAGTATCTAACCACAAATCCTTACTGTCACTATCGCTATGCACTACTCCCACCTTTAGTTCTTCTCTGGTGAATACTGATGAAAAAAAGTTGTTCAGTATTTCTGCTTTTGATCCGTCATCATTTACCAATACTCCAAATTCATCCTTTATTGGACCTATGTTCTCTTTTTTTAACCTTTTACTGTTTATGTATTTAAAAAAAAAATTGGATTGGTTTTACACTCTATAGCAATTTGATTTTCGTTTTCAATTTTAGCTGCTCTTATTGCATTTTTGCATTCCTTATAGTACTGGAATGAATCCTATCCATTAGATTTAAATGCTTTGAAAGCACGCTTCTTTTTATCGATTTCTGCCTTGACCTTCTTGTTAAGCCACATCGGTTTGAGTTTGGTACTCCTGCGCTTACTGCCCATGGGAATACATTTTGAATATTGCTATCTAGCAACCCTTATAAAGCATCCCACATTTCCAAAGTGTTCTTACCATGAAACAAAACTTCAAACTCAAGGGTGGTCATTCCGAGTTAATCGCACGTAGCAACTTTTTGCTGCTCATGCGATCAACTTGACGCCGCCTATGGTGGAGTGTATTTTAGCATAGCAGGGCTGCGATCACTTGTGCAGCCCTGCTTTGCTACAAAAGTTTTGTGCAGAACAAGACCAGCCCTGCACCTACTTACCCAGTGCGACGGATCCTGCGATGAAGGTCCCGGCTATGACGTCAGACATCCGACCTCCAAACGCCTGGACACACCTTCGTTCGCCTTACCACGCCCGGGAAACGGTGAATAGACGCCCCGATCATCCTTCCTGCTGTCAATCTTCTTGCGATCGGGCCTGCGATCACTTTCTTCGGTCCGTGCGCAATGCTGGCGCCGTGCAGCCGCAGTTCTGACCCATTCGCACCGCATCAAAGAACAGTTGCGTGCGGAATGACCCCCAATGTCGTTTAATGCACATCTCAGCTTAATGAAGTTAGCCTTTCTAAAGTTAAATGTTTTTGTTGAACCCTTATAGCTATGTTTCCTGAAACTGATGTTGAAAGTGATCATATGGTGATCACTGTTACCCAAAGTCTCCCCAACTTTAGTATTCGATATGATGTCCATATTATTAGTAATTACTAGATCTAGAATAGTTTTAACCCTAGTTGGGTCCTCGACTAATTGATACAAGTAGTGATCTTTCTGCAGCGGGGTACATTGATATTCCACAGGGAATAACATCGGGGGTGTAAAGTAGGATCTTGATCCGAGGCACCAACAGGCTAAAAGCTTTGACTGTTCCCAAGATGCTCAGCGCCGCCTCCTCTATAACCCCGCCTCCGTGCACAGGAGCTTAGTTCGTAAACTGGTGCCTGCAGTGCAGGCAGCTAACAGGCAGGGCTGCTCCAGCAGCCCTAAGAAGAGCTATTTTAATGAAGATAGAAGACTTCAAGGGCTCCCCCAGTGGCGCTGTATACTCCCACGTCCCTGGTTGCCGGGTACTTACAGCAGAGGCTCCAGTTTTTAACCCAGGGCACACACACTAACCAAAGTTCTACGGGATCGCGTGGCCGTACTCAGGGAGGAGGTATGAGGGGCCCCCAGGCGGGACTCGCTGGAAATTGCGATCCGCCGTGGCCATTAGGAGGGGCTGGCGTGGACACTGTGGCAGTACAGGGACCCCACTAGACCACCAGGGTAAGGTCACAGGTCGGATTAGGCTATAATACATTTTATTAAGGCCCCTAGCACCCGGTGGTGAAGTCCAGTAAGGGAATAAGGCTCTGGCCTGTAGCCCCTCCCCCAGCCGCCATTTACAGTAAATGTTCCCACCCTGGAGCTGCATTTCTTTGTCTCCCTCACTCCCTGTCAGTGTTTGGGTGCCGTTACACACAGCTGCGCTGATTCTGGGACTGCTGGTTGATGCCCCCTCTGTAAAGCCACCTGCATCATCAGCGCTGTGCATTTACAGGACACTTAAGTATTCTACATGTCGTTTAAACAGTGTTAGTTAAGAACAAGTGCATACTTCAGGGTTATTTAGTACAAGTACCCTGTGATATTCATCCAGTTTTTACTGTGCATTGATATATCTGTTTATATACATAGCTTTACTCAGTGATAGTATTGCTAGTCCAGTGCAGTTTTATTGTTTGTTATAATTCCTGATTGTACATGTGACTGTGTGTGTGTGTGTGCATATAGCTGCTGGGTGATTTCTACTCCGTGTATCTCACTCCTACTACTATCACTATATTCTGTAACCAGAGTGGGCTCTGTACGTCAGGGTTATTAGATAATATAGGTATTTCACAGTATATACATATTTTGTATTTTTCTCTGTGTTTTTCAGTCACATTTTACCTCAGAAATCCTCTGTTTGCTGTCACACTGCACGGGGTATTATATCTGCTGATATTGTACTGTGTCGCCCGTGGTTTACGCTTTCATATCATGTCATCTACAGGGGGCGATGGGTCTGGGGCTGATTCCGCCGTGCGCGGTTATGATGTCCCAGATGCATTTGAGGATAACATGGCTGCGGAGGGTTCAGGTTCTGGGGGTTCTGTACCCCCCAGTCAGTTTGTAACAACGGGGGCACATCAGGGCCCGCCTTGGTCTGCCTTTTCTAATTTACTGACTACGCTGGTAACTAGACATGTTCCCCATATGGGACCTACTGTGCCTTATCAGCCTTATATGGTCCCTGCGGTTAATCCGCCATGGACAGATGCTCTGTCCACTCAGTTACAGCACTTGAATAACTCTTTGGATAAACGTATTCCTGACCCTTGCCCGCCTAAGACTAAACCTAAGAAGTTCTCTTAGCGGGCTGTTACTTCCTCTCAATCCACGCATGTTCCGGATACCTCTTCCGATGAAGATGGCGTGTATACTGACTGACCCCACAGACTCTGATCGTGACGTTTCTGATGGGGAATCTGTTTAACAGGTGGATGTTCCTGATCTATTAGAGGCTATCAGGCTCATTCTTCAGATTGATGATGATCCTGAGCCTGCTACTACATCTAAGAAACCAGACAGGTTCAAATGTCAGAAGGTTACTAAATTGGTTTTACTTCATTCTGACCATTTGGATGACATACGTCTGGAATCTTGGGAGAACCCAGGAAAGAAATTCACCCCGCACAAGAAGATGCTAGCCCACTATCCCCTTGCGGCAGAATTGAGTAAAAATAGGGAAACACAACCGTCGGTGGATTCGCAATCGCTCGGCTGTTGGTGTCATCTGCTCTGCCTGCACTACAGTCACTTCTCTCAAGGAGCCAACAGATAAGCGTGTGGAGGGCTACTTAAAAACTATCTATACCCTTGCAGGGGCTGCGCATAGGCCCACCATTGCTGCTACTTGGGCCACATAAGCTATTGAGGTGTGGGCTCAGGAAACAGAGGCTGAGTTTCCGTCTAATTTTTCTGAACATGCAAGATAATGTCTCTCTTATATTGTTACGGCATCTCATTACATTAAAGAAGCAGCTTCAGATGCAGGTGTTCTGACGAACAAGGCTGCTACGACATCCATTTTGGATCGCCGTATTCTCTGGTTGTGGTCCTGGTCGGTGGACTTGGACTCTAAGAAAACCTTGGAGGTGATCCCGTTTAAAGGGAACTCTCCTCTTTGGTGAGGATCTCAACAAGATTGTCTCTGACTTGGCTAAGAGTACTTCCTTTCGTGCCTTTCGCCCTCCGGGTAAAGCAAAGGGTCAGGCGTACCCAAAACAGTCTCGCACTTCCAAAACCACCAAGCCCAAGCCTAAAAGTGCCTGGGCTGCCCGTCAGCTGGCTTCCAAATCTGACAAGCCTGCGGCATGACGGGGCGGGCCTCCGTCTGGGGGATCCCAGGGTGGGAGACTGACTTGTACAGTTCACCCAGGTATGGTTGAAGACCACTTCAGACACTTGGGTACAGGAAGTCATCACTCACGGATACGCTATATCATTCAAGACACATCTTCCTCCTCGCTGTTGCCTGATGGACATCCCTTCGGATCAGGTGAAAGCAACAACTCTCCGTTTAGTGGTACAATCCCTCCTGGACACCGGAGTGGTACTGCCGATGACTCTGGCTCAGAGGGGCAGGGGGTACTATTCAACGCTGTTCCTAGTACCCAAACCGAATGGTTCCTCCCGGCCCATTTTCAACCTCAAATCTTTGAACAAGTTTTTGAGGTTCTCCAAGTTTCGTATGGATACCCTTGGCTCTATTGTCATGGCTTTTGAACCAGGGGACTATATGGTATCCCTGGATATACAGGATGTTTACCGGCATATCCCTATTGCCATGTCACATCAGCAATACCTGCGGTTTGCTATTGGCAATCTCCATGACCAATTCCGGCCCTTACCATTTGGTCTGACCACGGCTCCGCGAATTTTCCCCAAGGTCATGTCAGTTATGACGGCTTCACTCCACCGTCGGGGCATGAGGATCCTGCTGTCTCTGGACGACCTGCTGATCCTGGCCAATTCCCCAGAAGTTCTCCTCCATCATTTGGATCTGGCGGTCCAGTTTCTGAAAGCCCACGGGTGGCTAACCAACTGGAATAAATCATCCCTGGTCCCTGCCCAGAGCATGGTGCATCTGGAAGCATTTTTGGACACTCACAACCAGAGGTTGTTTTTGTCACAGGAGAAAGTCCTGAAGCTTCCGGACAAGATACGTTGCTTCCTCTCTCGTCCGCGTGTGTCAATACACTCGGCGATGCAAGTACTAGGCCTCATGGTGTTGGCTTTCGACATGGTGGAGTATGCTCAATTTCATTCCCGCCCTCTGCAGAAAGTGATTCTCGCCAAGCATGACGGCCTGCCTCACCGGATCAGGTCTCAAGTGATCTCCTTGTCTCCGGAGGTCCGTCTGTCATCGACCTTGTGGCGGCAGGACCATCGATTGAGCAGGGGTCGTTCTTTCTGGATCTCCAATTGGGTCCTTCTGACTACGGTTGCCAGTCTGAGGGGTTGGGGCGCGGTGTTGGAGCAACACTCTCTTCAGGGTTGGTGGACCAGGGAGGAGTCTCTCCTCCCGATAAACATTCTGGAATTGCGGGCAGTGTTCAATGCTCTGAAATTAGCTCGGCATCTGGTACTGAACAGACCTGTTCAAGTACAGTCAGACAACGCTACCACGGTGGCGTACATTAATCATCAAGGCGGCACTCGAAGCCGCATGGCAATGATGGAAGTGTCAAAGATTCTTCAATGGGCGGAACGCCATCTGTCAGCCATATCGGCAGTGTTCATTCCTCAACTGGGAAGCGGACTTCCTCAGCCGTCATGACGTACACGCCGGAGAGTGGAGCCTTCATCCAGAAGTATTTCAACTCCTAGTGGACAAGTGGGGCCTACCAGATGTAGACCTGATGGCGTCTTGACACAATCACAAGGTTCTGGTCTTCGGAGCAAGAACAAGGGATCCTCAAGCGGCGTTTGTGGACGCACTGGCAATTCCATGGAACTTTCAGCTGCCGTACGTGTTTCCTCCGGTGTCACTCCTGCCCAGAGTAGTGAGGAAGTTCAAGCAAGAAGGAGGAATCCTTCTTCTAATAGCTTCGGCGTGGCCCAGACGGCATTGGTTCTCAGCCCTACAGGGTCTCTCGCTAGAGCGTCCTCTTCTACTTCCGCAATGACCAGACCTCCTCGTTCAGGGCCCTTGTGATTTGGCCCGACTGGCTTTGACGGCACGGCTCTTGAAACTTCCGTACTGAGGGCCAAAGGATTTTCTGAGGTGGTCATTCAAACTATGTTGCAGGCCCGTAAGCCGGCTTCTGCTCGGATTTACCATAGGGTCTGGAATGCTTACTTTACTTGGTGCGCATCTAACAATCATGACGTTTACAAGTTTAGTACGGCCAAACTTTTGGCTTTCCTACAACAGGGCCTGGACATGGGCCTTCGGCTGGCCTCCCTCAAGGTTCATATTTCTGCCTTCTCGGTATGGTATCAGAGAAAAATTGCGACTCTGCCTGATGTTCATACATTCACTCATGGTGTTTTACGGATTCAACCTCCCTATGTCCCACCTGTGGCTCCTTGGGATTTGTTGGTGGTTCTGGAGGCTTTACAAGAGTCTCCGTTTGAACCTCTTGAATCTGCGGACCTTAAAAGGCTTTCCTTCAAGGTCTTGTTTCTGCTGGCTGTTGCCTCTGCTAGACGGGTATCAGATTTGGGTGCCTTGTCTTGTAGGTCCCCCTATCTGATTTTTCACCGTGACCGAGCGGTTCTTCGAACGCGCCCTAGTTATCTACCTAAGGTGGTGTCTTCTTTCCATCTTAAACAAGAGATTGCGGTTCCGTCCTTGATCTTTCCGGATTTATCCTCCAAAGAGCGGTCTTTGGATGTGGTACGGGCTCTCTGTATTTATGTGAAGAGGACAGCCTCCGTTAGGAAGTCTGATTCTCTCTTTGTACTGTTTGGTTTTCACAAACGTGGCTGGCCTGCTAACAAGCAGACCTTAACCAGATGGATTATAATGGTAATTGCACACAGGGGTGTATCTACCCATTGGCCAGGATGGCACTTGCCAGGGGCGCCAGGCAAGGAGGGGGCGCTGCTTGGCAGTGCCATCCACGGCCAGGGGGTAGAATCCAGTAGTACTGTCAGACTTGTTAGTGCCGGCGCCAGTGTCAGGAGGCAGTGCACCGCACCTCACTTGTAATCAGACTCAACATAAACTACAATTACCAGCATCCCTTGTTGCCAGGAGCTCTGGAAGCTGTAGTTTATTGTGAGTCTGATTGATCACTAGTGCAGTGCTGTGCTGCTGGACACCGATGCCGGCAGTAACAGACAGTCACAAGGTACAATCCGGATTAAGGGAGAGGAGGGGTTGCACAATACTTCACTGCACGGCATTGATGACCTTCGGGAAGTGGACGGAGTGGAAGCAGGGGGGTGGGGCTACACGGCACTCAGTCAGTGCCAGGCAACCAGGTTTTTTTTACAGTAAGGACAATACGTGTTTGGAATTCCCTGCCAGATAGAGTAGTAACGGCGGACTCGATCGATACTTTTAAGAATGGGCTAGATAAATTCCTAATGGATAAGGATATACAGGGTTATTGTGGGTAGGTCACGCACTATAATAATACAAAAAAAATAAAAATATATAGATAAAAATAGTGCTAAAAATAATACAGCGTAGGAGCCACAAATAGGATGAACTCGATGGACAAATTGTATTTTTTCAACCTCAGAAACTATATAACTATGTAAGTCAGCAGCATGGAGGAGAGGGGGAGAGGACAAGGAGCTACTAAAGTACATGCATTGAGTTCACCCTGTCTGTGAAGTGAGGGGGTAAACACTATATAGTCTGTATGTGTTGCTGTCACTGCATTTATGTATGTGACTATATGTGTATGTATGTTTGTGTGTGTATAAGTATCTACTGTATATATGTGTGTATTAGCGAGTGACTATGGGGGTAATTCTGAGTTGATCGCAGCAGGAACTTTGTTAGCAGTTGGGCAAAACCATGTGCACTGCAGGGGGGGGGGGGCAGACATAACATGTACAGGGAGAGTTAGATTTGGGTGGGTTATTTTGTTTCTGTGCAGGGTAAATACTGGCTGCTTTATTTTTACACTGCAATTTAGATTTCAGATTGAACACACCACACCCAAATCTAACTCTCTCTGCACATGTTATATCTGCCCCCCCTGCAGTGCACATGGTTTTGCTCAACTGCTAACAAAGTTCCTGCTGCGATGAACTCAGAATTACCCCCTATGTATGTGAATAAGTGTGTAACTATGGGGTTAATTCAGAGTTGATCGCAACAGCAAATTTGTTAGCAGTTGGGCAAAACCAGGGGGGTCATTCTGACCCATTTGCACGCTGCTGGTTGTCGCAGCGGTGCAAACGGGTTGGGACTGCGCTTGTGCGGCGCCCGCAATGCGAACACGTATCGTTGCCCAGCGACAGCCGTCGCCAGGCAACGACCAGACGAAAGTGATCGCTAGTGCGATCGCAAGAAGATTGACAGCAAGGAGGCGTTCCGGAGCGGATACTCACCGTTTTCTGGGAGTGGTGAGTCCAACGCAGGCGTGTCCAGGCGTTTGGAGGGCGGATGTCTGACGTCAATTCTAGGACCTGCATAGCTGGATCGATCGCACAGGGTAAGTAACTCTTACCCTGGTCTTGTTTTACAGGAATCTTTTTTTGCATAGCAGGGCTGCACAAGCGATCGCACAAGCGATCGCAGCCCTGCTATGCAGAAATACACTCCCCTATAGGCGGTGTCTAGTTGTTCGCACGGGTAGCAAAAAGTTGCTACGTGCGATCAGCTCGGAATTACCCCCCATGTGCACTGCAGGTGTGGCAAATACAACATTTGCAGAGAGAGTTAGATTTGGGTGAGTTATTTTGTTTCTGTGCAGGGTAAATACTGATTGCTTTATTTTTACACTGCTATTTGGATTTCAGTTTGAACACACCCCACCCAAATCTAACTCTCTCTGCACATGTTATATCTGCCCTCCCTGCAGTGCACATGGGGGGTAATTCTGAGTTGATCAGAGCAGGAATTTTGTTAGCAATTGGGCAAAACCATGGGGGTAATTCAAGTTGATCGCAGCAGGAATTTTTTTTTAGCAATTGGGCAAAACCATGGGGGTCATTCCGAGTTGTTCGCTCGCAAGCTGCTTTTAGCAGCTTTGCACACGCTAAGCCGCCGCCTACTGGGAGTGAATCTTAGTTTATCAAAATTGCGAACGAAAGATTAGCAGAATTGCGAATAGACACTTCTTAGCAGTTTCTGAGTAGCTCCAGACTTACTCGGCATCTGCGATCAGTTCAGTGCTTGTCGTTCCTGGTTTGACGTCACAAACACACCCAGCGTTCGCCCAGACACTCCTCCGTTTCTCCAGCCACTCCCGCGTTTTTCCAAGAAACGGTAGCGTTTTTTTCACACACTCCCATAAAACGGCCAGTTTCCGCCCAGAAACACCCACTTCCTGTCAATCACATTACGATCACCAGAACGAAGAAAAAACCTCGTAATGCCGTGAGTAAAATTCCTAACTGCATAGCAAATTTACTTGGCGCAGTCGCACTGCGGACATTGCGCATGCGCATTAGCGACTATTCGCTCCGTTGCGAGAAAAAAATAACGAGCGAACAACTCGGAATGACCCCCCATGTGCACTGCAGGGGGGCAGATATAACATTTGCAGAGAGTTAGATTTGGGTGGGTTATTTTGTTTCTGTGCAGGGTAAATACTGGCTGCTTTACTTTTACACTGCAATTTAGATTGCAGATTTAACTCACCACACCCAAATCTATCTCTCTCTGCACATGTTATATCTGCCTCCCCTGCAGTGCACATGGTTTTGCCCAACTGCTAACCAGGGGCCAGATGTATGAAAGTGTGCTGTGGTTCCCGCTGACCACAGCGCACCTTAAGGCAGCATTTTGCGCTGCACCCATATGTATGAACGGCGTGTTAACGCCGTATGCACTGGCCGCCGCGCGCCCCCGCCACTTACCACTTACCCGCAGTACTGAATGGGAGACGAAGAGCAGAGGCAATGTATGATTGCCTCTGCTGTCCCTTTTCGTCTCCTGAAGCCGCCGATCCGGAACGCCTTCCCCCGGGCAGGCGATGTGTTCAAAATGTGCAGTGGCTTATTTTTTTTTTTTTGGTTTTGAATAAACTTTATTTAACGAGGACATTCTTCTGCTGGTCCACACAGCTCTACTGCGCATGCGCCGGGGGCCTCTGGCGGTGCACACAGGAAGAAGGGTGCATGCGCACACATTGCGGCGCCGAGCCGATGTGGAAGGTGCGCTACCGCGGGAAAGGTAGGATAACGCACTCCCACATCGGCGGGGGCCTTAATCATACATTGTGGCGGCAGCTGCGGGCGTATCACCACGATAATGTGGTGATACGCCCCTGGACACATAACGTCCGTTAGGACGTTTTTTCATACATCACCCCCAAAGTTCCTGCTGCGATCAACTCAGAATTACCCCCCATGTGCACTGCAGGGGAGCAGTGGCGGATTTAGGGGGGGGGCACCAAGGCACGTGCCCCCCCTGTCATTTTTAGTGCAGACTGACATGCGGACGAGTGTCCGCATGTCAGTCTGCGGTCTCGTTTCGTCCCCTGCTGTTAGGAGGGACACGGAGGGCACAGTGCGCGCCTCTCCTGTGTCCCTCCTGTGTCTCCGGCGGCCGCTGGTCTCATAAAGGAAGTGCCGTTCGTGAGCACTTCCTTTATTACAGTGACCCGCGGCCGCCGGAGACCCAGGAGGGACACAGGGAGGCGTGCACTGTGCCCTCCGTGTCCCTCCTAACAGCAGGGGAGCGGGGGGAGCAGCGGCGGCGGCGGAGGAAGGGGGGGGGACGGGGGACGCACTGGGGGGGAATATCTGGCACTGGGGGCATATTTGCAGGGAGGGGGGGGGGGGCGAATATCTGGCACTGGGGACATATATGGCACTGGGGGGAATATCTGGCACTGGGGGCATATCTGGCACTGGGGGGGGGGGGATATCTGGCACTGGGGGCATATGTGGCACTGGGGGGGGGGGATATCTGGCACTGGGGGGAATAACTGGCAGGGAAGGGATATCTGGCACTGGGGCATTGTCTGGCACTGGGGGCATATGTGGCACTGGGGGGGGGGAATATCTGGCACTGGGGCATATGTGGCAATGGGGGCATATATAGCACTGGGGGCATATGTGGCACTGTCGGGGAATATCTGGCACTGGGGGTATATGTGTACCTGGCACATGGGGGGGGCTATATTTGGCACTGGGGGCATGTGAGTACCTGGCACCGTGGGGGAATATCTGGCACTGGGGACATATGTGGCACTGGGAGCACAGCCCTAGCAACAAGGACTACCTCCTAGCAACGAGCATGACACCCAGTGCATGAAACCCCTGGCAACGAGCATGACACCCAGTGCATGAAACCCCTGGCAACGAGCATGACACCCAGTGCATGAAACCCCTGGCAACGAGCATGACACCCTGAGCATGAAAACCCCTGGCACCGTGCATGGAACCAAGAGCATGAAACCCCTGGCAACGAGCATGACACCCAGTGCATGAAACCCCTGACAACGAGCAGGTATTTGAAAAGTAATTAGAAGCCTTACTGTAGGATTTAATGTGTAATGGGCATTACGGTGTGTGGCATAATGTATCACGGACATTGCGGTGTGTGTCATAATGTGTCGCAGGCATTACGGTGTATGGTATACTCTATCGCTGGCATTGTGATATGTGGTATAATGTCTCAGGGTCATTGCAGTGTGTGGCATAATGTATCACGGACATTGCGGTGTGTGTCATAATGTGTCAGGCATTACGGTGTGTGGTATACTATATCACGGGCATTGTGGTATGTGGTATAATGTCTCAGGGTTATTACAGTGTGGCATAATATATAACGGGCATTGCGGTGTGTGGCATAGGGTATAACGGGCATTGCGGTATGTGTCACAGGCATTACGGTGTATGGTATACTATATCACGGGCATTGTGGTATAATGTCTCAAGGTCATTGCAGTGTGTGGCATAATGTGTCCCAGACATTGTATGTGCTATAATGTATCAGGGGCAGTGCAGTGTGTAGCATAATGTATAACGGGCATTGCGATTCCTGTCATAATGTGTCACAGGCATTACGGTGTGTGGCATAATGTGTCTGGGGCATTACAGTGTGTGCATATTGTGTCATGTGCATTATTGTGTGTGGAATAATGTCTAAGGGCCATTGCAGTATGTGGAATAATGTATACTGGGCATTACTATAAGGAGGAAAAATGACAAATAATGTAAGGGGCATGAATCAGGATTATTTTTCTTTTCTGTGGTGGCCAACGTCTGGGCGTGCAGGTTGCAAAACTGGGGTATAAGGTAGTCTTTTCCTGCAATACCACGCCCATTCCAACGAAGCCACGCCCATTCCAACGAAGCCACGTCCCTTATGGTGCCCCCCCTGTAATTTTTTTCTGGATCCGCCCCTGCAGGGGAGGCAGATATAACATGTACAGAGAGAGTTAGATTTGGGTGGGGTGTGTTCAATCTGCAATCTAAATTGCAGTGTAAAAATAAAGCAGCCAGTATTTACACTGCACAGAAACAAAATAACCCACCCACATCTAACTCTCTCTACAAATGTTACATCTGCCCCCCCTGCAGTGCACATGGTTTTGCCCAATTGCTAACAAAATTCCTGCTGCGATCAACTCAGAATTACCCCCATGGTTTTGCCCAACTGCTAACAAATTTGCTGCTGCGATCAACTCTGAATTAGGCCCAATGTATGTATGTGACAGTATATATGTTTGTAACTATTTGTATATACTGCATGTATGACTGTACTGTATATCATATGCACTGTATGTGTTTTGTGTGTGACAGTATGTATGTGTATATGTGTGTGCCTATGGGCGGGATCAGATGTACTAATGGCAGTGGGGGTTATTCGGTAAGGATTGCAGATTCTGCTAAAAAGTAGAATCTGCAATCCTTTCTATTGCATGCTGGGGGATGCTCAGCCACTGCGACCGCAATTTAATTGTGGTCGCAGCAACTGTGGAAGACCCCCTGCAGCTAGGCTGCGTATGCAGGTGGTCCGCCACCATTTTTAGCACTGAGAACTAATAATAAAATAGAAATATATTTACTTGCACTTGTCCACATTTCTATTTTCTATTTGTATTCCCCATATGTCTTTTATAGACAGTGTTTCCTATAGGGGTACTACTGTGTGGCATAACGTGATTAAGAGACACTACTGTGCGGTGTAAAGTGATACTGTTTGGCATAATGTGAATTGGAAGTACTATTGTGTGGCCACGCCCATTCCCCACAAGGCCACACCCTTTTTTATACACCCTCCTTATTTCCAATATGTGTGTGTGGGTGTGTGTGGGGGAGGGGGACCAGCCCTTACTTTGCCAGGGGCGCTCGGACCCCTAGAAACACTCCTGATTGCACATGCTTATGTACAGGCTGGCCTTCCAGCTCCTGCTACCATCAAAGCCCATTCTACTCGGTCTGTTGGACCTTCTTGGGCGGCCCGCCGTGATGCGACTCTTGAACAATTGTGCAAGGCGGATACGTGGTCCTTAGTGAACACGTCCATAAGGTTCTATGCCTTCGTTACTTCCGCCTCCCAGGATGCTTCCTTTGGACGCTGGGTTCTTGTGCCCGCTACAGTGTGTCCCCTCCCATAAGGAACTGCTTTAGGACATCCCAATGTTATTTCCTGTGGAATACAGTGTACCCCGCTGCAGAAAATTATATTTATGGTAAGAACTTACCTTTGTTAAATCTCTTTCTGCAAGGTACACTGGGTTCCACAGGACGCCCACCCTGACGCACTTAGCTTCTTTGGGTTGGTATGGCATTAGCCGCTGATACCTTCTCCTGTCGTGAGAATGTGATGTCTGTGGCTACTAACTGTTGTTGTTTCTTTTGCCTGCTACTGCATTGGATTGCTGAACAAAACTGAGCTCCTGTGCATGGAGGCGGGATTATAGAGGAGGTGGCGCTCAGCATCTTGGGAACAGTCAAGGCTTTTAGCCTGTTGGTGCCTCGGACCAAGACCCTACTCTACACCCCCTGATGTTATTCCCTGTGGAATCCAGTGTACCTCGCAGAAAGAGATTTAACAAAGGTAAGTTCTTACTATAAATCTCATTTTTGGCAATACCTTTGTTAACACCCTTTTTAGAACCCATGCAAATACCCTTGCCCTTGCTGGCTGCTCTTTCCCTCCCCCCTTCTCCACCCCCATTTAGCTGATTACCACCATCTTTACTATTCTCGCTACATGACCCATAGTTTCTAACTAAACCATCCCCCCAGGCTTCTAGTTTAAAAGCTCCTCCAACCTACTAACCATCCTTCCCCCCCAGCACCGCAGCCCCTCACGTCGTTCAGCAATCACCAATATTGAGTTGACATGCAGCTCAACCCATCAATGTCGGGCTGAGCTGCATGTCCGGGAATGCCGGCAGTGATGTCACTGATCGTTATCCTTGAACGATAACGTTCAGTGTGTACGCACTATATCGTTGAATGCTACATCGTTCAACGATATAGTCGTTCATCACCAGCATTTCAGCATCACCCAGTATTTACACGGCTTTCTTCACTGCTGTATTTTTGCATAGTACATTAAATAAACAGTGAAAACAATCTTTAGAGAAGCTTTACTTCCCTACCAAAGTTCCAGCAACAGCTAATAATCGTATGGAATAACTGAAATAGTCTAAAGTGCAAGAGGAGTAGTCTAGTAGTGAACTGATATGAACCATCTTCCCTGTTTAGCTCAGTGTTTACTAATGGTTAAGCTGAATCAAAGTGGTTCTATTGCTCTCTTCATACGCGGTGAGCAGCACATGTATCACATGGACTACTGCTGTATATAATTAGTAACAGAAATAATCATAGGCAAAACCTTTTCACTAAATGGCTTTCATGTAGTTCTTAAACCATATCCCAAAGTACATCAGTTTCTCTTTTTGTTTATGACTACATTCTATTCATAATATCCACGTGTATCTGACCTCTAATTTCATTATATTAAAATGAATTCTATAGATTATTTGTACGTTTTAGTGCTTAGTTGTCATACCTCCTAACATTTAAAATAGATGGATAGGGACTTCTGTCCGCGCCCGTCCGAAAAGGGAGTGTGACCTGGGAAAAGGGTGTGTGGCTTTGTGGCAGTGCCGCGATCGATAACCATGCCCCCGCTGTTGTCAGTGAGGGGGCATGCCCAGCGCTCTGTGAGCTGCTGGCATGCCCTCTCTCCCTCTGTCTCCACTGAATAGACGTGTCTTTTCTCCACTGCTCTACAGCAGAGCAGCAGTGACAGGAGCCTCCCAACTGCCCCCTCGCTGCGGCCAGCGGGTGGGACAGCCCCAAAAAAACGGGACTGTCCCGTGAAAAATCGGGACAGTTGGGAGGTATGAGTTGTATTTTAGCTGTACTAAGTTTTATTATCTTGTTGTATTATATCTGTAATATGTTTTAGTGCTTTGTTGTGTTTGAGCTGTACTACGTTTTATTACCATGTTGTGTTATAATTGTAGTAAGTTTTATGACCTTGTTGTGTTAAATCTGTAATACGTTTTAGTACTTTGTTGTGTTTTAGCAGTACTAGGTTTTATTACCTTGCTGTGTTATAATTGTAGTAAGATTTAGTACTTTGTTGTGTTTTAGCAGTACTAGGTTTTAATACCTTGCCGTGTTATAATTGTAGTAAGATTTAGTACTTTGTTGTGTTTTAGCTGTACTAGGAGCCTAATTCAGACCTGATTGCTGGGCTGCTAATTTAGCTGTTCTGCAATCAGATAGTCGCCACCCAAGGGGAGTGTAAATTCCCCCGTGCAAATGTGAGATCGCATATGTATGCCGTGCGTAAATATCCCTCAGTCAGCAGACAGCTGCAAATCAGTTTGCACCTCACTCACCATTGAATAATTTTTCCACTGTGTACAGTGTGTGCGTAGCCCATGACCTACTCCCACAGTGCGAAAAGAACAGCCTGATCGGGGCCGGAGCTGACGTCACACATCCTGCCAGAAAACGCTTGGGAACGCCTGTGTTTTCCCTGACACTCCTAGAAAATGATCAGTTACCAATCACAAATGCTCTCTTCATGTCAATCAGCTTGCGAATGGCTGTGCGATTGAAATTTTCGTTTGCCGCTGTTTGGTGATGCCTGTTTTTTTTGGGTGACGCGTGTGCTCATTGCGGTGCATACGCATGTACAGTCAATCGATAATCGCCCACTGTACGAAAACGCACAACAGCAATCAGGTCTGAATCAGGCCCTAAGTTTTATTACCTTGCTGTGTTATATCTAGAATAAGCTTCAGTACTTTGTTGTGTTTTAGCTGTACTAAGGTGTTGGGTATACTCTGCCGGCGAACCGCATCCCGTACTAAGTTTTATTACCTTGCTGTGTTATAACTGTAGTAAGTTTTAGTACTTTGTTGTGTTGTACTTGTACTAAGTTTTATTACCTAGTTGTGTTATACCATAGGTCTGCAAACTCGGTCCTCATTACCCCTCACAGTGCATGTTTTGCAGGTAACCCAGCAGGTGCACAGGTGTATATATGACTCACTGACACATTTTAAAAGGTCCACAGGTGGAGATAATTATTTCACTTGCGTTTCTGTGAGGAGACTTGCAAAACATGCAATGTGTGAGGTAATGAGGACCGAGTTTGCAGACTTATGTGTTATACAGTATCTATAATAAGTTTTAGTACTTTATTGTGTTTTAGCTGTACTATAGGGATGATTCAGACCTGATAGCTGCTGAGCGTTTTCGCACATCTGGTGATCAGTGATTAACTGCGCATGCGTATGCACCACAATGTGCATGCGCGTCGCCGGTCAGCAACAGGCTAGTGCAAAAATTCTAATCGCACAGCCATTCGCATGCTGATTGACAGGAGGAGGCCGTTCGTGGGTGGTAACTGACCGTTTTCTGGGAGTGTCAGGAAAAACGCAGGCATTCCCAAGCGTTTTCTGTGAGGGTGTGTGACGTCAGCTCCGGCACCGATCAGTCCGTTCTGATCGCACTGTAGGAGTAAGTCCTGGGCTGCGCACAGACTGCACACAGTGGTAAAAACCATTCAGTGGTGAGTGAGGTGCGAACGGACTTGGAGCATTGGAGGAGATTTAGAGATTTGGAGAAACCCCTGGCAACGAGCATTACACCCCAGGCAATGAGCATTACACCCTTGGCAATGAGCATGACACCCAGAACAAGAAACCCCTGGCAATGAGCATGGAACCCAGAGCATGAAAACCAGGGCATGAAAACCCTGGCAGTGAGCAGGGAACCCAGAGCAAGAAACCAGTGACAACAAGCAGGTAATTTAAAAGTAATTATAAGCTTTACTGTGGGGCATAATGTGTAATGGGCATTATGGTATGTGGCATGATGTTTTATGGGCATTGTGGTGTGTGGAATAATGCTTAACAGGCATTGTGGTGTGTGGCTTAATATGTCACAGGCTTTACAATGTGTGATATAATGTATCACAGGCATTGTGGTGTGTGGCATAATGTATAACGGCATTGTGGTGTGTGACATAATGTGTCACAGGCATTACGGTGTGTGGCATACTGTATCACGGGCATTGCGTGTGTGGTATAATGTGTTACAGGCATTACGGTGTGTGGTATAACGTATCACAGGCATTGCGGTGTGTGGCATAATGTATAACAGGCATAGCGGTATGTGGCATACTGTATCACGGGCATTGCGGTGTGTGGTATAATGTGTCAGAGACATTGTGGTGTGTGGCATAATGTATCACGGGCATTATGGTATGTGACATAATGTATCATGGGCATTGTGGTGTGTGGTATAATGTGTAAGGGACATTACTATAAGAAGGAAAAATGACAAATAAAGTAATCTGTATTATTTTTTTCCTGTGGTGGCCAATGTCTGGGCGTGCAGGTTGCAAAACTGGAGTCAGAGGCAGAACTCCGGGAGGCAACGGAGTAATCTGCCGCCGGGCTCCTGCTCTGAAGGGGGGCACCTCTCCTCTCGTTCTTTGACACCATTGCATTAAGTTAATTGATAGCTGTCGCTGTCTTTTCAGTGGCCGGCTTCCTCACTGGTCCCTGCACCTTACAAATCACACCCTCTCTATTATACTGAATATACACATTTTACAAGTATCACACCCAGGATTAGAAACCACAACCTATTACACTGGAAGCAGACACCTTACCGATGAAGCTGTTTGCTCCTGTATAGGAAATATGAGAATTTAACTATATGAAGATACTTCTCTGACAATTACACGTAACTTCATATAGTTAGAATTCTCATGCTTCCTCTACAGGAGCAAATAACTCTATCAGTAAAGTGTCTGCTGTTAGTGTAACAGGTCATGGGTTCTAATCCTGGGTATGACTGCTAAGAAATGTGTGATTTAAAATAAAAGACAATTAAATGTATAAATACAGTATATAAACTTTTTTTCAGAACACACACACACACACACACACACACACACACACACACACACACATATATATACACACACACACACACACACACATACATATATTTATCTTAATATAGGAAATAGGGGGGCACTAATATTTATCTTGCCTCCGGGCAACTGTGACGAACTTACGCCACTGACTGGAGTACAAGGTAGTCTTTTTCCTGCAAGGCCACGCCTCTTGCAGTGAGGTGCAAATGAGAATGGGAGCGGGGCCACAGAAACTTTTTCAGCTTGGGGAAGTACATTTCTAAAAACGCCAATGGTTTATTGTATGCAGCATCACCTAGTAAAACCACCTTCTATGCCTGAAACAATATCAAGACACTTACCTAATCTTCCAGAATGCTGCTCCTCCAAATATTAATAAGACAAGGACAATTACAATTATTGTAATTGCAGCAACACTTCCTGTATAAAAAAAACAAGAGAACACTGGTTAAATATGCCTGTACTTCACAAATGTATTTTATAATGTAATATATTTGAACAAACACATAACTGATTACATATACCAGTGGCGTAACTACTGCCCCCGCAGTCCTCGCGGTGGCTTGGGGGCGAGGGGCTGCGGGGGCGCCACTGATTACAGCAGACTGACATGCGGACGAGCGCCCGCATGTCAGACTGCTTTCTCCTTCCCGCCGCCGCTTGTTGGAGGGACACGGACGGCACAGCGTGTGCCTCTCCTGTGTCCCTCCTGCATCATCTCCGGCGGCCGCGGGTCTAATAGGGGGAAGTGCCGTCCGTGAGCTCTAATTGGCTCACGGACGGCACTTCCCCCTATTAGACCCGCGGCCGCCGGAGATGATGCAGCAGGAGGGACACAGGAGAGGCGATCTGTGCCCTCCGTGTCCCTCCAATAAGCGGCGGCGGCGACGGCGGCACTGGGAGGAATATCTGGCACTGGGGGGGGGATGTCTGGCACTGGGGCATATATGGCACTGGGGGGGAGATGTCTGGCACTAGGGGGGATATCTGGCACTGGGGCATATATGGCACTGGGGGGGGGGATGTCTGGCACTGGGGGGGATATCTGGCACTGGGGGGGGGGATGTCTGGCACTGGGGCATATAGGGCACTGGGGGGGGGATGTCTGGCACTGGGGGGGATATCTGGCACTGGGGGGGGGGATGTCTGGCACTGGGGCATATATGGCACTGGGGGGGAGATGTCTGGCACTAGGGGGGATATCTGGCACTGGGGCATATATGGCACTGGGGGGGGGGATATCTGGCACCGGGGGGGGGGGGGATGTCTGGCACTGGGGGGGATATCTGGCACTGGGGGGGGGGGGGTGTCTGGCACTGGGGCATATATGGCACTGGGGGGGGATGTCTAACACTGGGGCATATATGGCACTGGGGGGGATGTCTGGCACTGGGGGGGGATGTCTGGCACTGGGGGGGATATCTGGCACTGGGGGGGGATGTCTGGCACTGGGGCATATATGGCACTGGGGGGGGATGACTGGCACTGGGGGTGGGGATGTCTGGCACTAGGGGGGATATCTGGCACTGGGGGAATATCTGGCACTGGGGGCATATGTGGCACTGGGGGGGAATATATGGCACTGGCGGCATATCTGGCACGGGGGGAATATCTGGCACTGGGGGCATATGTGGCACTGGGGGGGAATATCTGGCACTGGGGGCATATGTGGCACTGGGGGGGGGGGTATATGTGTACCTGGCACATGGGGGGGGGGCTATATTTGGCACCGGGGGCATGTGAGTACCTGGCACCGTGGGGGAATATCTGGCACTGGGGTCATATGTGGCACTGGGAGCACAGCCCTAGCAACAAGGACTACCTCCTAGCAGCGAGCATGACACCCAGTGCATGAAACACCTGACAACGAGCATGACACCCAGTGCATGAAACACCTGGCAACGAGCATGACACCCAGTGCATGAAACCCCTGACAACGAGAAGGTAATTGAAAAGTAATTAGAAGCCTTACTGTAGGACTTAATGTGTAATGGGCATTACGGTGTGTGGCATAATGTATCACGGACATTGCGGTGTGTGTCATAATGTGTCACAGGCATTAAGGTGTATGGTATACTATATCGCGGGCATTGTGATATGTGGTATAATGTCTCAGGGTCATTGCAGTGTGTGGCATAATGTATCACGGACATTGCGGTGTGTGTCATAATGTGTCAGGCATTACGGTGTGTGGTATACTATATCACGGGCATTGTGGTATGTGGTATAATGTCTCAGGGTCATTGCAGTGTGGCATAATACATAACGGGCATTGCGGTGTGTGGCATAGGGTATAACGGGCAGGGCATTGCGGTATGTGTCACAGGCATTACGGTGTATGGTATACTATATCACGGGCATTGTGGTATAATGTCTCAAGGTCATTGCGGTGTGTGTCATAATGTGTCACAGGCATTGTATGTGCTATAATGTATCAGGGGCATTGCAGTGTATAGCATAATGTATAACGGGCATTGCGATTCCTGTCATAATGTGTCGGGGGCATTACGGTGTGTGGCATAATGTGTCACAGGCATTACGGTGTGTGGCATAATGCGTCACAGGCATTACGGTGTGTGGCATAATGTGTCGGGGGCATTATGGTGTGTGGCATAATGTGTCATGTGCATTATTGTGTGTGGAATAATGTCTAAGGGCCATTGCAGTATGTGGCATAATGTATACTGGGCATTACTATAAGGAGGAAAAATGACAAATAATGTAAGGGGCATGAATCAGGATTATTTTTCTTTCCTGTGGTGGCTAACGTCTGGGCGTGCAGGTTGCAAAACTGGGGTATAAGGTAGTCTTTTCCTGCAATACCACGCCCCTTTATGAGAAACCACGCCCATTCCAACAAAACCACGCCCCTTTTTTTGCAGCGCGCGCATATTTATCCCTTTCTTGCTCCCAATTATGCGGCGGGGGGGGGGGGGGGGGGGCGCCAAATAATTTTTTGGCTTGGGGGAGAAAAATTTCTAGTTACGCCACTGACATATACATATGTGTCCTGAAAAGAGGGTTTGTATAGTTTCATACCACAAGCCTATGCACACAGCCTGGGGCATGGGGGAGCAGAGTTTTATTCCATTTAAAAAATAAATAAAGGTATATTTGCTAATAACTGTACATGGCTTTTATTATTTATGTTGTAACATACTGTAAATATATGACAAGTACTCTTTATTATTTAAACCTATGGAAACATTATGATTTTGTAAGATAACAATGTACACAATTTATCACAAATTATGATTATTAAATGCAGTTTGATCTTAATCACAGCAAACAGCCTACAGTGAGGCTATTCTGTATTAAAACAGCATGGTAATATATACTGGATTTATATACTGTAGATTCGGTAATATCATTTTGTTATCTGAAAGGTAGGAAGATAATTAAACAAAACATCAACAACAACAGAAAGCTATACATATTTAACATTATACGTTTTGTAATTACCATACAATTAAAAAAGGTACCATTATGATAATGAATTCACACAGTATCTACATATTTGTAACATTCCTGAATTTAAAATAAAAATGTACTCATGCATAAGACCATTGGACATATGAACACATTACAGTAAGCAGATTCTCTTAACATTACACTTTATTTTGCAGGTTTATAGTCCTTTATTCTTTTTATTTGTATTTGCTATTGCAAAATTCAGGAACATAACATTTTCCACATAAATATACTTAGGCAGCAACGAAAGTAATACACTTATCAATAAAATAAGCCTCAGTAATAGCAACTGCTATACTCATTCCTGCCAAGTTTCCTTTCAAGATTACACTGAACCGTCAGTCACGCCCCAGAATTTTTAACCTCTGATTCATCATTACTGCCAAAGTGTCATGTTGTGCAGGAAGTAAATGCATTCACCTTGCCTTTTTCAGAAATATATACGGTAAAAGATATAGATAGAGAGATAGATAGGTACAGTAGACAGACAGGCAGATAGATACAGTAGGTAGATAGATAGATAGATAGATAGATAGATAGATAGATAGATAGATAGATAGATAGATATGACAGCTAAGCAACTAAAGAAAAATAGCTGTTACCAAACCATGTAAAGCACCTTTGCCTAAACACAAAATCTAGTAACCATTTAAGAGGGTTTGCTGTGGCAGCAGACAGGGTGAAATGAGAACAGACCATTACAAACCACCAAGACAGAAGGAGTATACGGATGAGTATCACCCAAGCAGATATCAGACCCAAGCGTTTCTGCTCTTACAGAGATAGAGGGTGTTACAGGCAAAACTTATCCATGGCATAGCCAACTTGATTGAGAGATGCAGCTGTACGTATTATATGCTTTGTATATATCGTACATATCTGTATTAACAAATGCAGTTAATTATGACACACATGCCCTGCCTATATGTATAACAAGAGTTGCTATCATGTGTTGCATTAAAACTGCTAGCATTCCTTTGTAGAACAGTTATAAAAGTATCACCTCAGATTGGAGACCAACTGGTGGCCCTATAGTCACATGTGGGCCTCATGTACTCCTGTGGCCAGAGAGTTGCCTGGAAGCAGCTGTAGTCTATTGTTTGTCTTGTTATTTTCCTCTCTGCTCTACTGATTAAATGATTGCTGGGTGAGTGGAAGTCCAGAAGGAACATTGCTGAGCGATGCTAAATGTCTAACTTTGTATGATATAAAGTATATTACACCAGTTTCTAAGTAATAATTACCACTCTTTTAAGGAACACATGGCCTGAGGGAAGCGACTGTGCAATACCAAACAACTGAAATGATGGTCGTAGTTCTCAGCCATCAGTAAGCCGGAGTCAAGTTTGACTGTGGGAACTTCTTTGCCGGGTCCAGGAAGTCTGTATCCAATGACGAAGACCCCGGGTTTGGTGCGCCTACAAAACAAGGGCGACACATGCACGTTTTGTAGAGCGGTTCCAGCCATCGACACTCCACCACCCAAATGCAGCAGCATATCAATCATGCTGAGGCTAAGGGGGAATGCAAGCAATCACAGCATAGTTCCCAAATTTTACTAGATGTAAAATGTAAGAGAGAAATGTATCATTTTGAAAATTGCATTTTGTGTCTTGGGATCTTACAGCCAACTCATCTGTCAGTGACTGTATAGCAAACTCTTATCATAACTGTACTATACACTGGGCTATTCATTAATTAGAAAAAAAAAAACCCTAATTAGAACAGTAATTGTAAACTACAGTCATTAAAACGTTGGTTTCCCGTAGATTTATGGCTCTTATACATTTTATGTGGGGCTGCACCTAACCAGTGTCTGAAAATTACTGTAACTACCAATACCCAGAAACACATTTATAGCCTTTTTTTTTTTTTACATACAAATTAATCTGACCAGTGGACTTAATTGTCAGTTTTGGAATTTCTGTCCCGTTACGTATTGCTTTATTTGCTACAATTGGAGATGTTATTTCAATGCTATTTATCAATCAACTCTTGCCAAAACACAGTATCCTATATGATTCTGTTCTGGCGAAGAGATAAGATATACTGTTAATGATACAGTAGCAACTGTATTTTGACACTATATTCAGGGAATTTACTACTGTGCAGTTTGTGCAAAGAGGAAGATGAGGCCAGTCCAGTTTAAAGGGGAGGAATCAGAAGATCCACCAGGTACACTCTAGGGCAGGCCTGGCCAACCTGTGGCTCTCCAGATGTTGTGAAACTACACATCCCAGCATGCCCTGCCACAGTTTTAGCATTCCCTAATAGCAAAACTGTGGCAAGGCATGATGGGACTTGTAGTTTTACAACAGCTGGAGAGCCACAGGTTGGCCAGGCCTGCTCTAGGGGGCTGGGAGGGGGTGTTTAATTTACATCTCCTGTGTGACTGCTACTCTGTGGGGGGTCCTGCTGCACTGATCAGCAGTGGTCGGCAGCATGGGAGATACTGGGGGAGTGTGCAGAGATGCAGAGGATACGAAAGTCCCTCTGTAATTGGCGGCTGCAGGAAGGTTTTCTTCCGGCAGTCAACCGCTATGGACGGTATCCTATTAGCCACGCCAATTTACTGCAGCTAATTACCACCGACGGGGCTCAGGCAGGCTTTGTTCTGAGAAAAGTGTGGCAAAATACATTGGTCCGTGGTTTTTCATGGATCCTATGTATTTTTGGGCTAAAAACATAATTTTTGATGCTCATTATGTTTTAACTGGTTGCATCGTTTGCATGATGTGATCATGCCAGGTATGTGGTTAATTAAAATATGTTGCATTTTTAATCTAAATTTACAACCTTGTGTTAAAAAGTCTCAAAAAAAGGAGAGTTATGGTAGACTTTCTGCGAGTTACACTGGGTTCCACAGGAAAAAAAAACATCGGGGTGTAGAGCGGGATCTTGATCCAGAGGCACCATCAGGCAAAGCTTTAAAGCTATAACCCCGCCTCCAGGCACTGAAACTCAGTTTTGTTAACCAGTCCAATGCAGGAGCAGGTAAAAGAGAAGGCAGATGTTAGTCACATTGAATCACAATCTCACGACAGGAGAGGGTACCAGCGGCTTATGCCATACAACCCAAAGAAACTAGGTGCATCAGGGTGGGCGCCCTGTGGAAACCAGTGTATCTTGCAGAAAGACAGTTAACCATGGTAAGTCTACCATAACTCTCCTTTTCTGCAGCGGGGTAAACTGTGTTTCATAGGGAAAACATCAGGGATGTCCTAAAGCAGTTCCTCAAGGGAGGGGACGCGCCCTAGTGGGTAAGAGAACCCGGCGTCCAATGGAAGCATCCTGGGAGGTGGAAGTATCAAAGGCATAGAACCGAATTAATGTGTTCACTGAGGACCACGTAGACACCTTGCACAATTATTCTGGGGACACACCACGGCGGGCCACGCAAGTGGGTCCAACAGACCGAGTACAATGGGCTTTAACTGCAGCAGGAGCTGGGAGTCCAGCCTGCGCATAGGCTTGTGCAATCACCATTCTAATCCACCTGGCCAAGGTTCGCAGGCCAGCCACGTTTGTGAAAACCAAACAGTACAAAAAGGGAATCTGACCTCCTGATGGAGACAGTCCTCTCCACAATCTCTTGGTTAAGGTGAAAAGATGACACCACCTTAGGCAAATAACCCCCGGGCCCGGTGGAATATGAAAAAGGGTGGACGACAGGACAAAGCGCCTAAGTCCGACACCCGTCTTGCAGAGGCAATGGCCAGCAAGAACAGGACCTTGGCTGTGAGCAATTTGAGGTCCACCGATTCAAGAGGTTCAAATGGAGACTCTTGCAGAGTATTCAGCACAACAGACAAATCCCAAGGAGCCACAGGAGGGACATAGGGAGGCTGAATCGAAATAACGACCTGAATGAACGTCTGAACATCAGGTATAGAGGCAATTTTTCTCTGAAACCAAACCGACAAGGCAGAAATATGAACCTTGAGGGAGGCCAGACGAAGCCCTAAGTCCTTGCATCTTTGCAGAAAAGCCAGTATTCTGGAAGTTCTGAATTCCAGGACATCATAATTCTTCTCAGCACACCAGGTGAAGAAAGAATTCCAAACCCTGTAATAAATCCGGGCAGAGGCCGGTTTGCAGGCTATCAACATCGTTTGAATAACTGCCTCTGAAAATCCTTTGGCTCTCTGAAGTGATGCTTCAAGAGCCACGCCATCAAAGTCAGTCTGGTCTGGCCAGGTCTGGGTAGAGATAAGGGCCCTGTACGAGGAGGTCTGGATGTTGAGGAAGTAGAAGGGGATGCCCCGTCGATAGACCCTGCAGGTCTGAGAACCAGTGCCTTCTGGGCCACGCTGGAGTGACTAGAAGCAATCTTCCTCCTTTCTGTTTGAACTTCCGTAGAACTCTGTGCAGGAGTGACACTTGAGGGAACACATAAGGCAGTTGAAAGTTCCATGGAATCGCTAGTGCATCCACGAACGCTGCTTGAGGTTCCATTGTCCTTGAGCCGAAGACTGGAACTTTGTGACTGTGTCGAGATTTGCCATGAGATCTACGTCCGGCAGACCCCACCTGTCCACGAGGAGTTGAAAGACTTCTGGATGAAGACTCCAGTCTCCGGCGTGTACATCCTGGCGACTGAGGTAGTCCGCTTCCCATTTCAGGACACCCGGAATGAACACTGACGATATACTTGGCAGATGTCGTTCTGCCCAACAAAGGATTTTTGACACTTCCTTCACAGCCATGTGGATCAAGTACCGCCTTGATGGTTTATGTATGCCACTGTCGTGGCGTTGTCTGACCGTACTTGAACCGATCTGTTCCAGGGCAAGTGATAATGTATTGAATACCGCCCTCAGCTCTAGGATGTTTATTGGAAGGAGTGATTCTTCCTTGGACCCTGAAAAGAGTGCTCCAACACCGCTCCCCATCCCCTCAGACTGGCGTCCTTCATCAGGAGGACCCAGTCGGGAATCCAAAAGGGACGGCACCTGCTCAGTTGCTGGTCCTGGAGCCACAAGGTCAGCGACAAACGAACCTCCGGAGTCAACAAGATCATTTTGGATCTGATCCAAAGAGACAGGCCGTCCCACTTGGCAAGAATTACTCGTTGCAGAGGGCGGGAACGAAATTGAGCGTATTCCACCATGTCGAATGTCGACACCATCAGGCCAAGTACCTGCATCGCCGAGTGAATCGACACTCTGGGGTGACGGATGAAGTGTCTTATCCTTGCCAGGATTTTCAGGATCTTGTCTGGAGACAGGAATAGTCTCTGACTGTGTGTGTCCAGAAGCGCCCCTAGGTGCACCATGCTCTGAGCTGGGATCAGCAAGGACTTTTTCCAATTGATCAGCCATCCGTGGGCTTGTAAGCAACTCACCGTCAATTGTAGATGACTGAGAATGATATTGTGGGAACTTGTGAGAATCAGCAGGTTGTCCAAATACGGCAGGATTCTGACTCCCTGGCAACGGAGGTGCGCCGTCATCACGGCCATAACCTTGGTGAATTTATGAGGAGCCGTGGCCAGTCCAAACGGCAGAGCCTGCAATTGGTAGTGACTGTCGCCATCAGCAAACTGCAGGAACTGCTGATGCGTTATGGCAATAGGAATATGCAGATGAGCATCCTGTATATCCAGGGATACCATGTAATCTCCCTGTTCCATTGCCAGCACAACAGAGTGCAACGTTTCCATACGAAACTTGGCTACCCTCACAAATTTGTTCAGTGACTTGAGGTTGAGTATCTGACGAAAAGACCCATTGGGTTTCTGCACCAGAAACAGGGTCGAATAATAGCCTCTGCCACGCTGGGACTGAGGTACCGGCACAACCACTCCTGTACTCAAGAGGGAACCTACTACCGTTTGTATAGCCTGCGCCTTCAATGGATCTGAAGGGAGTACCGTAGTGCAGAACTGGTGAGGAGGACGTCTCTTGAATGAGACAGCGTAACCGTGAGAGGCAACTTCCAGTACCCAAGCGTCTGAAGTGGTCTTCAACCAGACCTGGGCAAACTGTAGAAGTTGGCCTCCCACCCTGGGGTCTCAGAGGGGAAAGCCCGCCCCGTCATGCAGCAGGCTTGTCTTGTTTCGAAGCAGGCTGACGGGCTGCCCAGGACTGTTTCCTCTTGAGCTTGGTGGTTTTGGGAGCATGAGATTGTCTGGGGTAAGACTGACACTTGGCTTTCCCTTTAGGTCGAAGGGAACAAAAAGTGGTAGACTTCGTCTTCTGAGTAGAAGAATTAGTAGGAGGAAGAAAAGCAGTCTTAGCAGCTGCTAATTCAGACACTATTTTACTCAGGTCCTCTCCAAATAAAATGTTCCCAGTAAAGGGGAGTACCTCCAAGGTCTTCTTGGAGTCCAAATCCACTTTCCACGACCTTAACCACAGTATGCGGCTAGCCAGGACAGATGTGGATGACGCTTTGGCTGCCAGTACCCCTACCTCAGAGGACGCCTCCTGAATGTAATAGGTGGCGGTGCATATGTGAGACAGGTATTGTCTGTCTTGGTCAGAAATATCCTCGGGAAGCTCATCCTGTAACGCCTGAACCCACGCCTCAATACCCTTTGCGGCCCAGGAGGCAGCTATGGTGGGCCTATGAATGGCCCCTGCGAGGGAATATATAGATTTCAGGCATCCCTCCACACGCTTATCCGTCGGTTCCTTTAGTGAGGTGACAGTGGTGACCGGCAGAGTAGATGACACCACAAGACGGGTGACGTGTGACTCCACCGGCGGGGGGTTTTCCCACTTACTACATAACTCTGCAGGGACAGGATAGCGAGCCAAAGCCCATTTAGGGAGTGGGAATTTCTTACCTGGGGTTGACCAGGGTTCCTTCCTGATGTCCACAACATGATGAGAATGGGGTAATATAGTTTTTACCTCCTTCTGTTGTTTAAACATATCAGTTTTCTTGGCCGCTGTAGTGGAATCCTCATCCTCAGTGATCTGCAGGATCTGCTTAATGCAGGCATGTCCAAACTGCGGCCCTCCAGCTGTTGTGAAACTACATATCCCAGCATGCCCTGACACAGTTTTGCTGTCAGAGAATGCTAAAGCTGTGTCAGGGCATGCTGGGATGTGTAGTTTCTCAACAGCTGGAGGGCCGCAGTTGGGACATGCCTGGCTTAATGGCATCCACCAGGCCAGGGACATCAACCTGTAAGGTAGAATCCTCATCAGTAACACATGATTCAGAGTCTGACAGGACCGTATGCTCCCTCTCCTCATCAGGTGAAACATCAGAGAGGTTAGTGAATTGTGAGGAGGAAGCAGCCCGCTTGGAGGACCCAGGGACATGGGAGTGACCTGGAGTAGATTTCTGTCTAGCCAAGGACTGATTCAACTGCTGCAGCTGGTTAGACAAATTTTCCGCCCAGGGTGGATTTACTATAGGGACTTGTGGCGGCAGTGGCACCGGAGTTCCCATAGCGGGGGCTAAACAGTCCACCATAGTCCCCAGGAGGGTAGTGAACATAGCCCAGGGTGGCTCCATTGTAGGTACAGGAGCTGCAGGCTGACTGGGAGGTGTATGACATTTAGAACACAGACCATCACACAATACTTCCCCCTCAGGTAAACCTCTGGAGCATACCTTGCATTTTACAGGCGCCTCCAGAGTTTTACTGCCCTTATTGTTAGACATTGTAATAAAGCAACAATCAGGCTATTAGTACGATGAAGCCAGACAGAGTACACAACCTGCGGACAAAGTACACAACCAGCGTAAGAGCACACCTTGTATATTAAATCCGGTGTACGTGACTGTAGCATAGTAAAATATCCGTATAGCGATAAGTACTGTGTACACTATGGGCCTAATTCAGACCTGGTCACATGCAGGCTATTTTCTGCACTGCTGCGACAAGGTAATCACCGCCTACAGGGGGAAGGGGTAAGCACATCGCAGGGGTGCGAACAGCTGTGCAGAGAGCTGCACAAACAGAAGTTTGTGCAGTTTCTGCACAGCCCAGAACTTACTCAGCCACTGCAACGGTCTGGGCCGCTGGTGACGTCAGGACTCCTCCTCCGAAACGGGTGGACACGCCTGTGTTTTTCCAGACACTCCCAGGAAATGGTGAGTTGCCGCCCAGGAACACCTTCTGCCTGTCAATCTTCTTGTGATCACCCATGCGATCACTTTCGTCGTAGAAACCATCGCTGTGGACAGCGACACGCCTGCGCATTGCAGACTGCATGCATGCGCAGTTCAGACCCGATCGCACAGCTGCGAAAAAATGCAGCGTGCGATCGGGACTGAATGACCCCCTATATTATAGGACCATGACACACCTAGTCCCTTCGGGTATAGAATATAGTGACAGCTACCTTAGATGGGATACACATGAGAGTGAAACCATACACAGCATGGTCTTAGACCGGAGGTACATATCAGAATACTCGTACAATATATTCTGGAATAGGTACACTCTTTCTTAACTAACGCTGTCTGTAATAAGACATGTAGAGTATTCAAGTGACTGTAAAGTCTCAGCGCTGTGTACAGGCGGCTTTACAGGGGTGACTTTTCCCTGCAATCCCAGAGACCAGCAGCAGCAATGCTCAGAAGATGGCGCCCAGTGTCTCTGTCAGGAACTGAGGGAGAGTGTGAGGCAGCTCCAGGGCGGGAAATATGTGAAGAGATGGCGCCCTGGGCCGGGTGAGGGGCTACAGGTCAAGCGCCGACTCCCCTATGCTGGGCCTCATCGCCGGTACTATGGAGCCTTACCAATAGGGGCGCTAGTATACTCGACCTGTGCTCCTATGCCTTGGCGGATATAGTGGGGTCCCTGCTCTGTGACAGAGTCCACGCCAGCATCGCAGTCCGTCTCCCTAGACTGCGACCAGGAACGCGATTAAGTGGCGGGTCCCACCTGGGGGACCCTCTTACCTCCTCCCTTCGTAGCAGCCATGCGAACCAGGAGAGTGTCTGCGACCGTGTGCCTAAGCCAGTGCGTCTCCCCTGCAAATATGCAGATCTGAGCCGCGGGAGTATGCGACACCGCTTGGGAGGTGGCGAAGACGCAGCACTGAATGCCAACCTGACATAACAGTGCTGCGGCCCTTAAAGTCTTCTAAGCTTTTTCAGAGCTGCCCAGTGCAGCCCGCCTGTTAGGTGATCTGCTGCCTGTAGGCAGCACTCGAAACTGAGCTCTCAGTGCCTGGAGGCGAGGTTATAGAGGAGGCCCCAATCCATCCTGGGACAGTCAAACCGTTGCCTGCTCTACACCCCAATGTTTTCCCTGTGGAACACAGTGTACCCCGCTGCAGAAAGGAAACAATATATTAAATGATTTTTATTTTTGAAAGCTGCATACATTTTACAGTGATAATCTAAACATTTTTTTTTTAACTCACTTCTGAAGCAGGAGATTATTTAGATACTGTACTATCTGAAATTCTAACGTGTCTTTTTTACAACTATTAATTGCATTGTCAGTACTTATATGTTATTAACATTGTTTTCATTTAAATGTACTATGCATCATTGTCGTCTTTCTATCCATTCTGATATTTAGCTGACCCTGGAGTAGACAACTCACATGCTTCAGCTGCTAGTAAATGAATTTCCTCAACAGTCAGAGATAAACACAGTGGGCATCTTGCCTGGGCAGGAGACTAAGGATCACTTTTCATGATGTATCACATTTCATGGCCTGCAAAATGATACAACACGTGGGTCATTTAGATGGTTCCATGATGTATTATGTAACTAGTTTTGACGAGGTTTTGACCATTTCCCTTATGACGCAGGCAATAATATAGCATCCAATAACTCCCCACAGGGCTGATCTTTGTGCTTTGTAGACAATCAGTACTCTCAGGTCTTTATTTAAATATTCAGACAGATTCCCATAGCCAACCTCTCTGCAGGTGTTGTCCTTACAGTCAGGCAACCGATGTATTCATTTGTATATTCTTCTCATGTTTGCAAATTTCCCTTGGGTATCCCAGGTTTCCTCCCACACTCCAAAAAAATGTATTGATAGATTAATTAGCTACTGACAAATTAAAAAAAAAAAAAAAAAAAGGGTGACTGACAGGAGGAGGCCATTTGTGGGTGGCAAGTGACCGTTTTAAAGGAGTATCCAGAGAAACGCAGGAGGGACCAGGCGTTTGAAGGTAGGGTTTCTGACGTCAGCTCTGGCCCCGATCATCGCACTGGAAGAGTAAGTCCTCGGCTGTGCAAAGATCGCATCCCTGCCCAGCGATTTCCCCCTCCCCCTGTAGGCGGCGACTACCTGATCGCAGGGATGCAAAAAACGCACCCTAGCGATCGGGACTGAATTAGGTGCATAGATTGTAAGCTTTACTCTGCCAGTAAATTATGTTAATGATCTAAATGAGCTGCGGAATATGTGTGGGGTATATAAATACCTGGTAATTAATAAATAAATATACCAGATAATCAATGTAAGTTAAGTAGATAGGGAACTAAAGTGTCCCTCTGGATAAGCTACCTACTCTAAGAGCTACAGAAAAAATTCTAGTACACTATACATTCGCCAGGAATACATACGATTTACCGGCGGGTGGGATGCAGGCTGTCCATATCCCGACAGCGGCATCCCATCCGCCAGAATGTCGGCAGCGGGGCAAGCGCAAAGAGTCTTCTTGCGGGCTAGCTACGCTCGCCACACTGCGGGCTCGGTGGCTCACTACGCTTGCCACAGGATCTATTCCCACTGTATGGGTGTTGTAGACACCCATGACTGGTAACAGTCCTGTTTTGCCGGGATTCTGGCTGGCGGCATTGCTGGCTGTCAGGATTCCGATGTCAGTATTCCTGACCGCCAGGAACTCAAGAGCTGGCAAATTGAACGGATCCCATCTGACCAGTATGCAGCATCGGGAAGCGGTTAAAATACTGCTAGTCTGGGGGCGTGGCCTGGCTGTGGATGCAGGAGGTTGTGCAGCACCCGAGCCCCTGCCATAGTAGCAGTTTTAACTGCTCAATAGCCTCTCTAATCGGAGAATTATTACCCACCCTTTGCCTACTCGGGCCCCCCCAGCACTGAACAGGGCGGTTGCGGAGCCGGCGGGTGCCTCCTGGACCCGTGCGGGTTGCGGCCTACCCTGCCAGCTGGAGCCGGGACCTCGCGCCTGGAGCTGCTCCGGACCGGAAGTGCGGTGCCCTGCCGCGGAGAGCCGGGCCGGAGCTGTCCCCTTCACCCCTGGAGCCCCCGCACTCCTCACCTCGTCTTGGTGAGTCTCTCCCCGGCCGGTCCGCTCCGTGCGGCGGTCCCCCGTGAGCCCGGCGGTTAGCTCCGTGGTGCGAGGGAGCGCGGCGCCGGTCACGTGGTGCCGCTCCTGGAGCCGGACGCGGCCGCCGCTACCTCCAGCGCTCACCGCGCGTCTCCTGGGGCCCCACCTGGGCTCCGGGGCCGCCAGCCACTGCCACCACCGAATTTCTCCCGCAGGCAGGGGCTACATGAGGCCTATTACAGGCACTGGGAGTTAGTAGCCTGGCGGCGCCATCTTTAATCCTGGAAGATTCTACAGGCATTTGGAAATAGAAGCCTGACGGCGCCATCTTTATAACTGGAAAGGCGCCCACACTAAGAGAAGCTGTTCTGTGGTGATTTATAGCCCTGCTGTCACCTATGGTGTCGGTGACAGGGGCTGTTGACACAGAATTCCAGCCACCCCACTAGTTATAGGGGACGAGCTAAACCTGACTGCACACTCTTTGCCTGACATAGGGAATTGAAGCTCCCCCTTGTGGATCCCTGTTGCATTTCACCTCCCCCACTGTTACACTTGCCTGTATTATAACAAACCAACTTGCCTACAAATAGTCACCGCCGTGTGACCATCATGTCACCACCCAAAAGGAAATAGATGCCTCCTCCTGCAGCCATGTAAGGCCGTCTCGAGGGATGATGGCTGACGCCTTCTGACACGATCTACCACCAAAACGACCACAGATCTGTTTTGCTGATTCTGCAGTCTTTCGCTAGGCCCGACACGATAACGCATACACTCCGACATGTCTGTAACTATGCGATTTACCGAACGCACCCACCACTGCACCTGACACTCTCTTCTACATGGTGGCGACATAGGGATCTGTGAATATCAGCCCCAAGCTTTGGGATATGGGACCGAGGGAGTGATCAAGGTGTGATCTGTGGTACTGAGTCGCCCAATACCCCTGCTCCAGCGCTTGCCGTGCAGGTTTCGACGCTCCTATCCCCCTCTTATTACCCATGAGTCGCAGGAAACGTAGGGGAGTGAAAACCTCTACTTGTCAGCCTGCAGTCACCCCCCGCTCAGACCTAAGGCGGTTTCTCAATCTCCGGAAAGATACAGATATGTCGACTCCATCGACGCCTTCCTCTCCGGCTCATTCCGAGAGGTCGGAGACGCAAGGCGAAACCAGGGTGATTACACCAGATAGGAGCTCCGCTGGACAGCAAGACATGCAGAAAGTCCTCACCCTCCTACAGACCTTGCCCACTATGGCGGACTTCACATCTTTGGAGAGCAAACTTCGGGACGTGGTCCACTCTGAGGTGTCCTCACTTCGGTCTGAACTGACTCAGCTGGGCTCTCGTATCGAAACATTGGAGACCAGGGGAGATGAATCCAACGCTTTTCAACACGCATTGGTGGATACTATCAGACTTCAAGCAGAAGAGATTCAGAACCTGCACGACCATCTTGATGATATAGACAACAGGGGACGTAGAAACAACCTGCGAGTGAGGGGCATCCCTGAAGACATACCACAGCAAAGCATCCCAGATGTCCTCAACAAGATTTTTGGTGCAGTCCTGGAAACCGACCCGAACGACCCCATTGTATTTGACAGGGCACACAGAGCACTGCGTCCCAGAGGCCTGCAGTCCGATCGACCAAGAGACATTATTTGCCGTCTTCACTACTACAGCCAAAAAGAAGAGATAATCAGGAAACTCCGAAACGCCGGAGACCTAGACTTCAACGGCTCACCTATCCAGGTCTTCCAAGATCTTTCTCGTCACACCCTACAGTCTAGACGTCAATTAAAGCCCCTAACCGATGCCCTCCGTAAAAACAACATCAAATACAGGTGGGAATTTCCTTTCAGCATTACAGCAACCAATGACGGCCGGTCTGCAACGATTCGGACCCCCGAGGATGTCGCCCCCTTCTGCTCCACCCTATCTATTGACCCAGTACAAGTCCCTGAGTGGCAATCCGTAGGCTTGAGGATCCGCCCCCCCCAACCCCCCCGGGCTGACACACCTTTCCAAACAGTGGGATCTCCTTCAGCAGCACAGAAACGGAATCGCTCCCTTCCATCCCCTCCATCTTCATCTTCCTCCTCGGCTGCGAAGACCTGATCACCCCACCTTTAGAATGGCAACTTTTTCTCGCTACGCAAGATTGATTGGCATAAAGAGGACTGCTTCATTATGTCGAGACACTATAGGAGGGGCCACGGCTCCTATATGAAGACTTCCTCCCTTGAGGCACCTTGCAGTTGAGGGGCGCGATGCCTCTCGGACCCCCGTCTCTATATTTGATAGTCCCATCATGCCCGAGGGACCTAGACATTTTAATTTCCCGAATAGAGTGAGATTTAAGCAACTTTGCCACGGTCTCTACTGCATTAACATAGTTCGGGTAATGTACTGTTCCTATTGTTGTGACATGCAATGTTCATATTATTGTGGTCGTTAATTATGTTCCATTGATATAGTTCGTGTTGGAGGGCAAATCCGTCCCTCCCTTGTTACCCCATTTGCACCGCAATGTTTGGTCTTGGAACGATCGATGGGAACACTGTCCCCGTTGTTCGTATCACCAGGAGCGGTGTTATGTCTTCACTTGTTCAATTGTTCTATATTGTTATGCTTTTTTGTTCTGTTGTTCTTCCTCTGTCCTCTTCTTTCTCCCCTTCTCTTCTTCAGGTTCTCTCTTCCCTTCCAAAACTACCTAGACTCACCAACACCCAAACCCTACTCTATGCTGCTGGGACCTCTGTAAGACCAGATTCACTATTTCTTTTTGGAACGGGTAAATGGCGCTACTAAAAGTGGTTTCTATTAATGCCCGGGGACTCAACATTCCTGAGAGACGGTCAAGGGCCTTACGAGAATTGAAAGCTGAAAAAGCAGACGTTGCCTTTGTGCAAGAAACCCACTTTAAAGAGGGGGTGGCCCCCTCTCTCAGGAATCGAGACTTCCCTACAGGGTATTTCTCCAATAACGTTGATGGTAAGACTTTGGGGGTAGCGATCCTGTTTGCCAAACATGTTGCCCTTGCTGATGTTGTTTGTCATCAACTTGTCCCCGGCAGGGCTCTGCTTATAAATTGCACTATCGCCAATAGAGCTCTTACATTTCTTAATGTTTATGCCCCTAACAAGGTACAGCCAGGCTTTTTGGAAAGAGTCCTCACCCTAGCCCAACCCCATATTAATGGGATTTTGCTTTTTGGCGGGGATTTAAACTGGTCTTTGGAGCCCCGACTAGACTCCTCCAACCCCTCCCCTAGGTATTCGGATAAACTACACCGTAGGGTCCGGAGGATTCTACATAACTTCCAACTCATTGATGTCTGGAGGATTCAACACCCCTCCACTCGGGATTTTACCTTTTATTCACACCCTCACAACACTTACACTAGGATTGACTACTTGTTTATCCCGCATAGATTTTTGCACCTGGCTGAGGCATCTGCTGTGGGCAGCATGTCCTGGACAGATCATGCTCCTGTCTCTTTGGGGGTTCGCTTGTCCCCTGCTCGCCCGAATTCCTACACGTGGAGACTAAACGAGATGATCATCCAGGATCCCGGTTGCCAGCAGCAGATCAGAGAGGCTATAGCTGACTATATTGATGTTAACGATACAGAGGGGATCTCTAAAGTGGTAGTCTGGGAGGCCCACAAATGTGTAATAAGGGGAAAACTCATTCAACTGGGCGCCCATAGGAAAAAACAACATATGGCGGCACGGGAGGCCTTGTTACAAAAAATTCAAGCCTTAGAACTTCTCCATAAATCCACCATGTCAGATGATAACCTTCAATCACTACTAATGGCTAGGAAGGAATTAGACTCGCTTATGTCCCACAGATTGAAATTAGAGGCTAGAAAATGTCGTAGTCGTTATTTTCTATGGGGGAACAAGCCTGGGAAGCTGCTGGCGCGGGCTCTCCAGGCTCAACGCGTGGCATCTTTTATATCTAAAGTAAAATCGCATACGGGAACAACACAACACACCACGACAGAGATAGCAGCAGCCTTCCGACATTATTATACCCAGTTATACAATCTAAGAGGCTCCACGGAGGTCGAATCTGATCTCTCACGAAAGGCCTCTATTGCAGAGTTTTTACGTGAAATTAATTTCCCCACTCTTACACCTGAAGAAGTCGAGTCACTTGAGGACCCCTACACTCTGGCAGAGCTTGAAGAAGCTATTAAAACCACCCCTAATGGCAGGAGTCCGGGCCCTGACGGCTTCTCTTTAGCCTATTATAAGACATTTGGAGATGTTTTGCTACCTCTGATGCTTAGAGCTTTTAATCAGGTTTCAGACCAGTCCTCCTTCTCTCCCCAGTCTATGCTCGCACATATCACAGTGATCCATAAGGAGGGCAAAGTCCTGACCCACTGTTCCAGTTATAGACCCATTTCCCTGTTAAATGTAGACTTGAAGCTCTTCGCCAAATTAATGGCGAATCGCTTAAAACTCTTCCTTCCAAAACTGATACACTCGGACCAGGTGGGTTTCGTTCCGGGTCGCGAGGCCAGAGACAACACCACGAAGGTTCTGGATTTAATTTATTACGCTTCAACTTGTAAATCCCCCTCCATCCTCCTCTCAACAGACGCAGAAAAAGCGTTTGACAGAGTGGACTGGGATTTCCTGTTGGGGGTGTTGGAGCACATGGGCCTGGGCATGGTAGGCCTCCAGAGAATTAGGGCCCTGTACTCTGGTCCCGCTGCTCGCGTTCGTATCAATGGTGAACTGTCGGACCCGTTCCAGATACGGAATGGCACTCGTCAGGGGTGTCCTCTGTCACCACTTATTTTTGTGCTTAGCATGGAGGCCCTGGCGAGGGCCATTCGCCAGAATGTTAACATCACAGGGCTGCAGGTGGGGATGACGGAGTACAAGCTTGCCTTGTTTGCAGATGACCTCCTTGCAGTGATTTCTAATCCTTTGACCTCTATACCCAACCTTCTTAAAGAGTTCAAACGTTTTGGAACTCTCTCCAATTTTAAAATTAATTTATCAAAATCTACAGCATTGAATTTAACACTAGACCAGACCAGCCTCCAAGTACTACAATCTATCTCGCCCTTTGCATGGCATCCAACACAATTAAAATATTTAGGAGTAATCCTACACAGGGATCTTTCCCAGATTTGCCAATTGAATTTCCCCCCACTCCTATCAAAACTTCAATCTGATCTCTCCAAATGGGGTGGGAAAAAAATTTCATGGATAGGGAGAATAGCAGTAATCAAAATGAATATTTTACCCAGAATTCTTTACCTATTACAAACTCTGCCGGTTACTATTCCTCGATCATGGTTCCTCTTACTACAACGAAAGATTAGAGACTACATTTGGGCAGGGCGAAAACCCAGATTTAAGCATGAGATTCTCTTTAGACGGAAACATCAAGGAGGCCTCCAGCTTCCCCACTTTTTATCCTACTACCATGCAGTACTCCTTACGAGGGTCATGGAGTGGAGTAGTGAACTCCACAGGAAACAATGGGTAGACATTGAACTGGTTTCTCTTCCCTCTCTTAGCTCGAACTCCCCCTGGCTTTCTAAAGTCCCCCAGGTATTGCACCCACTAGCTGGTCCCATCTTTTCGTGTTGGCGTCTCTTACGCTCCCTCCCTCATGTTTCAGCGCATCCTTCCCCACTCTCACCGCTGTTTGGGAATCCTGAGTTTCCCCCAGGATGCCACTCCCTGTCGTTCTGTTCATGGCAGGAAAGGGGCATCCTGAGAACTAATCAACTGCTGGACTCATCTGGCATAATACCTTTTCCCGAACTGCAAACTAAATGGAATCTACCCAATAAAGAAATCTGGAGATATCTCCAAATTAAACATTACCTACAGACTTTTTGCTCTTCTGGAAAGGGTATACGAGCACTGACTCTGTTTGAGCAGATGTGCCTCTCCCACACATACCCTAGGCACACTCTTTCCACGTTCTACAAATGGATTTTGAACCATAGATTTTCCTCCCAACCGAAATTTGTCAGAGATTGGGAATTAGACCTAGGGGGTTTGGTGGCCACAGACGATTGGGAGGGTATTTATAAAAATACTTTCTCATTAACTACCAATGTGCTAGTCCTGGAGACTCACTACAAAGTACTTACAAGGTGGTATAGATGCCCAAATATCCTTGCGAAAATCTATCCTGGAGTACCCAACACGTGTTGGAGATGCGGGACAGCAGTAGGCACCCCACTACATATTTGGTGGGAATGCTCTCTCTTGCAACCATATTGGCGCAAGGTGGTGGAGACAGCTAGCATTATCCTCGGTGAGGACTTACCCTTTTGCCCTAGTTTTTGGTTATTAAATCTCATGCGTACACCTAGATATCATCTCAAGAAATCACTACTTCGCCACATTTTGAGTGCCTCTAAGGCAGTGATCCCAGTTCACTGGAAATCAACAGTGTCCCCCACTATGAAAGAATGGACCGCCCGCTTAGATCACTATATGGCAATGGAGGACCTCATTTTGTCTTTGGAAATGAGAAACACTTCCTTCACTGCTACTTGGAGCCCATGGCTGGATTATAAAGCGACAACCCATTACAAATCTTCTCTTTAAGAGAAACCCCCCCCTTTTTACCTCCAGTAGCCACCTGATATAAGTCACGACTAAAGCCCCTTAGGATAGGAAGAGAGACCCCCCCCCTTCCCCCCCCTCCCTAAACCTTGTCTCTCTACGCTATCTTTCTTTCTACTCCTCTACCCTGAGAGTAACACTACTCATTATCCCTTTATCTTTCTCTCTGTCTCTCGTTACCCTTCTTTCCTCTCCTACTTCTACTCTTTCCCTTTAGCTTCAAGAAGTTGTAATTCATGAAACGTTTATGGTTCTTACTCCTCTATTCTTTGCTTCTTTTTCTTTTTCTGGAGACACGATACGTTTGTGGAAAGGCGATATCCCCCTTTACGGGTCTTTTTACTATACACGGTGTTGAGTATCTCCAGATGATGTATCTCTGATGGTACTAGAAGCTATTGTATTGTTTCTGCAACTTCTTGTTTTCGTTCATTCTGAAACTTCAATAAAAATCTATTTGCAAAAAAAAAAAAAAATACTGCTAGTCTGGATCCTGGCGGTCACAATGCCGATGCCAGAATCCCGACTAGCGGCGAAATCCCGCCACTGGAAAACCAGCACCACAGGCTATTCTCCCTCTGTGGGAGAATATAACCTGCGGTGAGCGCAGCGAGCCACCGTGCCAGCAGTGTGGCAAGCGCAGCATGGCGAGCACAGTGAGCCTGCATGGGTCATTCTAGTGCTCGACCCACTGCCGGCATACTGGTGTCCGGAATTCTGCTGTCAGTGTACTGACGACCGCCGGTAATTCATACTGAACCCGCAGCGCCGCAGGCTCTGCGCATGCACAAGTCTCTGGTAACATGGTGCCCACCATGTTTCCGGAGACTAATCTCTAGTGCTCATGTGTGAATCTCAAAAAACATGGGGCCACCATGTAGTTGGAGACAAACCTGTACTGCACATGTGCAAATCACTGGGGATATGGCCACCGCGCCATTTTGGGGGGGATTTTTACTGCATCAGCAGCGCCAAAGTGCGACTCCAGAGAGATAAGACATTAAACATGGGTGCAGGGTGTGCAGTGTGAGCCCCCTTGACCCATGGGCCCGTGTGCACCGTATATACTGCACCCATTATAGAAATGCCTATGCCAGTATGTACTGTTGTTCCTGCAATCCAGATAGAATTGTCTGTGTGGCATTCAACAATAATAATACTGAGCTGAGAGCAGAGGATCACCTGGGTGCAATCCATGACCAATGAGCGTTCTGGACAGTGCATAATAGAAGCTGATTAATGACACTGGTAGTGGCAGTACAAGAGACTCACTTTAAAAATTCAGCCCCACCTCAGTTTAGCAATATGAGATATCCTCTCTGTCATATGGCCAATGGCCACACAAAGAAAGCAGGGGTGGCTATTCTATTTTTACAGCACTGTCCATTCACTCTCACCTCCAAACATTCGGACCCTGAAGGGAGATACCGGATTTTGATTGGGTTTCTTGAGAACGTAGAGACCACTCTGGTAGTTGGTTATGCCCCAAACACTAAACAACTATCTTTTTGTAAGAAATTTTGCTCCAAAATTCAACAATTTGGTAAAGGTGCCCTACTAATAATGGTAGATTTTAATATGGTTTTGGACCCACTAATTGATAGATTGCATAAACGAACTCCTCTCTCCAGTCGACCCCTTGACACCGCAATGGGTTTTTGGCAATTGTTAGCAGAATATGATTTGTTTGCTATATGGCGTACAAAACATCCGTCGCAAAAAGACTATACCTTCTATTCTCATGTACACGGTACGTATTCTAGAATACATTTAGCACTATCTGACATGTGGACCTTATCGTCTATTACTAAGATTACTATTCTCCCCATGACATGGTCAGATCATTCGCCATTATTTATTGTGTGTGATATTGGGAATAGAAAGACATCTCCTGAACCTTGGTGTTTGGGGAAACACAGTCTCATCCAGATAGAGTCTAAGCAGGCCATTCAATCTCCCTAGACTGTTATTTGAGTGTTAACTCTCCCGAGGAAGCAACCATTTGAAATTTTTGGTGCACTCTTAAAGCAGTGATAAGAGGTTCAGCAATACAGATAGTGGCTAAATTTAAGAAGGATTATAGGGGTAAATTTGAGCAAACCGAATCCAAAAATTGCTAGATTAGAAAGAGCGCATTAAACCAACCCACATGATAAATCACAATTTAAATTGTGTGCAGCTAACGACAAAGTAAATGTCTTTTATCTCAACGAGGTTCAGCGTAACCTTACTAGACACAATCAGAAATTCTATGTATATGGTAACCGGGCCAGCAGATTACTTGCAAGAAAATTGATAGGTAAAAAAGCGAGGGAAAAGATTAATTTTGTACATTCAGATAAAGGAATGAAGGTTTTTGACCCTAACGACATAGCAGAAGTTTTTGCATCTTATCATTCTAAACTTTATAATTTGAAAACTGACACCTCCACCCATCAACCTAATATAGTAGATGGCTCTTGATCTCCCCTTGTTGCCGTCTGGGGTTTGTTCAGCTCTTAATGCACCTTGGACATTAGAGGAGGTGGAACGAGTTATTGACTCTTTACCCAGTGACAAATCGCCGGGCCCTGATGGGTACCCATCTAATTTCTACAAAATATTTTGTGTTTAATGAGGCTTCTGGGTTAAAACAATTTCCAAAAGAAATGTTGGAAGCACAAATTATTGCTATTCCCAAACCAAAAAAAGAGTCAATCGTCAGTTCAAAATTCTACACCATTAGCTCTTCTTAATTCCGATGTGAAAAAATGTTGTGAAATTAATAGCCAATCGCCTCTCCCTTCTCCTCCCGTCCCTTATTAAGCCTGATCAAGCGGGTTTTGTGTTGAATAGACAGGCCCTGGACAATACGAGACGGGTAATCAATGTCATTGAAAAGTGTTTATATCAGGGGCAGCCCCTTCTAGTGTTATCGCTTGATGCCGAAAAGGCGTTCGATAGGTTGCATTGGGGGTTGTTGCAAGCAAGTTGGAAACATTTGGCTTCGCTGGAACGATTTTAGATTCTATCCTGGCGCCTTATTCAACTCCATCTGCTAAAGTATTTGTAAATGGTTGTCTTTCCTCGGGATTTGATATAACTAATGGCACTCAACAGGGATGCCCGTTGTCCCCTCTTATCTTTGCGCTGGCAATAGAACCTTTGGCTGAAAGAATTAGATCGCAGGTATCAATTAGAGGACCTTTGATAGGATGGTACTCCCATAAAATTAGTCTGTTTGCAGATGATATTTTGCTGTGTTTGTAGGATCCGGAGTCCTTTTTGCCGGAACTTCATAAGGTCTTGCAGGAATACTCCAAGATCTCGTACTACAGATTAAATACCAATAAAATAGAAGCACTTTCTATTAAGATCCCTGCTGATATTTTAGATAGACTTAAACATACATACGAATATGCCTGGCAGGGTCGTTTTTTTAAATACCTTATGATCAATCTGGCAACTGAAGACAATATAATTGACTGCAATTATGGCCCCCTACTGAGGGCCTTCGAGGGACTGACTGGAGATTGGATGTTACAGGAGGTCTCTTGGTTGGGTAGGATAGCGGCAGCAAAAAATGGTTCTTTTGACAAAACTTATGTATTTGTTTCGCGCTATTCCTCGGCTTCTCCCAAAATCATTATATAATAAATTCAATCAGATTTTGATTAAATATATTTGGAAAGGTTCCAAACCAAAAATTGCGAAGAACACTCTAATTTTACCTAAATTAGCAGGAGGTGTAGCTTTCCCTGATATTGAGAAATATAATTTTTTTGTGTTTGATTAACCAGATTAGAGATTGGTTTGATCTACAATCCCCGAAGCCATGGGTCACTTTAGAAAGCAGTAGTTGTCATCCGATAGCTCTCCCTGATTTGTTGTGGATGCCGACTTCCATTACCCGCTAATGGGTGTGTTCTTGTAATCAATTAAAACCACTGTTGATGTGTGGCATAAACTCTTCTCCAAATGTGAGGAGGCTACTTGACCATCCCCTTTTCTATCATTACATGCCTTGATGATACTTATTCAGAACTTGGGGTTGGATACTTGGATTAGTGGCAGGCTTAAAACTATAGGAGATTTATTTATTGGAGACAGTTTATTATATTTTTTCTCAGCTGCAAAATCAGTACAATGGGGGTCATTCTGAGTTGATCGCTAGCTGTTTTCGGTCGCTGCGCGGCGATCAGGCAAAAAATCGTCACTTCTACGCATGCATATGCGGCGCAATGTGCACGCCCGTCGTACTATTACAACGAACGATGTAGTTTCACACAAGGTCTAGCGAAGCTTTTCAGTCGCACTGCTGGCCGCAGAGTGATTGACATGAAGTGGGCGTTTCTGGGTGTCAACCGTTTTCAGGGAGTGTTCGGAAAAACGCAGGTGTGCCAGGAAAAACACAGGCGTGGCTGGTCGAACGCAGGGCGTGTTTGTGACGTCAAAACAGGAACTGAATAGTCTGAAGTGATCGCAAGCGCTGAGTAGGTCTGAAGCCACTCTGAGACTGCACAAAATGGTTTTGTAGCTGCTCTGAGATCCATTCGCTCGCACTTCTGCTAAGCTAAAATACACTCCCAGTGGGAGGTGGCATAGCGTTTGCACGGCTGCTAAAAACCGCAAGCGAGCGATCAACTCGGAATGACCCCCAATATTCAGAAACAAGATTTTTTTAAGATTTTGCAAATAAGAAGTTGGCTTCAAACTTTTTTGTTTAAATCCCATAAGAAACCAGTGTTCCTAGCTTTTATTAAGGCCAAACTTGATTCGCCTTCTCATAAAGGGGAGATTTCCTGGTAGTACCAATTCCGAATTCATGATGGTAGGAAAGGTAAACTTAAGTCTCAGATTACGTGGGAGAGGGACTTGACTAGATCTTTTACTGATGAAGAGTGGGTCTCAATCTTTGGTACTTGCTTCAGACTTTCCAAATGCATTAATCACTCAAATTACTACAGAGAGCATATTTCACCCCTGAGAGGCAACACAAAATTTGGCCTTCTACGTCTCCATTTTGTTGGAGGAAATGTGGTGGGGTAGGCGATATTTATCATATTTTTTAGGCTTGCCCACAGTTACACTCACTGTGGAGAGAGGTGTTCCAAATGATGAGTACTATTCTTGGAGTGAATATTCCTGCAGATCCATCTATAGCTCTGTTTCATCTTTACTTAGGCCAGTTATCTGCTGGGGATAAATATGTTATGGGACATATTTTGATTGCTACCAAGGCTGCGATTGCTCAGCTCTGGAAATCAGAAGCAGTTCCCTCTTTGTTAGTTATTCAGAATAAAGTACACAAACACTGTATGTTTGAAACAGCTGGGGCTAAATATTCCTCCTCGTCCTCTATTCTCATGAAGTGGTATGGCTGGAATCTTTATAGAGAACAAATGGGCCACTCCACTATACACAGTTCTCCAACTGATCTGTCTGTGCTACACTCTCCTCATTCGGATTTGTGATAATCTTTATTATAATAGAAAATTCTAATGATAAAATTGTATTTTAGTTTAAAGGTCAACCGGGCTTTGAATTTGTTATACAGGTTGAGTATCCCTTATCCAAAATGCTTGGGACCAGAGGTATTTTGGATATCGGATTATTCCGTATTTTGGAATAATTGCATACCATAATGAGATATCATGGTGATGGGACCTAAATCTAAGCACAGAATGCATTTATGTTACATATACACTTTATACACACAGCCTGAAGGTCATTTTAGCCAATATTTTTTATAACTTTGTACATTAAACAAAGTGTGTGTACATTCACACAATTCATTTATGTTTCATATACACCTTATACACACAGCCTGAAGGTCATTTAATACAATATTTTTAATAGCTTTGTGTATTAAACAAAGTTTGTGTACATTGAGCCATCAGAAAACAAAGGTTTCACTATCTCACTCTCACTCAAAAAAGTCTGTGTTCCGGAATATTCCGTATTTCGGAATATTTGGATATGGGATACTCAACCTGTATGAAGTGTACTTGGCTCCCTTAATGTTTTTTTTTTATTTGTTCTCCCTCTCTCTTCTTTCTGTACCCCATTTATTTGTGAAAAATTTTCAATAAATAGTAATGTAAAAAAAAAAATGACACTGGTAAAGCTGCAGTATGCAGCAACTTAAGTCATGAAAAATCTTGACACATTTTCCTAACAATGGGCCTTATTCAGGTTTGTTAGCAAACCAAAAAAGCACACTAATGGCCAAAACCATGTGCACTGCAGGTGGGGCAGATATAACATGTGCAGAGAGAGTTAGATTTGGGTGGGGTGTGTTCAAACTGATATCTGAATTGTAATGTAAAAATAAAGCAGACAGTATTTAAAAGTGAATATTACCTTAGAGACCCTTATAGAAGTTATTAATATACATATTTACATATATACGTGTATTAGTAAGGGTTACAGGTTTGTTTAGAATTTTACACAATAAAGATAATAATAATAATAATAATAATTAACCCTATATATAAAGAGAGTAACTAGAATACCCTTTTTCAAGCAAAGCAATTACTCAACGGATCACTCGTTCCATGGAAGAGCGGCAACTGGGTGGATACCATGCAATTGCACATCTCTAGGGAGTGTCGTGGGCATGTAGGCTGATTTCTGTGCTCCTTTGAAGCATGCGGACATAGATGAGATGGCCCATCTTTTGCACCCAGTGTATGGTAGGTGCAAGTCCAGATAGCAATGACGATGACCGCAGATGGAAAACAGTGGGCGGCCCAACCGCATGATCTGTGGCACAGACGTGCTTGCAGTATCATAAGGTATCAAGCAGGCTGTCGCAGCCAGACGGACAAGCGCCTGCAGATGAATCCAACTCATAGTCAGACCCAGTTTATCTATATTTTAACTGTAGCTTTCTAGTTAGTAGTAATTGTCTGTATTTCATGAAAAAAAGCCAAGAATTGATTAATTTATATTAACATAGGTTAGAATTGTAAGTGATCATCACTTTATAAGAACTGCATGTGTCTCTGTATCTGCCTCTACATTTGTAATTTATACTATGCATCTTCAGGCAATCTACACCATGGGAACAAGAAGATATAGATCTTTGGATTGTGAGATAGTGATGCTGAGTGATATTAAACTTTCATTAGGGTACAGTACATTTTCCACACTGTATATCTCTTAACAATAGGTGGAAGCCATGATTATTATTATTATTATTATTATTACCTTTATTTCTAAGGTGTGGGAGCACCGTACAGGGGGACTGAACTGACGACAAGATGTACTAATTCAGACAGTATATACATTCACATATATACATAATTATGGTGAGCATTTAGGATAATTATATAGAGAAAGCAAAGTGGAGAGGGCCCTGTCATAAAAGCTTCCAATCTATGGTGATATGGATGGAAATAATGGAGAGAAGAGGACAGTGACTATAGAGTTAGGAGGAGGGGTGGTAAGCTAGTATTAAAAAAAACTTAGTAGTTATAAGGGAACACTTTAAGGCTGGGAGTCTGGATGAAAATAAGATTTTACTCACCGGTCAATCTATTTCTCGTAGTCCGTAGTGGATGCTGGGAACTCCGTAAGGACCATGGGGAATAGACGGGCTCCGCAGGAGACTGGGCACTCTAAAAGAAAGATTAGGTACTATCTGGTGTGCACTGGCTCCTCCCTCTATGCCCCTCCTCCAGACCTCAGTTAGGATACTGTGCCCGGAAGAGCTGACACAATAAGGAAGGATTTTGAATCCCGGGTAAGACTCATACCAGCCACACCAATCACACCGTATAACTCGTGATACTATACCCAGTTAACAGTATGAAATATAACTGAGCCTCTCAACAGATGGCTCAACAATAACCCTTTAGTTAGGCAATAACTATATACAAGTATTGCAGACAATCCGCACTTGGGATGGGCGCCCAGCATCCACTACGGACTACGAGAAATAGATTTACCGGTGAGTAAAATCTTATTTTCTCTGACGTCCTAGTGGATGCTGGGAACTCCGTAAGGACCATGGGGATTATACCAAAGCTCCCAAACGGGCGGGAGAGTGCGGATGACTCTGCAGCACCGAATGAGAGAACTCAAGGTCCTCCTCAGCCAGGGTATCAAATTTGTAGAATTTAGCAAACGTGTTTGCCCCTGATCAAGTTGCAGCTCGGCAAAGTTGTAAAGCCGAGACCCCTCGGGCAGCCGCTCAAGATGAGCCCACTTTCCTCGTGGAATGGGCTGTTACTGATTTAGGATGCGGCAATCCAGCCGCAGAATGCTCCAGCTGAATTGTGCTACAAATTCAGCGAGCAAGAGTCTGCTTAGAAGTAGGAGCACCTATTTTGTTGGGTGCCTACAGGATAAAAAACGAGTCAGTTTTCCTGACTCCAGCCGTCCTGGAAATATAAATTTTTAAGGCCCTGACTACGTCCAGTAACTTGGAATCTTCCAAGTCCCTAGTAGCCGCAGGCACTACAATAGGTTGGTTCAAGTGAAAAGCTGATACCACCTTAGGGAGAAACTGGGGACGAGTCCTCAATTCTGCCCTATCCATATGGAAAATCAGATAAGGGCTTTTACATGACAAAGCCGCCAATTCTGACACACGCCTGGCCGAAGCCAAGGCCAATAACATGACCACTTTCCACGTGAGATATTTCAAATGCACAGTCTTAAGTGGCTCAAACCAATGTGATTTTAAGAAACTCAACACCACGTTGAGATCCCAGGGTGACACAGAAGGCACAAAAAAGGGGCTGAATATGTAGCACTCCCTTTACAAATGTCTGAACTCCAGGCAGTGAAGCCAGTTTTTTCTGGAAGAAAATCGACAGAGCCGAAATCTGGACCTTAATGGAACCCAATTTTAGGCCCATAGTCACTCCTGACTGTAGGAAGTACAGAAAACGACCCAGCTGAAATTCCTCTGTTGGGGCCTTCCTGGCCTCACACCACGCAACATATTTTCGCCAAATACGGTGATAATGGTTTGCGGTTACTTCTTTCCTGGCTTTTATCAGCGTAGGAATGACTTCCTCCGGAATGCCCTTTTGCTTTAGGATCCGGAATTCAACCGCCATGCCGTCCAACGCAGCCGCGGTAAGTCTTGGAACAGACAGGGCCCCTGCTGTAGCAGATCCTGTCTGAGCGGTAGAGGCCATGGGTCCTCTGATATTATTTCTTGAAGTTCTGGGTACCAAGCTCTTCTTGGCCCATCCGGAACCACGAGTATCGTTCTTACTCCTCGTTTTCTTATTATTCTCAGTACCTTTGGTATGAGAGGCAGAGGAGGGAATACATAAACCGACTTGTACACCCACGGTGTCACTAGAGCGTCCACAGCTATTGCCTGAGAGTCCCTTGACCTGGCGCAATATCTAGTTTTTTGTTTAGGCGGGACGCCATCATGTCCACCTGTGGCCTTTCCCAACGGTTTACCAACAGTTGGAAGACTTCTGGATGAAGTCCCCACTCTCCCGGGTGTCGGTCGTGTCTGCTGAGGAAGTCTGCTTCCCAGTTGTCCACTCCCGGAATGAACACTGCTGACAGTGCTAAGACGTGATTTTTTCCGCCCATCGGAGAATCCTTGTGGCTTCTGCCATCGCCATCCTGCTTCTTGTGCCGCCCTGTCGGTTTACATGGGCGACTGCCGTGATGTTGTCCGATTGGATCAGTACCGGCTGGTTTTGAAGCAGAGGCCTTGCCAGACTTAGGGCATTGTAAATGGCCCTCAGTTCCAGAATATTTATGTGTAGGGACGACTCCTGACTAGACCAAAGTCCTTGGAAATTTCTTCCCTGTGTGAATGCCCCCCAGCCTCGAAGGCTGGCATCCGTGGTTACCAGGACCCAGTCCTGTATGCCGAATCTGCGGCCCTCTTGAAGATGAGCACTCTGCAGCCACCACAGTAGAGATACCCTGGTCCTTGGAGACAGGGTTATCAGCCGATGCATCTGAAGATGCGATTCCGACCACTTGTCCAAGAGGTCCCACTGAAAGGTTCTTGCATGGAACCTGCCGAATGGAATTTTGCTTCGTAAGAAGCTACCATTTTTCCCAGGACTCGTGTGCAGTGATGCACCGATACCTGTTTTGGTTTCAGGAGGTCTCTGACTAGAGATGACAGCTCCTTGGCTTTCTCCTGCGGGAGAAACACTTTTTTTCTGTTCTGTGTCCAGAACCATCCCCAGGAACAGCAGGCGTGTGGTAGGAACCAGCTGTGACTTTGGAATGTATAGAATCCATCCGGGCTGTTGTAGCACTTCCCGAGATAGTGCTACTCCGACCAACAACTGCTCCATGGACCTCGCCTTTATAAGGAGATCGTCCAAGTACGGGATAATTAAAAACTCCCTTTTTTCGAAGGAGTATCATCATTTCTGCCATTACCTTGGTAAAGACCCTCGGTGCCGTGGACAGTCCAAACGGCAGTGTTTGGAATTGGTAATGGCAATCCTGTACCACAAATCTGAGGTACTCCTGGTGAGGATGGTAAATAGGGACATGTAGGTAAGCATCCTTGATGTCCAGGGATACCATGTAATCCCCCTCCTCCAGGCTTGCAATAACCGCCCTGAGCGATTCCCTCTTGAACTTGAATTTTTTTATGTATGTGTTCAAGGACTTCAAATTTAAAATGGGTCTCACCGAACCGTCCGGTTTCGGTACCACAAACAGTGTGGAATAGTAACCCCGTCCTTGTTGAAGTAGGGGCACCTTGACTATCACCTGCTGGGAATACATCTTGTGAATTGCCTCTAGCACAGCCTCCCTGCCTGAGGGAGTTGTCGGCAAGGCAGATTTGAGGAAAGGGCGGGGGGGAGACGCCTCGAATTCCAGCCTGTACCCCTGAGATACTACTTGAAGGATCCAGGGATCCACCTGTGAGCGAGCCCACTGATCGCTGAAATTTTTGAGGCGGCCCCCCACCGTACCTGGCTACGCCTGTGGAGCCCCCGCGTCATGCGGTGGACTCAGAGGAAGCGGGGGAAGAATTTTGATTCTGGGAACTGGCTGACTGGTGCAGCTTTTTCCCTCTTCCCTCGTCTCTGTGCAGAAAGGAAGCACCTTTGACCCGCTTGCTTTTCTGAAGCCGAAAGGACTGTACCTGATAATACAGTGCTTTCTTAGGCTGTGAGGAAACCTGAGGTAAAAAATTTTCTTCCCAGCTGTTGCTGTGGATACGAGGTCCCAGAGACCATCCCCAAACAATTCCTCACCCTTATAAGGCTCTATGTGCCTTTTAAAGTCAGCATCACCTGTCCAGTGTCGGGTCTCTAATACCCTCCTGACAGAATGGCCATTGCATTAATTCTGGATGCCAGCCGGCAAAATATCCCTCTGTGCATCCCTCATATATAAGACGACGACTTATGTTCGCAAAATAGTATCCCTGTTTGACAGGGTTACAGACCACGCTGCAGCAGCACTATCTGCAGGTCTCAGTCTAGTACCTGAGTGTGTAAATACAGACTTCAGGATAGCCTCCTGCTTTTTATCAGCAGGTACCTTCAAAGTGGCCGTATCCTAAGACGGCAGTGCCACCTTTTTTGACAAACGTGTGAGCGCCTTATCCACCCTAGGGGATATCTCCCAGCGTAACTTATCCTCTGGCGGGAAAAGGTACGCCATCAGTAACTTTTTAGAAATTACCAGTTTCTTATCGGGGGAACCCACGCTTTTCACACTTCATTCACTCATTTGATGGGGGAACAAAACACTGCCTGCTTTTTCTCCCCAAACATAAAACCCTTTTTTAGTGGTACTTGGGTTAATGTCAGAAATGTGTAACACATTTTTTATTGCCGGGATCATGTAACGGATGTTCCTAGTGGATTGTGTATATGTCTCAACCTCGTCGACACTGGAGTCAGACTCCGTGTCGACATCTGTGTCTGCCATCTGAGGGAGCGGGCGTTTTTGAGCCCCTGGTGGCCTTTGAGACGCCTGGGCAGGCGCGGGCTGAGAAGCCGGCTGTCCCATAGCTGTTACGTCATCCAGCCTTTTATGTAAGGAGTTGACACTGTCGGTTAATACCTTCCACCTATCCATCCACTCTGGTGTCGGCCCACAGGGGGCGACATCCCATTTATCGGCATCTGCTCCGCCTCCACATAAACCTCCTCATCAAACATGTCGACACAGCCGTACCGACACACCGCACACACACAGGGAATGCTCTGACTGAGGACAGGACCCCACCAAGCCCTTTGGGGAGACAGAGAGAGAGTATGCCAGCACACACCAGAGCGCTATATAATGTAGGGATAAACACTATCACTGAGTGAATTTTCCCCAATAGCTGCTTGTATAAACAATATTGCGCCTAAATTTAGTGCCCCCCCTCTCTTTTTAACCCTTTGAGCCTGAAAACTACAGGGGAGAGCCTGGGGAGCTGTCTTCCAGCTACACTGTGAAGAGAAAATGGCGCCAGTGTGCCGAGGGAGATAGCTCCGCCCCTTTTTCGCAGACTTTTCTCCCGCTTTTTTATGGATTCTGGCAGGGGTAATTATCACATATATAGCCTCTGGGGCTATATATTGTGATTATTTTGCCAGCCAAGGTGTTTTTATTGCTGCTCAGGGCGCCCCCCCCCCAGCGCCCTGCACCCTCAGTGACTGGAGTGTGAAGTGTGTATGAGGAGCAATGGCGCACAGCTGCAGTGCTGTGCGCTACCTTGGTGAAGACTTTAGTCTTCTGCCGCCGATTTTCCGGACCATCTTCATGCTTCTGGCTCTGTAAGGGGGATGGCAGCGCGGCTCCGGGAACGAACACCAAGGACGGGTCCTGCGGTCGATCCCTCTGGAGCTAATGGTGTCCAGTAGCCTAAGAAGCCCAAGCTAGCTGCAAGCAGGTAGGTTCGCTTCTTCTCCCCTTAATCCCTCGTTGCAGTGAGCCTGTTGCCAGCAGGGCTCACTGTAAAATAAAAAACCTAACATATACTTTCTTTCTAGGAGCTCAGGAGAGCCCCTAGTGTGCATCCAGCTCGGCCGGGCACAGAAATCTAACTGAGGTCTGGAGGAGGGGCATAGAGGGAGGAGCCAGTGCACACCAGATAGTACCTAATCTTTCTTTTAGAGTGCCCAGTCTCCTGCGGAGCCCGTCTATTCCCCATGGTCCTTACGGAGTTCCCAGCATCCACTAGGACGTCAGAGAAAGTATAATGGAATGAGGGAGGACATTCCAGAAGTTAAGAGCAGCCCGAGAGAAATCCTGAATGTGAGAGTACCAAGTGATCATGAAGGAGATGAGGCGGCAATCATTACTAGAGTGAAGAGGGCTGGAAAGAGTGTGTGTTGGGAAATGAGCAGGAGATGTAAGGAGGAGCAGTGAGGGTGAGAGCTTTGTAGGTGAGATAGAGGAGTTAGAATTTAATGCTGAGTGGTGTAGGGAGTCAGTGGAGTGACTGGCAGAGAGAAACAGCGGAGGTAGGGAGACGAGAGGAGTTAGAATTTAACGCTGAGTGGTGTAGGGAGTCAGTGGAGTGACTGGCAGAGAGGAACAGCGGAGGTAGGGAGATGAGAGGAGTTAGAATTTAATGCTGAGTGGTGTAGGGAGTCAGTGGAGTGACTGGCAGAGAGGAACAGCGGAGGTAGGGAGACGAGAGGAAAATGAGGCAGGCAGCTGAGGTTAGGATAGGCTGGAGAGGGGTCAGGAGTACGTTAGGATGGCCAGAGAAGAGCAGATTACAGTAACTGAGGTGGGAAATGAGGTTTTGTAGCATGCAGGGTGAGGAAGAGGCTGAATCTGGCAATATTACAGCAGTGGAAACTGCATCATTGTGAAAGGGACTTTGTGGGGAGGGGAGAATTGAGGAAGAGGCTGAATCTGGCAATATTACAGCAGTGGAAACTGCATCATTGTGAAAGGGACTTTGTGGGGAGGGGAGAAGGAAAGGGAAGTGTGAAGAGTGACACTGGAGAAGAGGCGGCTTTGGCTGGGGCCAAGGGTGTAGATACAATAAGTGCAGTGAGTGTAGCTTCTATGGGGCCCAGAGCTGAGAGTGGCCACCTTCCTGTCCCAGTTACTTGTGTTAGAGTATATACAATTTTCAACATTGGGTGGTACATAGAGGCCCTTACAAGCTTTTGCCTTCAGGCCTATAATTTATCTAGTTATGTCCCTGGACTTACTCATTGTAAGGTGGAATAAAATGAACTAGAGGGCTTTATAATGTTACATAATATGGCCTGGTACACTGTAATGTGGTACAATATGAAACGTAGGCACTATAGTGTGGCATAATATGAACTTAGGACACTGTATGTAATGAAATGGAGGTACTGTATTGCATAATGTGACTGGCAACACTACAATGTGACATAATGTGAACTAGGGCACTACTATGAATCATAAAATGAACTAAAGAACTGTTATGGGGCATCAAATTGACAACTGCTGCAGAGAAGCATTGGGACAATGGCCCTATTCAAAATATTGCAATGGGGCCCACAAAGTTCTGTCTGGGGCAAAGACAGTGAGTTTCTTTTTAGAAATATTGAGTTTCAGAAAGTGTTTTACAAGCCAGGATGAGATGGCTGACAGACAGGAGGTGACACAGGAGAGGACAGAGGGAGAGAAGTCCATGGTAGAAAGGTAAATTTGGGTATTATCAGCAAAGGGGTGGTATCGAAGTCCGAAACAACTGTTGCCGCAAACATTAATATTTATATAAGTTAGGGAAAATGCTCTTAGTTCTGGCCCAGGGAACAACAAAAAGCCCATCTAAAGTGTTTTCTATATGTGTTTGTTCATTCAGACAAAACTTTTGGAAAGTGGTGGATCTGAGGGGTAGACAAAGTTACATAACTAACATTATGTATGTGTGTGGTTACATTTAACCAGAAGACTTTCCATGGTAGACAATGTGGTATTCTGCAACACAACATTTTTATCACATGGCCTTGGAATGGGTCCTGGACTCTCATGTTAAGAGTTTGGCATACTAAGCAGTTAGGCTGTTACATGCGATTTCAGTGACCTGTTCTCATACCTCCCAACATGACCCTCTCCAGGAGGGACACAATGCTCTGCTCCTGGACTTTTCTCTCCATTTATGATTGCCAGCACCTGTGTTGAACAGGTTAATGGATAAGAAAGGTGTTTCGGCACAGGTGATTGCAATCATAAATTAAGAGGGAAGTCCAGGAGTAGAGCATTCTGTCCCTCGTGGAGAGGGTCATGTTGGGAGGTATGTGTTTTGTACCTCATGCTATTCACATCAAGGCAATCATAGTATGTACTGTGCCAATACAAGTCCAAAACTGATTGGATCAACAGCTGCCATCTTCTATAGTTTACAAGGTGAAAACAATTTCTGTGACTCACAGAAGAGGGGAAATATTATCAACCACATTTTAAGGAATGAAACTACATTAATTCAACTGCTGGGAACATAGCCCCTTAATAGAGTACATGAACAGATTTTAAGTTCTTTGTTAGTGATAGGTGAGAAATAGTAGATTAGAAACACTGAGTAATACGGAATAGGTCAAATGAACCATAAAGTATTTTTATGTAATTTAATATTCTGGAAACACATAAAAAGTATTGTCCTGGATGTGCGAGTTGCTGTTTTCTCTGCAAATTCACATTGAGAATTAATTTGCAATCCGATTAGAAACTCGCACGATTAGTGTGGCTCCCTCTGTAAGGCATTTTGAAGTTTTCAATAAGCTTACTTGGTCCATTTTTGGGATTTAAAAAAATTGTCCTCAAATTACCCCAAAATCAACTTTTTTGTTAGAATATGCACCACAAATTTAAAGAAAGCATTTATTTAAGTCAAAAATAAGAGCTTTGGATCATTTTTCCCCATTTTTTTTTACACTTTAAAATGGCCGCAAATTACCCCACAAGCACCTTTTTTCTATGATTTTGTTGTTGTTGCATTTTTCATTTAATTCCTTTATAATTTAATGAAATTTTGTAAGCTTTTTGCATTATTTTACTTTCTTAAAAAAAGGCACAAATCAGCCATTTTACATCTTTTAAAGTAGTCTATTATTTTCCTTTTGCCCACTAACATCCTTCTATTTTATTCTGCTAATGACATTATCACTATTCTGGGGTCCAGGAAGGTCTGCCCATTTTTTCATGCACTTATCCCACATCGCACCCTCCCGTTATGAGTACCGCAAATAGACATTTTAATTGGTCTAGAGAATTCTCGGGTGCGTACATTCGTGTGAAGTCTGCGAGTTTCATAAAACAAACTCGCAACTCACACCTAATTGTATTGACCCCTAAAGTTTCTGTTTGAGCATGTGATACATTATTATTATATTTTATTTTCCAATGATCAATGATGTAATCAATTACAGCTGCCTATTGGTCACTTTCAAGGTAGATTTATAATGGGTTTTTGACATAACTTGCTATGGCCTGTCATGAACCTGACTAGATTCTCATATGTTGTAGTAAGTAGTAACCAGCTCTGCGACTTACCCCAGTCTCCTGTCCTGTGGGCCAGGACTTCCTGTAGCATTCTAGAGTTCACTCAGCCTTGCTCCTGAAATCCTTATTTCATGCTCTGACTCCAGTGTCTGCTGTGCACACTAGTTTCCAAACTGCAGCACCTTCCCAGGCTGATTGCACAGATTCCATTTTGCAAAAGTGTTTTCAGACCATTTGCATACCTCCCAACTGTCCCGATTTTGGCGGGACAGTCCCGTTTTTTACGGTCTGTCCCGCTGTCCCACCCGCGGGTTGCAGTGTCCCGCGGGTGGGGGGGCAGTTGGGAGATCCCTCCCTGTCACTCGCTGCTCTGTGGAGAGCAGCGGTGAATAGATGCTGTGCGCATGCGCACAGCGTCTATTCACGGCAGAGAGGGACAGGGGGCATGACCAGCAGCTCTCACAGCGCTGTTCATGCCCCCATAATGACGAAACGGGGGCGTGGCCTGCGATAGCGGCACTTGCCGTGAAGCCACGCCCCCTTCTCCTTAGGTCACGCCCCCTAAAACGGCCTCCGCCGCTGGAATCAAAGTTGGGAGGTATGCATTTGTTAACTATTTGTGAGCCTGAGATTTGTTCAAGCTCCTATGTGCAGTCTATGATACTTTCTGACATTGCTGTATTCCATGATTTCCAGCTGATCTCCACTTCACCAACCTAAGCCTCAGTCCGGCCAGCCAGTTTCCCTGCAGCCAATCACAGCCCAGTAGGGGGTTTAAAGGAAGTCCAGCTGCATGCATTCAGGGCCTGTGTAACTAGTCACATAGGTAGTGTGACAAGTGAACCTGCTTTAATTCTTCCATGTGGTACTATCAGGTCCAGCATATCCTCAGCTGGTAACTAGTACAGTCCTGCATATCCTCAGCTAGTAACCAGTCCTGTCCTGCATATACTCAGCCAGTAACCAGTCCTGTCCTGCATATTCTCAGCCAGTAACCAGTCCAGTCCTGCATATCCTCAGCTGGTAACAAGTCCAGTCCTGCATATCCTCAGCCAGTAGCCACTCTGATCCAGCTGTATTCCTCAGCTGTAAGCCAGTCCAGTCCAGGAGCATCTCTTCAGCCGGTAGCTAGTCTGGTCCAGCTGTATTCCTCAGCCGCTAGCCGGTGCAGTCCAGCAGCATCTCTTCAGCTGGTAACCAATCCGGTCCAGCTGTTTTACTCAGCTGGTAACCAGTCTGGTACATTACCACTGCATGGTTCATAACCTTGAACTTGTATCAAAGGCAGTTCTCACTGTTACCCAAATCCCATGCAAATGAGCTATATTCAGCCTCCTCCACTCCAGCTCCAAGCCTCAGACCCTGGACGTCGGTCATCACCAGACCCAGGTAACCTTGTGCACCAAACCGTGACATGGCCTTGATGAAGTTGGGATAGGAAAACTAGTTGGGTGATACAAATAATGATCCTAATTTCCAGTACCATAACTAGACATTTTAGCAATGTGTGCAAGAAACCGCATCGGCGCCCCCCCCATATTGAAAACAGGGCCAGTGCGCACCTCAGGCGCGCGTCAAAAATATAGGCGCATGGCTTCATGGGGAAGGGGCGGGGCCATGAAAACGATACCAATTCATATTATGCTGCACAGTAGTCTAATTATTCAAATTACGCCGCACAGTGGTGCCACTTACACACATTACACCAGGTAGAGCCCCTGTCACATATTACGCCAGGTAGAGCCCCTGTCACATATTACGCCAGGTAGAACCCCTGTCACATATTACGCCAAGTAGAGCCCCTGTCAAATATTACACCAGGTAGAGCCCCTCTCACACATTACGCCAGGTAGAGCCCCTGTCACATATTACGCCAGGTAGAGTCCTGTCACATATTATGCCAGGCAGAGCCCTGTCACATATTACGTCAGGTAGAGTCCCTATCACACATTACTCCAGGTAGTGCCCAATATTACATATTACACAATGTAGAGTCCCCTTTTACACATTACGGCACGTAGTCCCCTTTCACAAAGTACAGCAGGTAGAGATTCCTTTTACACAGTACGGCAGGAGGAGTCACGAAAAAGAGAGGGAGGGAGAAAGAGAGAAAGAAAGGTGGCAGGTAGACAGAGAGAGTGTGGTGGGAAGACAGAGAGGTACCCGAGCCTAGCCTGAGCACATGCGGGAGAGCCACAGGTACCTATGTAATGGTGGCAGGCAGTGCACTCACCCGGCAGTGGTGAAGGTACCTCTTCCTGGGGGCAGCCATGGCGGTGTCTGCAGTGGGGGATGTCCCTGGTCAAACTCGTCCTCCCGGCATCCCCTGGGCAGCTCTTTTCCGAGAGGAGGCACATCCCCGGACCAGCCCATATGCTGGAAGGACACTGGGCTGCTGCACGAATGGAGGAGGAGGGAGGTGGAGTGGAGCGGAGCCAGAGACGGCCCTGACTATTTTGATGCCCTAGGGGCCCAGGCAATATTCTGTCTGGTGCCTCCCCTGGAGATAGTGGGTGAATGGGAAGGGTGACAAGGAGATAGTGGATGTCAGGGAGATAGTGGGTAACTGAGGAGGCGGGGTGACAGGGAGATAGTGGGTAACTGGTGAGGCAGGGGTGACAGGGAGATAGTGGGTGACAGAGATAGTGGGTGACATGGTGAAGGTGACAGAGATAGTGGGTGACATGGTGAGGGTGACCGGAAGATAGTGGGTGACTGAGATAGTGGGTGACAGGGAGATAGAGGGTGTCATGGAGATAGAGGTTGTCAGGGAAAGAAAGCAGTGAGGGAACAGAGGACTGGAGAGAAGTGCCTATGTGGAAGAGGGTGAGATTGGGGGGTGCCACAGATGGTGGAGGCTAGAGCAGTGGGGAAACAGACAGGAGCGTGTGCGTGGAAGGGGTGGGCCGGGGGAGGGAGGTGTGGATGGGGTGGGGGGTGCTGGACCAGTGAGGGAACAGAGAGGACTGCAGGGGGGGGGGGGGGTGCAGGAGCAGTGAGGGAGAATAACAGAGTGGAGAGAGTAGCCTGTGTGGGGGAGGGGGGCATGCATGGGGGTGGTTGGAACAGTAAGAAAACAAGAGAGGAGCCTGTGCGGGGGAGGGGGGCTGGGGGGTGCCACGAATGGGCGTGAGGGTGATGCTAGGGAGGTGAGGAAACGAGGAGCCTGTGCGGGGGAGGGAGGGCTGGGGGGTGCCGCAAATGGGTGTGAGGGGGATGTTGGAGCATTGAGGAAACGAGAGAGAGGAGAATGTGCGGGGAAGGGCGGGCTGGGTCGTGCCGCAAATGGGGGTGAGGGGGATGCTGGAGTAGTAAGGAAACAAGAGAGGAGCCTGTGTGGGGGAGGGGGGGCAGGGGTGCCGCAGTTGGGAGGCTGGAGCAGTGAGGGAACAAGAGAGGAACCTGTGTGGGGGAGGGGCCTGGGGGGTGCCGCGAATGGGGGTGAGGGGATGCTGGAGCAGAGAGGGAACAAGAGAGGTTCAGGTGCCTACACGGCAGGGGGCACTGTGCCCGGCCACGTTCTGGCATGTTCCGGCAGTTATGAGTCACCATGCAGCCTGGACTCTGCAAACACAGGCAGGGGGCGCTGTGACTGGCCACGTTCCAGCTAGGACCAATCACCATGCGGACAGGTCATCATGCTGCCCAGTCCCGGCCTACGAGACACATGACGCCATCACCCTCCCTCTCCTGAGCGAGCATACCAGCCACTCTGATACTGTTCCCCTCGCCGAGCCTGCGCATCAGCCGTGCTCCGCAGCCGTGTCCCATCACTTCCCGTCAGCCCGCAGCTGCTCACCTGCCACCTCAGATCACTGCACTCCGGCTCCACCACCCGTCCAGCGCCGCTCAGCCACAGCGCCTTCTGTCTGAATGGTGAGTGTCATGAGGGTCCTGAATGACCACATGCCAAACTGCAGCAGGTAGGGAGGGGGGCTTTGGGCGGAGCACACAGGGGAGACTGACACTGCTGCCCAGCGCTGCCAGCTAGCGTCCAGCAGAGAGGGAGCCGGGCGCAGCGCTACGGTGCTGGTGGCGGCCAATCAGGGTGTATGCGGATGGTGCGCCCAAGGCACAAGTGCGCTGTATGCTAAGCACCATCCGCCCACACCTGGTTACGGCCCTGCTAATTTCATCTGAATACCTGTAGTGCATAATAAAAAATATTTTATTGATTGTATAAAAAAGGTACATTATTGCCATGTGATATGTGTGCTCCGCCTCCTATAGTTCTTATTTATGAATATCACTACACCCACTGGATCCTTGAAAAGGGGATCTTGCCTTTTTGGGTTATTTGTCTTTGTAGTTCTGTGACTGCAGATGCTGTTTATGCACTGATAGGTTTATGCATCTTATGAATCTGGTGAGTCATGCCAATCTGTAAGTGAAATGAATTCATTCCAAGAGATTTCTACTGTTGATCCACTGACTATGCTGTGAAAGACAAATATCTGTAGGCTGCTGGACTTATGACAGTATTTCACACCTACATATGTTTTATAAGTTTTTTTTAAATAGAAGTATATTTGATATTTTTCTCATTTTCGTGACTTAACAAGAATCAGGAAACAGATGAGAACATATTTTACACAGGGGCAAATGCTAATCCCCAAACATTGAATGTAGGCAACAAAACTGGTAGAATGTCATGCATTTTCTGTATGTTTTGCAGTTTTAATCAAGACCAATGGACTATTGCACTAAGTCATCTAATGCTAACCTATGGGACACGACACAGCAAAGAAAATGGACATTAAGGGCCTGATTTTGAGTTGTATGCAATGCCGATATTCTCGCAAACAGTCCATGTTTTCCAGCTGCACATGCGTCTCAGTTGCCAAAAAGTTGAATAGCACATGCATCCAATGGTGTATTACGCAGTAGTGTGAGTCGCAGTAGTGATTGATACACATAGGGGGTATATGCAATTGCCGGCGAATCGCGGCAATTTTTCGCCCGTTTTTTAATTCGACACAATTCGACAGTCGAATTCCGGCAGGTGGGTGCCGGAATTCTACATATTCAATAAAAACGGATTCGACAGTCCTGCTGTCGAAAAAAACGGCCGATTTGACAGATTTTGATTAGATTTTTAAAAATGTTAAAAAAATGGGAAAAAACCCGAAAAAAAATTGCGTGGGATCCCCCCTCCTAAGCATAACCAGCCTCGGGCTCTTTGAGTCGGTCCTGGTTGCCAAAATATGGGGGGGGGAAATGACAGGGGATCCCCCGTATTTTAACAACCAGCACCGGGCTCTGCGCCTGGTCCTGGTGCAAAAAATACGGGGGACAAAAAGAGTAGGGGTCCCCCGTATTTTTTGTGCCAGCACCAGGCTCCACTAGCTGGACAGATAATGCCACAGCCGGGGGTCACTTTTATACAGCGCCCTGCGGCCGTGGCATTAAATATCCAACTAGTCTCCCCTGGCCGGGGTACCCTGGAGGAGTGGGGACCCCTTCAATCAAGGGGTCGTCCCCCCAGCCACCCAAGGGCCAGGGGTGAAGCCCAAGGCTGTCCCCGCCATCCAAGGGCTGCGGATGGGGGGCTGATAGCCTTTTGAAAAATGAAAGAATATTAATTTTCCCCGTAGTACTACAAGTCCCAGCAAGCCTCCCCTGCAAGCTGGTACTTGGAGAACCACAAGTACCAGCATGCGGGAGAAAAACGGGCCCGCTGGTACCTGTAGTTCTACTGGAAAAAAAATAGTGTCCCCCGGCTGTGGCATTATCTACCCAGCTAGTGGAGCCCGATGCTGGTGTAAAAAATACGGGGGACCCCTACGCTTTTTGTCCCCCGTATTTTTTGCACCAGCACCAGGCGCAGAGCCCGGTGCTGGTTTTAAAAAGTTACAATCTTCAATTGAATATACTTTTGTCGAATTGCCGCATTTGTACCATTGCAGAAATGTCGAATTTGACAAATGTCGAATTTCAAAAAGTCGAATTTGGAAAGTCCGTTTTTTTGACGAAAAGTACTGAATTGCATTGTCAAATTTTTTTGGGGGGCGAAAATGTCCAATTTCTCTACATTTTCGGGAATTCGACCGCAATTGCATATACCCCATAGTCTCAAAAGTGTATGGGCAGTGGCTATTCAGGCGCACAGAGATACACCGTCTTATGTGCTAGTTATGGGAGTTATGGGAGTGTCATGGGTATGTTGCATAACTGGCTGCAAATTCAGACGCTTAATTGCTTACATTGGAGGCCATAGTCTAGAGATTCTGCACCTAGCATGGGGCTGGTGAAAGTTTTAATGGAGCGATTGATGGTTGCATTTAAAGACATAGGGGTCTATTTACTAAGCCTTGGATGGAGATGAAGTTGCTGGAGATAAAGTAACAGCCAATCGGTCCTAACTGCCATGTCACAGGCTGGGTTTGAAAAATGACAGTTAGGAGCCGATTGGCTATTACTTTATCTCCAGCAACTTTATCTCCATCCAAGGCTTAGTAAATAGACCCCAAAGGTCTGAGTCACACACAATACACACGCCATGGGCAAAAGGTAATAAAAACCCCAATGACGCATGCGATACAGAGTATACGCACAAAGGTGCTGTGGCGATCCATTCAGGCAGTAACAGTAAGGTGGCGGAAAAGTGATGGCTGTTCCTTGGCGGTGCACAGAAAAATGTGCCGCTCATTGGACGTATTATGGGAGGGTTGCAGGAGTGTCAATGTAAGCAACTGCGTTTACAGGTGCACAGCGCAGGCCTAGGAGGCTACAGTCAGACGGAGAAACTACACTTGCCATAGACCTGGTGCAATTTACGATGGTGTAACCGATTATGGCGTATAAGGTTACACCAATCTGTCCGAGCATATTCAGCCGCAGGGATGTACACAAGGGAAGGAGTTTGTAAGCCATGTGTATAAACTCACAGCCAGATGACCACTAATAGATGCTGCTGTGTGCGCTTTTGCATGAGACTCAGAATCAGGTCCAGAGTGGGCATCCTAGTCCTTACATAGTCAGACACTTGCTTGTGGCAGCATTAGCATAAAGTTATAGGAGTGACTATGGTGAAAGATGCTACAGCGGTCACAGCAGTGTGCGACTCAATCAGCCCCCAACTCTCTTATGCTGTTATCACACGTGACCCACTATTCGGCTGTGTTTCCCCTGTTTATCAGTAACTCCACTCTGATCTGATAAATTTGAGGATGTGAAACAGAAGATCTAAGTTTTGCCAAGAAATTAGAACATACATCAGAAGGTGACGGCAGATAAGAACCACATGACCCATCTAGACTGCCCTTTTTTTAACCTTTAGGTAACCCCAACATCAACGTATTAGTCAATTGCCTATCCCATATGAACTAAATGGACTTATTTTACATTTATGTATAGGTATATTCATCTGAAATGTATCTCAGGCTGCACAGCGTGGTTTTTCTACAAAACTAAAAGCATTTTTTTCCCATGTCAGTTTTATTACTAGATAATAAGGACATACTGTAGTTGTACCGCATCCCGTTCAAAGATCTCTGCTTCTTTCTGTCTATGGGGAAAATTCTTATACAAATGCTTCTGTATATTGGTATAAACATTGCACATCTAAATTGTATCATCAAAGGATGCTGCATACAAACAGAACAATGGAAACCCTGAGTGTTTGTTTAATACAACACAAGGAAAGATTGAAAGTTGCACAGCAAAGCATACTGCAATAGAACTACTGCCATTGGCAAATGTCCTAATCTGAGTCAGTTCTGAAAGATAATGGCTATTAAACACTAAGCAAGGGTCTTACTTGTAGAAGAACACTGATAACATTCCCTGTGCCCTCTATATGTGGCTGAGCTCTGCAGATCCTTAAATATACATAATAATGTCTATCCAATGCTATAAACCTATGCCTGAAGTCATTGTTTACAAAAAAAATCATTGCCAGTCACAAAAACCTATTGAGCAAAACAGTAAAACTTGAATACATAAGAATAATGTTCAATACACCGTTTGATGGAGATCCGGTCAGGATCCTGGTGGTAGGGATCAAAGCAGTTGAAACCCTGACACCGGAATCCCAACAAATGGAATGTCAGCGCCGGCATCTCGACAAAGATCACAATCCTGGTGCCGGAATCCAGACCGACAGGATTCTGAACGACCGCTCAGCGGGGCTGCACTTTGGTAAGCTGCGGGGGAAGCGAGGTTAGGTTTAGGCTGCGGGGTTAGGGTTAGGCTGCGGGGGAAGGAGGGTTAGGTTTAGGCTACAGAAAGGGAGGATTAGGGTTAGAGGGACATTAGGGGAAAGGAAAGCATTTGAGATGCCACGGTCGGTCTTCTGACTGCCAGCATCCCAAACGCAGGAATATTGTACCCATTTAGTTTGATCCTAACAGAAAATATCCAGTTAATTCTGTACAAACTTAACAAGTATTTCACTCACTCACTCACTCACTCACTCACTCACTCACTCACTCACCATATGCAGCAACTACTCTTCCCCCCGATGAGAAATATTTCAGAAAAATTACGAAATGTAATCCATTATTCAAAATAAGCTGGAATGTAAATGCAAGGGGGTTGATTTACTAAGTTGTGATTTGTCAAAGCTTATTTAGCATTAATTCCTATTAAAAGCCGATAATCGTCAACTTTAACAAACCGTGACTCAGTAAAGATTCCCCTTGGTCATACATATTACAGAAAACTGGCTCAATAGGAGTAACTCTAAATGTGAAGGCAGGGCCGAAACTAGGGTTTCTGTCACCCCCCCCCCCCCCCCTGTTATACAGAAATACATCCTCCCATACATGAACACATTATCAATAATCAGCCCCTGAATATACACATACTGCCAAAATTAACATATATACGTGCCCCTGTATATACACATACCCCAATATACTGTGATTAATTACACCCTTCCTATACATACAAATTATATACTCCAGCATACACACACAACACCGGGTTACGCTGCACTGCTCCAGTACACACACACAGGGTTACACTGCACTCCTCCAACACACACACACACGGTTACACTTCACTGCTCCAGTACACACACAGGGTTACACTGCACTGCTCCAGCAGACACACACTGGGTAACACTGAACTGGTCCAGCAAATGCACACACACACACACACACACACACACACACACACACACACACACACACACACACAGTTACACTTCACTGCTCCAGTACACACACAGGGTTACACTGCACTGCTCCAGCACACACTGGGTAACACTGAACTGCCCCAGCAAATGCGCACACACACACACACACACACACACACACACACACACAGTTACACTGCACTGCTCCAACACATGCACACATACACACAGGGTTACACTGCACTACTCCAACACATGCACACATACACACAGGGTTACACTGCACTACTCCAACACACATACACACAGGGTTACACTAAACTGCTCCAGCACACACACTCACACACAGGGTTACACTTCACTGCTCCAACACACACACACACACACACACACACACACACACACACACACACACACACACACGGTTACACTGCACTGCTTCAACATACATACACACACAGGGTTACACTGCACTGCTCCAACACACATTCCCACAGGGTTACACTTCACTGCACCAACACACATACACACAGGGTTACACTGCACTGCTTCAACATACACACACATGGTTACACTGCTCCAACACATGCACACACACATAGGGTTACACTGCACTGCTCCAACACATGCACACACACATAGGGTTACACAGCACTGCTCCAACACATGCACACATACACACAGGGTTACACTGCACTACTCCAACACACATACACACAGGGTTACACTGAACTGCTCCAGCACACACAGGGTTACACTTCACTGCTTCAACACACATACACACAGGGTTACACTTCACTGCTTCAACACACATACACACAGGGTTACACTGCACTGCTTCAACATACACACACAGGGTTACACTGCACTGCTCCAACACATGCACACACACATAGGGTTACACTGCTCTGCTCCAACACACACACACACACACACACACACACACACACACACACCCACACACACACACACACACACACACACACACACACAGGGTTACACTGCACTGCTCCAACACACATACATACAGGGTTACACTGAACTGTTCAAGCACACATACACACAGGGTTACACTGCACTGCTTCAACACACACACACACACACACACACACACACACACACACACACACACACACACACTCAGGGTTACACTGCACTGCTCACACACATTAGGTTAAAGTACACTGCACACACACATATTGTACATATATAGCTGCCCGCCTCTCCCTACCTACTTTTAGTGCTGATCTGCTGTGTCAGTCAGGGCCCCCTCCTCTCCATTTCCGAAGCGCGCTGTCACAGTCACACACACCGCGCTGGCAGAAGCGACGGCTGTGTTTCTTATCAGGAAGCAGCTCTGACTAGCCTCTACGCTACGGAAGCGTCCTGGTGCAGCGGAGCGGGACGGCGCCTCTTCAACCCTGCGCCGTCCTGCACTGCTCGTTCCCGATTACTGCCTCGCGCCGGCGCCCTCTCCTTTTCCGCGCCCAAGTCGCGTGCCCCCCTAGCCCCCCCCCCTAGTTTCGGCTCTGGTGAAGGTTCAGAGGAACTTTTGTCCTTGTGGCAAATCACATAGATGGACCAAGTTCTTATAGCAACACAACACAATGGAAACATGGGTTTTCCTTAAAATATAGGGAAATTGTTATCTAAAAAGCTTCAAGGAGAAATTTTACAGCCCAGCCTAACTAGTTTTCAATCCAGTACCTATACAGGGGTGTTTTATGAGTCGAGGAGGTCAGTGTGCAGTTTCCAAGCAGACTTCCTTCGTTAGCAGTACATGTGCATTATAGACTGTGGCACTATGTTAGAGCCTACTGTACATGCGTATACTGTATCTACAGGTAAATGGCTCAAATGACATTTTCCAGATGATTTCTCTACTGCACATGCGCTTATCTTTAGTGGCAGCTGCAAGGTAAGTATATTCCATGGGTACCCAGTGTGCAGTGTGGTCCCCACTGGGTATCTTAGTGATTGACATACAATGCAGACCAAAACACAATCCAGAGAACATTATAATGCTTGGTACAGAATACTGCCAACATTTTAACCACCAATATACTAGACTACAAAAAAAAGATGTAAAAACCAGCTAAACAATACTGAAACCATCCTTGTGACCAATATGAAATGCAAAAAGCATTCTAGTGGCCACTACACAAAACACAGTTTTGCAGGGACCACTAGACTAAATGCAGTGCATACTAAGAACCACAACACAGGAGGCCACTACACAAAGCATACCTCCACATCTCTAATGGTTTTAACGTGCATAAACATAAGCTCTGGTGGATTTCCAATGCAGAACTCCCAAACATTTAGTGTCTTTATAACAAAGATCCCAGGTTTCTGGTGGCTCTGCATTGCACGTCATCTAAATTTCTAGTGCCGTTACAATGCAGAATGCCCCATGGCTCATGTGATGACACACTGCATGTCTTAGATCTATTGTGGTAACAGGAGACATTCCCAAATGATGGTTACCCTCCCTGTGGACCCACACGGTCTCTTACAACAGAGGACGTTTGACTGTGACGTGAAGCCATCATACCAAGGAGACAGCTCCAAGCACTTTGATTGCTAGCACCAATCATTTAACAGTGAGTCAGCAAGTACACCAATCAGAGTGCTGGGCTAGCCCTAACTAACAAGACTTATAGCAAAACATTTATAGTTGCAACAGTCACTTCTTTGAAGGCCCCAACACTCACCTGTACTTAGTGCCTTGTGAAGCTCTTTATTACTTTCTGTTGATTCATCAGCATTTGTGGATGGATCGATTTTGCTTACAGGTGTTGTTGGATCTGTATTACCAGCAGTTTTGCCAGATTCGACTAGAGTAGAAGCAGTAGATGAGAACTCTCCACTAGTACTGTTTATTGGATTATTCCCAGTAGCTATGGTTACTGCAACTGTTTGATTTGAAATTGATTCTGTCTGATTTTCTGTTGTTTCTGTCTGATTTTTCGTTGTTTCTGTTTGTTTTGTAGTTATTTCTGTCTGATTTTCAGTTATTGTTGCCAGATTTTTTGTTGTTTCTGTGCTGGATTCCACGGGTCCACTTGAAAGCTCAACAATTTTAGTGGTAAGAGTTTCACCACTTACCACTGTAGGTGTACTAGGTGCAATACTTGAATCTGTTGGTAAACTGTTAGGAGCAGTGGTGCTCATATTTCTTTCATTGCTCTCAGTAGTGGAATTCATGACTGCTGAATCATTTTTCATAGCGGTAGAATTGAAATTGACATCTGGTGCTGTAGTGGCGCTATTGTCACCTGATAGGGTGGATTGGAATGGACCTTCTGTTTTAGTTTGCAAGGATTCTTTTGACTTAAATGTTTCCGTCACTGCAACAGAAGAAGTAACAGTGTTTGAAAGTTCTAATGTTGTTAAAGATTGTGATGATTCCAAATGAGGACTCATTGAGATAGGCAATGTGGTCTGTGTTGTTTGTAAGCTTTCAGTGACAGGACTTTCACAATTAAGTCCTGAAATAAAAGTACAGACAATTAGAATAGTGAAAGTTACATGTAAAGAAATAGCTAGTACATATTGTAATAACTCACCCCACCCCTGGTGTGAAAGAGGTAAAGGAACACATATAATGATGCATGTATACTTACAGGTTGTTGCTAGTCATTCTATTAAGAGAACTACAACATAATCAAATAACCCAAGCAAATTACGTAAACATCTGCTTTGATGTTAAAAGCAGCATTATAAACTAAACATTTATGTAAGCACGCAAAGTACATATAGTTTTTTTTTTAAAGATATAATTTATTGATTTTCACTATTTCACAAATATTAGGTCAAATATCCACTAGCATTTAAACGTGGCCCTTCCTCGTGCTTTTAATGCAAGCGCACAGTATTCAATTGCATGTTAAAATAAAAACATTCTGTTCAGTTATGTCACTGTGTGTTGTGTTCCTGTGTATCACACGTTTTTGGATACTGTTTGTTACAGTTCAGTGAGTACTAAGCATACCATTGCATTTGAAGAAGGGTTTACATAAGTGGTTTTACCATAGTCCGCCTTTGTTCTCATAGCTGATTGAATGAATGGGAGCAATACAATACAAATCAACAGTAGATTACTGTCAGTGATTGACAGTCTGCTGCCATCTGGTGCGCAGGGATTGGTCGGCGATGGCCTCCATTTGTGAAAACGGAGGCGTGTTGCCGCCATAGAGGGGAGGAGAAGAAGTTAGGGATCTCTGTCGTTGGACGGAGATTTCCAGGCCTCTGCGACAAGTGGCTTGTGCAGCACCATGGGTGCCATAAGTCGCCCAATGGTAACTGAGTGAACTGATGCTGCATCCTAGGACACATCTGGGATCACTACTGCAGCAATGTCCCCACAGATGTCCCCACAGTGCCAGGTATACAGATGTCCCCACAGTGCCAGGTATACAGATGCCCCCACAGTGCCAGGTATACAGATGTCCCCACAGTGCCAGGTATACAGATGCCCCCACAGTGCCAGGTATACAGATGCCCCCACAGTGCCAAGTATACAAATGCCCCTCACAGTGCCAGGTATACAGATGACCCCACAGTGCCAGGTATACAGATGCCCCCACAGTGCCAGGTATACAAATGCCCCTCACAGTGCCAGGTATACAGATGCCCCCCACAGTGCCAGGTATGCAGATGCCCCCCCCCCCCCCCGCTTACCGCTCCTTTCGGCGGGGACACGGAGGAGAGCGCGGCTACGTTGGGCAGCGGCGTGTAAGACTTGAAACCAGCCGCCGGTTCGAGAGCCAATCAGAGCTCGCGGACCGGCAGCCGCGGATCCTGATTGGCTGCCGGTCCGCAAGCTCTGATTGGCTCACAAACCGGCGGCTGGTTTCAAGTCCTACACGCTGCCGCCGCCGCCTGACAATAGCCGCGCTCTCCTCCGTCTGGTGACAGCTGAGACACTGTGCGGCGGCGTGTCTCACTGAGAGGAGCGGGTGGGCCGGACCAAACGGCTTCGCGGGCCGGAGGTTCCCCACCCCTGCTCTACAGGCTTCAATTTGAGTAACTCAAAAACGTGTTACATGGATAATCTATATACTAGTGTTGCCAGTCAAGAGTGTATCATATCAAATATGTATCCTGTTTGGGAATTGTAGCAGAAGTAATTCAGTCAGTTTTGCAATTCATACTGTATGTGCTCAGACGTAACAAAATATAAAATAAGAATTTACTTACCGATAATTCTATTTCTCGGAGTCCGTAGTGGATGCTGGGGTTCCTGAAAGGACCATGGGGAATAGCGGCTCCGCAGGAGACAGGGCACAAAAAAGTAAAGCTTTTACCAGATCAGGTGGTGTGCACTGGCTCCTCCCCCTATGACCCTCCTCCAGACTCCAGTTAGGTACTGTGCCCGGACGAGCGTACACAATAAGGGAGGCAATTTGAATCCCGGGTAAGACTCATACCAGCCACACCAATCACACCGTACAACTTGTGATCTAAACCCAGTTAACAGTATGATAACAGAAAGAGCCTCTTAAAGATGGCTCCTTAACAATATAACCCGAATTTGTTAACAATAACTATGTACAGTATTGCAGATAATCCGCACTTGGGATGGGCGCCCAGCATCCACTACGGACTCCGAGAAATAGAATTATCGGTAAGTAAATTCTTATTTTCTCTATCGTCCTAAGTGGATGCTGGGGTTCCTGAAAGGACCATGGGGATTATACCAAAGCTCCCAAACGGGCGGGAGAGTGCGGATGACTCTGCAGCACCGAATGAGAGAATTCCAAGTCCTCTTTTGCCAGGGTATCAAATTTGTAGAATTTTACAAACGTGTTTTCCCCCGACCACGTAGCTGCTCGACAGAATTGTAATGCCGAGACCCCTCGGGCAGCCGCCCAAGATGAGCCCACCTTCCTTGTGGAATGGGCCTTAACAGATTTAGGCTGTGGCAGGCCTGCCACAGAATGAGCAAGTTGAATTGTGTCACAAATCCAACGAGCAATCGTCTGCTTAGAAGCAGGGGCACCCAACTTGTTGGGTGCATATAGTATCAACAGCGAGTCAGATTTTCTGACTTCAGCCGTCCTTGAAATGTATATTTTTAAGGCTCTGACAACGTCCAACAACTTGGAGTCCTCCAAGTCGCCAGTGGCCGCAGGCACCACAATAGGTTGGTTCAGGTGAAACGCTGATACCACCTTAGGGAGAAAATGCGGACGAGTCCTCAGTTCTGCCCTATCCGAATGGAAGATTAGATAAGGGCTTTTATAAGATAAAGCCGCCAATTCAGATACTCTCCTGGCGGAAGCCAGGGCCAGTAACATAGTCACTTTCCATGTGAGATATTTAAAATCCACCTTTTTCAATGGTTCAAACCAATGGGATTTGAGGAAATCTAAAACTACATTTAGATCCCACGGTGCCACCGGAGGCACCACAGGAGGCTGTATATGCAGTACTCCTTTAACAAAAGTCTGTACCTCAGGAACTGAGGCCAATTCTTTTTGGAAGAATATTGACAGGGCCGAAATTTGAACCTTAATAGATCTCAATTTGAGACCCATAGACAATCCTGATTGTAGGAAATGTAGGAAACGACCCAGTTGAAATTCCTCCGTCGGAACACTCCGATCCTCGCACCACGCGACATATTTTCGCCAAATGCGGTGATAATGTTTCGCGGTGACTTCCTTCCTTGCCTTAATCAAGGTAGGAATGACTTCTTCTGGAATGCCTTTCCCTTTTAGGATCTGGCGTTCAACCGCCATGCCGTCAAACGCAGCCGCGGTAAGTCTTGAAAGAGACAGGGACCCTGTTGTAGCAGGTCCCTTCTCAGAAGTAGAGGGCACGGGTCGTCCGTGACCAACTCTTGAAGTTCCGGGTACCAAGTCCTTCTTGGCCAATCCGGAGCCACTAGTATTGTTCTTACTCCTCCTCACCGTATAATCTTCAATACCTTTGGTATGAGAGGCAGAGGAGGAAACACATATACTGATTTGTACACCCAAGGTGTTACCAGTGCGTCCACAGCTATTGCCTGTGGATCTCTTGACCTGGCGCAATACTTGTCCAGTTTCTTGTTGAGGCGAGACGCCATCATGTCTACCATTGGTCTTTCCCAACAGTTTATTAGCATGTGGAAGACTTCTGGATGAAGACCCCCCTCTCCCGGGTGAATATCGTGTCTGCTGAGGAAGTCTGCTTCCCAGTTGTCCACGCCCGGGAAGAACACTGCTGACAGTGCTATTACGTGATTCTCCGCCCAGCGAAGAATCTTGGCAGCTTCTGCCATTGCACTCCTGCTTCTTGTGCCGCCCTGTCTGTTTACATGGGCGACCGCCGTGATGTTGTCCGACTGAATCAACACCGGTTTTCCTTGCAGGAGTGGTTCCGCCTGGCTTAGAGCATTTTAGATTGCTCTTAGTACCAGAATGTTTATGTGAAGAGACTTTTCCAGGTTCGTCCATACCCCCTGGAAGTTTCTTCCTTGTGTGACTGCTCCCCAACCTCTCAGGCTGGCGTCCGTGGTCACCAGGATCAAATCCTGTATGCCGAATCTGCGGCCCTCCAATAGATGAGCCTTTTGCAACCACCACAGAAGATATACCCTTGTCCTTGGCGACAGGGTTATTCGCAGGTGCATCTGAGGATGCGACCCTGACCATTTGTCCAACAGATCCCTTTGGAAAATTCTTGCATGGAATCTGCCGAATGGAATTGCTTCGTAAAAAGCCACCATTTTTCCCAGGACTCTTGTGCATTGATGTACAGACACCTTTCCTGGTTTTAGGAGGTTCCTGACAGGTCGGATAACTCCTTGGCTTTTTCCTCGGGAAGAAAAACCTTTTTCTGAACCGTGTCCAGAATCATCCCTAGGAACAGCAGACGTATCGTCGGAAAACAGCTGCGATTCTTGGAATATTTAGAATCCAGTCGTGCCGTCGAAGAACTACTTTAGATAGTGCTCTTCCGACCTCCAACTGTTCTCTGGAACTTGCCCTTTTTAGGTCGTGCAAGTAAGGGATAATTTAGATGCCTTTTTTCTTTGAAGAAACATCTTTTCGGCCATTACCTTGGTAAAAAGGCCCGGGGTGCCGTGGATAATTCAAACGGCATCGTCTGAAACTGATATTGACAGTTCTGTACCACGAACCAGAGGTACCCTTGATGAGAAGGACAAAATTTGGACATGGAGGTAATCCTTGATGTCCAGGGACACCATATAGTCCCCTTTTTTCCGGTTCGCTATCACTGCTCTGAGTGACTTTATCTCGATTTGAACCTTTTATGTAAGTGTTCAAAACATTTTAGATTTAGACTATGTGTCACCAAGCCGTCTGGCTTCAGTACCACAATATAGTGTGGAAAAATAATACCCTTTTCCTTGTCGTAGGAGGGGTACTTTGATTATCACCTGCTGGATATACAGCTTGTGAATTGTTTCCAATGCTGCCTCCCTGTCGGAGGGAGCCGTTGGTAAAGCAGACTTCAGGAACCTGCGAGGAGAAGATGTCTCGACTCTCCAATCTTTACCCCTGGGATAATACTCGTACGATCTAGGGGTCAACTTGCGAGTGATCCCACTGCGCCCTGAGACTCTTGAGACTACCCCCCCACCTTGAGTCCGCTTGCACGGCCCCAGCGTCATGCTGAGGACTTGGCAGACGCGGTGGAGGGCTTCTTTTCCTGGGAAAGGGCTGCCTGCTGCAGTCTACTTCCCTTACCTCTATGTCTGGGCAGATATGACTGGCCTTTTGCCTGCATGCCCTCATGGGAAAGGAAAGATTGAGGCTGAAAAGACGGTGTCTTTTTTAGCTGAGATGTAACTTGGGGTAAAAAAGGTTGGATTTCCCAGCTGTTGCTGTGGTCCCCAGGTCCGATGGACCGACCCCCAAATAACTCCTTCCCTTTATACAGCAATACTTCCATCTGCCGTATGGGATCTGTATCACCTGACCACTGTCGTGTCCCTGACATCTTCTGGGAGATATGGACAACGCACTTATCTTGATGCCAGAGAGCAAATATCCCTCTGTGCATCTCACATACATATATATAGAATGCATCCTATTAAATGCTCTACATGAATAAAATATTTTCAGTCAGGGAATCCGACCAAGCCAACCCAGCACTGCATCTCCAGGCTGATGGCGATCGCTGGTCGCAGTATAACCACCGTATGTGTGTATATACTTTTTAGGATATTTTTCCAGCTTCCTATCAGCTGGCTCCTTGAGGGCGGCCGTATCTGGAGACGGTAACGCCACTTGATAAGCGTGTGAGCGCCTTATCACCCTAAGGGGTGTTTCCCAACGTACCCTAATTTCTGGCGGGAAAGGGTATAACGCCAATATTTGCTATCGGGGTAACCCTACGCATCATCACACACTTCATTTTATTTTATCTGATTCAGGAAAAACTACAGGTAGTTTTTTCCACTCCCACATAATACCCTTTCTTGTGGTACTTGTAGTATCAGAAACACGTAACACCTCCTTCATTGCCCTTAACGTGTGGCCCTAATGAGAAATACGTTTGTTTATTCACCGTCGACACTGTATTCAGTGTCCGTGTCTGTGTCTGTGTCGACCGACTGAGGTAAATGGGCGTTTTTAAAACCCCTGACGGTGTTTCTGAGACGCCTGGACCGGTCCTAATAGATTGTCGGCCGTCTCATGTCGTCAACCGACCTTGCAGCGTGTTGACATTCTCACGTAATTCTCTAAATAAGCCATCCATTCCGGTGTCGACTCCCTAGAGAGTGACATCACCATTACAGGCAATTTCTCCGCCTCCTCACCAACATCGTCCTCATACATGTCGACACACACGTACCGACACACAGCACACACACCGGGAATGCTCTGACAGAGGACAGGACCCACTAGCCCTTTGGGGAGACAGAGGGAGAGTCTGCCAGCACACACCAAAAACGCTATAATTATATAGGGACAACCTTATATAAGTGTTTCTCCCTTATAGCATCTTTTATATATATACAATATCGCCAAAATCAGTGCCCCCCCTCTCTTTTTTAACCCTGTTTCTGTAGTGCAGTGCAGGGGAGAGCCTGGGAGCCTTCTCTCCAGCTTTTCTGTGAGAGAAAATGGCGCTGTGTGCTGAGGAGATAGGCCCCGCCCCTTTTACGGCGGGCTCGTCTCCCGCTATTTTTGAAGTTAGGCAGGGGTTAAATATCTCCATATAGCCTCTGTGGGCTATATGTGAGGTATTTTTTGCCTCTAATAAGGTTTTTATTTGCCTCTCAGAGCGCCCCCCCCAGCGCTCTGCACCCTCAGTGACTGTTGTGTGAAGTGTGCTGAGAGGAAAATGGCGCACAGCTGCAGTGCTGTGCGCTACCTTTATGAAGACTCAGGAGTCTTCAGCCGCCGATTTTGGACCTCTTCTCTCTTCAGCGTCTGCAAGGGGGCCGGCGGCGCGGCTCCGGTGACCATCCAGGCTGTACCTGTGATCGTCCCTCTGGAGCTAGTGTCCAGTAGCCAAGCAGCAAATCCACTCTGCACGCAGGTGAGTTCACTACTTCTCCCCTAAGTCCCTCGTTGCAGTGATCCTGTTGCCAGCAGGACTCACTGTAAAGTAAAAAACCTAAGCTAAACTTTCTCTAAGCAGCTCTTTAGGAGAGCCACCTAGATTGCACCCTTCTCGTTCGGGCACAAAATCTAACTGGAGTCTGGAGGAGGGTCATAGGGGGAGGAGCCAGTGCACACCACCTGATCTGGTAAAAGCTTTACTTTTTTGTGCCCTGTCTCCTGCGGAGCCGCTATTCCCCATGGTCCTTTCAGGAACCCCAGCATCCACTTAGGACGATAGAGAAATTATGTTTTGTTAGGTTGTTCATGTTTTGTCTGTTTACAAAAGTTATGCCTCCTCAGAGCGCACTGAATAGTTGTTCATCGATGACAGGGGTTCCCTAACTTATTTGGCCTACCGCCCCTTTTTCAGAAAAAAATGTATTCAACGCCCTCCTGGAAATTTACCTTCTTTAAGGGAACAAACATAAAGATGCAGTGACCAATCTGCGTTCTTTTATGTATATATATTTCTACCTGCGTCCTACAGCATAGTGATGTTGTTGTAAATATATTTTATTCACACCGCATTGGATTGTATGTGTTTCATACTGTTAATCACACATGGACACAGTAATGCTAATGCAGATACTGTAAATGTGGACTTCACATATAGCACATAACAATCTGTACCAGCTCTGGCATTAGGTTTAACGCCTAGTCTGCCCAGTTGTGTTTAGCAGCACCCTCAAATGATTTTACATGGATCACATACTGTACGTACATCATTATAATGTGTCAAATTGTTTCATCAGGATTCAAGGCAATGGTAAATAAACACATGAAGTTTGATATATGCCTTACGCAGGTGGGAGGCATATATATATATATATATATACAGGGTGATTCAAAAGTCGCCCTTTTGTTTAAAAAACTGAGCAGAAAATGTGAAAACTGTCTTAGATTCAAGATGTTCGGTACATACCCTAAAATAGCCCACCTCACCCTTACCTTACTGGAGTAGTCAGTTTTCCCATTTCCTGCACAGTTTTTGAAACAAAAGGGTGTACTGCAACTTTTGAATCACTATATATATTTTTATATATATATATATATGGGATTATTGTGTGTGGCATAATGTCTAAGGGCCATTGCAGTATGTGGCATAATGTATACTGGCCATTACTATAAGGAGGAAAAATTACAAATAATGTAAGGGGCATGAATCAGGATTATTTTTTTTTCCTGTGGTGACCAACGTCTGGGCGTGCAGGTTGCAAAACTGGGGTATAAGGTAGTCTTTTCCTGCAATGACATGCCCCTTTATGCAAAGCCACACCCATTTCAGCAAGATCCAATCAGAACTTTGAGGGGGTAGAGGTGGGCTACAAAATACAGATAGAGGATTATATATAGGTTTCTTGCCTCTTTTATTTTCTCATTTTTTCAGAAGAACCCACATGAAAGTGGGCTATGTTAATCAGAGATCCTAAGTGTCCACTGGGCTCTAAGTGGAATGATCAGGGTCAACATCTTCACTTAATATCTCATAGAGGCATTTGGTACAGGCTGATGTGTATAAAGTATGAGGTGTATGGGCAGATCTAATGGTATAGGGGGGGTCTTATGTGCATATAAGGAACATGTTGGAAGATCTGATGGCATTTAGAGACATAAATTGGCATGTCAGGGCCATGCGAGAATTTTTGGTTCCATGTTCCATACACATCGATTGTGACCAATCTCCGCTTAGGGATCCGCACAAGTGTGTTGCCCAGGGGCCCCTGCAAACCTTATTCCAGATGTGGAAATTCAGATTAAGTTTTATTAAACAAAATGATTCTGTGATTTATTTTTTATGTGAAATTGTTTATTTGTTCTACGCTTTAATTATTTTGAGTTATTAAACGGTGGAAAGTTCAATAAATACTGGACAAATGGGAGTGTTCTAAAAATGCTGACCAGCAGTGTACTTTATGTGTGGCATCCCAGGAGAGCCCTTGCTTACCAGCTGGATATCAAGCTGCAGGGGTTAACAAACCCCCCCTACCTGTGTCATCACCAGCAAATAAATGACCCCTCAAGCTGGGGGCTGGGTGGAGGAAAACAAGGAAAGTGAATGGAAAAAAGGGTTAGCTGAGAACACAAAAGGAAGAGTCCATGATGGGGAGATGTGAAGCGGACAGCCAGAGAAAGTTACGTGATGTGTGAAAGCCTCATACCCTCCAACATTCGACACATAAAAATCGGTACAAATTAGAAAAGGGGGCGTGGCCACGAGTCCTTTTCCTATACTTGCAATGGAAGTTTGGAGAGCCAAAAATCGGTACAGACCATAAATAAAAGGTACTGTACCTGCCAAAAAGGTACAGTTGGAGGGTATGAAGCCATGAAAGAAGAGCAAGCGGCAAATGGGAAAGACAGTAGCCAGAGAGATAAACTGCATTAAATAGGTGGCTGAGACTTGTGGTGCCACAGCCAGACCAAGCATTTCACAGGAAAGGAAAGCTCCAAGTCATCCCAGATTGCCCTGAAGGAGAAGCCTGATAGATTCACTGATTTGGTGAGAGACACCCATGTCTTCTACGCATGCACCAGCCTGTGCTAGACATTGGGGGTCATTCCGAGTTGTTCGTTCGGTATTTTTTTTTGCATCGCAGCGATTTTCCGCAATGTCCGCAGTGCGACTGCGCCAAGTAAATTTGCTATGCAGTTAGGAATTTTACTCACGGCTTTTTCATCGTTCTGGTGAACGTAGTGTGATTGACAGGAAGTGGGTGTTACTGGGCGGAAACTGGCCGTTTTATGGGTGTGTGCGGAAAAACGCTACCGTTTCTGGGAAAAACGCGGGAGTGGCTGGAGAAACGAAGGAGTGTCTGGGCGAACGCTGGGTGTGTTTGTGACGTCAAACGAGGAACGACAAGCACTGAACTGATCGCAGATGCCGAGTAAGTCTGGAGCTACTCAGAAACTGCTAAGAGAGGTGTAATCGCAATATTGCGAATACGTCGTTCGCAATTTTAAGAAGCTAAGATTCACTCCCAGTAGGCGGCGGCTTAGCGTGAGTAAATCTGCTAAAAGCAGCTTGCGAGCGAACAACTCGGAATGAGGGCCATTGTCTGTAATACATATATCAGCGTTGCAACTATACCACTGAAATACACAGCTTATTGCCTGATTCACATGGACTGGTGTTAAAGACAAAGATGACATTGTCTTCTAGACTTTTCATCTATTTAAGTTTAATTGAACCAAACCACACTGAGAGTGTATAGGAATGTATGTGACTATATTATTCCATGGTTCAGTAGAAATTATTGCAAACTGCTAAGTAGAATTAATTGACAACTGTTAAGTAGGCATTAGTGATACCTGTGTTGATATGATTTGAGAAATGCTTGCCATATGTTCCTATAATTGAAGTGACCCATTCTAACCTGTATTGAGTCTCTAGAAATAAATACAAAAGTCCTTTTGCATACATTCTGTCTGCCACTTTTTCTGTGGAGGTCTTCTGGGTTTGCCTGCATCCCTCTGCCAAAATGTACACAGGAGTGCAGTCCGGGGCTCTTCAAGAGGCTGAGACAGACGGCCGTGGGATGGTACAGGTATGACACATACACCTGCAATCGCCGGGCTACTAGTGACTTATCAAATATGGTCAGTATTTTAAGAGCCCAAAATGTTTTCAAACCTAGTCAGCTGCAAAACATTCTATGAAGAGCTAATCTCCACTACTTCTTATTACTAAATATTGGGGATCAGTATGCTTTGCCAATGAACAAAGCCGGTGGGTAGAATACGACAGCGGCATTCCCGTTCATCACAATACCGACAACACCCCAGTATGCACCCTAATATTCCCCCTACCCTAATCCTCCCTGTTGGGTGCCTAACCCTAACTTCCCCGCTGCCTAAACCTAACCCTCCGCGCTTGTTGTCTAACCCTAACTTCCCCACTGCCTAAACCCAACCCTCCCCGCTTGTTGCCTAACCCTAACTTCCCCGCTGCCTAAACCTAACCCTTCCCGCTTGTTGTCTAACCCTAACTTCCCCGCTGCCTAAACCTAACCCTCCCCGCTTGTTGTCTAACCCTAACTTCCACGCTGCCTAAACCTAACCCTCCCTGCTTGTTGCCTAACCCTAACTTCCCCGCTGCCTAAACCTAACCTTCCCCGCTTGTTGCCTAACCCTAACTTCCCCGCTGCCTAAACCTAACCCTCCGCGCTTGTTGCCTAACCCTAACTTCCCAGCTGTCTAAACCTAACCCTCCCCGCTTGTTGCCTAACCCTAACTTCCCCGCTGTCTAAACCTAACCCTCCCCGCTTGTTGCCTAACCCTAACTTTCCCGCTGCCTAAACCTAACCCTCCCCGCTTGATGCTCAACCCTAACCTCTCCTTTTATGTGCCTAACCCTAACTCTCCTCCCAGGTCCCTAACCCTAACATTCCCTGCAGCCTGACCCTTAACCCACTTCTGCAACCCCCGCCCCTTCTGCAGCATGAGCAAAATTGCTCAGCGGGGCTTGGCACGCCAAGTGGGGCTTTTTGGCACAACAGAAGCCACAGTGTATTGGGACATCTGTACAGTAGTATGTATGGTAGTTAACTCTTCATGTTCTAGTTTTACCATTTAACATACAGTAGTCTGATTACCCAGACGTTTATCAGATCAGGGTGTGTGTCTGTAAATGTGAACATTGCCCATATTACGCCCACACCCTAAACTGAGTGCTTTATGCAGCGTAAGATATTTAACACAGTATTGATGCCAGCCTCATTGTCAACTGTCTAAACAGGTTATCACTGTCTGTATTGATTATATGTCATTGCACTTATTGCCCATTCTGTTAGTTCCACTGCATGTTATTACTAAATTGTATTACTGAGTGCCATTAAATATACAGTACCATATCACTGTATATCTGTAATGGGCAGGCTACAATGATGCTGCACTATATACACCAGTACTGGCACGTGCTATACAATACCAGCATTACCGGCATTGTACCAGTCCCCGCACAGCTTCAGGCCAGTCAGTGAGTAGAGGAGGCCAGTAGCCACCAGCAGCTGGCCGGAGGAGTCTGGGCATGGTCTGTGTGGGTGTGTGGGAGGGACGAGCACAGGACCCCACCCCTCCACCACCGTGCAGTAAATATATAGCATTCAGAGCTGGTTGTCTTCCTCCTCTTACCCGCATCATCTGCAGCCCCAGCACCACACACACAGAGTCTCACCCCTTCCTGCCAAACTAATTTGACCTTGCCGGTAAGTGGCCACACTTGTCCCCAGTGCCTCTGAGTTGTGGTTCCTGCATCCGTTTCCTGGTTACTGTTGCTACTTGTTGCTGAGTCCCAGGATGGCAAGAAACCTGGGGTTTGCAGCACAGTATATGGAGGAGGGTGTGCAGAGTATACAGCATATGGCGGTAGCAGTATATGGAAGAGGGGGTACCCTGTATAAAGAGAGCAGTGTATGAAGGGGTATAGGAGTGCAATGTATATATAGGGCAGTATATGGTGGATGGTGCAATGTACATAGAGGAGTATGTGTGTGTATGCCCCTCCAGTTGGCGCCGGCAGCACCACAGAGGTGAGGAGCAGCATTAGCCTTTTATATATAGATATGTAATACTATATTGAAAAAAATCTGGATTTCTCTCTCCACTGTCCCTATCTGCCTTTACCACTCCACTCTCTCCCCAGTCCCTATCTACCCCAACCCCCCTCTCCCTCCCTCCAGTCCCTATCTGCTATAACATCTCCCTGGAGTATCACTTTCACCTGTGACAGCATGCAGCACACAAAGGAGTCAATTGGTTCATCAGGTGCCCTCTAGTGGCCGCCGGCGCACATAACAGAGGTGAGGAGAAGCGTTAGTCTTTTATTATACAGGATATAATGTTAGGTGTGCAGGTGCTAGAGCTGCAGCCCAGTGTGCCAGCATGTATTTATCAGGAATAGCAACACAGTTGGATGGTGTTGCATCTTTTCGTCACTGATGTATCAACAATGGGTCCTCCCAAGACAGATTCCAGCAAACAGAGATCTTGTGCTAGGAAAGGGGCCTACATAAGGTTAACCAAAAAAGTTCATGTGTATTGAAATATAACTTTAATATTTCTGTAGTGTAGACTGCATTTATATCTTAATTCTATGTTTTCTTTGGGAAACATGTAATCAACTTTAATACCTGCAGTTAGGGGCACCTGGAAGGTGGGTTTGGCTGTACGGTAATTCCACTTTTCCACCAAAATGCCAAGTCCAACCTGGGTTTTCAAACACCGGTCCAACCCATGTCACAGCCAGGTCAGCTCACATTTAAACCCATAGATGCCGACTTTTTAGCTGCTCCCTCCGGGAGGAAGAAGCCAGGTCGGCTCAACGGGGGGCGGTGCTCTTGAAAAGTGTGCGGTCTGCGGATGTGGAGATGCGATTGCATCATCACGGCTCCACCATCTGCTATACAATACCAGCATTACCGGCGTTGTACAATGAAAAGCCGGGCCACGATTACGCAATTTAGCGTGAATCACGACATCACCCCTCCCACTCTTCCACTAGTAGCGGGGGTAAGCAGGGGATAGTGCGGGGGTGCAAGCTGGATGCGGGATGCTTGCTTTCTTTTCTGGGTGGCCACACGATTTTCAGGAGCCCCCGGCCATTCCGGGAGGGTAGGCAAGTATCATTGAACTGCAGGCTAGATCTAGCATATTTTCGGGTAGAGCCCTTTCACACTGCACCCATGTGCAGTCTTTTTGTTCTGCAGGCGCTTGGATATGACATCATCTCCAAGTACTGGTGATTCAGCTCTCTCTACACTTTTAGCGTGACCCGGGTCAGATAATCCAGGTTGCGCCTACTACAGCACAGGCTACCCGAGTCCTTCCCAGGTCTGACCCTGGTAGTTATCCCGTGTTATTGTTCAAGGACCCTTTTTCACCAAGCCGCAACAATAACCCGGGTTATTGCAGCAGTGAAAAATGGCCGAAGTCAGTAAATATGGGACCAAGTGAAAATGTACATGATAAAAACAAGTAAAATGTGACAATATAGCTTCCAAATAACATTGGTGGTCATTCCGAGTTGTTCGCTCGTTGCAGATTTTCGCTATGCTGCGATTTGCTGCTAAATGCGCATGCGCATGGTACGCAGCGCGCATGCGCTTAGTTATTTAACTAAAAACTTAGCAGTTTTGTTGTTGTTCGTGCTGCGCTTTTCAGTCGCACTGCTGATCGGTGAGTGATTGACAGGAAAGGGGCGTTTCTGGGTGGTAACTGAGCGTTTTCCGGGAGTGTGCTAAAAAAACGCAGGCATGTCAGGCAAAAACGCAGGAGTGGCTGGAGAAACGGGGGAGTGGCTGGCCGAACGCAGGGCGTGTTTGTGACGTCAAACCAGGAACTAAACGGACTGAGCTGATCGCAATCTAGGAGTAGGTCTGGAGCTACTCAGAAACTGCAAGGAATTATTTAGTAGCAATTCTGCTAACCTTTCGTTCGCTATTCTGCTATGCTAAGATACACTCCCAGAGGGCGGCGGCCTAGCGTTTGCAATGCTGCTAAAAGCAGCTAGCGAGCGAACAACTCGGAATGACCACCATTGACTCTGCAATGACTACATGTTTTATTTACATGTGCTGCACATACAGCCGTATGAATAGGCCAGCTTATGTTAATGGGGGAATCTGCTTCCTGTGTATGCTGGACATCCATGTGTCCAACCTACACAATGTTTTGATGTCTGCAGCTGAGATCATCAGCATTGGGACCTGTACCTGCTCCATGCTGTGTGAAAAAGAGCCATCAGGACAGCCGGTCTCTGCACTGACTTGCAGAAACTCACGCTATTGTGAGATAATTCTGGTCCCGTGATCAGTTACTGAGTTACCGGCCGCTCGACTCGCCGGCTGAAGAGGAGACATTCAGGGTTAGCGGTCAGTGGTTGTTGATAATTGGTGTTGGTTTGTGCTCCAACGCGTTTATGCCTTAGCAGGCCTTCCTCATGGAGTAGTGTGTGCACCAACCACTGACCGCTAACCCCGCAAGTCTCCTCGCCAACTGGCGTGTCGAGCGGCCAGTAACTTAGTAACTGATCATAGGACCAGTGCGATTTTGCAATAGCGTGAGTTTACGGAAGTCAGTGTAGAGACCAGTGGTCCCCCAGGCAACCAGCCATGTAAGAAGAGATTCTAACCGGCGAAGCATGGACCCCTGGTGGATGGAGAATAACAAATCGCAGCTAACACCATTAATTTCAAAGAAAACACACATCCTGTACATCGGACGGGTAAGTTCTGTGGGGTGTGGTAAGTTAGGTAGATTAGACTTAGGTCGACAGTGTCTGGGCCAACCACCATTGGTCGACAGTAAGTAGGTTGACATGGTTTCTAGGTCGACAGGGACTCTATGTCGACATGTACTAGGTCGACATAAGAAAAGGCCAACATGAGTTTTTTTACTTTTTTTGATGTTGTTTTCTCCGTACAGTGACCGTAAATCCCAATTAGTGCAACGTGTTGCCTCGGTCCGCTACCGCTGCGCTCGGCACAGGTTACCGTTCCCAATTGTAGTCCACGTGGCTCTTAAAGTATGAAAAAGTAAAAAAAAAAAATAAGAAAAAAAGTGAAAAACTCATGTCAACATTTTGTCATGTCAACCTAGAGTCCCTGTCGACCTAGAAACCATGTCGCCCTAGACAGTGTCGACCTACTTACTGTCAACCTAAAGACCAGATCTCGTTCTGTGGAGAGTGGGGGGTATGGGATGCCGTCCCTCTCACACTGAACCCTTACCATCCACCCTCAAAACCATCCTCAAACCACGGAAGATAACTACAGCCGGCATAATCCTACCGGATTCCAAATACCTGACATTGTAACTTTGATATTTCTTTTATGAACTTGAAATGGGCAAACTTGCTTCGTTTGCAATTTTTTCTTTTTCTTTTTTCATTGCTTACCACACCATATCATTTTGTGTTACTGTGTAAACTTTTGATGTTTTATTGCACACAAATAAGTCTGAGCGCTACATAACCAATCATCCTTGTACTCAATCCAGTGATGCCTGGTATCGTCATATATGCAAGTAGCACAGCAAACAATCCAATAGGACTTTGGACCTAATTCAGACCTAAAATTTTACACGGCTACGATCAGGCACACTGACATGCGGGGGGACGCCCAGCACAGGGCTAGTCCGCCCCGCATGTCAGGCCCGCCCCCCTACGTAGAAGTACAAAAGCGCTTTTGCACTTTAGGAGTAGCTCCCGGCCAGCGCAGCTTTTGCGTCATGGCCAGGAGCTACTCGCCGCTGCCCGGGCCGCAGCGGCTGCGTGCAACATCACGCAGCCGCTGCGCCCCCCCGCACGGTCCTGCCACTCCTGCATTGGCCGGACCGCGCCCACAAAATGGCGGCCAAACGCCGCCGTGCCGCCCTCTTCCGCCCAGCCACTGTCTCTGCCTGTTAATCCGATAGAGGCGATCGCTAGGCAATGACAGCCGTCGGCTGTCAGCCATGCGCCGGTGCATGCACACTTCTGACCTGATTGCTGTGCTGCAATGAACGGCAGCGTGCAATCAGGTCAGAGTGACCCCCTTTATGTGTAAGGCCCTTCCAGCCTTACAGTACCTGTTCAGAATCAAGCCCACAATCCTAAAATGCAATCTCTGCATCTAAACTATACAGAGATGTACAGGTAATCAAAGTCTCCTTTTAATGTCTGTAGCTCATTTTACCCACGCCCTACTACAACCTGGTTTGAACTTCCTCCATCTAAGCCATTTCATAATGAACACACATAATGGGCTGTGACCTTCTTCTCACAGGCTGTCTTGTGTTCAACCTCCCAAACCTCTCTTACAGCCATGACCTTTATAACATACTCAGTGCTCAAAATAGGGTGGAATACAAAGGTATGGCATACCATTACTTTATTACCATACTGAATTTGCAGAAATGATTTAGAAGCCGTGTTGTGGAGACACAAGCGACACAGGATATAATCTCTACTTTCTTGTTTCTATGCGACAAGTGAGGCTGTGACCCGCATCATTAGTGCACTACAGTAGAAGCTTGGGAAGTGTAAATGAAATCCACCAAGCCCCCCACCATGTACCTAGTGGCTGTCCCGGCTGTTAAAAGGAAAGTTGCGATGGTCGCAATGTTTCCGATGTTCCGATGGTACTGACTGATGTTCCGATGTTTGAAAGTAAACAAATTTTTTGGCAAATATACAAAAAAAAAACATTTTTTTTTCCTTTTTTTTTTTACTAAAATCATTTTGGATAAGCTTAAATACCTATACCTATCTTCACCTAATTCACTCTTAAAAAAACCCAGACAATTTCTGAGTGGTTTTTCGAAAAACAAATCATCAGTTAAGTGGTTAATCACTAAGAAATTGTGAAAACACGTTAGCATTAAGTTCTATTACATTAGTAGAATATACAGGTTGAGTATCCGATATCCAAATATTCCGAAATACGGAATATTCCGAAATACGGACTTTTTTGAGTGAGAGTGAGATAGTGAAACCTTTGTTTTCTGATGGCTCAATGTACACAAACTTTGTTTAATACACAAAGTTATTAAAAATATTGTATTAAATGACCTTCAGGCTGTGTGTATAAGGTGTATGTAAAACATAAATGAATTGTGTGAATGCACAGACTTTGTTTAATGCACAAAGTTATAACAAATATTGGCTAAAACTACCTTCAGGCTGTGTGTACAAGGTGTATATGTAACATAAATGCTTTCTGTGCTTAGATTTAGGTCCCATCACCATGATATCTCATTATGGTATGCAATTATTCCAAACTACGGAAAAATCCGATATCCAAAATACCTCTGGTCCCAAGCATTTTGGATAAGGGATACTCAACCTGTACTTAGAATGTAGCTTCCTGTATAATATGCATTTGAAAAGTTCTCATTTACTGTATATACCATTGGTTCTCAAACTGTGTGTCGTGGCACCCTGGGGAGCCTCAGGGCACTTGCAGGGGCGCCTTGGATTGGTGGTCCAGAACCAATTCAAATTATTTATTGTCAATGCAATTGTCAAGGCAAGACCAGTGCTGGTGGCTGTCAATCATAAAATACAGTGCATCCGGAAAGTATTCACAGAGCTTCACTTTTTCAACATTTTGTTATGTTACAGCCTTTTTCCAAAATGGAATAAATTTATTTTTTCCCTCACAATTCTACACACAATACCCCATAATGACAACGTAAAAATTTTTTGGGTGATTTTTAGAAATGTATTAAAAATAGAGAACTAAGAAATCACATGTACATAAGTATTCACAGCCTTTGCCATGAAGCTCAAAATTGAACTCAGGTGCATCCTGTTTCCACTGATCATCCTTGAGATGTTCCTACAGCTTAATTGGAGTCCACCTGTGGTAAATTCAGTTGATTGTACATGATTTGGAAATGCACACATCTGTCTATATAATATATAGGGTCCCACACTTGACAGTGCATGTCTGAGCACAAACCAAGTCAAAGGAATTGTCTGTAGACCTTCGAGACAGGATTGTCTCAAGGCAAAAATCTGGGGAAGGGTACAGAAATATATCTGCTTCTTAGAAGGTACCAATGAGCACAGTGGCCTCCATCATCCATAAATGGTAGAAGTTCGGAACCACCAGGACTCTTCCTAGAGCTTCCAAGAACCCAATGGTCACTCTGTCAGAGCTACAGCATTCCTCTGTGGAGAGAGGAGAACCTTCCAGAAGGACAACCATCTCTGCAGCAATCCACCAATCAGACCTGTATGGTAGAGTGGCCAGACGGAAGCCACTCCTTAGTAAAAAGCACATGGCAGTCCGCCTACAGTTTACCAAAATGCACCTGAAAGACTCTCAGACCATGAGAAACAAAATTCTCATGTCTGATGAGACAATGATTGAAATCTTTGGCGTGAATGACAGGCGTCATGTTTGGAGGAACCAGGCACCGCTCATCACCAGGCCAATACAATCCCTCCAGTGAAGCATGGTGGTGGCAGCATCATGCTGTGGGGATGATTTTCAAAGGCAGGAATTGGGAAACTAGTCAGGATAGAGGGAAAGATGAATGCAGCAGTGTACAGAGACATCCTGGATGAAAACCTGCTCAAGAGCGCTCTTGACCGCAGACTGGGGCGACGGTTCATCTTTCAGCAGGACAATAACCCTAAGCACACAGCCAAGATATCAAAGGAGTGGCTTCAGGACAACTCTGTGAATGTCCTTGAGTGGCCCAGCCAGAGCCCAGACTTGAATTCGATTGAAGATCTCTGGAGAGATCTGAAAATGGCTGTGCATCAACTCTTTCCATCCAACCTGATGGCACATGAGAGGTGCTACAAAGGGGAATGGGCGAAACTGGCCAAAGATACTGTAGGTATGCCAAGCTTGTGGCATCATATGCGAAAAGGCTGTAATTGCTGCCAAAGGTGCATCAAGAAAGTATTGAGCAAAGGCTGTGAATACTTATGCACATGTGATTTCTTAAGTTTTTTTATTTTTAATAAATTTGAAAAAAAATCACAAAAAAACTTTTTTCACTTTGTCATTATAGGGTATTGGCCCTCATTCCGAGTTGATCGCTCGCTAGCTACTTTTAGCAGCAGTGCAAACGCTAAGCCGCCGCCCTCTGGGAGTGTATCTTAGCTTAGCAGAAGTGCGACCGAAAGGTTAGCAGAACTGCTCGGAAAAATTTTCATGCCGTTTCAGAGTTGCTCCAAACCTACTCCTTCCTTGCGATCACTTCAGACAATTTAGTTCCTGCTTTGACATCACAAACACGCCCTGCGTTCGGCCAGCCACTCCCCCGTTTCTCCAGGCACGCCTGTGTTTTTACCTGACACGCCTGCGTAGTCAGGCGTGTCAGGTAAAGGCTGTAACAATAGAAAATGTGGAAAAAGTAAAGCACAATGAATACTTTCCGGATGCACTGTATGTGGACAAACAGAAGCAATTAAACGTAAGAATGAAATATAAACACAATTTACTTTATTAATGTTTCTTTCTGAATTTCTCAATAAGAAACTTTTGGCCTAGGGGCAGGGGCGGATTGGTATGGAAAACCAGCCCGGGAAATTTATGGAAGCAGCCCTAATTGGGGTGCGGTCTGAGAGGGTGGGGTCTATTGAGGAGGGGCGGGATCCCTCCTCATAGGGCCTGATTGTATGCAATTGCGGCCTTCCTTCAGTATTTTGCCGCAGTTTTGTCTGAGACCAGGGGAACTAAAAGTGGCACAACATGGGCAGCACAAGAGGTATAACATACTGTGTAGCCATGGCAGCATCACTGGATGGCAGAGTTGCAGTACTACAGAGATGAAATACCAGAATGAATGGGGACAATGCAGTGTGCTGAGTGCGGTGGGCTACCTGTCATGTGGGGAGCGGTACAACATGGCAACACACAAAACAGGCCCCACAGACATGTCGGCCTACCCGGAATCTTCCTGGTGAGCTCTAAGGCCAAAACGATCCTGCCTAGGGGTGCCGAGAAAACAAATCTGATACTCTAGGGTGCAGTGATTCCATAAAGCTTTCCAGAGAAAAAAGGATCTGCAGCTACCAACTATCCCATTAACACTGTTATAAATGTGCACTACGGGGCAGGGGCGTCAGAACATTTATGGGCTGGGGAAGGAAAGATAGATCCTCATTTGGTGCCCCCCTGGGGGCGGAGCCACCGGGGAGGAGGAGGCGGTACTACGGGGACAAAATGGAGGCGGCACCATGGTGGGAAGGAGGTGGGAAGAGAGAGGGAGACTGTCAGGGAAAGAAAGAGAGAGACTAAGAGTCAGGGAGAGTGAGGGAGAGAAAGGGACAGTGTCAGGTAGAGACAGAAAGTGTCAAGGAGAGAGAGGAGCAAGAGGAGAGAGAATGTTATGGAGAGAAAGAGAGAAGAGAGAGAGGGTGTTAGGGAGAGAGAGAGAGAGAGAGAGAGAGAGGAGCGAGAGTGTTAGGGGGAGAGAGAGAGAGAGAGAGAGAGAGAGAGAGAGAGAGAGAGAGAGAGGGGGAGGAAAGAGTGTTAGGGAGAGAGAGAGAGAGAGGAGAGAGAGAGAGTGTTAGGGAGAGAGAGTGGAACAGGGAGAGAGATGAAGTGAGAGAGACACTATTGTACCTGTCCTGATTACATAGCAGCACAGCCACAGGTCTCTCATGGAGGCGTTAAGCCATGTCCCCAAAGCACCTGCGATTCGCGGCAGTTTGGCATTGCTCTGCTGGGAGTTACGGGTGGGGGAGTGCCATTGCCTAGTCCCTGCGCTGCACGGAGGTTGTGATATGCGATCTTTAAACTGACCGCTCCTCCTGTGAACATTGGCCGGTGCCTCTCATGTTTGGGGGGGGGAGCGAGCTGCCCCCTTGCCCCACCCATTCCGACACCTCTGCTACGGAGTAAATTTACTTAAGTGAGGTTTTATAGAAATGGAGATGTTGCCCATAGCAACCAAGCAGATTCTAGCTATTATCCAGATTCTAGCTATTATCTTCTAGAATGAGCTAGATAAATGGTAAGTAGAATTTGATTGGTTGCTATGGACAACATCTCCACTTGTATGAACCCAGACTTTAGTAAATATACCCCTACATCTCTTAAAATTAATTGGAATTTAATTTTTCAATGTGGGTGCAATACCAGGCATATATGTATGGCCTGCCTGCACTTAGCAAGGATTCACCCAATAAAGCTAACTCTTCCCATCCGATGGAAAAATATTTGGAACCCCTATAGTTTACACGATATTTACCTTGTAAGGTATGTACTTACCTGTACATACAGACACATACCGTAGTTGCAAAAGAGTCAGTTATGCAGCTACAGTATGTAAATTATTTTTGGCATCTTTATTTCTCTGACGTCCTAAGTGGATGCTGGGGACTCCGTCAGGACCATGGGGGATTAGCGGCTCCGCAGGAGACAGGGCACAAAAGTAAAAGCTTTAGGATCAGGTGGTGTGCACTGGCTCCTCCCCCTATGACCCTCCTCCAAGCCTCAGTTAGATTTTTGTGCCCGGCCGAGAAGGGTGCAATCTAGGTGGCTCTCCTAAAGAGCTGCTTAGAGTAAAAGTTTTTTAGGTTTTTTATTTTCAGTGAGTCCTGCTGGCAACAGGCTCACTGCTACGAGGGACTTAGGGGAGAGAAGTGAACTCACCTGCGTGCAGGATGGATTGGCTTCTTAGGCTACTGGACACCATTAGCTCCAGAGGGAGTCGGAACACAGGTCTCACCCTGGGGTTCGTCCCGGAGCCGCGCCGCCGACCCCCCTTGCAGATGCCGAAAAGTGAAGGTCCAGAAACGGCGGCAGAAGACTCTTCAGTCTTCATAAGGTAGCGCACAGCACTGCAGCTGTGCGCCATTGTTGTCAGCACACTTCATAGCAGCGGTCACTGAGGGTGCAGGGCGCTGGGGGGGGGCGCCCTGGGCAGCAATGATAGTACCTTATTCTGGCTAAAAATACATCACATATAGCCCCTGGGGGCTATATGGATGTATTTAACCCCTGCCAGGTCTCAGAAAAACGGGAGAAGAAGCCCGCCGAAAAGGGGGCGGGGCCTATTCTCCTCAGCACACAGCGCCATTTTCCCTCACAGAAATGCTGGTGGGAAGGCTCCCAGGCTCTCCCCTGCACTGCACTCAGAGAGGGGGGGCACTTATTTGGCGATATGTATATATATATTAAAATGCTATAAGGGAAAAACACTTATATAAAGGTTGTCCCTGTATAATTATAGCGTTTTTGGTGTGTGCTGGCAAACTCTCCCTCTGTCTCCCCAAAGGGCTAGTGGGGTCCTGTCCTCTATCAGAGCATTCCCTGTGTGTGTGCTGTGTGTCGGTACGTGTGTGTCGACATGTATGAGGACGATGTTGGTGAGGAGGCGGAGCAATTGCCTGAAATGGTGATGTCACTCTCTAGGGAGTCGACACCGGAATGGATGGCTTATTTAAGGAATTACGTGATAATGTCAACACGCTGCAAGGTCGGTTGACGACATGAGACGGCCGGCAAACAAATTAGTACCTGTCCAGGCGTCTCAAACACCGTCAGGGGCTGTAAAACGCTCATTTACCTCAGTCGGTCGACACAGACACAGACACGGACACTGACTCCAGTGTCGACGGTGAAGAAACAAACGTATTTTCCTTTAGGGCCACACGTTACATGTTAAGGGCAATGAAGGAGGTGTTACATATTTCTGATACTACAAGTACCACAAGAAGGGTATTATGTGGGGTGTGAAAAAACTACCTGTAGTTTTTCCTGAATCAGATAAATTAAATGAAGTGTGTGATGATGCGTGGGTTTCCCCCGATAGAAAATTATTGGAGGTATACCCTTTCCCGCCAGAAGTTAGGGCGCGTTGGGAAACACCCTTTAGGGTGGATAAGGCGCTCACACGCTTATCAAAACAAGTGGCGGTACCGTCTCCAGATAGGGCCGCCCTCAAGGAGCCAGCTGAGAGGCTGGAAAATATCCTAAAAAGGTATATACACACATACTGGTGTTATACTGCGACCAGCGATCGCCTCAGCCTGGATGTGCAGCGCTGGGGTGGCTTGGTCGGATTCCCTGACTGAAAATATTGATACCCTTGACAGGGACAGTATTTTATTGACTATAGAGCATTTAAAGGATGCATTTCTATATATGCGAGATGCACAGAGGGATATTTGCACTCTGGCATCAAGAGTAAGTGCGATGTCCATATCTGCCAGAAGATGTTTATGGACACGACAGTGGTCAGGTGATGCAGATTCCAAACGGCACATGGAAGTATTGCCGTATAAAGGGGAGGAGTTATTTGGGGTCGGTCCATCGGACCTGGTGGCCTCGGCAACAGCTGGAAAATCCACCTTTTTTACCCCAAATCACATCTCAGCAGAAAAAGACACCGTCTTTTCAGCCTCAGTCCTTTCGTCCCCATAAGGGCAAGCGGGCAAAAGGCCAGTCATATCTGCCCAGGGATAGAGGAAAGGGAAGAAGACTGCAGCAGGCAGCCCATTCCCAGGAACAGAAGCCCTCCACAGCTTCTGCCAAGTCCTCAGCATGACGCTGGGGCCGTACAAGCGGAATCAAGTGCGGTGGGGGGTCGTCTCAAGAGTTTCAGCGCGTAGTGGGCTCACTCGCAAGTGGACCCCTGGATCCTACAAGTAGTATCCCAGGGGTACAGACTGGAGATTCGAGACGTCTCCCCCTCGCAGGCTCCTGATGTCTGCTTTACCAACGTCTTCCTCCGACAGGGAGGCAGTATTGGAAACAATTCACAAGCTGTATTCCCAGCAGGTGATAATCAAAGTACCCCTCCTACAACAAGGAAAGGGGTATTATTCCACACTATATTGTGGTACTGAAGCCAGACGGCTCGGTGAGACCTATTCTAAATGGGAAATCTTTGAACACTTACATACAAAGGTTCAAATCAAGATGGAGTCACTCAGAGCAGTGATAGCGAACCAGGAAGAAGGGGACTATATGGTGTCCCTGGACATCAAGGATGCTTACCTCCATGTCCAAAATTGCCCTTCTCACCAAGGGTACCTCAGGTTCGTGGTACGGAACTGTCACTATCAGTTTCAGACGCTGCCGTTTGGATTGTCCACGGCACCCCGGGTCTTTACCAAAGTAATGGCCGAAATGATGATTCTTCTTCAAAGAAAAGGCGTCTTAATTATCCCTTACTTGGACGATCTCCTGATAAGGGCAAGGTCCAGAGAACAGTTGGAAGTCGGAGTAGCACTATCTCAAGTAGTTCTACGACAGCACGGGTGGATTCTAAATATCCAAAATCGCAGTCGTTTCCGACGACACGTCTGCTGTTCCTAGGGATGGTTCTGGACACAATCCAGAAAAAGGTGTTTCTCCCGGAGGAGAAAGCCAGGGAGTTATCCGAGCTAGTCAGGAACCTCCTAAAACCAGGAAAAGTGTCAGTGCATCATTGCACAAGAGTCCTGGGAAAAATGGTGGCTTATTACGAAGCGATTCCATTCGGCAGATTCCATGCAAGAACTTTTCAGTGGGATCTGCTGGACAAATGGTCCGGATCGCATTTTCAGATGCATCAGCGGATAACCCTATCTCCAAGGACAAGGGTGTCTCTCCTGTGGTGGTTACAGAGTGCTCATCTTCTAGAGGGCCGCAGATTCGGCATTCAGGATTGGATGCTGGTGACCACGGAGGCCAGCCTGAGAGGCTGGGGAGCAGTCACACAGGGAAAAAATTTCCAGGGAGTTTGATCAAGTCTGGAGATTTTTCTCCACATAAATATACTGGAGCTAAGGGCAATTTACAATGCTCTAAGCTTAGCAAGACCTCTGCTTCAAGGTCAGCCGGTATTGATCCAGTGGGACAACATCACGGCAGTCGCCCACGTAAACAGACAGGGCGGCACAAGAAGCAGGAGGGCAATGGCAGAAACTGCAAGGATTTTTCGCTGGGCGGAAAATCATGTGATAGCACTGTCAGCAGTGTTCATTCCGGGAGTGGACAACTGGGAAGCAGACTTCCTCAGCAGGCACAACCTCCACCCGGGAGAGTGGGGACTTCATCGGGAAGTCTTCCACATGATTGTGAACCGTTGGAAAAGACCAAAGGTGGACATGAAGGCGTCCCGCCTGAACAAAAAACTGGACAAGTATTGCGCCAGGTCAAAAGACCCTCAGGCAATAGCTGTGGACGTTCTGGTAACACCGTGGGTGTACCAGTCGGTGTATGTCTTCCCTCCTCTGCTTCTCATACCCAAGGTATTGAGAATTATAAGACATAGAGGAGTAAGAACTATACTCGTGGCTCCGGATTGGCCAAGAAGGACTTGGTACCCGGAACTTCAAGAGATGCTCACAGAGGACTCATGGCCTCTGCCGCTAAGAAGGGACTTGCTTCAGCAAGTACCATGTCTGTTCCAAGACTTACCGCGGCTGCGTTTGACGGCATGGCGGTTGAACGCCGGATCCTAAGGGAAAAAGGCATTCCGGAAGAGGTCATTCCTACCCTGGTCAAAGCCAGGAAGGAGGTGACCGCACAACATTATCACCACATGTGGCGAAAATATGTTGCGTGGTGTGAGGCCAGGAAGGCCCCATGAAGAAATTTCAACTCGGTCGTTTCCTGCATTTCCTGCAAACAGGAGTGTCTATGGGCCTCAAATTGGGGTCCATTAAGGTTCAAATTTCGGCCCTGTCGATTTTCTTCCAGAAAGAATTGGCTTCAGTTCCTGAAGTCCAGAAGTTTGTCAAGGGAGTACTGCATATACAACCCCCTTTTGTGCCTCCAGTGGCACTGTGGGATCTCAACGTAGTTCTGGGATTCCTAAAATCACATTGGTTTAAACCGCTCAAATCTGTGGATTTGAAATATCTCACAGGGAAAGTGACCATGCTGTTGGCCCTGGCCTCGGCCAGGCGAGTGTCAGAATTGGCGGCGTTTGTCTCAAAAAAGCCCATATCTGATTGTCCATTCGGACAGGGCAGAGCTGCGGACTCATCCCCAGTTTCTCCCTAAGGTGGTGTCAGTGTTTCACCCGAACCAGCTTATTGTGGTACCTGCGGCTACTAGGGACTTGGAGGACTCCAAGTTGCTAGATGTTGTCAGGGCCCTGAAAATATAGTTTCCAGGACGGCTGGAGTCAGGAAAACTGACTTGCTGTTATCCTGTATGCACCCAACAAACTGGGTGCTCTTGCTTCTAAGCAGACGATTGCTAGTTGGATGTGTAGTACAATTCAGCTTGCACATTCTGTGGCAGGCCTGCCACAGCAAAAATATGTAAATGCCCATTCCACAAGGAAGGTGGGCTCATCTTGGGCGGCTGCCCGAGGGGTCTCGGCTTTACAACTTTGCCGAGCTGATACTTGGTCAGGGGCACACCCTGACTGAGGAGGACCTGGAGTTCTCTCATTCGGTGCTGCAGAGTCATCCGCACTCTCCCGCCCGTTTGGGAGCTTTGGTATAATCCCCATGGTCCTGACGGAGTCCCCAGCATCCACTTAGGACGTCAGAGAAAATAAGAATTTACTTACCGATAATTCTATTTCTCGTAGTCCGTAGTGGATGCTGGGCGCCCATCCCAAGTGCGGATTGTCTGCAATACTTGTACATAGTTATTGTTACAAAAATCGGGTTATTATTGTTGTGAGCCATCTTTTCAGATGCTCCGCTGTTATCATGCTGTTAACTGGGTTCAGATCACAAGTTGTACAGTGTGATTGGTGTGGCTGGTATGAGTCTTACCCGGGATTCAATATCCTTCCTTATTATGTACGCTCGTCCGGGCACAGTATCCTAACTGAGGCTTGGAGGAGGGTCATAGGGGGAGGAGCCAGTGCACACCACCTGATCCTAAAGCTTTTACTTTTGTGCCCTGTCTCCTGCGGAGCCGCTAATCCCCCATGGTCCTGACGGAGTCCCCAGCATTCACTACGGACTACGAGAAATAGAATTATCGGTAAGTAAATTCTTATTTATTCTTTGGTTATATCTTTAACAGTTCTGCAAGGGAATTATTTAAAATGATATTAACACTAAGCTACATTACATAATAATACTGTACACCCTTTCTGCTGTCTCATTATTTACTATGTAAAATCTTCTAACTACATGGGACAATGAAAGTTCAGCAGAGAATGTAAATATGTCAATTTTATGTTTTGTTTGTCATGACTTTAACAATAAAAAGTTGCCAGATTTCCGAGTGTCTAAAGAGCTGCCAGATATCCGAGTGTATACTGTGTATCACGACATAGGTAAGCCCTACATCTGGCAAAACCATCCGTATTTAACAAGCCCTGCAGCTTTGTTTCATAGATAATAGTCTCTGCTGGCCAGGGCCGGTTCTAGACCTTGTGGCGCCCAGGGCGAATGTTTCCTTTGGTGCCCCCCCACCCATTCAAAACAGGGTAAGTGCATGCCAAAGGTGCATGCCAAAGATATAGGGGCATGGCTTCATGGGGAAGGGGCATGACCACAGAATAGTATGAATTCACATTACACTGCACAGTAGTGTCCGTCAGTCACATTACACCACACAGTAGTACCCCTTATACATGCCAGATAGAGCCCCTTATACACTTTGCGCCAGGTAGAGCCTCTTATACACATTGTGCCAGGTAGAGCCTCGGATACACGTTACACCATGTAGAGACTCTTTTATATATAGTATGTTAAGCCAGGTAGAGCCCTTTATACACATTGTGCCTGGTAAAGCCCCTTATACACTTTGCGCCAGGTAGAGCCCCTCTATAGAGAGAGATAGAGAGTGCGTGTGTGTATGTATGTATATGTGTGCGCGTTTGTGTGCTGCTGCTGGTGTGCCTGTCTCTCACCATCCACCCGCGGCAATAGATTCTCCAGCTCCCAACTCTCGCTTTTTCTCTCTGCGCGCAATTCATGGCATTTGCAGGGTGACTGTGGCTGCACCCTAAGGGCCGCAGAGCCCTGGGTGCCCACCCTGCTAGCCTGCACCATAGACCGCCACTGCTGCTGGCTAGTTTCATTAATAGTTTCCTTATGAAAAACATTGCGAAGCTTGTTAGGTGACGTTACATTATGAAAGTGCAGGTTTGCAGATCAAGCTACAATTTGTAATGACATGCCTATTTTGGACTATTTTTGCTCCCACATCTACAGGAAGCACATGCATTATTAGCGTGAAGTTGACACTTGTGAGTGGTGCAGTATTTCCATCTTCTAATGAGGGGACCTGCTAAAATTGAGTGGAACATGGCTCTCTTTGCTTAGTACTACAGCTGTGTGCAAAAATTATATTGCGTCTTGAAATAAGATATTTAAATGAGCTTTAATTGGTACAAAGAATTCCCTGTAAAAGACCTACAAAACCTATCTTTCCTCCAAGCATATTTATATGGGTATCTGGATGGAAGATAGACAGTAAATAGGTAGTTAACAGGTCCACACCAGATGGTCGATAGTCAATAGGTCAACACGGTCAATAGGTCGATATCTAAATGGCTGACACAGAAAAGGCTGACACATGATTTTTCCTGATTTTTATGGTTTGGGTTAGGCTACCAGAGGGGAAGTTAGGGCTAGGCCCTTGGCAGAGGGTTATGATTAGGCTGCAGAAGTGGACAATTAGGGTTATGCCATAGGGAGGCGCTAGAGTTAGGCACTAGGGGGAGAGTCAGGTGGGTGTGGTATGCAAGGTTGACCGTGTCTAGGTCGACCACTATTGGTCAACAGCAACTAGGTCGACAGGGATTCTAGGTCAACAGGGTCTCTAGGACGACATGGTCTAGGTCGACAGGTCAAAACGTCCACAAGAGGTTTTTTTTTTAAAATGGTGACGTTTTTGCCGTACCATGACTCCTCGCATGGTTACCGCTGCACTCGGCACAGGTTACTATTCCCAATCGTAGTGCACGTGGATCGTAAAGTATGAAAAAGTTCCAAAAGAGAAAAAAAAATTTGAAAAACTCACGTTGACCTTTTGAACTGTCGACTTAGAACATGTCGACCTAGTTACTGTAAACTAATAGTGGTCGACCTAGACACTGGTGACCTAAGTCTTGTCGACCTAGAGACCGGATACAGAGTCAGGTTTAGGATTAGGTTTAAAATAACAAAGAAACATGAATCAACCTTTTCTGTGTTGACCTTTTGCATGTTGATCTTTTGACCCTGTCAACCATATGGCACCCTTGACCTTTTGACCCTGTCAGCCTTTTGACTATCAAGCATCTGGTGTTGCCTTATTGACTATCTGTCAGATTGTGTTTGGGCTGTGTCCCCGGAGGGGGCGCTAGTGGGTCAGTGGAGGTAGATGGGAGAAAACGAGGAGGCTGGATAACGTTCCTGCGCATGAGCGCAATGGTATTTTATTTGGCAGATGATATAACACAGAATGGTAGCAGAAACAATAATAACAGATGAATAAAGTCAATCACTCAGTATGATAACTGAAAGTCTATGGCAATGGATGACAGATGACTTGAGAAAATAATATCCGGTAATATATAAACAGAAGAACAAGTGTTTGTGAAATGGTTCTGGTTTGGAAACCAGTGCAGGTTTTAAAACAGGAAACTTAGGCAGCAAGGTGTAGAATGGCAAACCTGAGCAGAGGCAGGAGTCTGACTTCACAGTGCAGGTGATGAGGCACTGGCAGCAGCAAGCTGTATCACAGGTGGAGGAATGAAACACACCTGGAGTCAGTCTTCAACTGCAGGCTGAAGCACACAAGGTGGTGATGAGTGTGAAGCCTTACTTGCAGGTTGCAGGTATTGCTGGGCCTTGAAGTTCCACGGAGCTGTGCTGAGTAACCAGGAGTACAAGTTCTTAAGCAGAGAACCAGGAACACAGGAGGAACAGGAACAGATCCTTTCACATGGGTCGCTGGAGAGACACAAAGTCCAGGATGCCTGCAGACTGATCCTGCAGTCTCCTATGTACCCCATGGTGCACAGGGATTGGATGAGTGAAGGAAAGTGGGTGCGGCCAAGCACCGGATTGGCCGCAGTATACTGGCTGTTTACAGACTGTCATGGCGGCGCCCACGCTGCGGCCTAGCAGGGACGCGGCGCGCTACATGCCCGCTGTCTCAGGAGTGTTCCCAGGCCCTTGATGATGTCCCATGGCAGGGGCATAGGTGACAGGTGACCGCAGGGAGCCAGGACGGAGTCCGCAGCGGCGGACGGATGTCAGCCTGGTAAGTCGATTCCTGACAGTACCCCCTCCTTTAGGGGTGGACACCGAACACCCACGTGGTTTGGAGGGATGAGTGCTGTGGAAGACACGGACCAACCTAGGAGCATGGACATCGGACGAATTCACCCAACTTCTCTCCTCTGGGCCATAACCGGACCAATCGACCAGGTACTGGAGACGTCCATACCGACAACGGGAGTCCAGAATTTTGTTGATCTCGAATTCCACGCCCCGCTGAGTTCGAACCTTGGGACCTACTGGAAGAGTATTCTGAAAGCGGTTTAGGACTAGAGGTCTGAGGAGAGAAATATGAAAAGCGTTAGGTATACGAAGGGAAGATGGTAACTTTAATTTATAGGCCACTGGGTTGATGACTCTTTCGACAGGGTAAGGACCAATGAAGCGTGGTGCAAACTTCATGGATGGGACCCTGAGACGGAGGTTACGGGTTGATAGCCAAACCTTGTCCCCAGGTTTCAAATGGGGAACCGCACGTCTCTTGCGGTCGGCAAAGACCTTGTACCGACTGGAGGCCTTTTTGAGGGAAACGTGAATTTTTCTCCAAATAGATGAAAACTGATTCAGAGCAGTAGTGGCAGCAGGAACATCCATATGAGGGAGTTCTTGGAAATCAGGTACACGGGGATGTTGCCCATATACTGCAAAGAATGGTGTCGTTTCAGTGGCAGTATGGTATCGAAAGTTGTGGGCAAACTCGGCCCATGGGAGCAGATCGAACCAGTCATCCTGGGAAGATGAAACATATAATCTTAAAAAAGTCTCAAGTTCTTGATTGACCCTCTCTGTCTGCCCATTCGTCTGAGGATGGTATGAAGATGAAAACTTCAGTTTGACCTGCATGGCAGAACAGAGGGCCCTCCAAAACCTCGCTACAAACTGTACCCCCCGGTCAGATATTATTTCAGAGGGTAAACCATGTAAGCGGAAAATCTCCCGTAGGAAGATTTGGGCAAGTTTTGGGGCAGAAGGGAGACCCTGGAGAGGAACAAAATGAGCCATCTTGGTGAATCTGTCCACTACAACCCAAATGGTATTATGTCCTTGAGAAGGAGGAAGGTCGGTGATAAAATCCATGGACAGGTGTGACCAGGGACGACTAGGGATAGACAGTGGTTGTAACTGACCTGCTGGAGACTGACGAGGAGTCTTGTGCTGCACACATTTAGGACAGGATGCCACGAAATCCTGGATGTCCATTTTCATCTTTGGCCACCAATATGTAGCAGAAAGGAACTTGAAGGTCTTCAGGACCCCAGGATGACCAGTGAACTTGGATTGATGGGCCCAAGATAGCAACTTGGGACGGAGATCTGGGGAAACAAAAGTCTTACCAGGAGGAGGAGCTGGGGAGACTTGAGATGCAGCGAAAACCACGGGACTCAGGATGGAATGTGGCACTGAGTCAGATGTTCCTTCTTCAGATTCCATGGATCGGGATAACGCGTCGGCTTTCACATTCTGCGAACCTGGGCGGAAATGAAGCTTGAAATTAAAACGTGAGAAAAACATAGCCCATCTGGACTGGCGAGGGTTAAGGCACTGAGCTGCCTTTAAATATAGCAGGTTTTTATGATCCGTGTAGATATTAAACGGATGTTTGGCCCCTTCTAGGAGATATCTCCATTCCTCGAGAGCCAGCTTGATCGCCAGTAGTTCTTGATCTCCCACGGAGTAGTTAGCTTCTGCAGGAAGAAACTTTCGAGAATAAAATCCACAAGGGTGGACTTTCCCATCGGATCCCTTCTGGGAGAGAACAGCTCCAACCCCAACTGTAGAGGCATCTACCTCCAACTCGAATGGTCTGTTGACATCTGGCTGAGACAGCACTGGAGCAGACATAAAGGCTAGCTTGATCTTCTGGAAGGCTGCCAAGGCTTCTTCTGACCAGTTGGAATGGTCTGCCCCTTTCCGAGTCAGGTTGGTAATAGGAGCGATGATAGTGGAGAATCCTCGAATAAATTTTCTATAGTAGTTGGCGAAACCCAGGAATCGCTGGATAGACTTGAGAGAGTTTGGAATGGACCAATTGGCAATAGCTTCCAATTTTGTCGGGTCCATCTGAAGATCCGATCCGGAAATTATATAACCCAGGAAGGGTATAGAGGGAACTTCAAAGGTGCATTTAGATAGTTTCCCGTAGAGCCGGTTCTCACGAAGACGTCGGAGAACTTCACAAACTTGTAGACGATGAGATGGAAGGTCTTGGGAGAAGATAAGGATATCATCTAAGTAAACAACGAGGTACTTATACAGGACATCACGAAAGATTTCGTTCACAAAGTGTTGGAACACTGCTGGAGCATTACTCAACCCAAATGGCATTACCAGGTATTCATAATGGCCATCTCGAGTGTTGAAAGCTGTCTTCCACTCGTCACCACTCCGGATTCTGATGAGATTATAGGCACCGCGGAGATCTAACTTGGTGAAGATGCGGGCTCCTTTAACTCTGTCAAATAATTCGGTAATGAGTGGTAATGGATAACTATTCTTGATAGTAATGTCATTGAGACCCCGATAGTCAATGCATGGACGCAGTCCTCCATCCTTCTTTTTAACAAAGAAGAAACCTGCACCAGCGGGAGATGATGACGGACGGATGAATCCCTTCTGAAGATTCTCTCTGATGTAATTACTCATCGCCTCAGTTTCAGGAACAGACAATGGGTAGGTGCGCCCCCTAGGTGGCTTCTTGCCAGGAAGGAGATCGATGGGACAATCCCATTCCCTATGGGGCGGCAGGATATCAGCAGCCTTTTCACAGAAGACGTCTGAGAAGTCTTGATAAGCTGCTGGGAGACTTGACTGTGTCTTTACTTCGGTAGACTTAATGGGACACACTTGGGCTAAGCAGGATTGATGACAATGTGAACCCCATGAGGTAAGCTGCAACGTTGACCAGTCAAACTGTGGATTATGTAGCTGGAGCCAGGGCATGCCCAAGACAATCTCCTGGGTGGCTTGAGGGATGACCAGGAACTTGATCAGTTCAGAATGGAGAAATCCAACTCCCAGAACCACTGGAACAGTTTGATGAGAAATGTTCCCCTTGGAGATTCGACTACCATCCACAGCAGTAATGTAAACTGGACAAGAAAGTTCACAGGTAGATAGGCAAAATTTATTTACCGCAGCTTGGGTGATAAAGTTTCCTGCAGCACCGCAGTCCACTAATGCTGACGCAGACTGGAGCCCAACTGGAGTCTCTAGCATCACTGGAAGGATGAGGTCTTGTTGAGAAGGAGCTTGACTGAAAGATCCTAACTTGACTCCTCCCTTACAAGTCAGGATCTGGCGTTTCCCGAACGCACCGTGCAGGAGTTAATCTGATGGCCCGCAGCAGCACAGTATAGGCAGAGTCTCTCACGTATTCTTCTTGCCCGCTCTTCAGGAGTTAGGCGGGACCTATTTATCTGCATAGGCTCGTCAGAAGAGGGAGACTGGAACTGTACAGAAGGTATGAACCTTGATCTGCGTGGCTCACTCCGAGCGCGTTCATTATTGCGTTCGCGGATGCGAGAGTCCAACTTAATGCACAGGGAGATCAAATCAGACAGTTGAACAGGAATGTCACGGGTCGCCAGTTCATCCTTGATCCGATCCGAGAGTCCGTGCCAGAAAGCTGCTACCAGAGCTTGGTTGTTCCACTGAACCTCTGCAGCCAACGTCTGGAACTGGATGACATATTGTCCCATGCTTCGGGTACCTTGACGAAGTTGGATCAGGTCTGCCGAAGCTGATGTCGCACGACCAGGCTCGTCAAAGATCCATCTGAAGGTTGACACGAAGTCTGTGTAGTTGTTAATCAGAGGGTCAGCACGTTCCCACAGAGGAGACACCCAACTCAGAGCAGATCCAGAGAGTAAGGAGATGATGTAGGCAACCTTGGCGTGGGGAAATTATGTGGCAATAACTCAAACTGTATTTCACATTGATTGAGAAACCCGCGACATAATTTAGGACTGCCATCATACTTGCTCGGCACGGGCAGATGCAGACGTGACACTGGAGCTGATGCAGCCGGCATAGAAGAACTCACAGCACTGGCAGGTGCTGGAGTAACAGGAACAGTAGGAGAGAGTACACTAGGCAGGGATTGCTGTAGTGTATCTAATCGGGAGGACATCCCTTGCAGGAATTGAAGCATCTGCTGCTGCGCAACCTCTTGACCATCCAGACGAGAGACCAGATTTTGCAAGGCCTCTGACCCCACACTCCGTCCACCATCCGAGTCCATCGATCCTGGACTTACTGTCAGATTGTGTTTGGGCTGTGTCCCCGGAGGGGGCGCTAGTGGGTCAGTGGAGGTAGATGGGAGAAAACGAGGAGGCTGGATAACGTTCCTGCGCATGAGCGCAATGGTATTTTATTTGGCAGATGATATAACACAGAATGGTAGCAGAAACAATAATAACAGATGAATAAAGTCAATCACTCAGTATGATAACTGAAAGTCTATGGCAATGGATGACAGATGACTTGAGAAAATAATATCCGGTAATATATAAACAGAAGAACAAGTGTTTGTGAAATGGTTCTGGTTTGGAAACCAGTGCAGGTTTTAAAACAGGAAACTTAGGCAGCAAGGTGTAGAATGGCAAACCTGAGCAGAGGCAGGAGTCTGACTTCACAGTGCAGGTGATGAGGCACTGGCAGCAGCAAGCTGTATCACAGGTGGAGGAATGAAACACACCTGGAGTCAGTCTTCAACTGCAGGCTGAAGCACACAAGGTGGTGATGAGTGTGAAGCCTTACTTGCAGGTTGCAGGTATTGCTGGGCCTTGAAGTTCCACGGAGCTGTGCTGAGTAACCAGGAGTACAAGTTCTTAAGCAGAGAACCAGGAACACAGGAGGAACAGGAACAGATCCTTTCACATGGGTCGCTGGAGAGACACAAAGTCCAGGATGCCTGCAGACTGATCCTGCAGTCTCCTATGTACCCCATGGTGCACAGGGATTGGATGAGTGAAGGAAAGTGGGTGCGGCCAAGCACCGGATTGGCCGCAGTATACTGGCTGTTTACAGACTGTCATGGCGGCGCCCACGCTGCGGCCTAGCAGGGACGCGGCGCGCTACATGCCCGCTGTCTCAGGAGTGTTCCCAGGCCCTTGATGATGTCCCATGGCAGGGGCATAGGTGACAGGTGACCGCAGGGAGCCAGGACGGAGTCCGCAGCGGCGGACGGATGTCAGCCTGGTAAGTCGATTCCTGACACTATCTATGTACTGTTGATCTTTTAATTAACATCCATTTCTATGTCTACCAGCAAAACACAAAATAGATTATGCACTTATGTATTTGCTAAGATGACCAATAAATACATTACCATATACTGTAGCTTTACTTTTATCCTATTAGTAGGGCTCAGGATCAAATGCTATTCTTTTCTCTGCCTGCAAATAGTTCCATAATGGCTACGTGCTCTCAGAGGGGAGACCAAGGGCGAAACTAGAACTTTGTGGGCCCCATAGCAAAATCATGAAAGGGCCACCCCCCGCCAAATGTCACCACTATATGATCCGCAACCCGCCGCCTCGCGATCCTTCTGATTTGTAGCCGTCCTTAGTCTTGGTACTGTAGCAATTCAATATAATGCCCAATTTGTATAAAATCGAATTTGTATACAAAAAGGGACAGTTGTCTTTTAATATTCAGTATAAAGTCCACAGAGCTACAGGTAAGTATAGTTATTCGTGTTGGTTAAATAGTCATAAGTTACCCAATATACTTAGGACCATAAGGAGTTCTCTTTGGCACAATGCCTGTGAGAGTGGAGAGGCCAATGTAGATCCTGCTGATGTCACTCCAAGAAGTCAGGGCTTTGACGTTGAAGCTGTTTCACCAAAAGCAGGCTGAATCCCTGCGGCTCAATCTGTGCATTTGCAGATGAACATGGAGGGACTGTGGCTGATATCAGAGATATCCACTGTGATACCTCCATAGTACATCTGGGGGATCCTTAATAATTGCCGGTACCCCACAAATATTTAATGATAAATAGGCCCCATTATACCAGTCAAGGAAAGAATCAGGAGTCCTTGGCTAATTAGTTATGATATGATCAATGTATCTATTATAGAAAAGTAACTGAGCAGTGTTGTTCAAAAGGTATCTCTGTTCATAATATGTACAAATTAGCAACTGCCAAGACCATCTTACCGCCTATTGCCATACTGTCTATCCGTCCATAGATGTTGTGTGATATAGTCATCCTGAGAAATATACTCACACAACATCATGGACCTCATTCAGCTTGAATCGCTATTGAGAAAAAAAATTAGATTTTCTCAGTCCTACTTCTGCTAAAAATCGCATGTGAAGAGCCACCCAGAAAGGTAAAAGACTCCCACCGATGTAATCGCAAAATTTCGATGCATATACACAAATCGAGTACCGTAGACAATTGCAGTTGACCCAGGACTACTCAGAATAACGTGAATGCAGTCGCACCGGCGCCATCCATTGCAACTGACGTCAGATATGCACCTCGAAAACGGCCATGAGTCGACTGCGTTTTCCTAACCACTCCTCACAAACGCCATGTTAACACCCACAAACAGTCACTACCTGTCAATCAAACTGCGATCACATTTCACTAAATGGCAATCACAATGTAGCCTTTGCGCATGCGCAATGCATTCGCAGCACATGATGCGCAGTCTGCAGATAATTACCCGATTTGCGATATTGCAACTGAAGCTGAATAAGGCCCCATAAACGGATGATTAATGAACCGCAATGCATTGCTGGGGTTTTCACTATGATTTTCTGAACACAATAAATATATTTTGTTTTCTAACTTACATCTGTCTGTATAACTGTGCCCACTTCTGAAATAGCTATATGTATTTTGAAATGATCCCATATTATAATGTAACTTACAACATGGACAGCTGAAGTAAATGCCGTCATACATCATATAAACAACTTGATCTGTAGTAACAGGCTGGCCACAGTGCAATGTTTTAGGTTTTTTTTTTTTAGAAATGAATTACTATTATTACTACTAGTACTACAATAATAATAATAATAATAATAATAATTATTATTATTATTATTATTATTATTATCATCACTATATATGGTTAATGTTTATGACTAAGGCACTGCTGTTGCTTAAATTAATTTTCCACTTTAATTATAAACTTGATTAAATACCCTAACTTCACAATAGCAGTATTGTAGTGGAGGTCAATCCCCATTACAACATATGGTGTACATAGAAGGATCCTAACATGTAACCAGGACATCTGCCAATCGGGTGGTCTTCTGTTTGCCGGCGGTCGGGCTCCCGGCGCTCAGTATACCGGCGCCGGGAGCCCGACAGCCGGCATACCGACACTTATTTTCCCTCGTGGGGGTCCACGACCCCCATAGAGGGAGAATAAAATAGTGTGGCGCGCGTAGCGCGCCACCGTGCCCGTAGCGTGGCGAGCGCAGCGAGCCCGCAAGGGTCTCATTTGCGCTCGCCAAGCTGTCGGTAAGCCGGCGGTCGGGCTCCCGGCGCCGGGATGCTGGTCGCCGGGAGCCCGACCGCCGGCCAGCCGTAGTGAACCCCTGCCAATCACCACAGCCAGTAATCAAGTCTCTCTAAGGAGGATATGTGCTAAGCACTGGAGAGTGATAAAGTGGAGAGAGAAAAAGTACCAGCCAGTCAGCTCCTAACTGCCATGTTACAGTCTGTGGCCCTCAGTCAGATTGGATCGCAGTGCTGTGAAAACGCGTCTGCAAATGCAGGTGCGCGGGGATCAAAATGCGATCACATCCCTGGAGGATCTCATTTCGATTGACAGTGACGGCTGTTGGGGGGGATGGCATTGCAGAGGAGTGGTCCGACCAACGCAGGCATGGCCGGACCTTTTTTTCAGGGCGACTGCGTTTTGTCGCACAAAGCCGCTCCGATGAAATAGATGGCGGCATATGCAGGGGGGCATTTGCTATTCCCTTGTCAGCAATTTAAACACAATTAGATTGACATCGCAAAGCTGGGAGGGACTTGCCATGCTTGGCGGCCCCCAGCATGCGTTCACAAGCAGTAGAAGACTCTGCTATTTAGCAGAATCTGCTACTGAACCACAGCGAGCCCGCGAGGGGCTCATTTGCGCTCGCCACGCTGTCGGTATGCCGGCGGTCGGGATTCCGACGCTGGTATGCTGGTCGCCGGGGGCCCAGCCGACGGCATACCATACTACATCCGAACCTGAATAGGGAGGTTATTCAGAGTTGTTAGTAAACCAAAATAGTTAGCAACCGGGCAAAGCCATGTGCACTGCAGGGGGAGGGGGGGGGGGGGGGGGCAGTGGCAGATATAACGTGCAGAGAGAGTTAGGTTTGGGTGTGGTGTGTTCAAACTGAAATCTACATTGCAATGTAAAAATAAAGCAGTCAGTGTTTACCCTGCACAGAAACAACATAACCCAACAAATCTAACTCTCTCTGCAAATGTTATATCTGCACCCCCACCCCCCCACCCCCTGCAGTGCACATGGGGGGTCATTCCGAGTTGTTCGCTCGTTGACGATTTTCGCAACGGAGCGATTAAGGCAAAAATGCGCATAGTACGCAGTGCGCTAAGTATTTTAGCACAAAACTTAGTAGATTTACTCACGTCTGAACGAAGAATTTTCATCGTTGAAGTGATCGGAGTGTGATTGACAGGAAGTGGGTATTTCTGGGCGGAAACTGTCCGTTTTCTGTGAGTGTGCGGAAAAACGCAGGCGTGCCAGGATAAAACGCGGGAGTGTCTGGAGAAACGGGGGAGTGGCTGGCCGAACGCAGGGCGTGTATGTGACGTCAAACCAGGAACGAAACGGCCTGAGCTGATCGCAATCTGTGAGTAGGTCTCGAGCTACTCAGAAACTGCTAAGAATTTTCTATTCGCAATTCTGCTAATCTTTCATTCGCAATTCTGCTAATCTAAGATACACTCCCAGAGGTCGGCGGCCTAGCGTGTGCAATACTGCTAAAATCTGCTAGCGAGCGAACAACTCAGAATGACCCCCATGGTTTTGCCCAATTGCTAACTTTTTTGATTTGCTAACAACTCTGAATAGGGTTCAGTGTCTGAAAAATCACATTTAGTTGCTGATTGGCTGGTACTTTATCTTTATCCCCTTTATCACTCTCCAACGCTTACTACATCTCCCCCAAAGCAGGATATTTTCAGCACTGTGGGGCTAATGTTATGCTGGGGGGAATAGCGGGCATTTCTCTGTCTTCTCTGTATGGCCCCACCCCCACCTCCTGCGTCTCCTCTCCAGGCTTGTACCAGGGAGGAGAATAAAACAGTAGGCACGTATCGTATATAGGACCTAATTCCAGGTTGATTGCAAAAGAAAAATCTTCCTCTAATGAGCAAAACCCATGGGGGCATTCCGAGTTGATCGCACGTAGCAACTTTTTGCAGCCCATGCGATCAACTAGACGCTGCCCATGGGGGGTCATTCTGAGTTGATCGCACGTAGCAACTTTTTGCAGCCCATGCGATCAACTAGACGCCGCCTATGGGGGAGTGTAATTTTGCATAGCAAGGCTGCGATCGCTTGTGCAGCCCTATGCAAAAAAAGTTTTGTGTAGAACAAGACCAGGGTAAGAGATACTTACCCTGTGCGATGAATCCAGCGTTGCAGGTCCCGGAATTGACATCAGACATCCGCCCTCCAAACGCCTGGACATGCCTGCTTCGCCGCACCACTCCCATAAAACGACCAGTTGATGCCCCGGAACGCCTTCCTCTTGTCAATCTTCTTGCGATTGCAGCAGCGAATGCTTTCTTCGGTCTTCTTGTCGTTGCCCAGCGACGGGCGTTGCTGGGCAACGATGCGCCTGCGTATTGCGGCTGCCGCGCATGCACAGAACCGACATGTTCGCGCAAAGTTAGATTTGGGTGGGGTGTGTTGAAACTGACATCTAAATTACAGTGTAAAAATAAAGCAGCCAGTATTTGCCCTGCACAGAAACAATATAACCCACCCAAATCTAAATCTTTCTGCACATGTTATCTCTGCCCCACCTGCAGTGAGGTATGGTATGCCAGTCGCCAGTCAGCACACTGATTCCGGGATCCCGGGATCGCCGGTCAGCATACCGACGCTGGCATTCCGGGACCGCCGGTCAGCATACCGACGCCGGGATCCCGGCAGCGGAATCCCGGCGGGGGGTGGCGAGTGCAGCAAGCCTTTTGCTGGCTCGCTGCACTCGCCATGCTGCGGGCTTGGTGGCGCCCTGCGGTCGACATGAATTCTATTCCTACTCTATAGGTGCCGTGGACACCCACGAGTGGGAATAGTCCCTGTTGGTCGGCATGCCGACCGTCGGGATTGTGAGGGGGCGGGATGTAGCGGGTGGTATTGAGACCGGTGGTCTCCTGACCGCCGGTCACATAACTACATCCCCCTGCAGTGCACATGGTTTTGCCCATTAGAGGAAAATGTACCTTTTGCAATCAACCTTGAATTAGGCCCATAATAATATATGCGGTTTACAATTCCTATTAAACACGTTCTTTCCTATTTGAAAGGGGTACCACAATTCAGAGTACAATAGAATATATTTGTGGACATTTTCGGCTTAGTGCGCTAAGTTGAACCAGCAGACATTACTGTGATAGGAATGTATTGTTACCCTAGTTTGGAAGATTGCTGAAGGCAATTAGGGAAACACAAAAGCAGGCAGCAGCCTGGGTCATAAAAACACTATCACAAAGAAGAAAGAGGAAAAAGTACAGATGGTTCTTCTTTGAGAATTGAGCAAATGATATGAAATGTGGCGAGATCTAAAGGAGATAAAAATGCAAAACACAATGCGCTTGTCTTGCAAAGTTCCAAATTCTTTTCAAACTAGATGAAGTATGCCACAAGACTGACCCCCTGCTTGATACTATGCTTTTATTATAACATCCTTTCAACCAGTTTCTTACAGGAAAAAATGCTTTTTGCGAGAAGTGATACAGTAACTCATTCTTTCTGGAGAATTGCTGTACACATTACAAAAAAACAGACATATAAATCAAAGAGTGAGTGCGAAAGTTAACATGAATCCATGAGCTCTGTACATGCAGAATAGCCGCTCAAATGATTAAAAGAAATCTATCATAAAAATGTATTAATTACGTAATGCTCCTCTAACTGCAATGTCATATAGTCAAATGTTATGCAATGTGAAAGCAGCAGGGTTCTTTAAACTAAAGGTTTTGTCTCAAATCTCTGTCTTCACAAATCTATTAAGGACAGTAGTTCCCATACTGGGTGCTGTGGCACCTTGGGATGCAACAGGGAAGGTGGCATGGATTGGTGGTCCAGGACCAAATCAAATTATTTATGGTCAATCTGGTAGGGAAAACCAGTGCTAGTGGCTGCCAATCAAAATATGTGGACAAACAGAAGCACAGCCCTTCCATCATCACATAACTGACCAGAAGGATGACAAGCTGGCACAATGGGGTCAATTTACTAAGCCTTGGATGGAGATAAAGTGGATGGAGATAAAGTACCAACCAATCAGCTCCTAACTGCCATGCCACAGGTTGGGTTTGAAAAATGGCAGTTAGGAGCCGATTGGCTGGTACTTTATCTCCGTCCACTTTATCTCCACCCAAGGCTTTGTAAATAGACCACAATGTGCTTAATTTAATGTATTTGTGAATTTCTTAATAAGAAACTTTTGGCATAGAGGTTCCTTTTATAAACATACTGATAATATAGTGTGCCGTGATTCAAGTAAGTTTAGGAACCAATGATCTCCTGTAGGATATGGAAGACGTGTTTATGCTGTATGGTTAGGTACAGTGTTTAGCTAGTGCTCAGTGATTGTTTTTCTAGTTCAGTAAGTGCATCCAACTTTACCAGCCTATTGTTTCCCTATCTGTTAATAAGCGTAATAAACAACAATTTGCCATTATTAAACAATTTAAAGACTATGTTTTACAAGCAAGCAATACATATGATAGATAGCACAATACAAATGTAACAACTCCTTACAGATTTATGTCAGGAACGGAACTATGGGTGTGTATGCTACTGTCGCACAGGGCACAAGACCCTGGGGTCAGTACCATCTATCTTATAATTGTGTGTAAAGCCGGGAACACACTGGGCAACCTCCCCTAGTTAGCAATCAGCGCTATATCACTGATTGCTAATTAGGGGAGATCGCAGGTGCATACACACTGAACGATATCGATGTACGATATCGTTCAGTAACTTCATCACCCTCACTCCCCGAACATGCAGCTCAAAGATGTAGTTAACATTGAGCTGCATGTTCGGTAGATCATGGATGAATGAGAACGTCCCATGGGTGCATGTATCGTTCATCCATACACACTGGACAATATGACAGATAGATCTTTTTTATTAAAATCGTTATCATTTATATTATCTAGTGTGTTGCCCAGTGTGTAAAGGTGGGTACACACTAATAGATATATCTGCAGATCAATTGATCTGCAGATATATCTATGGACGGATCGGGCAGTATGCTGTGCATACACACTGCCCGATCCGTTGGGGACTGACGTCATGAACTGGGCGGGCGTGTATACACGCCCGCCCAGTTCAGCTGTCAATCACCGCCGCCCGCCGCAGCATGTGTACGGGCCGTACACACACAGCGACGCGCCAATATATCGGTAGATATATTGGGCGTCGGCTGTGCTGCGCGGCCGACGCGATACGTCTGTGAACAACGAAGTTCACAGACGTATCGGCCGTACACACTGGCCGACGGTCCCGCGATATATCGGCCGTTCAAGAGAACGGCCGATATATCGACCAGTGTGTACGGGCCTTAAGGCATATATGCTAGTGCAACGACTTGCAAAGAATTGGGATTCCTTGACGATGGGCTGCAAGTTTAAATGTTTCAAAATATGAACAAAAGCCCCATGCTTTTATTTGCTAGACAACACAGATTTGCAGTACATTATGTTAGAGCCAACAGCAAAAGTCTTTGTCTAAAATATATCAGTGATCTATATATACAGGTGCAAGCACAACCTTAATAAAGACATTGGACTGTTGAAATGCATTGGTGGGATTGTGCAGAACATTTTCATCTGTCTCCCAGTGACTGTTTACACCACCAGGGGGTGAGGATACCCGGTCCTTCACTTTTTTTAGTTGTGGCAATTGAATACCGTTATTTCCCAGTAAAGATGCAGGTCCTCTTTATAAGTGTATATAATGTTTTGGAGATTTATTAAATAACCTTATCACACATTGTGTGGAATCTTCTCTTTCCATTATCGATTGCGGAGGAAGCATCCCGATTGATGATTAAAGATAAAGATACCTAGATGTGTCTGCAAACAAAATATCCATGTAAGCATACATGCAAGGGCGTGACCAGAAGTTTGTCGGCCACATAGTAACATATTAAAAGGGCTATTGTCTCAATGATTCTTGAGAGACATCTCATCGCAGAATTTATTAAGTTTATGCCCCATAATAGTGCCCTAGTTCATTTTTGGAACCATAGTAACGCCTTTGTTAATGTTATGCCCCATAATAGTGCCCTAGTTTATTTTATGCCGCATAGTAGTACCCTAGTTCACATTATGCCACACTGTATCCCCAATTCACATTATGGCATACAGTATCCCCAGTTGATATTATGACACATTATAGTGCCCTTCAGTTCAAATTATGCAACTTTACAATGCCCCAGTTCATATTATACCACACTATAGTGCCTCCATTGCATATTGTGCTACATTACAGTGTACCAGTTTTTATTATGCAACGTTATAGTGTCCTCCACATTACAATGAACAGATCAGATTATGACCCATTACAGTGGCCTCCAGTTCAAATTATGCAACACATGGTGATTTGGGGATAATCTACCCGGTGGACCCTACTTCTACATGTATTAAAAGAAACCTTTACGTGTTCTTATACCATATTGCTCATGTAAGCAGAAATGTCAGTATTCACTCAATATCTATCACATTGGGAGGATATTTATAGAGTTGTTTACGCACACCACCTATTAAGGATGGATTTTAGCAGGGACTTGCAGTCAGGGGAGGCAGACTACAAAAATTCTTAGACTAATGCAAAAAAGATATTTATAACTTATAAATATCTTCTTTTTATTATTCTACTAATTTTCATAGTCAAATGTCACCAAATATGTGGTACTCCAGGGAGAGGAGGCAGGGAAAAGCCAAGGACAGGTAGTGACCAGCTCTGCCTCCCCTCCGTATGTCAGTCAGTGCCTGGGACTGGAGGCGGGGCCAACCTGCAGCCAATAATGCTGCACAGAAAACAGGCCGTGGGTGGGATGTACTAAAGCAAAAATGCGGTAAAACCCCCGAAAACGGGGGTTTTACCGCATTTTCATATTTACTAACACCCTACCGCCGCGTTTTCGGCATCCAGGGTATCGCCATCTCTGGATGGCGATACCCTATAGAAGCCTATGGGCTTCTTTTCGCCGACCGCCGCAACCCGCCGACACCGTCAACACCGCCGCAGATGCCTCCCCCCCTCCCCCCCAGCTTACCTTCCTCCAGGCTACCCTGGACCCGGAAGGTAATCTCCTCCTCCCCCTAGCAACGCAGCCGGACGTCCTTCCGGCTGCAGGGGGGAGGAGGAGGCGGCGGGGGCAGCCTGCTGCTGCTTCCCGGCATCTAGCCTGTGTGGGGACCCCTGGGAGGTGACGGAGACCCCCCGCAGACCACCTAACAGGTATCGCGGGGCACCTCCGTCACCGCATCGCGATGTTGATCGCATATGTTAGTACATATGCGATCAACATCGCTGCGGTAACCGGCGAGGGGCGGCGATGTATGTTAATACATCTCGCCCCCAGTGAGGCTCCATCAGATCTGCTTCATGTGGGGCGTGCTCTGTGCCAGTGACGCGCGGTGGGATGAGGCAGAGCCTTTGTGGCAGAGTTTTTACTGTATAAAGTATATGAAAAATACAAAGAGTATGTTTGATATATCTTCTTTGCATTATTCTAATAATTTTTATAGCCAAAACTGTGGAGTAAAAAGTCTATGGCAGGTGAGGCAGTGCCTCACCTGCTGACCTTTTCCACACATCCCTGATCAACACTCAGCAAATTTCTAGGAGTTTATACAGCTGCACATGTGTATAATGCCCCCATGTACCCTTTGGCTTATATTTGAGTGTAAATCTGGCTCTGGTGCTAGCCAGTGCCTCCTCAGCAATTTAGCTCACTGCACGTCCCTGCTCTGTGCTCACACTTCCCTACCTGGCTGCACAAACTCAGCAACCTCTCTCCCTCGTGCTCCCCGCTTCCTTCCCATGCTGCCAATGGAAGAGATTACCCTGTGTACAGCCCAGCGCCATTTTCAGTGGGGGAGGACCCAGCAGCAGCCAAGGACCCAGCAGTAGCTGAGGTCCTACAGCGAGCCAATGAGAAGAGGAGGCAGTGTGTGCTCCCAGTACTCCTGCAGTGCATTGTAATGCCCAGGCGCCAGCTACCACCATGTACCCCTCCTTCCCCTCCTTCTCTCTCCATACAATTCTCCGGCAGTTCCCCCCGTGCCATGTGTTATCCCACATGTGCCTGTGGTGCCATGTAATTATCTGTGCCCCCATGTACTATGCATTACCCTTTGCCATGTGTTACCTTGTGCCCCCTATGCCATGTGTTAATCTGTGCCTCACTGTGCCATGTGTTACCCTGTCCCACCCTGTGCTATGTGTTAGCCTATGCTCCCCTGTGCCGTGTGTTACCCTATGCCGCCCTATGCTATGTGTCAGCCTGTGCCCCCCTGTGCCAATGCGTTACTCTGTACCATGAGTTACCATGTGCCGTGTGCTAGCCTGTGCCCCACTGTGCTATTAATCTGTGTCCCCCTTAGCAATGTACCTTGTGTCCCCCTGTCCTATTTGTTACACTGCACCCACTGTGCTATATGTTAGCATGTGCCCCCTGTGCCATGTGTTACCCTGTACAACCCTTTGCCATGTGTTACTCTGTGCCCCTGTGCTATATATTAGCGGGTGTGGTATAACTGACCGGCGGTCAGCATAACGATGCCGGGATCCCAGCAGCATACCGGCATCCCAGCAGCATACCGGCGCTGGGATCCCGACGGGGTGGGGGGCGAGTGCAGCAAGCCTCTTGCGGGCTCGGAGCTCTCGCCATGCTGTGGGCTCAGTGGTGACCTCTATTCCCACTCTACGGGTTTCGTGGACACCCACGAGTGGTAATAGTCCCTGTTGGTCGGCATGCCAACCGTCGGGATATCGAGGGGATGGGCTGTTGTGGAGGTCATGTGACCATCGGTCTCCTGACCGCCCGTCACATGAATACCACCCATATTAGCCCATGCTCCCCGTGCCATGTGTTCCCCTGTTCCCCTTGTACATCGTATGCAAAAGGACTGCACACAATGTATTGTATGCGATCCTGCTGTTCGAGAAGCTGCCGGTCAGTTTAAGGAAGACGCATGCGACTTCTCCCCTCAGAGAAGTCGCAGTAGTGCACGGGGACCTTAAGGGACACCAATTGGAACTTCCTAGATTTGTACCAGTGGATCAGGTTGAACTATTCCAATTATCCTATATTCTAACAGTGGAGAACGGAATTTCCATTTTTCTTTCTGATACGTTTGCGTGAGATATCTTATTTGATTTGTACACTACTTGAAAATCTGTGATTTGATTTGTGATTTGCTTTTTTTATAGAACCCTTAACAAAATGATAGTTTTTCTCTAATGGAAAAAACAGAGAGTAAAACATTTTCCATTTCACTATTTACAATGGCCCTCATTCCGAATTGATCGCTCGCTTGCTGCTTTTAGCAGCATTGCAAACGCTAGGCCGCCTCCCTCTGGGAGTGTATCTTAGCTTAGCAGAATTGCTAACAAAAGGTTAGCAGTTCTGCTATTAAATATTTCCCTGCAGTTTCTGAGTAGCTCCAGACCTACTCCTAGATTGCGATCACTGCAGACTGTTTGGTTCCTGGTTTGACGTCACAAACTCGCCCTGCGTTCGGCCAGCCACTCCCCCGTTTCCCCAGCCACTCCTGCGTTTTCGTCTGGCACGCCTGCGTTTTTTAGCACACTCCCGGAAAACGCTCAGTTACCACCCAGAAACACCCACTTCATGTCAATCACTCACCGATCAGAAGAGCGTCTGAAAAGCGTCGCACAGCCCTGTGTAAAATTGCATAGTTTTGTGTGAAAGTACTTTGCGCATGCGCCCTGCGGCCCATACGCATGCGCAGAATTGCCGGTTTTTAGCCTGATCGCAATTCTGCTAAAAACGGCAGCGAGCGAACAACTCGGAATGACCACCAATATCTACATATGCTGTATACAGGACCAAAGCAAAGACGCTAGGTGCATCCCCCACTCAGCAACACATTGTTTCTTTCCTATTGTCAGCCACTGAGAAAGGGAGAGAATTTTAATTTCAATCTCTAGGGATCTGGGGGGAAAAATCAGAACAGTCTGCACGAGTGACATGTGTCACGATGTCACTTAGTCAGTGTTTTAGGTCACCCACCACCCCTGAAAAAAAAATGATGCCACTCTAGGTGCCTAAAGGTAATGCTGATCCTGACTGCAAAAATGACAGACATAAAAGCAAGATTTACATTGCACATTAGTAGCTTATATACTTTATAATACATGTATAATGATCTAATTACTCATGGAACACTGCAAGCATACTCTGCGAGATACACTAGAACAGTGAGTTTGAAATGTCTTTAATTCAGAAGATTAAAAAAAAAAATCTACTTTCCAATAATGCAGATTCGCTCAACAGCAAATGATCAAACTGCTTTGGCAAACAGTCTTTTGAATTTATTTTATATGTACGTAGAGTATATGCCAAAGACAATGTAAAAAAAAAAAAAAAAAAAAATCCTGCCCTTTACAATTGTTGCAAATGTTACAAGAATGCAGAAAATCAAGAATATCAGCTACCAGATACATTATAATTGCAGAAGCTGCTGTTTATCTGTGTCCAATTTAATGATCCCAAAATAAAGAAATATTTTCTTGACAATTTTTTTTTCAATTTGTTTTAAAAAAAAATTGTGTCATCTACAGTAAATTTAGAATCTACAGGCTTCATCAATTTAAAAAGCTATGTGGTCAAACAGAACTAATAAATAACTTACATCCTTATCAAAAGACACCAGTTTTGTTATAAATATGTAATCAATATATCCAATTAACTGTAATTACGCGGCTATCGTAACCAATTTCTGGTTAACGCAGCTATGTGCACTCCCGATTCCCGCAGCAAAAAAATGTAAATATAAAAAAAATGTACGCGAGAACTTTTTTCTGTTATAAGCCACATTTTTTATTTTTTTTTAAATGGGGAAATCAGCCTGTACTCTAAACAAAATGCAAATAAAAACTGGATAACGTTAAATATATTTCTATTACTGTCCAAAAGCTAAATATTCTGTACTTTTAAATGGCTGATTTTTCCATTTTTCAACAGCAGGTTAGCGGGCAGATGTACTAAGCATTGGAAAGTTACCAACCAACCAGTTCCTAACTGCCATTTTTCAAACACTGGTGCTGGTTGGCTGGTACTTTATCACTCTGCAAGGCTTAGTACATATCCTCCTAAGAATGATAGAAAGTAATTTCTTAGTTATTTGTAGGGGTGCATACAAATGCCTGTTAGATGGTTTTGTAGTCATTTTGAGCAACTTAAAAAAAAATTGTTAGAAACACCTGTCCCTGCCACCTTCAAAGTTAAAAAATAAGAATTTACTTACCGATAATTCTATTTCTCATAGTCGGTAGTGGATGCTGGGAACTCCGTAAGGACCATGGGGAATAGCGGCTCCGCAGGAGACTGGGCACAAAAAGTAAAAGCTTTAGACTAGCTGGTGTGCACTGGCTCCTCCCCCTATGACCCTCCTCCAAGCCTCAGTTAAGATACTGTGCCCGGACGAGCGTACATAATAAGGAAGGATCTTGAATCCCGGGTAAGACTCATACCAGCCACACCAATCACACCGTACAACTCGTGATCTGAACCCAGTTAACAGTATGATAACCGTAGGAGCCTCTGAAAAGATGGCTTCCAACAATAAACAACCCGATTTGTTTGTAACAATAACTATATACAAGTATTGCAGACAATCCGCACTTGGGATGGGCGCCCAGCATCCACTACGGACTATGAGAAATAGAATTATCGGTAAGTAAATTCTTATTTTCTCTGACGTCCTAGTGGATGCTGGGAACTCCGTAAGGACCATGGGGATTATACCAAAGCTCCCAAACGGGCGGGAGAGTGCGGATGACTCTGCAGCACCGAATGAGAGAACTCCAGGTCCTCCTCAGCCAGGGTATCAAATTTGTAGAATTTAGCAAACGTGTTTGCCCCTGACCAAGTAGCTGCTCGGCAAAGTTGTAAAGCCGAGACCCCTCGGGCAGCCGCCCAAGATGAGCCCACCTTCCTTGTGGAATGGGCTTTTACAGATTTTGGCTGTGGCAGGCCTGCCACAGAATGTGCAAGTTGAATTGTACTACAAATCCAACGAGCAATCGTCTGCTTAGAAGCAGGAGCACCCAGCTTGTTGGGTGCATACAGTATAAACAGCGAGTCAGATTTTCTGACTCCAGCCGTCCTGGAAACATATATTTTCAGGGCCCTGACTACGTCCAGCAACTTGGAGTCCTCCAAGTCCCTAGTAGCCACAGGTACCACAATAGGTTGATTCATGTGAAACGCTGAAACCACCTTAGGGAGAAATTGAGGACGAGTCCTCAATTCCGCCCTATCCGAATGAAATATCAGGTAAGGGCTTTTATAGGATAAAGCCGCCAATTCTGATACGCGCCTGGCTGAAGCCAGGGCCAACAGCATTACCACTTTCCATGTGAGATATTTCAAATCCACTGTGGCAAGTGGTTCAAACCAATGTGATTTTAGGAACCCTAAAACTACATTGAGATCCCAAGGTGCCACTGGAGGCACAAAAGGAGGCTGTATATGCAGTACCCCTTTGACAAACGTCTGAACTTCAGGCACTGAAGCCAGTTCTTTCTGGAAGAAGATCGACAGGGACGAAATTTGAACCTTAATGGATCCTAATTTTAGACCCATAGACAATCCTGCTTGCAGGAAATGTAGGAAACGACCCAGTTGAAATTCCTCCGTAGGGGCCTTCTTGGCCTCACACCACGCAACATATTTTCGCCAAATGCGATGATAATGTTTTGCAGTTACATCCTTCCTGGCCTTGATCAGGGTAGGGATGACTTCATCTGGAATGCCTTTTACCTTCAGGATCCGGCGTTCAACCGCCATGCCGTCAAACGCAGCCGCGGTAAGTCTTGGAACAGACAAGGTCCCTGCTGGAGCAGGTCCTTCCTTAGAGGTAGAGGCCACGGGTCCTCCGTGAGCATCTCTTGCAGCTCCGGGTACCAAGTTCTTCTTGGCCAATCCGGAGCCACGAGTATCGTTCTCACTCCTCTCCTTCTTATGATTCTCAGTACTTTTGGTATGAGAGGAAGAGGAGGGAACACATATACCGACTGGAACACCCACGGAGTTACCAGAGCGTCCACCGCTATTGCCTGAGGGTCCCTTGACCTGGCGCAATATCTGTCCAGTTTCTTGTTGAGACGGGACGCCATCATGTCCACCTTTGGTTTTTTCCAACGGTTTACAATCACTTGGAAGACTTCTGGATGAAGTCCCCACTCCCCCGGGTGGAGGTCGTGTCTGCTGAGGAAGTCTGCTTCCCAGTTGTCCACTCCCGGAATGAACACTGCTGACAGTGCTATCACATGATTTTCCGCCCAGCGGAGAATCCTTGCAGCTTCTACCATTGCCCTCCTGCTTCTTGTGCCGCCCTGTCTGTTTACGTGGGCGACAGCCGTGATGTTGTCCGACTGGATCAATACCGGTTGACCCTGAAGCAGAGACCTTGCTTGACTTAGGGCATTGTAAATGGCCCTTAGCTCTAGGATATTTATGTGAAGAGACGTTTCCATGCTTGACCACAAGCCCTGGAAATTTCTTCCCTGTGTGACTGCTCCCCAGCCTCTCAGGCTGGCATCCGTGGTTACCAGCATCCAATCCTGAATGCCGAATCTGCGGCCCTCTAGAAGATGAGCCTTCTGTAACCACCACAGGAGAGATACCCTTGTCCTTGGAGATAGGGTTATCCGCTGATGCATCTGAAGATGCGATCCGGACCATTTGTCCAGCAGATCCCACTGAAAAGTTCTTGCATGGAATCTTCCGAATGGAATCGCTTCGTAAGAAGCCACCATTTTTCCCAGGACTCTCGTGCACTGATGCACTGACACTTGTCCTGGTTTTAGGAGGTTCCTGACTAGCTCGGATAACTCCCTGGCCTTCTCCTCCGGGAGAAACACCTTTTTCTGGACTGTGTCCAGAATCATCCCTAGGAACAGTAGACGTGTTGTCGGAATCAGCTGTGATTTTGGGATATTTAGAATCCACCCGTGCTGACGTAGCACTACCTGAGATAGTGCTACTCCGACCTCTAACTGCTCCCTGGACCTTGCCCTTATCAGGAGATCGTCCAAGTAAGGGATAATTAATACGCCTTTTCTTCGAAGAAGAATCATCATTTCGGCCATTACCTTGGTAAAGACCCGTGGTGCCGTGGACAATCCAAACGGCAGCGTCTGAAACTGATAATGACAGTTTTGTATCACAAACCTGAGGTACCCTTGGTGAGAAGGGTAGATTGGGACATGGAGATAAGCATCCTTGATGTCTAGAGATATCATATAGTCCCCTTCTTCCAGGTTCGCTATCACTGCTCTGAGTGACTCCATCTTGAATTTGAACCTTTTTATGTAAGTGTTCAAAGATTTTAGATTTAAAATTGGTCTCACCGAGCCGTCCGGCTTCGGTACCACAAACAGCGTGGACTAATACCCCTTTCCCTGTTGTAGGAGGGGTACCTTGATTATCACCTGCTGGGAATACAGCTTGTGAATAGCTTCCAATACTGCCTCCCTGTCGGAGGGAGACGTTGGTAGAGCAGACTTCAGGAACCGGCGAGGGGGAGACGTCTCGAATTCCAATTTGTACCCCTGTGATACTACCTGCAGGATCCAGGGGTCCACTTGCGAGTGAGCCCACTGCGCGCTGAAATTCTTGAGACGGCCCCCCACCGTGCCCGAGTCTGTTTGCAGAGCCCCAGCGTCATGCTGAGGACTTGGCAGAAGCGGGGGAGGGCTTCTGCTCCTGGGAAGAGGCTGCATGGTGCAATCTTTTTCCCCTTCCTCTGCCCCGGGGCAGGAACGAGCGGCCTTTTTCCCTCTTGCCCTTATAGGGACGAAAGGACTGGGTTTGAAAAGACGGTGTCTTTTTCTGCTGAGAGGTGACCTGGGGTAAAAAGGTGGATTTTCCAGCCGTTGCTGTGGCCACCAGGTCCGATAGACCGACCCCAAATAACTCCTCCCCTTTATACGGCAATACTTCCATATGTCGTTTGGAATCCGCATCACCTGACCACTGTCGCGTCCATAACGTTCTTCTGGCAGAAATGGACATCGCACTTACTCTAGATGCCAGGGTGCAAATATCCCTCTGTGCATCTCGCATATATAGTAATGCATCCTTTAAATGCTCTATAGTTAATAATATACTGTCCCTATCCAGGGTATCAATATTTTCAGTCAGGGAATCCGACCAAGCCACTCCAGCGCTGCACATCCAGGCTGAGGCGATCGCTGGTCGCAGTATAACACCGGTATGTGTGTATATACCTTTTAAGATATTTTCCAGCCTTCTATCAGCTGGTTCCTTGAGAGCGGCCGTATCAGGAGACGGTAACGCCACTTGTTTTGATAAGCGTGTGAGCGCCTTATCTACCCTAGGGGGTGTTTCCCAATGTGCCCTAACCTCTGGCGGGAAAGGGTATAGTGCCAATAATTTATTAGAAATCAGCAGTTTTTTATCGGGGGAAACACACGCTTTATCACACACCTCATTTAATTCATCTGACTCAGGAAAAACCACTGGTAGTTTTTTCACACCCCACATAATACCCTTTTTTGTGGTACTTGTAGTGTCAGAAATGTTCAATGCCTCCTTCATTGCCGTGATCATGTAACGTGTGGCCCTACTGGACATTACGTTTGTCTCGTCACCGTCGACACTGGATTCAGTATCTGTGTCAGGGTCTGTGTCGACCATCTGAGGTAACGGGCGTTTTAGCGCCCCTGACGGTGTCTGAGACGCCTGAACAGGCACTAATTGATTTGTCGGCTGTCTCATGTCATCAACAGTTTTTTGCAAAGTGCTGACATTGTCACGTAATTCTTTAATTACTACCATCCAGTCGGGTGTCGACTCCCTAGGGGGTGACATCACTAACACAGGCAATTGCTCTGCTTCCACATCATTTTCCTCCTCATACATGTCGACACAATCGTACCGACACCCAGCACACACACAGGGAATGCTCTGATAGAGGACAGGACCCCACTAGCCCTTTGGGGAGACAGAGGGAGAGTTTGCCAGCACACACCAGAGCGCTATATATATACAGGGATAACCTTATATAAGTGTTACTCCCTGTTATAGCTGCTGTATTTATATATTAGCTGCCAATAGTGCCCCCCTCTCTGTTTTACCCTGTTTCTGTAGTGCAGGACTGCAGGGGAGAGTCAGGGAGCCGTCCTTCCAGCGGAGCTGTGAAAGAAAATGGCGCTTGTGTGCTGAGGAGAAAGGCTCCGCCCCCTTCACGGCGGCCTTTTCTCCCGCTTTTTTCAGGAAACTGGCAGGGGATAAATGCATCCATATAGCCCAGGAGCTATATGTGATGCATTTTTTTAGCCATATAAGGTTTTTATATCGTTTTTATTGCGTCTCAGGGCGCTCCCCCCCAGCGCCCTGCACCCTCAGTGACCGGAGTGTGAAGTGTGCTGAGAGCAATGGCGCACAGCTGCAGTGCTGTGCGCTACCTTATTTGAAGACAGGAACGTCTTCTGTCGCCGCTTTCTCCGGACCTCTTCGCTCTTCTGGCTCTGTAAGGGGGCCGGCGGCGCGGCTCCGGGACCCATCCAGGCTGAACCTGTGATCGTCCCTCTGGAGCTAATGTCCAGTAGCCAAGAAGCCCAATCCACTCTGCAGTCAGGTTAGTTCGCTTCTTCTCCCCTTAGTCCCACGATGCAGTGAGCCTGTTGCCAGCAGGACTCACTGAAAATAAAAAACCTATTTAAACTTTTACTTCTAAGCAGCTCAGGAGAGCCACCTAGCTTGCACCCTTCTCGTTCGGGCACAAAAATCTAACTGAGGCTTGGAGGAGGGTCATAGGGGGAGGAGCCAGTGCACACCAGCTAGTCTAAAGCTTTTACTTTTTGTGCCCAGTCTCCTGCGGAGCCGCTATTCCCCATGGTCCTTACGGAGTTCCCAGCATCCACTAGGACGTCAGAGAAACACCTGTACATCCAAACAGCACCCCCATATCTGTTAACTCTTTATTCTGCCCTTTGCAGAATTTCTCCCCAATAATGACATGTAATTATTGTATTAACCAAATTAAGCTAATTAAAAACGTCTCAACCCTGCCCTAATGATTTAGTAACCGAAAAGTGTGCTTGCCTGATCATCTGTTCCTCCATACCAACTCTGATCAGCAGCTGCCAGCCAAGGGATTAGGGGCAGAAGCACACATGGGGTAAATAAACAGAAGTACACATGGGCACACTTAGGTAAATGGGGTAGGGGCACAGATAAGGAGAGGGGGCTGTTGTAATGAAAGGGGTAGGAGCTGACTCAGCTAGGGAGAGGGGGCTAGGCATCAATATGGGGAATGGCTGAGACACAAATTAAAAGGGAACAGTGCAGTGACATAACAAGAGCGGATCACGTGCCCTGGGCACCGTGACAGGCATGGCAAAAGAGGGCAACGCCGACAGGGCCGTGTACTATGGCCGCTGCTGACTGCAACAAAAAACATGGAGTCTGGCCAGAGGAGAGGAGACGGGGCCATCCCCCTGAAGAGTTCGGCAAAGGGCAGCATGCACTCTTCACCTAGGGGGCGGCAACCTTAAAGCTCTCTTGCATGGCCGTCACCTATCCCGGACTTCCATATCGTCTTTTCTCTTCACCTGGGGGACCTGGTGGAGGAGCAGGGGGTTAGTGTGGATGTCGAGGAAGGAAAGCTGATATAGTGCGTGCGTGCGTGCGTGCGTGGGTGCGTGCGTGTATGAGTTGGGGGAAGGTCTGAGTCTGGGGACGTGGGGGATAACCTGAGTGAGAGAGTTTGCAAAAAGGATAATTCAGTCTCTGGATCTGAGATACCAGCAGTGGGTGTCTTTTAACACAAGACGCCTCCTGCTATATTAGCATATTTTCGCAAAAAGGCTCCGTCCAAAGACGCAGCTGCTGTGTCTTCTGCATTCATCTCTGAATCAGGCATTTCATTCAAAGCATGGCACCCATAATAAGGTTGTACCAGACTATCAATGCCAGAGCATAGGCATTGCTTGTAACAAAGGAATAGTGTGTAATTCTTTTGAGTAATAGAATTCTTAAGCTAAGTAGGGATTTATTGTTTAGAGTTATTAATTAATTAATTAATTAATTAACTAAGTAAATATCTTTAACAATGAAGAAAAACTTACACATATGCCAGGCCACCAAACATCTATGTAACTGTGAGGAATATTAATGGCTGCACATAGGAAATGGCTTTAAGCATTCTAAAAGGGCATACTCAGTCTCATACCTCCCAATCTACTGATGGTCTAGCAAGTTAAATAAGGTGTCAAAGTCGAAAAATATTGCAGAACACACAGCACGTATAAAATACATACACATGCCCACTGCGCGTGCACTTGTTCCGCCGTGCGTGCACATATCCGCAATTTGCGTATGGTCGCTCCCGCGGTCCTGCGCGTGGTGTGGGTATTTACGGCGGAGTTTGTGAACGCATGGAGGGCTATCAAAACAGTACATATTTAATCCAAATAGTGCACATTGTACACATAGTCCCCCTGCACCACATCAGCAAGTATCAACAGTTTAAATTATTCCAGAACAAGGGGATTCACCTTTGCATGATAGGAGGGGACAGACTAAGGTTATAAGATGGTGTCTGGTATCCAGCTGTAGGGTATTTTAAGGGTAACATTCCGGTGTTGGTTGAGGAAGATCGCATGTTCCTGTGGATAGTTATGTGCAGAAGCAGAATATAGATATAAACTGTATTTACTGTATATTATGTATGCGGCGGGAATCCAGAGGAGACGCATGCGAATATTCTCACGTATGTACATTGACTGTAGCCATTTACTCTGTTGTATTGTAGTGCATAATTTGTATTGTTAACCCCCTTTCAGAAATATTACTCTGTGGTGTCGGAACCCAGTGATTAACTACAAATCGGTGTTGTGTCCTCTTTTCCCTGCTAGGGTTTAAAGTGTATTACATTGCCTAACTGTATAAGGTTTAAAAGTGTATTAATTGAGTGAGTACGCGCTGCGTGTACTTTGTACCCCCAGCGCGGCGTTTGTACGCAGAGTCCGTAAATGGTACGGGACTCATTACGCAAATAGCGTAAAAGGTACGTAGAGTGCATATTAAGTTTAGCGGCCGCAGCTGCTCCATGATAAAAGTGTGTTTAAAGGTATAGCTTTATGTTTTAAGATAATATCGACATTATTAATTGGGGGCATCGTCCGGTTTTTCCACATACCCGCAGCCGGGCAGGTTAAAGCAGACTTTATCAGCAAAGGGCGGACAGGTATCCTACGTAAACCTTTTTCTGGCCGCAGGATACAATGGAAACCCTATTTTATTGCTGATTAGATGGTGTCTGCTCTGCATGGTTTGTAGGGATGCTGGTGGGACCCGTAAAGTAAATACGCAAAGCTATTTAAAAAGTCTGTGAATTTCTGGTTGGCGCCAAATGCGCACACAACACAAGCGTACACCTGTACTCTGTATACCTGCTCACATTGTTGTCATAAGTACTGATTACTAGATTCATTTAGACCTGTGCGGAGAAATTTGTTGCTATTTAGTTAAAATATAGAATAAATATTAAGGAAGTAAACGTAAAACACAAACACAGTCTGGCCTAGTTAAAAAGGTTTATACAGAAAGAAACCGTGTTGTGTAAAGTGAGCGATTATAGGTAATATCGCTTACATTTATAGAAGTGTGGGATTTGTACTATTGCGGACGTACGGTTTTTGTACACGTGTCTCGGACAAAGGACGAGACTGCGTACGCAACGTAAAGACATACACACGGTCGCGTGTTTATGCAACGTGCGTAAGGGTATGACCGCTAAGTACAAATTACACAATAGCATCGTTTAATTTAGGGGCGGGACAGTAGCCACGCTACATTAGCACAAATTGCTCGGTTTCCAAGATTTAGTTTAAATAAAACCTTTTTTACTGTATCGCCTCTGGGAATAAAGCTGTTTATCTGAATGAAAGATAATTTTCTGTACAGAAAAACCAAAGTGTATTTGAATGAGTGAACGTGAGTGAGCAAACGTAACAGAGAACGTAGTGGACCCAGGGAATTCGGGATCCCGTCGAGTGGTACATCAAGTGAGTGGAGACTTGGTGGCGTGAGGCAGCTGACTCACGTTAATATAGATTGAAGTACAAAGGAGCAAGGTAGCCAATTGTGTTAGAGTACCGCGGCCCAGGGGGTTAGCGAAGGTTTACCCATTTAGTTTTTTTTTTGTATACGCTCCGGCTGAGGTTTCGCAGCCTGAAAATCGATTCCAGTGGTCGTACGGCGGATAAGTAACAAGAACCTATACGCTGTGTGATTGGACCGCGCGTTCGTGGGTGCAATATTTTGCGCAACGTGATACCTTTTTACGAGCTTTGCGTAAAATCGCGTTATCATTAGCGCTGTATATAGCATACACAAGCGTGATTTGTGTATAATAAAGGTTTAGGGAGTTTTCGCTGGTCTCTCTCAGGAAAACTCCAACGGCTTATATTTACTGGAAAGGGTAAGTTATTCCCAGAAACTTCCAGTAAATAGAGGTTACATAGGGCCCTAAGTTGGGTACATTGCCTTTGCTATCGACAGTGTATGGTAGTACTGGCCAACGTGGACGGTGAGCGGGTGAAGAGCGCTCGGAGAACTTTCACCGTTGCCTTATATTGAGTATTTTTTTTTTTTTTTTGTGGGATTAGCCGAAAGGACAATACCTGCAAAATATGGGGGCCAGTTGCTCAAGTAAGGGACGTTCAACCAGGGTTCAGGTTGACATACCGCGGCCCAGGGGGTCAGCGAGGTTCATAATGTGTGAGAAGTATGGACCAAACACAGAAGTTTTGTGCAATGAATGGGAACGTATGACTGCGGGAGATAGGGAACCATTCCCTAAGGTAGGCAGTTTTGAACCAGAGGTATTGCAGAATTTAAGGATTAGGATATGTCTGATAAAATCGAGAAAACAAAGGGTCAGACACACAGATTGTTTAAATTTATGGCAGCAAGAGGGCGATATGCAAAGAGAACTAGCTCACGCAGCAGGTTCCAAACCTAGCAGGAAAATGATGGCAACCGCACCACCACCACCGTATATTGTGGGGGACAAAATGGCTACAGACAATGGCATATTGGTATCCGATAAGAGTATAGTGGATAAATGTACTAACCCTAACCCTTGCCAGTTGTATCCCATTTTAAACTTTCCTCAGGACTGCGAGCAAGAAGATGAGCCCAGCACGATATCGGCACTCTCTCTAGCAGCCACCATACAGAATACTCAGGTGGGCACGGCCCAACCAGCAAGAGCAGTAGTAAGGCACCCTAGCGGAGGGATAGGTGAGGTCGTGTCCACAGGTAAGTACGGTACCATACATTATGCAGAGACAATAGCACCTCAGATTGTGGAGTCAACTCAAAACGATGTAATTGAATTCAATCCTGTCAGGGTGATCGCAGTCCCCAATGGGAGGACTGACGCTCAGGGAGTCACTCCCATCAGGAACATTGCTATGCATTGTCCCTGGTCCCGGACAGAATTGAGGGCAATTATGTCAGAATTTCCCGATCCCAGAAAGGATCTAGTCGCATGCCAGAGGTTCATTAAAGAGTTAGGTACCGCCACCGAACCCACAAACAAAGATTGGCGAACAGTGCTACGAGTATGTTTACCTTCCAATATTGACCCCGCGAAATTCATTACTGATTGTAAATTAGACGTAGAAGTACCTCTCACTGATGAGTACACTCAGGAGAATGTACGACAAATCAATCTGCAATTAGGAGTATATTTCCCTACTGTTGTCAAATGGAATAAAATCTTTTCCATAAGACAAAAAGAAGGTGAAATGGCATCTGAATATTTCCACCGAGCACTGCAGGAAATGGCTAGATACACTGGGATCGAGGACATTAAGGACAATGTACATCACAGGGAGGTAGCTGTGTCAGTATTAATGGACGGGTTAAAAGAGACATTAAGAACAAGGGTACAAACCTCTCTACCTAACTGGAGAGGTATCTCGGTGGCTGCATTAAGAGAGTCCGCTATCGAGCACGACCGGAACGTCATTAAGCACAGGGAGTCTCAGGGGGATAAGCTGATGACAGTAAGTATAAATGCTCTTACAACAAAACCGCATCAGCCAAAACCCCAGACCCCTGATGGTAAGTCACGTGTAGTAGTATGCTATAACTGTCAGAAGGAAGGACATTTTGCACGGAATTGTAGGTATAAAAACACACATAAGGTATACCGACCCCCTAGACCAGGATATGAACCACACTATAATACACATAATTGGTATCAGGGATCGCATAGGAGAAGTTATGAGCCACTTGCAGGGGAAACAAGGAGGTACCCACCTAGGAGGGACTGGCAGACCTCCGAAAATTCTCAGTTAACCCCCTCACATATTGTAGCTGCAAGTGCGCTGCGGGAGGGTCACAATATACAATAGGGGTTGGGCTACACCTGTAGTCTGCAGGCAGTAAAGTTGATTGCTAGCCTTGGTAGTGAACCTGAGGTCACAGTTGATGTAGCTGGTAGATCATTACCTTTTCTTGTAGATACAGGGGCGGCCAGGTGAGTGTTAAATTCGACGGTAGGTATGAAAACCACGGGTAAAACAATTTCAGCAATGGGAGTAACAGGAATAGTGCAACACTACCCTTTGAGTAGACCTGCGGAGATTACGATAGGGCCTTTGCAGACCAAGCATTTCTTTTTGCTAGCTGCATCGGCTCCGACTAATCTACTTGGGAGAAATTTATTGTGTAAAATGAGGTGTGTCATATATTGTACTCCTGAGGGTGTCTTCTTGGATATACCCGAGAATCACGTTCAGGAAGTGCTAATGTCACACTCTGCTGTTATAGACAGGTGTCCATCAAAGGTAGAGGAAATGATCTCACGAATACCGGGATCCCTCTGGACCAAAGATGGACAAGACACTGGATTGATGGCGAATGTAGCTCCAGTAGTAGTGCAAATAAAAGATGGTAGGATAGCTCCAAAAATCCCTCAGTATCCTCTGAAGCCAGAGGTGGAATTAGGAGTGTACCCAGTCATAGAGCGCTTGCTACTACAGGGCATCCTAGTCAGGACGTCCAGCACTGCCAATAGTCCCATCTTCCCTGTGAAAAAGAGTGGGAGGAGGGGTTACAGGCTAGTGCAGGATCTAAGGGGGATAAACAAGATAGTTGAGAGCCAATTCCCCGTAGTGCCAAATCCAGCTGTCATCCTCATGCAAATTCCCCCTACTGCAAAATTTTTCACTGTCATTGGCCTCTGTTCTGCCTTCTTTTCGGTCCCTCTGCACCCTGACAGCCAATACCTGTTTGCATTTACATATAGGGGAGTACAGTACACCTGGACTCGCCTACCCCAAGGTTTCATTGACAGCCCAAGTATTTTCTCCCAGGCTTTGCATGACTGTTTACAATCCTTTCAACCTGAAAATGGATCAGTATTAATACAGTATGTAGATGACTTACTGCTGTGTTCTGATTCACTCGAATCGTCCTTGAAAGACATGAAACAGCTTCTGTTTCATCTTTCTAATACAGGACACAAGGTTTCAAAGGATAAGTTGCAGCTGTGCCAGACCAAGGTAAAATATTTGGGACATTGCTTGACGCAAGGACTTAGACACCTCACCGCTGATAGAATACAGGCGATTCACGACATGACTCTGCCACAAACCCAGCAACAGATCCGCACCTTTCTTGGAATGTGTGGGTACTGCCGAAACTGGATCCCAGGGTTCTCCATACTGGCTTTACCTTTGCAAGAAATGGTCTCTTCGAACAAACCAGATCAGATCTCGCACACAGATGAGTCCGAACTGGCATTTGAGAGACTCAAACAGTGCCTATCACAGGCACCTGCATTAGGCATGCCAGATTATGGGAAACCCTTTGAATTGTACGGTACGGAAAGTGCTGGGTGTGCGGCAGGCGTCCTAACCCAGAGACATGGTGATGCCAGCAGGCCGGTAGCTTACTACAGTGCACAGTTGGACACCGTAGCGCGGTCTCTCCCCACATGCTTGCGAAGTGTTGCAGCAATAGCTTTGCTAGTAAGTAAAAGCGAAGACGTAGTGTTAGGACACAACCTGACAATCCATACACCTCATGCAGTATCAGCCTTACTGAACTCCACCCAAACCAGACATGTCTCATCGGCACGGTTTACAAAGTGGGAATTAGCACTAATGGCCCCTGTAAACATCACCATAAAGAGATGCAGCGCACTAAATCCTGCAACTTATCTGCCGGGTGTGCCTGGACAGGCACAAAGGGTGGAGGATGAGAATGATGGTGGAGGAGGATTTAGTGCAGACACTGACACGCATGATCGTATGGAATATCTGAATCAGACTTTCACTGCAAGACCTGACATCAGTGACAACCCACTGGAAGGCGTAGATTTTACTTTTTACACTGATGGTAGTTGCCACAGACAGACGGACTCGGGAGACCTGTGTACTGGATACGCAGTCGTAGATGACAGAGGTATCATAGAAGCTGAACCCCTGGGCCCACCGCACTCAGCACAAGTTGCTGAGCTGGTCGCCCTAACCAGAGCGTGTGAATTGGCCAAGGGTAAGTCAGCCAATATATACAAAGATTCTAGGTATGCCTTTGGAGTAGTGCATGATTTCGGGGTCCTATGGCGCCTCAGAAATGTTATGACGGCAGCTGGCACACCTGTAGCGCATGCATCCCACATAAAAAGGCTTCTAACAGCGATACAAGAACCAGACAGAGTGGCTGTTATCAAGTGCAAAGCACACACTTACAACCAAGATCCAATCTCACTTGGTAACAGCCGGGCAGACGAAGCTGCTAAATCAGCAGCCAGCACCCCCATACAAACGAACATCACATCACTGATGACATTCAACACAATCAACACAAAAAAATTAATTGAAATGCAAAATTTGTGTTCTCCACAGGAAAAGGCGGTCTGGAGGTCAAAGGGGTATGGCCAGGAGTCCTCAGGACTCTGGACAGGTGGACAGGGTAAGCCAGTGGCCCCCAGAGCATATCTTCCAAGCTTAGCTGAGGCGGCACGCGGTCTGACTCATCTGGGTAAAGAGGGTATGTGAAAGCTGGTGAGAGCCTACTGGTGTGCGCCAGGATTCTCTTCTCATGCGGGTAAGAGAGCACTGACATGTCTTACTTGCTTGAGGAAGAATATTGGAAAGTCAATACCAACAGAACCATCCCATATCCCTCCGACAGACGGCCCTTTTCAGGTAATACAAATTGATTTAATACAGTTACCACCCTGTAGAAATTTAAAATATGTGTTAGTCTGTATTGATGTGTTAGTCTGTATTGATGTGTTTGGGTAGAAGCGTTCCCTGCTGCCACAAATACTGCTACGTTCACTGCAAAGAAAATTGTGCAGGAATTTGTGTGTAGATATGGTATCCCTAGAATAATTGAAAGCGATAGGGGTACCCATTTTACAGGTGAAGTCTTTCAGGTAATGTGCAAACTGATGGGAATTAATAGCAAGCTGCATACTCCGTACCGACCACAGGCGAGTGCGAAGGTGGAGAGAGTAAACAGCACTATTAAGAACAAGCTGAGCAAAGTGATGGCTGAGACTGGATTGTTGTGGCCAGAAGCTTTGCCACTAGTATTGTACAGCATCAGAACCACTCCCAGGTCCCTCCTTAACCTATCACCCTTTGAGATTCTTTTTGGCTGACAACCCCATGTAATGATAGACCCCCAGGATGATTTGAAATGCAATAACGAAGTGACTGTAAAATATTTGGTCAAGATGAGCCAGCAGCTGAGGAATCAAAATAGAAATCTAAAGTTGGTGATTCCTGACCTACCGAACAGTAATTGTCATGACATTGAACCTGGGGATTATGTAATGATTCTAAATTTTCTACGCTCAGGTTGCCTCATTGACAGGTGGGAAGGACCGTACCAAGTCTTACTAACCAGCACGACAGCATTAAAGGTTGCCGAAAGAGAGACTTGGGTCCACTCGTCCCACTGTAAGAAGGTCGCTGACCCGGAGAGAACCCGTGACAAAGAGCAGAGTGTAGAGAACATCGCATCACTGGAGTGTCTGTTCCGGGAAGGTTGAGAGGCAGGACTGTTGAGACGGCACCTGAGCGCGGAGAACAACAAGACCAGAGGCGGTTGTCGCACCAGTTTTTCTTTTTTATTATTTTCTCCATCTCCCACTACCCTCCTTCTCTCCTCCTCTTTCCCCCCCTTCTTGTTTCCCTTCTCTTCCCTTAACAAGATGGACTTACCCCAAGAGACTGCGTTCCGGGTTTTCCTGTTAATCCTGTTGTTGACCAGGACGGTCCCAGAGAGGTCGAGAAAGTATCTGGAATGGGTTCTGATGGCAAGGATGGATTTGTAGAATCTCAAGAGCAACACATCACTCGAGCAAAGGCGAGTATCAGAAAGCGATCTGGTAGTCAGGGAGCTCGGAGGCACTGTGAAGGGTTATTGGCTGAGGAAAATTGCATTTCTAAGAATTGTGAGAACATAGTCGAGGATGGGTGCATCCAGAGATGTCAATCCAACCTTAATATCAACATGGACCGTCATCCATTGAGTGATTACCACTCACCAGTGGGTGAGGTCTTAAACCAGACAAAATGCTGGGTGTGCTCACAAGTACCTCAAGGTCAGAGCAAGTCAGGACTAGTACCGTACACTTTAGCAATAGATGAGGTACTCGAATTACGGGGTGGGAGACCGGTGGACAAGAAATTTAATATTTCTAGGCCCCCTAGCTTGAAGCTCCACCAGTATCATGTAGATAGATCCTTATTATGTTTCAATATTTCCAATTACCGAAAACCGGGAAATTGGGAAGTGACATGGAATAACCAGACCATGGCCTTTTCGCACAGAGCTGATAGGATACCCATAGACTCTGAACTTGTACGCAAAATAGCCAACAGTGGAAGGTATTTTCGGTATAGGTATACTCGAGGAAGCAAGACCATGTGGGTTGGAGAAGTATCACCAGGGTACTGTGCTCATATCATCCAGCCTGATACTTGTACTGAACAGATGGGAGAACTAGGGATGGGGTTTTTCACTTGGAAAGTTTGTAATATGGTAATGTCATATTCTGTCCCATATGTTCTCCCCGATGATGCCTATTTCATATGTGGGAGGAAGGCGTATAAGTGGCTTGCCCCGAACTCAGAGGGATTGTGTTATGTTGGAAGAGTGTTGCCAGAGGTCATGACCATAACCCATGATAAGATGAAAGATGTTCACCGCAGTGCTCAGGCTCCTTATACTCATACTCACTATGAACACATCGTCAAGAGACACCTCATAGAAAGGACAGAGCACGTAGCCTCTGATTTGATTCACGAATCCACCGGGATTCAATTCCTTCTCGCATTAGACATCACCCGTACTGCCAGAGGAATTATACATTTTAGGTATATCCATGTGCTAGCGAACTTGATAGATAATATCACTGAGATGTATGACGACACCTTCAGGTATACGGGTAGGGAGTTACAAGCTTACAAGACAGAACTGATCCAGCGCAGGATGGTCCTCAATTATATCACAGCCGTGACGGGTGGGTACTGTCACTTTGGCAACTCAATATGGTGTGAAGTGCTGCACGTATATTAGAAACAGTACTGACGACCCCACAGAGATTATCGATCAAAAGATGGATGATATATTGCAGTTGAAGTGGGAGTTCCGGAGGAGACACAACCTTACCCTGACCGCTGTGGGTAATGAGCTGACCGGCTGGGTCTCATGGTTGAACCCACGAAATTGGTTCTCAGGATTAGGAGAGTGGGCTCAAAATGTTATTATGAGTGTAGGAAAGTTTCTCCTTTGTATCCTGGGAGTCGTCATAATTATTGGCTTGATATTTAGGTGTGTTCGAATTCTAACGCGGCGCAAGCACGGCACAAATTTGATGAGTTTAAGGAGCGTTGGCATTGTTACAGCAGCAGATTTAATTTACGACCCATCCATAGAGATAGTGTTATGATAAGGATTGCAAATGAATTCCATGGCCTGTTTCTTTCACCCGTTTTTCCTTTGTCTCCCCCTCTGCCCAGATACACCCATCCGGAAAAGACATCGACCATACCCAAGAAAGATTATGAAAATGTTATGTGAATGTATTTTAGATATGTGTCTTATCTTCATCTCTACAACCTTCAGTTAGTGACACACATAGTCGACAGGTGATATCCACATATACTAGCACTCACATATGTTCCCCCTCCATGTATCATCAACTAAATGTGCACCCCATTTGTTGGAACAAGAAGCTGAAAAGAGCTCGGTAGTGTTTGTTGGCCCACTTACAGACCCTTAATACGGGATAAGAAGGATTTAATGTATACTTCGCAATACCTCGAAGCTTATCTAGAACATGTACGGCACGATGATACATGCCCCTCAGACATGGATTCATACATACATGCTTTTTACTATCCCACTAGGTCCTACATTTCCCGCCTACAACTCTCCTCGGACCATCCAATCGTCTGTAGATATTGTATTGATATTTTTCTGTTTAGTGATTAGATAGTGGCAGTTATTGTTGACTGCCAAAGGGTGGACTGTCAAAGTCAAAAAATATTGCAGAACACACAGCACGTATAAAATACACACACATGCCCACTGCGCGTGCACTTGTTCCGTCGTGCGTGCACATATCCGCAATTTGCGTATGGTCGCTCCCGCGGTCCTGCGCGTGGTGTGGGTATTTACGGCGGAGTTTGTGAACGCATGGAGGGCTATCAAAACAGTACATATTTAATCCAAATAGTGCACATTGTACACATAGTCTCCCTGCACCACATCAGCAAGTATCAACAGTTTAAATGATTCCAGAACAAGGGGATTCACCTTTGCATGATAGGAGGGGACAGATTAAGGTTATAAGGTGGTGTCTGGTATCCAGCTGTAGGGTATTTTAAGGGTAACATTCCGGTTTGGTTTGAGGAAGATCGCATGTTCCTGTGGATAGTTATGTGCAGAAGCAGAATATAGATATAAACTGTATTTACTGTATATTATGTATGCGGCGGGAATCCAGAGGAGACCACCCACAAGAACAGTTGAGAAAGACATCGCCCACCTTTTCAAATCAACCTATGACCTCTCCTGTACTGTAAAGATGCATCCCTGTGTCCAATGGACAAAGGGATTACAATATCCATTGTATTGCTTTTGGAAGTATTGTATAAAAAGCCTGTTGCTGCCTGGCCGGACACACAAGACTCTCAACGCTATCTACCTGATAGCGGAGGACCGGACCGGGAAGCGCATGCGAATAATCTCATGTATGTACATTGACTGTAGCCATTTACTCTGTTGTATTGTAGTGCATAATTTGTATTGTTAACCCCCTTTCAGAAATATTACTCTGTGGTGTCGGAACCCAGTGATTAACTACAAATCGGTGTTGTGTCCTCTTTTCCCTGCTAGGGTTTAAAGTGTATTACATTGCCTAACTGTATAAGGTTTAAAAGTGTATTAATTGAGTGTGTACGCGCTGCGTGTACTTTGCATCCCCAGCGCAGCGTTTGTATGCACAGTACGGAAATGGTACGGGACGCATTATGCAAATAGCGTAAAAGGTACGTAGAGTGCACATTAAGTTTAGCGGCCGCAGCGGCTCCATGGTAAAAGTGTGTTTAAAGATATAGCTTTATGTTTTAAGATAATATCGACATTATCAGGGCGTGGCCTTGCCGCTAGGGGGAGTTAAACAGGAATGGTCCCCGCTTACACAGCTGTGGTGGCATGCCCATCACTGTGTTAGCTGCTTGTCATGCCCCATTTCCCTCTTTCCCAGCGAATAGACATTGTGAGAGAGGGTCTCCAAAATCGGGGCAGTTGAGAGATATGCCATACTATAGATTTTACATTTATATGAAAAAATTCCAGTTTACAATACTTTTTCAGCTGGTGAAATGTGATGGAATTATGATGCAATCCATTACTGTTGGTTAAAAGCCATGCAGTGTTAACCTATGTTGCTTAATTGTTTTATGTACTATGTGAATAGATTATGTAATTACCGTACTAAGGGGGTCATTCCGAGTTGTTCGCTCGCTAGCAGATTTTAGCAGCATTGCACACGCTAGGCCGCCGCCCTCTGGGAGTGTATCTTAGCTTAGCAGAATTGCGAAGGAAAAATTAGCAGAATTGCGAATAGAAAATTCTTAGCAGTTTCTGAGTAGCTCCAGACCTACTCACAGATTGCGATCAGCTCAGGCCGTTTCGTTCCTGGTTTGACGTCACAAACACGCCCTGCGTTCGGCCAGCCACTCCCCCGTTTCTCCAGACACTCACGCGTTTTTTTCCTGGCACGCCTGCGTTTTTCCGCACACTCCCAGAAAACGGCCAGTTTCCGCCCAGAAACACCCACTTCCTGTCAATCACACTCCGATCACTTCAATGATGAAAATTCTTTGTTCGGACATGAGTAAATTTACTAAGTTTTGTGCTAAAATACTTTGCGCATGCGCACTGCGTACCATGCACATGCGCATTTTTGCCTTAATCGCTCCGTTGCGAAAATCGACAACGAGCGAACAACTCGGAATGACCCCATAAATTCAATATCCTGCCTGCATGTGTGTACTGTTTTGAAGTGAACTGTATGCCTCATTTAACGATGGATTGTGTACGTCCTGACTGTTACAGATTGGCGCATGCGCAGGATCGGCACTGGCTCCAGTTGAACAGCTTCCAGCAGTCATTCTGGGTTAGCTTGGACTTACTTAGATAGCCAAGGGCGGCAATTGTCGGGATATTGATCCAATACTATGTCTTCAGACGCAGCATTTGGATCTGCAATGCTGTCAGGAGGGTATTTTGTCCTCAGATGCATCCTGCACCATTAGAATATTTTCTCACCTTGCTGCGTTCAAAAGATGGACCAGCGATGAGAATAACATCCGCCTTTCTGCATCAGGCCCAGTGTTACCATTTATAGGACAACTGCACAATGCACACATATCTATGGAGAGGCAAAATCTCACTGGGAGAGTGGCAAAGTCATAGGCAAATGCAGGGGTGGGGGGCGTCAGCCCCCTCCACTTGGCCAGTTGCTCAAATTAGGACTACAATAGCAATAGTGCAGTGGTTGTCAAACTGTGTGCCGTGGCACTCTGGGGTGCTGTGAGACTCTTGCAGGGGTGCCTTGGATTGGTGGTTCAGGACCAATTCAAATTATTTATGGTCACTGCAATAGGCAAAACCAGTGCTGGTAGCTGTCAATCATAACATATGTGGACAAACAGAAGCAAATCTTGTCCCTCACCACACGATTAAACCTAAGGGTGACATATAAACTCAATTAATTTAATTTTATATTTATTTCTAAATTTCTCAATCAAAACTTTTGGCCTAGGGATGCTGAGAAAAAAAATTCTGATGTTCTAGGGCGCCGTGATTTTAAAAAGTTTGAGAACCACTGGCAATAGTGTAATAGTGTATAATATGATTGCTAGAGCTGCCGCCACAACATGCAGTTTAAGAGACAGAGTGGAAGTGCTGAACATGCAGCTTAGCAAGTTTGCTGTGTGTGCATATGAGCGCTCAATCAGTGCAATGGAACAGAGAGTAGCTGCCAGGAAGAAGAGACAGGTGCCTTACCATGAGGTGGGAGAATAAGTGCTTCGAAAGTGTAGTTCTGTCTCCTATTGGTTCTGTTGTTTGTGTATATATCATGAGATGTTTAACCTTTTCCTGATCGCTTATGTTATTTATATTAGTTAAATATTTTTTATACAGCCTATTCTATAGACCATTTATAGTGTTAATTATTAATACTGTAGTGTGTGTGTATATGCATTGCGTTGCGACTTAGATGCATTTTCAACCAAAAAGACGATCGGCAATAGCACAGTCTCATGGCACCTGGCACGCCAAGAGGGGCTGTTTGGCACAACTGCAGCAATGATCTATGAGGTCACATCTGTACTCTTCAAGGTTAATATCAAGATCTGTAATAGGAAAACAAACTCAACACACCATGGCTTTAGCTGGCAGCATTTGTATAGCATTTACATATTATTTAGCGGAAAAAATCATAGGGACAAATCTCCCAGCAATTGATTATATCTATCGGGAAAGTGTCACGAAGCAGGCGGAAAGGATCATTGACGACCACTCCCACCCTGCTCACGTCCTGTTCCGATGGCTGCCGTCTGTCAGACGGTACAGCTTGCAGCTGGTGACAACTGCTAGACATAGGAACAGTTTCTTTCCCCAAGCAACAATCGCCCAATTCATTTCATGTTCATACACGTAACATGTACTCAAGTACCCATCATGCTTCTGTTCTCTATGTTATGTCATGTGTCGTATTTGTCTGAGAGCTGTGGTTATCGGAAACCAATTCCTTGTGTATTATGTACTGACATACAGTACTTGGCAATAAACCGATTCTGATTAAAAAAAAAAAAAAATTAATATGTTGCATTTAGACCACAAAGTGATTCAGATTGATGATTGAAATAACGAGCCGTGCTCTTGTCTGAATCTTTCCTTCTCCGCATGCTCTGTATGCCCATTATCGCTGTTTTTATTATCATTAAGCTGATGGTTTTACAGTGTTTTTGTCTTATTAGGAATGTTATTAAAAATATGCACTTAGAAATACTTTTGAGGAATAGTAAATAGTTTTCCAGTGGAAACAGAGCAGAGGTCAGGGCAGGGGAAACAGTATGGTGCAGGCTATAATGCCTCAAACTGGCAGGCCTCCATATTACACGCAGAGTAGAAATCCTAATTATTGTGCATGCTGGTAACAGTGACCTGCTCATAACCCGGAAAAACCAGTGCATGGCTATATTGTTTACAATGCATTATTATAAAACGGGACGTAGTCAAATGTTCAACAATAACAATGTTGACAACAAAATGTAGACAGGCAACATTTCCTCGTTGTCAGCATATCTTCCAACTGTCCCGATTTTGGCGGGACAGTCCTGTTTTTCACGGTCTGTTCTGCTGTTACACCTGCGGGTCACAGTGTCCCGCGGTTGGGGGGACGGACAGTTGGGAGATCCCCCTTGTCACTCGCTGCTCTGAGCATGCACGCAGCGTCTATTCCCTGACAGAGAGGGACAGGGGGCATGACCAGCAGCTCACTGAGCGATGTCCATAAGCTCATATTGACAAAAATGGGGGCGTGGCTTGCATTCATGTCGCTTGCAGCAAGGCAACGCCCCCTTACCACAAGACCACGCCCCCCTTCGTTGCGTGTTAGTGTCCCTCCTCCGCTGTTACATAAGTTATTATTATTATTATCCTTTATTTATATGGCGCCACAAGGGTTCCGCAGCGCCCAATTACAGAGTACATAAATAATCAAACAGGAAAACAGCAACTTACAGTTGATGACAGTATAGGACAAGTACAGGGTAAATACACATAGTTACTTCAGCAGATGACACTGGAATAAGTATCAGGTGGCAGAAGACTGCTGGATGTGGTGCAGTTGAAGATTATTAAAGTAAGACAAATGATAAGCACATGAGGGAAGAGGGCCCTGCTCGTGAGAGCTTACATTCTAAAGGGGAGGGGTAGACAGACAGGGGTGACACAGATGGGGTACATAGAGAATGTGGAACAGAGGCTTAGGATGAGATTTGGCTGGGAAGTTGGGAAGTATGTTGTCAGTTAGGTTAGGTTAACATTAGGGTTAGGTTGTGGGCCGGAGAGTTAGGGCTAGGCTTTGGGGGGAGATTAGGAATAGACTCTAGAGAGTGGGTTAGGGATTAGGGTTAGAGATAGCGGTAAAATACTTAACGGAACACAAGAGGAGCCAATGTCTATATCTCTCTATAGCTGATTGACAAATTATACAAAGGTCTTTCTTTATAAAGCGATGGCATTTGTAAGCCGCCTCTTCCTGGCAGGTTGGAGGGGAAAACAGCTCTCCACAGTCAGTGTAAAGCCCAACATGTATTAGACTGACTGTGAGAGACGGTTTAAATTTTCACCTCCAAACCGCTGGGAAGTGGTGGCTTACAAACGCCACCGCTTTATAAATAAAGGCCAAAGCTTCAAATTTGACCACCAACTAACATATATCAAATATGTCACATCTGTTTTACACAACAAAATAAGAAACCTACATTTAACTCAATATATTCCATTCCTACAAAAATAAAAATCTTTTCAGTACAGACTGAAAATAAAGTCTAGTACGATATTTTGGAACACAATGACATAGCAAGCTTGCAAGGTTTTACAATCTACATGTATTAGCAGCTGTTGCTAAGATAAATGGGGAATTTCAAAGATGTATAAACATATGATACCCAAGACTAATTACTTGCATTTTTTAAATGTATACATTTACACGCATAGATGCTAGAGTACAATATAAATAGAAATGAAAGTGCATGTGAGTTTATGGGAATTTAAACAGCTTTGCTTGAATTGGCACAATAGGAGACATCAATATCTTACTGAAAGACAGAGTATTCTAGAAAATGCTAAGATGAAATATTGACAAAAAATGTAGAGCGGAAAGATTTCTTTAATTGATTACAGACATCAAATTTGATTAAAAAAATCAGATAACATAGCTGAATAATATAATAGATTAAAAAAAATGATGTGGATGCTAATATTTTAGTGATTGAAATAGTAATTACAATGTGCCCAAAAAAACCTCTCACGCCCTTTGGGTAGCTGTCCTCATTAATCATAGAAAATTATGTGGTGCCAGTGGGGAAATATATATGAATTCAAAGTTGTTATTTAATTATTATTATTAGAGGTCTTGCACCAATAGTAAATAGGTTGAGAGCTTATCCAAGTATAATTGGGTCTTCCGCAGTTAGCTGTGTAGTAATGGTGATGTTAAATTCAACCAATGGGTATATTTGGAGGTTTATCCACTGTATACAAAAGTGAGCTCAATCCCCTCCTCATGTCACTCTGAAAAAACTTGCCACATACTGCAATGGAGGCATTAAATTCAATTTATTCACCTTTCCTTCCCTTATTGAGTAACCCTTCCTTCCAAGACAACAAGGCAGCATACCCCTACACATTATGGAATAGATGGAGTCTAAGTCAATAGGCCAATTTCTTAGCCGATTCACCACAGCCTTTTTTCCTGTCAGGAGTTACTAGACAATTACAATGTTTTAGCCCACGTTCAATTGAAATTTCTTCAAGCCCAACATTGAACTAGTCATGTTGCTCATTGTTTGTCTCCACATGATTGGCATAATCATTTTGAGTCGCTACTTTCCCCACAGTCTTGTTCCATTATGTGTTTATGAGGCAATTTAAAAAAAAAAAAATTTTTATTATTATTATGAAACCACTACCAGCTTAGTGAACTGGTTAGATCATTTCCCCTCCCTAAGTACCAAAACTCTTCTTAACGATTTCTTTACTTCCACAAAGATTTTTCCTACGTCAATATAGAAACATCAAATTTGATGGCAGAACCACTTGGCCCATCTAGTCTGCCCTAGACACAAATACATGCACACACTTACACACTACGGTTAATTTTTTGACGGGAGCCAATTAACCTACCAGTATATTTTTGGAGTGTGAGAGGTAACCCACGCAAGCACGGGAGAACATACAAATGCAACATCCCACATTAAAGAGCAACTTGTGCTTTGTTTCAAGGGTACGCCTCGGTATGACCCCATTTATATTACAATGACACACCGATTCTTTTGTAAGGGGTAATTTTTGCTTCATGTACAGTATTTTGGTAATCTAATACTTGCTGATTTATTGCAGTGTTCTGTAGCATTCTTTTGTGGACGTATTTTGTGTATGATAGTTTTTACTGAAACTCGTCAGTAAACAATATGTTATAAAAAAAAATTGATCTGGACAATACAGTAAAAAAACAGTTAATCTCAAGTAATTTACAATTCTCATGAAACAATTTCCAGAATACAGACAGTGGCATCCCAACGCACAGGATCGCGACACCTAATAGGTAAGTATACTAAGCTTAGCCTCCTACCTCTACAACCCTCCTTCCCCGCAGCCCGACCATAACCCTGACCCCTCACACCCCCAGCAGCCGAAACCTAATCCTCCCCGATGGTGCTTAAACCTTATTTCTCCCACCCCCTGCTGCCTAAACCAAACCCTCCCACCCCCACAGCCTAACCCTAGCCCTCCCCGGTGATGCCTAACACCCCCGTCCCCCATCCCCCCTTGCAGCATAACCCTTACCCTCTCCCCGCAGCCTAAACGTAACCTTAAGCCGCTCCGGCATACTTATGTTCAGAATGCAGGCAGTTGGGATTGGCGCAGGTACTGCGATCGATATCAGGATATTCTAAGCAGTGTTAGGATTCTGGCATCGGATTTCCAACCGCCGGCATCCGGAACGCCGGGATCCTGAACAGATCCTGCTTATGATGTTTGCCAGATAAATCCTGAAAGTCTGCCTTGTTGTTGTTTTTTGTGATTTTTTTTTTAGGTTAATTATTTGCTACATTGATGTTATTTGCTCCCAATCTGTGGAGTACAGTACATCAATGCATCATTTCTGTCACATACACTTTGGACTTCTATGAGTTTCCCAGCACTAAGAGTTCAACACCGAACACCTGCTTTACATGATTTTAGCAAGTGGTGTAATCTGAAGAAACGTACAAACCATTAATGGGAAGTATACTGTAACATTCCTTTGTACTACCTATAATAAATGGTATCAGGACAGGATAAGAAAAGGCAATGCATTCAGGAGACGACTTAATAACTATTATACTCCATAATCCAAAATAAAACAAAAACCTGAAGAAGGGAAATGGGAAATGGAAGATGTTTTACTATGGAAGTGATACAGTATTCCCACTTCTGTATATAATGTATATGATTCAAAGATAGTTAAATTCCAATCTGCCAACAGGAAGAAACTGTTTGAAACATCTGACACTTCAGTACATGTATCCCCAAGCTACAGTGGGTATATGGGATAACTGAAAGACTCCTAGGTCCTGGTGTACAACCCTTTGTGCTTTGGGCCTCCCTTATCTACCTACATAATCATGCCTGTTTCATCCCATAGTGACAGACACCAGCATACAGCTGTATACAGATGTGTCCTCCGTTGTTGCTGCAGTCACATTAAACTGTCCTTCTAGTCGTTACTAGTTCCGAGCGAATTTACTAATGACAGACGTCTTTTTGTGCGTATTTTTCCCCTGAAAATGCTATGCGAATAAGATGCTCAAGCAGACTACGCTGATAAAAATATGTGTATATTCTGTGTGTGACTGCAGCTGTATCTGTATACAAAATGCTACCTTACAGTGTTAGCGGCTGTTTTCTAGTATACTCATTATAGCAATGTGAAAAAGAAGCCCGGCACTGCAGAGTCGCACAGGAGCTAGCGGCTCTCATGCGTCCTGTGTGCCGCAACTCATAACGTATGGAGCCTAGACCAGGAAGGACTGTGCTGTAATGTGCCAATGTCAAGCTCCAATGTGCACAGCAGTAGCCCCCAGTATGCAGAGCAGTCGTTCCTTAACTGAGCAAAGCAGTATCCCCTCATTATGTCAAGTTATACACAGGGTCGGCAACCCAAATCTTGGGGCCCGGTACATTGATTTCACTGGGACCCCCTCAGATCATTCATAGGGAAGCGCCCGTCGCAAGTTTGTGACGTCATCCACCTGGCGCACAGCCTGGAGCACACGCTGTCTTGCTTACTTGGTGTTTGTCTATATAGGTAAGTCAAATTTATTTGTTATTTGTTCTGACGAAAGTTTTAAAATAAACTGAAATGTTAACCAGCTAGAAGGTGCCAGCAGACTGATTATTACTACAGTACAACTACAGTACAAGACCCGTGAGTGCCGCCATTCTGAGTTTGTATATATATATATATATATATATATCTATCAGAGCGCAACAGAATTTGCTGCCCTATCTAAGAAACGGGAAATAAAATTATATATATATATCTATACAACTATATACTGTAAGTATGTATATCTCTCCTTCCTCCCCCACACACACACCACAGTCTGTACCTCCCTCTCTCCTTCCTCTCCCGCACACCTCACAGTCTGTCTCCCTCTATCCTTCCTCCCACACACACCACAGTCTGTGCCTCCCTCTCTCCTTCCTCCAACACGCCCCACTGTCTGGTTCTCCCAAATGATTCCATGCTGCATTCCCAGCTCCCCCACCCCATTCCAAAGCCCTGTATCCCCTCACCAATCCACTCTTACCCTGGGAAGAGACTATCCTGCACTGCACTCCCCAGTATCCAGACATGAACACCACACAGCAGGTACCATGCGGCCCTCACACCCCACCAGAAGAGGCCAGCGCAGAACACATGAATCCTGGCCAGGGGAACTGCTGCCATGTCCCGTAACTGTCTGCAACAGAGCTAGACCCGGAAGAGCAGGGACACAATTGTGCCGCACAGTTAGTATGTGTGAGAGGCTCCTGTCACTCTGCGCCCACACAGCCTACAGCTCGCTGCCCTATTTGGACAAGACGGCTCACATCCCTGCCGGGCAATAAGTGTTGTGTCCTTGGGGCCCTCCTGGTCCTTGAGGCCTGGTACAGGTGTCCCCTTTGACCGCCCCCTGTCGCCGGCCCTGATAACTGGAGCAGGATCAAATAATCAGCCGTCTGCTTCTCCCCATACATCCTTCTATCTCCTGTGGGCTACATAAAGGACAGAGGCCGCCTTTCAGTTATCTATTCTGTGTGTGACCATGAGTAGTGCTGTTCCATATTGTGTAATTTCTGATGCTTGGACATCTCGGAGGGCACCAGGGCAAGTACGGTAATTGGAAGAGTGGAGTGCTGGACTTTTTCTCATTCTCCCCACAGAGGGCGAGTGGTTTGACCCTATGGGGTTACTCAAAGTCCGATGGTGCGACTGTTTGCACAGTGCAGTGGGTTACAGCCGCAGCTGGTGGGCGTATCAGTAGACAACCCATCGCCCCAGTCATAATCAGGCCTTATGTACTTATCCCAATTAGGACAATATAATAAATATATCATAATCTATGATTGTTACAATACAAATAATACTCTATCTCCCATTTAAAATCCATAAAGGACTTTGGATGGGATGTACTAAAGTGATTCCCATATGTACCAAGCTTTGGAAAGAGATACTTTCCAGAGCTTGGACCCAGTAGGCAATGCCATCTGTAGGTAGCCTTACCTAATAGAAGCTTATGGGCTTCTTATTGATTCCTGAGAGGGATCTAAATGGATCCCTCCCAGTGTCCCCTGCGGTGCGAGCATCAGTCTATGCGGGAGCAGAAGGACTCCTGGGTCCTAAACTCGGAAGTCCAATCATTGCCCTTACTGAATGTACAGAATGATCTTGTGCAGAATCACCCTATTTCTTTACTGGATCCATTATATTTGCAGGTACCCCCCAAAAACACACATTAATAAATATACCCCTTACAACCCTCTGACTCAGGCTGCAGGATGGTTTCACCGCCCCTCTCTGTGAGAATAGATTAAGGAGCATTGTACAAAACCCCTTTAATCCCATTTATAGCTGTAGCCTTTGCTGATGCTACCAATTATAACTATCTGTGCCCGCATATCTGGGGATGAGTTATGAAACAGCAGTGCTTAAGGTGATTTCTTATTCTGAATGCCTACTTTTATTTTTTTAAGTCTTTTGTCAACGCAGTTCACCCTGAAAGAGATTTAAGGATTAATTTACTGCTTCGCCCAAAGAGTAAACCTGGTGTATACATACATCTCTGATGTTTTCAGATACACGCATGTGCAGATCAGGGAGTGCGATACTGCGGCAACAGGCAGCGTTGCAGAAAATGGGGCATGTTGTACAGCGCATGCGCACAGCGTCTAATCACTGCTGCTCTACAAAAAGCGGGACAGTTGGGCGGTATGTATGTGTGTGTGTGTGTGTGTGTGTGTGTGTGTGTATATATATATATTCTATAAATATATATATATATATATATATATATACACACTCATATACTGAAAAATTATTAATTCAGTCTGCTAGATAAAGCTTTATTTCCTTATAAAATATTAGTAGTGATTTAGTCTAGAAATGCCTCTCACTTCTGTTTTCCCTTTACCTATATATTGAGGCACTCTGTACAATAGTTAATTTTCTACACTAGTTTACATTTTTTTTTTAAACTAGAAATTCATGTAAATCCATTTATAATTGATGTATAAAATGTATATGTAAGAAAGCTGTAACTTAGTAGCTTTGCTGCTGGTTACTGTGACATCACACCTATCCTGTGGCATCACTAGCCTGTGACATCACAATGCTTCTTCCTGTAACATTCTATCTACAGCTGCAGAAGTTTCCAGTTACCATGCAGGAAGACAGGTAGGAGGAGGTGAGTCCTACATAGTAGGGTATGATGGAGGGGGTAATAAAGACAGAGTGCAGTATAGTCAGCTCAAAGGCAAGACAAGATAGACAGAACAGTTAATATAGGTACAAACACACATTAGGAGAAGCATAAGAAGGAATTACATATTTAAGAATACAAATGTACTGTAGCATTACAGAAATAAAGAGGGCCGTGGATGTAGAGAAGTCTCCATGAGGCAGGATCTTGCTTTGGGATGAAAAAGTAAATAAAATAGATAAATGGCAAATTGATACTATGTTGTTTGGTTTAAGGAACATTGGGAAAGTGGTTGACTCATGGACATTTTATTGTACTTAAACTAGTACTAGGCTTATGGATAGTCTTTTGTGTTTTTTAGAAGATCATCATCTGGCAATGTTCTGGCAAAGAGATTTGCAGAGTGTCGGGTGACCGGCAAAGAGATCTGGAAAGTGTCAGTTGAAGACGACGGGAGGGGTCGCAGTGGCAGCAAGGACTGGAGGATAACATGCAGGAGGTAAGTTACCATACTTATGTAATTGTGTGTGTTGTGGGGGATATTGGGAGCACAGTACAAAACAGAGACTATGGTATGGGGAGAGCGGACAATACAAACAGGCAGATGGAGGCAGCTCAGTATAGGACACAGGCAGATGGAGGCAGCTCAGTATGGTGTGGGGGTAGCGGTGGTGCTAGGGTGTACGCTGCCCCCTTGCAAACTATAAATTTGATCCTTCCCATACTTTGTAAAGTGACAGCAAGTAGCCTGAAAAGGGGGTGTGGCCTCACAAAGAAGGGGCAAGGCCATACAATAGTACTCCCATTTAAAATTACACCACAAAAGCACAATCTTATTCACATTGCACCGCACGTAGTGCCCCTGATACACAGTACGCCACACAGTAGTATCCCTTATTCACAGTACATCACACAGTAGCGCCCACTAGTCAGATTATGCTACATAGTAGTGCCCATTATACACATAATGCCCACAGTAGTAATACCCCTTACAAAAAATGCCCACAGTAGTAGTGCTGCTTATACACATTATGCCCACAGTAGTGCCCCTTATATGCAGAATGTCAACAGTAGTAATGCCCTTTATACACATGATGCGCTTAGTAGTTGTGCCACTTATACACATAATGCCCTCAGTAGTAGTGCCGCTTATACGCATAATGTCCACAGTAGTAGTGCCCCTTATATACATAATCCCCACAGTAGTGCTCCCTATACACATAATGCCCACAGTTGTAGTGCCCCTATACACATAATGTCCACAATAGTAGCGGCCCTTGTACACCTAATGCCACACAGTAATGCCCTTTATACATAATGCTTTATGCACAATGCCCAAAGTAGTGCCTCTTATACATAATGCCCACAGTATTGCCCCTTATACACATAATCCTCGCAGTAGTAGTGCCCCTTACACATAATGCCCACACTAGTAGTGCCCCTTACACATAATGCCCACAGTAGTAGTGCCCCTTACACATAATGCGCACATCAATAGTGCCCCTATACACTTAAAGCCCACAGTAGTGCCCCTTATACACAATGTAATTTCTAGTATAAAGGATAGTTACAGTAGCTCTATAATTATGACTGTAACCTGCACACTGTGGGTATTGTATGATACTAACATGGCCCTAGCACTAGGGAAGATAAAACCTGGAGCAGATAACTTGGGTCTCTATGAGACAGGATCTTGGTTTTGGGTGAAAAAGTCGATAAAATAGATAAATTGCAAATTACTAAAATTGAAAGTACGTAACAAAATGTAGTAGTACAATTATACACATACAGTACTCTGTCTGACCAAGAAATTATGGTTGTTTAGATCATCATCTGGCAAAGTTCTGGCAAAGTTCTGGCAAATAGATTTGCAGTGTCGGGTGACCGGCAAAGAGATCTGCAAAGTCAGTTGAAAATGACGGGAGGGGTCGCAGAGGCAGTAAGGACTGGAGGATAACATGCAGGAGGTAAGTTACCATACTTATGTAATTGTGTGTGTGGTGGGGGGTATTGAGAGCACAGTACAAAACAGAGACTATGGGGGAGATTGGACAACTCAGTATGGGACATACCGATGGTGTGGGGGCAGGGACGGTGCTAAGGTGTTTGGCGCCCCCCTGCAAATTATAAATTTCAGCCCTCCCATAAAGTGACAGCTAGCTGGCTGAAAAAAAGCAGTATGGTCTCACAAAGAAGGGGCGTCAACACACAATAGCACTCCAAATTCAAATTACGTGACACAAAATCACAATCTTATTTACATTACACTGCACATACAGTAGTGCCCTGATTCATAGTACACCACATAGTAGTGTCCCTTATTCACATTACCTCACACATTAGCGCCTCCTAGTCATGTTATGCTACACAGTAGTGCCCATTATACACATAATGCCCCATACAAATATTGGCCACAGTAGTAGTGCTGTTTTTACACATTATGCCCACAGTAGTGCCCCTTATATGCATAATGCATAATGTCAACAGTAGTGATGCCCCTTATACACATGATGCATACAGTAGTACTGCCACTTATACACACAATGCCCACAGTAGAAGTGGGGAGCCTATTTTCTCTGTTCGTTTCCCCTAATGTCAAAACTGGAAGAGCCGCTCCTCTGGTGATAGTGAACTGGGTGACCTTTTATCAATGAACTGGGGACAGATATATTAACTCACATAGAGGATCCCATTGCAAAGTGACTGGCAGGAAGTCGGCATTTGGGGTGGTAACGGGGGTAGCTAACTGTATACAGGCGTGTCATTTCTGTTCAAACACCTTTCCGTGAACGTGTATAAATTACCCATTGCGACCTGTGTTGATGCTGGAGAGCCCTCAGTGTCTAGGAGACTTGTTCAGCCTACGAAAGCTCAGACTCACTCAGGGTGTACTGCGATGCAATTGCGAATGGCAAAAGATTACAACAACCACAAGTGAATCAGGCTCACAATTACACCATTATATTTTACTATTCTATCACATTTATAGTGTTCACTTCAGGAATTGGGCACGGCACAGCGCTGGACTGCAGGGGGCATATGTGTGTGCGCGGGGCAAAGCCGCGTGCGCGTCCAAAAAGGGGACGTGGCCATTCTACGTCATTGAAGTGGGCGGTGTGGTCCACAGACGTTATTACATGGGGCATGGGCGGCATCACTGTTGGGGGCGTGCCCAGCACCTACGAAAGTGCTGAGCTTCCCCCAAGCTCTCTCCCAGAGGGGAATGGATGCCGTGCGCATGCACATGGCATCTTTACACGCTGGAAGGGCGAGAAGCAGGTGGCTGTTTTAACAGGGCGCCGCAGAAAAGGCAGGGTGGATTTTGCCCTTAAAAAATCGGGCAGGGCGCAGCGCCCTGCTAGAACAGCCTAGCATGAACACTACATTTAACAACTAAGGGGTCAATTTAATTAGGTGCGAGTTTGTCTTACAACAGCCGCACTTTCCGGCAGCCTAAAGTCGCTCAAAAGTGCCCGCAGCCCTATCTGGCCACGAGGAGTGCGAGTTTGGGTCCGTTGCCGATGTTGAAACATCGCAGCAATGGCAACTTGTACCTAATTGGATTGACCCCTAAATGTTAGCAATTTATAGCTTTTATTATTTACTGGTCAAATTTCTATTCTGAAGGTACCCACTTATTACTAAAAGAAGGAACGTATCCCCCCCAATGTGTGTAGTATAAATACAACTGGCCCTTTGAGTTAATTGTCCTTAATTTAGGTGTTTTCCATGTCCTCAATAGTTAGAGTAACATATTTACATAGGCCCTCATTCCGAGTTGATCGCTCGCTAGCTGCTTTTAGCAGCATTGCACACGCTAGGCCGCCGCCCTCTGGGAGTGTATCTTAGCTTAGCAGAATAGCGAACGAAAGATTAGCAGAATTGCTATTAAAAATTTTCATGCAGTTTCTGAGTAGCTCCAGACCTACTCCTAGATTGCAATCAGCTCGGTCCGTTTAGTTCCCGGTTTGACGTCACAAACACACCCTGCGTTCGGCCAGCCACTCCCCCGTTTCTCCAGCCACTCCTGTGTTTTTCCCTGGCACGTCTGCGTTTTGTAGCACACACCCGGAAAACGCTCAGTTACCTCCCAGAAACGCCCCTTTCCTGTCAATCATTCACCGATCAGCAGTGCGACTGAAAAGCGCCGCAGGATCCATAGCAAAACTGCTAAGTTTTTAGTTAAATAACAGCGCATGCGCTCTGCGTTCCTTGCGAATGCGCAATTAGCAACAAATCGCAGCATAGCGAAAATCAGCAACGAGCGAACAACTCGGAATGACCCCCATAGAGAGATTAGTCTCTCTATACAACCACACCACTGTTTGCAGTTTGTCTCTCTGTTCATCCACTAACAATGTTTTTTCTTCTTTTCCTCTGAAGGCCCGTACACACTGGTCGATATATCGGCCGTTATATCGCAGGACCGTCGGCCCGTGTGTACGGCCGATACGTCTGTGAACTCCGTCGTACACAGACGTATCGCATCGGCCGCGCAGCACAGCCGACGGCCAATATATCTACCGATATATTGGCGCGTCGCTGTGTGTGTACACATGCTGCGGCGGCCGGCGGTGATTGACAGGTGAACTGGGCGGGCGTGTGTACACGCCCGCCCAGTTTATGACGTCAGTCCCCGACGGATCGAGCAGTGTGTATGCTGAACACACTGCTCGATCTGTCCATAGATATATCTGCAGATATATCTGTTAGTGTGTACCCACCTTTAGTCTACACAGCAGTTGACCTTTGGCAAGTATAGGCAGGTATAGGTAAGTATTCTACCCCTCCCGTTAGTCATAGCTCCCAGTGGGGTTAGATTTAGGCTGTGGGTGGGGAGAGGTTAGGGTTAGGCTGCGGATAGGGTGGGTTAGGGTTAGGCAGTGGGGATAGAGGTTAGGATTAGGCACCTCCACGGGAGGGTTAGAGTTAGGCACAAAGGGGGAGGTCAGTTTTAGGCTGCGGACAGGGAGGGTTAAAGGGGTGGGGAGAGGGGAAAACACCTCTTACTCATCCCTATCGGCCTTTCTTGCACCACGATCCCGACGTCGGTATTACGACCAATAGGATCCCGTGCGCCGGGATATCATACTGATCCCACTATTAGTACACCTATAATGCTCAGAGGGAAGGGCAATCCTGAGGCTATGGTTCCCCAGAGGTTTCCCCCCAAGGGGGTTTTTCCTCTCCTGAGTGCTGAAGGATGACTCTTTGTGAGTCCATAGGTGTAGCTTTTCTGCCATAATGAGTATCAATCTCATGCCCGTCCCTGCAATGTATAAGAAGTAAAATAATCGCTAATGTGATCACTTTACTTCTGGGTTTAGAACCCGGCTGCGCTACTTCACATGTGCATTCGTCAGACTGCGTATGTGAGAGCAGACAGTAATGCAGAGGGATCCCAAGGATCCTTCTCCTGAGAAGAATTGCATAATGTAACCCACGGGATACAAACGTCATTTAGAAATGGCATTAGCTGCCGGGCCAAGCTCAGAAATGCTTCACATTCTGGAGCTTGGTGAGTTTTGCAGTTTACCAGCTGCCGTAGAAACTTTTGGTGGCTACTTTGCAATCACAATAGGAAGAATGCAGCAGATATCTTCAATATCTATTGCAGCCCCCAATACATACATTCAGGGGCTGTTTAATATTTGTGGGCAGCCTCCAAAACCGACTGTTTTCTGAGATGTCTCGCAAATATTATTTGTTGAATATTCTTCATAATATGTATTAATTGACTGAGTCTCCATTCTTTATTGCATGATAATTTCACAGGGTCCGCAAATTATTACTAATATGACTGTTACTGTACTGTCATATATTTTACTAGACATATTTTATATACAGCACTCTTGGGGAGATGTATCAAGCCTGGAGAGAGAGAAAGTGGAAATGTCCAAAGCACCCAATCATCTTCTGTCACTTATCCAGCACAGTTCATGAAATTATACCTGTAGTTAGAAGCATCATTTGCTTTGGGAAAATACCCAACTTTATCTCTCTCCGTGGCTTGATACATCTCCCGGAAAATATCATGTCTCCCTTTCACTTACTTAAAAAGTTAACTGAATAATTGACAATGGCCCTCATTCCGAGTTGTTCGCTCGGTAATTTTCTTCGCATCGCAGCGATTTTCCGCTAATTGCGCATGCGCAATGTTCGCACTGCGACTGCGCCAAGTAAATTTGCTGTGCAGTTAGGTATTTTACTCACGGCATTACAAGGTTTTTTCTTCGTTCTGAGGATCGTAATGTGATTGACAGGAAGTGGGTGTTTCTGGGCGGAAACTGGACGTTTTATGGGTGTGTGTGAAAAAACGCTGCCGTTTCTGGGAAAAACGCGGGAGTGTCTGAAGGAACGGGGGAGTGTCTGGGCGAACGCTGGGAGTGTTTGTGACGTCAAACCAGGAACGAAACTGACTGAACTGATCGCAGTGGCAGAGTAAGTCTGGAGCTACTCAGAAACTGCTAAGAAGTGTCTATTCGCAATTCTGCTAATCTTTCGTTCGCAATTTTACTATGCTAAGATTCACTCCCAGTAGGCGGCGGCTTAGCGTGTGCAAAGCTGCTGAAAGCAGCTTGCGAGCGAACAACTCGGAATGACCACCAATGTCTTTGTCTTGGAAACATGGTAAGAAATTCACAGTATAAGATAATGTTAAAAAGGGTTTCTATCTTCTGATAACTTTCTAATGGCTTATCAATACCCTCCTGGTACATTTACTTTGATTTATCATTCACGTTTCTTCTATGCCAGACAAGGACGGATTAGGAACTTAATGTGTCCCTGGAAAAATATGAAAAGTGGCCTCATGTAGTGGCCTCAGCAGAAAGATTGTGCCACAGTGGGTGATCACACCAGTAAGTGAGGCATTGTACTGGTAGGCAGAGTCAGCACACCAGGGTGACAAGCAGACACATTAAATGATTATTACTACTTAATCCAACAGCAGGGAATTCCAAAGATTAGCACCGACCTGTAAAAGATCACTATAATATAGATCATTCTGACTGGGGTCTCATCATTGTTAAACACCCACTGGTCTCATCACAATGTCTCTGTCTACCATTCCAGTGAGAGATATTCAATACAAGGAGCATCCCAGTGACCACCATACAATGCCCATACCAACCAACCAACCAACCAACCAACCAGGTACTAGCTATCATTTTAAAGAACATATTTGATAAATGATAGCTAGAAGCTCATTGGTTGCTATGGACAACAAACGCTTTAGAAGGTTTGCTACATCTCTCCCTTGCCCAGCTGAGCACATATCGGGCACTTATGGTAGTGCCGAAATCTCAGGTTTTCTCCTGCACCTCCATGTTGTAATGCTGGTAGGACACGATGTGCCGTTGGAGTTCCTGAACTGGCATGGCTCAGATTAGGCCAAAGATAAAAGAAAAAAGTCATGTTACAGAACAGTTATTAGCTAATAGGGGGAGATATTTGGTTACCCATATAGAGCCTGATTCTGTGATTTACATAAATCTCTGATGTTTAATGATCTGCACATGAGCAGGCACCGCACTGCACACGTACAGTTCTGGTCCCGCAACATCCTGAGTAACCTCAGGGTTACTAGATGTCCTATGTGCACGCAGATGATCCCATGCTGCCCCTTCAGATGCAGCAGCGCATCACAGAATCCTGGGTTACTTTTTACTTAATACACCTCATGTAGCTTTTGCATAATTCTGCAGAGGTGCCATTAGCGCCCACCTCTAAATCAGCACCATATTTATATAGAGGCAGGGGCGTGATTAGAACTTTGTGGGTACCATAGCAACATTTTTAAGGGGTCTCCCAACTCAGATCTCCAGAGAGCGAGTGGCAGCAGGGACACAGAGAGAGAGTGCCGACAAAGACATAGGGACATAGTTAGGCAGCAGGGACTTAGGGGCAGAAAGAGGCAGCAGGGGCATAGAAACAGAGAAAGCGGCAAAAGGGATGTAGGGACAGGAAGAGGCAGCAGGGGCATAGAAACAGAGAGGCAGCAGGGACGTAGGGGCAGATGGAGAGGCAGTAGGGACAGAGACAGATAGAGGGTCAGCAGGGATTTTGTGATATACAGTTGGGACAAAGTGAGAGGCAGCAGGGATGTAGGAACAAATAGAGGCAACAGGAACATAGAGACAGAGAGAGTGGCAGCAGGAACACAAAGACAGAATGAGTGGCAGCTGGGACAGAGAGAGAGAGTGCCGGCAAAGACATAGGGACAGAGATAGGCAGCAGGGACATAGTGACAGAAAGCGGAAGCAGGGGCATAGAAACAGAGAGAGAGAGAGAGGCAGCAGGGACAGAGTGACAGATAGAGAGGCAGCATGGACGTAGGGACAGAGAGAGGTGGCAGGGACGTAGGGACAGATAGAGAGACAGCAACAACATTTGGACTAATAGAAAGAGCAGGGATGTAGGGACAGATAGAGAGGCAGCAGGGACGTAGGGACAGATAGAGAGGCAGCAGGGACAGATAGAGAGGCAGCAGGGACGTAGGGACTGATAGAGAAGCAGCAGGGACATTGGGACAGATAGAGAGGCAGCAGGGACAGATAGAGAGGTAATTGCAACCAGGGTCGGCAACAGAAATCTTGGGGCCCGGTATAGTTATCTCTGGAGCCCCTTTAGATCTTATATACTGTTTATTCAGTATAAATAAACAAGTTTCAACAGCTAAACTCAGGAATAAACAAACAACAGCCACTTTCAGCCAACATTTCAATGTAGCAGCATTTTCATCAGGGCACATATATATATATATATATATATATATACATACACACACACACACACACACATACACTGAATTCTAGATTTGCTGCGCTATATATGAAAATTCATAAATAAATATAAGGGTTATTACTCTGTTTTCTGATGTTATCTCCGAACATTCTATAAGGAAGATTAAAGACACAGCAGAAGTTTGACTGCATTCTTCCACAAAGTATAGGAGATTTACATCTTGTTGCCTATGTAATACGATGGACACTATGTATGCTCTTGTATCTTTTTAATACATTTTTATAAATGAACAGTTCATTTCTATATTCTAAAGCCATAGTAAATCTTATTGTGTAACTATTTGAGGTTCTTTCCAATCTTCTGGGGTTGATATAATCCTAGGGCGCCCAATTCCTCTATTTTTATTTCATATATATATACATATACATATACATGCACACACACACACACTGAATTCTAGGTTTGCTGCGCTATATACGAAACTTCATAAATATTTATTTACTTATACACATATATAAATATGTATATCTCTGCTTCCTCCCCCACACACACCACAGTCTGTCTCCCTCTCTCCTTCCTCCCACACTCCCCAAAGTCTATCTCTCTCAATTACTCCATGCTGTATTCACAACTTCCCTCCCCATCCCAAAGCCCTGTATCCCCTCACCAAGCCATACCTGCACTGCACTCCCCAGTATCCAGATCCTCACACCGCATAGTAGGTACCACCCCACCAGAAGAGGCCGGCGGGCGCAGTCCTGGCAGCGGAGCTTCTGCCATGTCCCATAAATGCCTGCAATAGAGCTGGACTCGGAAGAGTGGATGCACACTTGTACCACACAGTCACTGTGTGTGAGAGGCTCCTGTCACTCTGAGACCGCACCCACATCACCTACAGCTCGCTGCCTTACTTGGACAAGATGGCTTACATCCCTTCCGGGCACTAAGCTGCGTATCTTGGAGCCCCTCTGGTCCCTGGGGCCCGGTACAGGTGTCCCCTTTGACCACCCCTGTCGCTGGCCCTGGTTAAACATACCCTCCAACATTTTACACAGAAAAATCAGTACAAATTTGAAAAGGGGGTGTGGTCACTGGTAAAGGGGCGCCCCTTTTCCTATACTTTCAATGGAAGTTTGGAGAGCCAAAAATCAGTACAGACAATAAAAAAAAGGTCCTGTATCTGGCAAAAAGGTACAGTTGGAGGGTATGGTTATACAACCCCAATATGCAGAGTAGACTCTCACAGCTCTATGAGTATCAGTGCCTGCTCATAAAAGAGAACAGTTCCAGCCATGTATTTTACTTCATAAGCTGACACTTCTGAGGTTATGGTGACATCTACTTTTATTATGGCAGCACAGGGGCACAATAATTGGCTTGCTGCCTCAAGGCACTGAGGGCTTGATTAATACCAAGGCCTGATATGCACAGAGTTTGCATGTTCTCACAATTTTTGTGTGGGCTTCTTCCGGTCTTTCGCAAAAACATGCAGATATGTTAATTAGCTTCTGACAATTTTTTTTTAACTTAAATGCATAAGTGTGTGTGTATACATACAATAAGTTATATAGACTATAAGCTCCACTGGGGTATGGCCTGATGTGAATCACTAAGTGGCAGAATCAATTAGCTGCAGGGCTTACCGCGAGTCTACAGTTCTACCAACAGCTATTCAATCAATGTCATTACCACACAGGGTAACCCTCAAAGGATCCACTTAATGTGGATTTTCCTCACAGCCTCTGGAGTTGGGAGGAAAATCTGTTACGTGCACCCACTGGAGCTTACTGTGTGGGGTAGTCTAAAGCCTTCGAGAACTTAACCCAGAATCTATTGTTTAATACGCATTAGCCACGGACTTAGGGAAATTAGCTAATTCTTGAACAGTTCTGGATATTAAACCCCGGAATTTAGCTGCACAGTAATCCCAGCTAATTGAATCTGTCTTTACAGATGTGTCCTCATACTGTACATCTTTGCTGCAGTCACACCAAACAGCCCCTCTTGGCACGCCAGGTTGCGTGAGAATCTTCTACTTTCTGTCATCTTTTTTGCTTTTTTTTTTTTCCTGCAGAAAATGCATCTTATTCACAACGCATTGTGACTAGGATGTACGAGGAGAATGTGATGCTTCACTCGGCTGGTAAAACAGTCTGACGGACGGCGGTGGCCAGCAATGATGCGGAAGCGCGCATCGGCGTTTACTGCTTATCACCCGGCCATACACACTGCCCGAGTTTGAGCTCAAAACGCTAAAAGTGAGCTACTTTGAGCTCAAAATCGTATAGTGTGTTAGGGCCTTAAGTAGACAGGAGGGAGAGGAGTGCAGCAGAGATCACCAACCTGTACTCTTCTCAGATAGGCAGTGTGTTGTGCAGAGAAAAGACGTCTGTTTGACAGCATGCAGAACTCATGTGAGTGGTGGAGGGAGCAGGCAGGACAGGGAACCTGATGGCTCTTCTGAAGCTCCCTTAAGAGGGGAACAAAATATCTTACTGTCTCGATACTGACAACCAGACTACTCGTTGGATCAACACAGCCTCAGGATTTATTTTCGGCAGTGGCCATGAAGTTCCTGTTTTGATAAGTAGATGTCTAATTCTTTCTTGAGTCTGAGAACAGTATATGCCAATAAAAATCTGATCTTCGTGTAACCCTTGGATCTGCAATTTTGCTGATTTTTTATTATATCACAGCAGGATACAGATATACTGAATATGTGACTTACTGAATTTGTTACATTGTATATATTAGTAAGAAGGTTAATGCAGATTGATTTTTTTTTCCCAGCTTGTATTTTTTCCTAGTTTTTAAAGTCATTTTCTGAAAAATATTATTTATTTAATTCTGATGAGTGAATATGTATCATAGTGCTAGAGTGCATTTTATACTGAACAAAGGGCATATGAAGAATGATCATAGAATATAGTTGCCATATTTTCAGCCCTCCAGTCTGGAAGATGCTGGGGGGACTCTGTGAAGTCAGGGATGGGTAGAAGGAAATAATTATACTACTGTCCCATGGTGGGAGGTGAATAATGACACAGGGACTTATTTAACTGTGTTTTGTGCAATGGTCCCTGTCCCTTTCTCAAACGGCCTGAGCTGCAGCAGTATCTCAGCACATGCTCACAGACACATTGTGGGCTGAGCCACACCCTGTTTGGGGGAGGCGGTGGAGACCCTTGCACAAAACATAGGTGCATAACTCCCAACTTTGTGTTTCTTCAAAGAGGGACACACGCGCGGCGAAGCCGCGCGCGCTCCCGAAAAATAGGCGTGGCCTAAGAAAAGGGGCATGGCTTCGCGGGAGGACCTGCGATCACGAGCCACGCCCCGTTTTCGTCACTGAGGGGGCATGCCCGGCGCTCTGTGAGCCGCTGGCATGCCCCCTCTCCCTCTGACTCCCCTGAATAGACGCTGTGCGCATGCGCACAGCGTCTATTCAACGCTGCTCTGCTAAGCAGGGCAGCGACAGACAGAGCCTCCCAACTGCCCCCCCCCCCCCACCGCGGGACACTGCGGCCCGCGGGTGGGACAGCGGGACTGTCCCCAAAAAACGGGACTGTCCCACGAAAATCGGGACAATTGGGAAGTATGTAGGTGTGTTGCTTCCTTATATGGAAGAGCTGAGACCCAGGACTGTGTCTTCCAACACAGCTTTAATGCATACTTGCCTACTCTCCCGGAATGGCCGGGAGGCTCCCGAAAATCAGTGACCCTCCCGGCCCCACGGAAGAGCAGGCAAGTCTCCCGGTTTTTCAGTACCCCCCTGCCCGGCTGCCCACTTTGAGAGCAAAGTGGGCGGTCCGGACAGTAGATGACGCGATTCTTGTTGAATCGCGTCATCATAGTCACGCCCCCTGCTGTAAAATGCCGGTTATAGCGGCATTACAGAGCGGGGGCGTGGCTTAAGCAGTGTCCCGCTGTAACCCCGTCCTCGTTCTGCCTCTGCCCCTCCTCCGCCACACCCCGTTACGCCTCCTCCTCTCATCATTGTTCAGCCCAGCCCCTCCACTGAGCCGTCCTGGCAGCTCTCTCCCGGAGAGAGCTGCCAAAAAGTAGGTAAGTATGCTTTAATGGCCTCGGCAGCTGAGATGTGGCGGCTATTCTAAGTAATCATAAGTTTACTCAGATGGCTGATGCCTGCCCTGATGGCTGCAATGGTGATCCAATGCTGAGTCTTAGGATGCAGCAAGTGGATCACAGAAGCCATTAGACGGTGTCTTTTCACACAAGATGTTTCCTGCGGCTTCTGTATATTTTCGCACAGCTGCTGTATAGAAAGATGAAGTGATACTGACGATGCAAACAGCATCCACTTCTGAATCAGCTTAAAATATCCCATTGTCCTACTATAGTAGGTGTAGTGTGACGATTCAAATTCCTAGATCATGCTGGGTTTCAACTACAATTTGTCAATCTGGCCTGGCTTCAGGGAGATTGTAAGACTATCTGAGAACACCCATAAATTCCAGGAGAGACGTATAAAGTGTAGATTTGCACCATCTCTCAGGTGATGCTTCTAGACAGATAAATTCTGTATAGAACTGGATGTAGACATGTAGGGGTATATGCAATTGCGGTCGAATTCCCGAAAATGTCGAAAAACGGGACATTTTCGCCAAAAAAAAAAATTCGACAATGCAATAAAGTACTTTTCGTCAAAAAAACGGACTTTCCAAATTCGACTTTTTGAAATTCGACATTTGTCAAATTCGACATTTCTGCAAGGGTACAAATGCGGCAATTCGACAAAAGTATATTCAATTGAAGTTTGGAAATTCGACAACAGTGCTTTTAGACAGTAAATTCGTCATTTTCAATCCGCCACACTTTGGTGGCGGAATCTAATAAAAAATTTAAAAAACATGTTTTTTTTGGTGTGTTTTTTATTGGTAATAGCATATCTATTTATATTAGAAGGGATTAGGTACTTGGTTTGTCTATTTTGGAGGTACAAGTATTATTTATATATATTTTTAAAATATTTTTTTATTTATTTATTATTATTTTTTTAAATGGAATGGTAAAAATCAGAAAAAATTTGTGTGGGGTCCCCCCTCCAAAGCATAACCAGCCTCGGGCTCTTCGAGTCGGTCCTGGTTCTAAAAATCCGGGGGGGAAACTGACAGGGGATCCCCCGTATTTCTAAAACCAGCACCGGGCTCTGCGCCTGGTGCTGGTGCAAAAAATACGGGGGACAAAAAGCGTAGGGGTCCCCCGTATTTTTTACACCAGCATCGGGCTCCACTAGCTGGACAGATAATGCCACAGCCGGGGGTCACTTTTATACAGCGCCCTGCGGCCGTGGCATTAAATATCCAACTAGTCACCCCTGGCCGGGGTACCCTGGGGGAGTGGGGACCACTTCAATCAAGGGGTCCCCCCCCAGCCACCCAAGGGCCAGGGGTGAAGCCCGAGGCTGTCCCCCCCATCCAAGGGCTGCGGATGGGGGGCTGAAAGCCTTGAGAAAATTGAAAGAATATTGTTTTTTCCAGTAGTACTACAAGTCCCAGCAAGCCTCCCCCGCAAGCTGTTACTTGGAGAACCACAAGTACCAGCATGCGGGAGAAAAACGGGCCCGCTGGTACCTGTAGTTCTACTGGAAAAAAAATACCCAAATAAAAACAGGACACGCACACCTTGAAAGTAAAACTTTATTTCACACATGTCGACACATACATACTTACCTATGTTCACACGCCGACCTCTGTCCACTTGTCCATGTAGAATCCACGGTGTACCTGAAAATAAAATTATACTCACCTGATCCAGTGTCCAGCTTATAATCCACGTACTTGGCAAAAAAAAAAAAAAACGAACACCCGGACCAGGCGGACTGAAAGGGGTCCCATGTTTACACACGGGACCCCTTTCCCCGACTGCAGAGACCCTCCCGTGACTGCTGTAACAGAAAGGTCTCTTCAGCCAATCAGGAAGCGCCTGTATGCGCGTCTGAGCTCAGACAGCGCATCGCACAGCTCCCTCCATTAGTTTCAATGGTGGGAACTTTGCGGTCAGCGGTGGGGTTACCCGCGGTCAGCGGCTGACCGCGGGTGACCCCACCGCTGACCACAAAGTTCCCACCATTGAAAGTAATGGAGGGAGCTGTGCAATGCGCGTCTGAGCTTAGACGCGCAGAGCCAATCAGGTGAGTGCCACGAAGTGGCGCTTCCTGATTGGCTGAAGAGACCTTTCTGTGACAGCAGTCACGGGGGGGGTCTCTGCATTCGGGGAAAGGGGTCCTATGTGTAAACATGGGACCCCTTTCAGTCCGCCTGGTCCGGGTGTTCATTTTTTTTTTTTTTGCCAAGTACGTGGATTATAATCTGGACACTGGATCAGGTGAGTAGAATTTTTTTCACAGGTACCCCTGATTCTACAGTGACGAGGGGGGCGTGGCAGTCGGCGGGTCAACATAGGTAAGTATGTGTGTGTCGGCAGGTGTGAAATAAAGTTTTACTTTCACGGTGTGTGTCTCCTGTTTTTATTTGGGTATTTTTTTTCCAGTAGAGCTACAGGTACCAGCGGGCCCGTTTCCCCCCCGCATGCTGGTACTTGTTGTTCTCCAAGTACCAGCTTGCGGGGGAGACTTGCTGGGACTTGTAGTTCTTCTGGAAAAACCAATATTCTTTCATTTTTTTCAAGGCTATCAGCCCCCCATCCGCAGCCCTTGGATGGGGGGGACAGCCTCGGGCTTCACCCCTGGCACTTGGGTGGCTGGGGGGGCCCCCTTGATTGAAGGGGTCCCCACTCCCCCAGGGTACCCCGGCCAGTGGTGACTAGTTAGATATTTAATGCCACGGCCGCAGGGCGCTGTATAAAAGTGACCCCCGGCTGTGGCATTATCTGTCCAGCTAGTGGAGCCCGATGCTGGTGTAAAAAATACGGGGGACCCCTACTCTTTTTGTCCCCCGTATTTTTTGCACCAGCACCAGGCGCAGAGCCCGGTGCTGGTTTTAAAAATACGGGGGATCCCCTGTCAGTTTTTCCCCCGGATTTTTAGAACCAGGACTAGCTCGAAGAGCCCGAGGCTGGTTATGCTTTGGAGGGGAGACCCCACGCAATTTTTTTTCTGATTTTTTCCTGTTTTTTCCCGTTTTTAAAAAATCTAATCAAAATCCGTCAAATCGGCCGTTTTTCGACAGCGGGACTGTCGAATCCGTTTTTTATTGAATATGTTGAATTCCGGCACCCACTTGCCGGAATTCGACGGTCGAATTGTGTCGAATTAAAAAACGGGCGAAAAATTTCCGCGATTCGCCGGCAATTGCATATACCCCATAGAGGTCACAACTGCTAGCTCCATGCAGGGCTAAAGAGGCCCAATAGGGATCTAAGTACTCAAATTCATTATTGTTTGATTCCATTAGTCATTCCTACCCTGGTGTCACAAGTTGCTGACTGCTATAGCTTCTTTATTAACTTATTGCCAAAGGTTAATGGCAGTCTATTCTTGCATAATTCCTTTTCGGATATATTTAATACAGTATACTACATACAGTAATTACCAACATTCTAAAATGAACAAAAAATAGTACAAAACAAATCACACCCTTAACTGCCAAAATCAAGCCTCAATCTGCACAAACTACATACGAAGCAATTCACCATTATCATGTGACATTAAACTCATTTTAGACAGGCTGTGCCCTTCTTTGGGATCCAAGAATCTGAAAAATCCTAACAAAATTTGGACAGTTTGCAAACATGGTGCTAACATTTTTGGCTAAAATATGATTTATTTGCCTTCTAATTATGAATTTTGTTTGGAAAGATTTAGTGGTAAATTTACTAAGAATCGTGCTTGACTTCTAAACCAAATTGCTGGACATCACTGTCGGTTTGGAGAGTCTAAATGCAGCATTTTTGAGTGTCTATTGAATTTTGATGGCATTACCCATCATTTTTTTCTGTCTAAAACTCCATCGTATTACTAGTTTATGATAGACTTCACAGCCAAATCCTGTAGACTGAAATGAAACTAATGAACAATGGCAGAAACCAACAAATACTTCTAATCGCTTTTCTATTGGGCCCTTTCAGTCAGGTGGTTGAGTGCTGAATATCTTACAAAAATTCTCATCACCCAAACAGCCTGCTTCTGCCAGGGTTCAGCAACATTGCTGCAGGTGATTTAGTTCCCTTTTATTTGTATCATATCTACAGCTGGACAAAATGCAGCCCTTTTCACATACGAATCCACAACTCATTTGGTAGTCTATTTATTTCTACTATTCTGTTGCAAGTTTTCATAGTTTCCTTTTAAGAGCTTTAACAGATACAACTTTGCAGTTACCCATTGTGGAACAGTATGAGATCCCGGCGGTCGGGACCCCGGCGTTCAGGAGACCGACGCCGGGATCCCTAGGCGAGCGCAGCGTGACCCCTCACGGGCTCACTACACCTGTATAAATGTGCCGTGGCATGAATCAATAATACTTTTACAAATGTACAGTGGTATGAATCAATAATAATGGATTAAGTGGCTCAATTGACACACTATAAACATAAAGTTGCAGGAGGTATTGTGGTGAGCCCACCTTTTAATCAACCTAGTACACTATTTTCCTACTCTTTATCACTTATATGTTCGTATGTGTCATATTTTAACCTCTATATTTTGCTGTATGTGTCCTATAATAGGAACTGTCTTAATATTAATATAAGCAATAAAAGCTACATTTTATTATAATAACTAATCAAACAAATTTGACTTGTGCGCCCGACTCAATAACCGTCTCTTTGTTCTTTGTTCTTTGTCTGGGTCCTGTGTAAACTGTTATGCAACTAAACCATTAGGGTCTAGAGATAGAGACACAGACAGGGAGTCCTCCTGAGTAATGTCCCAGTGTGTAAGTAGTACAGAGGCTGCTGTTATTCTTGCATGTGACAAGATAAATTAATTTATTTTTCTATGTGTATTTTAAGAAAAGTTTATAAAATAGTTGTCTTTCAATTAGGTGGAGCTATAAACAGTACCCAGGCTTTATTAAACTATTAGTTAAAACTAATATACACCATTGGTTTAAATTTAATATACACAATCTATACCTCCCACCATCACCCATTCCGGGATGGACAAAATTAAACTATTAGTTAAAACTAATATACACCATTGGTTTAAATTTAATATACACAATCTATACCTCCCACCATCACCCATTCCGGGATGGACAAAATGCTCTCTATCTGGACTTCCTTCTTAATTTATGATTGCAATCACCTGTGTTGAAGTACCTTTCTTCTCAATTAAATAGCTCAACACAGGTGGCACCAATCATATGTTAAGTGGGAAGTCCAGGTAGAGAGCATTTTGTCCCTCCTGGAATGGGACATGTTGGGAGGTATGCACAATTTAATCTACATCCCCCACCTTCCATTGGGTCCCCCTGTGTTAAGTGCCCCGGGCATCCCCAATGCTTAATCCGGCCCTTCTTATCCTTGTTACTTACTGGGTTTTTTTCTCCAGAAAAAAAAAATCCACTAAATTGAAAACAATACATTTTTACCGCTATCTATGGATATATTCATTCAGAAAAAAATTACTTGAGTTTGCTTCATATCTAGCTAATAGTCACATTTCACAAACTGAATTTGACTGATTTAGTGCTTAGTATAAAAGTTGAAGAAGTACCCTGGACACAAAGGCTCAAGACACTGCCTGCAGATGTACTTATGGGCCCTACACATTAGGTGATTGGCCACAGAGGTGCCTGACGTCTGACTTCACTCTCCCGACACCCGGCCCCATAGCTCTGCATTCTAATATGGATGAGATTGTCCATATTGGCATGCATGTATAAGCGACCTGGCATCAATGATGAATGAGTGCGGGCCACGCATCGTTCATCATTGGTGCCTACACACTGAGCGATATGAACGAGTTTGAACAAGAGCGTTCATATCGTTCAGTTAGATCTATAAGTGTGTAGGGCCCATTAGTTTTACGTGTACAAGCTGTATCATGGCACCTTGTAAACAAAAATTGTATATCTACCACTGCGCACGCTAGGAGCTGCAAAAAGTTAATTGTGTGCGTATGTGAATTGAAACACAACCAAATAATTTTGCGTTCACTATTACACATAAAATGTTATCATATATATATAAGAAGTCTCTGTACAAAATACTTAGAAAAATATAAGGAGCTTGTGCTTCTCTCCGGAGTGGTCAAACGTTCCTGGATTTTCTAGACGAAAGTGCCTCCGTACCATATGACCACAAAAAACAGAAAAAAACAACAATATAGTGTAGTATGTTTAAAAGCAAAGTTCAATCAAAAGAATGTAAAGGTATCTCAAGAAAGGCTTCTCCTCCACAGGTAAACGTATGGATAAATTATCCTGCCGTTCTCACACCCAAGTGAAGTAGGGCCCTGCTCATAAAGGTTTTTTTTACAGTCCACAACAACGAGTGGTCCTTATACACCGCTATACTGTATTCCCAAGAGGTATCCAACAAGTGATGATGATACAAAGAGATAGATAACGTACCAAACTTAAGGGGGGTACTCACGGAGCAATAATCTACGCAATCTGACTTGATTGCTTAGATTTTAAGCATGATCAGTCCATGTGTACCCCCCCCCCCCCCCACAGCGATAGTGATGCGCGGCCCCACGCGTCGCAGTCGCTGGTGCTAACAGGTCGCTCATTTGAGCCGCTGGGTGAAATTAGCGCCCCCCCCCCGTCTCCCTCTGCACGCTCAGCACACATCACGCTGTGCTGAGCGGGGGAGAGATGTGTGCTGAGCGGTTCGCTCAGCACACATCTCTCCCCACATCTCCCCGTATATATGGCCCTTTACAGTTTAGTAAACTTTAACTTGCACATAAAGGTTTCTTTTCCTATGGCGTAGTTCTTTCTCGTATATTCATTCCATAAACTCTTTACCGCTCATCATACCAATTTTGGGATAATACCATCCCTTTAGACCGGGACACTAATGAATTGCATAGGTTTTGTGATGGGCTCCAGTCACAGAACCCGTGCAATTCATTAGTGAATTTTTATTTTATTTTTAACAAGGATCAACATTGAATATTGGTAGTTCATAATATTTTCAGTGGCCTGAGAGCCATACAATCACACTGAATTATCCAGTAATTAATAAGCTTGTACTCCATTTAAATTTTATTTTTTTTAAAAGACACTTTCACTAAAACAGATTTTATTTTTTAGTTTTTTTACTTTTTTTAACTTAATTATTTTTTTTAAACCTGAGTATAGGACAAAGAAAATGGACAATGGAAAGAGGGGGTTAGGTACAACAAATGTGGGTTTTTGTGGTAGTAAAAAAAAAAAGTAGATTACTAAAGGAAAAGCAGCCAGTGGTGTATGAATTGTACTAGGAAGGAGAAGTTGGGGACTGCTAGAAAGGAGTATACTCTTGTGCTGGAATGAGCCGAGTTGGAAGTTAGAAAAAGAGAACTTGTATTTATTAGGGAGGCCAGAGATGCAGGTAGAAAGGGGAAAGATCTGAAAAAGAAATTAGATATTTTCAGAGCTTATTACATTACTGTAAATTGATATTTCCATTACAGTCATGGGGACTGCGGTGATAGAGCAGTTCCTTTGTGTTTTCTACGTAACACAGGAGATTTATGCGAAATCTCCTGCGTTGACCAGTTGATACATTTACTGTATACTTAAGTTTAAATATATAATTAAATATATGCAAAAACTGGTATTTCTGAAGTTTTTAAGAGGAAAATTCCTTGATAAATGTGCCTGAAAATGTGTTAATTGTCATTGTGTACTAGTGAAGTTCGATCATAGTCAGTAGTGCAGGAATAGTGTAATGGGTATGCCATAAAGAATATCAACAGAATGTGTGTTTTCTTATAATTTTCCCACCAAAAGAAGATGTGCACAAACTGCTGCAATCTTGTGTAATTGTAGAGAGTGTCGTATGTTTGTGCAAGTTACACACTAGAAAGTAAGCATACTTGAAGAACTAAATGGCTTTTGAGATAATAAAGCATGTTAGAATGGAACAATGAATCTAGAATGGCAATTGAAAGATATAAGTAAATATATCACTGTTTCCTATTTGACTAACTGCCAAATCATTCACATAATAAATATTTAATATCAACATGTCACCTGCTAGCAGCCATAAAGTTAGGGTGTGTACACACGGTGAGATAAATCTGTAAGATTTTGACTATATAGTCAAAATCTTATGAAAAGTTAGTGCATATCTCATGGTGCTAGGCAGCTTGCGATACAGATTCGATCCCGATGCGCACTCCCGTGGGGTCGGTATCGTAAGGCTAGATAGACTGTGCAGGCAAGTCAATCTTGACTATCTAGTGTACTATCTAGTATAAAGTATAGTCAAAATTGGCACTTATGTGTACACACGGTGAGATCCTTGCTATGCCCGATTTTTACTTGCGATTTCCCTTGAACTCCCCGGAGCCCAGATAGCACAGATTTTGACTAACTTTTCTTGAGATATGGACTATGTGTGCTTACGATTTTGGCTTATGTACGATTTTGGCTTATGTGAGATGTCATTGACATGTGAGATGAACTAGATAGTACACCGATCTAGCAAGGATTGACTTGCCTGCACAGTCTATCTTTTCTTGCGATGCTGACCTGGCGGGACCGCGCATCAAGATCGCAAGGTGACTTTCACCTTGCGATCTGCATTAACTTTTCTTGAGATTTTGACTATATAGTCAAAATCTCAAGAAAATATCTCACCGTGTGTACACACTAATCAAAATCGTACATAGACAAAATCTCAAGCACAGATAGTCAAAATCTGTCCTATCTGTGCTATCTGGGCTCTGGGGGAGTTCAAAGGAAATCGCATAGTCAAAATCGAACATAGCAGGGATCTCACCATGTGTACACACCCTAGAGGTGTGCATTTCTTCCTAAGAAAGCAAATTATTTACAAAAAGTTACACCGTGGCTTAAATTTAATCCCGCTTATAAGTAAACACATGTGTGAACTAGTGAATACCTAGAAGCTATAACCAGATGATATGCTGTAATTTCGTGGAAAATTTACTGTACTTTGGAGTACAGTGGTATTTTGTTCCTATGTAAAGGTGCATACACACGGTGAGATCCTGCTATGACCGATGTTGACTATGCAATTTCCCTTGAACTCCCCCAGAGCCCAGACAGCATAGATAGTACAGATTTTGTGCCAATTTTGAGTATACTTTGTACTAGATAGTACACTATATAGTCATGATTGACTTGCCTGCACAGTCTATCTAGCCATGCGATACCCCGCGGGAGTGCGCATAGGGATCGAATCAGTATCGCAAGCTGCTTAACACCTTGCGCTTTCCACTAACTTTCCTTGCGATTTTGACCGTGTGTACACACCTTAAGACATATTGCCTGCTCTTGGATTTTGTAGGCCACCCTCCTGTGTCTACATTACTTCCTTCAGAAAAAAGTGCCTTGATGATGCCAATTCCATCAAAGTCAGTGCCTGAATCCTGGATTAAGGGCTACATATGCCTGGTGCTGATAATGTTTAAGGGCCTATACTGGGAAGCAGAAGAAGTGTAACAAGAGTTGTGTGCGTGTACACACTCTAATCTATACGTGTCTCCTTACTGTGTATAAATATAACAACTGTATTACATTGTGAGGATAATAGAAATACAATTTAATTGCCTATGATTTACGTACGATCGTGTAGCCAGCTGGTGACTAGTCATCATCTGTGATGTCATTAGGTAATGATGCATATCACAATGTCACACTCTCTATGGGAAGGTCCAAAATGTAGCCAAGTATGATATAAGATAATTGCGTAACATAAATGTACAGATGAGGCTAAACCAAGCAGGACTGAAACATTAAATTAAATTAATGGGAACATTCTAAAGTGGTAGAAGGTTGACTAAAAACATTTGCACCCATGCCATGCTATTAGGTTGTAAAGCTGCTTTCTGATAGCAGAGGGCAGTCATGTACCATGGTTTACTCAAGGTGAGCTAACTAGGTACATCTGTGCAATATCAATGTATTTTACTGCACATCAAGTGCTCATCATACCAGCATAATAATCCAGTATAGTGGTTCCCAAACTTTTTTGAGTCACGGCGCGCTAAAGAATTAGACATTTTTTTCACGGCACCCCTAGGCCAAATGTTTCGTATTGGGAATTTCTGATAAAAAATATCAAATTAAGTAAATTGTGTTTACATGTGACCCTTGGGTTCAGTTACATGGTGAGGGGCAGGATTCACTTCTGTTTTTCCACATAATTTATGATTAGAAGCCACAAGCACTAGTTTTGCCTATTACATTGACCATAAATAATTTGAGTTGGTCCTGGAACATCAACCCGAGGCACCCCTGCAAGTGCTACAATACACCCCAGGGTGCTACAGCATCCACTTTGGGAACCACTGATCTAGTGGATTATTGATGGCATTATTCTCTACTACAGCCTGATATCCATACCAAGTCCTCCATTGTGGGGGTCTGATGTCAAGTGTCCCCACAGCACAGAGAAAGATGGTGGAGGGACTCCTACAAAAAATGCATAAATCCACTTAATTGAAGAAAATAAAAATAAAAAAAGGACTTTCCATTTATTCTACATATATACTATACTTTCCTACAACTGTATGTGACAAGTGACATGCTCAAAATTGAGTAAGTCACGTTTTTTAATATATTAGATATAAATTCATAATTCTTGCAGACTATTTATTATTGTTATTATTACCAGTTATCTATATAGCGCACACATATTCCGCAGTGCTTTACAGAGAATATTTGGCCATTCACATCAGTCCCTGCCCCAGTGGAGCTTACAATCTATATTCTCTATCACATGTACACACACACGCTAGGGTTAATTTTGTTGTGAGCCAATTAACCTACCAGAATATTTTTGGATTGTGGGAGGAAACCGGAGTACCCATAGGAAACCCACGCAAGTACGGGGAGAATATATAAACTCCACACAGTTAGGGCCGTGGTGGGAATCAAACCCATGACCTCAGTGCTGTGAGGCAGTAATGCTAACCATTACACCATCCGTAGTATCCATTTATGATGGATGTCTATAGGGCTGTACAGACTGGGAGATGTGGAGGGAGATGTGTGCTGAGCGGTCTAGCACAGACCGCTCAGTGCACACCTCTCCCCCCGCTCAGCACAGCACGATGTGTGCTGAGCGAGGGGGGACGGACAGACGGGTGCTCATTTCACCCAGTGGTGAAGAGAGCAACCTGCTAGATTGTGCCTGCATGCAGGCCAACCAGGCACCGGCAATAGCGACGCGCGGCCAACCAGGCACCGGCAATAGCGACGCGCGGGACCGCTTATCATTGTCGCCGACACCCCTACACACGGAGCGATGTGTTTCTAATTTCTAAGCAATCTAGTCAGATTGCTTAGAAATTAGGTGAACATCGCTCCGTGTGTACCCCCCTTAAAACTAGAGGGTTGTGTACTAATCATTGGAGAGATAAAGTAAACTGAGATTAAGGGGTAGATGTATTAAAATAGATGCTTCGGCCGTAATGTGTAAGGACTTGCTTCACCTCCGGATCGAGGTGAAACGCGTCCACATAAAGCCAACATGGATTAAAAACATGGTTGCCGAAGAGGGAGAGTGTTAAAGTACCTGTGTGTCGAAGTACTTTACATTCTCCCTCTTTCGGCTGTGGGAAAAACTTATAAAATGTAATGTAAAACTTGTTGGTCTATGGGGGTGATACCGACCTGGTCGCATGCAGGCTATTTTTTGCACTGCTGCGACCAGGTAATCGCTGCTTACAGGGGAGGGGGTTAGGGCTGTGCAGGGCTGCAATCGCTTGTGCAGAGCGCTGCACAAACAAAAAGTTTATGCAGTCTCTGCACAGCTCTGGACTTACCCGCTGCGATGATCCGGCTTGGAGATGACGTCAGGAACCCTCCTCTTCAAAGGCTGGGCACGCCTGCATTTTTCCGAACACTCCTCGAAAACGGTGAGTTGCCGTCCAGGTCCAGCTTCTGCCTGTCAATCTTCTTGCGTTCGCCGCTGCGAACGGTTTCTTCGTAAGGTCCGTCACTTCGTGGCATTGGCTGGCACCGGTGACCGGCGCGACTGCGCATTGCCGCACGCGTGCATGCGCAGTTCAGGCCCATTCACGCGGCTACGAGAAATTGCAGCGTGCAAACGGGTCGGAATGACCCCCTATGTACTAAGACTTGGAGAGAGATAAAGTGGACGGAGATAAAGAGGTCCATTTATCAATGACTCGTTGAAAAATGGGCTCCTTTATCTTCGTCCACTTTATCTGTCTCCAAGTCTTAGTACATAGGGGGTAATTCAGAGTTGATCGTAGCAGCAAATTTGTTAGCAGTTGGGCAAAACCATGTGCACTGCAGGGGGTGGGGGGGGGCAGATATAACATGTGCAGAGAGAGTTAGATTTGGGTGGGTTATTTTGTTTCTGTGCAGGGTAAATACTGGGCTGCTTTATTTTTACACTGCAATTTAGATTTCAGTTTCAACACACCACACCCAAATCTAACTCTCTCTGCATATGTTACATCTGCCCCCCTGTAGTGCACATGGGTGGACATTTCGAGTTGTTCGCTCGCTAGCTGCTTTTAGCAGCATTGCAAACGCTAGGCCGCCGCCCTCAGAATTGCTACTAAAAATTTTCAAGCAGTTTCTGAGTAGCTCCAGACCTACTCCTAGACTGCGATCACCTCAGTCCGTTTAGTTCCTGGTTTGACGACACAAACACTCCCTGCGTTCGGCCAGCCACTCCCCCGTTTCCCCAGCCAATCCTGCGTTTTTTAGCACACTCCCAGAAAACGGCCAGTTACCACCCAGAAACACCCACTTCCTGTCAATCACACTACGATCACTCGAGCGATTAAAAAACGTCGCTCGAGCTTGTGGAAATCTCCAAAGTTTTGTGTTAAATTACTGAACGCATGCGCGCTGCGTACCGTGCGCATGCGCATTTCCACCTAATCGCTCCGTTGCGAAAAACGGCAATGAGCAAACAACTCGGAATGACCACCATGGTTTTGCTCAACTGCTAATAAATTTGCTGCTGCGATCAACTCTGAATTACCTGCATAGAGGTGGTCATTCCGAGTTGTTCGCTCGCTAGCAGATTTTAGCAGCATTGCAAACGCTAGGCCAGCCCCCTCTGGGAGTGTATCTTAGCTTAGCAGAATTGCGAACGAAAGATTAGCAGAATTGCTACTAAAAAATTTCAAGCAGTTTCTGAGTAGCTCCAGACCTACTCCTAGACTGCGATCACCTCAGTCCGTTTAGTTCCTGGTTTGACGTCACAAACACGCCCTGCGTTCGGCAAGCCACTCCCCTATTTCCCCAGCCACTCCTGCGTTTTTACCTGGCACGCCTGCGTTTTTTAGCACACTCCCGGGAAACGGCCGGTTACCACCCAGAAACACCCACTTCCTGTCAATCACACTACGATCACTCGAGCGATGAAAAAACGTCGCTCGAGCTTGTGCAAATCTCCAAAGTTTTGTGTTAAATTACTGAACGCATGCGCGCTGCGTACCGTGTGCATGCGCATTTTCCACCTAATCGCTCCGTTGCGAAAAACGTCAACGAGCGAACAACTCGGAATGACCACCAGACTCCTAAGTTTGACATTACATTTGATATCACCAAAACAAACAATTTCATTTGGATTTTAGTGGAAAAACGTATTCAGACTTATTTAGACACAATCCTGCTGGGAGATCTTTATTGTCCAGATCTGTAACCAGTAGCACTATGGAGATGTTATTAGTATGCCCACATGCCACGTCGCTGATTCCACAGATGTGCGACATAAAAAGGATGAGACTACCAAGTACAATGTAGTAAGGAAGTAGTGCAGTGACATTGGGCCTAATTCAGACCTGATTGCTAGGCTGCGTTTTCGTACAGATTGCGATCAGGTCTGAACTGAGCATGCGTATGCACCGCAATACGCAGGCGTGTCAGTCATCAGCAATGGGGATCGGCGGGCAGCAACGGGATGTACGAGAAAAGCAGTCGCAAGGTGACTGACAGGAAAAGGGCGTTTGTGGGTGGCAACTGACCGTTTTCAGGGAGTGTCCAGAAAAAGCAGGGGTGTCCAAGCGTTTGAAGGGAGTGTTTCTGGCCCCGATCATCACACTGGAAGAGTAAGTCCTGGGCTGTGCAGAGACTCCACAAACTTCTGTTTGTGCAGCTCTCTTGCACATGTGATCGCACCCCTGCACAGCGATTTCCCCTTCCCCCCTGTAGGCGGCGACTACCTGATCGCAGGGATGCAAAAAACGCACTCGGCCCGTGCCCCCCCTGTCGTTTCTGACTTCTTTTCTTTTCAAAAGGAGAACAACAGCAGCACTACTGCTATTTCCGTCAGTCAGATTTGATAAAAGAGACGGCAGGCACTAGGACCCGACGCTGCTCTAACAGCAAGTCCGTGTGGTAACCAATGGGGAGGTGAGCTGCAGCTCCAGCCTTCCCCTGCTCACACTGCAACCTACCTCCCCCACTGCAAGCCAGCCAGAGTCCAGCCCAGGCGCGGGGTTCAAATGCCAGCATCGAGTAAGACTGTTACTTATGACGGCGCAGAAGGCTTCATTAGCCCTCACTGCACCGCACAGTTTCCCAGCGCTTCCTCCTCCACTTCCTTTACCACCATGCTAGGTGCAGTCAAACTCCGCCTCAGCTTTGAGAAGGCTGCCCATGTGATTGTGACAGGGCTGTCCTGCAGATGTCTTATGCTGCTTGTTGGAGATCCAGCTGGCTGCTTCTGCTAATCAAAGATGGGCAGTTCGTGTCCTGCAGTCTGAGTCTCACTGCAGTGCCCAAAACAAGGTATGCTGCACCTGCCACCACCAACTAAAAACTATAATAATTATATTGTGCTGGGGTCCCTTCCAGGCTCCCATAACTAATGGAACAGGTGACCAACATTTCAAGCCCCAATCAGCCTTTTCATCAGGGTGAAACATTGGCAATAAACCAGGATGCACTCCTACAGCCAATCATTAGCTGATGGCGTACTCTGTGAGGCCACGCCCCCTGTGATACCACTACTCTTATCTGGGAGCACGCATGCCTTAGGTGCATGTAAATATAACCATTACCGTTCCCCTATCATGGTACCCCCCTTTTCATTTTCTTCTGGATCCGCCCCTGTGTGTAACTTATGTGTTATGTCAGCACACACACTGAGATGTCATTGCCTGATAATGGGAATAATTCTGAGTTGATTGCAGCAGGAACTTTGGCCCTCATTCCGAGTTGTTCGCTCATTGCCGATTTTCTCTATATTGCGATTAGTCGCTTACTGCGCATGCGCAATGTTCGCAGAGCGCAAGCGCTTAGTTATTTTACTCAAAAGTTAGGTATTTTACTCATGGCATTACGAGGATTTTTCTTCGTTCTGGTGATCGGAGTGTGATTGACAGGAAGTGGGTGTTTCTGGGCGGAAACTGGACGTTTTATGGGTGTGTGTGAAAAAACGCTGCCGTTTCTGGGAAAAACGCGGGAGTGGCTGGAGAAACGGGGGAGTGCCTGGGCGAACGCTGGTTGTGTTTGTGACGTCAAACCAGGAACGAAACTGACTGAACTGATCGCAGTGGCAGAGTAAGTGTCGAGCTACTCAGAAACTGCTAAGAAATTTCTATTTGCAATTTTGCGAATCTTTCGTTCGCAATTCTGCTAAGCTAAGATACACTCCCAGAGGGCTGCGGCTTAGCGTGTGCAATGCTGCTAAAAGCAGCTAGCGAGCGAACAACTCGGAATGAGGGCCTTTGCAGTTGGGCAAAACCATGGAGGTAATTCCAAGTTGATCGCAGCAGGAAATTTTTTAGCAGTTGGGCAAAACCATGTGCCGTGCAGGGGGGGCAGATATAACATGTGCAGAGAGAGTTAGATTTGGGTGTGGTGAGTTCAATCTGCAATCTAAATTGCAGTGTAAAATTTAAGCAGCCAGTATTTACCCTGCACAGAAACAAAATAACACACCCAAATCTTACTCTCTCTGCACATGTTATATCTGCCCCCCCTGCAGTGCACATGGTTTTGCCCAACTGCTAAAAAATTTCCTGCTGCGATCAACTTGGAATTACCCCCAACGTTCTATGCATTACAACAAGCAGGATGTCTATGAGACAGTCCTACAGTATGTCTATACAACGTTCAGCATATTAGTAATACAAACCACAACAAACCACACTACACAAACCTCTCATTAATAAAACTACTGACAGGCATGGATTTATTCTTTTCTTTTTTTCTTTGGCATACATTTGGGCTAGTAATTTAAACATAAATTGGAAAGTACAAAATTAATTTTTCTGTGATTCTTTACACAAAAATACTTTTACACAAAAGTATAAAAAAAATAACAGGAACATTTGAAATACCATAAAATAGCAAAGAGGTAGGAAGCGGTAAAAATAAAATTTTCACAGAAAGGTATATTTTAACTAAGCAGTGCAGCTAACTCATGAGATAATGGGGCTAATTCAGACCAGAACGCTGCTGTGCATTTTCGCACAGCAGGCGATCAGGTCTGAACTGCGCGGGCAGCAACAGTATTAGGGAGGCCAATTCCGGGATCGGGATTGGCGGGATGCCAGGGATTTAGGGTCAAAAACGTCCGGGATTCAATCCCGGGATTGGAAGCTCCAATCCCGGGGGTTGAAGGATCAGCTTTGAGCGTCCTCTGGACGCTTAGACTCTGGCCGGCTTCCTCCTTCCAGCTCCCCAGCGCAGCGTGACGTGCAGTCAGAGGTCACGTTGCGCTGTGACATGCCAGCGGGAGAAAGCTGATGATGTGTCCTGGGGCGGGGCAGGGCAAAGGGGGCGGCCACACAGGGAAACGCCAGTCCCGGGGATCCCGGAAATCCCGGGATTGACCATTTTTCAATCCCGATACCCGGTATTGAAAAAACGGCCCGGGATTGGCCTCCCTAGACGGGATGGTGCATAAAATCTGAACGCACCGGCGATCGCATGGAGATTGACAGTAAGAGGGCGTTTATGGGTGGCAACTGACCGTTTCTAGGGAGTGTCCAGAAAAACGCAGGAGGGACCAGGCGTTTGAAGGGAGGGTGTCTGACGTCAACTCCGGCCCCGATCATCGCACTGGAAGAGTAAGTCCTGGGCTGCGCAGAGACTGCACAAAATGAGTTTGTGCAGCTCTCCAACACATCCGAACGCACACTTGCACAGCCAATTCCCCCTCCCCCTGTAGGCAATAACTACCTGATCGCAGGGATGCAAAAAACGCATTCTGAATTACCCCCAATTTTTCAGAGCCCTTTATCAAGATATATATAATACAACATAACTATGCTTACCATACTATACCTTTAAACCAGGACACTAATGAATTGCATAGGTTCTGTGACTGGCTAACTTCAAGCCTCCATTTCACCTGGTTTAATCAGCCACGGAACCTATGTAATTTATACCCTCTTCAGACAGAAAAGTCTGAATGTCCCGGATATTACCCGGCATTTCAGTGCTGGGTCGTTTTGCCGGGACCTGCCTGACCCCCCCCCCCCCCCTCATTTCGACCCGGTAATTTGCAGGTCAACACAGGTATTTTGTCTGTGTGAAAGGGTCAACCTGTGTCATAATTCCCTTGTCAACGACCCTGGTAAATTCCTGGGTCGAAGTCCCGGGAATTACAACACGGGTTGACCCTTTCACACAGAAAAAGGACCCGCGTGTTACATGAAATTACCGGGTGGAACTGCTTCACCCGGTAATTTCATGTTCTGTCTGAAAGGGGTATTATTAGTGTCCCGGTGTAAAAGGATGGTATGGGAAGCCTAAACATAACTCATGCACTAACAAATGCTTCAGCATGATGACATGAGTCCGTAACAGGCAAAAGTGCATCATGGGATAAACCTATGATGTCTCTGCAAAATACTTTTAAAAACTGCAGGCAAACTATTTATTTGTGCAAGAATAATGGGTCATACTCAATGTGTATTCCTATTTGAGCATGCTCTGTTCTTTTCCACACTCCTAGCGGATATGGGTCGTTGGGTCGACTCAACTTAGGTCGACAGTCATTAGGTCGACCACTGAATGTCGACATGGGCATTAGGTCGACATGCACTAGGTCGACAAGGGAATTGGGTCGACATGTACTAGGTCAACAGGTGAAAAGGTCGACATGAGCTTTTGGACTGTTTTTGGTGTCGTTTTCTTTGTAAAGTGACGGGGAACCCCAATAAGTGCACCGTGTTCGCTCGCCATGCTTCAGGGCAAGGTGCCTTGCTTCGCTCGGCAGAGGTTACCAATCGTAGTCCACGTGGATCGTAAAGTATGGAAAATTGTTTTTGTTTTTTTTTAACTCATGTCGACCTTTTGACCTGTCAACCTAGCACATGTCGACCTAATGACCATGTTGACTTAATGCATGTCGACATTCCGTGATCGACCTAATGACTGTTGACCTAAGCTGTGTCGACCTAACGACCGTATCCCCTCCTAGCTGCTGTTATACAATGAGTGGCCTATAATATCTGGCCTGGGGGTAGATCACTTATGCCATGTCTGTCTCCAGCTTTCTAGTTACTGACACCAAGCCAATCAGCTGCAAGGGTAGATGTATGGAGCTGTGATTTTTCTAAATAGGCAATTTTCTGCAATTTTGCCGGCTTTTCTTAAAACCGCAAAAGCTAGCACATTCTGTCTTCAATAACGTTATAAATGGCTGACATAATCACTTACAAATCTGTCAACTTGAAAACCTGCAGCTCAATACATTTACACCTAAGAGTATAATGTACTTGAAAAGGTATTCTACTTACCTTGGCTGTGTTTTCACTAAAACAACTGATTCTGAGTAGAGAGCAATGAAAAAAAAGCAACTTTGCACCTTAGTAAAACCATGGATTTAAAATGTGCAGAGAGATTTATATTCCAGAGGGGCTGTGTCCAAGCCTAATTCTGAAGATTTCCAGCAATTGTGGGCTGCATGCAAAAGCAGCCAGTCTTTACCATGCATGCAAACATAAATATATTTGCACCCTTTGTATTGCAACATGGATTGTTCCAGATACAAAGGTAATTGCTTATTTTCTTTGCTTCCAACTTCGAATGAGCCCCAAAAAGTTTTTCTCACAACCTTCCTTATTCCAACCGAAATTCATGTCACCTGAAAGCATCAGTGACAGGTTAATTGCTGGGGAAGCACACATAGGGGTGGGTCTGAGTGCCGGGAGCCTGTCTCACCCCCTACTCAGTGTAACTCTCCCATTATTACACTAAGCCTCAGTGTCCATTGATTCGCCTACCTGCATCACTGTGTCTTCCCTTCCCCCCCCCCCCCCTGCTGCTGCTGAGCATGGATGGCCATCAACCATCATTCATAATCATCAATGGTTTATGGCTGATGTAGAATACTTTTACCATTGATGGGGGAGAACCAGGTGGTTTCCCTCCATCAATGGCACTGTAAATTTTTATGTTTTTTTTTTCTTACAAGGTGCCGGGACATGGAACATAGCTCCGCCCTGACACCTGAAAAGCCCCCCCAGGTTCTGATTGGCCCATGGGACAGTCAGTCAAAGAACAGGGATGAGCATCGGTTGTTGAAACCATCAATGGTCATCCATTGCAAAGCAGGCTATCATCGAGGCCACTTGTCATATCACCATCAATGGTAACCGTTGATGAAAACCACATTGATGGCCATTCCTACTGCTGAACTCTGGTCTCCATACAGTGCACTTACTGGTCACATGACACATCCAAGTTGTCCGTCAGTGCTCAAGGCACAACCACCACACTCAGAGACATGCCTTTTTGGCTTATTTTCTGTGCAGTATTACTGGCTGTGATGTGGCCCCGTCCCCAGCTCCTCAAGCAGTGTCTATCTCCCTGCAATTCCAGAAGCTCCACAGATCTGGTGAGTTTTAACTATAAAAATACATACAATAAACAATGAAGATGTTTATAAGTTATAAATATCTTCTTTGTATTATTCTAATTGTTTTTATATAAAAACTCTGGAGTATGACAGGATAGGCTCTGCCTACACTGGCTGTACATCCCTGGAAAGCAAGTAATGTTATGTAGGGTACACACTTGAACAATGTGAGGAGCGACCGAGCAATATAACTAGTGTACTGTAGGTAACTATGCATACCCATTTACCGATATGTATGTGCAGAAGAACTCACTTAAATATGCCCGCCCAGTTTTGATGACATTTTGAAAGGTTCCTGTGGCCATCATATTGTGCGGTCATTTTGTTGTCCATATACACAATATGTATAACATATCTGTGCGATACATCACATCTGCCATACAGCATAGCCGATGAAATCTATATATATAAATGTGAAAGCCCTTACTCACTTATTCACTCACTCACTCACTCACTCACTCACTCACTAACTACAGATGGAGCCCCGCTCATAGAGGGGATAAAAAGGGGGTGACATAATGACATCATTACCGATGCGTAGCTTGCATTGTGTGAACGATAACGCCCAAATGGACAATCTGACCAAAATTTGGATTACACCTCCAGTGTGTAGAATTTCATAAACTATAAAAATGGTCCTGTCACTTTTTACCATATCTGCTACGGGTGCTCCTCGGGTAACGCCAAGAACCAGGGATTAATATTTACTTACATTAAGATGTCTCAAATGTACATCTCTATAGATTTACCAAATTTTTAACACTCATTTATATTTACAACCGTGAAAATCACAAACTCCCATGTGAAGAACGGGTAGAACGACTAGTACTGTATATCGGTGAAAGACATTCACAGGTGTATTGGGTGTACACATTACAGATGGTCAGGACGATATATCATTGGCTATATAGTGTGTACTCAGCATAAGATTTCTTGTTTTTCAGTTAGAAATGAAAGCGTATTACTTTGTTGTTTTTACCACAAAGAGAGATCCGCTATCTTAAAATATGCATTGGCTAAAACTATTCAAACAGTTTTTGCTATATACAATAAATACAGGCAATTATTCTTGTTTAAAATATTTCACAGAGCACTATTGCTTACTATGGCCAGCATATTCTTTAGTTATACCATTGTACTCTTAACATTAAAACCATTTTTGGTTGATGTATGATCGGGTGTGGTATGTTAGGTAGATTAGACTTAGGTCGACAGTGTCTAGGTCAACCACTATTGGTCGACAGTAAGTAGGTAGACATGGTTTCTAGGTCGACAGGGACTCTAGGTCGACATGTACTAACTCGACATGAGAAAAGGTCGACATGAGGGTTTTTGTATTTTTTTGGGAGTCGTTTTCTACATACAGTGACGGGGAACCCCAATTAGTGCGCCATGTCCCCTCACATGTCTCGCTTCGCTCGCCATGCTTCAGCCGATGTACCGTTCCCAATTGTAGTCCACGTGGATCGTAAAGTATGAAAAAGTTAAAAAAATGAAAACATTTTTTAAAAACTCATTTCCACCTTTTGTCATGTCGACCTAGAACATGTCGACCTAGAGTCCCTGTTGACCTAGAAACCATGTCGACCTACTTACTGTCGACCAATAGTGGTCGACCTAGACAGTGTCGACCTACTTACTGTAGACCAAAAACCGGATCCCGTATGATTGACTAATCCTATTTGAATTACTGTATGTGTGACTTTTCCTTTACATCTAGCAGTGAACAAATACTAAAACATTATGCATGACCACCTTTTCCAGGACCTCTTAAATCTGTGCAAATAGTGTTATTTCATACCCCCTGCCTCTGGGAACATTGCTGCCTGTGTTCTATATTATTTGCCATAATGGCTTAGTACAGGAAATGTGAGGGAACCCTGGGACTCTTTCCAACCAGGTTAACGTCATCCTGGTGTCTATGTAACACATCGATAAACTACTTGTGGTCCCTACCATTTTTCAGCCTGCAGTAAGCAGGATAAAGAGAAAAAGACCTGGTTCTCTGGGACCTATGGTATTTCTGTCATTGCCCACCCCCCAAAAAAACCATCTGGCATGTTCCCTTGCAGCTGTGGCTATTTTGATAATTCGTAGGGGTTATCTCTTCCAGCACTAGTGATTCAACAGTTGCTCAAGACAAACCCAGCATGTAAGTGTTACTCTGGGGGCTGATTACATGGCAGCACCTCAACATTTTTATTATTAACTGCTGTGCTATATTGGGTGTAAGCTCATATGAGTCCTGGTATATATTCATGTGTCCCAGCATGTCCCGACTGTACAGCCACAGGCTGGCTAATAGCAAACTGGTAACCCATGGCCAGAAGTGCCACCCAGTCTACTCACATTATTCTGTGAACAAAGAAACTTGTTGCCTGCTATCAATGGGTAGGTGATGACAGTGACATTGATGGGTAATATTTAATGTTGATACTCCGATTGTGCAGCCTTAGGGGGTTATTCAGTACGGATTGCAGGTTCTGCTAATAAGCAGAATTTGCAATCCTTTCTTTCGCCTGCTGGGGACCGCCCAGCATGCAGAATGGCCTGCCCAGCGGATGCGACCGCAATTTAATTGAGGTCGCAGCAACTGGGGACGACCCCCTGCAGCCGCAGCTAAGCTGCGTATGCAGGCGGTCAGCCGCCATTTTTCTTATCGGAGCTGCTGCGTGTGACATCACCAAAAATGCAGCCAACCCACCCCCAGTTTCCCAGCGCCACCACCCACAATGCTCCATCGCCGCCCACCTCGCAAACGCCTCTGCCTGTCAATCAGGCAGAGGCGTTCACAGCCATTGCGATCAGATCGCATTGGCTGGTTGCGCATGCGTAGGACGTGACCTGTGCATGCGCACTGGCACCGGGAATGGGGTTATTGCGATCATGCAATGTAATGAGGGACCTCCTAAGTCCTGTCCCTCATTGCATTGACTCTGACTACGGCAGTGGGGATAAGGACACTACTGAGATCAGTTTGACAGTGAAAGACAGTGAACTATCTGCACTCTGAATGGCTGCCAGTCTGTCCCTTTTCTGCCCAGCCTAGTATTGCAAGAGAGAAATTATTAAAGTCTTGTCTCATGTTACTTAGGGGGACATTTACTAAGCAGTGATAAGAGCGAAGAAGTGGGCCAGTGGAGAAGTTGCCCCATCAACCAATCAGCAGCTCTGTATCATTTTATAGTATGCAAATGATAGATGTTACTTCGGTGCTGATTGGTTGCCATGGGCAACTGCTCCACTGGCTCACTTCTCCGCTCTTATCACTGCTCAGTAAATGTCCCCCTAAGTTTTGTTGCCTGTACACGTCAGGTCAGTAGAAAGATGGTAATGTAGACAGGGGACTTGGGGGAAGGGAGCATATGATGCTTGGTAAGAAGTGTGTCATGTAGGCAATGAGGTGAGGTGAGGTGAGGGTACAAGGGCAACTGATTTACTGGAGATTTACAAGTGCAAGATTAACAACAAGGAGGGCATTGGTCCCCCATACATAGCTACATCACCAGCATGGAGGGCACAGTGACATCCATGAACTGCGCTTTCTTTGTGGCATAATGTGAATTGGGGGCACTACAGTGCATTGTACACATTTGTGGTGCTGGGAGTATTTACACGTCATACTTTTAATAACATCACCAGTATATATCATATTGACCACTGGCTCACGTCTCCACTTTTTTTTTACACGTCTGCATACATCCCCCCCTTAGTTTGTGCTTGTGTACAGATGTAAGCCACAAGAGCAGATAGGTTACTGTTCTCCTTCATATTTTGCTTCATTTTTTATTTTAAGTCGACTTTTTGTGTTCCCTTCAATATACCGTATATGGGTATGGTTTATTAGGTCGACAGTTAAAAGGTTGACAGTGTCTAGGTTGACCCCAAAAGGTCGAATTGCACAAGGTCCACAAGGTTGACACAAGCAAAATGTCAACATGAAACTGGTTGACACATGGAAAGGTCGACGTGAGTTTTTTAAGTTTCTGAGGTGTCAATTTGTCACTTTTAGCACATGGACCCACCAAGTAGTGTACCGTGTCCTCTCACATTGGTATTACCATTCCCAGTCGTAGTCCACGTGGATGGTAAATTAGAAAAAAGTTATAAAAATGTGAAAAAAAACAACTCATGTTGACCATATGCTGTGTCGACCATTGTTATGTAGACCTTTTGACCATGTCGACCTAATGCATGTTGACCAATAGTGGTCGACCTATTGACTATCTACCTTTTTACTGTCGACCTAAAGACCGGATATCAATATATATATATATATATATATATATATATATATATATATATAAAATCTCCAAATGTGTCCTTTGGACCAAAAGTTGTAAACACCCTGTTTTAAAATAATCATATGCCGCACTTTAGCATCAGGTATTCTGTATGGATATTATTAATAAATAAGAAACTGGCAGACATTCTGAAGTATAAATCACTTTTATTGTGGGTCATTTGTACCTTTTTACACGTAGCATTATTACATATATTTATAAGCACCTCTGGGAGCAACTATTTATCTCAGTGTTTCCACAAAGCTCTCATGGGATAATTAGACAAAGCAACGGAAGGACACTTATGTCACGCATGTTAGTCATACTCAAGCTTCTGGTGCCATTGTGACAATGGATTAAATTAAATGATTTAGCTTTGTGGTAATAAATCTCTAATACACTAATTACACTACAGAATTTAGCAACCATTATTGGTTTATGGCCACACTACAGAATTACTACAGGTTTATATCCAAACATTATTCTCACTTCATTTAATAACAAGTATAAAAATAGATGTAAAACTGCTGAAAACTGACAAAAGTACAAACAAACTAGTAAAGTTCTTGCTCAAGTAAAGTTACACTACCATCTATATGACTGAACATTTCCGTTTGCCACTTTAAAATGGGTCTGGAGTGTAGGGCGGGGAGGAAGGGGGGGAGGGGAAAGTAGATGAAGACCAAGCAGAAGTCACTGGGGTCTATCCAAAATCTGCACGTCCTGCAGTACAATACAGCTGTCTCGTACTGCATTACAATCCGGCCCCTGGACTCTAAGGGCTATATATACTATTGTGCGGGTTTATGGAAGTGGAGATGTTGCCCATAGCAATCAATCAGATTCTATTTATCATTTGACAAAAAAAGTTGGAGTAACCAGCACTTAACCAGCACTCCTTAGTAGAATGTATATTCACTTAGGGGGTCATTCCGAGTTGTTCGCTCATTAATTTTTTTCCGCAACGGGGCGATTAGTCGCTAATGCGCATGCGTAATGTCCGCAGTGCGACTGCGCCAAGTAAATTTGCTATGCAGTTAGGTGTTTTACTCACGGCATTCTGAGGTTTTTTTTTCATTCTGGTGATCGTAATGTGATTGACAGGAAGTGGGTGTTTCTGGGCGAAAAATTGCCGTTTTATGGGAGTGTGTGAGAAAACGCTACAGTTTCTGGGAAAAACGCGGGAGTGTCTGAAGAAACGGGGGAGTGTCTGGGCGAACGCTGGGTGTGTTTGTGACGTCAAACCAGGAACGAAACTGACTGAACTGATCGCAGTTGCCGAGTAAGTGTGGAGCTACTCAGAAACTGCTAAGAAGTGTCTATTCGCAATTCTGCTAATCTTTCGTTCGCAATTTTGATAAGCTAAGATTCACTCCCAGTAGGCGGCGGCTTAGCGTGTGCAATGCTGCTAAAAGCAGCTTGCGAGCGAACAACTCGGAATGAGGGCCTTAGTTCCATATGTTGTCTTTCCGTTTTAACATAACCAGTCATAGGATGAGAAACAGAGAAGAAACATATAGTGAAGTACAGTTTAATATATCACATTAAACACATATATACAAAAGGAATTTCTGCTCAATCACAGAAAGAAACTAAAAGCAGTATCTCTATTGCAAGAGGTTTCCAAGTAACTTTCAAACAGCGGATAATTACCACAGATGTTGGAACTGCAAATTAACAGTTCTAAACAGCACATAGGTTTAGTAAAGGGAATCCCGGGACTTCACCGCACTACGTCTGCTGTCGTTCGGTAGTTTCACCGCTGGATCAGACTGGAACACCTTCTCACCAACGCGTTTCTACCCCTGGCTGGGGTCTTTATCAAGGTGCAAATAATGAATGCTCCGGATCTGCTTTGAGCCACTATTTAAATTAACCATGGCCCTCATTCCGAGTTGTTCGCTCGCTAGCTGCTTTTAGCAGCTTTGCACACGCTAAGCCGCCGCCTACTGGGAGTGAATCTTAGCTTTGCAGAATTGCGAACGAAAGATTCGCAGAATTGCGAAAAGAAATTTCTTTGCAGTTTCTGAGTAGCTCGAGACTTACTCTGCCACTGCGATCAGTTCAGTCAGTTTCGTTCCTGGTTTGACGTCACAAACACACCCAGCGTTCGCCCAGACACTCCACCCGTTTCTCCATCCACTCCCGCGTTTTTCCCAGAAACGGCAGCGTTTTTTCACACACACCCATAAAACGGTCAGTTTCCGCCCAGAAACACCCACTTCCTGTCAATCACACTACGATCACCAGAACGAAGAAATTTCTTTGTTAAGCCGTGAGTAAAATACCAAACTTTTTAGCAAATTTACTTGGCGCAGACGCACTGCGAACATTGCGCATGCGCAGTTTGCGACAATTCGCTACGTTGCGAAAAAAAATAATGAGCGAACAACTCGGAATGAGGGCCCATGTCCAGTCCTACGAATAGAGAATAATCGAATATGCCTGGTCAGTCTGGAAGTTGCGGCTCCATCTGCCCCATTTTTAATCCGGCTCTGCCCTTCCCACAATGTTTTGTATGAAACTGTTTGAGTGTTGTATTAAGGGTTGATTACTTAATAGTTGTGCCTTTACAAGCTATGTGTAGTGTTCAACTATGAATAAGGCTTGTTTGAGATTTACAGATCAACTTCCAGACTGACCAGGCATATTCGATTATTCTCTATTCGTAGGACTGGACATGGTTAATTTAAATAGCGGCTCCAAGCAGATCCGGAGCATTCATTATTTGCACCTTGATAAAGACCCCAGCCAGGGGTAGAAACGCGTCGGTGAGAAGGTGTTCCAGTCTGATCCAGTGGTGAAACTAGGAGAAAATGGATATGAGAACCCCTGTAAATGGCGCCCTGGAAGCTGCCCGAGCCGTGATTCACCACAATTGAATCTCACTAGAATTCAAAGTTTAAACAAATTTGACACAAAAAATGTGTGGGACTCAAACAAATACAGGCGCTAAGATATTGACGTGATTGGTACTTTACAATACGTTCCTCAATGTTCTTCTTTGACAGGACCTCCCTTTCACTCGTGTAGATGTCACCATGAAAAGAAAGGATTGTATAAATGTGTGTCAGAGTCTTTAATGGTCCATGAATATCTTTTCATTAACTGAACATATCAGACAGTGAAGAACGTGATTATTTCACCAAAGAGGCGTACCCCAACTCACTTTTCCAAAGAAAAGATTACACTCATAAAGGTATCTTTCATCCACCACTGTGTTAGACAGAATCACTCTCACGGTCAAACCCTTTTGCACGGGAAGAAGATGGGCATACAGTACCTCACTCACAATAAAGGAGGCTGCTTCAAACGCATCAAGGTTTCTTTTGCTGATAGTTCTTTCTTCCTCCTAAGCAAAAAAACTTTTTTGCTTAGGAGGAAGAAAGAACTATCAGCAAAAGAAACCTTGATGCGTTTGAAGCAGCCTCCTTTATTGTGAGTGAGGTATGCCCGTCTTCTTCCCGTGCAAAAGGGTTTGACCGTGAGAGTGATTCTGTCTAACACAGTGGTGGATGAAAGATACCTTTATGAGTGTAATCTTTTCTTTGGAAAAGTGAGTTGGGGTACGCCTCTTTGGTGAAATAATCACGTTCTTCACTGTCTGATATGTTCAGTTAATGAAAAGATATTTATGGACCATTAAAGACTCTGACACACATTTATACAATCCTTTCTTTTCATGGTGACAGTGGTGAAACTACCTAACGACAGCAGACATAGTGCGGTGAAGTCCCGGGATTCCCTTTACTAAACCTATGTGCTGTTTAGAACTGTTAATTTGCAGTTCCAACATCTGTGGTAATTATCCGCTGTTTGAAAGTTACTTGGAAACCTCTTGCAATAGAGATACTGCTTTTAGTTTCTTTCTGTGATTGAGCAGAAATTCCTTTTGTATATATGTGTTTTAATGTGATATATTAAACTGTACTTCACTATATGTTTCTTCTCTGTTTCTCATCCTATGACTGGTTATTTTAAAACAGAGAGACAACATAGGGAACTAAGTGAATATACATTCTACTAAGGAGCGCTGGTTAAGTTATATTGCCAACTTTTTTTTTGTCATTTGCACTATTGGTGAAGGGTGGAGGACACCTTCAAGGAGTATCTAACTGACAGGCTGCACCTGTTTGCGCACAGAGTCATTTTTCACTAAATATTGTTTCTACTTATCATTTGTCTAGCACCTTCTGGAAGATAATAACTAGAATCTGTTTGGTTGCTAAGGGCAACATCTTCACTTTCTGTTTTATATACGTATATGGCATTAATACTGCCACGCAGCTGGTACCATGTACAATATGGGTAAAAGCTAATCTCCTGTCTGCCGATGGCTACTAAATACTTTGGGGTCTATCACACATTGTAGCTAAATATCACAGTGTCCCAAGACTCTGAAGTTTGATGTATTTTGCATATAAAGTCTTGTAATATATATACAGCAACAAGTCTAGCCAAGATAGTTTACCTTTTAGTAATTTAAGAAAACCTATTTTCCTATTTGGAAAACATCGATCAAGGTGATAAGAGTTAATTTATCCTGATCTCTCCTTTCTCATACTGTAGGTTCTGCCTTCCCATTTCCAGTGTGTCAGATCCCACTATAACTCCTTGCAAAAAATATATGGTAGGCAACAGGTGGCTCTTAGCCCTTCAGTCTGTTACATTTTGGCAGTGACTTCCTGCTTTTATGCCAAGATTTGTTTATTATAACAGGTAACACTTGCTTAAAATATATAATGATATGTTTCCACAAATAGTAGTCTAGTTGTCTATATATATTGTTTTAACCAATTACTAAGAAAATGGGCAATGTGTATCCCTTTCAAAAGTTAGATGGCCGCCCATGTGTCCCCAGATGTGTATCAGCTGCCTTTCACTGCATGTCTAGTACCTTTTTATACTTTTGTATGTAGAAAAATGTAGCAAATATCATGCAACAACATTTGAATATGGGATTTAAGCATCATAGTTTGCATTATCTTCTATTCTATTTAACACAGCAGGTCGAACACCTGCTCATATTATCCAGTTTGGTGACAAACCACTAACAAGACAAGGAGATGATACTGCCGTACTATTTTTAGACATTTTCAGTAAATTGACTGTGAAAACTGCTAGGTCTTAAAGCAGGGGTGTCAAAGACAAGGCCCGCGGGCCAAATCCGGCCCGCCAGACCTCGTCTGATGGCCCGCGGTGCCGCCGCCATGAAACCCCCTTCTCCCGAGTGCCCAGCTCGGGGGGGGCGGGGTTTCGCGGAATGACGCGATTGCGTCGTGACGTCACGGCGCAAACGCGTCATTCAACGAAACCCCGTCGGAGGAGGGAGAAGGGAGCCGCGCAGACGAGGAGGGAGAGGCGGCTGAAGAGCGGCGAGAACCGCTTCAAATGTAAGTCAGCCCCTCTCCCTTCCTCTCTTTCTCTCTCTCTCCCTCCTTCCACCACCTGCCGCAATGTGTAAAATGGGGACCTGTGCCTGCCACAATGTGTAAAATGGGGACCTGTACCTGCCGCTATGTGTAAAATGGGGACCTGTGCCTGCCACAATGTGTAAAATGGGGACCTGTGCCTGCCACAATGTGTAAAATGGGGACCTGTGCCTGCCACAATGTGTAAAATGGGGACCTGTACCTGCCGCTATGTGTAAAATGGGGACCTGTGCCTGCCACAATGTGTAAAATGGGGACCTGTGCCTGCCACAATGTGTAAAATGGGGACCTGTACCTGCCACAATGTGTAAAATGGGGACCTGTGCCTGCCACAATGTGTAAAATGGGGACCTGTGCCTGCCGCAATGTGTAAAATGGGGACCTGTGCACTATAAAAGGGGGCACATGGCTGGGCACTATAAAAGGGGGCACATGGCTGGGCACTTTAAAAGGGGGCAGATGGCTGGGCACATATAAGGCAGGTGGAGCGGTAAATTTTGGATAGACCTACAGATACAACCGGCCCTTTGATGGGGACCAAACTGCTGATGCGGCCCCCGATGAATTTGAGTTTGACACCCCTGTCTTAAAGTAAGGTACAGTCAAAATCATGACATGTACAGAATATAGTATATTTCTCATTGACTAAACAAGTTACCTTGCATCTTTGTTATTCAGTATTTTTATAATTCTATAAGGTAGTAAGAAATGCTTGACTGCAATCCAATTTAATAACAACCCCAGTCTGTACCTAATCTATATGAATAGAATTGTGGAATATATATGTACGTTACGACAAATAGTTCGGTAAAGACTTCCAAACCTACAAGGTACCCCATATAATCATATAACACCACAAACTTAAGCAACAACAGAGAAAAAAAGTAACTGCTGCTTCTCAGTAACATTTGTGTTACAGACGGACATGGGGGTCTATTTATCAAGCCTTGGAGAGAAATAAACCAGCTAACCAGCTCCTGACATTTTTCAAACCCACCCTGTAACATGGCAGTTAGGAGCTGATTGGCTGGAACTTTATCTCTCTCCACTTTATCACTATCCAAGACTTAGGGGGACATTTACTAAGCAGTGATGAGAGCGGAGAAGTGAGCCAGTGGAGAAATGGCCCCATCAACCAATCAGCAGCTTTGTATCATTTTATAGTAAGAAAATTATAGATGTTACTTCAGTGCTGATTGGTTGCCATGGGCAACTTCTCCACTGGCTCACTTCTCCGCTCTTATCACTGCTTAGTAAATTTCCCCCTTAGTAGGCCTTGAAAAGAACATCTACCAGATTGATTGTGACCAGAACATCAAGAGGAAACTCAAGCAAAAATAGACAGTATGTATGGCTTGGTGGGTATATAAGGTGTGTGATATGCCGTCTGCACACATATCACTTGTTGCTGTCATGGGTTAAAGGGGTGATTTATCCGAGTTGCAAAAAGGGATGATTATTGGCTTTTGGGCCAAGGGTAGTAGTATTGTGTTCACCTGCTGCTGTGGTGAAGGTGTATCGTGACTGGTCATATGGCACCATTGCGATTACCAACATGAAAACTGCGGAGCACCAGTCAGTATATGTAGTATTATTAAGGAGTACGGTATACAGTGAGACATACATCGGAGGACAACATTACACATTGCAGAACAGGTAAAAATAACCTAATACATCTCATTGCCTGTGACTCTCTATGAAAGTTTTAGTAGATAGTCAGCTAAGCTCCCAGGAAGGCTAATAAACGCTTCCCATATTGCACAAGGCACTCTATGTAATGGATACAGGGTAGATACATACTGGGGCAATTGAATGGAGTGGATGCGTCTTTGTCAATACTTTAAATCTCAAGAATAGTAATATTGTAATTATTTATTTAAATATCTTACCTATATTGACCAATACAAATGACATATATTTAACTTTATTTAGTTATTTAGTTCTTTTTTTCATCTTTATCGTCTCAATTCCTGTGACACATCTAGCCTAGCAATGTAACAACATCTATGTACCCAAGGTTCTTATTGGGAGACACAGAGAGGGACTACATTGAATGGCTGCATATAGGGGCACTTTACAGTATATCCAGATAGTTTCCCCAAAAGTGGGCAACCCCTTTAAACCTTTTATTAAAATGCAGAGAACTAAAATAAACTAATATAAAACAACCAATCATTATTAAACAAAGCAATCTGATAGGATATCGGAAACATGAAGGTCTCCCTTAATGTTTACTATATGCTAAGTAACCAGCCTATCAAAAAGCAAGTAGCATATATGTACAGAATTTGTTTAGTTCATATTTGTTCAAAAGAACATGAGATCTGCATGAGACCTATCTGATCAGCTAAACATTGAAAATAACAACATGTCACACTGGTTTTGGAAGAATTAAGATGAAAACCAGGACTCTCCAGCTGCTAAATGCAAGTAAACTACAGTAAGCTAAAATAACCACAAAACCACCACCACTTCACCAATACCCAACCAGGTGCACACAGCCCAGGAATCTCCTTAGTCCCTCATAATCTCAAAGACTCAAGGCTTCATCACCATTAAAATGCTCAATGCAGGATGAACTTTGTAGAGTCAATTTCTGAAATAGAAACAGCAAATACCAGCCAACTCCTCAACCAGCCAGCAGTCTTTTCCAGACTGTTTCTATATTTATTTTACAAATTTGTTAAATAAAATCATTCAACCTTAACTGTTGGAACAGTGCTGCAGGCTCTAATTACAATGGAACAATTATAAGAAAATTTCTTGTTGTAGAGATGAGTTGAACTACAATGAAACTGTCCTCCCTGAATGAAGTCATACACAGCAGCAGGAAAACTATTACCAGATAAGGCTGCAATAAGGAAGGGGACGTAGTCGGGATCCCGCCGGTCACAATACTGATGCCGGAATCCCGATCTCTGGCATGCCGACTAACAGGGGCTATTCCCCATAGAGTGGGAATAGAATCTGTGGTGAGCACAGTGAGCCACCGAGTGTGCTGCATGGTGAGAGAAGCGATCCCGCAAGGGGCTCTATTGCGCTCACCCCCGTCTGCATTCTAGCGGCCAGGATCCCGGGGTCGGTATAGTGAACTCCGGGATCCCAAACTCCGGTCTCCCGATACCATCCCATGAGGAAGCATATGATGTAACTAATGATGGTTGCATCCAGACAACCAGGGGCTTATCTCCCAGAGGCATGGGAGATACCTGCCTCTGGGCTCCAAGCTCTGAAGGGACACCTGCGTTGTTCACAGCGGGATTCAGATGTGACCACTGCTCTTCCAATGGAGCTCTGTGGCGCACCCGCTGCTGCTGCAAAGTTAATTGGCTCTATCCCAGAGCCCTGCTAACACCTGCAATAGGGCACAGGATGACTGCACTGTAGCAAGTGATGGTGCACCCGCCGCTGCTGCTGGGCTGTGAGATGGGACCCACCGGTGAAGGCTGATTCTGCATGCTGCTGAATCTCGTGCGTCTGACCCTGATCCACCGACCATTGCCACACACAGGGGGGAATTCAAATGTTTGAAAAGTCAGTTGGTGTTTTTTCCTATCTAATAAGACAGTAAAAAACAGACACCCAATGACTTTTCAAACATTTGAATTCCCCCTAATGTGTACCTGGAGCGCTGCCAATTTACTGTGGACTTCAGTCCCTGTAGACTGACTGAGAGCACTGGGGGGGGCACCAAACTGGGATGAAGATACCTGTTGCTCTCCCTCCAATCCCGTCGACAGCCGCATCCGCTACCAGTTACTATGGGGGATGTGATGCTGCCAGATACTATGGGGGATGCGATGCTGCTACTTTCTGAAGATGGCAGTAGCCTGCTGTAGCCTTTGGGCTACACACTACAAATGTAGTTCCGGAGGGTTCCCCTGGAACCTTCCATGGAAATGTATCCTGTGCATGTGCAGTAAGCAGGACTGCGCACGTGCAGGAGCAGCGGTAGCTCCCTGAGCACATACTGTAGCAGGGACGGGCCCTGCAGATGCCCAATGATACATCCCGCCATTATAATCGCATATTGCAATAAGATTCTGGGTGCTAATATCACGCCAGATTGCATATACGATTAATGATACGATATGAATATACGATTGATGATAAATGGGCCTCTTACACTGTAAGGGAGTGCAGCTGCCTGGCAATAAGTAGAGATAGTGGACATCAGACCACAACAGCTTTCTATCTTTGGAAAACAGTTTCCACAAAGTGCTTATTTTTATGTTACTATGAGTGTGTTGTATAACCAGCTCATGTGCAGCACACTGCTATTCAGAAAGTCAATGACAATGCAGTTTGATTTGTAACAAAAGCACTGTATAGACTTGCTGACCATCATCAAAGTGACTGTAAATATTTCCATGTACGTTTTACATATAAACACACTGTATACAGGTATGTGTTTACATCATGTAGGCGTGTGTGGTGGGTGTGTATGAATGTGTGAATCTATGAACAGACATATTTACAGATATATTATGTAGATAGATATAAATGTGTATGCTGGGTCAGTGATCTGAAAATCTTGCTTGAGATATATATTTACCACAGTTACGACATTATAATTAGATAACCCAGTTGTGTAGCAAGTGACAGGTATAAATGCATCACTTACAGACCTGGCATACTGCTCCACAAATACTTTATGTACAGTATGTATACAACCACCCAAGCAGCAACATGGCCAATGTCCTGTATGAGTCCTCTGTACAGCATGACACATTAGACTTCTATCACACATTACACATCCCAGGCAGGGATCACTATAACCACCTGCTCTCCTCACTCACATCATCCCACACAGGGAGCAAGGGGGAAGTTAGAAAACACGGCACATTACCTGATAATAGGAGCAGGCATGCAATCGCTGTCCTGCAGATCATTGCTGCGACTGAGCTCTGTAGCATCTGTTGGGTTAAATCCATCTTGCGCTATTAACGCGACGGAGCAGAAACGAGAAGGAAAGGCGCAGCGCTGTCCTTGTCACTGCGATCCGGCCAGGGCTAGGGGAAGAACTGCTGAAGAATAAAACCCGGGGTGGGAAGCTGGCGGGCAATGCATGCAGAGCAGGTGTCTCACAGCCTGTAACAGTAATAGGCAAGGCACCTGTTACTCCTGTCCCGTGAAGCCTCTGATCTACTGTCCATGCTTCCTTATCTGACACACACTCCGGTATGAGACCCGCCTGCCCCTTCCCACGCCTCCCTCCCTGTCTCTCTGATCAGTGACACATTGGTACAGTATAATACTGTGCCTGCGACAGTGATCTGCCACACGGCGACCTCTTCTGGGCAATCTGCTGCCATCTCACTCACAGGCAGCCCCAGCAGCTTACTTGTGTGCAGAATGGGTATAACCTGGCGTTTATCTGCAGCAAGTAACGAGCACCGGGGAAGCCGAGGTTGGCAGATGATCCTGCCTAAAATAAATAAATCCATAAACAGATTGTCCATGTAACTCATACGGGTTATGAAATATTCATCTGCAAGAGGGCATGTAAAAGGAGGGAGGCTAGGGTTCTGTATTTTTAGTTGTTATTAATAATGTAAGAGGTTTGCTTCATTTATAATTATGCTTCTAATGACATGTTATTTTGATCAGTGACAAGAAGTCTCGATGACAGGCACTATTGTTTGGCTAACAAGTAAAATAGTCAGTGCAGCAAAACGCAGAAGTTGTAGCAGAAAATAAAAGGATCAGGATGTTTTCCGGAGCCTTTGGGTCAGATGTATTAACCTGGAGAAGGCACAAGGAACTTGGAAGTGATACACCAGTGATATGTGCAAGGTGATAAACACACCAGCCAATCAGCTCCAATATGTAAATTAACAGTTAGGGGTCTATTCATGTAGAAAACGAAAACAGAATTGCTACTTATCACTATACATTGCATCGCTTCGATGCGATGTATAGCTGTAATAAGTAGCAATTCATGTATACTCACCCTTCCGACGATGCGCTGCGGTGTCTAGGGCTCCTGCGGTGAGGTCATCTCCAGCGGTCCTTCCCAGCGATGCGCGGGGTCCAGCGGCGGGTCCCTTTGCGCATGGTGTTGACCTCCCGGCAGGCCGCAGTGGTTGCTGGGAGGTCAGGGGGCGGAGCCAGCGCGAGGTGCAGAGCAGCGATCAGGGAAGCATTGAGCTTCCCTGCCGTCTCCGCACCACAGTTCAGGTTACGCCGTCCTGAGATGACGAACCTGAACTCCATGGAGAAGCGGAAAGCAGAGCTTTCCGCACCTTCATGAATCGCACTCACCATACAAAGGTATGGTGATGCGATTCAGCCACAGAGCGGGGGTGCCGCTGGGGAAGTCAGGGACTTCTCCACGGTAACCCGCTCTGTGAATTGCGGTAAGCAGAGAAAAGCCTTGTTTAACGCAAAACAGGGCTTTTCTCTGCTGCATGAATAGACCCCTTAGAATCTGATTGGCTGGTGCGTTTATCACCTTGCACATATCACTGGTTTATCACTTCTTTATGCCTTCTCCAGGTTAATAAATCTGCCCCTTTGTTCTCTTGTGCCCAAATGTTGCTCAGCTTGTGATGTAGACCTAATGCTACAATGGGGGCTTTTGTCTTACATTTTTGGTAATGCACTCTGGGGGTCATTCCGAGTTGATCGCTCGTTGCCGTTTTTCGCAACGCAGCAATCAGGTCTCTACTGCGCATGCATATGCACTGCAATGCGCATGCGCGTCATACAGGTACACAGCGGATTGTTGCTGAGCTATGGATTTAACGAATAATCCATTCGCACGGGCGATCGCAAGGAGATTGACAGGAAGAGGGCGTTTATGGGTGGCAACTGACCGTTTTCTGGGTGTGCTTGGAAAAATGCAGACGTGTCCAGGCGTTTGCAGGGCGGGTGTCTGACATCAATTCCGGCATCAAAAAGACTGAAGTGATCGCAAGGGCTGAGTAAGTCCGGACCTACCAAGAAACTGCACAAAATGTTTTTGCACAGCTCAGCTGCACAGGTGTTCGCACACTTGCAAAGCGAAAATACACTCCGCCATGGGCGGCGACTATGCGTTTGCTTGGCTGCTAAAAGTAGCTAGCGAGCAATCAACTCGGAATAAGGGACTCTGTCTTTATTTTGGCAGATTGAACTAATCTAGTTACTCTTATTAACCAGTTTTATATAAAACTGGGTAATTCTAGTAGCGCTATTAATGAACTTAAAATTGCTATACAACCTCAACAGAAATTTCTCTTTAAAATAATTTTGTAATAAAAGGTTTATGTTGTGTAACTGTGTGACTAAATTTTTTGTTTATTTGTTACCATTTTACACTTGCTGTACATTTAGCTCATTTTCTATGTGTGCGGATGTGCCAGGAGGACAAGGCCAGATACAAACTACCTTGGTCAACCTTGTGGACGCAGTTATGCAGATTACAATAGGGCCAGATCGCCTGCGGTAATAAAACGACAGTAGATGGGTCCACATCTCAGATATCATCTACTGTAGTGTAGAGTTTGTATAGTAGGCACTTCACAGAGGTGACAGATCTCAGATGTTTACAATGGCTGCACTGGCAGAATGGCGGGCTGTTGCTGAGGTGCCATGCACTTCATATTTATGAGGTTCACATTATTCACAAGAAAGGGAAAGCCTACAGCGGCACAAATGGACTGTAGTAATAGCGTGAGGCACAGACCAGTGTATCTATGTAAAATGAAGGCTAAATGTGTTTAGATGTTATGTTTTTAAAAATACAAATTTATTAACACATTACCAGAATTATTAACAATGAGTGTGATCATTTCTCAGCTATATGGTCTCCTTAGTTGGCTCTTCATGGGGCATAACCCTTGGTATATGAGCACTAGGACAGCTCTCTCCCCGGGATTGGTTGGCATATGGACGGGCTCTTCTAGTTTCTTTCTTCTACTTGAGTATTCCTGTGTGGTTATGTCTGCATTATCATGGTTCTCCTTTTGAATGTCTTCATGTGCGATGCATCCCTGTTACTGTGCCACTGCTCCAGTTCCACTTTTTCAGGAACTAGAGCTCTGTAGTCCAAGAAAGCTCGACTCCCTTGTGGTCCAGAAAGGGTTTGGTGTGTCCTGGCATGTGTTGGCTTGTTGTCCTCACCCCCAAGCAATTGGAATTGGGAGCAGTCTTTAGTAGTTTTGTGTATGGTTCATGGAACTACCGTGGGGAGCTCCAAGTGCTAGGCTCTACCCGAGTAAGACATGGGGCTGGCAATATTTGGGCTACTGCAACCCAGTTCTGAATGAGGAACATGGAGATACCAGGAAGCATATCGCATAGCTGAGCTAAAAGAGCCCTTCCTGAGGAAACAGTGAGACTGCTGGGGCCTAGTATCCTCATGAGAATGCTGATTTTCATACAGGACTAAAAGCAACACTTTAAAAAGACATTTCATACACTTTAAAAAAAGCCGCTGCGGCCGCTATACTTAATCCGCAACCTACGGACTTTTTACACCGTTAGCGTACAGAGTCCCGTACCGAGTACGGACTTTGCGTACAAACGCCGCGCTGGCTGTACAAAGTATACACAGCGCGTACACACCCAATGATACACCGTGAACCCTTAACAGCTATGCAATACGATAATAATACACTTTAAACCTTAGCAGGGAAAGGAAGACACGACACCAGATTGTAATTAAACTACTGGGTTCCGACACCACAGCATATTATTACTGAAAGGGGGTTACAATAACAAATCAATACAATACAAAAGAATAATGGCTACAGTCAATGATACATACTTGTTTGGATTTCGCCGCGCTACCCAGTCTGGTCCTCGGTCATCTAGATAGGTAACTTTGTGAGTCTTGTGTGTCCAGGCCTGCAGCAGGCATCTTTTATACAATCTTCCAAAACTTAACACAATGGACACTGTAATCTCTTTGTCCATTGGACACAGGGATGGTCATTTACAGTACAGGAGAGGTCATAGGTCGGTTTGAATAGGTGGGCGATGTCTGTTCAAGATGTACTTGTGGGTGGTCTCCTCTGGGTTCCCGCCGCATACTTAATGTACAGTAAATACAGTTTATATCTATATTCTGCTCCTGCACATAACTATTCGCAGGAACATGCGATCTTCTTCAAACCAACACCGGAATGTTACCCTTACAATACCCTACAGCTGGATACCTAATACCACCTTATAACTTTGTACTGTTCCCTCCTATCCTGTAAAGGTGAATCCCTGTGTTCTGTTACCATTTAAACTGTTGTAACTTACTGATGTGGTGCAGGGAGACTATGTGTACATTGTGCACTATTTGGATTAAATATGTAATGTGTTTTGATAGCTTTCCATGCGTTCACAAACTCTACCGTAAATACTTATACCACGTGCTAATGCGCAGGACCGCGGGAGCGACCATACGCAAATTGCGGATATGTGCACGCACGGCAGAACAAGTACATGCGCGGAGGCCATCTGTGTGTAGTTTGTACGTGATGTGTGTACTGCAATATTTTTCGACTTTGACAGTCCACCCTTTGGCAGTCACCAATAACTGCCACTATCTAATCAATAAACAGAAAAATATCTACACAATATCTACAGAAGTTTGGATGGTCGGGGGAGAGTTGTAGGTGGGAAATATATAACCTAGTGGGATAGTAAAAAGCATGTATGTATGACTCCATGTCTGAGGGGCATGTATCATCGTGCCGTATATGTAATAAGCTTCTAGGTATTGCGAAGTATACATTAAATCCTTCTCATCCCATATTAAGGGTCTGTAAATGGGCCAACAAACACTACCGAGCTCTTTTCGGCTTCTTGTTCCAACAAATGGGGTGCACATTTAGTTGATGATACATGGAGGGGGAAACATATGTGAGTGTTAGTATATGTGGATATCACCTGTCGACTATGTGTGCCATTAACTGGAGGTTGTAGAGATGAAGATAAGACACATATATAAAATACATTCACATAAACATTTTGGGTAGGGCTGATGTCTTTTCCGGATGGAAGTATCTGGGCAGAGGGGGAAACAAAAGAAAAACGGGTGAAAGAAACAGGCCATGAAATTCATTTGCAATCCTTATCATAACACTGTCTCTATGGATGGTCATAAATTAAATCTGCTGCTATAACAGCGCCCTCGCTCCTTAGACTCATCAGAGTTGTGCCGTGCTTGCGCCACATTAGAATTCGAACACACCTAAATATCGAACCAATAATTATGATGACTCCCAGAATACAAAGGTGAAACTTCCCCACACTCATAATGACATTCTGAGCCCACTCTCCTAAACCTGAGAACCATTTGCGTGGGTTCAACCATGAGACCCAGCCGGTCAGTTCATTACTCACAGTCGCTAAGGTAAGGTTGTGCTTCCTCCTGAACTCCCACTTCAACTGCAAAATATCGTCCATCTTTCGATCGATAATCTCCGTTGGGTCGTCAGTGCTGTTTGTAATATACGTACAGCACTTCACACCATATTGAGTTGCCAGCATTACACAATACCCACCTGTCACGGCTGTGACATAATTAAGGACCATCCTGTGCTGAATTGGTTCCTTCTTGTAAGCTTGTAACTCCCTTCCCGTATACCTGAAGGTGTTGTCACACATCTCAGTGATATTATCTATCAAGTTCGCTAGCGCATGGATATACCTATAATTTATAGTTCCTCTGGCAGTACGGGTGATGTCTAACGCGAGAAGGAACTGAATCCTGGTGGATTTGTGGATCAAATCAGAGGCTGCGTGCTCTGTCCTATCTATGAGGTGTCTCTTGACAATGTGTTCATAGTGAGTATGAGTATAAGGAGCCTGAGCACTGCGGTGAACATCTTTCATTTTACCATGGGTTATGGTCATGACCTCTGGCAGTACTCTCCCAATATAACACAATCCCTCTGAGCTCGGGGCAAGCCACTTGTACGCCTTCCTCCCACATATGAAATAGGCATCATCTGGGAGAACATAGGGGACAAAATATAACATTACCATATTACAAATTTTCCAAGTAAAGAAACCAATCCCTAGTTCTCCCATCTGCTCAGTACAAGTATCGGGCTGGATGATATGAGCACAATACCCTGGTGATACTTTTCCAACCCACATGGTCTTGCTTCCTCGAGTATACCTATACCGGAAATACCTCCCACTTTTGGCTATTTGGCATACAAGTTCAGAGTCTATGGGTATGCTATCAGCTCTGTGTGAAAAGGTAATTGTCTGGTCATTCCACGTCACTTTCCAATTGCCCGGTTTTCGGTAATTGGAAATATTATAACACAATAAGGACCTGTCTACATGATACTGGTGGAGCTTCAAACTAGGGGGCATAGAGATATTGAATTTCTTGTCCACCGGTCTCCCACCCCGTAATTCGAGTACCTCATCTATTGCTAAAGGGTATGGTACTAATCCTGACTTGCTCTGACCTTGAGGTACCTGTGAGCACACCCAGCATTCTGTCTGGTTTAAGACCTTACCCACTAGTGTGGTAATCACTCAACGGATGACGGTCCATGTCGATATTAAGGTTGGACTGACATCTCTGGATGAGCCCATCCTCGACTATATTCTCACAATTCCTACAAATACAATATTCATCAGACAATAACCCCTCACAGTGCCTCCGAGCTCCCTGACTACCAGAGCGCTTACTGATGCCAGCCTTTACCAAAGTGATGTGCTGATCCTGAGATCCTACAAATTCATACATGCCATCAGATCCCAGTCCAGATCCCTGCTCGACCTCTCTAGGACCCTCACCAAAACAAACTGTCCTGATTAAAACCAGAATTACTAACAGAACCCGAAATGCAGTCTCTTGTGATCGATCCATTTTGTTTAGGGAAAGGAGGAAAATAAGAAGGAGAAAAGAAAGGAAAAATGCCGGGGGAGGTGAAAAAAGAAAGTGGTACGACAACCGTTCTAGGTCTTGTTACTCTCTGTGCTCAGATGCCTTTCAACAGTCCTGCCTCTCAACTTTCCCGGAACAGACACTCCAGTGATATGAGATTCTCTGTACTCTGCTCTTTGTCACGAGTTCTCTCCGGGTCAGCGACCTTCTTGCAGTGGGACGAGTAGACCCAAGTCTCTCTTTCGGCGACCTTCAATGCTGTCATGCTGGTTAACAAGACTTGGTATGGTCCTTCCTACCTGTCTATGAGGCAACCTGAGCGTAAGAAATTTCGAATCATCACATAATCTCCAGGCTCAATGTCATGACAATTACTGTTCGGTAGGTCAGGAATCACCAGCTTTAAAATTCTTTGTTGATTTTTCAGCTGCTGGCTCATCCCAACCAAATATTTCACAGTCACTTCATTAATACATTTCAAATCATCCTGGGGGTCTATCATTACACGAGGTTGTCGACCAAAAAGAATTTCGAAGGGTGATAGGTTAAGGGGAGACCTGGGAGTGGTTCTGATGCTGTACAACACTAGTGGCAAAGCTTCTGGCCACGACAATCCAGTTTCAGCCATTCATTTGCTCAGCTTGTTCTTAATAGTGCTGTTCACTCTCTCCACCTTTGCACTCGCCTGTGGACGGTACGGAGTATGCAGCTTGCTATTAATTCCCATCTGTTTGCACATGACCTGAAAGACTTCACCTGTAAAATGGGTACCCCTGTCACTTTCAGTTATTCTAGGGATACCATATCTACACACAAATTCCTGCACAATTTTCTTTGCAGTGAACGTAGCAGTATTTGTGGCAGCAGGGAACACGTCTACCCAGTTGGAAAATACATCAATGCAAACTAACACAGATTTTAAATTCCTACAGGGTGGTAACTGTATGAAATCGATTTGTATTACCTGAAAAGGTCCATCTGTCGGAGGGATATGGGATTGCTCTGTTGGTATTGACTTTCCAATATTCTTCCTCAAGCAAGTAAAGCATGTCATTGCTCTCTTACCTGCATGAGAAGAGAATCCTGGCGCACACCAGTAGGCTCTTACCAGCTTGCACATACCCTCTTTGCCCAGATGAGTCAGACCGTGTGCCGCCTCAGCTAAGCTTGGAAGATATGCTCTGGGGGCCACCGGCTTACCTTGTCCATCTGTCCACAGTCCTGAGGATTCCTGGCCATACCCCTTTGACCTCCAGACCGCCTTTTCCTGTAAAGAACACAAATCTTGCATTTCAATTAATTGTTGTGTGTTGATCGTGTTAAATGTCATCAGTGATGTGATGTTCGTTTGTATGGGGGTGCTGGCTGCTGATTTAGCAGCTTCGTCTGCCCGGCTGTTACCAAGTGAAATTTGGTCTTGGTTGTAAGTATGTGCTTTGCACTTGATAACAGCCACTCTGTCTGGTTCCTGTATCGCTGTTAGAAGCCTTTATATGTGGAACGCATGCGCTACAGGTGTGCCAGCTGCCGTCATGAAATTTCTGAGGCACCATAGGGCCCAGAAATCATGCACTACTCCAAAGGCGTACCTGGAATCCATGTATATATTAGCTGACTTACCCTTGGCCAATTCACCCACTCTGGTTAGGGCGATCAACTCAGCAACTTGTGCTGAGTGCGGTGGACCCAGGGGTTCAGCTTCTCTGATACCTCTGTCGTCTACAACTGCATATCCAGTACACAAGTCTCCCGATTCTGTCTGTCTGTGGCAACTACTGTCAGTGTGTAGAAGGTAAAGTCCACTCCTTCCAGTGGGTTGTCACTAATGTCAGGTCACGCAGTGAAAGTTTGGTTCAGGTATTCCATACAATCATGCGTATCGGTGTCTGCACTAAATCCTCCTTCACCATTATTCTCATCCTCCACCCTTTGTGCTTGTCCATGCACACTTGGCAAGTAAGTTGCAGGATTTAGTGAGCTGCATCTCTTAATGGTGATGTTTACCGGGGCCATCAGTGATAATTCCCACTTTGTAAACCGAGCAGATGAGACATGTCTGGTTTGGGCTGAGTTCAGTAAGGCTGATACTGCATGAGGTGTATGAATGGTCAGGTCATGTCCTAACACTATGTCCTCGCTTTTACTTACCAGCAAAGCTGTCGCTGCAACACTTCACAAGCAAGTGGGGAGAGACCGCGCTACAGTGTCCAACTGTGCACTGTAGTATGCTACCGGTCTGCTGGCATCACCATGTCTCTGTGTTAAAACCCCTGCAGCGCACCCAGCACTTTCTGTACCGTACAATTCAAAGGACTTCTCATAAGCTGGCATACCTAATGCAGGTGTGTCACGATCCGGGTATCTGGACGCCATTACTTACCCTTCAGATGCCTCCTAAGGCTGGCTCAGCGTTCCAGGACCGGATCCCGCTGTTCCTGAGTTTCCACATGCAGAATGTCAGAGTGGTGATTTCATCAGCCGCGGCCTCCGCTGTGCCCGCGTGGTTAAATGTGCGCTTGTCAGTCTGGCGTCTCCTGTCTCCTGTGGCCGGCGTCGCCATTACTGTTTCAATTCTCACATGGATTACAAACCAAACTTCCCTCCAAGTGTCTGCATGGGCGCAGCCATCTTGGATTTTGTCATCTGATTATTTCCACCAATCTGCTGTCTGTATTGTTGATTTGCATAATTGCCTAGCCAACCCCTTCCTTGCTGCAGGTATAAGTATGCTGTGCCTGAGCAAGGAAGGCGTCAGTGCTTTGGTTGTCTAACCTAGTTCCAGTTTGTCTCTCTCCTGTGGTTGTCTTCCAGGTTCCAGCTCCTGTCTCCAGACTTCTGCTATAGAGACCCGCACCAGCATTCCATCTGCGGTGTAGCCTGACTCTCCGATCCATTCTGGACTCACCTGTTTCCAGCTACAACAATCACCTGCTTCCAGCCCAGCTTCCAGCAGTGTACAGCTTCTCTTAAAGGGCCGGTGTCCTTTCTGCAGTTTACCACTCTCCACCGGTATTATTATTTCACCGCTCTCAAACAATCACCTGCTTCCAGCCCAGCTTCCAGCAGTGTATAGCTTCTCTTAAAGGGCCGGTGTCCTTTTCTGCAGTTTACCACTCTCCACCGGTATTATTATTTCACCGCTCTCAAACTCCAAACTTCATTATTATTTCATCGCTCTCAAGTTCGTTTATTATTTAACTGGTTCCAGCCAGTATCCACTCCGTACCAACAACAGTCTGGTTCCAGCCAGTATCCACAGCAGCCGTTTTACCTTCAGCAGCCCAGCCTTTCCTGGAACATCAGCTGGTACGATCCTGGGTTCTCTCCATTGCTACAGTCAGGCCTGGTAAGGACTTTCCAACTAGAAGATTATAAGAACTGTCTCACACTACCAGTGCCTGTGGCCCTTGCCACCCTGTAGTACCCAGGAATTGTATTTATCCTCTGTTGACTTTTATGTTTCCTTTTACTGCTGCTGTGTTACGGAGTTTGTCATAATAAACATCATTGACTTTTATCCTGGTTGTCGTGGTCACGCCTTCGGGCAGTTATTCTACATGTTACTTACATGTCTAGGGGTCTGATACAACCTCCCAGGTTCCGTTACATCTCAGCCCCTACAACTGAGGCTGCCTCCCGTCAGCTCAGGCCCTCAGTTGTGACAGTAAGCACTGACCTAATGAATCCAGCCGGAGACCAGGATCAAGCGGCCAGGCCGATGCAAGAACTGGCAGCCCGACTTGAACATCAGGAGGCTGCACAGGGCCACATCATCCGCTGTCTCCAGGATCTCTCTACACGGCTGGATGGGATTCAAACGACCCTCCGTGGACCTGGCACGTCCGGTGCGTCCACTACAGTAACACCAGCTGTAACCCCACCCACCTTACCCATTTCCAGTCCACATCTTCCAACGCCAGCAAAATTTGATGGATCTCCAAGGTTCTGCAGGGGATTTCTCAATCAATGTGAAATCCACTTTGAGCTTCTACCTGGCAATTTCTTCAGTGACCGTACCAAAATTGCCTATATCATCTCCCTTCTCAGTGGCTCAGCCCTTGACTGGGCATCACCTTTATGGGAGAAGTCTGATCCCCTGCTATCCTCCTATACTGACTTTGTAGCTACATTCAGGCGCATCTTCGACGAGCCAGGCCGGATAACATCTGCTTCATCTGAGATTCTCCGTTTACGCCAGGGAACACGTACTGTGGGACAGTATCTTATACAGTTTAAAATCCTGGCATCCGAACTGGCATGGAACGACGAGGCCCTGTATGCTGCATTCTGGCATGGCTTATCAGAACGCATCAAGGATGAGTTAGCTACCAGAGACTTGCCCTCTAAGTTGGATGAGCTAATTTCTCTTTGCACGAAGGTTGATCTACATTTCAGAGAGAGAGCAACCGAGCGAGGAAGATCATCTACTCCTAAATCTTCTGCTCCTCCTCCTCGTCAACCATCTCCATCCAAGGATGAGCCTATGCAAATTAGTCGTTCCCGTCTATCTCCCGCTGAGCGCCGAAGACGTCTCTCTGAGTCTCTCAGTCTCTACTGTGCAGCTCCGTCGCACACTATCAATGCCTGTCCCAAACGTCCGGGAAACTCCAGATCCTAGCTCGCCAAGGAGAGGGCCGGCTAGGAGTAATGATCTCCTCTCCATCTCCTCATGACTGTAACCTCCCAGTGTCGCTCCAAATTGCTCAACGTTACAGGAACGTCATTGCCCTCCTTGATTCCGGAGCAGCTGGGAATTTCATAACCGAAGCTTATGTTAAACGGTGGTCCCTACCCACCGAGAGACTGTCCTCGTCCATCTCTTTGACTGCCGTGGATGGCAGCAAGATTTTTGACGCAGTCATTTCCTTAAGGACTCTTCCAGTTCGTCTGAGAGTGGGAGTTCTTCATTCTGAGTATATTTCTTTTTTAGTGATTCCAAGAGCCACACATCCAGTGGTTTTAGGCCTTCCATGGCTCCGTCTCCACAACCCATCAATTGACTGGACGACTACGCAAATACTGGCATGGGGTCCCTCCTGTGCTGAGACTTGTTTAGCCAAAGTTCTCCCTGTTTGTTCTTCCTTCCCCAGGTCATCTGATGTTCCGCCTCCTCCATATCAAGACTTCACGGACGTGTTCAGTAAAGCCTCTGCTGATATCCTTCCTCCTCATAGAGAATGGGACTGCCCAATCGACCTCATTCCAGGGAAGGTTCCACCGCGAGGCCGAACTTATCCGTTGTCTCTGCCTGAGACACACTCCATGGAAGAGTACATCAAAGAGAACCTGGCGAAGGGTTTCATCCGACCATCTTCTTCTCCAGCCGGCGCAGGCTTCTTCTTCGTTAAGAAGAAAGACGGTGGTCTGCGTCCGTGCATCGACTACAGAGGTCTGAACGACATTACCGTCAAGAACCGATACCCTTTACCCCTGATTACCGAGCTCTTTGATAGAGTTAGTGGTGCAACTATTTTCACAAAGCTGAACTTGAGGGGTGCCTACAATCTCATCCGAATCCGTGAGGGTGACGAGTGGAAGACCACCTTTAACACCCGTGACGGACATTATGAGTACCTCGTCATGCCCTTCGGATTGAGCAACGCTCCAGCAGTCTTCCAGCACTTCGTGAATGAGATTTTCAGGGACATCTTGTACCGCCATGTCGTGGTTTATCTAGACGACATCCTCATCTTTGCTAATAATCTCGAAGATCATCGTTTATGGGTAAAAGAGGTTCTTTCCCGTCTCCGTGTCAATCACCTCTATTGTAAATTGGAGAAGTGTGTGTTTGAAGTTAAAACCATTCCGTTTCTAGGTTACATTGTGTCCGGTTCCGGACTAGAGATGGATCCTGAGAAACTCCAAGCAATCCAGAATTGGCCTATACCCTTAAGCCTCAAAGGGGTCCAGAGGTTCTTAGGGTTCGCCAATTATTATAGAAAATTTATACGAGACTTTTCCACCATCGTGGCGCCTATCACTGCATTAACCAAGAAAGGTGCTAATCCGTCCAAGTGGTCCGAGGAAGCTACACAGGCCTTTCACCTTCTGAAGCAACGGTTCATCTCTGCACCAGTTCTGAAACAGCCAGACACCGACTCTCCTTTTATCTTAGAGGTAGATGCCTCCTCCGTTGGAGTAGGAGCAGTGTTATCCCAGAGGGCCAAAGATGGACATCTACATCCTTGCAGTTTCTTCTCCCGGAAGTTCTCCCCAGCTGAGCGCAACTATGCCATTGGCGATCAGGAGTTGCTAGCCATCAAGCTCGCTCTGGAGGAGTGGAGATACCTGTTGGAGGGAGCTTCCCACTCAATCACCATACTTACCGACCACAAAAATCTTTTATATATCTCAAAGGCGCACAATGTCTGAATCCTCGTCAGGCCAGATGGGCACTTTTCTTCTCTAGGTTTGACTTTAAACTCCAGTTCTGTCCGGGTTCTCAGAATCGTAAGGCCGATGCCCTTTCACGCTCATGGGAGCAAGAAAATGAGTCCGAGTCTGCAGACAAGCATCCTATTATTAATCCGTTGGCATTCTCCACGGTAGGGATGGACTCTACGCCTCCACCAGGGAAAAGTTTTGTTAAGCCAGTTCTAAGGAAGAAGCTCATGCATTGGGCCCATGCTTCCCGTTTTGCTGGACATACAGGCATTCAGAAAACCCTTGAATTTATTTCTAGGTCCTACTGGTGGCCAACTCTGAAGAACGACGTTATGGAATTTATTGCCTCCTGCCCAAAGTGTGCCCAACACAAAGTCTCCCGCCAGTCGCCTGCGGGGCAACTGGTTCCATTATCTGTTCCCCGTCGACCTTGGACCCATTTGTCGATGGACTTTGTTTCCGATCTACCTATCTGCAACAAGTTTAATACCATCTGGGTGGTAGTTGACCGGTTCACCAAGATGGCACATTTCATCCCTCTCACCGGTCTTCCGTCAGCTTCCAAGTTGGCTCAAGTGTTTATACAAGAGATCTTCCGACTTCACGGTCTTCCTGAAGAGATCATCTCGGATCGTGGAGTACAATTTGTAGCCAAATTTTGGCGAAGTTTGTGTCAAGCCCTCCAAGTCAAGTTAAAGTTTTCCACGGCTTACCATCCTCAGACCAATGGTCAAACCGAGAGGGTGCATCAGGACTTGGAGGCCTTCCTCCGTATATATGTGTCTTCCTCTCAAGATGACTGGGTTCAACTCCTTCCTTGGGCCGAGTTCAGCCACAACAATCAATACCATTCCTCATCTTCTTCTACACCATTCTTCATTAATTATGGATTCCACCCTAAAGTCCCAGAATTCCAACCGCTTCCCGCAACTTCTGTTCCAGCAGTGGATGTCACCTTGCGTCAGTTTTCAAATAACTGGAGGAACGTCCGCGCAGCCCTGCTTAAAGCCTCATTCAGGTATAAGAAGTTTGCCGATAGGAAGCGTAGAGCGGTTCCTGCTCTCAAGGTGGGTGATCGTGTGTGGCTGTCCACGAAGAATTTGAGGTTGAGAGTTCCCAGCATGAAATTTGCACCTCGCTACATCGGACCCTTCAAGATTGAACAAGTCATCAATCCTGTTGCCTACAGGTTACAGTTACCATCCTTCTTGAAAATACCCAGGACATTTCATGTTTCTTTGTTGAAACCGCTGATCCTGAATCGGTTTCATTCCGCACTTCCTCCAGCTCCCAAAGTTCAGACTCAACGGGGAGTCGAGTACGAGGTGGCCAAGATTTTGGACTCACGTTTCAGTTACGGTCAGTTACAATACCTCATTGACTGGAAGGGCTATGGTCCTGAAGAACGCTCTTGGACCAATGCCTCAGACGTCCATGCTCCTGCCTTGGTCCGAAATTTCCACGCAAAGTTTCCTTTAAAGCCTAAGAAGTGTCCTGGGGCCACTCCTAAAGGGGGGGGTGCTGTCACGATCCGGGTATCTGGACGCCATTACTTACCCTTCAGATGCCTCCTAAGGCTGGCTCAGCGTTCCAGGACCGGATCCCGCTGTTCCTGAGTTTCCACATGCAGAATGTCAGAGTGGTGATTTCATCAGCCGCGGCCTCCGCTGTGCCCGCGTGGTTAAATGTGCGCTTGTCAGTCTGGCGTCTCCTGTCTCCTGTGGCCGGCGTCGCCATTACTGTTTCAATTCTCACATGGATTACAAACCAAACTTCCCTCCAAGTGTCTGCATGGGCGCAGCCATCTTGGATTTTGTCATCTGATTATTTCCACCAATCTGCTGTCTGTATTGTTGATTTGCATAATTGCCTAGCCAACCCCTTCCTTGCTGCAGGTATAAGTATGCTGTGCCTGAGCAAGGAAGGCGTCAGTGCTTTGGTTGTCTAACCTAGTTCCAGTTTGTCTCTCTCCTGTGGTTGTCTTCCAGGTTCCAGCTCCTGTCTCCAGACTTCTGCTATAGAGACCCGCACCAGCATTCCATCTGCGGTGTAGCCTGACTCTCCGATCCATTCTGGACTCACCTGTTTCCAGCTACAACAATCACCTGCTTCTAGCCCAGCTTCCAGCAGTGTACAGCTTCTCTTAAAGGGCCGGTGTCCTTTCTGCAGTTTACCACTCTCCACCGGTATTATTATTTCACCGCTCTCAAACAATCACCTGCTTCCAGCCCAGCTTCCAGCAGTGTATAGCTTCTCTTAAAGGGCCGGTGTCCTTTTCTGCAGTTTACCACTCTCCACCGGTATTATTATTTCACCGCTCTCAAACTCCAAACTTCATTATTATTTCATCGCTCTCAAGTTCGTTTATTATTTAACTGGTTCCAGCCAGTATCCACTCCGTACCAACAACAGTCTGGTTCCAGCCAGTATCCACAGCAGCCGTTTTACCTTCAGCCGCCCAGCCTTTCCTGGAACATCAGCTGGTACGATCCTGGGTTCTCTCCATTGCTACAGTTAGGCCTGGTAAGGACTTTCCAACTAGAAGATTATAAGAACTGTCTCACACTACCAGTGCCTGTGGCCCTTGCCACCCTGTAGTACCCAGGAATTGTATTTATCCTCTGTTGACTTATATGTTTCCTTTTACTGCTGCTGTGTTACGGAGTTTGTCATAATAAACATCATTGACTTTTATCCTGGTTGTCGTGGTCACGCCTTCGGGCAGTTATTCTACATGTTACTTACATGTCTAGGGGTCTGATACAACCTCCCAGGTTCCGTTACATCTCAGCCCCTACAACTGAGGCTGCCTCCCGTCAGCTCAGGCCCTCAGTTGTGACAAGGTGCCTGTGATAGGCACTGTTTGAGTCTCTCAAATTCCAGTTCAGACTCATCTGTGTGCGAGACTCGTTCTGGTTTGTTTGAAGAGACCATTTCTTGCAAAGGTAAAGCCTGTATAGAGAACCCTGGAATCCAGTTTCGACAGGACCCACACATTCCAAGGAAAGTGCGGATCTGTTGCTGTGTTTGTTGCAGAGTCATGTCGCGAATCGCCTGTATTCTATCAGCGGTGAGGTGTCTAAGTCCTTGAGTCAAGCAATGTCCCAAATATTTTACCCTGGTCTGGCACAACTGCAACTTATCCTTTGAAACCTTGTGTCCCGTTTGGAAAAGATGAAACAGAAGCCGTTTCGTGTCTTACAAGGACGATTCGAGTGAGTCAGAACACAACAATAAGTCATCGACATACTGTATTAGCACTGATCCACTCTCAGGTTGAAAAGGATTGTAAACAGTCATGCAAGGCCTGAGAGAAAATATTCGGGCTGTCAATGAAACCTTGGGGGAGACGAGTCCAGGTGTATTGTACTCCCCTGTATGTAAAGGCAAAAAGGTACTGGCTGTCAGGGTGAAGAGGGACAGAAAAGAAAGCAGAACAGAGGTCAATGACAGTGAAAAATTTTGCAGTAGAGGGAATTTGCATGAGGATGACAGCTGGATTGGGGACTACGGGGAATTGGCTCTCAACTATCTTGTTTATCCCCCTTAGATCCTGCACTAGCCTGTAACCCCTTTCCCCCACTCTTTTTCACAGGGAAGATGGGACTATTGGCGGTGCTGGACGTCCTGACTAGGATGCCCTGCTGTAGCAGCCGCTCTATGACAGGGTACACTCCTAATTCTACCTCTGGCTTCAGAGGATACTGAGGGAATTTTGGAGCTATCCTACCATCTTTTACTTGTACTACTACTGGAGCTACATATGTCATCAATCCAGTGTCTTGTCCATCTTTGGTCCAAAGGGAACCCGGTAGTTGTGAGTTCATTTCCTCTACCTTTGATGGACACTTGTCTATAACAGCAGAATGCGACATTAGCCTTTGAGGGGTGTCTAATATATCTTGCACTTCTTGAGCGTGGTTCTCAGGTATATCCAAGAAGACACCCTCAGGAGTACAATATATGACACACCGCATTTTACACAATACGTCTCTGCCGAGTAGATTAGTCGGAGCCGATGCAGCCAGCAGGAAAGAATGTTTGGTTTGCAAGGGCCCTATCGTAATCTCTGCAGGTCTACTCAAAGGGTATTGTTGCACAGTTCCTGTTACTCCCATTGCCGAAATTGTTTTACCCGTGATCTTTATACCTGATGTGGAATTCAACACTGACCTGGCCGCCCCTGTATCTACAAGTAAAGGTAATGGTACACCAGCTACATCAACCGTTACCTCAGGTTCACTACCAAGGCTAGCAATCAACTTCACTGGCTGCAGACTACAGGTGTGGCCCAACCCCTATTGTGCGTTGAGACCCTCCCACAGCGCATTGGCAGCTACAATATGTGAGGGGGGTAGCTGAGAATTTTCGGAGGCCTGCCAGTCTCTCCTTGGTGGGTACCTCCTTGTTTCCCCTGCATGTGGCTCGTAATTTCTCCTAAGTGGTCCCTGATACCAATTATGTGCATTGTAGTGTGGCTCATATCCTGGTCTAGGGGGTCGGTATACATTAAGTGTACCTTTATTCCTACATTCCCTCGAGTAATGTCCTACCTTTTGACAAGTATAGCATGTTACTACACGTGACTTACCATCAGAGGTCTGTGATTTCGGCTGATATGGCTTTTTTGTAAGTGTGTCTATACTTACGGTCGTCAGCTTTTCCCCGAGACTCCCTGTGCTTACTGATGTTCCTATCGTGCTCGATAGTGGACTCTCTCAATGCAGCCACCGAGATACCTCTCCAGTTTGGTAGAGAGGTCTGCACTCTTGTTCTCAGTGCCTCCTTCAACCCTTCCATTAATACAGTAACAGCTACTTCCCTGTGATGTGCATTGTCTTTAATGTCCTCGATCCCAGTGTATCTAGCCATTTCCTGCAGTGCTCGATGGAAATATTCGGATGCCATTTCACCTTCTTTTTGACTTATGGAGAAAATGTTATTCCATTTGACAACAGTAGGGAAATACACTCCTAGTTGCAGATTGATTTGCTTTACGTTCTCCTGATTGTATTCATCAGTGAAAGGTACTTCTGCATCTAACTTACTGTCTGCTATAAATTTTGTGATGTCAATATTTGAGGGTAAACACACTCGTAGCACTGTTCGCCAATCTTTATTTGTAGGCTCATGGGCGTTACCTAACTCTTTAATGAATCTCTGGCATCCGACTAGATCTTTCCTGGGATCGGGAAATTCAGACATAATTGACCTTAACTCTGCCCGGGACCAGGGACAATGCATGGCAATGTTCCTGATAGGAGTTACTCCCTGATTGTCAGTTTTCCCGTTGGGGACTGCAATTACCCTGACAGGATTTAATTCAATTACATCCTTCTGGTTTGATTCTACAATGTGGGGAGCTATTGTCTCTGCATAATGTATGGTACCGTACTTACCTGTGGACACGACCTCACTTATCCCTCCGCTAGTGGGCCTTGCTACAACTCTTGTTGGTTGGGCTGTGCCCACCTGAGTGTCCTGTATGGTGGCTGCTAGAGAGAGTGCCAATATCGTGCTGGGCTCATCTTCCTGCTCGCAGTCTTGGGGAAAATGTAAAACGGGATACAACTGGCAAGGGTTAGCTTTAGTACATTTATCAATTACTCTCCTATCCTGTACCAATGTACCATTGTCTGTAGCCACTTTCTCCCCCACAATATATGGTGGTGGTGGTGGTGGTGGTGGTGCGGTCGTCATTATTTTCCCGCTAGGTTTGGAATCTGCTGCGCAAGCTAATTCCCTTTGCACATCCCCCTCCTGTTGCCATAAATGTAAACAATCTGTATGTCTAATCCTTTGTTTTCTGGATTTTAACAGACATATCCTTATCCTTAAGTTCTGCAATACCTCTGGTTCAAAGCTGCCCACCCTAGGGAATGGTATCCTATCTTTGTGAGTCATACGTACCCATTCGGACAAAAAGTCTTCAGTGTGTGAACCATATTTTCCACACATAACAAACCTCGCTGACCCCTTGGGCCACGGCTCTTCAACCTGAACCCTGGCTACAAAACATCCACCACTTGTGCAATTGGATCCCATCGCGGATTTTTTCCCTTTTTACGCAATCCCCAATGCACTATACGAATAGACGGTGAAAGTTCTTAGAGCGCTTTCACCCACTCCTTCTCCACTGAGTACCACGACTCACTCCAATAGTGACCACCGCGTACCCAGTGAGGTCCCTATCTGGTTTCTATTTACTGGAAGTGTTAGGAGTGACTTACCTTTTCCAGTGAATATGCACAGCTGGAGATTTTCCTGAGAGAGACCAGCGAAAACTCCCTATACACTTATACACAAATCACGCTTGCGTATGCTTTACACAGCACTACTGATACCGCGGTTTTACGCAAAAACTCGTAAAAGGGGTATCAAGTTGCGCTGTATATATCACACCCACAAACGCGCGGTCCAATCGCACAGTGTATAGGTACTTGTTACCTATCTGCCGTACGATCACGGGTCGATGTACAAACTGCGACCCTCAGCCCGGAGCGTAATACAAAAACCTTTTTTTACTTCAATACTTCACAATACTATGCACTATCACGCTTCACTGCAAATCACCTCACGATTTGCGTATTAAACCTTATACTAATGTGAGTCAGCCACCTCACGCCACCAAGCCTCCACTTACTTGATGTACCACACGACAGGATCCCAAATTCCCTGGGTTCGAATATCCACTCACTCCTACGTTCGCTCACTCAAATACACTTTGTTTTTCTGTACAGAAAATTTTAATTCATTCAGATAGGCAGCTTTACCCCCAGAGGCAATACAGTTTTAAACAAAAGTTTTATACTAATCTGCTTTAGAAACCGGGCAGTTTTGTGCTATTGTAGCATGGCTACTGTCCCACCTTTTAGCTAAACGACACTATTGTGTAATTTGTACTTAGCGCCCGTACTCTTACGCAGTTTGCGTAAACACGCGACGTGCGTGTCTCTTATGCTGCGTGCGCAGTCCTGTACTTTGTCTGATACACGTGTACAAAACCGTATGTCCGCAATAAAACAAATCCCACAACTTCTATAAATGTGAACAATACTAACTATAATCGCTCACTTAACACAACACACAGTTTTTTTCTGTATAAACCTTTACAACCAGGCCAGACTGCTTTTGTGCTTTACACTTACTTCCTTAAACATTTATTTTAGTTTTAACTATATAGCAACAAATGTATCCGGTTTCACACAGATCTAAATGAATCTAGCAATCTGAGTCTTATGGCAACAATGTGAGAGGGTATACAAAGTATGGGTGCCTTTTGTTGTGTACGCTTTTGGCACCCCAAAAAAAAATTCACAGATTTTTAAATAGCTTTTCTCTGACGTCCTAGTGGATGCTGGGGACTCCGTCAGGACCATGGGGAATAGCGGCTCCGCAGGAGACAGGGCACAAAATTTAAAAGTTTGACCACTAGGTGGTGTGTACTGGCTCCTCCCCCTATGACCCTCCTCCAAGCTTCAGTTAGGTTTTTGTGCCCATCCGAGCAGGGTGCAATCTAGGTGGCTCTCATAAAGAGCTGCTTAGAGTAAAAGTTTTGATAGTTTTATTATTTTCAGTAAGTCCTGCTGGCAACAGGCTCACTGCAACGAGGGACCTAGGGGAGAAGAAGTGAACTCACCTGCGTGCAGGATGGATTTGCTTCTTAGGCTACTGGACACTAGCTCCAGAGGGACGATCACAGGTACAGCCTGGATGGGTCACCGGAGCCGCGCCGCCGACCCCCTTGCAGATGCCGAAGTAAGAAGAGGTCCAGAAACGGCGGCTGAAGGCTTTTCAGTCTTCATGAGGTAGCGCACAGCACTGCAGCTGTGCGCCATTGCGCTCAGGCACACTTCACACCGGCGGTCACTGAGGGTGCAGGGCGCTGGGGGGGGCGCCCTGGGCAGCAATGTTAATACCTTTCTGGCTAAAAAGAATACATCACATATAGTCCATGAGGCTATATGGATGTATTTCACCCCTGCCAGGTCTCAGAAAAACCGGGAGAAGAGCCCGCCGGAATAGGGGGCGGGGCCTATCTCCTCAGCACACAGCGCCATTTTCCTACACAGCTCCGCTGCTAGGAAGGCTCCCAGGCTCTCCCCTGCACTGCACTACAGAAACAGGGTAAAAAACAGAGAGGGGGGGCATTTTTTGGCGATATTATATATATTTAAGCAGCTATAAGGAAACACTTATATAAGGTTGTTCCTATATAATTATAGCGCTTTGGTGTGTGCTGGCAAACTCTCCCTCTGTCTCCCCAAAGGGCTAGTGGGGTCCTGTCTTCTATCAGAGCATTCCCTGTGTGTCTGCTGTGTGTCGGTACGTGTGTGTCGACATGTATGAGGACGATGTTGGTGTGGAGGCGGAGCAATTGCCGGTAATGGTGATGTCACCCCCTAGGGAGTCGACACCGGAATGGATGGCTTTGTTTATGGAATTACGTGATAATGTCAGCACGCTGCAAAAGTCGGTTGACGACATGAGACGACCGGCAAACCAGTTAGTACCTGTACAGGCGTCTCAAACACCGTCAGGGGCTGTAAAACGCCCTTTGCCTCAGTCGGTCGACACAGACCCAGACACGGACACCGAATCTAGTGTCGACGGTGAAGAAACGAACGTATTTTCCAGTAGGGCCACACGTTATATGATCACGGCAATGAAGGAGGCTTTGCATATCTCTGATACTGCAAGTACCACAAAAAGGGGTATTATGTGGGGTCTGAAAAAACTACCTGTAGTTTTTCCTGAATCAGAGGAATTGAATGACGTGTGTGATGAAGCGTGGGTTACCCCTGATAAAAAACTGCTAATTTCAAAGAAGTTATTGGCGTTATACCCTTTCCCGCCAGAGGTTAGGGCGCGCTGGGAAACACCCCCTAGGGTGGACAAGGCGCTCACACGTTTATCCAAACAAGTGGCGTTACCGTCTCCTGATACGGCCGCCCTCAAGGATCCAGCTGATAGGAGGCTGGAAAATACTCTAAAAAGTATATACACACATACTGGTGTTATACTGCGACCAGCAATCGCCTCAGCCTGGATGTGCAGTGCTGGGGTGGCTTGGTCGGATTCCCTGACTGAAAATATTGATACCCTGGATAGGGACAGTATTTTATTGACTATAGAGCAATTAAAGGATGCATTCCTTTATATGCGAGATGCACAGAGGGATATCTGCACTCTGGCATCAAGAGTAAGTGCGATGTCCATATCTGCCAGAAGAAGTCTATGGACACGACAGTGGTCAGGCGATGCGGATTCCAAACGGCATATGGAAGTATTGCCGTATAAAGGGGAGGAATTATTTGGGGTCGGTCTATCGGATTTGGTAGCCACGGCAACAGCCGGGAAGTCCACCTTTTTACCTCAAGTCCCCTCCCAGCAGAAAAAGACGCAGTCTTTTCAGCCGCAGTCCTTTCGTTCCTATAAGAACAAGCGAGCAAAAGGACATTCATATTTGCCCCGAGGCAAAGGAAAGGGTAAGAGACTGCAGCAAGCAGCCCCTTCCCAGGAGCAGAAGTCCTCCCCGGCTTCTGCAAAGGCCTCAGCATGACGCTGGGACCTTACAAGCGGACTCAGGGGCGGTGGGGGGTCGCCTCAAGAATTTTAGCGCACAGTGGGCTCACTCGCAGGTGGACCCCTGGATCCTGCGGGTAGTATCTCAGGGTTACAGGTTGGAATTCGAGAAGTCTCCCCTTCGCCGGTTCCTAAAATCTGCTTTGCCAACGTCTCCCTCAGACAGGGCGACGGTATTGGAAGCCATTCACAAGCTGTATTCTCAGCAGGTGATAATCAAGGTACCCCTTCTACAACAGGGAAAGGGGTATTACTCCACGCTATTTGTGGTACCGAAGCCGGACGGCTCGGTAAGACCTATTCTAAATCTGAAATCTCTGAACCTGTACATACAAAAATTCAAGTTCAAGATGGAGTCACTCAGAGCAGTGATAGCGAATCTGGAAGAAGGGGATTTTATGGTGTCCTTGGACATCAAGGATGCTTACCTTCATGTCCCAATTTGCCCTTCACACCAAGGGTACCTCAGGTTCGTGGTACAAAACTGTCATTATCAGTTTCAGACGCTGCCGTTTGGATTGTCCACGGCACCCAGGGTCTTTACCAAGGTAATGGCCGAAATGATGATTCTTCTTCGAAGAGAAGGCGTATTAATTATCCCTTACTTGGACGATCTCCTGATAAGGGCAAGATCCAGAGAACAGCTGGAGGTCGGAGTAGCACTAACTCAAGTAGTGCTCCAACAGCACGGGTGGATTCTGAATTTTCCAAAATCCCAACTGATCCCGACGACACGTCTGCTGTTCCTAGGGATGATTCTGGACACTGTTCAGAAAAAGGTATTTCTTCCGGAGGAGAAAGCCAGGGAGTTATCCGAACTCGTCAGGAACCTCCTAAAACCAGGGACAGTGTCTGTGCATCAATGCACAAGAGTCCTGGGAAAAATGGTGGCTTCTTACGAAGCGATTCCATTCGGCAGATTCCATGCACGAATTTTTCAGTGGGATCTGCTAGACAAATGGTCCGGATCGCATCTGCAGATGCATCAGCGGATAAAATTGTCGACAAGGACAAGGGTCTCTCTGCTATGGTGGTTGCAGAGTGCTCATCTGTTAGAGGGCCGCAGATTCGGCATACAGAACTGGGTCCTAGTGACCACGGATGCCAGCCTGAGAGGCTGGGGAGCGGTCACACAAGGAAGAAACTTCCAGGGCGTGTGGTCAAGCCTGGAAACGTCTCTTCACATAAATATACTGGAACTAAGAGCAATCTACAATGCTCTAAGCCTGGCAAAACCTCTGCTTCAGGGTCAGCCGGTGTTGATCCAGTCGGACAACATCACGGCAGTCGCCCACGTAAACAGACAGGGCGGCACAAGAAGCAGGAGGGCAATGGCAGAAGCAACAAAAAACTGGACAGGTATTGCGCCAGGTCAAGAGACCCTCAGGCAATAGCTGTGGACGCTCTGGTAACACCATGGGTGTACCAGTCAGTGTATGTGTTCCCTCCTCTGCCTCTCATACCCAAGGTACTGAGAATTATACGGCAAATGGGAGTAAGAACGATACTAGTGGCTCCGGACTGGCCAAGAAGGACTTGGTACCCGGAACTTCAGGAGATGCTCACGGAAGATCCGTGGCCTCTACCTCTAAGAAGGGATCTGCTTCAGCAGGGACCGTGTCTATTCCAAGACTTACCGCGGCTGCGTTTGACGGCATGGCGGTTGAACGCCGGATCCTAAGGGAAAAAGGCATTCCGGAAGAGGTCATCCCTACCCTGGTCAAAGCCAGGAAGGAGGTGACTGCACAACATTATCACCGCATTTGGAGAAAATATGTTGCATGGTGTGAGGCCAGGAAGGCCCCGACAGAGGAATTTCAACTGGGTCGATTCCTACATTTCCTGCAAACAGGATTATCTATGGGCCTCAAATTAGGGTCCATTAAGGTTCAAATTTCGGCCCTGTCGATTTTCTTCCAGAAAGAATTGGCTTCAGTTCCTGAAGTCCAGACTTTTGTAAAAGGAGTACTACATATACAGCCCCCGGTTGTGCCCCCAGTGGCACCGTGGGATCTCAATGTAGTTTTGGATTTTCTCAAATCCCATTGGTTTGAGCCACTCAAATCGGTAGATTTGAAATATCTTACATGGAAAGTAACCATGCTACTGGCCCTGGCTTCAGCCAGGAGAGTGTCGGAATTGGCGGCTTTATCGTATAAAAGCCCATATCCGATTTTCCATTCGGACAGGGCAGAATTGAGGACGCGTCCTCATTTTCTGCCTAAGGTGGTATCAGCGTTTCACCTGAACCAGCCTATTGTGGTGCCTGCGGCTACTAGCGATTTGGAGGATTCCAAGTTGCTGGACGTTGTCAGAGCATTGAAAATATATATTTCAAGGACGGCTGGAGTCAGAAAATCTGACTCGCTGTTTATACTGTATGCACCCAACAAGCTGGGTGCTCCTGCTTCTAAGCAGACGATTGCTCGTTGGATTTGTAGCACAATTCAACTGGCACATTCTGTGGCAGGCCTGCCACAGCCTAAATCTGTCAATGCCCACTCCACAAGGAAGGTGGGCTCATCTTGGGCGGCTGCCCGAGGGGTCTCGGCATTACAACTCTGCCGAGCAGCTACGTGGTCAGGGGAGAACACGTTTGTAAAATTCTACAAATTTGATACCCTGGCTAAGGAGGACCTGGAGTTCTCTCATTCGGTGCTGCAGAGTCATCCGCACTCTCCCGCCCGTTTGGGAGCTTTGGTATAATCCCCATGGTCCTGACGGAGTCCCCAGCATCCACTAGGACGTCAGAGAAAATAAGAATTTACTCACCGGTAATTCTATTTCTCTTAGTCCGTAGTGGATGCTGGGCGCCCATCCCAAGTGCGGATTGTCTGCAATACTTGTACATAGTTATTGTTACAAAAAAATCGGGTTGTTTATTGTTGTGAGCCATCTTTTCAGAGGCTCCTACGTTATCATACTGTTAACTGGGTTCAGATCACAAGTTGTACGGTGTGATTGGTGTGGCTGGTATGAGTCTTACCCGGGATTCAAAATCCTTCCTTATTGTGTACGCTCGTCCGGGCACAGTATCCTAACTGAGGCTTGGAGGAGGGTCATAGGGGGAGGTGCCAGTACACACCACCTAGTGGTCAAACTTTTAAATTTTGTGCCCTGTCTCCTGCGGAGCCGCTATTCCCCATGGTCCTGACGGAGTCCCCAGCATCCACTACGGACTACGAGAAATAGAATTACCGGTGAATAAATTCTTATTTTTTCCTGTTTGTTTTACGGGTTCTACCAGCATCTCTACAAACCATACAGAGCAGACGTCATCTAATCGGCACACAAGTAGGGTTTTCAGTGTATCCATCGACCAAGAAAAGGTTACGTAGGATACTTTCTGTCTGCCCTTTTGCTGATAGATTAAGTCTGCTGTGACCTGTTAGGTTGTGAGTATGTGGAAAACCGGACGATGCCCCAATTGAGAATGCTGATTTTCATACAGTACTAAAAGCAACACTTTAAAAAGACATTTCATACACTTTAAATGAAGCCGCTGCGGCCGCTATACTTAATCCGCAACCTACGGACTTTTTACACCGTTAGCGTACAGAGTCCCGTACCGAGTACGGACTTTGCGTACAAACGCTGCGCTGGCTGTACAAACTATACACAGCGCGTACACACCCAATGATACACCGTGAACCCTTAACAGCTATGCAATGCGATAATAATACACTTTAAACCTTAGCAGGGAAAAGAAGACACGACACCAGATTGTAATTAAACTACTGGGTTCCGACACCACAGCGTATTATTACTGAAAGGGGGTTACAATAACAAAGCAATACAATACAAAAGAATAATGGCTACAGTCAATGATACATACTTGTTTGGATTTCGCCGCGCTATCCAGTCTGGTCCTCGGTCATCTAGATAGATAACTTTGTGAGTCTTGTGTGTCCAGGCCTGCAGCAGGCATCTTTTATACAATCTTCCAAAACTTAACACAATAGACACTGTAATCTCTTTGTCCATTGGACACAGGGATGGTCATTTACAGTACAGGAGAGGTCATAGGTCGGTTTGAATAGGTGGGTGATGTCTGTTCAAGATGCACTTGTGGGTGGTCTCCTCTTGGTTCCCGCCGCATACTTAATGTACAGTAAATACAGTTTATATCTAGATTCTGCTCCTGCACATAACTATTCACAGGAACATGCGATCTTCTTCAAACCAACACCGGAATATTACCCTTACAATACCCTACAGCTGGATACCAAACACCACCTTATAACCTTGTTCTGTCCCCTCCTATCCTGTAAAGGTGAATCCCTTTGTTCTGTTACCATTTAAACTGTTGTAACTTACTGATGTGGTGCAGGGAGACTATGTGTACATTGTGCACTATTTGGATTAAATATGTAATGTGTTTTGATAGCTTTCCGTGCGTTCACAAACTCTACCGTAAATACTTATACCACGCGCTAATGCGCAGGACCGACCATACGCAAATTGCGGATATGTGCACGCACGGCAGAACAAGTACACGCGCGGAGGCCATCTGTGTGTAGTTTGTACGTGATGTGTGTACTGCAATATTTTTCGACTTTGACACTCATGAAGATAAATTCAGCATGGAGAGTGAACCAAAGTCTGGAGAGCCAAGTTCTGGATTTCCTCTGGGCAGGAGATTTAAATATTTCATTTTCCCAGACCATGTTTAGTCATGCCCTTGTGAAGAATAGGCTAATCATGGGCACAGGAAAAGAACACCCTCACCGCCACTGAGTATAATGTTAAGTGTGTACCAGATTTTGTATAAAATACTATTAGTGAGAAGCAAATATTACTATCATTGAAAATCCTGCTCTATTCCTGCAAGACACCAATACCTGCTTAAGTCATGTAACTTAAACATAAGAGCTAGCATTTTAATCCATCCTCCAGTTGTCCTGTGTTAAACTCAATGTTCTGAGTCAATATTCTGCCAACTAAACAGCAGTCCTAATTCAGAGGAATAACCTCAGACACCAGAAAGGTAGTGCAGCAGATAGACACACCACACAGAAACAGTTGGGGTACTATGTGCCAATAATATTCCTAATGATAGCAACAATTATATGTATACAACTGGAGGCATCCGGTACTGCACAGTTTTGATGGAGCAAACCTACTGTATCAATTAAACATGCATAGCTTTACAGCTAAGTGCTGATTAGATTACTATGTGTGGAAAAACAAGTCTCCTGAGATCAGTTACCTACTTCCCATCCCTGATCACTTTTCAAGTAAAACTGGCGGGTCCAGGTTGCCTGATGATGTGATTTTGTGTGGACCCCTACTTTGCAATGCCAGAGAATTGTAAATGCATTGCCCACTTGAAGGTGCCACGGCCCCCAGCTCAGGGACGTGCTGTGAGGTAAATGGCTCAGGAGGCACTGGCAAGTACCAGAGTCAGATTTACACACAGTGGAAATTTGCTGACTTTTGATCAGAGGTGTGCGGACAAGGTAAGCAGAGGGCACTGCCTCACCTGCCATAGACTTTTTAGTTTTGACTGATTATAAAAATACAAAGAAGATATTTCTAACATATTGTTTGTATTTTTCATATACATTATACGGTCAAACCTCTGGTGCAAGCAGCAGTAGGGCAGGAAAGGCTCTGCCTCACCCACCCCACCGCATATCACGTCACTGTCCCAGCACCCCCCCCCCCCCCCCCTTCCTCTTCCAGGGTTGGACACAGGCCCACAGGGGAAACCCAAAGTTGCCCACTGCCTATTCTAGGGGCCAGGATCCAGACCGTGTACTTGACTCATACATTATATATGTGTTATACTGCACAGGTCTATGGTATATTTTCTACAGTGTATTGATGTTATTAATCTGGTACGTTATCATGAATGGACTATATTTATCAAGCAGCCCAGACCATGCATGCTCAGATGGTTAGCCATGCCTTGTGTTCCCTGACCGCACCTCCTCTAGTGGCTGGCCACACCCCTAAGCATGGTCCCTATCACTGCATTCCTCCAGTGGGTCCGTTATGTCCCAATTAGGGTGGCCAATCCCGGGCCATTTTTTCAATCCCGGGTATCGGTATTGGAAAAAGGAGATTTATGGTAGACTTACTATAGTTAAATCTTTTTCTGCAAGGTACACTGGGTTCCACAGGGAATACATCGGGGTGTAGAGTTGGATCTTGATCTAGAGGCACCAACAGGCTAAAGCTTTGACTGTTCCCAGGATGCATTGCAGGGCCTCCTCTATAACCCTGCCTCCGGGCACTGGAGATCAGTTTCGTTAACCATTCCAATGCAGTAGCAGGTAAAAGAGAAGGCAGATGTTAGTCACATAGAACCACGTTCTCATGACAGGAGGAGGGACCAGCGGCTAATGGCATACAAACCCAAAGAAGCTAAGTGCATCTGTGTGGGCGTCCTGTCGAACCCAGTGTACCTCGCAGATAAAGATTTAACTATAAATCTCCTATTCTGCAGCTGGGTACACTGTGTTCCACAGGGAATACATCGGGATGTCCTAAAGCAGTTCCTCAAGGGAGGGGACGCACCTTAGCAGGTATGAGAACCCAGCATCCAAAGAAAGCATCCTGGGAGGCGGAAGTATCAAAGGCATAGAACCTAATGAACGTGTTCACTGAGGACCACATAGCCGCCTTGCACAATTGTTCTGCAGACGCACCACAGCGGGCCACCCAAGAAGGTCCAACAGACCGAGTAGAATGGGCCTTGATAGCAGCAGGAGCTGGGAGCCCAGCCTGCGCATAAGCTTGTGCAATCACCATTCTAATTCATCTGGCCAAGGTTTGCTTATTCAGAGGTCAGCCACTTTTGTGGAAACCACAAAGTTCAAAAAGGGCATCAGTCCTCCTAATGGAGGCAGTCCTCTCCACATATATATGGAGAGTACTTACCACATCCAAAGATCGTTGTTTAGAGGACAAATCAGAAGAGATGAAGGCCGGAACCACAATCTCTTGATTGAGATGGAAAGATGACACCACCTTAGGTAAATAACCAGGGAGAGTTCGAAGAACTGCCCGGTCACAATGAAATATTAGAAAGGGTGGACGACAGGACAATGCGCCTAGGTCCGATAACCTCCTAGCAGAGGCAATAGCCAGTAAAAACAGGACATTGGCCGTGAGCCATTTAAGGTCCACTGTTTCAAGATGTTCAAATGGAGAATCTTGCAGGGCATTCAGGGCAACAGTCAGATCCCATGGAGCCACAGGAGGGACATAGGGAGGCTGTATCTGCAGTAAGCCCTGAGTGAATGTATGAACGTTAGGTATAGATGGAAACCACACTGACAAGGCAGATATGTGAACCTTGAGGGAGGCCAGATGAAGTCCTAAATCCAAGCCTTGTTGCAAAAAAGCCAGAATCTGGAAGTACTAAACTTGTAAACATCGTAATTCTTAGCAGCACACCAGGTGAAGTAAGAATTCCAGACCCTATAGTAAATCTGTGCAGAAGCCGGCTTGCGGGCCTTTAGCATAGTTTGGATAACCGCCTCGGAAAATCTTTTGGCCCTCAGGAGTGAAGCGTCAAGAGCCACGCCGTCAAAGCCAGTCTGGCCAGGTCCGGGTAGACACAAGGGCCATGAACAAGTAGGTCTGGACGTTGAGGAAGTAGAAGAGGACGCTCTATCAATAGACCCTGCAGGTCTGAGAACCAATGCCGTCTGGGCCATGCTGGAGCGACTGGAAGTAGTATTCCTCCTTCTATAGTATAGGACGCCAGGCCTATAAGGACGCTGCAGTGGCTAGTATATGAAGTGGCTAGTTATTAAGTGGCAGCTAATATCAATAGCAGTGTTATACCTGTGTTTCATTGGTTGCATCTTCAACTGATATTTGGAATTGACTCCTGTCTCTCCTTTTCACCAACAGGTAACTACAGCAGAGAGCTGATCACTGTGTGTTTATTGCTAAAAGATATATTTGGTAACTACAGCAGAGAGCTGATCACTGTGTGTTTATTGCTAAAAGATATATTTGGTAACTACAGCAGAGAGCTGATCACTGTGTGTTTATTGCTAAAAGATATATTTGGTAACTACAGCAGAGAGCTGATCACTGTGTGTTTATTGCTAAAAGATATATTTGGTAACTACAGCAGAGAGCTGATCACTGTGTGTTTATTGCTAAAAGATATATTTGGTAACTACAGCAGAGAGCTGATCACTGTGTGTTTATTGCTAAAAGATATATTTGGTAACTACAGCAGAGAGCTGATCACTGTGTGTTTATTGCTAAAAGATATATTTGGTAACTACAGCAGAGAGCTGATCACTGTGTTTATTGCTAAAAGATATATTTGGTAACTACAGCAGAGAGCTGATCACTGTGTGTTTATTGCTAAAAGATATATTTGGTAACTACAGCAGAGAGCTGATCACTGTGTGTTTATTGCTAAAAAGATATATTTGGTAAATTGTTAAGTGGATTAATATCTGTAGTCAGCAAAAACTTTGTGATTGACTGGGGCTTAGTGATCTCACATTTGGTAGTTGATTAACACCTTTTGGTGGAGGGTTGCTGTGTGGGGGAGGGGGTTGTAATCACAAAGAGCATGTGTTTGTAGACTTACTTAACCAGTATAGTATAGGACGCCAGGCCTATAAGGACGCTGCAGTGGCTAGTATATGAAGTGGCTAGTTATTAAGTGGCAGCTAATATCAATAGCAGTGTTATACCTGTGTTAAACCAAAGGAAAACAGAAGGTAAACAAACTAATAAGATAACAAACGGACTGTGTTACAACCTAAATACTCTGGAACTTTATGTGGCCTCTCCTCGCCTCAAACATGAAAACACCAAGACCAGGCTTACCACCTCTCTGTCTGAGAACATCAAGTCTGCCCCTGGGCCTAACCATCAAGATGAACAGGGAACTGTGGGGGAAGAGCACCAGGACCAGGATCAGCAGGGACATCCCCATTGCGTCTGAGTATGCCCCCCTCATTCTCCTACCCACCCGAACTAAGATCTGATCAAAATGTTATCCCACTCCTACTTCTGCCACTAGTTACCTGCTATTGTGTTTTTTTTTCTCTCCATTGCTCGCTTCCAATCCACCATGTGTTTTTCCTGTAATGTTTACCTCCACTGATTGCACACCTTTCCATTGTGCCCTACATGCAGGGTACATCATACTACTACATAAGCATCAGTTTTCCCATATATGAACTTGGCCCTTGTATGGCTCACCTCCCACAGTGTAACCTTCAAAGTGCGCCCAACATGGCTGCCCCATATGGTACACTTGTGGATGGGATGAAAAATACATGGACCTTGTGGTTTTGTTGGAACCCTACTCTACACTGTAGGACTCTGAAATCACCCCCATTTTGTGTCATCTCTTCTAGGGGTAGACTATTCCACCCTGGGTAATCCTACGCTTAGCGCCCAAGATGGCTGCTGCACTTGGTACCTATAAGGGTGGAATACACAACCCTTGGAAGTTATTACCCAAAATGCCTGCACCAATCCTGCGTTATGCTTTCTGTGGACTTTTGATTTTTCTTTTATGTCTGTGTTGCTTGTCTATTGTTGTATTACTCAAATCCTCTGTATCATGTGCATTGTTTTTGATGTCTGTAAAGCGCCTTGAGTCCTGTTGGAGAAAGAGCGCTATATAAATAAAATTATTATTATTATTATTATTATTCTTGCTTGAACTTCCATAGTACCCTGGGCAGGAGTGACACTGGAGGGAACACGTAGGGCAGCCGAAAGTTCCATGTAATTGCCAGTGCGTCCACGAATGCTGCTTGAGGATCCCTTGTTCTTGATCCGAAGACCGGAAGTTTGTGATTGTGTCGAGACGCCATCAGGTCTACATATGGTAGGCCCCACTTGAGTTGAAAGACTTCGAGATAAAGACTCCACTCTCCGGCATGCACGTCCTGACGACTGAGGAAGTCCACTTCCCAGTTGAGGACTCCTGGAATGAACACTACTGATATTGCTGGCACATGGTGTTCCGCCCAACGAAGGATTTTGGACACTTCCAACATTGCCATGCGGCTTCGAGTGCTGCCTTGATGATTTACAGTATGTAAGCCACCGTTGTGGCATTGTCTGATTGTACCTGAACATGCCTGTTCTGTATCAGAGGCTGGGCAAGAGTCAGAGCATTGAACACGGCCCACAATTCTAGAATGTTTATCGGGAGGAGAGATTCCTCCTTGGTCCACCAACCCTGGAAAGAGTGCTGCTCCAGCACCACGCCCCAAACCCTCAGACTGGCATCCGTAGTCAGGAGGACCCAGTCAGGAATCCAGAAGGGACGGCTCCTGTTCAACTGCTGGTCCTGTAGCCACCAGCTTAGTGAGAGACGAACCTCTGGAGTCAAGGAGATCATATGAGACCTGATCCGATAAGGCAGGCCATCCCACTTGGAAAGGATTAACCTCTGTAGAGGGCGGGAATGAAACTGAGCATACTCTACCATGTCAAATGCCGGCACCATGAGGCCTACTACTTGCATCGCCGAGTGTATCGACACTCTTGGGCAAGAAAGGAAGTGTCTTATCCTGTCCTGGAGTTTCAGGACTTTCTCTGGAGACAGAAACACTCTTTGGCTGTGTGTGTCCAGCAGTGCCCCCAAGTGCACCATGCTCCGAGCAGGGACCAGCAAGGACTTCTTCCAGTTGACGAGCCACCCGTGGGCTTGTAGGAAGTGTACCATCAGTTGCAGATGACTGAGGAGGACATCTTGGGAGTTTGCCAGGATCAGCAAGTTGTTCAGATATGGCAGGATTCTGATTCCCTGACAACGGAGATAAGCCGTCATCACGGCCATAACCTTGGTGAAGATCCGAGAAGCTGTGACCGGTCCAAACGGCAGAGCCTGGAACTTATAGTGAAGGTTGCCAGTAGCAAACCACAGATATTGCTGATGTGATATGGCAATAGGTATATGCAGATAAACATCTTGTATATCCAGGGATACCATATAACCTCTGGGTTCTATGGCCAGTACAATTGAGCGCAGCGTTTCCATACGGAACTTGGACACTCTCACAGACTTGTTGTTAGGATCTCCTGCTCTGTGCTGCCACGTCGCCATGGCAACCGGGAGGCAAGTGTTAGCGAAGTAACCTGAGCGCAGCTGATACTCCGGTCCGGGTTTTTACTGTGTAGTGGTTACAGGCTCTGTGCACGGCAGGGAATCCGGCGCTGGTTTTGTGCTCACAGTCTGTGAGGTCTGAGTAGGGCGTGGACAGCACCTGCTATATAAACCATCCTCTCAGGCTAGGCAAATGCTGCTGAATCTTTGTTTGTTAGTCAGTTCCAGAGAGTTAGCTAGTACTGTGTGACTTTGTATTTACTTGTTGCTTACTGCGAATAGGCCTTGGGATTCGGTACTTCATTCTGCCAATCCGGACCTAGCAGTAAGACTGGAGTCAGTTGTTTGACCTGCTGGGGTTCTTTTGCTATTCTGTGAACCCAGCAGGTTTGCGGCTGTACTCTCAGACCTGCTTGCTTAATTCTCCCTCACTGTGCAGGGCGTCCAGGTGTCAGTTTAGTGGCAGTAAGCTGAACCTGTGCCCTGCAAGTGGGGGTTAGGATTGTGGATACTCTCCTTGTGTCTATATTTCTATCTCTGACCAAGGAGTTTATTCCCACACCCGTTGGTAACCCTTTGGGGTTTTTTCTGTTGCTCTTAGCAACATCATTTCATGTGCTCCACATGTTAAATCACTACACCTCGCTTCATTGTCCGCTCTACTCCATCTGAGCATTCCTGACACTAGGGAGACACCCAATTCCTGAGCCTTTGGGCTTCTCCGTTCACTTTGTGTTTATTAGTTATTCCATCACCTCCTGTGTATGTTATGTTATACTGTCTGTGAGTTCGTTTGCTTCGCTTCCCTCTCTGTTCATACACCGGTATACTCCTGTTAGCACTGGTGTGCGTAACACTTGTTCAGTGATTTGAGGTTGAGTATAGGCCGGAAAACCCATTGGGTTTCGGGACTAGAAACAGGGTTGAGTAGTATCCTCTGTCTCTCTTGGACAGGGGTACCGGCACTACCACTCCTGTATCCAGGAGGGAACTCACAACCAGGTGTAGAGCTTGTGCCTTCAACGGGTCCGAAGGGATAAGCGTAGTTCGGAACTGGTGAGCGGGACATCTCTTGAAAGAGACTGCGTACCCGTGAGAGACGACTTCTTGCACCCATGCATCTGAAGTGGTCTTTAACGAGACCTAGGTGAATTGCAGAAGTTGGCCTCCCACCCTGGGATCCCCCGTCATGCAGCAGGCTTGTCTTGTTTGGAAGCAGGCTGACGGGCAGCCCAGGTTTTGTTTTGGGCTTAGTCGTTTTGGGAGCAGGAGCGTGTATCAGGTATGCCTGACCTTTTGCTTTCCCTTGAGGTCGAAAGGAATGAAAAGTGGTACTCTTTGCCTTCTGTGCAGAAAGGTTAGTATTTGGGAGAAACACAGTCTTAGCAGCTGCTAAGTCAGTTACAATCTTATTCAGATCCTCCCCAAATAGGATGTCTCCCTTAAAGGGGAGTACCTCCAAGGTCTTTTTGGAGTCCAGGTCCACCTTCCATGACCTCAACTACAGAATTCTGCGAGCCAGATTGGACGTAGTCGACGCCTTGGCCGCCATTACACCTACCTCAGAGGATGCCTCCTAAATGTAGTGGGAGGCGGCGATAATATGACACAGATATTGAGGGTCATTCAGACCTGATCGCTCGATAGCTATTTTTTGCAGTGCTGCGATCAGATAGTCGCCGCCTATAGGGGAGTGTATATTTCTCTGCAAGTGTGTGATCGCATGTGCAGCCAGCACTACGAAAAAGTTTTGTGCAGTTTCTGAGTAGCTCAGAACTTACTCAGGTGCTGCGATCACTTCAGCCTGTTCTGGCCCGGAATTTACATCAGACACCCGCCCTGCAAACGCTTGGACACGCCTACGTTTTTCCAGCCACTCCCAGAAAACGGTCAGTTGACACCCACAAACGTCCTCTTCCTGTCAATCTCCTTGCGATCGGCTGTGCAAATGGATTCTTCATTAAATCCATAGCTCAGCAATGAACCGCTTTGCACCCATACGACGCGCCTGCGCATTGCATATGCATGCGCAGTTCTGACCTGGTCGCAGCGCAGCGAAAAAAACTAGCGTGCAATCAGGTCTGAATGACCCCCATTGTCTGGCAGTGTCAGATATATCCTGAGGCAGCCTGAACCCATGGTTCAATTCCTTTTGCAGCCCAGGAGGCTGCTATAGTGGGTCTATGTACAGCAACTATAAGGGAGTAAATAGACTTCATGCATCCTTCGACATACTTATCTGTCGGTTCCTTCAGTGAGGTGACAGTGGTGACAGGCAGAGTAGATGACACCACAAGACGGGTGACATGGGAATCCACCGGCGGCGGATTTTCCCACTTGTTACACAACTCAGCAGAGAGAGGATAATGAGCTAGCATCTTTTTAGACAGGGAGAAGACCAGGGTTCCTGACGTATGTCTACCAAATGGTCAGAATAATGTAAGACTAGTTTTGTTACCTTCTGATGTTTGAATTTATCAGGTTTCGAGGATGCAGTAGTGGGTTCTACATCATCATCGATTTGTAGAATCAGCTTAATAGCCTCCGATAGGTCAGGGACATCAACTTGCGTTGTAGATTCCTCGTCAGAAGCGACTGTATCAGTGTCTGACGGATCAGTATTAGTGGATTGTGAGGAGGAGGCGGCCCGCTTAGATGACCCCTTGCCCGCAGAGGGACATGGGGTAGGTTTTTGTCTAACTAAAGATTGGTTCATCTGTTGTATCTGGGTAGACAGAGTATCCGCCCAGGGCGGATTTACCACAGGGACAATATGTGGCTGCAATGGCACAGAAGGTTAAGCATAAGGCGTGTCACAAGCGTATTAAACATGTTTGAGAACACCGCCCAAGGTGTCTCCTGATTGGCTACAGGAGCAGCGGGCTCACTGGGAGATGTATGGCACATATTACACAGACCATCCTTCAAAACTTACCCCTCAGGCAAATCCTTGGTGCATGCGCTGCAAGATGCAGGAGCGTCCACGGATTTCCCGCCCTTTGTGGTAGACAATATAGTGAACGTAACCTTAGAGCGTAACAGTACGATATAGCCAGACAAATATAATACCTGCAAATAAATCCCCTATTTACAGTATGTGGCAGTCTGGCAGAAAATGCAAAACACAAGCAGAGAATAAATGCGGGATGAGGTGACTGAAATAGTAAAATACACTTAACTGTAAATACTGCGCAGTACTATATAATAGACCCTGATGCACCTAGTCCCCTAGGGTACAGAATTCAGTTATAGCTATAGGTTGTGATACAGTGAAAGTGAAATTCACACAGCAGATACAGCCAGACACAGTCACAGTGACAATGCAGATAATTATTTTAGTCAGACACTAAAACTGCACTGGACTAATATATATATATATATATATATATATATATATATATCAATGCACGGTCTCCGACCGGATGTATATACAGGTTGAGTATCCCATATCCAAATATTCCGAAATACGGAATATTCCGAAATACGGACTTTTTTGAGTGAGACTGAGATAGTGAAACCTTTGTTTTCTGATGGCTCAATGTACACAAACGTTGTTTAATACACAAAGTTATTACAAATATTGTATTAAATGTCCTTCAGGCTGTGTGTATAAGGTGTATATGAAACATAAATGAATTGTGTGAATGTACACACACTTTGTTATGCACAAAGTTATAAAAAATATTGGCTAAAATTACCTTCAGGCTGTGTGTATAAGGTGTATATGAAACATAAATGTATTCTGTGCTTAGATTTAGGTCCCATCACCATGATACCTCATTATGGTATGCAATTATTCCAAAATACGGAAAAATCCCATATCCAAAATACCTCTGGTCCCAAGCATTTTGGATAAAGGATACTCAACCTGTATCAGAAAACTCGTACAATATATTCTGTTAGAGGTACACTTGTTCTTAAATAACTGTCTTAAAATGACATGTACAATACTTCAGTGTCTGTAGAATCACAGCGCTGATAAATCAGGCGGCTTTACAGAGGAGACTTTGCCCTGCAGTCCCGGAGACCAGACACAGCTACTTGAGAAGATGGCGCCCAAATCTCAGTCAGGGAGTAAGGGAGAGTGAGAAGCAGCTCCAGGGCGTGAATACCAGCAGTAGATGGTGCCCCGAGCTGCGGGAGGGGCTACAGGTCAGCGCCTTATCCCCTATGCTGGTCCTCACCACCGGGTACCGCGGAGCCGATTTAAAACAGATATTACACAATCTGACCTGTGCTCCCTGCCCTGGTGGATATAGTGGGGTCTCTGTACTGACACAGTGTCCACACCAGTGGCGCGGTCCGTCTCCTGGGATCGTGACCGGAACGCAATTCAGCGGCGGGTCCCAAATGGGGGACCCTCTTATCTCTTCCCTAAGATGCAGCCACACGATCCTGGAGAGCGTCAGCGGTGGTGTGCCTGGGAACCGGAGCGCCTCCGCCGCAAGTACCCGGGAACTCGGCCAGCGGGAGTATGCGGCACTGCTGGGGAGGTGATGGAGCCACAACACAGTATGTCACAATGACATATAAAGTGCTGCAGCCCTTGAAGTCTTCTAAAAGCTCTTTTCAGGGCTGCCTAGCGCAGCCCACCTGTTAAGTGACCTGCTCTGCAGGCACCAACTTACAAACTGATCTCCAGTGTCGGAGGCGGGGTTATAGAAGAGGCCCTGCATTGGATCCTGGGAACAGTCAAAACTTTAGCCTATCAGTGCCTCGGGATCAAGAGCCAACTCTACACCTCGATGTATTCCCTGTGGGACACAGTGTACCCCGCTGCAGAAATGGTCAATCCCGGGATTCCCGGGATTGGCTTTTTTCCTGTGTGTCCGTCCGTCCCCCTCGCCCTGCACCGGCCCTCCCCACCCACCACGCACCACATACGTAACTCACTATACTACAGGGACGGACGAGACTCTTCCTTTGGGCTTGGCGGCGGGTGACGGCGGGCAGCTGACTGCGCAGCGTGACCTTTGACTTAAGTCACTCTGCACAGGGGGAGCTGGTGGAAGGGAGCTAGGCAGCGTCTGAGCATCCTGAGGACACTCAACGCTGCCTGGTTTAAAAACACAAGGGGCAACCTGATGCCGCAATCGCTGGGATTGGAGATTCCAATCCCGGGATTGAATCCAAGCTGATTTTTGGCCTAAATCCCGGGATCCCGCTGATCCCAATCCCGGGATTGGCCACCCTAGTCCCAATCTGACACTGCACACACCACCCACTGGTTTGACCCCTTCCAGAGGGGGCAGACAAATAAATTAACTTGAATGGATATAGGAATGAGCCCCAATCCGATTTTCAAGGTGAAAGTCTGTGAACCCTCTTGCAAAGTAAAAAATGTCCTAGAAATGTGCCATAAATTTAAACAATCTGTATGTCTAATCCTTTGTTTTCTGGATTTTATCAGACATATCCTTATCCTTAAGTTCTGCAATACCTCTGGTTCAAAGCTGCCCACCCTAGGGAATGGTATCCTATCTTTGTCAGTCATACGTACCCATTCGGACAAAAAGTCTTCAGTGTGTGAACCATATTTTCCACACATAACAAACCTCGCTGACCCCTTGGGCCGCGGCTCTTCAACCTGAACCCTGGCTACAAAACATCCACCACTTGTGCAATTGGATCCCATCACGGATTTTTTCCATTTTTACGCAATCCCCAATGCACAATACGAATAGACGGTGAAAGTTCTTAGAGCGCTTTCACCCACTCCTTCTCCACTGAGTACCACGACTCACTCCAATAGTGACCACCGCGTACCCAGTGAGGTCCCTATCTGGTTTCTATTTACTGGAAGTGTTAGGAGTGACTTACCTTTTCCAGTGAATATGCACCGCTGGAGATTTTCCTGAGAGAGACCAGCGAAAACTCCCTATACACTTATACACAAATCACGCTTGCGTATGCTCTACACAGCACTACCGATACCGCGGTTTTACGCAAAAACTCGTAAAAGGGGTATCAAGTTGCGCTGTATATATCACACCCACAAATGCGCGGTCCAATCGCACAGCGTATAGGTACTTGTTACCTATCTGCCGTACGATCACGGGTCGATGTACAAACTAGGACCCTCAGCCCGGAGCGTAATACAAAAACCTTTTTTCTCTGACGTCCTAAGTGGATGCTGGGGACTCCGTCAGGACCATGGGGATCAGCGGCTCCGCAGGAGACAGGGCACAAAATTAAAAGTTTGACCACTAGGTGGTGTGCACTGGCTCCTCCCCCCATGACCCTCCTCCAAGCCTCAGTTAGATTTTTGTGCCCGGCCGAGAAGGGTGCAATCTAGGTGCTCTCCTAAAGAGCTGCTTAGAATAAAAGTTTGTTAGGTTTTTTTTTTTTCAGTGAGTCCTGCTGGCAACAGGCTCACTGCAACGCGGGACTAAGGGGAGAAGAAGCGAACTCACCTGCGTGCAGGATGGATTGGCTTCTTAGGCTACTGGACACTAGCTCCAGAGGGACGATCACAGGTACAGCCTGGATGGGTCACCGGAGCCGCGCCGCCGGCCCCCTTACAGATGCTGAAGAGAGAAGAGGTCCAGAAATCGGCGGCTGAAGACTTCCCAGTCTTCTTAAGGTAGCGCACAGCACCGCAGCTGTGCGCCATTGCTCTCAGCACACTTCACACCGCGGTCACTGAGGGTGCAGGGCGCTGGGGGGGGCGCCCTGGGCAGCAATGTAATTACCTTTACTGGCTAAAAATACATCACATATAGCCCCTGTGCTATATGGATGTATTTAACCCCTGCCAGGATTACAGAAAAAACCGGGAGAAGAGCCCGCCGTGAAGGGGGCGGGGCCCATCTCCTCAGCACACAGCGCCATTTTTCCCACACAGATCCGCTGGTGGGAAGGCTCCCAGGCTCTCCCCTGCACTGCACTACAGAAACAGGGTTAAAACAGAGAGGGGGGGCATTTTTTGGCGATATTATACATTAAGCTGCTATATAAGGGAAAACACTTACTATAAGGTTGTCCCTGTATAATTATAGCGCTTTGGTGTGTGCTGGCAAACTCTCCCTCTGTCTCCCCAAAGGGCTAGTGGGGTCCTGTCCTCTATCAGAGCATTCCCTGTGTGTGTGCTGTGTGTCGGTACGTGTGTGTCGACAGGTATGAGGACGATGTTGGTGTGGAGGCGGAGCAATTGCCTGTAATGGGATGTCACCCCCTAGGGAGTCGACACCGGAATGGATGGCTTTATTTATGGAATTACGTGATAGTGTCAACACGCTACAAGGTCGGTTGACGATATGAGACGGCCGGCAAACCAATTAGTACCTGTCCAGGCGTCTCAAACACCGTCAGGGGCTTTAAAACGCCCATTACCTCAGTCGGTCGACAGACACAGACACGGACACTGACTCCAGTGTCGACGGTGAAGAAACAAACGTATTTTCCAGTAGGGCCACACGTTACATAATCACGGCAATGAAGGAGGCGTTACATATTTCTGATACTACAAGTACCACAAAAATGGGTATTATGTGGGGTGTGAAAAAACTACCTGTAGTTTTTCCTGAATCAGATGAATTGATTGAAGTGTGTGATGAAGCGTGGGTTACCCCCGATAGGAAGTTGCTAATTTCAGAGAAGTTATTGGCATTATACCCTTTCCCGCCAGAGGTTAGGGCGCGCTGGGAAACACCCTCTAGGGTAGATAAGGCGCTCACACGCTTATCAAAACAAGTGGCGTTACCGTCTCCTGATACGGCCGCCCTCAAAGATCCAGCTGATAGGAGGCTGGAAAATACTCTAAAAAGTATATACACACATACTGATGTTATACTGCGACCAGCAATCGCCCCAGCATGGATGTGCAGTGCTGGGGGGGGTTTGGTCGGAATCTCTGACTGGAAATATTGATACCCTGAATAGCGACAATATTTTATTGACTATAGAGCATTTAAAGGATGCATTTTCTTTATATGCGAGATGCACAGAGGGATATTTGCACTCTGGCATCAAGGGTAAGTGCGCTGTCCATTTCTGCCAGAAGAAGTTTATGGACGCGACAGTGGTCAGGTGATGCGGATTCCAAGCGGCATATGGAAGTTTGCCGTATAAAGGGGAGGAATTATTTGGGGTCGGTCTATCGGACTTGGTGGCCACGGCAACAGCCGGAAAATCCACCTTTTTTACCTCAGGTCACCTCCCAGCAGAAAAAGACACCGTCTTTTCAGCCTCAGTCCTTTCGTTCTCATAAGAACAAGCGGGCAAAAGGCCATTCATATCTGCCTGAGGCAAAGGAAAGGGTAAGAGACTGCAGCAAGCAGCTCCTTCCCAGGAGCAGAAGCACTCCCCCGCTTCTGAAAAGTCCTCAGCATGTCGCTGGGGCCTTACAAGCGGACTCAGGTCCGGTGGGGGGGTCGTCTCAAGAATTTCAGCGCGCAGTGGGCTCACTCGCAAGTCGACCCCTGGATCCTGCAGGTAGTATCACAGGGGTACAGATTGGAATTCGAGACGTCTCTTCCTCGCAGATTCCTGAAGTCTGCTTTACCAACATCTCCCTCCGACAGGGAGACGGTGTTGGAAGCTATTCACAAGCTGTATTCCCAGCAAGTAATAGTCAAGGTACCCCTACTACAACAAGGAAAGGGGTATTATTCCACGCTGTTTGTGGTACCGAAGCCGGACGGCTCGGTGAGACCTATTCTAAGTCTGAAATCTTTTGAACACTTACATACAAAGGTTCAAGTTCAAGATGAAATCACTCAGAGCAGTGATAGCGAATCTGGAAGAAGGGGACTTAATGGTGTCCTTGGACATCAAGGATGCTTACCTCCATGTCCCAATTTGCCCTTCAAACCAAGGGTACCTCAGGTTCGTGGTACAAAACTGTCACTATCAGTTTCAGACGTTGCCGTTTGGATTGTCCACGGCACCCCGGGTCTTTACCAAGGTAATGGCCGAAATGATGATTCTTCTTCGAAGAAAAGGCGTATTAATTATCCCTTACTTGGACGATCTCCTGATAAGGGCAAGATCCAGAGAACAGTTAGAGGCCGGTGTAGCACTAACCCAAGTAGTGCTGCAACAGCACGGGTGGATTCTAAATTTTCCAAAATCCCAGCTGAGCCCGACGACACGTCTGCTGTTCCTAGGGATGATTCTGGACACAGTTCAGAAAAAGGTTTTTCTCCCGGAGGAGAAAGCCAGGGAGTTATCCGAGCTAGTCAGGAACCTCCTAAAACCAGGAAAAGTGTCTGTGCATCAATGCACAAGAGTCCTGGGTAAATGGTGGCTTCTTACGAAGCGATTCCATTCGGCAGATTCCACGCAAGAACCTTTCAGTGGGATCTGCTGGACAAATGGTCCGGATCGCATCTTCAGATGCATCAGCGGATAGCCCCGTCTCCAAGGACAAGGGGGTCTCTTCTGTGGTGGTTGCAGAGTGCTCACCTTTTTGGAGGGCCGCAGATTCGGCATTCAGGACTGGGTCCTGGTGACCACGAATGCCAGCCTGAGAGGCTGGGGAGCAGTCACACAGGGAAGAAATTTCCAGGGAGTGTGGTCAAGCCTGGAGACTTCACTTCACATAAATATACTGGAGCTAAGGGCAATTTACAATGCTCTAAGCCTGGCAAGACCTCTGCTTCAGGGTCAGCCGGTGTTGATCCAGTAGGGCAACACCACGGCAGTCGCCCACGTAAACAGACAGGGCGACACAAGAAGCAGGAGGGCAATGGCAGAAGCTGCAAGGATTTTTCACTGGGCAGAAAATCATGTGATAGCACTGTCAGCAGTGTTCATTCCGGGAGTGGACAACTGGGAAGCAGACTTCCTCAGCAGACACGATCACCACCCGGGAGAGTGGGGACTTCATCCAGAAGTTTTCCACATGATTGTGAACCGTTGGGAAAAACCAAAGGTGGACATGATGGCGTCCCGCCTCAACAAAAAACTGGACAGGTATTGCGCCAGGTCAAGAGACCCTCAGGCAATAGCTGTGGACGCGTTGGTAACACCATGGGTGTACCAGTCAATGTATGTGTTCCCCCCTCTGCCTCTCATACCCAAGGTACTGAGAATTATAAGGCGAAGGGGAGTAAGAACGATACTCGTGGCTCCGGATTTGCCAAGAAAGACTTGGTACCCGGAACTTCAAGAGATGCGCACGGAGGATCCGTGCACTCTACCTCTAGACTTACCGCGGCTGCGTTTGACGGCATGGCGGTTGAACGCCGGATCCTGAAGGAGAGGGCTCCGACGGAGGAATTTCAACTGGGTCGATTCCTACATTTCCTGCAAACAGGATTGTCTATGGGCCTCAAATTGGGGTCCATTAAGGTTCAAATTTTGGCCCTGTCGATTTTCTTCCAGAAAGAATTGGCTTCAGTTCCTGAAGTCCAAGCTTTTGTCAAAGGAGTACTACATATACAGCCCCGGTTGTGCCTCCAGTGGCACTGTGGTTTTGGGATTCCTCAAATCCCATTGGTTTGAGCCACTCAAATCGGTGGATTTGAAATATCTTACATGGAAAGTGACCATGCTACTGGCCCTGGCTTCGGCCAGGAGAGTGTCAGAATTGGCGGCTTTTTCGTACAAAAGCCATATCTGATTTTCCATTGGGACAGGGCAGAACTGCGGACGCATCCTCAGTTTCTCCCTAAGGTGGTATCAGCGTTTCACCTGAACCAACCTATTGTGGTGCCTGCGGCTTCTAGCGACTTGGAGGACTCCAAGTTGTTCGACGTTGTCAGAGCCTTAAAAATATATATATATATTTCAAGGACGGCTGGAGTCAGAAAGTCTGACTCGCTGTTTATACTGTATGCACCCAACAAGCTGGGTGTTCCTGCGTCTAAGCAGACGATTGCTCGTTGGATTTGTAGCACAATTCAACTTGCGCATTCTGTGGCAGGCCTGCCACAGCCAAAATCTGTAAATGCCCACTCCACAAGGAAGGTGGGCTCACCTTGGGCGGCTGCCCGAGGGGTCTCGGCATTACAACGCTGCCGAGCAGCTACGTGGTCAGGGGAGAACACGTTTGTAAAATTCTACAAATTTGATACCCTGGCTAAGGAGGACCTGGAGTTCTCTCATTCGGTGCTGCAGAGTCATCCGCACTCTCCCGCCCGTTTGGGAGCTTTGGTATAATCCCCATGGTCCTGACGGAGTCCCCAGCATCCACTTAGGACGTCAGAGAAAATAAGAATTTACTTACCGATAATTCTATTTCTCGTAGTCCGTAGTGGATGCTGGGCGCCCATCCCAAGTGCGGATTGTCTGCAATACTTGTACATAGTTATTGTTACAAAAATCGGGTTATTATTGTTGGAAGCCATCTTTTCAGAGGCTCCTCTGTTATCATGCTGTTAACTGGGTTCAGATCTCAAGTTGTACAGTGTGATTGGTGTGGCTGGTATGAGTCTTACCCGGGATTCAAAATCCTTCCTTATTGTGTACGCTCGTCCGGGCACTGTATCCTAACTGAGGCTTGGAGGAGGGTCATGGGGGGAGGAGCCAGTGCACACCACCTAGTGGTCAAACTTTTAATTTTGTGCCCTGTCTCCTGCGGAGCCGCTGATCCCCATGGTCCTGACGGAGTCCCCAGCATCCACTACGGACTACGAGAAATAGAATTATCGGTAAGTAAATTCTTATTTTTACTTCAATACTTCACAATACTATGCACTATCACGCTTCTCTGCAAATCACCTCACGATTTGCGTATTAAACCTTATACTAACGTGAGTCAGCCACCTCACGCCACCAAGCCTCCACTTACTTGATGTACCACACGACAGGATCCCAAATTCCCTGGGTTCGAATATTCACTCACTCCTACGTTCGCTCACTCAAATACACTTTGTTTTTCTGTACAGAAAATTTTAATTCATTCAGATAGGCAGCTTTACCCCCAGAGGCAATACAGTTTTAAACAAAAGTTTTATACTAATCTGCTTTAGAAACCGGGCAGTTTTGTGCTATTGTAGCATGGCTACTGTCCCACCTTTTAGCTAAACGACACTATTGTGTAATTTGTACTTAGCGCCCGTACTCTTACGCAGTTTGCGTAAACACGCGACGTGCGTGTCTCTTATGCTGCGTGCGCAGTCCTGTACTTTGTCTGATACACGTGTACAAAACCGTATGTCCGCAATAAAACAAATCCCACAACTTCTATAAATGTGGGCAATACTAACTATAATCGCTCACTTAACACAACACACAGTTTTTTTCTGTATAAACCTTTACAACCAGGCCAGACTGCTTTTGTGCTTTACACTTACTTCCTTAAACATTTATTTTAGTTTTAACTATATAGCAACAAATGTATCCGGTTTCACACAGATCTAAATGAATCTAGCAATCTGAGTCTTATGGCAACAATGTGAGAGGGTATACAAAGTATGGGTGCCTTTTGTTGTGTACGCTTTTGGCGCCCAACAAAAAAAAATCACAGATTTTTAAATAGCTTTTTTCCTGTTTGTTTTACGGGTTCTACCAGCATCTCTACAAACCATACAGAGCAGACGTCATCTAATCGGCACACAAGTAGGGTTTTCAGTGTATCCATCGACCAAGAAAAGGTTACGTAGGATACTTTCTGTCTGCCCTTTTGCTGATAGATTAAGTCTGCTGTGACCTGTTAGGTTGTGAGTATGTGGAAAACCGGACGATGCCCCCAATTGAGAATGGTGATTTTCATACAGGACTAAAAGCAACACTTTAAAAAGACATTTCATACACTTTAAATGAAGCCGCTGCGGCCGCTATACTTAATCCGCAACCAACGGACTTTTTACACCGTTAGCGTACAGAGTCCCGTACCGAGTACGGACTTTGCGTACAAACGCTGCGCTGGCTGTACAAACTATACAGAGCGTACACACCCAATGATACACCGTGAACCCTTAACAGCTATGCAATGCGATAATAATACACTTTAAACCTTAGCAGGGAAAGGAAGACACGACACCAGATTGTAATTAAACTACTGGGTTCCGACACCACAGCGTATTATTACTGAAAGGGGGTTACAATAACAAAGCAATACAATACAAAAGAATAATGGCTACAGTCAATGATACATACTTGTTTGGATTTCGCCGCGCTATCCAGTCTGGTCCTCGGTCATCTAGATAGATAACTTTGTGAGTCTTGTGTGTCCAGGCCAGCAGCAGGCATCTTTTATACAATCTTCCAAAACTTAACACAATAGACACTGTAATCTCTTTGTCCATTGGACACAGGGATGGTCATTTACAGTACAGGAGAGGTCATAGGTCGGTTTGAATAGGTGGGTGATGTCTGTTCAAGATGCACTTGTGGGTGGTCTCCTCTTGGTTCCCGCCGCATACTTAATGTACAGTAAATACAGTTTATATCTAGATTCTGCTCCTGCACATAACTATTCACAGGAACATGCGATCTTCTTCAAACCAACACCGGAATATTACCCTTACAATACCCTACAGCTGGATACCAAACACCACCTTATAACCTTGTTCTGTCCCCTCCTATCCTGTAAAGGTGAATCCCTTTGTTCTGTTACCATTTAAACTGTTGTAACTTACTGATGTAGTGCAGGGAGACTATGTGTACATTGTGCACTATTTGGATTAAATATGTAATGTGTTTTGATAGCTTTCCGTGCGTTCACAAACTCTACCGTAAATACTTATACCACGTGCTAATGCGCAGGACCGCGGGAGCGACCATACGCAAATTGCGGATATGTGCACGCACGGCAGAACAAATACGCGCGCGGAGGCCATCTGTGTGTAGTTTGTACGTGATGTGTGTACTGCAATATTTTTCGACTTTGACACTCATGAAGATAAATTCAGCATGGAGAGTGAACCAAAGCCTGAAGAGCCAAGTTCTGGATTTCCTCTGGGCAGGAGATTTAAATATTTCATTTTCCCAGACCATGTTTAGTCATGCCCTTGTGAAGAATAGGCTAATCATGGGCACAGGGGAAGAACACCCTCACCGCCACTGAGTATAATGTTAAGTGTGTACCAGATTTTGTATAAAATACTATTAGTGAGAAGCAAATATTACTATCATTGAAAATCCTGCTCTATTCCTGCAAGACACCAATACCTGCTTAAGTCATGTAACTTAAACATAAGAGCTAGCATTTTAATCCATCCTCCAGTTGTCCTGTGTTAAACTCAATGTTCTGAGTCAATATTCTGCCAACTAAACAGCAGTCCTAATTCAGAGGAATAACCTCAGACACCAGAAAGGTAGTGCAGCAGATAGACACCCCACACAGAAACAGTTGGGGTACTATGTGCCAATAATATTCCTAATGATAGCAACAATTATATGTATACAACTGGAGGCATCCGGTACTGCACAGTTTTGATGGAGCAAACCTACTGTATCAATTAAACATGCATAGCTTTACAGCTAAGTGCTGATTAGATTACTATGTGTGGAAAAACAAGTCTCCTGAGATCAGTTACCTACTTCCCATCCCTGATCACTTTTCAAGTAAAACTGGCGGGTCCAGGTTGCCTGATGATGTGATTTTGTGTGGACCCCCACTTTGCAATGCCAGAGAATTGTAAATGCATTGCCCACTTGAAGGTGCCACGGCCCCCAGCTCAGGGACGTGCTGTGAGGTAAATGGCTCAGGAGGCACTGGCAAGTACCAGAGTCAGATTTACACACAGTGGAAATTTGCTGACTTTTGATCAGAGGTGTGCGGACAAGGTAAGCAGAGGGCACTGCCTCACCTGCCATAGACTTTTTAGTTTTGACTGATTATAAAAATACAAAGAAGATATTTCTAACATATTGTTTGTATTTTTCATATACATTATACGGTCAAAACTCTGGTGCAAGCAGCAGTAGGGCAGGAAAGGCTCTGCCTCACCCACCCCACCGCATATCACGTCACTGTCCCAGCACCCCCCCCCCCCTTTTCCTCTTCCAGGGTTGGACACAGGCCCACAGGGGAAACCCAAAGTTGCCCACTGCCTATTCTAGGGGCCAGGATCCAGACCGTGTACTTGACTCATACATTATATATGTGTTATACTGCACAGGTCTATGGTATATTTTCTACAGTGTATTGATGTTATTAATCTGGTACGTTATCATGAATGGACTATATTTATCAAGCAGCCCAGACCATGCATGCTCAGATGGTTAGCCATGCCTTGTGTTCCCTGACCGCACCTCCTCTAGTGGCTGGCCACACCCCTAAGCATGGTCCCTATCACTGCATTCCTCCAGTGGGTCCGTTATGTCCCAATTAGGGTGGCCAATCCCGGGCCATTTTTTCAATCCCGGGTATCGGTATTGGAAAAAGGAGATTTATGGTAGACTTACTATAGTTAAATCTTTTTCTGCAAGGTACACTGGGTTCCACAGGGAATACATCGGGGTGTAGAGTTGGATCTTGATCCAGAGGCACCAACAGGCTAAAGCTTTGACTGTTCCCAGGATGCATTGCAGGGCCTCCTCTATAACTCTGCCTCCGGGCACTGGAGATCAGTTTCGTTAACCATTCCAATGCAGTAGCAGGTAAAAGAGAAGGCAGATGTTAGTCACATAGAACCACGTTCTCATGACAGGAGGAGGGACCAGCGGCTAATGGCATACAAACCCAAAGAAGCTAAGTGCATCTGTGTGGGCGTCCTGTCGAACCCAGTGTACCTCGCAGATAAAGATTTAACTATAAATCTCCTATTCTGCAGCTGGGTACACTGTGTTCCACAGGGAATACATCGGGATGTCCTAAAGCAGTTCCTCAAGGGAGGGGACGCACCTTAGCAGGTATGAGAACCCAGCATCCAAAGAAAGCATCCTGGGAGGCGGAAGTATCAAAGGCATAGAACCTAATGAACGTGTTCACTGAGGACCACATAGCCGCCTTGCACAATTGTTCTGCAGACGCACCACAGCGGGCCACCCAAGAAGGCCCAACAGACCGAGTAGAATGGGCCTTGATAGCAGCAGGAGCTGGGAGCCCAGCCTGCGCATAAGCTTGTGCAATCACCATTCTAATTCATCTGGCCAAGGTTTGCTTATTCAGAGGTCAGCCACTTTTGTGGAAACCACAAAGTTCAAAAAGGGCATCAGTCCTCCTAATGGAGGCAGTCCTCTCCACATATATATGGAGAGTACTTACCACATCCAAAGATCGTTGTTTAGAGGACAAATCAGAAGAGATGAAGGCCGGAACCACAATCTCTTGATTGAGATGGAAAGATGACACCACCTTTGGTAAATAACCAGGGAGAGTTCGAAGAACTGCCCGGTCACGATGAAATATTAGAAAGGGTGGACGACAGGACAATGCGCCTAGGTCCGATACCCTCCTAGCAGAGGCAATAGCCAGTAAAAACAGGACATTGGCCGTGAGCCATTTAAGGTCCACTGTTTCAAGATGTTCAAATGGAGAATCTTGCAGGGCATTCAGGGCAACAGTCAGATCCCATGGAGCCACAGGAGGGACATAGGGAGGCTGTATCTGCAGTATGCCCTGAGTGAATGTATGAACGTTAGGTATAGATGGAAACCACACTGACAAGGCAGATATGTGAACCTTGAGGGAGGCCAGATGAAGTCCTAAATCCAAGCCTTGTTGCAAAAAAGCCAGAATCTGGAAGTACTAAACTTGTAAACATCGTAATTCTTAGCAGCACACCAGGTGAAGTAAGAATTCCAGACCCTATAGTAAATCCGTGCAGAAGCCGGCTTGCGGGCCATTAGCATAGTTTGGATAACCGCCTCGGAAAATCCTTTGGCCCTCAGGAGTGAATCGTCAAGAGCCACGCCGTCAAAGCCAGTCTGGCCAGGTCCGGGTAGACACAAGGGCCATGAACAAGTAGGTCTGGACGTTGAGGAAGTAGAAGAGGACGCTCTATCAATAGACCCTGCAGGTCTGAGAACCAATGCCGTCTGGGCCATGCTGGAGCGACTGGAAGTAGTATTCCTCCTTCTTGCTTGAACTTCCATAGTACCCTGGGCAGGAGTGACACTGGAGGGAACACGTAGGGCAGCCGAAAGTTCCATGTAATTGCCAGTGCGTCCACGAATGCTGCTTGAGGATCCCTTGTTCTTGATCCGAAGACCGGAAGTTTGTGATTGTGTCGAGACGCCATCAGGTCTACATATGGTAGGCCCCACTTGAGTTGAAAGACTTCGAGATAAAGACTCCACTCTCCGGCATGCACGTCCTGACGACTGAGGAAGTCCACTTCCCAGTTGAGGACTCCTGGAATGAACACTGCTGATATTGCTGGCACATGGTGTTCCGCCCAACGAAGGATTTTGGACACTTCCAACATTGCCATGCGGCTTCGAGTGCTGCCTTGATGATTTACAGTATGTAAGCCACCGTTGTGGCATTGTCTGATTGTACCTGAACATGCCTGTTCTGTATCAGAGGCTGGGCAAGAGTCAGAGCATTGAACACTGCCCGCAATTCTAGAATGTTTATCGGGAGGAGAGATTCCTCCTTGGTCCACCAACCCTGGAAAGAGTGCTGCTCCAGCACCACGCCCCAAACCCTCAGACTGGCATCCGTAGTCAGGAGGACCCAGTCAGGAATCCAGAAGGGACGGCTCCTGTTCAACTGCTGGTCCTGTAGCCACCAGCTTAGTGAGAGACGAACCTCTGGAGTCAAGGAGATCATATGAGACCTGATCCGATAAGGCAGGCCATCCCACTTGGAAAGGATTAACCTCTGTAGAGGGCGGGAATGAAACTGAGCATACTCTACCATGTCAAATGCCGGCACCATGAGGCCTACTACTTGCATCGCCGAGTGTATCGACACTCTTGGGCAAGAAAGGAAGCGTCTTATCCTGTCCTGGAGTTTCAGGACTTTCTCTGGAGACAGAAACAGTCTTTGGCTGTGTGTGTCCAGCAGTGCCCCCAAGTGCACCATGCTCCGAGCAGGGACCAGCAAGGACTTCTTCCAGTTGACGAGCCACCCGTGGGCTTGTAGGAAGTGTACCATCAGTTGCAGATGACTGAGGAGGACATCTTGGGAGTTTGCCAGGATCAGCAAGTTGTTCAGATATGGCAGGATTCTGATTCCCTGACAACGGAGATAAGCCGTCATCACGGCCATAACCTTGGTGAAGATCCGAGGAGCTGTGGCCGGTCCAAACGGCAGAGCCTGGAACTTATAGTGAAGGTTGCCAGTAGCAAACCACAGATATTGCTGATGTGATATGGCAATAGGTATATGCAGATAAACATCTTGTATATCCAGGGATACCATATAACCTCTGGGTTCTATGGCCAGTACAATTGAGCGCAGCGTTTCCATACGGAACTTGGACACTCTCACAGACTTGTTGTTAGGATCTCCTGCTCTGTGCTGCCACGTCGCCATGGCAACCGGGAGGCAAGTGTTAGCGAAGTAACCTGAGTGCAGCTGATACTCCGGTCCGGGTTTTTACTGTGTAGTGGTTACAGGCTCTGTGCACGGCAGGGAATCCGGCGCTGGTTTTGTGCTCACAGTCTGTGAGGTCTGAGTAGGGCGTGGACAGCACCTGCTATATAAACCATCCTCTCAGGCTAGGCAAATGCTGCTGAATCTTTGTTTGTTAGTCAGTTCCAGAGAGTTAGCTAGTACTGTGTGACTTTGTATTTACTTGTTGCTTACTGCGAATAGGCCTTGGGATTCGGTACTTCATTCTGCCAATACGGACCTAGCAGTAAGACTGGAGTCAGTTGTTTGACCTGCTGGGGTTCTTTTGCTATTCTGTGAACCCAGCAGGTTTGCGGCTGTACTCTCAGACCTGCTTGCTTAATTCTCCCTCACTGTGCAGGGCGTCCAGGTGTCAGTTTAGTGGCAGTAAGCTGAACCTGTGCCCTGCAAGTGGGGGTTAGGATTGTGGATACTCTCCTTGTGTCTATATTTCTATCTCTGACCAAGGAGTTTATTCCCACACCCGTTGGTAACCCTTTGGGGTTTTTTCTGTTGCTCTTAGCAACATCATTTCATGTGCTCCACATGTTAAATCACTACACCTCGCTTCATTGTCCGCTCTACTCCATCTGAGCATTCCTGACACTAGGGAGACACCCAATTCCTGAGCCTTTGGGCTTCTCCGTTCACTTTGTGTTTATTAGTTATTCCATCACCTCCTGTGTATGTTATGTTATACTGTCTGTGAGTTCGTTTGCTTCGCTTCCCTCTCTGTTCATACACCGGTATACTCCTGTTAGCACTGGTGTGCGTAACACTTGTTCAGTGATTTGAGGTTGAGTATAGGCCGGAAAACCCATTGGGTTTCGGGACTAGAAACAGGGTTGAGTAGTATCCTCTGTCTCTCTTGGACAGGGGTACCGGCACTACCACTCCTGTATCCAGGAGGGAACTCACAACCAGGTGTAGAGCTTGTGCCTTCAACGGGTCCGAAGGGATAAGCGTAGTTCGGAACTGGTGAGCGGGACATCTCTTGAAAGAGACTGCGTACCCGTGAGAGACGACTTCTTGCACCCATGCATCTGAAGTGGTCTTAAACGAGACCTGGGTGAATTGCAGAAGTTGGCCTCCCACCCTGGGATCCCCCGTCATGCAGCAGGCTTGTCTTGTTTGGAAGCAGGCTGACGGGCAGCCCAGGTTTTGCTTTGGGCTTAGTCGTTTTGGGAGCAGGAGCGTGTATCAGGTATGCCTGACCTTTTGCTTTCCCTTGAGGTCGAAAGGAATGAAAAGTGGTACTCTTTGCCTTCTGTGCAGAAAGGTTAGTATTTGGGAGAAACACAGTCTTAGCAGCTGCTAAGTCAGTTACAATCTTATTCAGATCCTCCCCAAATAGGATGTCTCCCTTAAAGGGGAGTACCTCCAAGGTCTTTTTGGAGTCCAGGTCCACCTTCCATGACCTCAACTACAGAATTCTGCGAGCCAGATTGGACGTAGTCGACGCCTTGGCCGCCATTACACCTACCTCAGAGGATGCCTCCTAAATGTAGTGGGAGGCGGCGATAATATGACACAGATATTGAGGGTCATTCAGACCTGATCGCTCGATAGCTATTTTTTGCAGTGCTGCGATCAGATAGTCGCCGCCTATAGGGGAGTGTATATTTCTCTGCAAGTGTGTGATCGCATGTGCAGCCAGCACTACGAAAAAGTTTTGTGCAGTTTCTGAGTAGCTCAGAACTTACTCAGCTGCTGCGATCACTTCAGCCTGTTCTGGCCCGGAATTTACATCAGACACCCGCCCTGCAAACGCTTGAACACGCCTACGTTTTTCCAGCCACTCCCAGAAAACGGTCAGTTGACACCCACAAACGTCCTCTCCCCTGTCAATCTCCTTGCGATCGGCTGTGCAAATGGATTCTTCATTAAATCCATAGCTCAGCAATGAACCGCTTTGCACCCATACGACGCGCCTGCGCATTGCGTTGCATATGCATGCGCAGTTCTGACCTGGTCGCAGCGCAGCGAAAAAAACTAGCGTGCAATCAGGTCTGAATGACCCCCATTGTCTGGCAGTGTCAGATATATCCTGAGGCAGCCTGAACCCATGGTTCAATTCCTTTTGCAGCCCAGGAGGCTGCTATAGTGGGTCTATGTACAGCAACTATAAGGGAGTAAATAGACTTCATGCATCCTTCGACATACTTATCTGTCGGTTCCTTCAGTGAGGTGACAGTGGTGACAGGCAGAGTAGATGACACCACAAGACGGGTGACATGGGAATCCACCGGCGGCGGATTTTCCCACTTGTTACACAACTCAGCAGAGAGAGGATAATGAGCTAGCATCTTTTTAGACAGGGAGAAGACCAGGGTTCCTGACGTATGTCTACCAAATGGTCAGAATAATGTAAGACTAGTTTTGTTACCTTCTGATGTTTGAATTTATCAGGTTTCGAGGATGCAGTAGTGGGTTCTACATCATCATCGATTTGTAGAATCAGCTTAATAGCCTCCAATAGGTCAGGGACATCAACTTGCGTTGTAGATTCCTCGTCAGAAGCGACTGTATCAGTGTCTGACGGATCAGTATTAGTGGATTGTGAGGAGGAGGTGGCCCGCTTAGATGACCCCTTGCCCGCAGAGGGACATGGGGTAGGTTTTTGTCTAACTAAAGATTGATTCATCTGTTGTATCTGGGTAGACAGAGTATCCGCCCAGGGCGGATTTACCACAGGGACAATATGTGGCTGCAATGGCACAGAAGGTTAAGCATAAGGCGTGTCACAAGCGTATTAAACATGTTTGAGAACACCGCCCAAGGTGTCTCCTGATTGGCTACAGGAGCAGCGGGCTCACTGGGAGATGTATGGCACATATTACACAGACCATCCTTCAAAACTTACCCCTCAGGCAAATCCTTGGTGCATGCGCTGCAAGATGCAGGAGCGTCCACGGATTTCCCGCCCTTTGTGGTAGACAATATAGTGAACGTAACCTTAGAGCGTAACAGTACGATATAGCCAGACAAATATAATACCTGCAAATAAATCCCCTATTTACAGTATGTGGCAGTCTGGCAGAAAATGCAAAACACAAGCAGAGAATAAATGCGGGATGAGGTGACTGAAATAGTAAAATACACTTAACTGTAAATACTGCGCAGTACTATATAATAGACCCTGATGCACCTAGTCCCCTAGGGTACAGAATTCAGTTATAGCTATAGGTTGTGATACAGTGAAAGTGAAATTCACACAGCAGATACAGCCAGACACAGTCACAGTGACAATGCAGATAATTATTTTAGTCAGACAATAAAACTGCACTGGACTAATATATATATATATATATATCAATGCACGGTCTCCGACCGGATGTATATACAGGTTGAGTATCCCATATCCAAATATTCCGAAATACGGAATATTCCGAAATACGGACTTTTTTGAGTGAGAGTGAGATAGTGAAACCTTTGTTTTCTGATGGCTCAATGTACACAAACGTTGTTTAATACACAAAGTTATTACAAATATTGTATTAAATGTCCTTCAGGCTGTGTGTATAAGGTGTATATGAAACATAAATGAATTGTGTGAATGTACACACACTTTGTTTAATGCACAAAGTTATAAAAAATATTGGCTAAAATTACCTTCAGGCTGTGTGTATAAGTTGTATATGTAACATAAATGCATTCTGTGCTTAGATTTAGGTCCCGTCGCCATGATATCTTATTATGGGATGCAATTATTCCAAAATACGGAAAAATCCCATATCCAAAATACCTCTGGTCCCAAGCATTTTGGATAAAGGATACTCAACCTGTATCAGAAAACTCGTACAATATATTCTGTTAGAGGTACACTTGTTCTTAAATAACTGTCTTAAAATGACATGTACAATACTTCAGTGTCTGTAGAATCACAGCGCTGATAAATCAGGCGGCTTTACAGAGGAGACTTTGCCCTGCAGTCCCGGAGACCAGACACAGCTACTTGAGAAGATGGCGCCCAAATCTCAGTCAGGGAGTAAGGGAGAGTGAGAAGCAGCTCCAGGGCGTGAATACCAGCAGTAGATGGTGCCCGGAGCTGCGGGAGGGGCTACAGGTCAGCGCCTTATCCCCTATGCTGGTCCTCACCACCGGGTACCGCGGACCCTATTTAAAACAGATATTACACAATCTGACCTGTGCTCCCTGCCCTGGTGGATATAGTGGGGTCTCTGTACTGACACAGTGTCCACACCAGTGGCGCGGTCCGTCTCCTGGGATCGTGACCGGAATGCAATTTAGCGGCGGGTCCCAAATGGGGGACCCTCTTACCTCCTCCCTAAGATGCAGCCACACGATCCTGTAGAGCGTCAGCGGTGGTGTGCCTGGGAACCGGAGCGCCTCCGCCCCAAGTACCCGGGAACTCGGCCAGCGGGAGTATGCGGCACTGCTGGGGAGGTGATGGAGCCACAACACAGTTTGTCACAATGACATATAAAGTGCTGCAGCCCTTGAAGTCTTCTAAAAGCTCTTTTCAGGGCTGCCCAGCGCAGCCCACCTGTTAAGTGACCTGCTCTGCAGGCACCAACTTACAAACTGATCTCCAGTGTCGGAGGCGGGGTTATAGAAGAGGCCCTGCATTGGATCCTGGGAACAGTCAAAACTTTAGCCTGTCAGTGCCTCGGGATCAAGAGCCAACTCTACACCTCGATGTATTCCCTGTGGGACACAGTGTACCCCGCTGCAGAAATGGTCAATCCCGGGATTGGCTTTTTTCCTGTGTGTCCGTCCGTCCCCCTCGCCCTGCACCGGCCCTCCCCACCCACCACGCACCACATACGTAACTCACTATACTACAGGGACGGACGAGACTCTTCCTTTGGGCTTGGCGGCGGGTGACGGCGGGCAGCTGACTGCGCAGCGTGACCTTTGACTTAAGTCACTCTGCACAGGGGGAGCTGGTGGAAGGGAGCTAGGCAGCGTCTGAGCCTCCTGAGGACACTCAACGCTGCCTGGCTTTAAAAACACAAGGGGCAACCTGATGCCGCAATCGCTGGGATTGGAGATTCCAATCCCGGGATTGAATCCAAGCTGATTTTTGGCCTAAATCCCGGGATCCCGCTGATCCCAATCCCGGGATTGGCCACCCTAGTCCCAATCTGACACTGCACACACCACCCACTGGTTTGACCCCTTCCAGAGGGGGCAGACAAATAAATTAACTTGAATGGATATAGGAATGAGCCCCAATCCGATTTTCAAGGTGAAAGTCTGTGAACCCTCTTGCAAAGTAAAAAATGTCCTAGAAATGTGCCATAAATTTAAACAATCTGTATGTCTAATCCTTTGTTTTCTGGATTTTATCAGACATATCCTTATCCTTAAGTTCTGCAATACCTCTGGTTCAAAGCTGCCCACCCTAGGGAATGGTATCCTATCTTTGTCAGTCATACGTACCCAAAAAGTCTTCAGTGTGTGAACCATATTTTCCACACATAACAAACCTCGCTGACCCCTTGGGCCGCGGCTCTTCAACCTGAACCCTGGCTACAAAACATCCACCACTTGTGCAATTGGATCCCATCACGGATTTTTTCCATTTTTACGCAATCCCCAATGCACAATACGAATAGACGGTGAAAGTTCTTAGAGCGCTTTCACCCACTCCTTCTCCACTGAGTACCACGACTCACTCCAATAGTGACCACCGCGTACCCAGTGAGGTCCCTATCTGGTTTCTATTTACTGGAAGTGTTAGGAGTGACTTACCTTTTCCAGTGAATATGCACCGCTGGAGATTTTCCTGAGAGAGACCAGCGAAAACTCCCTATACACTTATACACAAATCACGCTTGCGTATGCTCTACACAGCACTACTGATACCGCGGTTTTACGCAAAAACTCGTAAAAGGGGTATCAAGTTGCGCTGTATATATCACACCCACAAATGCGCGGTCCAATCGCACAGCGTATAGGTACTTGTTACCTATCTGCCGTACGATCACGGGTCGATGTACAAACTGCGACCCTCAGCCCGGAGCGTAATACAAAAACCTTTTTTCTCTGACGTCCTAAGTGGATGCTGGGGACTCCGTCAGGACCATGGGGATCAGCGGCTCCGCAGGAGACAGGGCACAAAATTAAAAGTTTGACCACTAGGTGGTGTGCACTGGCTCCTCCCCCCATGACCCTCCTCCAAGCCTCAGTTAGATTTTTGTGCCCGGCCGAGAAGGGTGCAATCTAGGTGGCTCTCCTAAAGAGCTGCTTAGAATAAAAGTTTGTTAGGTTTTTTTTTTTCAGTGAGTCCTGCTGGCAACAGGCTCACTGCAACGCGGGACTAAGGGGAGAAGAAGCGAACTCACCTGCGTGCAGGATGGATTGGCTTCTTAGGCTACTGGACACTAGCTCCAGAGGGACGATCACAGGTACAGCCTGGATGGGTCACCGGAGCCGCGCCGCCGGCCCCCTTACAGATGCTGAAGAGAGAAGAGGTCCAGAAATCGGCGGCTGAAGACTTCCCAGTCTTCTTAAGGTAGCGCACAGCACCGCAGCTGTGCGCCATTGCTCTCAGCACACTTCACACCGCGGTCACTGAGGGTGCAGGGCGCTGGGGGGGGGCGCCCTGGGCAGCAATGTAATTACCTTTACTGGCTAAAAATACATCACATATAGCCCCTGTGCTATATGGATGTATTTAACCCCTGCCAGGATTACAGAAAAAACCGGGAGAAGAGCCCGCCGTGAAGGGGGCGGGGCCTATCTCCTCAGCACACAGCGCCATTTTTCCCACACAGATCCGCTGGTGGGAAGGCTCCCAGGCTCTCCCCTGCACTGCACTACAGAAACAGGGTTAAAACAGAGAGGGGGGGCATTTTTTGGCGATATTATTATATATTAAGCTGCTATATAAGGGAAAACACTTACTATAAGGTTGTCCCTGTATAATTATAGCGCTTTGGTGTGTGCTGGCAAACTCTCCCTCTGTCTCCCCAAAGGGCTAGTGGGGTCCTGTCCTCTATCAGAGCATTCCCTGTGTGTGTGCTGTGTGTCGGTACGTGTGTGTCGACAGGTATGAGGACGATGTTGGTGTGGAGGCGGAGCAATTGCCTGTAATGGGATGTCACCCCCTAGGGAGTCGACACCGGAATGGATGGCTTTATTTATGGAATTACGTGATAGTGTCAACACGCTACAAGGTCGGTTGACGATATGAGACGGCCGGCAAACCAATTAGTACCTGTCCAGGCGTCTCAAACACCGTCAGGGGCTTTAAAACGCCCATTACCTCAGTCGGTCGACAGACACAGACACGGACACTGACTCCAGTGTCGACGGTGAAGAAACAAACGTATTTTCCAGTAGGGCCACACGTTACATAATCACGGCAATGAAGGAGGCGTTACATATTTCTGATACTACAAGTACCACAAAAATGGGTATTATGTGGGGTGTGAAAAAACTACCTGTAGTTTTTCCTGAATCAGATGAATTGATTGAAGTGTGTGATGAAGCGTGGGTTACCCCCGATAGGAAGTTGCTAATTTCAGAGAAGTTATTGGCATTATACCCTTTCCCGCCAGAGGTTAGGGCGCGCTGGGAAACACCCTCTAGGGTAGATAAGGCGCTCACACGCTTATCAAAACAAGTGGCGTTACAGTCTCCTGATACGGCCGCCCTCAAAGATCCAGCTGATAGGAGGCTGGAAAATACTCTAAAAAGTATATACACACATACTGATGTTATACTGCGACCAGCAATCGCCCCAGCATGGATGTGCAGTGCTGGGGGGGTTTGGTCGGAATCTCTGACTGGAAATATTGATACCCTGAATAGCGACAATATTTTATTGACTATAGAGCATTTAAAGGATGCATTTTCTTTATATGCGAGATGCACAGAGGGATATTTGCACTCTGGCATCAAGGGTAAGTGCGCTGTCCATTTCTGCCAGAAGAAGTTTATGGACGCGACAGTGGTCAGGTGATGCGGATTCCAAGCGGCATATGGAAGTTTGCCGTATAAAGGGGAGGAATTATTTGGGGTCGGTCTATCGGACTTGGTGGCCACGGCAACAGCCGGAAAATCCACCTTTTTTACCTCAGGTCACCTCCCAACAGAAAAAGACACCGTCTTTTCAGCCTCAGTCCTTTCGTTCTCATAAGAACAAGCGGGCAAAAGGCCATTCATATCTGCCTGAGGCAAAGGAAAGGGTAAGAGACTGCAGCAAGCAGCTCCTTCCCAGGAGCAGAAGCACTCCCCCGCTTCTGAAAAGTCCTCAGCATGTCGCTGGGGCCTTACAAGCGGACTCAGGTCCGGTGGGGGGGTCGTCTCAAGAATTTCAGCGCGCAGTGGGCTCACTCGCAAGTCGACCCCTGGATCCTGCAGGTAGTATCACAGGGGTACAGATTGGAATTCGAGACGTCTCTTCCTCGCAGATTCCTGAAGTCTGCTTTACCAACATCTCCCTCCGACAGGGAGACGGTGTTGGAAGATATTCACAAGCTGTATTCCCAGCAAGTAATAGTCAAGGTACCCCTACTACAACAAGGAAAGGGGTATTATTCCACGCTGTTTGTGGTACCGAAGCCGGACGGCTCGGTGAGACCTATTCTAAGTCTGAAATCTTTTGAACACTTACATACAAAGGTTCAAGTTCAAGATGAAATCACTCAGAGCAGTGATAGCGAATCTGGAATAAAGGGGACTTAATGGTGTCCTTGGACATCAAGGATGCTTACCTCCATGTCCCAATTTGCCCTTCAAACCAAGGGTACCTCAGGTTCGTGGTACAAAACTGTCACTATCAGTTTCAGACATTGCCGTTTGGATTGTCCACGGCACCCCGGGTCTTTACCAAGGTAATGGCCGAAATGATGATTCTTCTTAGAAGAAAAGGCGTATTAATTATCCCTTACTTGGACGATCTCCTGATAAGGGCAAGATCCAGAGAACAGTTAGAGGCCGGTGTAGCACTAACCCAAGTAGTGCTGCAACAGCACGGGTGGATTCTAAATTTTCCAAAATCCCAGCTGAGCCCGACGACACGTCTGCTGTTCCTAGGGATGATTCTGGACACAGTTCAGAAAAAGGTTTTTCTCCCGGAGGAGAAAGCCAGGGAGTTATCCGAGCTAGTCAGGAACCTCCTAAAACCAGGAAAAGTGTCTGTGCATCAATGCACAAGAGTCCTGGGTAAATGGTGGCTTCTTACGAAGCGATTCCATTCGGCAGATTCCACGCAAGAACCTTTCAGTGGGATCTGCTGGACAAATGGTCCGGATCGCATCTTCAGATGCATCAGCGGATAGCCCCGTCTCCAAGGACAAGGGGGTCTCTTCTGTGGTGGTTGCAGAGTGCTCACCTTTTTGGAGGGCCGCAGATTCGGCATTCAGGACTGGGTCCTGGTGACCACGAATGCCAGCCTGAGAGGCTGGGGAGCAGTCACACAGGGAAGAAATTTCCAGGGAGTGTGGTCAAGCCTGGAGACTTCACTTCACATAAATATACTGGAGCTAAGGGCAATTTACAATGCTCTAAGCCTGGCAAGACCTCTGCTTCAGGGTCAGCCGGTGTTGATCCAGTAGGGCAACACCACGGCAGTCGCCCACGTAAACAGACAGGGCGACACAAGAAGCAGGAGGGCAATGGCAGAAGCTGCAAGGATTTTTCACTGGGCAGAAAATCATGTGATAGCACTGTCAGCAGTGTTCATTCCGGGAGTGGACAACTGGGAAGCAGACTTCCTCAGCAGACACGATCACCACCGGGGAGAGTGGGGACTTCATCCAGAAGTTTTCCACATGATTGTGAACCGTTGGGAAAAACCAAAGGTGGACATGATGGCGTCCCGCCTCAACAAAAAACTGGACAGGTATTGCGCCAGGTCAAGAGACCCTCAGGCAATAGCTGTGGACGCGTTGGTAACACCATGGGTGTACCAGTCAATGTATGTGTTCCCCCCCTCTGCCTCTCATACCCAAGGTACTGAGAATTATAAGGCGAAGGGGAGTAAGAACGATACTCGTGGCTCCGGATTTGCCAAGAAAGACTCGGTACCCGGAACTTCAAGAGATGCGCACGGAGGATCCGTGCACTCTACCTCTAGACTTACCGCGGCTGCGTTTGACGGCATGGCGGTTGAACGCCGGATCCTGAAGGAGAGGGCTCCGACGGAGGAATTTCAACTGGGTCGATTCCTACATTTCCTGCAAACAGGATTGTCTATGGGCCTCAAATTGGGGTCCATTAAGGTTCAAATTTCGGCCCTGTCGATTTTCTTCCAGAAAGAATTGGCTTCAGTTCCTGAAGTCCAAGCTTTTGTCAAAGGAGTACTACATATACAGCCCCGGTTGTGCCTCCAGTGGCACTGTGGTTTTGGGATTCCTCAAATCCCATTGGTTTGAGCCACTCAAATCGGTGGATTTGAAATATCTTACATGGAAAGTGACCATGCTACTGGCCCTGGCTTCGGCCAGGAGAGTGTCAGAATTGGCGGCTTTTTCGTACAAAAGCCATATCTGATTTTCCATTGGGACAGGGCAGAACTGCGGACGCGTCCTCAGTTTCTCCCTAAGGTGGTATCAGCGTTTCACCTGAACCAACCTATTGTGGTGCCTGCGGCTTCTAGCGACTTGGAGGACTCCAAGTTGTTCGACGTTGTCAGAGCCTTAAAAATATATATATATATTTCAAGGACGGCTGGAGTCAGAAAGTCTGACTCGCTGTTTATACTGTATGCACCCAACAAGCTGGGTGTTCCTGCGTCTAAGCAGACGATTGCTCGTTGGATTTGTAGCACAATTCAACTTGCGCATTCTGTGGCAGGCCTGCCACAGCCAAAATCTGTAAATGCCCACTCCACAAGGAAGGTGGGCTCACCTTGGGCGGCTGCCCGAGGGGTCTCGGCATTACAACGCTGCCGAGCAGCTACGTGGTCAGGGGAGAACACGTTTGTAAAATTCTACAAATTTGATACCCTGGCTAAGGAGGACCTGGAGTTCTCTCATTCGGTGCTGCAGAGTCATCCGCACTCTCCCGCCCGTTTGGGAGCTTTGGTATAATCCCCATGGTCCTGACGGAGTCCCCAGCATCCACTTAGGACGTCAGAGAAAATAAGAATTTACTTACCGATAATTCTATTTCTCGTAGTCCATAGTGGATGCTGGGCGCCCATCCCAAGTGCGGATTGTCTGCAATACTTGTACATAGTTATTGTTACAAAAATCGGGTTATTATTGTTGGAAGCCATCTTTTCAGAGGCTCCTCTGTTATCATGCTGTTAACTGGGTTCAGATCTCAAGTTGTACAGTGTGATTGGTGTGGCTGGTATGAGTCTTACCCGGGATTCAAAATCCTTCCTTATTGTGTACGCTCGTCCGGGCACTGTATCCTAACTGAGGCTTGGAGGAGGGTCATGGGGGGAGGAGCCAGTGCACACCACCTAGTGGTCAAACTTTTAATTTTGTGCCCTGTCTCCTGCGGAGCCGCTGATCCCCATGGTCCTGACGGAGTCCCCAGCATCCACTACGGACTACGAGAAATAGAATTATCGGTAAGTAAATTCTTATTTTTACTTCAATACTTCACAATACTATGCACTATCACGCTTCTCTGCAAATCACCTCACGATTTGCGTATTAAACCTTATACTAACGTGAGTCAGCCACCTCACGCCACCAAGCCTCCACTTACTTGATGTACCACACGACAGGATCCCAAATTCCCTGGGTTCGAATATCCACTCACTCCTACGTTCGCTCACTCAAATACACTTTGTTTTTCTGTACAGAAAATTTTAATTCATTCAGATAGGCAGCTTTACCCCCAGAGGCAATACAGTTTTAAACAAAAGTTTTATACTAATCTGCTTTAGAAACCGGGCAGTTTTGTGCTATTGTAGCATGGCTACTGTCCCACCTTTTAGCTAAACGACACTATTGTGTAATTTGTACTTAGCGCCCGTACTCTTACGCAGTTTGCGTAAACACGCGACGTGCGTGTCTCTTATGCTGCGTGCGCAGTCCTGTACTTTGTCTGATACACGTGTACAAAACCGTATGTCCGCAATAAAACAAATCCCACAACTTCTATAAATGTGAGCAATACTAACTATAATCGCTCACTTAACACAACACACAGTTTTTTTCTGTATAAACCTTTACAACCAGGCCAGACTGCTTTTGTGCTTTACACTTACTTCCTTAAACATTTATTTTAGTTTTAACTATATAGCAACAAATGTATCCGGTTTCACACAGATCTAAATGAATCTAGCAATCTGAGTCTTATGGCAACAATGTGAGAGGGTATACAAAGTATGGGTGCCTTTTGTTGTGTACGCTTTTGGCGCCCAAAAAAAAAAATCACAGATTTTTAAATAGCTTTTTTCCTGTTTGTTTTACGGGTTCTACCAGCATCTCTACAAACCATACAGAGCAGACGTCATCTAATCGGCACACAAGTAGGGTTTTCAGTGTATCCATCGACCAAGAAAAGGTTACGTAGGATACTTTCTGTCTGCCCTTTTGCTGATAGATTAAGTCTGCTGTGACCTGTTAGGTTGTGAGTATGTGGAAAACCGGACGATGCCCCCAATTGAGAATGGTGATTTTCATACAGGACTAAAAGCAACACTTTAAAAAGACATTTCATACACTTTAAATGAAGCCGCTGCGGCCGCTATACTTAATCCGCAACCAACGGACTTTTTACACCGTTAGCGTACAGAGTCCCGTACCGAGTACGGACTTTGCGTACAAACGCTGCGCTGGCTGTACAAACTATACAGAGCGTACACACCCAATGATACACCGTGAACCCTTAACAGCTATGCAATGCGATAATAATACACTTTAAACCTTAGCAGGGAAAGGAAGACACGACACCAGATTGTAATTAAACTACTGGGTTCCGACACCACAGCGTATTATTACTGAAAGGGGGTTACAATAACAAAGCAATACAATACAAAAGAATAATGGCTACAGTCAATGATACATACTTGTTTGGATTTCGCCGCGCTATCCAGTCTGGTCCTCGGTCATCTAGATAGATAACTTTGTGAGTCTTGTGTGTCCAGGCCAGCAGCAGGCATCTTTTATACAATCTTCCAAAACTTAACACAATAGACACTGTAATCTCTTTGTCCATTGGACACAGGGATGGTCATTTACAGTACAGGAGAGGTCATAGGTCGGTTTGAATAGGTGGGTGATGTCTGTTCAAGATGCACTTGTGGGTGGTCTCCTCTTGGTTCCCGCCGCATACTTAATGTACAGTAAACACAGTTTATATCTAGATTCTGCTCCTGCACATAACTATTCACAGGAACATGCGATCTTCTTCAAACCAACACCGGAATATTACCCTTACAATACCCTACAGCTGGATACCAAACACCACCTTATAACCTTGTTCTGTCCCCTCCTATCCTGTAAAGGTGAATCCCTTTGTTCTGTTACCATTTAAACTGTTGTAACTTACTGATGTAGTGCAGGGAGACTATGTGTACATTGTGCACTATTTGGATTAAATATGTAATGTGTTTTGATAGCTTTCCGTGCGTTCACAAACTCTACCGTAAATACTTATACCACGCGCTAATGCGCAGGACCGCGGGAGCGACCATACGCAAATTGCGGATATGTGCACGCACGGCAGAACAAATACGCGCGCGGAGGCCATCTGTGTGTAGTTTGTACGTGATGTGTGTACTGCAATATTTTTCGACTTTGACACTCATGAAGATAAATTCAGCATGGAGAGTGAACCAAAGCCTGAAGAGCCAAGTTCTGGATTTCCTCTGGGCAGGAGATTTAAATATTTCATTTTCCCAGACCATGTTTAGTCATGCCCTTGTGAAGAATAGGCTAATCATGGGCACAGGGGAAGAACACCCTCACCGCCACTGAGTATAATGTTAAGTGTGTACCAGATTTTGTATAAAATACTATTAGTGAGAAGCAAATATTACTATCATTGAAAATCCTGCTCTATTCCTGCAAGACACCAATACCTGCTTAAGTCATGTAACTTAAACATAAGAGCTAGCATTTTAATCCATCCTCCAGTTGTCCTGTGTTAAACTCAATGTTCTGAGTCAATATTCTGCCAACTAAACAGCAGTCCTAATTCAGAGGAATAACCTCAGACACCAGAAAGGTAGTGCAGCAGATAGACACCCCACACAGAAACAGTTGGGGTACTATGTGCCAATAATATTCCTAATGATAGCAACAATTATATGTATACAACTGGAGGCATCCGGTACTGCACAGTTTTGATGGAGCAAACCTACTGTATCAATTAAACATGCATAGCTTTACAGCTAAGTGCTGATTAGATTACTATGTGTGGAAAAACAAGTCTCCTGAGATCAGTTACCTACTTCCCATCCCTGATCACTTTTCAAGTAAAACTGGCGGGTCCAGGTTGCCTGATGATGTGATTTTGTGTGGACCCCCACTTTGCAATGCCAGAGAATTGTAAATGCATTGCCCACTTGAAGGTGCCACGGCCCCCAGCTCAGGGACGTGCTGTGAGGTAAATGGCTCAGGAGGCACTGGCAAGTACCAGAGTCAGATTTACACACAGTGGAAATTTGCTGACTTTTGATCAGAGGTGTGCGGACAAGGTAAGCAGAGGGCACTGCCTCACCTGCCATAGACTTTTTAGTTTTGACTGATTATAAAAATACAAAGAAGATATTTCTAACATATTGTTTGTATTTTTCATATACATTATACGGTCAAAACTCTGGTGCAAGCAGCAGTAGGGCAGGAAAGGCTCTGCCTCACCCACCCCACCGCATATCACGTCACTGTCCCAGCACCCCCCCCCCCCTTTTCCTCTTCCAGGGTTGGACACAGGCCCACAGGGGAAACCCAAAGTTGCCCACTGCCTATTCTAGGGGCCAGGATCCAGACCGTGTACTTGACTCATACATTATATATGTGTTATACTGCACAGGTCTATGGTATATTTTCTACAGTGTATTGATGTTATTAATCTGGTACGTTATCATGAATGGACTATATTTATCAAGCAGCCCAGACCATGCATGCTCAGATGGTTAGCCATGCCTTGTGTTCCCTGACCGCACCTCCTCTAGTGGCTGGCCACACCCCTAAGCATGGTCCCTATCACTGCATTCCTCCAGTGGGTCCGTTATGTCCCAATTAGGGTGGCCAATCCCGGGCCATTTTTTCAATCCCGGGTATCGGTATTGGAAAAAGGAGATTTATGGTAGACTTACTATAGTTAAATCTTTTTCTGCAAGGTACACTGGGTTCCACAGGGAATACATCGGGGTGTAGAGTTGGATCTTGATCCAGAGGCACCAACAGGCTAAAGCTTTGACTGTTCCCAGGATGCATTGCAGGGCCTCCTCTATAACTCTGCCTCCGGGCACTGGAGATCAGTTTCGTTAACCATTCCAATGCAGTAGCAGGTAAAAGAGAAGGCAGATGTTAGTCACATAGAACCACGTTCTCATGACAGGAGGAGGGACCAGCGGCTAATGGCATACAAACCCAAAGAAGCTAAGTGCATCTGTGTGGGCGTCCTGTCGAACCCAGTGTACCTCGCAGATAAAGATTTAACTATAAATCTCCTATTCTGCAGCTGGGTACACTGTGTTCCACAGGGAATACATCGGGATGTCCTAAAGCAGTTCCTCAAGGGAGGGGACGCACCTTAGCAGGTATGAGAACCCAGCATCCAAAGAAAGCATCCTGGGAGGCGGAAGTATCAAAGGCATAGAACCTAATGAACGTGTTCACTGAGGACCACATAGCCGCCTTGCACAATTGTTCTGCAGACGCACCACAGCGGGCCACCCAAGAAGGCCCAACAGACCGAGTAGAATGGGCCTTGATAGCAGCAGGAGCTGGGAGCCCAGCCTGCGCATAAGCTTGTGCAATCACCATTCTAATTCATCTGGCCAAGGTTTGCTTATTCAGAGGTCAGCCACTTTTGTGGAAACCACAAAGTTCAAAAAGGGCATCAGTCCTCCTAATGGAGGCAGTCCTCTCCACATATATATGGAGAGTACTTACCACATCCAAAGATCGTTGTTTAGAGGACAAATCAGAAGAGATGAAGGCCGGAACCACAATCTCTTGATTGAGATGGAAAGATGACACCACCTTAGGTAAATAACCAGGGAGAGTTCGAAGAACTGCCCGGTCACGATGAAATATTAGAAAGGGTGGACGACAGGACAATGCGCCTAGGTCCGATACCCTCCTAGCAGAGGCAATAGCCAGTAAAAACAGGACATTGGCCGTGAGCCATTTAAGGTCCACTGTTTCAAGATGTTCAAATGGAGAATCTTGCAGGGCATTCAGGGCAACAGTCAGATCCCATGGAGCCACAGGAGGGACATAGGGAGGCTGTATCTGCAGTATGCCCTGAGTGAATGTATGAACGTTAGGTATAGATGGAAACCACACTGACAAGGCAGATATGTGAACCTTGAGGGAGGCCAGATGAAGTCCTAAATCCAAGCCTTGTTGCAAAAAAGCCAGAATCTGGAAGTACTAAACTTGTAAACATCGTAATTCTTAGCAGCACACCAGGTGAAGTAAGAATTCCAGACCCTATAGTAAATCCGTGCAGAAGCCGGCTTGCGGGCCTTTAGCATAGTTTGGATAACCGCCTCGGAAAATCCTTTGGCCCTCAGGAGTGAAGCGTCAAGAGCCACGCCGTCAAAGCCAGTCTGGCCAGGTCCGGGTAGACACAAGGGCCATGAACAAGTAGGTCTGGACGTTGAGGAAGTAGAAGAGGACGCTCTATCAATAGACCCTGCAGGTCTGAGAACCAATGCCGTCTGGGCCATGCTGGAGCGACTGGAAGTAGTATTCCTCCTTCTTGCTTGAACTTCCATAGTACCCTGGGCAGGAGTGACACTGGAGGGAACACGTAGGGCAGCCGAAAGTTCCATGTAATTGCCAGTGCGTCCACGAATGCTGCTTGAGGATCCCTTGTTCTTGATCCGAAGACCGGAAGTTTGTGATTGTGTCGAGACGCCATCAGGTCTACATATGGTAGGCCCCACTTGAGTTGAAAGACTTCGAGATAAAGACTCCACTCTCCGGCATGCACGTCCTGACGACTGAGGAAGTCCACTTCCCAGTTGAGGACTCCTGGAATGAACACTGCTGATATTGCTGGCACATGGTGTTCCGCCCAACGAAGGATTTTGGACACTTCCAACATTGCCATGCGGCTTCGAGTGCTGCCTTGATGATTTACAGTATGTAAGCCACCGTTGTGGCATTGTCTGATTGTACCTGAACATGCCTGTTCTGTATCAGAGGCTGGGCAAGAGTCAGAGCATTGAACACTGCCCGCAATTCTAGAATGTTTATCGGGAGGAGAGATTCCTCCTTGGTCCACCAACCCTGGAAAGAGTGCTGCTCCAGCACCACGCCCCAAACCCTCAGACTGGCATCCGTAGTCAGGAGGACCCAGTCAGGAATCCAGAAGGGACGGCTCCTGTTCAACTGCTGGTCCTGTAGCCACCAGCTTAGTGAGAGACGAACCTCTGGAGTCAAGGAGATCATATGAGACCTGATCCGATAAGGCAGGCCATCCCACTTGGAAAGGATTAACCTCTGTAGAGGGCGGGAATGAAACTGAGCATACTCTACCATGTCAAATGCCGGCACCATGAGGCCTACTACTTGCATCGCCGAGTGTATCGACACTCTTGGGCAAGAAAGGAAGCGTCTTATCCTGTCCTGGAGTTTCAGGACTTTCTCTGGAGACAGAAACAGTCTTTGGCTGTGTGTGTCCAGCAGTGCCCCCAAGTGCACCATGCTCCGAGCAGGGACCAGCAAGGACTTCTTCCAGTTGACGAGCCACCCGTGGGCTTGTAGGAAGTGTACCATCAGTTGCAGATGACTGAGGAGGACATCTTGGGAGTTTGCCAGGATCAGCAAGTTGTTCAGATATGGCAGGATTCTGATTCCCTGACAACGGAGATAAGCCGTCATCACGGCCATAACCTTGGTGAAGATCCGAGGAGCTGTGGCCGGTCCAAACGGCAGAGCCTGGAACTTATAGTGAAGGTTGCCAGTAGCAAACCACAGATATTGCTGATGTGATATGGCAATAGGTATATGCAGATAAACATCTTGTATATCCAGGGATACCATATAACCTCTGGGTTCTATGGCCAGTACAATTGAGCGCAGCGTTTCCATACGGAACTTGGACACTCTCACAGACTTGTTGTTAGGATCTCCTGCTCTGTGCTGCCACGTCGCCATGGCAACCGGGAGGCAAGTGTTAGCGAAGTAACCTGAGCGCAGCTGATACTCCGGTCCGGGTTTTTACTGTGTAGTGGTTACAGGCTCTGTGCACGGCAGGGAATCCGGCGCTGGTTTTGTGCTCACAGTCTGTGAGGTCTGAGTGGGGCGTGGACAGCACCTGCTATATAAACCATCCTCTCAGGCTAGGCAAATGCTGCTGAATCTTTGTTTGTTAGTCAGTTCCAGAGAGTTAGCTAGTACTGTGTGACTTTGTATTTACTTGTTGCTTACTGCGAATAGGCCTTGGGATTCGGTACTTCATTCTGCCAATACGGACCTAGCAGTAAGACTGGAGTCAGTTGTTTGACCTGCTGGGGTTCTTTTGCTATTCTGTGAACCCAGCAGGTTTGCGGCTGTACTCTCAGACCTGCTTGCTTAATTCTCCCTCACTGTGCAGGGCGTCCAGGTGTCAGTTTAGTGGCAGTAAGCTGAACCTGTGCCCTGCAAGTGGGGGTTAGGATTGTGGATACTCTCCTTGTGTCTATATTTCTATCTCTGACCAAGGAGTTTATTCCCACACCCGTTGGTAACCCTTTGGGGTTTTTTCTGTTGCTCTTAGCAACATCATTTCATGTGCTCCACATGTTAAATCACTACACCTCGCTTCATTGTCCGCTCTACTCCATCTGAGCATTCCTGACACTAGGGAGACACCCAATTCCTGAGCCTTTGGGCTTCTCCGTTCACTTTGTGTTTATTAGTTATTCCATCACCTCCTGTGTATGTTATGTTATACTGTCTGTGAGTTCGTTTGCTTCGCTTCCCTCTCTGTTCATACACCGGTATACTCCTGTTAGCACTGGTGTGCGTAACACTTGTTCAGTGATTTGAGGTTGAGTATAGGCCGGAAAACCCATTGGGTTTCGGGACTAGAAACAGGGTTGAGTAGTATCCTCTGTCTCTCTTGGACAGGGGTACCGGCACTACCACTCCTGTATCCAGGAGGGAACTCACAACCAGGTGTAGAGCTTGTGCCTTCAACGGGTCCGAAGGGATAAGCGTAGTTCGGAACTGGTGAGCGGGACATCTCTTGAAAGAGACTGCGTACCCGTGAGAGACGACTTCTTGCACCCATGCATCTGAAGTGGTCTTTAACGAGACCTAGGTGAATTGCAGAAGTTGGCCTCCCACCCTGGGATCCCCCGTCATGCAGCAGGCTTGTCTTGTTTGGAAGCAGGCTGACGGGCAGCCCAGGTTTTGCTTTGGGCTTAGTCGTTTTGGGAGCAGGAGCGTGTATCAGGTATGCCTGACCTTTTGCTTTCCCTTGAGGTCGAAAGGAATGAAGTGGTACTCTTTGCCTTCTGTGCAGAAAGGTTAGTATTTGGGAGAAACACAGTCTTAGCAGCTGCTAAGTCAGTTACAATCTTATTCAGATCCTCCCCAAATAGGATGTCTCCCTTAAAGGGGAGTACCTCCAAGGTCTTTTTGGAGTCCAGGTCCACCTTCCATGACCTCAACTACAGAATTCTGCGAGCCAGATTGGACGTAGTCGACGCCTTGGCCGCCATTACACCTACCTCAGAGGATGCCTCCTAAATGTAGTGGGAGGCGGCGGTAATATGACACAGATATTGAGGGTCATTCAGACCTGATCGCTCGATAGCTATTTTTTGCAGTGCTGCGATCAGATAGTCGCCGCCTATAGGGGAGTGTATATTTCTCTGCAAGTGTGTGATCGCATGTGCAGCCAGCACTACGAAAAAGTTTTGTGCAGTTTCTGAGTAGCTCAGAACTTACTCAGGTGCTGCGATCACTTCAGCCTGTTCTGGCCCGGAATTTACATCAGACACCCGCCCTGCAAACGCTTGGACACGCCTACGTTTTTCCAGCCACTCCCAGAAAACGGTCAGTTGACACCCACAAACGTCCTCTTCCTGTCAATCTCCTTGCGATCGGCTGTGCAAATGGATTCTTCATTAAATCCATAGCTCAGCAATGAACCGCTTTGCACCCATACGACGCGCCTGCGCATTGCATATGCATGCGCAGTTCTGACCTGGTCGCAGCGCAGCGAAAAAAACTAGCGTGCAATCAGGTCTGAATGACCCCCATTGTCTGGCAGTGTCAGATATATCCTGAGGCAGCCTGAACCCATGGTTCAATTCCTTTTGCAGCCCAGGAGGCTGCTATAGTGGGTCTATGTACAGCAACTATAAGGGAGTAAATAGACTTCATGCATCCTTCGACATACTTATCTGTCGGTTCCTTCAGTGAGGTGACAGTGGTGACAGGCAGAGTAGATGACACCACAAGACGGGTGACATGGGAATCCACCGGCGGCGGATTTTCCCACTTGTTACACAACTCAGCAGAGAGAGGATAATGAGCTAGCATCTTTTTAGACAGGGAGAAGACCAGGGTTCCTGACGTATGTCTACCAAATGGTCAGAATAATGTAAGACTAGTTTTGTTACCTTCTGATGTTTGAATTTATCAGGTTTCGAGGATGCAGTAGTGGGTTCTACATCATCATCGATTTGTAGAATCAGCTTAATAGCCTCCGATAGGTCAGGGACATCAACTTGCGTTGTAGATTCCTCGTCAGAAGCGACTGTATCAGTGTCTGACGGATCAGTATTAGTGGATTGTGAGGAGGAGGTGGCCCGCTTAGATGACCCCTTGCCCGCAGAGGGACATGGGGTAGGTTTTTGTCTAACTAAAGATTGGTTCATCTGTTGTATCTGGGTAGACAGAGTATCCGCCCAGGGCGGATTTACCACAGGGACAATATGTGGCTGCAATGGCACAGAAGGTTAAGCATAAGGCGTGTCACAAGCGTATTAAACATGTTTGAGAACACCGCCCAAGGTGTCTCCTGATTGGCTACAGGAGCAGCGGGCTCACTGGGAGATGTATGGCACATATTACACAGACCATCCTTCAAAACTTACCCCTCAGGCAAATCCTTGGTGCATGCGCTGCAAGATGCAGGAGCGTCCACGGATTTCCCGCCCTTTGTGGTAGACAATATAGTGAACGTAACCTTAGAGCGTAACAGTACGATATAGCCAGACAAATATAATACCTGCAAATAAATCCCCTATTTACAGTATGTGGCAGTCTGGCAGAAAATGCAAAACACAAGCAGAGAATAAATGCGGGATGAGGTGACTGAAATAGTAAAATACACTTAACTGTAAATACTGCGCAGTACTATATAATAGACCCTGATGCACCTAGTCCCCTAGGGTACAGAATTCAGTTATAGCTATAGGTTGTGATACAGTGAAAGTGAAATTCACACAGCAGATACAGCCAGACACAGTCACAGTGACAATGCAGATAATTATTTTAGTCAGACACTAAAACTGCACTGGACTAATATATATATATATATATATATATATCAATGCACGGTCTCCGACCGGATGTATATACAGGTTGAGTATCCCATATCCAAATATTCCGAAATACGGAATATTCCGAAATACGGACTTTTTTGAGTGAGACTGAGATAGTGAAACCTTTGTTTTCTGATGGCTCAATGTACACAAACGTTGTTTAATACACAAAGTTATTACAAATATTGTATTAAATGTCCTTCAGGCTGTGTGTATAAGGTGTATATGAAACATAAATGAATTGTGTGAATGTACACACACTTTGTTATGCACAAAGTTATAAAAAATATTGGCTAAAATTACCTTCAGGCTGTGTGTATAAGGTGTATATGAAACATAAATGTATTCTGTGCTTAGATTTAGGTCCCATCACCATGATACCTCATTATGGTATGCAATTATTCCAAAATACGGAAAAATCCCATATCCAAAATACCTCTGGTCCCAAGCATTTTGGATAAAGGATACTCAACCTGTATCAGAAAACTCGTACAATATATTCTGTTAGAGGTACACTTGTTCTTAAATAACTGTCTTAAAATGACATGTACAATACTTCAGTGTCTGTAGAATCACAGCGCTGATAAATCAGGCGGCTTTACAGAGGAGACTTTGCCCTGCAGTCCCGGAGACCAGACACAGCTACTTGAGAAGATGGCGCCCAAATCTCAGTCAGGGAGTAAGGGAGAGTGAGAAGCAGCTCCAGGGCGTGAATACCAGCAGTAGATGGTGCCCCGAGCTGCGGGAGGGGCTACAGGTCAGCGCCTTATCCCCTATGCTGGTCCTCACCACCGGGTACCGCGGAGCCGATTTAAAACAGATATTACACAATCTGACCTGTGCTCCCTGCCCTGGTGGATATAGTGGGGTCTCTGTACTGACACAGTGTCCACACCAGTGGCGCGGTCCGTCTCCTGGGATCGTGACCGGAACGCAATTCAGCGGCGGGTCCCAAATGGGGGACCCTCTTATCTCTTCCCTAAGATGCAGCCACACGATCCTGGAGAGCGTCAGCGGTGGTGTGCCTGGGAACCGGAGCGCCTCCGCCGCAAGTACCCGGGAACTCGGCCAGCGGGAGTATGCGGCACTGCTGGGGAGGTGATGGAGCCACAACACAGTATGTCACAATGACATATAAAGTGCTGCAGCCCTTGAAGTCTTCTAAAAGCTCTTTTCAGGGCTGCCTAGCGCAGCCCACCTGTTAAGTGACCTGCTCTGCAGGCACCAACTTACAAACTGATCTCCAGTGTCGGAGGCGGGGTTATAGAAGAGGCCCTGCATTGGATCCTGGGAACAGTCAAAACTTTAGCCTATCAGTGCCTCGGGATCAAGAGCCAACTCTACACCTCGATGTATTCCCTGTGGGACACAGTGTACCCCGCTGCAGAAATGGTCAATCCCGGGATTCCCGGGATTGGCTTTTTTCCTGTGTGTCCGTCCGTCCCCCTCGCCCTGCACCGGCCCTCCCCACCCACCACGCACCACATACGTAACTCACTATACTACAGGGACGGACGAGACTCTTCCTTTGGGCTTGGCGGCGGGTGACGGCGGGCAGCTGACTGCGCAGCGTGACCTTTGACTTAAGTCACTCTGCACAGGGGGAGCTGGTGGAAGGGAGCTAGGCAGCGTCTGAGCATCCTGAGGACACTCAACGCTGCCTGGTTTAAAAACACAAGGGGCAACCTGATGCCGCAATCGCTGGGATTGGAGATTCCAATCCCGGGATTGAATCCAAGCTGATTTTTGGCCTAAATCCCGGGATCCCGCTGATCCCAATCCCGGGATTGGCCACCCTAGTCCCAATCTGACACTGCACACACCACCCACTGGTTTGACCCCTTCCAGAGGGGGCAGACAAATAAATTAACTTGAATGGATATAGGAATGAGCCCCAATCCGATTTTCAAGGTGAAAGTCTGTGAACCCTCTTGCAAAGTAAAAAATGTCCTAGAAATGTGCCATAAATTTAAACAATCTGTATGTCTAATCCTTTGTTTTCTGGATTTTATCAGACATATCCTTATCCTTAAGTTCTGCAATACCTCTGGTTCAAAGCTGCCCACCCTAGGGAATGGTATCCTATCTTTGTCAGTCATACGTACCCATTCGGACAAAAAGTCTTCAGTGTGTGAACCATATTTTCCACACATAACAAACCTCGCTGACCCCTTGGGCCGCGGCTCTTCAACCTGAACCCTGGCTACAAAACATCCACCACTTGTGCAATTGGATCCCATCACGGATTTTTTCCATTTTTACGCAATCCCCAATGCACAATACGAATAGACGGTGAAAGTTCTTAGAGCGCTTTCACCCACTCCTTCTCCACTGAGTACCACGACTCACTCCAATAGTGACCACCGCGTACCCAGTGAGGTCCCTATCTGGTTTCTATTTACTGGAAGTGTTAGGAGTGACTTACCTTTTCCAGTGAATATGCACCGCTGGAGATTTTCCTGAGAGAGACCAGCGAAAACTCCCTATACACTTATACACAAATCACGCTTGCGTATGCTCTACACAGCACTACCGATACCCCTTTTACGAGTTTTTGCGTAAAACCGCGGTATCAAGTTGCGCTGTATATATCACACCCACAAATGCGCGGTCCAATCGCACAGCGTATAGGTACTTGTTACCTATCTGCCGTACGATCACGGGTCGATGTACAAACTGCGACCCTCAGCCCGGAGCGTAATACAAAAACCTTTTTTCTCTGACGTCCTAAGTGGATGCTGGGGACTCCGTCAGGACCATGGGGATCAGCGGCTCCGCAGGAGACAGGGCACAAAATTAAAAGTTTGACCACTAGGTGGTGTGCACTGGCTCCTCCCCCCATGACCCTCCTCCAAGCCTCAGTTAGATTTTTGTGCCCGGCCGAGAAGGGTGCAATCTAGGTGCTCTCCTAAAGAGCTGCTTAGAATAAAAGTTTGTTAGGTTTTTTTTTTTTCAGTGAGTCCTGCTGGCAACAGGCTCACTGCAACGCGGGACTAAGGGGAGAAGAAGCGAACTCACCTGCGTGCAGGATGGATTGGCTTCTTAGGCTACTGGACACTAGCTCCAGAGGGACGATCACAGGTACAGCCTGGATGGGTCACCGGAGCCGCGCCGCCGGCCCCCTTACAGATGCTGAAGAGAGAAGAGGTCCAGAAATCGGCGGCTGAAGACTTCCCAGTCTTCTTAAGGTAGCGCACAGCACCGCAGCTGTGCGCCATTGCTCTCAGCACACTTCACACCGCGGTCACTGAGGGTGCAGGGCGCTGGGGGGGGGCGCCCTGGGCAGCAATGTAATTACCTTTACTGGCTAAAAATACATCACATATAGCCCCTGTGCTATATGGATGTATTTAACCCCTGCCAGGATTACAGAAAAAACCGGGAGAAGAGCCCGCCGTGAAGGGGGCGGGGCCTATCTCCTCAGCACACAGCGCCATTTTTCCCACACAGATCCGCTGGTGGGAAGGCTCCCAGGCTCTCCCCTGCACTGCACTACAGAAACAGGGTTAAAACAGAGAGGGGGGGCATTTTTTGGCGATATTATACATTAAGCTGCTATATAAGGGAAAACACTTACTATAAGGTTGTCCCTGTATAATTATAGCGCTTTGGTGTGTGCTGGCAAACTCTCCCTCTGTCTCCCCAAAGGGCTAGTGGGGTCCTGTCCTCTATCAGAGCATTCCCTGTGTGTGTGCTGTGTGTCGGTACGTGTGTGTCGACAGGTATGAGGACGATGTTGGTGTGGAGGCGGAGCAATTGCCTGTAATGGGATGTCACCCCCTAGGGAGTCGACACCGGAATGGATGGCTTTATTTATGGAATTACGTGATAGTGTCAACACGCTACAAGGTCGGTTGACGATATGAGACGGCCGGCAAACCAATTAGTACCTGTCCAGGCGTCTCAAACACCGTCAGGGGCTTTAAAACGCCCATTACCTCAGTCGGTCGACAGACACAGACACGGACACTGACTCCAGTGTCGACGGTGAAGAAACAAACGTATTTTCCAGTAGGGCCACACGTTACATAATCACGGCAATGAAGGAGGCGTTACATATTTCTGATACTACAAGTACCACAAAAATGGGTATTATGTGGGGTGTGAAAAAACTACCTGTAGTTTTTCCTGAATCAGATGAATTGATTGAAGTGTGTGATGAAGCGTGGGTTACCCCCGATAGGAAGTTGCTAATTTCAGAGAAGTTATTGGCATTATACCCTTTCCCGCCAGAGGTTAGGGCGCGCTGGGAAACACCCTCTAGGGTAGATAAGGCGCTCACACGCTTATCAAAACAAGTGGCGTTACCGTCTCCTGATACGGCCGCCCTCAAAGATCCAGCTGATAGGAGGCTGGAAAATACTCTAAAAAGTATATACACACATACTGATGTTATACTGCGACCAGCAATCGCCCCAGCATGGATGTGCAGTGCTGGGGGGGTTTGGTCGGAATCTCTGACTGGAAATATTGATACCCTGAATAGCGACAATATTTTATTGACTATAGAGCATTTAAAGGATGCATTTTCTTTATATGCGAGATGCACAGAGGGATATTTGCACTCTGGCATCAAGGGTAAGTGCGCTGTCCATTTCTGCCAGAAGAAGTTTATGGACGCGACAGTGGTCAGGTGATGCGGATTCCAAGCGGCATATGGAAGTTTGCCGTATAAAGGGGAGGAATTATTTGGGGTCGGTCTATCGGACTTGGTGGCCACGGCAACAGCCGGAAAATCCACCTTTTTTACCTCAGGTCACCTCCCAGCAGAAAAAGACACCGTCTTTTCAGCCTCAGTCCTTTCGTTCTCATAAGAACAAGCGGGCAAAAGGCCATTCATATCTGCCTGAGGCAAAGGAAAGGGTAAGAGACTGCAGCAAGCAGCTCCTTCCCAGGAGCAGAAGCACTCCCCCGCTTCTGAAAAGTCCTCAGCATGTCGCTGGGGCCTTACAAGCGGACTCAGGTCCGGTGGGGGGGTCGTCTCAAGAATTTCAGCGCGCAGTGGGCTCACTCGCAAGTCGACCCCTGGATCCTGCAGGTAGTATCACAGGGGTACAGATTGGAATTCGAGACGTCTCTTCCTCGCAGATTCCTGAAGTCTGCTTTACCAACATCTCCCTCCGACAGGGAGACGGTGTTGGAAGCTATTCACAAGCTGTATTCCCAGCAAGTAATAGTCAAGGTACCCCTACTACAACAAGGAAAGGGGTATTATTCCACGCTGTTTGTGGTACCGAAGCCGGACGGCTCGGTGAGACCTATTCTAAGTCTGAAATCTTTTGAACACTTACATACAAAGGTTCAAGTTCAAGATGAAATCACTCAGAGCAGTGATAGCGAATCTGGAAGAAGGGGACTTAATGGTGTCCTTGGACATCAAGGATGCTTACCTCCATGTCCCAATTTGCCCTTCAAACCAAGGGTACCTCAGGTTCGTGGTACAAAACTGTCACTATCAGTTTCAGACGTTGCCGTTTGGAGTGTCCACGGCACCCCGGGTCTTTACCAAGGTAATGGCCGAAATGATGATTCTTCTTCGAAGAAAAGGCGTATTAATTATCCCTTACTTGGACGATCTCCTGATAAGGGCAAGATCCAGAGAACAGTTAGAGGCCGGTGTAGCACTAACCCAAGTAGTGCTGCAACAGCACGGGTGGATTCTAAATTTTCCAAAATCCCAGCTGAGCCCGACGACACGTCTGCTGTTCCTAGGGATGATTCTGGACACAGTTCAGAAAAAGGTTTTTCTCCCGGAGGAGAAAGCCAGGGAGTTATCCGAGCTAGTCAGGAACCTCCTAAAACCAGGAAAAGTGTCTGTGCATCAATGCACAAGAGTCCTGGGTAAATGGTGGCTTCTTACGAAGCGATTCCATTCGGCAGATTCCACGCAAGAACCTTTCAGTGGGATCTGCTGGACAAATGGTCCGGATCGCATCTTCAGATGCATCAGCGGATAGCCCCGTCTCCAAGGACAAGGGGGTCTCTTCTGTGGTGGTTGCAGAGTGCTCACCTTTTTGGAGGGCCGCAGATTCGGCATTCAGGACTGGGTCCTGGTGACCACGAATGCCAGCCTGAGAGGCTGGGGAGCAGTCACACAGGGAAGAAATTTCCAGGGAGTGTGGTCAAGCCTGGAGACTTCACTTCACATAAATATACTGGAGCTAAGGGCAATTTACAATGCTCTAAGCCTGGCAAGACCTCTGCTTCAGGGTCAGCCGGTGTTGATCCAGTAGGGCAACACCACGGCAGTCGCCCACGTAAACAGACAGGGCGACACAAGAAGCAGGAGGGCAATGGCAGAAGCTGCAAGGATTTTTCACTGGGCAGAAAATCATGTGATAGCACTGTCAGCAGTGTTCATTCCGGGAGTGGACAACTGGGAAGCAGACTTCCTCAGCAGACACGATCACCACCCGGGAGAGTGGGGACTTCATCCAGAAGTTTTCCACATGATTGTGAACCGTTGGGAAAAACCAAAGGTGGACATGATGGCGTCCCGCCTCAACAAAAAACTGGACAGGTATTGCGCCAGGTCAAGAGACCCTCAGGCAATAGCTGTGGACGCGTTGGTAACACCATGGGTGTACCAGTCAATGTATGTGTTCCCCCCTCTGCCTCTCATACCCAAGGTACTGAGAATTATAAGGCGAAGGGGAGTAAGAACGATACTCGTGGCTCCGGATTTGCCAAGAAAGACTTGGTACCCGGAACTTCAAGAGATGCGCACGGAGGATCCGTGCACTCTACCTCTAGACTTACCGCGGCTGCGTTTGACGGCATGGCGGTTGAACGCCGGATCCTGAAGGAGAGGGCTCCGACGGAGGAATTTCAACTGGGTCGATTCCTACATTTCCTGCAAACAGGATTGTCTATGGGCCTCAAATTGGGGTCCATTAAGGTTCAAATTTCGGCCCTGTCGATTTTCTTCCAGAAAGAATTGGCTTCAGTTCCTGAAGTCCAAGCTTTTGTCAAAGGAGTACTACATATACAGCCCCGGTTGTGCCTCCAGTGGCACTGTGGTTTTGGGATTCCTCAAATCCCATTGGTTTGAGCCACTCAAATCGGTGGATTTGAAATATCTTACATGGAAAGTGACCATGCTACTGGCCCTGGCTTCGGCCAGGAGAGTGTCAGAATTGGCGGCTTTTTCGTACAAAAGCCATATCTGATTTTCCATTGGGACAGGGCAGAACTGCGGACGCATCCTCAGTTTCTCCCTAAGGTGGTATCAGCGTTTCACCTGAACCAACCTATTGTGGTGCCTGCGGCTTCTAGCGACTTGGAGGACTCCAAGTTGTTCGACGTTGTCAGAGCCTTAAAAATATATATATATATTTCAAGGACGGCTGGAGTCAGAAAGTCTGACTCGCTGTTTATACTGTATGCACCCAACAAGCTGGGTGTTCCTGCGTCTAAGCAGACGATTGCTCGTTGGATTTGTAGCACAATTCAACTTGCGCATTCTGTGGCAGGCCTGCCACAGCCAAAATCTGTAAATGCCCACTCCACAAGGAAGGTGGGCTCACCTTGGGCGGCTGCCCGAGGGGTCTCGGCATTACAACGCTGCCGAGCAGCTACGTGGTCAGGGGAGAACACGTTTGTAAAATTCTACAAATTTGATACCCTGGCTAAGGAGGACCTGGAGTTCTCTCATTCGGTGCTGCAGAGTCATCCGCACTCTCCCGCCCGTTTGGGAGCTTTGGTATAATCCCCATGGTCCTGACGGAGTCCCCAGCATCCACTTAGGACGTCAGAGAAAATAAGAATTTACTTACCGATAATTCTATTTCTCGTAGTCCGTAGTGGATGCTGGGCGCCCATCCCAAGTGCGGATTGTCTGCAATACTTGTACATAGTTATTGTTACAAAAATCGGGTTATTATTGTTGGAAGCCATCTTTTCAGAGGCTCCTCTGTTATCATGCTGTTAACTGGGTTCAGATCTCAAGTTGTACAGTGTGATTGGTGTGGCTGGTATGAGTCTTACCCGGGATTCAAAATCCTTCCTTATTGTGTACGCTCGTCCGGGCACTGTATCCTAACTGAGGCTTGGAGGAGGGTCATGGGGGGAGGAGCCAGTGCACACCACCTAGTGGTCAAACTTTTAATTTTGTGCCCTGTCTCCTGCGGAGCCGCTGATCCCCATGGTCCTGACGGAGTCCCCAGCATCCACTACGGACTACGAGAAATAGAATTATCGGTAAGTAAATTCTTATTTTTACTTCAATACTTCACAATACTATGCACTATCACGCTTCTCTGCAAATCACCTCACGATTTGCGTATTAAACCTTATACTAACGTGAGTCAGCCACCTCACGCCACCAAGCCTCCACTTACTTGATGTACCACACGACAGGATCCCAAATTCCCTGGGTTCGAATATTCACTCACTCCTACGTTCGCTCACTCAAATACACTTTGTTTTTCTGTACAGAAAATTTTAATTCATTCAGATAGGCAGCTTTACCCCCAGAGGCAATACAGTTTTAAACAAAAGTTTTATACTAATCTGCTTTAGAAACCGGGCAGTTTTGTGCTATTGTAGCATGGCTACTGTCCCACCTTTTAGCTAAACGACACTATTGTGTAATTTGTACTTAGCGCCCGTACTCTTACGCAGTTTGCGTAAACACGCGACGTGCGTGTCTCTTATGCTGCGTGCGCAGTCCTGTACTTTGTCTGATACACGTGTACAAAACCGTATGTCCGCAATAAAACAAATCCCACAACTTCTATAAATGTGGGCAATACTAACTATAATCGCTCACTTAACACAACACACAGTTTTTTTCTGTATAAACCTTTACAACCAGGCCAGACTGCTTTTGTGCTTTACACTTACTTCCTTAAACATTTATTTTAGTTTTAACTATATAGCAACAAATGTATCCGGTTTCACACAGATCTAAATGAATCTAGCAATCTGAGTCTTATGGCAACAATGTGAGAGGGTATACAAAGTATGGGTGCCTTTTGTTGTGTACGCTTTTGGCGCCCAAAAAAAAAAATCACAGATTTTTAAATAGCTTTTTTCCTGTTTGTTTTACGGGTTCTACCAGCATCTCTACAAACCATACAGAGCAGACGTCATCTAATCGGCACACAAGTAGGGTTTTCAGTGTATCCATCGACCAAGAAAAGGTTACGTAGGATACTTTCTGTCTGCCCTTTTGCTGATAGATTAAGTCTGCTGTGACCTGTTAGGTTGTGAGTATGTGGAAAACCGGACGATGCCCCCAATTGAGAATGGTGATTTTCATACAGGACTAAAAGCAACACTTTAAAAAGACATTTCATACACTTTAAATGAAGCCGCTGCGGCCGCTATACTTAATCCGCAACCAACGGACTTTTTACACCGTTAGCGTACAGAGTCCCGTACCGAGTACGGACTTTGCGTACAAACGCTGCGCTGGCTGTACAAACTATACAGAGCGTACACACCCAATGATACACCGTGAACCCTTAACAGCTATGCAATGCGATAATAATACACTTTAAACCTTAGCAGGGAAAGGAAGACACGACACCAGATTGTAATTAAACTACTGGGTTCCGACACCACAGCGTATTATTACTGAAAGGGGGTTACAATAACAAAGCAATACAATACAAAAGAATAATGGCTACAGTCAATGATACATACTTGTTTGGATTTCGCCGCGCTATCCAGTCTGGTCCTCGGTCATCTAGATAGATAACTTTGTGAGTCTTGTGTGTCCAGGCCAGCAGCAGGCATCTTTTATACAATCTTCCAAAACTTAACACAATAGACACTGTAATCTCTTTGTCCATTGGACACAGGGATGGTCATTTACAGTACAGGAGAGGTCATAGGTCGGTTTGAATAGGTGGGTGATGTCTGTTCAAGATGCACTTGTGGGTGGTCTCCTCTTGGTTCCCGCCGCATACTTAATGTACAGTAAATACAGTTTATATCTAGATTCTGCTCCTGCACATAACTATTCACAGGAACATGCGATCTTCTTCAAACCAACACCGGAATATTACCCTTACAATACCCTACAGCTGGATACCAAACACCACCTTATAACCTTGTTCTGTCCCCTCCTATCCTGTAAAGGTGAATCCCTTTGTTCTGTTACCATTTAAACTGTTGTAACTTACTGATGTAGTGCAGGGAGACTATGTGTACATTGTGCACTATTTGGATTAAATATGTAATGTGTTTTGATAGCTTTCCGTGCGTTCACAAACTCTACCGTAAATACTTATACCACGCGCTAATGCGCAGGACCGCGGGAGCGACCATACGCAAATTGCGGATATGTGCACGCACGGCAGAACAAATACGCGCGCGGAGGCCATCTGTGTGTAGTTTGTACGTGATGTGTGTACTGCAATATTTTTCGACTTTGACACTCATGAAGATAAATTCAGCATGGAGAGTGAACCAAAGCCTGAAGAGCCAAGTTCTGGATTTCCTCTGGGCAGGAGATTTAAATATTTCATTTTCCCAGACCATGTTTAGTCATGCCCTTGTGAAGAATAGGCTAATCATGGGCACAGGGGAAGAACACCCTCACCGCCACTGAGTATAATGTTAAGTGTGTACCAGATTTTGTATAAAATACTATTAGTGAGAAGCAAATATTACTATCATTGAAAATCCTGCTCTATTCCTGCAAGACACCAATACCTGCTTAAGTCATGTAACTTAAACATAAGAGCTAGCATTTTAATCCATCCTCCAGTTGTCCTGTGTTAAACTCAATGTTCTGAGTCAATATTCTGCCAACTAAACAGCAGTCCTAATTCAGAGGAATAACCTCAGACACCAGAAAGGTAGTGCAGCAGATAGACACCCCACACAGAAACAGTTGGGGTACTATGTGCCAATAATATTCCTAATGATAGCAACAATTATATGTATACAACTGGAGGCATCCGGTACTGCACAGTTTTGATGGAGCAAACCTACTGTATCAATTAAACATGCATAGCTTTACAGCTAAGTGCTGATTAGATTACTATGTGTGGAAAAACAAGTCTCCTGAGATCAGTTACCTACTTCCCATCCCTGATCACTTTTCAAGTAAAACTGGCGGGTCCAGGTTGCCTGATGATGTGATTTTGTGTGGACCCCCACTTTGCAATGCCAGAGAATTGTAAATGCATTGCCCACTTGAAGGTGCCACGGCCCCCAGCTCAGGGACGTGCTGTGAGGTAAATGGCTCAGGAGGCACTGGCAAGTACCAGAGTCAGATTTACACACAGTGGAAATTTGCTGACTTTTGATCAGAGGTGTGCGGACAAGGTAAGCAGAGGGCACTGCCTCACCTGCCATAGACTTTTTAGTTTTGACTGATTATAAAAATACAAAGAAGATATTTCTAACATATTGTTTGTATTTTTCATATACATTATACGGTCAAAACTCTGGTGCAAGCAGCAGTAGGGCAGGAAAGGCTCTGCCTCACCCACCCCACCGCATATCACGTCACTGTCCCAGCACCCCCCCCCCCCTTTTCCTCTTCCAGGGTTGGACACAGGCCCACAGGGGAAACCCAAAGTTGCCCACTGCCTATTCTAGGGGCCAGGATCCAGACCGTGTACTTGACTCATACATTATATATGTGTTATACTGCACAGGTCTATGGTATATTTTCTACAGTGTATTGATGTTATTAATCTGGTACGTTATCATGAATGGACTATATTTATCAAGCAGCCCAGACCATGCATGCTCAGATGGTTAGCCATGCCTTGTGTTCCCTGACCGCACCTCCTCTAGTGGCTGGCCACACCCCTAAGCATGGTCCCTATCACTGCATTCCTCCAGTGGGTCCGTTATGTCCCAATTAGGGTGGCCAATCCCGGGCCATTTTTTCAATCCCGGGTATCGGTATTGGAAAAAGGAGATTTATGGTAGACTTACTATAGTTAAATCTTTTTCTGCAAGGTACACTGGGTTCCACAGGGAATACATCGGGGTGTAGAGTTGGATCTTGATCCAGAGGCACCAACAGGCTAAAGCTTTGACTGTTCCCAGGATGCATTGCAGGGCCTCCTCTATAACTCTGCCTCCGGGCACTGGAGATCAGTTTCGTTAACCATTCCAATGCAGTAGCAGGTAAAAGAGAAGGCAGATGTTAGTCACATAGAACCACGTTCTCATGACAGGAGGAGGGACCAGCGGCTAATGGCATACAAACCCAAAGAAGCTAAGTGCATCTGTGTGGGCGTCCTGTCGAACCCAGTGTACCTCGCAGATAAAGATTTAACTATAAATCTCCTATTCTGCAGCTGGGTACACTGTGTTCCACAGGGAATACATCGGGATGTCCTAAAGCAGTTCCTCAAGGGAGGGGACGCACCTTAGCAGGTATGAGAACCCAGCATCCAAAGAAAGCATCCTGGGAGGCGGAAGTATCAAAGGCATAGAACCTAATGAACGTGTTCACTGAGGACCACATAGCCGCCTTGCACAATTGTTCTGCAGACGCACCACAGCGGGCCACCCAAGAAGGCCCAACAGACCGAGTAGAATGGGCCTTGATAGCAGCAGGAGCTGGGAGCCCAGCCTGCGCATAAGCTTGTGCAATCACCATTCTAATTCATCTGGCCAAGGTTTGCTTATTCAGAGGTCAGCCACTTTTGTGGAAACCACAAAGTTCAAAAAGGGCATCAGTCCTCCTAATGGAGGCAGTCCTCTCCACATATATATGGAGAGTACTTACCACATCCAAAGATCGTTGTTTAGAGGACAAATCAGAAGAGATGAAGGCCGGAACCACAATCTCTTGATTGAGATGGAAAGATGACACCACCTTTGGTAAATAACCAGGGAGAGTTCGAAGAACTGCCCGGTCACGATGAAATATTAGAAAGGGTGGACGACAGGACAATGCGCCTAGGTCCGATACCCTCCTAGCAGAGGCAATAGCCAGTAAAAACAGGACATTGGCCGTGAGCCATTTAAGGTCCACTGTTTCAAGATGTTCAAATGGAGAATCTTGCAGGGCATTCAGGGCAACAGTCAGATCCCATGGAGCCACAGGAGGGACATAGGGAGGCTGTATCTGCAGTATGCCCTGAGTGAATGTATGAACGTTAGGTATAGATGGAAACCACACTGACAAGGCAGATATGTGAACCTTGAGGGAGGCCAGATGAAGTCCTAAATCCAAGCCTTGTTGCAAAAAAGCCAGAATCTGGAAGTACTAAACTTGTAAACATCGTAATTCTTAGCAGCACACCAGGTGAAGTAAGAATTCCAGACCCTATAGTAAATCCGTGCAGAAGCCGGCTTGCGGGCCATTAGCATAGTTTGGATAACCGCCTCGGAAAATCCTTTGGCCCTCAGGAGTGAAGCGTCAAGAGCCACGCCGTCAAAGCCAGTCTGGCCAGGTCCGGGTAGACACAAGGGCCATGAACAAGTAGGTCTGGACGTTGAGGAAGTAGAAGAGGACGCTCTATCAATAGACCCTGCAGGTCTGAGAACCAATGCCGTCTGGGCCATGCTGGAGCGACTGGAAGTAGTATTCCTCCTTCTTGCTTGAACTTCCATAGTACCCTGGGCAGGAGTGACACTGGAGGGAACACGTAGGGCAGCCGAAAGTTCCATGTAATTGCCAGTGCGTCCACGAATGCTGCTTGAGGATCCCTTGTTCTTGATCCGAAGACCGGAAGTTTGTGATTGTGTCGAGACGCCATCAGGTCTACATATGGTAGGCCCCACTTGAGTTGAAAGACTTCGAGATAAAGACTCCACTCTCCGGCATGCACGTCCTGACGACTGAGGAAGTCCACTTCCCAGTTGAGGACTCCTGGAATGAACACTGCTGATATTGCTGGCACATGGTGTTCCGCCCAACGAAGGATTTTGGACACTTCCAACATTGCCATGCGGCTTCGAGTGCTGCCTTGATGATTTACAGTATGTAAGCCACCGTTGTGGCATTGTCTGATTGTACCTGAACATGCCTGTTCTGTATCAGAGGCTGGGCAAGAGTCAGAGCATTGAACACTGCCCGCAATTCTAGAATGTTTATCGGGAGGAGAGATTCCTCCTTGGTCCACCAACCCTGGAAAGAGTGCTGCTCCAGCACCACGCCCCAAACCCTCAGACTGGCATCCGTAGTCAGGAGGACCCAGTCAGGAATCCAGAAGGGACGGCTCCTGTTCAACTGCTGGTCCTGTAGCCACCAGCTTAGTGAGAGACGAACCTCTGGAGTCAAGGAGATCATATGAGACCTGATCCGATAAGGCAGGCCATCCCACTTGGAAAGGATTAACCTCTGTAGAGGGCGGGAATGAAACTGAGCATACTCTACCATGTCAAATGCCGGCACCATGAGGCCTACTACTTGCATCGCCGAGTGTATCGACACTCTTGGGCAAGAAAGGAAGCGTCTTATCCTGTCCTGGAGTTTCAGGACTTTCTCTGGAGACAGAAACAGTCTTTGGCTGTGTGTGTCCAGCAGTGCCCCCAAGTGCACCATGCTCCGAGCAGGGACCAGCAAGGACTTCTTCCAGTTGACGAGCCACCCGTGGGCTTGTAGGAAGTGTACCATCAGTTGCAGATGACTGAGGAGGACATCTTGGGAGTTTGCCAGGATCAGCAAGTTGTTCAGATATGGCAGGATTCTGATTCCCTGACAACGGAGATAAGCCGTCATCACGGCCATAACCTTGGTGAAGATCCGAGGAGCTGTGGCCGGTCCAAACGGCAGAGCCTGGAACTTATAGTGAAGGTTGCCAGTAGCAAACCACAGATATTGCTGATGTGATATGGCAATAGGTATATGCAGATAAACATCTTGTATATCCAGGGATACCATATAACCTCTGGGTTCTATGGCCAGTACAATTGAGCGCAGCGTTTCCATACGGAACTTGGACACTCTCACAGACTTGTTGTTAGGATCTCCTGCTCTGTGCTGCCACGTCGCCATGGCAACCGGGAGGCAAGTGTTAGCGAAGTAACCTGAGCGCAGCTGATACTCCGGTCCGGGTTTTTACTGTGTAGTGGTTACAGGCTCTGTGCACGGCAGGGAATCCGGCGCTGGTTTTGTGCTCACAGTCTGTGAGGTCTGAGTAGGGCGTGGACAGCACCTGCTATATAAACCATCCTCTCAGGCTAGGCAAATGCTGCTGAATCTTTGTTTGTTAGTCAGTTCCAGAGAGTTAGCTAGTACTGTGTGACTTTGTATTTACTTGTTGCTTACTGCGAATAGGCCTTGGGATTCGGTACTTCATTCTGCCAATACGGACCTAGCAGTAAGACTGGAGTCAGTTGTTTGACCTGCTGGGGTTCTTTTGCTATTCTGTGAACCCAGCAGGTTTGCGGCTGTACTCTCAGACCTGCTTGCTTAATTCTCCCTCACTGTGCAGGGCGTCCAGGTGTCAGTTTAGTGGCAGTAAGCTGAACCTGTGCCCTGCAAGTGGGGGTTAGGATTGTGGATACTCTCCTTGTGTCTATATTTCTATCTCTGACCAAGGAGTTTATTCCCACACCCGTTGGTAACCCTTTGGGGTTTTTTCTGTTGCTCTTAGCAACATCATTTCATGTGCTCCACATGTTAAATCACTACACCTCGCTTCATTGTCCGCTCTACTCCATCTGAGCATTCCTGACACTAGGGAGACACCCAATTCCTGAGCCTTTGGGCTTCTCCGTTCACTTTGTGTTTATTAGTTATTCCATCACCTCCTGTGTATGTTATGTTATACTGTCTGTGAGTTCGTTTGCTTCGCTTCCCTCTCTGTTCATACACCGGTATACTCCTGTTAGCACTGGTGTGCGTAACACTTGTTCAGTGATTTGAGGTTGAGTATAGGCCGGAAAACCCATTGGGTTTCGGGACTAGAAACAGGGTTGAGTAGTATCCTCTGTCTCTCTTGGACAGGGGTACCGGCACTACCACTCCTGTATCCAGGAGGGAACTCACAACCAGGTGTAGAGCTTGTGCCTTCAACGGGTCCGAAGGGATAAGCGTAGTTCGGAACTGGTGAGCGGGACATCTCTTGAAAGAGACTGCGTACCCGCGAGAGACCACTTCTTGCACCCATGCATCTGAAGTGGTCTTAAACGAGACCTGGGTGAATTGCAGAAGTTGGCCTCCCACCCTGGGATCCCCCGTCATGCAGCAGGCTTGTCTTGTTTGGAAGCAGGCTGACGGGCAGCCCAGGTTTTGCTTTGGGCTTAGTCGTTTTGGGAGCAGGAGCGTGTATCAGGTATGCCTGACCTTTTGCTTTCCCTTGAGGTCGAAAGGAATGAAAAGTGGTACTCTTTGCCTTCTGTGCAGAAAGGTTAGTATTTGGGAGAAACACAGTCTTAGCAGCTGCTAAGTCAGTTACAATCTTATTCAGATCCTCCCCAAATAGGATGTCTCCCTTAAAGGGGAGTACCTCCAAGGTCTTTTTGGAGTCCAGGTCCACCTTCCATGACCTCAACTACAGAATTCTGCGAGCCAGATTGGACGTAGTCGACGCCTTGGCCGCCATTACACCTACCTCAGAGGATGCCTCCTAAATGTAGTGGGAGGCGGCGGTAATATGACACAGATATTGAGGGTCATTCAGACCTGATCGCTCGATAGCTATTTTTTGCAGTGCTGCGATCAGATAGTCGCCGCCTATAGGGGAGTGTATATTTCTCTGCAAGTGTGTGATCGCATGTGCAGCCAGCACTACGAAAAAGTTTTGTGCAGTTTCTGAGTAGCTCAGAACTTACTCAGCTGCTGCGATCACTTCAGCCTGTTCTGGCCCGGAATTTACATCAGACACCCGCCCTGCAAACGCTTGAACACGCCTACGTTTTTCCAGCCACTCCCAGAAAACGGTCAGTTGACACCCACAAACGTCCTCTTCCTGTCAATCTCCTTGCGATCGGCTGTGCAAATGGATTCTTCATTAAATCCATAGCTCAGCAATGAACCGCTTTGCACCCATACGACGCGCCTGCGCATTGCGTTGCATATGCATGCGCAGTTCTGACCTGGTCGCAGCGCAGCGAAAAAAACTAGCGTGCAATCAGGTCTGAATGACCCCCATTGTCTGGCAGTGTCAGATATATCCTGAGGCAGCCTGAACCCATGGTTCAATTCCTTTTGCAGCCCAGGAGGCTGCTATAGTGGGTCTATGTACAGCAACTATAAGGGAGTAAATAGACTTCATGCATCCTTCGACATACTTATCTGTCGGTTCCTTCAGTGAGGTGACAGTGGTGACAGGCAGAGTAGATGACACCACAAGACGGGTGACATGGGAATCCACCGGCGGCGGATTTTCCCACTTGTTACACAACTCAGCAGAGAGAGGATAATGAGCTAGCATCTTTTTAGACAGGGAGAAGACCAGGGTTCCTGACGTATGTCTACCAAATGGTCAGAATAATGTAAGACTAGTTTTGTTACCTTCTGATGTTTGAATTTATCAGGTTTCGAGGATGCAGTAGTGGGTTCTACATCATCATCGATTTGTAGAATCAGCTTAATAGCCTCCAATAGGTCAGGGACATCAACTTGCGTTGTAGATTCCTCGTCAGAAGCGACTGTATCAGTGTCTGACGGATCAGTATTAGTGGATTGTGAGGAGGAGGTGGCCCGCTTAGATGACCCCTTGCCCGCAGAGGGACATGGGGTAGGTTTTTGTCTAACTAAAGATTGATTCATCTGTTGTATCTGGGTAGACAGAGTATCCGCCCAGGGCGGATTTACCACAGGGACAATATGTGGCTGCAATGGCACAGAAGGTTAAGCATAAGGCGTGTCACAAGCGTATTAAACATGTTTGAGAACACCGCCCAAGGTGTCTCCTGATTGGCTACAGGAGCAGCGGGCTCACTGGGAGATGTATGGCACATATTACACAGACCATCCTTCAAAACTTACCCCTCAGGCAAATCCTTGGTGCATGCGCTGCAAGATGCAGGAGCGTCCACGGATTTCCCGCCCTTTGTGGTAGACAATATAGTGAACGTAACCTTAGAGCGTAACTGTACGATATAGCCAGACAAATATAATACCTGCAAATAAATCCCCTATTTACAGTATGTGGCAGTCTGGCAGAAAATGCAAAACACAAGCAGAGAATAAATGCGGGATGAGGTGACTGAAATAGTAAAATACACTTAACTGTAAATACTGCGCAGTACTATATAATAGACCCTGATGCACCTAGTCCCCTAGGGTACAGAATTCAGTTATAGCTATAGGTTGTGATACAGTGAAAGTGAAATTCACACAGCAGATACAGCCAGACACAGTCACAGTGACAATGCAGATAATTATTTTAGTCAGACACTAAAACTGCACTGGACTAATATATATATATATATATATATATATATATATATATATATATATATATATATATCAATGCACGGTCTCCGACCGGATGTATATATCAGAAAACTCGTACAATATATTCTGTTAGAGGTACACTTGTTCTTAAATAACTGTCTTAAAATGACATGTACAATACTTCAGTGTCTGTAGAATCACAGCGCTGATAAATCAGGCGGCTTTACAGAGGAGACATTGCCCTGCAGTCCCGGAGACCAGTCACAGCTACTTGAGAAGATGGCGCCCAAATCTCAGTCAGGGAGTAAGGGAGAGTGAGAAGCAGCTCCAGGGCGTGAATACCAGCAGTAGATGGTGCCCGGAGCTGCGGGAGGGGCTACAGGTCAGCGCCTTATCCCCTATGCTGGTCCTCACCACCGGGTACCGCGGACCCTATTTAAAACAGATATTACACAATCTGACCTGTGCTCCCTGCCCTGGTGGATATAGTGGGGTCTCTGTACTGACACAGTGTCCACACCAGTGGCGCGGTCCGTCTCCTGGGATCGTGACCGGAATGCAATTTAGCGGCGGGTCCCAAATGGGGGACCCTCTTACCTCCTCCCTAAGATGCAGCCACACGATCCTGTAGAGCGTCAGCGGTGGTGTGCCTGGGAACCGGAGCGCCTCCGCCCCAAGTACCCGGGAACTCGGCCAGCGGGAGTATGCGGCACTGCTGGGGAGGTGATGGAGCCACAACACAGTTTGTCACAATGACATATAAAGTGCTGCAGCCCTTGAAGTCTTCTAAAAGCTCTTTTCAGGGCTGCCTAGCGCAGCCCACCTGTTAAGTGACCTGCTCTGCAGGCACCAACTTACAAACTGATCTCCAGTGTCGGAGGCGGGGTTATAGAAGAGGCCCTGCATTGGATCCTGGGAACAGTCAAAACTTTAGCCTGTCAGTGCCTCGGGATCAAGAGCCAACTCTACACCTCGATGTATTCCCTGTGGGACAGTGTACCCCGCTGCAGAAATGGTCAATCCCGGGATTCCCGGGATTGGCTTTTTTCCTGTGTGTCCGCCCGTCCCCCTCGCCCTGCACCGGCCCTCCCCACCCACCGCGCACCGCATATGTAACTCACTATACTACAGGGACGGACGAGACTCTTCCTTTGGGCTTGGCGGCGGGTGACGGCGGGCAGCTGACTGCGCAGCGTGACCTTTGACTTAAGTCACTCTGCACAGGGGGAGCTGGTGGAAGGCAGGGCCGTAACTACGTGTGTGCCAAGGGGGCTTGGCACACAGCGCAGTTGCCCTGAGGGCGCAACGGCCAGCGGCATGTAATGAGTCAAATTGACTCATTACATGCCGCCTCTGTGTGCGCCGCCGCGCTGTGGAGGGGAAGAGACCAGCGCAGCGGAGAGAAGGAGGAGGAGGGAGGGGGAGCAGCAGCAGCGCTATTTGATTGGGTGTAAGCGCCGCTGCAGCATCCCCCTCTCCTCCTGTATTGGCTGCCCGGCGCTGCTAAGGATGCTGGGATGCGGTTCCCCAGCATCCACAGCAGCTCCAGGCAACCAATACAGGAGGAGAGGGGGATGCTGCAGCGGCGCTTACACCCAATCAAATAGCGCTGCTGCTGCTCCCTGCTCCCCCTCCCTCCTCCTCCTTCTCACCTCACACAGCCTGCACCGAGAGGAAGCTGCACGAGGAGCCTGCCAGCGGGGAGAAGGTAAGTATATCCCCCCCCCTCTCTCTCTCTCTCTCTCTCTCTGGGACACCGTCTGCCGCAATGTGTAAAATGGGGTCCCGGCTGCCGCAATGTGTAAAATGGGGTCCCGGCTGCCGCAATGTGTAAAATGGGTTCCCGGCTGCCGCAATGTGTAAAATGGGTTCCTGGATGCCGCAATGTGTAAAAATGGGGACTGGCTGCCGCAATGTGTAAAAAGGGGGACTGGATGCCGCAATGTGTAAAAAGGGGGACTGGCTGCCGCAATGTGTAAAAATGGGGACTGGCTGCCGTAATGTGTAAAAAGGGGGCCTGGATGCCGCAATGTGTAAAATGGGGTCCCGTCTGCCGCAATGTGTAAAAAAGAGGGCCTGGATGCCGCAATGTGTAAAATGGGGTCCTGGCTGCCGCAATGTGTAAAAAGGTGGACTGGCTGCCGTAATGTGTAAAAAGGGGGCCTGGCTGCCGCAATGTGTAAAAAGGGGGACTAGCTGCCGCAATGTGTAAAAAGGGGGACTGGCTGCCGTAATGTGTAAAAAGGGGGCCTGGATGCCGCAATGTGTAAAAAGGGGGCCTGGCTGCCGCAATGTGTAAAAAGGGGGACTGGCTGCCGCAATGTGTAAAAAGGGGGACTGGCTGCTGTAATGTGTAAAAAGGGGTCCTGGCTGCCGCAATGTGTAAAAAGGGGGCCTGGCTGCCGCAATGTGTAAAAAGGGGGCCTGGCTGCCGCAATGTGTAAAAAGGGGGACTGGCTGCTGTAATGTGTAAAAAGGGGGACGCTGTCTATTGTAATGTATAAAAGGGGCGCTACTGTGCAGCGTAATTTGAATAATGTAGACTACTGTGCACCGTAGTATGAATTGCTATTATTTTTTGGGCACGCCCCTTCCACATTAAGCCACGCCCCTATAATTTTTTTGCGCGACTACGGCGCGCACTGCCCCAATCTTACATTGGGGGGGGGGGCGCCACTATCGTTTCTTGCACACAGCGCTAAAATGCCTAGTTACGGCACTGGTGGAAGGGAGCCAGGCAGCGTCTGAGCCTCCTGAGGACACTCAACGCTGCCTGGCTTTAAAAACACAAAGGGCAACCTGATGCCGCAATCGCTGGGATTGGAAATTCCAATCCCGGGATTGAATCCAAGCCGATTTTTGGCCTAAATCCCGGGATCCCGCTGATCCCAATCCCGGAATTGGCCACCCTAGTCCCAATCTGACACTGCACACACCACCCACTGGTTTGACCCCTTCCAGAGGGGGCAGACAAATAAATTAACTTGAATGGATATAGCAATGAGCCCCAATCAGATTTTCAAGGTGAAAGTCTGTGAACCCTCTTGCAAAAGTAAGAAATGTCCTAGAAATGTGACCTTACTGTTATAGAATGATTCTATAACAGTAAGGTCACATTTCATTTCACAAAACAAAATCTAATTTGTTTGCATACTGTATCCCCTTGGCCAGTGCAAATATTTGTAACCCTGTATAGAGCACCATCTTGGCCTACAGATCTTTGCACTACTAGTAACCATTAAAAACCTGTGGTTTATACAAAAGTAATTGTGTAACATGGCAATAAACATTTTCACTTAGAGACTTCAACTGTGTCTGTGGGATATAACAGCCACTAACCTCTTTTGATTGTTATCAGCGATGCTTAAGACCTAAGGGTTGTCACTAACAGCCTACTTCCTGTGCTGAATGACAAGAATGGTATTGTGTTGCTTACATTGGTTTTCTATGAAATACATATATTTCAGCACTCAGCTTATATTTCAAGTAGGCATGGCCATCGATCATCAATAATTTTAATTCATCTATAGTTTATGGCTGATGAAGAATACTTTTTCCATCAATGGTACAGAACAACCTAACTTTTTTTTTTCATTATTATTAATATTATTTTTATTATCATTCATTTTTTTTTAATAACAAGGTGACGGGAAGCCTGAGAAGCCATGCCCTCAGGTTCTGATTGGCCCACAGTCCAGTCAGTGAAGGAATAGGGATGACCATTAGTTAGTGTAACATACCTCCCAACATTCTCAGTTCAAAAAGAGGGACTCTTGCGCGTGCGCCCGGAAAGGGGGTGTGGCCTAACAGAAAGAGCGTGGACTCGCGGCACTGCTGCAATTGTGAGTCACGCCCCCATCCCCCCCCCGTTTTTCTACACTAAAGGGCGCATGACCAGCGCTCTGTGAGCTGCTGGCATGCCCCCTCTCCCTGTCTTCACTGAATAGACGCTGTGTGCATGCGCACAGCGTCTATTCATTGCTGCTCTGCTAAGCAGAGCAGCAATGACAGGAGCCTCCCAACTGCCCCTCCCCCACCGCGGGATACTGCAGCCCGCGGGTGGGACAGCGGGACAGTCCCAAAAAAACAGTACAGTCACGCGAAAATCGGGACAGTTGGGAGGTATGGTGTAACCATCAATGGTCATCCATTACATAGTTAAAAACCATCGATGGTTACTTACCATTTTACTATTGATGGAGAACACACTGATGACATACCTAATTTCAAGGAGAAATAGCAAAAAATGTGCTTCCTGTATGAATGCTCCTGTATAGGTAACACATACTATTTGCATAGCTTTCAGTTTCTATTCCCTGATTATGTTAGCACTAAACTGAAAAAAGAAACCAGGGTGAATTTTCTGATTAGTTCTTCTGTAATCAGTATCTGTTGTAACATTGCATATCATTTCTGTTTGCAGATACATTGGACATAGCAAGGTAGGGCATAGTGTAAATATGTGTCACACATATTTAAACAAATCTTTTATTTATACAGGAAGTAAAAAAACAACAAGCTTTTAAAAGTTGGAATAGTCTTAAGGGTGCTGCGATAGTGTTTCTGGTAAGAATTGAAAGAGTGCACAATGGGAATAATTCAGACCTGATCGTAGCAGCAAATTTGTTAGCAGTTGGGCAAAACTATGGTGGTCATTCCGAGTTGGTCGCTCGCTAGCAGTTTTTAGCAGCCGTGCAAACGCTAAGCCGCCGCCCTCTGGGAGTGTATTTTAGCTCAGCAGAAAAAGATCGCAGAGCGACTACAAAAAAAAAATTGTGCAGTTTTAGAGTAGCTCCAGCCCTACTCCTAGCTTGTGATCACTTCAGACCATTCAGTTCCGGATTTGACGTCACAAACACGCCCGGTGTTCGCCCAGCCACGCCGGTGTTTTTCCTGGCACGCCTGTGTTTTTTCAAACACTCCCTGAAAACGGTCAGTTGACACCCAGAAACGCCCCTTTCCTGTCAATCACTCTGCGGCTGCCATTGCGACTGAAAAGCTTCGCTATACTTTGCCCATTGTGAAAGTACGTCGCGCGTGCGCACTGCGCCGCATATGCATGCGCAGAAGTGCCGTTTTTTTTTGCATCATCGCTGCGCAGCGAACATTTTTAGCTCGCAATCAACACGGAATGACCCCCTATGTGCACTGCAGGGTGGGCAGATATAACGTGTCGAGAGAGTTAGATTTGGGTGGGGTGTGTTCAATCTACAATCTAAATTGCAGTGTAAAAATAAAGCAGCCAGTATTGACTCTACATAGAAACAAAATAACCCACCCAAATCTAACTCTCTCTGCAAATGTTATATCTAACCCAAGTGCACATGGTTTTGCTCATTAGCCAACAAGTTTGCTGCTGCGATTAGATCTGAATTAAGGTGTGTACACACAGTGAGATTCTGTCTATGGGTGTAATTCAGACCTGTTCGCTGCTGTGCATTTTCGCACAGCAGGCGATCAGGTCCAAACTGCACATGCATACGCACCGCAATGTGCAGGCGCGTTGCACTGGTACAAAGCGGATCGCTGCTCAGCAATGGGTTTGTGCGACGGATCCATTCACCTCCATTCGCACAGGTGATTGCAAGGAGATTGACAGGAAGAAGGCGTTTGTGGGTATCAACTGACCGTTTTCAGGGCGTGTCTGGAAAAATGCAGACAGGTCCATGCATTTGCAGGGAGGGTTCCTGACGTCATTTCTGATCCCAGACAGGCTGATGGAATCGCAGCGGCTGAGTAAGTCCTGGGCTGCGCAGAGACTGCACAAAATCGTTTGTACAGCTCTGCACACTTGCACAGCTAAAATACACTCCCCTTGTAGGCGGCAACTATCTGATCGCAGCAGTGCAAAAATCGCTTGCTAGCGATCAGGTCTGAATTAGGCTCCATGGTGGTCATTCCGAGTTGTTCGCTCGCTAGCTACTTTTAGCAGAAATGCAAAGGCAAAGCCGCCGCCCTCTGGGAGTGTATCTTAGCATAGCAGAATTGGTAACGAAAGATTAGCAATTCTGCTATTAAGTATTTCCTTGCAGTTTCTGAGAAGCTCCAGACCTACTCCTAGATTGCGATCACCTCAGTCCGTTTAGTTCCTGGTTTGATGTCACAAACACGCCCAGCGTCCGGGCAGCCACTCCTGCGTTTTTACCTGGCACGCCTGCGTTTTTTAGCACACTCCCTGAAAACGACCAGTTTCCGCCAAGAAACACCCACTTCCTGTCAATCACACTACGATCATCAGAGCGATTGAAAAGCTTCGTTCACCCATGAGTAAAATAGCATAGTTTTGTGTAAAATTGCTTAGCGCGTGCGCCCTGCTGTGCATACGCATGCGCAGAACTGCCGGATTTTAGCCTGTTAGCAATTCTGCTAAAAATAGCAGCGAGCGAACAACTCGGAATGACCACCTATGTGCGATTTTGACTATGCGATTTTCCGTGAACTCCCTGGAGCCCAGCACCACCGATTTTGACTAACTTTTCTTGAGATTTTAACTATGTGTGCTTATGATTTTGGCTTTTGTGCGATTTTGGCTTATGTGCGATTTTGACTATATCATTATAATAGTGGGATGACATTACAGGGTTGGGGGGAGTGTCTTTTTCTTTCAAATAAATACTGGCAGCCATTTTAAAACAGTGCATTTCTGCTCTGTGTCTGTGCACTGTGTGGTCATATTTTTTAAATTTGACATTCACCCCATGGAATCAACATGGACAAGAGGACCGAGGGGCTGCGTGGGACACTAGGTAAGTATGTGTGAGCAGTGCCGTAACTAGGCATTTTAGCGCTGTGTGCAAGAAACGACATTGGTGCCCCCCCCCCCCAATGCAAGATAGGGGCAGTGCGCGCCGTAGGCGCGCTAAAAATATATAGGGGCGTGGCTTCATGGGGAAGGGGCGTGGTCACAAAATAATAGCAATTCATACTACGGTGCACAGTAGTCTCCATTATTCAAATTACGCTGCACAGTAGCGCCACTACACCAGGTAGAGCCCCTTTTATACATTACAGCAGACAGCGTCCCCCTTTTTACACATTACAGCAGACCGTCCCCCTTTTTACACATTGCGGCAGCCAGTCCCCCTTTTTACACATTGCGGCAGCCAGTCCCCCTTTTTACACATTGCGGCAGCCAGTCCCCCTTTTTACACATTGCGGCAGCCAGTCCCCCTTTTTACACAGCGCCCAGGGGTGCTGGGGACAGCCTCGGGCTTCACCTCTTGCCCTTGGGTGCCTGGAGGGAGGGACCCCTTTATTTAACCATGGGACATTTGTGTATCTGGCCCTGGGGGACCATATCTGGCACTGTGGGGGAATTTGTGTATCTGGCACCGTGGGACATTTGTGTATCTGGCACTGTGGGGCATTTGTGTATTTTGCGCCGTGGGGCATGTGTGTATCTGACACCGTGGGGCATTTGTGTATCTGGCACTGGAGAGCATTTGTGTATCTGGCACTGGAGGGCATTTGTGTATTTGGCACTGAGGGGTATTTGTGTATCTGGCACTGAGGGTTATTTGTGTATCTGGCACTATTGGGGTCATATCTGTATCTTCTGTGGATGCTGGGATGGAGGAACCGCATCCCAGCATCCACAGCAGCGCCGGGCAGCCTATACGGAAGGAGAGGGGGATGCTGCAGCGGCGCTTACTACCAATGAAATAGCGCTGCTGCGGCTCCAGTCCCCCTCTCTCCTCCTCCTTCTCAGCTGCCTCCGGCGCTTCTCTCTCCTCCAGCGCGGCTGCGGCGCAGACTTCAGAGGCGGCATGTAATGAGTCAATTTGACTCATTACATGCCGCTGGCCGTGCGCCCTCAGGGCAACTGCGCTGTGTGCCAAGCCCACTTGGCACACACGTAGTTACGGCCCTGTGTGTGAGTGTGTGTTAATAAACTTTTACTTTCACGGTGTGTGTGTGTTTTGTCTTTTTTGGGGTATTTCTTTTATTGTGGAACTACAGGTACCAGCGGACCCTTTAATTCTCTGCATGCTGGTACTTGTGGTTCTCCAAGTACCTGCATGTGGGGAAGGCTTGTCGGGACTTCTAGTTCCAAAGCAAGAGACCATATTCTTTTTTTACAGATTTTTTTATATCATCCCGGCACCCACCGCCCAGGGGTGCTGGGGACAGCCTCGGGCTTCACCTCTTGCCCTTGGGTGCCTGGAAGGAGGGACCCCTTTATTTAACCATGGGACATTTGTGTATCTGGCCCTGGGGGACCATATCTGGCACCGTGGGACATTTGTGTATCTGGCACTGTGGGGCATTTGTGTATTTTGCGCCGTGGGGCATGTGTGTATCTGACACTGGAGGGCATTTGTGTATCTGGCACTGGAGGGCATTTGTGTATTTGGCACTGGAGGGCATTTGTGTATTTGGCACTGAGGGTTATTTGTGTATCTGGCACTATTGGGGTCATATGTGTATCTGGCCCACTATATGTGTATCACGCCCCCATTTTAATTGGACATGCCCCATGTGGCATTTGGCCACACCCATTTTTTTTGCCCGCGTGCCTTTGGCGTGCGTGCACACAGTACCACTAAGACATTTTTTCTATTTGCACCACTGAGAGACACATGGTGACAGGGGGGGCATGCTGTGAGGGGATACCCTATGGCCCTAATTAACACTGTACCTCTACAGGGGGGCACATGGGGGCCATGATGAGTGCAGAGTAAATTGTCAAGCCACATTATTGTCGGGCTCCCCCCTCTCGGTGCCACTGCAGATATCTGCTCCAAGCTAAGTTTAAGGGCCACTTATGCATTTTCGTTCTGCTAGACCTATCTGCTGCATTTGCCACTGTAGATCTCTCCCTTGGCATTTGGGACACAGCCCTCTCTTGGTTCATCCATCTACGTCTTTGATCGCTTCTTTAGTGTCTCCATCTCCCATTACTGCTCTTCCCACATCCCTTCTCATATGTAGTTCCTCAAGGCTCTGTTGTGGGTCCTCTATCCCTCTCTCTACACTGCCTCTTGTGGTGAACCCATATACTCATTTGGCCTGCATTACCACCTGTATGCTGATGAAACTCTGATCTGCATTTCCTTTACTGACCTCTGTTCTTCGATGTTACTCCATGTGTCCATCTGTCTCTCAGCTATCGTGGATGACCCAACCCCACCTAAAAATAAACATATCAAAATCTGAGCTCATCATCTTCTAATGCTTATGTTCCTAACGCATCTTCCTCATTGTAGACAATAACACAACTCTCTTCACAGTTCCCATGCTCGCTGCTTCTGGCAGGGAGACATTGTCTCAGCAAAGGCCCCCGGCAGGAGGAGCAAATTCCGTTGCGCTGTACAATTGGAAACAACAGTGATAAAACAAAACAGGTTAATAACAGCCAGACAGAGGTAGGAAGCCCTGCTTTCAAGCTTACAATCTACATGAAAATAGACATTGATACAGAAGGGTAGGTGTTATTCATTGCATAATGGTCCAGATTGCAAAGGTTCTTGGTGGGTTGTATAATACGGTCACACAGCAATGCTGACCTGGTTTCAGGAGGATGGGAAAGTGAAGAGATAACATGTGACCAGGGGCGTAACTGGAACTTGGTGGGTCCCATAGCAAAATCTTGGAAGCCCCCCCCCCCCCCCTCCCCAGCCTTGTCACCACAATGCCCCTTAAGGGCAGGAGAGAGAGGGGAGTGAGAAAGGGGGTGACTGGAAGAAAGAGAGAGTGGAGCGAGTTAGAGAGAGAGAAAGAGAAAAGGAGAGAGGGTTTTCATGGAAAAAAAGGGAATGAGAGAGAGAGAGAGAGAGAGAGAGAGAGAGAGAGAGAGAGAGAGAGAGAGAGAGAGAGAGAGAGAGAGAGAGAGAGAGAGAGAGAGAGAGAGAGAGAGAGAGAGAGAGAGAGAGAGAGAGATCCTAATTCAGACCTGATCGCAGCAACAACATTGTTCTCTAATGGGCAAAACCATGTGTATTGCAGGTTGGGCAGGTATAACGTGCAAAGAGAGTTAGATTTGTGTGGGGTGTTTAAACTGAAATCTAAATTGCAGTGTAAAGACAAAAAGCAGCCAGTATTTACTCTGCACAGAAACAAAATAACCCACCCAAATCTAACTCTCTCTGCACATGTTATATCTGCCCCACCTGCAGTATGATTTAGCCCATTAGAGAACAATTTTGCTGCTGCGATCAGGTCTGAATTAGGCCCAGTGTCAGGGAGAGTATAGAGAGAGAGTGTTAGGCAGCGAGAAAGAGGGAGAAGGAGCGAGCAGGAGAGACACTACTTGTCTACAGCAGAGGACGGGTGGAGGCATAGATGGACAGACAGACGGACGGACGGGGGGGATGGGTGTGGGGGCATGTGCAGACAGACGATTGGACAGAGTACCATATGGGGGCATAGGTAGACATTGGCGGCATTGACGGACAAAGCACAATATGGGGGCATGGACAGATGGGAGGGGGCACAGAAAGACAGACGAACAGAAAGAGCACCATATGGGGGTAAATCCAGACAGGAGGGGGCATAGATGGACAGACGGACAGATAGAGCACTATATGGGGGTATAGACGGATGGACAGGAGTGGGCATACACAGAAAAATGGACGGATAGAGCACCATATGGGGGTATAGACGGATGGGCAGGAGGGGGCATAAAGGGACAGATGGACAGATGGGAGGGGCCATAGATGAACAGACAAACAGATAGAGTACCATATGGGGGTATAGACGTATGGACAGGGGAGGGCATACACAGACACACAGACGGATAGAGCGCCAAGTGCGGGTGTAGATGGATGGATGGGAGGAAGCACAGATGGACAGACGTACAGGGGCATGGGCAGACAGACAGAGCTCCATACGGAGGCATGGATGGGCAGGAGGAGGCATAGACGGACGGACGGGAGGCGACATAGACGGATGGATGAGAGGGAGCACAGACGGACAGACTTGGCCGGACCCTCTTACTATGCAAGATGCAGGGGATGCAGCTATTATGGGGCTTTGCAGCTTGGGGTGGGGGTGGGGGGGGGCAAAGGCAATCCCACTGCACCCTCTAAAATGTATTATTTAATATATTTTTTTTCATAGTTTTTTTATTCTTACTTGCTGCTGCTGCGCCGGGTTCGGTGACCGGCAGTGTACTTACTGGTAGTTAGGAGGGACGCAAAGCCGCTTGTTCTAGAGAATCCGGAAGCGTTGCTGCGCCTGCAGTAGCGGCTCTGATGGTGCACGGCTGATGGATGTAGTACAATCAGTGCACATCCATCAGCCGCACTGCACCGACGCTGCTGCTGCAGGTGCAGCCAAGCTTCCGGATTCTGTAGAAAAGCGGCTTTGTCTCCCTCCTCCCTACCAGTAAGTACACTGCCGGGCCCCAAACCCGGTGTGGCAACAGTAGTTAAAAATAAAAAGATAAGAAAAAAATGTTTTTAGGGAGTGCAGTGGGATTGCCTTTGGGGGGGCCCCTAAGCCGCCGGGCCCCATAGTAGCTACATCCCCTGCACCATCTATAGTTACACGGTCACCACTGCAGGTGAAGATATGCATGTACAGTGGGGATGCAATTGAATAAAAAAATTTATGAATGTTATGTGATCACTGACTGCTCCCAGTCCAGGCGCTTTCGCTGCTGCCGGCTGTATGAGCTGCCCGATCAGAGCTCTCTAGCCAGCCCAAATTAGCAGGGCCGCCATCCAGCCACAATGCATCTAGGCATTCCAAATGTCCTAGACATTTGCTTAGTTAGCCTATGCAGGTTCATTATCCTGGCTCTGACCTGGGAAATTGGCCTAAAAGGGGAATCATTTTTAAAGGTTCAGGTCAGCTGCTACCGTGGCCCTTCTCCTTCTCATGGTATTGGCACTTAACAGACATCAGTGTTAATGTATGCCCTTCCCCCCAAAAAAAAAATAATAATAGAAAAATAGGAATTTAATAACTACCGGTAATTCCTTTTCTTATAGTCCGTAGTGGATACTGGGGTGACTTTAGTACCATGGGGTATAGATCGGGTCCATTGGAGCCTGGGCACTTTAAGAAATCAATAGTGTGTGCTGGCTCCTCCCCTCTATGACCCTCCTGCAGACACAGTCTAGGAAAACTGTGCCCGAGGATATGGACATACCATTAGAGAAGGAATAACAGTAAAGCGGTGAGGTAACGAACCAACACACAACAGTAAGGATAGCAGAGCACACCAGAACAGAGGAGAGCAGCACTAACCATACAAGGATAACAATGTTAACCAAACATGGAACTGGGACAGCAACAGCAGACCAACCAAGAACACTTACAACCAAGTAAGCAGGAAAACGAAGCACTGAGGCGGGCGCCCAGTATCCTCTACGAACTACGAGAAAAGGAATTACCGGTAGGTATTTAATTCCTATTTTCTCTAACGTCCTAGTGGATACTTGGGTGACTTTAGTACCACGGGGAAGTCCCAAAGCTCCCGGAACGGGTGGGAGAGTGCTGAGACCCCTGCAAAACCACCTGACCAAACTGAAGGTCATCTCTGGCCAAGATGTCGAACCTATAGAACTTAACGAACGTGTTCGCCCTGGGCAGCCACCCAGGAAGAACCCACCGACAATGTGGAGTGGGCCTGAATAGAACTCAGCAGCGGCAATGCTGCCGAAGAATAGGCTTGTTGAATGGTCAACCTGAGCCAACGAGCAATGAACTGCTTAGAAGCAGGACATCCAATTTTGGTAGCATCATAAAGGACAAACAGTGAGTCAGACTTCCTGTGATGAGCCGTCCTTTTGACGTAAATCCTCAAAGCCCTCACTACGTCCAAGGACTTTGGAGCAACCGACGGATCCGACAGTACCGGAACCACTATCGGTTGATTTATGTGAAAGACCGAAATCACCTTCGTCAAAAACTGCAGGTGAGTCCTGAGTTTCACTCTGTCCTTATAAAATATCAAATACAGGCTCTTACAAGATAGGGCCCCCAATTCTGACACACGTCTAGCAGAGGCCAGAGCCAGCAGCATGACAGTCTTCCAGGTAAGATATTTCAAGTGCAACTTGTGTAAAGGTTCAAACCAGTCTAACTGGAGAAAAGTCAAGACCACAGAGAGAGCCGTGGGAGGAACAAAGGGCAGTTGAATGTGAAAATCACCCTTCAGGAAAGTCTGTACTTCTGGTAGGACCGCCAATTGTTTCTGGAAGAAGATGGAGAGACGAAATCTGAATCTTGATAGAGCCTAACCGTAGACCCAAATACATGCCTGCTTGCAGGAAGACCAGAAACCGGCAAAGCTGAAACTCCACGGGAGGATATTTTCTACCCTCACACCAAGAAACGTATTTCTTCCAGATGTGGTGGTAATGTTTTGATGTAACCACCTTACGGGCCTGGTTCATAGTGGAAACAATCTTAGGTGGGAGACCTTTTCTGGCTAGAATCTCCCTCTCAACTTCCAAGCCGTCAAACGTAGCCACAGTAAGTCTGGAGAGATGAACGGTTCTTGTAGCAGAAGGTCCTTGTGAAGTGGCAGAGGCCAGGCTTCCTCCAGAGAAAGGGTCAGGAGGTCTGTGTACCAGGCCCGTCAAGGCCAATCTGGGGCAATTAGAATTGCCTGAACTCATTCCTTTTTGAGTCTTTTTAGAACTCTTGGAAAGAGAGGGATTGGAGGAAACAGGTATACGAACTGGTAAGACCATGGCTCCGTCAGAGCGTCCACTGCTGCAGCCTGCGGATTCCTTTGTTCTGGAACAGTAACAGTGAAGCTTCTTGTTGAGATGAGAAGCCATGAGGTTTACTTGCGGACAGTGAACCAGTTGTTGAAACACCTGAGGGTGAAGGCCCCATTCCCCTGGATGGAGGCCATGCCTGCTTAGGAAGTCCGCTTCCCAATTGTCCACTCCTGGAATGAATATGGCTGAGATGGCCCTTGCGTTTGCATCCACCCAGAGGAGTATCCACAACACCACTCGCATTGCGGCCCTGCTTTTTGTTCCTCCTTGCTGGTTTATGTACGCCACCAGGGAAATCCGTGCTTTTGGCGACAGAGTTATACTCTGGTGCATGTGCAGGTGAGACCCTGACCACTTGTCTAGTAGGTCCAGCAGGAACAGAAGGGCATGAAATCTGCCTTACTGGATTGCCTCGTATGAGGCTACCATCTTGCCCAGTAGGCAGATGCCGAGATGAATTGAGATCTTGCGGGGTCTGAGCACCGAGCGGACCATAGCCTGGATAGTCAAGGCCTTGCCCATTGGTAGGAATACCTTCTGAGACACCGTGTCCAGTATCATTCCCAGGAACTGAATTCTTTGTGATGGTTCCAGTTAAGACTTCTTGAAATTTAGGATCCACCCATGGTCCGTAAGCAGGTGAGTAGTCAAGTTGATGCTGTGTAGCAGACATTCCCTGGACACCGCCTTTATCAGGAGATCATCCAAATAGGGGACTATGTTGATCCCCATCTTGCGTAACTGCAGCATCATCTCCGCCATGACTTTTGTGAATACCCTTGGGGCTGTGGAGAGACCAAAGGGTAAGGCCTGAAACTGGAAGTAGTGGTCCAGTATAACAAACTGGAGGTAAGCCTGATGAGGCCATAAGGGGATATACTGGCTGTAATGTTACCAAGGAAGTTATATAACCTCCTCTATGTAAAGGAAGGTGAAAAACCCCCTTATTTCAGCGCCAGTTTTGGGGTCCGCGGCGGGTACCGCAGCTCACAGCCTGCGATTGCCATACCCTAAAGCCACCACTTGTCACCGGGGACCCGCTAACTGGATCCCCCGGTGTGATCACTCACCGCCCCTGTGTCTACTTCAGCATCTGTTAGGAGGTGGCGGTATGCTGCCGGCGTGTGCACACACAGTGTGGTTTGTGAAACAGCGCCTCAGGAGCTTAATGTCCTGTCAGCCTGGATTACAAACCATTAACCCTAGAGAGGTTGGTTCGGTCCCCCCCCCCCCCCCCCCTCCCCCTCCCCCCCCCTAAGTCCCACGACGCAGGTAGACTGGCTACCAACCAGTACTATTTGAAAATAATAAACTAAATAAAAGTCTTGAAGAAAACTCTCTGGAGCTCCAGAGGATTGCACCCGGCTCCTTGGGCACATTCTGCAGGAGGGGCATAGGGGGAGGAGCCAGCACACACAATTGATTTCTTAAAGTGCCCAGGCTCCAATGGACCCGATCTATAACCCATGGTACTAAAGTCACCCCAGTATCCACTAGGACATTGCAGAAAATACTATTCACGGTGGTGCATAGGCAATCGCAGGGTGGGTGGGAGGGGTTCGGTTACCTGGAAACCCCCCTCCTCTTGGCAAGTAGCTCAAATTATGACAATAGCAATGGTATATAATAAGATTTCTAGCACTGCCACCACATCATACAGTTTAAGGGACAGAGCAGAGCTGCTGCACATGCCCAGTGGTAGCAGCTTCTTCTACCAAGTTTGCTGTGTGTGTGGATCTGAGTCCTCAATCAGCTTACTGGACCAGAGAGTAGCTACCAGGAAGAAGAGGCAGGAGCCTAACCATGAGGTGGGAGAATGTGTGTGCTTAGAAAGTGCAGTGTTGGTTCTATTGTGTTTGTGTATGTATTTATTATGGTATGATTAACCTTTTCCTGAGCACTTACTTATATAATTGAAATATATTTGCTACATCCTATACTCAACCATCTACAGTGTTAAATATTAATACTATATTCTATGTTTCTTGTTCCGCAGAGTTGGAGATTGTGGATTGCACTTGCGCCCCCCCCCCCCCCACACAGAAATCCTGTGTTTGCCACTGCGGTGCGCACCCCCTCAGCAGTGCAATGTGGGACAATGTCCCTCTCAGCAGCTGACCCGGGCCCCTCTAACAAGCCCAGGCCCAGGTTATCAGTACCCACCCCTGTTGGTGCCTTCTATTTCTAACTATTAGCCTCTTCAGCATTTTCCTTTCCTATACTCATAATATCTCCACTCAGCCCAGCTCTTGGGCATTAATGGGCATCATGGCAGCCACCACAATCCTACCCACCAGAAATCTGGGGACCACCTCCCCTTCTTCGCCATCTCCCAGTTTGATACTACCACAAGTACTTTTTTTGTGGGAAAGTCAATCACATAGCTGTATATTTTCACCACCCATGAGAGCCGCCAAGACTTTTGAAGATGCTTCAATCATGAGTTACCAACCTAACTGCATAAGGTGAAGGGGCACAAAGGGTTTCTACTGTAAAGTCCAACCATGGATTACTGACTGTAACTTAAATAAGCAGCAATTGCTGGCAATGATTCAGAAGTTAATCTTTCATCAGGGCTTATAAAAAGATTACATTCTGAAACATGGGCCACAACTTTTCCCTACATCTATGTGTATTGTGCCTGAGTGTCGCCAGTAATGTATATGTGCTATATTTTCACACAGACTGCTTCGTACTTGTTTTTTCGTGGCGAATTCAAAATTTTAAAATTTAAAAGAGAAATTGCACCAAAAGATATACAGGTTGAATATCCCTTATCCAAAATGCTTGGGACCAGCGGTATTTTGGATATTGGATTTTTCCGTATTTTGGAATAATTGCATACCATAATGATATATCATGGCGAGGGGACCTAATTCTAAGCACAGAATGCATTTATGTTTTATATACATCTTATACACACAGCCTGAAGGTAATTTTAGCCAATATTTTTTATAACTTTGTGCATTAAACAAAGTGTGTGTACATTCACACAACTCATTTATGTTTCCTATACACCTTATACACACAGCCTGAAGGTCACGCAATACAATATTTTTAATAACTTTGTGTAATAAACAAAGTTTGTGTACATTGAGCCATCAAAAAACAAAGGTTTCATTATTTCACTCTCACTCAAAAAAGTCCGTATTTCGGAATATTCCGTATTTCGGAATATTTGGATATGGGATACTCAACCTGTAATTGTCTAAAGATGGAATATTAGCACAACATTGAAAAAAACATACAAAATACATAAAACCAATCCATTATGAAAGCATATAGAGCTACACAAGTTCAAAGTTACCTGGCACATAGTAACACACAGTAGATACAAAGGGGGTCATTCAGACCTGATCGCACGCTAGCTTTTTGTGCAGCGCTGCGATCAGGTCAGAACTGCGCATGCGCGTCCCATGGGTACAAAGCGGATCGTTGTTGTGTAATGGGTTTTACGAAGAATCCATTCGTACAGACGATTGCAAGGAGATTGACAGGAAGAAGGCGTTTGTGGGTGGCAACTGACCGTTTTCTGGGAGTGGTTGGAAAAATGCAGACGTGTCAAAGTGTTTGCAGGGCGGGTGTCTGACATCAATTCCGGGACCGGACAGGCTGAAGTGATCGCAAGGGCTGAGTAAGTTCTGGGCAACTCAGAAACTGCACAAGTATTTTTTGTACCGCCCGGATGCACATGCAATCGCACACTTGCAAAGCAAAAATATACTCCCCTATGTGCGGCGACTACCTGCTCGCAGCAGTGCAAAAAAACCCTAGCGAGCGATCAGGTCTGAATTAGGCCCAAAGTCTCAGTGATTACTGGCAGCCTGCTAGTAGCCAGTAACCTGCAGTCAGATACATATAGAGCTATCCAATAGACTGTACCATGGGTCTTCAACATGCGGCCCTCCACCTGCTGTGGAACTACACATCCTAGCATGCCCTGCCACAGTTTTGCTATTAAGGCATGCTAAAACTTAAACAGGGCATGCTGGGATGTGTTGTTCCACAGCAGTTGGAGGGCCACAGGTTGAACACCCATGGACTATACCAAAATACAGGGCTGTTTCTAGACAATTTGGCTTCCAGTGCGAGCATTAAAAAAGTGAGCCCCCTCCCCCCATAAACATTCAAAAATGCACCCTCCCAGACATAAAATATTATATTTTGCACGCGCCAAAAATGCGCATGCACTTAAAATAAAATAATGGGTGTGGCCTGGCTCGTACACCCAAATTTTTGCCACTACAGAAAAAAAAACACATTCCTCCATATTAAGCCCCACACAGTAATGCCCCCTGCACCATATTATGCCGCACACCGCAATGCCTGTAATACGTTATGCCCTACAGTAAAGCTTCTAATTTTAAATTATCTGCTCGTTGCCAGGGGTTTCATGTGCTGGGTGTCATGCTTGTTGCCAGGAATTTCATGCCCTGGGTGTCATGCTCGTTGCCAGGGGTTTCTTGCGCTGGGTGTCATGCTCATTGCCAGGGGTTTCACGCGCTGGGTGTCATGCTCATTGCCAGGGGTTTCACGCGCTGGGTGTCATGCTCATTGCCAGGGGTTTCACGCGCTGGGTGTCATGCTTGTTGCTAGGAGTTTTACACACTGGGTGTCATGCTCGTTGCCAGGGGTTTCATGCACTGGGTATCATGCTCATTTCCAAGGGTTTCATGTGCTGGGCGTCATGCATGTTGCCAAGGGTTTCATGTGCTAGGTGTTATGCTCATTGCCAGCGGTTTCATGCGCTGGGTGTCACGCTCGTTTCCAGGGGTGTATATTTGCTGGATATCCCGCTCTCCCTCCTCCCTAGTTCTTCCGTGGGAGGCATAGTTTTGCGTAATGACGCACTTGCATTGTGACATCATTCCGCTTCATGCCACAAAACTCCAACCCCCGAGCAAAGTACTAGGGAAGAGGGAGGAGGCTGAGCAGAATGGAGACACAAAGTGCTGCGGTGGGAGCACCATGCATTTGCATGGTTCACCAGCCGCAAAAAATGGCACTGCTAAAATAATGTCATACAAGCATTTAATCAGCAACAGTAATCAAATATACTGAATGTTTCCCCTGATGCAGGGATGTCACATCTGTAGCTGGTTGTGGGTGGAGCTCCGAAGCAGGTAGGCTTATCTGGGATTTATCTGTCCACAAACAGGGCCAATCCCATCCAAGGCTAATGCTTGTAGCCTGCCTTCTGCTACCTAGTTAAGTTTTTTTTATGTAAAGAACACTGTTATGCCACCCCATAGTTAAAATTAATATAAAGTATTAGAAAATCATACATAATGATTTACTTAACTGGCATGGTCAAATCATATGTGACCGCACTGCCCCACTGTGTCCCCCAGTTTTTTAGGAGGATATTCGTTCTGGAGATGTGCAAAGTAAAATTTGTAAATATTTTATACTGTTTAAACTCCGCGGCAACCTTAAACGCTCAGATCTCTTCACTTTGCAGCACTGCATCTCACCCAGCTTCTCTACAGTCCCTGCACCCCCTCCTCGCTGTTCTCTTCAGCCACTGAGTAGATCTTTATTCACCTATTACTTCTCTTTGGTCCTATCCACAGTGCTGCAAGCAGACTTTGTGATGCTGTCCATCATGTGCAGCAGTTATCAGATCATATTCGCCTTGCCCCTATAGCGAAAGGGTAGAAGACTCTTAGGAGGCGGGGCCCACCTGGGATCCCCCTCTTTTTCTGCTGGGCCAGTCTAATCACACTTTCAAGATGACTATAGTAATGTAATTTTCTTGCAATGACAGTGTGCTTCATTTGTCAGGAGGAGACAATTAAACAAATTCTCCTTGGTGATCCTTACCACTAATCTAACACAATACACCTCTCTATTAGATCTGCGAGATTGTCCCACCCTTAGGAAAAAGAGTACCTTGATAGACCTTAAACTCCACTCTATCTCAAGTCATTGGTTTTAACTGAATCTGACAACTCTATCACCTATTGGCTGTTTTTTCATATCCCTGAATCTGACAACTACATTTGATTATGAGTTAAATATCTCTTGAGGCAAACATCATTTCACCACACCAATGTTGATGTTTCTTTACTAATTTGCATTGCAAAGTGTGGCAAGGAACATAATCCAATTGGCCATAAGCCAACTGGCCTAGAAATTGCTAGATAGTTGCTTCTAAGATATTTTTGATAATTGAGTCCTCATACATAAAGTACATGAAGTCCCTTGTTGTGATTGCCATTTCTTCCATGTCTACGTATTCCTCAACACACACTACCTTTACAGGGAAGTGTACATTAATGTGCTCTTACCAGTAATCAAACATAGGAGTAGGGTTATTACTGTACAAGTAAGCAAACATATTGTCAAAGATAACTTCTACTTTAATATAATAAAAAAAAGAATAGCCTCCTGCTTTCTATCTGCAGGCTCCCTTAAGGCGGCCGTATCCTGAGACGGCAGTGCCACCTTTTTTGATAAGCGTGTGAGCGCCTTGTCCACCTTAGGGGATGTCTCCGAGCGTAACCTATCCGTTGGCGGGAAAGGGTACGCCAGTAGTAACCGCTTAGAAATTACTAGTTTCTTATCTGGTGAACCCCACGCTTCTTCACACAATTCGTTTAACTCATCAGATGGGGGAAAAGTCACTGGCTGCTTTTTCTCCCCAAACATAATACCCTTTTTTGTGGTAACCGGGTTAATGTCAGAAATGTGCAACACATTTTTCATTGCCGTAATCATGCATCGGATGGCCTTAGTGGATTGTATATTTGTCACATCCTCGTCGACACTGGAGTCAGACTCCGTGTCGACATCTGTGTCTGCCATCTGAGGTAGCGGGCGTTTTTGAGCCCCTGACGGCCTCTGAGATGCCTGGGTAGGCGCGGGCTGAGATGCCGGCTGTCCCAAAGCTGCGTCATCGAACCTTTTATGTAAGGAGTTGACACTGTCGGTTAATACCTTCCACATATCCATCCACTCAGGTGTCGGCCCCGCAGGGGGCGACATCACACTTATCGGCACCTGCTCCGCCTCCACGTAAGCGTCCTCATCAAACATGTCGACACAGCCATACCGACACACCGCACACACACAGGGAATGCTCTGACTGAGGACAGGACCCCACAAAGTCCTTTGGGGAGACAGAGAGAGAGTATGCCAGCACACACCACAGCGCTATATAAACAGGGATTTACACTAACAAAAGTGAATTTTCCCTATAGCTGCTTAATATACTCAGTTTGCGCCTAAATTTAGTGCCCCCCCTCTCTTTTTTACCCTTTGAGCCTGGAAACTGCAGGGGAGAGCCTGGGGAGCTGTCTTCCAGCGGAGCTGTGAAGAGAAAATGGCACCGGTGTGCTGAGGGAGATAGCCTCGCCCCCTTCTCGGCGGACTTCTCCCGCTTTTTTATATACTTTCATGGCGGGGGATTATGCACATATACAGTTTATTAGACTGTATTATGTGCTTTTTGCCATGTAAGGTACTCTAATTGCTGCCCAGGGCGCCCCCCCCCCCCCCAGCGCCCTGCACCCATCAGTGACCGGAGTGTGTGGTGTGCATAGGGAGCAATGGCGCACAGCTGCAGTGCTGTGCGCTACCTTAATGAAGACCGAAGTCTTCAGCCGCCGATTTCCTCCGGTTTCTTCCATCTTCTGGCTCTGCAAGGGGGACGGCGGTGCGGCTCCGGGAACGGACGATCGAGGTCGGGCCCTGTGTTCGATCCCTCTGGAGCTAATGGTGTCCAGTAGCCTAGAAGCACAAGCTAGCTGCAAGCAGGTAGGTTTGCTTCTCTCCCCTAAGTCCCACGTAGCAGTGAGTCTGTTGCCAGCAGATCTCACTGAAAATAAAAAACCTAACAAATACTTTCTTTTCTAGAAGCTCAGGAGAGCCCCTAGTGTGCAACCAGCTCGGGCCGGGCACAAATTCTAACTGAGGTCTGGAGGAGGGGCATAGAGGGAGGAGCCAGTGCACACCAGATATAGTACCTAATCTTTCTTTTAGAGTGCCCAGTCTCCTGCAGAGCCCGTCTATTCCCCATGGTCCTTACGGAGTACCCAGCATCCACTAGGACGTCAGAGAAAGACAAGTTGTCCATCGAGTTTAACCTGTATTAAAATCCTACACTATTCTGTACGTAAGTATAGGTTAACTATAATGACTCAAGTGAAGGCTGTTTTTAGTCTAGTTGACCACTAGAATGCATACTGTCACTAAATTTTATATGCTATGTCCTTGGATCTATTTTTCAGTTAGAAATGTATCTCCGGCAGAGAATTCCAAATCCTTACTGCCTTACTGTGAAGAACTCCTTCCTTTGTTGGGTACAGAGCCGGATTAAGGGGGGGGCCCGGGGGGTACGTACCCCGGGCCCCCTTTTATAAAAGACCCCCTGCCACCCGCACACAGATCGTACATCCGATCTGCGGCGCTGTGCTCCTCCGGCGGCTCCCTACAGGTTGCCCTGGCAACCGAACAACAGCGGCTCCAGCGCCGCATAGAAGTTCAGGACAGCTGAGCGACGACTCAGCTGTCCAATGGTGTAAAGGTGCACTAAGCCTCCCCCCGCCCGGGACAACCTCTTCTTCCGCGTCTCAGACCAGCATATTATAGATTCATAGGGCATCGCAAAAGCCCTTTCTGCAAGAGCCCTCCCCCTGCGCTGCGTAGTGTGTCTGAGCCCCGCTGCACCGGATGATGTCACACACAGTTGCTGGCGAGCGCTGGATCCTATGTGTGCCATTGACACAGTTGCTGACTGAAGAAACGACCCTGCATCCTGACTATCACAGCGCCGGGAGCACCCAAACTGTACTGATGGCAGCAGCCAAGTTTGACCTGCCAGCTCATGTCAGTGAGGAGAAGACCCGCGGAATTGGAAGACTGAATGGGGAGCCGAGACAGAGGAACAAAGAAGAGAAAAATAGGTAAGTAAACTACAGTACTCTGATGGAGAGAGTAAAACATAAGGGACACACACTCACACTCAGTAATGGACACAGATTTGTTGGGGGGGGGGGTTGAGACTAATGGACACATGAGGAAGAAGGGGGAAGAGAATACAGATATGGAGATATGGATGCAGAGGAGTGGAAGGTGGACATCATAATGGACACACAACACACAGGAGGTGGTGGGAGAGAACACCACAATGGACACATGGGGGGGGGGGGGGCACACAATAATGGTTACTGCAGAGAAGAGGGGATAAACATAATAATGGACAGTGGGGGTTGTAAGGGAATACCAAAATAGAGACATAGGAGGAGCAGGGGAGGGAGAGAGGACAATAATGGATACAATGGAGGGAGAGGGAATATAATAAAGGACATAGATTATCAGGAGAAGGTGGTACAAAAGCATAAAAATGAACACAGAGGAGATGAAAGGAGAGAGAGAGAAACACAATAACTGACAGAAGTGGGGAAGAGATCATAACAATGGACACAAATGAAGAGGGGCAGGGGGTGAGAGCACAATACTGGGCACAAATGAGGAGGAAATTGGGACACAATTATGAAAATGGATATAACAGTGGACAGACACAGATGAGTAGAAGGGGTAAGGGAGGTACACAACACAGAACCGATGAGAAGAAAGGGGACATTAATGGAAATACAGATGAAAATGGGAAGAGCACAATACAGTATTTACAAATGAGGAGGTACTGTAGCATAATATAAGACATACAAGGGACAGGGAAAGCAATACTGGTAAAGGAGTGAAAGCAACACACAAATAGACATAGAGGGAAGCAATCAGACAAATGAAAGGACAGAGGACACGTAAAAAAAAAATGTCAACAGTAGTAACATTAGTATAAAGGCTTCATGTCAGTGGATCAGGGAGTGTTTGAGAGATGTTATCTAATCATTGTAAAAAGTTCTGGATACAACACAGATTGATGGGCAAGAGGTATTTCAATCGGTGGTAGGTGAAGTACTGTAGTGTAGTGTATTAAAGGCAGCAACACATGTGCATGAACAAAGGTGATGTGATATATGACCACCCCATGGGTAACAAATATTGGCCTACCAAAATGTGTGTGTGGTTAACAGGGCCTTTTATATGTGAAGAGGTGAGGGAGGTTGGGATGGTTGAACCTCACCCCTACAGCACTGGTCGCACCCGCTGGGGCACACAATAGGCCCTTCTTAAGTTTCAGCTCCAGGCCCATGTGGACCTTAACCTGGCACTAAGTAGAGAGTGTGGAGCCAGCGTGCATGGAAGAGCAAGCTCCCTTGTGTCACAAGCAGTGTGCCAGCTGCAGAGAAAAACAGTAAGCTGGCTGTATTTTTATTTTATTTTTTTTAATCATCATGCGGTCATAATGTTGTTTTTTTATTATGCTGCTGTTTATAAAATTGGGTGTGTGTGTGTGTGTGTGTGTGTGTGTGTGTGTGTGTGTGTGTGTGTGTGTGTGTGTGTGTGTGTGTGTGTGTGTGTGTATATATATATATATATATATATATATATATATATATATATATATATATATATATATATATAAAAATTGCCTGCCCAATTCTTAGGGGCCCCGCTGTTTGAAGTGCCCCGGGCCCCCCATAGCCTTAATCCGGCTCTGGTTGGGTATGAAATTTTCTCTCCTCCAACGTCAGAGGGTGTCCGTGTGTCCTGTGAAGAGATCTCTCAATAAACAAATCTCTTGATGGCTCAATGTATTGTCCCTTTATATATTTGTAACTATTAATAATGTCTCCTCTTAGACGCCTCAGTGTAAACATATGTAACCTAGTAAGCCTTTCCTCATAATCCAGTGCCTGTAACCCCTTTATCAATTTTGTAGCTCTCCTCTGAACCCTTTCAAGATATAAGATAACTTTTTTATAGTGTGGTGCCCAGAATTGTACACAATATTCAAGATGCGGCCGTACCAATGATTTATATAATGGTATGATTACACTCTCATTCCTTGTCTCAATTCCCTGTTTTATGCATGCTAATACCTTATTTGCCTTCGTTGCAGCAGTTTGACATTGGGTACTGTTAAGTCTATTATCAATGAGCACACCCAAATCTTTTTCTATTACCGTTTCCCCTATATTTTCTCCATTTAATTGGCAGGTTGTATGTTTATTTTTAGCCCAAAATTGCATAACTTTAAATTTTTCTATATTAAACTTCATTCTCCATTTAGCTGTCCAAACTTCCAGTTTAAATAAGTTGTTCTGAAGAGACTCAACATCCACGTCTGAATTAATTTCCCTACACAGTTAAGTATCATCTGCAAAAATGTACACTGTGCTTTCTAGACATACTCCTAGGTCATTAATAAATATGTTGAACAGTAGTCGCACGAGTACTGACCCTTACGGTATTCCACTGAATACTGTGGCCCAGTTGGAAGTCATCCCATTAACCACCACTCGCTGTTCCCTGTTATCCAGCCAATTACCTACCCAAGTACAAATAGTGTTTCCTAGACCGAGTTCTCTTAATTTAAAAATCAGCCTCATGTGAGGCACTGTATCGAAGGCTTTAGCAAGAACTAAATAGACCACATCCACTGCGTTTCAACGGTCAAGATTATCGCTCACTTTATCATAGAAGCTGATTAGGTTAGTTTGACATGACCTGTCCCTCACAAAACCATGATGGTTCCTATTAATAACCTTGGAGGTTTCCAAGTACTCCGGTAATATTCTTAATATACTTAATACTCCTTAATATTCCTTCCAATATTTTTCCCACTATAGAAGATGTCAAACTTACTGGTCTATAGTACCAGGATGACTTTTGATTATCTTTTTAAATATTGGCACTACCTCTGCTATATGCTAATACTTTGGTATCATGCCTGTTTTAAGTTAATCATAGAAAATCAAATATAAAGGCCTTGCTATTCTGAATTTAGCTTTATTGGAACTCTTGGGTGAAGTCCATCTGGACCAGGAGATTTATTAATCTTAATTTTGCTTAGTCAGTCACGGACTACTTCATCACTCAAACAAGTATTAAGTAATGGTACATTATCATTAATTCTGTTATTCACAACTTCCACCATCTGGTCCTCTCTAGTAAACACTGATGAAAAGAATTTGTACAATATTTCTGCTTTTTCTTTATCATCATTAATCAAGACTCACACCTCTCCTTTTAATGGTCCTATATTCACTTTTTATGGTTTGTTTTACTCTCCTTAGCTATTTGCTTTTCGTTTTCTATTTTAGCTGCTCTGATTTCTATTTTGCATTTTTTGTTACATTCCTTGAAGTAGTGTAGACACCGCCTTTCCATCTGATTTAAACACTTAAAAAGCACCATCTTTTTATCAATTTCTTCCTTAACCTTCTTGTTAAGCCACATCGGTTTGAATTTAGAACTCCTGTGTTTACTGTCCATGGGAATGAACTTATGAGTATATTTATTGAGCAACATTTTAAAAGCATCTTTACTATTTCTAAGGATTTGATTATTTACAAAATGCTTTGAAGACATTTCAGATCACTGTCTAAATATGTTCTAACAAATAAATTGTAACTGAACTGTTAATATTTGAAATAGATATTTACATTTGTTTTTACTCAAGATACAACATGTGTTTATATGACATAAACATGTAAGCTGGCAGCAGGCCAATAGATATTACAAATACAGTAATATTTCTGGTTTTCATTATTGGTTCTGCATGTAAGCACAGGACAAGCCAGGGTTTGCAGCAGGTTACCATTGCCTGTCCATGCCCAAACTCCGGAAGGACATCTAGATCGACACAGTGGGAGGCATAGCCCAGTATAGGTGGGCGGCAGGGGCAAACCCAGGATTTGTAAAGGGGGGTCCAGGGATATTACACACACACATATATATATATATATATATATATATATATATATATATATATATATATTTTATATATAGATATACATACTGTATATCAGTAGGAGCAGGTGACCTGATGTCCGTGCCGCTGCTGCAAGAACTTCTTGATCCAGTCGGAGAGCCTGCTCTCTGAAGTCAGAGCCGGCCCTGGGCATCGGCAAACTAGGCAAATGCCTAGGGCATTTGGAATGTCTAGGGGCATAAGAAGCTTCTGCTGATTAAAAGGATATGCAGCATGCCTATATTCTGTGTGTAACTATAACTGTATCTGCATACAAAATGCTATGTTACAGTGTGTTCCTGGAAATCACTGTAATGTGGCATTTCGTATGCAAATACAGCCACAGTCGCACACAAAATATAGGCATGCCACATATCATTTTAATCAGCAGAAGCTGCTTGTGCATCCTACCCATATAGCAATGCAAATAAGATGCATTTTCGGCATTAAAAGGCGCCCGACTTTTTGGCAAAAAGGCATCTCCTGCTGCATAGCGTATTGAGGCAAGATGAATGAGAACACGTCTGTATCCAAGCAGAGGCAGAGGTTACAGTGTTAGCGGCCGTGTGAGTGCTGCGTGCGGGTGGGTTGGTTGTGCAGTAGTGTTCGGCATATGTGTAATGTGTGTCGTGTATAAATGCATTCATAATGTGGGGCATATGTTTAAGGCACATTATGTTTATAAGGACATTAATAATGTGTGTTATATGTGTAAGGGGCATTACTGTGTGGTATTATGTGTATAAATGCATTACTAATGTGTGGCATTACGTGTATAAGGTGCTCTATTGTGTGTGGCGTAACGTATAGAAAGGGCACTACTGTGTAGTCTAATGTGAATAAAGAGCAATATGGTGTGGTGTAATGTGAATAAGGAGCAATTCAGTGTGATGTAAAGTGTATATAAGGGGCACTACTGTGAGGAGTAACGTATATCAGGTAAAGTGGTAATACTGTGTGATGTAGCGTGAAAAAGGAACACTACCATGATAAAATGTGAATAAATTTGCACTACTGTGGCCTAATTTGAATAGGGGGTACTATTGTGTGGCCATGCCCCTTCCCAGCAAGAACATGCCCCTTTTTGGGCTGTATGCCTAAAGTATGCATTTAAAATATAGGGGGTAGGAGCACCAAAATGAGGACTGCTATGGGTGAGGGGTGATGGTGGTGGGAAAAGGGTGCAGGGTCAGAGTTGGACCTAGCCGCAGTGCTTTGGGCATCAGCCAAAACTTGCCTAGGGCATCATATTGGTTAGAGCCAGCTCTGTCTGAAGTCCCGTCTAGCAGGAAAATAGTTCAGGGAGTATATGGAGGCTACGCTTGGACCGGGGGCACACTAGAGTGTAAAGGTTGGTCTCCTGTGAATAAGTGTTAAGCCAGCCAGGCAGTGAGCAAATCGAAGCACAGTGCAGCCAAGTGCCTGCCACTCCCGCTGCTGCCGAGTGCCCGCGGCTCCCCTTAGCTTATTGTGGAGATGTGTCCGGTCCCCCGAGACACATCCCTTCAGCGGCACGCAGGGGATCTGTGTCCCCTGCGGAAGTGTGTGCGGGGCAGCGCTGGGGCAGTTGGTCTGCCCCCAGCGTTTGTCCGTGGGCAGGAGCGGCGGGTGTCCGGTGCAGGGATTACCCTTTTCCCTGCACCGGACCGGAGGCTGCGTGAGGATTCAAATGTTGGCGCCCTCCGGGAGCCAATCGCGGCTCCCGGAGCGGCAGCCAGTCAGAGAGGGACGCGGCGAGCCAATCGGCGCTCGCCGCGTCATAGGCCCCGCCCCCGGCGTCTGACGTCAGACGCCGGGCGGGAGCCGAAGAGACCGCGCGCACGGAAGAGCGCGGAGAAGAAAAAAAAGAGGACGGGCGGGAGCAGCGAGGGCGGTCGTCGGAGCGCAGAAGATCCCGGCGGCGCGAGGAAGAAGACGGAGCTCGGGTGGCCGCGGAAGAGGCCTGAAGACTCCAGCCCTGGGAAAGAAGATGTCCAGCGGCGGCTGGACGCGGCGATGCGACGGCGGCGCCGCTGGCCAGGACGGGCCAGCGGCCGAAGAGGGCACCGAAGATCCCTGGAGCAGGTGAGGCCTCAGTGAGGCAACTTCACCCCCTCCCTTTTCCTCCCTCGACCACCAGGGACGGGCATTAGGCCCGAGGGCACAAGTCAGGCACTAGGCCTGTGGCACAGGTAGGAGAGTGGGGGCCATTTTCTGATTAGGTGGTTTGGGCATTAGGCCCAAGCCACCCTACCCCTGTGGCACCAGTTAGGCGGGCACTAGGCCCGGGGGCAAATCAGGCAATAGGCCTGTGGGCATTAGAGGGCGTTAGGCCCTAGTGTATTCGTGGCCAATTAGGGATACAATGAGGTGACCTTGGGCACAAGGCCCAGGTCACCCAACGGGCAGCAAGTTAGGCGGGCGCTAGGCCCGTGGGCGAAGTCAGGCCTCCGGCCTGAGCGCAGTCAGGGGGCGCTAGGCCCAGCGAGTAAGTACCCCCCAAGGTGAATAAAGGTGGCACTGGGCACTAGGCTCGGGCCACCCGGAGGTGTTTAGGTGGGCAGGCCGTGTGGCGTCCACCCCCTTCCAGCGGCAGGTAGGGATTTAAAGGGACAACACCGTGTGATCTTGTATTCCGATAGTGTGATGTATGTTGTTACCGTGCAGGGCAAAGTGTATGTGTTGTTTAAGTTGTGCATAGTTGTGTCGCACCACCCACACGAGCTAGTTTGAGGGCTCTGTTTATGTAGCTAGTGTAGCGGACGCACACTAGGTTAGAGTTAGGCCCTGCACAGCTGTTTCTCTTTGCCTCCTTACAGGGACCTGTAAGTGGAGAAGATCGGAGTGCAAGACTTGTGACGGTGAGTAGCATCCGTGTATGTTTGTCCCTTGTCTGTCCCCGAGCGCCGGAGTCAGGATTGCTCACGGACGTGAGAGTCCCTTTCATCACACTACGTGCGAGAGCGCGAGTGTGTGAAAGCTGGGTGGCTGAGGCTTTGTGCCAGTGATGACCTTTCACCCAACCGGTGAAGGTCGCGGTCACCCCTGGGGTATCCCCTGTTCCAGTGGAAGAAGGGTCGATACCCCCCTTAAGGTAAACCTTTCTCTCCTCAGCTCGGTCGTCGGTCAGCTCCGAGAAGGAATTGCCGTGTCCGGATCCGACTGAAGATTTCCAGGTCCGTTGGAGGTTCCGGTACCTGAAGGTGAGAGAGAGCGGCGCCTGGTGAGTACAGAGTCTACACCTGCACGGCAGCAGGCACCACCACACAGCAGCCGCACCTCTCACATTATCACCAGTGCATTTCAAAGCACAGACGGGTCTATTCATGAAGCAGTAAAATGTGTGGAGAAGTGAGCCGGTGGAGAAGTTGCCCATTGCGACCAATCAGCATTGATGTAACATTTATAATTTGCATACTATAAAATTATATAGAGCAGCTGATTGGTTGCTTTGGGCAAGTTCTCCACTAGATCACTTCTCCACTCTTTAGTGTGTCATTGCAGAGATTGAGACAAAGCTCAAAAAATAAAAAAAATGGTCCATCGTGGGCGATTCTGGGTACTTGGAGACCCCCGCTGTGTACGCCACTGGGCGGTGAGACCATATCATTGTGGCTCTGCCCCCCACTGTACAATGCCAAGAATATCTGCACTTTAAAAAAGCAGCAGATGTAGCTACGATTATGTGATTCAGTGCAAATTGCATCATCACCACCTGGAATGCCTACTTAATTTGGGAAGTGGGTGATGCAGAGTGGACAGCTGGTAGCTCTGGGAGACTTGAATGCTCTTCTGGGAGCATCACCCAAGATTTGGGAGCCTATTCAACAATCTGAAAACCGAATTAGCACATGTGCCGTTTCCCTTTGATATCCTGGCAAATTAGGTTAATAAATAGGCCCCATAATGTTCAAATGTCCTTATAGATATGGTTGGGTACAATATGTCGACAGTCATAATGTCAACATTCATGTCGACATGAGAATATAACATGGTCATAAACACTGACGTTGATCTTGCAGTGAGAAAATTATGACATTCAGTATTAGAATGTTGACATATAACCCCTAGTGGCCCAGCGGGTAACTTACCTGCTCCTGGTGGCCCCAGTGGTGCCCAACCGTAACTCTTCCACCCTCAGCCTAACCCTAGTGTTGACATTTTGACAATGAAGACACATTGCCTGTCGTTTGACATTGTGGTGTCGACATCTTGAATGTCAACATTGTTATTGTTGACCCTTTGATTATATCCTGCTCAGCAAAGCCTCATTAATGTGTTAACTTAATAATGAGTTTACGGAGACTTCAGAACGGTCTGCATTGGATGTGTAAAAACACACTAATTGCAGGGGAATTACTCCCTGCAAAAAAATGGAGCGCTGCCTGCACCAATTAAAGGAGACAATTCAGTATTAAAATTTAAGAAACTTCAGATATTTATACACTAAAAGATTTTTTTTATTAAAAAAGAAATTCATATAAAGCTGCAGCATATACTAAATTCGATCAATACATAATTAACATGATTATAATTCATACAAAAACCTATAATTCATATATCACATATGTGTTTAGACTTTATGTATATCCAACATATGCCATCAATCAAAGAGTCCATAAGAGACTTATTTAATTATACTCAAATAATTAGAGGCTGATCTTATTTGGATCCAATCGATTTGGCTGTTACTTGTATTATCCACTGGACTACAATAAAGAACAACTGGGTGCTGTTTTAAACCGTTCTTCACAAGTCCCAAACTTAGTTTAGTTCCTGTTTCATAATATGTGCACACATCTGATAAAATAAACTGGTAATTACCATATGAAGTTTGCCATTGCGTCACCTCCAAATAATATATTGCTTATATTGATCCCATGATCCGGCTCCCTCTGCTGGTACATGATCCAAAATGCAGACAATCAGGAGTTCGGTATGTTGTAGCTGGGATCATTCACAGTGTTCAGGCTCCCTCTGCTGGTGGTTAGCCGTATTGCAAGCACACTGAATACTGTTGAATAGATAGAAGCTGGTACGTGACAACAAGTGTGTGGAGGTGATTGTCCCAGTCCCAGTCCCCACAAAAACGCATTTCTCTGCCTCTTAGTAACCTCAGCGGCTTCCTCAATTCGAATGACTATGCTTTGTGGGTTCTGTTTATATAGCACCCATAATTTGGAGTTCCCGCACAAATTGCGCATGCGCACTCACTCGTGCATTCCAAGCCTCGTTTCCAGCACCTTCCTTATATAGATTACGGCGGCCATTTTGCTGGTCTCGATCAAGCCTCTTTCTCATATTGATGTTAATAATCCAAGCCTCATTTTAGACCCAGGCAGCCATCTTTGATAGTAATGGGAAACTAATGTTAAAATTCCAAGCCTCTTTATCATATTTATGTTAATAATCCAAGCCTCATTTTAGATCCCAGCAGCCATCTTTATTATCAATAGGGAACTAAAGTCCATATTCCAAGCCTCTTTCTGGATCCGCGTTCTGGCATCAATCTTATATAGGCATATTTATATAAACCCATATATACCCGGTACCTTAAAAAAATAAATATATATATATATATATATATATATATATATACACCAGAATCAGAATCAGCTTTATTGGCCAGGTATACTTGCGTATACTAGGAATTTGTCTTCGGTTTGCTATACAACAGCCAAGTAGGTAACAGGTAAGCAGGTGTGTGTGTGTGTGTGTGGGGGGGGGGGGGGGGGCAAGTAAAGTTACACAGATATGTATACCGTAGGGACACAAGTTAGTTACATGTACGTCTAGTCAGTCAATGTTCAGGAGTTCAGCAGGCGGACCGCTTGGGGAAAGAAACTTTTGAGGCTTCTGGTGGATCTGGCGGGGACGGCCCTGTAACGCCTGCCTGAAGGAAGCAAGTTAAACATGCTGTGGCCGGGGTGTAGCTGGTCTTTTACTATCTTCATTGCCCGCTTTTTAGCTCTGGACAAGTACAGGTCCTGGACTGAGGGAAGGTCGGCCCCGATTATCTTCTCTGTGGTTCTGACCACCTTTTGGAGCCTGCATCTGTCCCTCGCTCTGGCGGAGCTGTACCATACGAGTATCAAGGAGCACAGTACTGACTCCACAATCGCGGAGTAGAAGAGGAGCAGAAGCTTCTGTGGGATGTTGAACTTCCTTAGTTGCCTGAGGAAGAACAACCTCTGCTGCGCTTTCCCAACAGTGGCGTCAGCGTTGGACCCCCATTTAAGGTCCCTGGAGATTGTGGTCCCTAAAAACTTGAAGGAGTCCACTAGCGATACCACACTGTCAGCAATCGTTAGCGGAGGTGCACTAGATGACTTCTTCCTGAAGTCCACTATCATCTCGACAGTTTTGAGGGGGTTGAGCTCAAGGTTGTTGTGGATGCACCACTGGGCTAGCCGGTCTACTTCCCGTCTATAGGCCGATTCTTCCCCATCCTTGATGAGGCCGATGGCGGTGGTGTCATCGGCGAATTTGATGATCCTTACTGATTGCGCCTCTGAGGTACAGTCATTTGTGTACAGGGAGAAGAGCAGGGGTGAGAGGACACAGCCCTGAGGGGCCCCTGTACTAATGGACCGTGCTTGAGAGGTGAATTCCCCCGCTTTCACCACCTGTGACCTATCTGTCAGGAAGTCTATTATCCAGGAACAGGTAGCTTCTGGGACCCCTAGGCGAAGTAATTTGGGGTGGAGGATGCTGGGGACGATTGTATTGAAGGCCGAGCTGAAATCGACAAACAGGACCCTCGCGTAGGTACCGGGAATGTCTAGGTGCTGTAGAATGTAGTGCAGGCCCAGGTTGACTGCATCCTCGACACACCGATTCGAGCGATAGGCGAACTGCAGGGGGTCCAGTTGGTGGCCAGTCACAGTTTTCAGGTGATTCAAAACCAGACGCTCAAACGTTTTCATGACCACAGACGTCAGTGCTATCGGCCTGTAGTCGTTCAGGTTCGTGATAGTGGGTTTCTTGGGGACCGGGACTATAGTAGACCTTTTGAGGCAGGAAGGGACTTTCTGTAGCTCCAGCGATTTATTGAAGATCTTGGTGAATATGGGGGCGAGCTGACCCGCACATGCTCTTAGGGCAGATGGTGACACTCCATCAGGACCCGGAGCTTTCCTGGTTTTGGCCCTTTTGAACAATGCCTCCACCTCTTCTTGGGTGACTTGCAGTGCCTGGGGTTGGCCGTCGGTGTTCGGGGCATCGTAGAGGTGATTGTTTGGGTTGCAGGGGACTTCTTTTGCGAACCTGCAATAAAAGTGGTTCAGTTCATCTGTAGAACACATATATGTATTAATCAAAAGATATACATAAATAAAATGAAGAAAAAATTATACACAAAATAAAATGGTCTACCACAACCATATATTATATTTATTTTCTCAACCTCCATCTCTCAGTAGCACAAGGAAACATACACTCCCCTACTCATTATATTACTAGTATTTCACTTTAAAAATGATTTAACTCCACTGAGTCATTCAATCCTTGGGGAATCAAGGTCTTAAGGTTAAATATCCAGAATGCTTTTTTCTTACATAATATTCTGAATCTATCCCCCCTACTGATTACTGACACTTGTTCAATCGCAGTAATATTAATATGTTCACTTTTACCCTCCTTACATTCCAAAATATGGCGATATAGGTGGGTGTTGCCCACGCTTTTTTCGATTTGTCGCTTTTGTTCCATAATCCATAATTTTTTTATTTTTGATAACCAATATTAGTAACAAGTCAGGGGGACGGCGATGGGGACCAGGTTCACTCTGAGTTTCGCCAACATATTTATGGGCCGGTTTGAGGAGCGACACATCTGGGGTGGTGATCTTGGGGCGAGCCTGGTCCTCTACGGTTGTTTCATTGATGATTTATTTTTTGTTTGGGAGTGGAGCATGGAATCAGATGAGGTGTTTATAAATAGTTTAAATTGCAATCAATTTGGTTTAAAATTCATGGGACATTGCCATCCAACACAGATGACTGTTATGGATATAGCACTGAAGATAGAAGGTAATAGAATACTAACGGAAACTTTTGTCAAGGAAGTAGATCAAAATAGGTATTTACATTATAAGAGTAGCCATCTACAAAGATGGAAAGATAATATACCGAAAGGTCAGTTCCTTCATATTAAAAGGAACTGTTCCACTAATGAAGTAGCGAGAGAACAGATTGAATCATTATATGGGTCATTTATGATACAGGGTTAACCCAAATCATTATTGAATCAGGCTTTAAGAGAAGTTGAGAACATTGAGAGGGATACCTTATTGGACACCACTAGAACTAGTCAAAAAAGAAATAGAGAGATGGAGAAAGATAGAACAATGATGTTTGTAACCAAGTATAATACCAGTGCCTATGAGATTAAGAAGATAATCATACAAAATGTTTCTATTTTGAAGTTAGATGAAACTTTGAATTCTAATATAAAGTTGAGTGAACAAGTAATATTTAGAAAATCGGATAGCTTGAAGTCCGTGTTGGCACCTAGTTTCTTTGATAGATCACACAAGAAACCTGGCTCTATGGCGGTTTTAGGAGGGCAAAGTAATACCTGGATACCCAAACCACCATTAGGGTTCCATAGATGTGGGAGAATGAATTGTATAACGTGTAAACATACTAAGAAGAAAACCATACAGCTTAGGTCCACAGTCTCTGAAGAGAGTTATAGGATAAAGAGTTTTTTGAACTGCAGGTCCACGTATGTAATATATGTTTTACAATTTATATATGGACTGCAATACATGGGACGCACCACCAGGGTGCTCCAAGTTAGATTTATGGAACACAAGCGACAAATAGAAAAAAGGGTGGTCAATACCCAACTATATCGCCATATTTTGGAATGCGGGGAGGGTAAAAGTGAAAATATTAATATTACTGCGATTGAACAAGTGTCAGTAACCAGTGGGGGGGTGTGGGGGGGAGGGATGGGTTCAGACGTTTATGTAAGAAAGAAGCATTCCCCAAGGATTGAATGACTCAGTGGAGTGAAATAGTTTTAAAGTGAAATACTAGTAATAGTAAGAGTAGGGCAGTGTATGTTTCCTTGTGCTACTGACAGATGGAGGTGACGAAAATAAATATAATATATGGTTGTGGGAGACCATTTTATTTTGTGTATTATTTTTTCTTCATTTTATTTATATATATAGTTTGATTACTACTGTACATATGTGTTCTACATATGTATATATATATATATATATATATATATATATATATATGAACATATAGAGATATTTAAAAAGGGCACTCAATCATCTCATATCCAAAATATAATAACCATCACGTTTTTATTTTCACCCAGACAGGGCACTCCTAGGAATATCATACAGGTGGCTCAGTTTCAAATGTCCTCAAAGGTTATATGAACAAACAACATGGCAATCACTGTGCCTGCATATCCAGCTTGAAACATAATGATAGTAAGATGAAAATATCACTTATCCGTCTGTCGACTTCGGTCAGTAAATGACCGTTAGAGACCAATACATCCAGTCATCACCACCCAAATAGTCAGGAGCCATCTGAGAAGGCAGTTACCTGAGCCCTTATTTATATAATGCAACTTCATTATAATAATACTTACAGGTGTGCTGACTTCTTGCCCCAATCCCTCCGGCGTGCGTGTCACCTCTCTGCGCATGCACTCACCCATAGAGGCACTTCCTTGTGACCAAAGAAAGCATCACGTGGCTAAACTCTAAGAAACCAGGATGCTACAGATGTGTGGGGTGTGTGACGTGCTGTTCGTTGCTACCGGGTACCTCTTTCCCACATCCTCACACTGGTAAACTGATTAACATCCGATACAAGCTTCACTGTAGGTTGAACTACGTGGTTTATATGTTATTATGCCCATGTGGCCTGGCATACGTTGGGATGACGACCTGCACATTCAGAGAACGTATGGCAAACCACAGGAGTTCAATACACCAAGCGATTACATCTGGGATGTCAGATAAACCAGTTGCACAACATTTCCTTAAAGCAGGACATCAGGTATCAGCGCTCAGATGCCGGATTATAGATTGGGTACCGGATCCCGAGAGAGGTGGAGACCGTGCTCTTATTCTGAGGAAATTAGAAGCAAGATGGATCATCAAACTGGGAACTCTAGCCCCTAATGGGCTTAATGAGAACAATCCTTTAGGTATTTTTCTCAGATAAAGGACATTTTTTGTCCTTTGGGACCAATGCACTGTGTGTAAAAAAACTATTTTTGTGTTGTTGTTTTTTTTATATATATATATATATATATATGTTTGTTTGTGTATGTGAGTCTTGTTGTTGTTATGTGTCATGATACACTGTCTTCCGTACCTTACCGGCTCCTACTACCCACAAGCTATATTTTGAACAATCATAATGAGCTATCTATGATCTACAACTTAGCTTATTTAGGAGGTGGTGCTGGGATTTTACTCTGCCCCTTTGGCCCTTTCTCTCACGATTGAATTACCTTGATAATGTGATTAACTTCTAGCTTTAAAATCAATATTTGTGCTGTCTCTTTGACTCTTAACTTTGTGAATCACCCAATCATGAATTAGTGATTAATTGGCTGCTTAGCAACTATCCTATAATGTGATCCTTGTGCTGGTGTACACTGGGGGTCTCCGGCTGCGGTTGCTTGGCAACCGCCTGGAGACGCTATCTTTGCCCACACTTGATGTTGGATTGAGGGAGGTGCCGGGTTGGTTGCTTGGCAGCCGGTGGGAGACGTCACCCCCGTCTACCGTAGGACGTATGCAGGGAGGTGTTCGGGCGGTTGCTTGGCAACCGCTCCGACACGTCACTTCCGCCTATGCACCTATTGGTGGCTGGTGGCTAAGGGATGGCCTCTATTGCGGTTGCTAGGTAACCGCGGTGGGACGTGATCCCCGCCGGCCTATATTTGTCTGACATGGAGACGGATTAGGGTAGGTTGTACCCTGAACTCCTAATATGTGTAATATTGTTGATATCGACCTGAGATATACATATATAGATTGTTACAATGGTTGTTCTTTTCATACAGTGTTTTGAATATGACGGGCTGACTCCGCCCACATTATGACGCCATTTTGGCGCATTTTTTGAAAGGTGGGTAGATAAGGAGCCGGTGAGGCAGGGTCAGTTAGGCTGCTGGTATTCCAACTACGATGTGACAGCTCTCTAATGACCTTTGTATCCCCTGATGACGGTCTATGACCGAAAACGTTTGGGCTTTTATGCAACTACATTGGACTGCAGTGATCAGTCATGCTATGCTGTTTGGGAAATAAAATTTCTATTTGATACTTAATCAAGAAAAGACTGGTGAGTGCTCCATTTTCTTTCTATATATATATATATATATATATATATATATATATACACACAAGGAAGAAGTAGGCGGCACTCACGGACTTTTCATAGGACAAAACTCGAGCTGACTCAAGGATTGTAACTTAACGTTTCGGTTTTAATACAACGTCTTCAGAAGTAAAAATCTTCTGAAGACGGTTGTATTAAAAGCGAAACATTAAGTTACAATCCTTGAGTCAGCTCGAGTTTTGTCCTATGAAAAGTCCGTGAGTGCCGCCTACTTCTTCCTTGTATGCTTTCTTCTGCCTGGAAGGCACCTGGCACGTTGACTTATATTTTAAACAGGAGTGCCGAATATTTGTTCTTTTTATATATATATATATATATATATATATATATATATATATATATATATATTTTAAGGTATATATGGGTTTATATAAATATGCCTATATAAGATTAATGCCAGTACGCGGATCCAGAAAGAGGCTTTGAAAATGGACATTAGTTCCCTATTGATAATAAAGATGGCTGCTGGGATCTAAAATGAGGCTTGGACTATTAACATCAATATGATAAAGAGGCTTGGAATATTAACATTAGTTTCCCATTACTATCAAAGATGGCTGCTGGGATCTAAAATGAGACTTGGACTATATCAATATTAGAAATAGGCTTGATCAGGACAGGCAAAATGGCCACCATAATCTATATAAGGAAGGTGCTGGAAATGAGGCTTGGAACGCACCAGTGAGTGCGCATGCTCAATTTGGGTTGGGAATTCAAAATTATGGGTGCTATATAAACGGAGCCCACAAAGCACAGTCATTCGAATTGAGGAAGCCACTGAGGTTACTATTACCCCTTTCACATCGCACAAATAACGCGGTATCGACACGGTATATTGCCGTGTCGAAACGGGTCAGTGTGCGATGTGAAATCGCCTTTTCCGAATTAGCGGGTCGCCTGACCCGGTAATTCAACCCGGTTAAAAAGAAGGGTTATTACCGGGTTGAATACCGGGTCAGGTGCAGTGTGAATTGGAGCCGTTCCGATGCGACACGGCTCCCATTCACAGCATAGGGAGAGGCGGCGCAGGAGACGAGCTCATCTCCCAGCGCCACCTCCACCCCCGCACCTGCTGCTGCTGCGCCCCCGCTGCTATGGCAACCGACCCGGTATATTGCCGGGTCGGAAAGCCAGCAGAGGAGAGCAAATGCCGGATCCCACCCGGTAAGGACACGTTTCTCTTACCGGGTAGGATCCCGCATTTTTGCGATCTGAAAGCAGCATAAGAGGCGGAAAACACGTTTTCGTGGTGACTGGGCCTGAGACAATCACCTCCACACACTTGCTGTCACATACCAGCTTGTCTATTCAACAGTATCCAGTGTGCTTGCTAACCGCCAGCAGAGGGAGCCTGAACACTGTGAATGATCCCAGCTACAACATACCGAACTCCTGATTGTCTGCATTTTGGGTCATGTACCAGCAGAGGGAGCCGGATCATGGGATCAATATAAGCAATATATTATTTGGAGGTGACGCAATGGCAAACTTCATATGGTAATTACCAGTTTATTTTATCAGATGTGTGCACATATTATAAACAGGAACTAAACTAAGTTTGGGACTTGTGAAGAACGGTTTAAAACAGCACCCAGTTGTTCTTTATTATAGTCCAGTGGATAATACAAGTAACAGCCAAATCGATTTGATCCAAATAAGATCAGCCTCTAATTATTTGAGTATAATGAAATAAGTCTCTTATGGACTCTTTGATTAATGGCATATGTTGGATTTACATAAAGTCTAAACACATATGTGATATATGAATTATAAGTTTTTGTATGAATTATAATCATGTTCATTATGTATTGATCGAATTTAGTATATGCTGCAGCTTTATATGAATTTAGGGAATAACATCGGGGTGTAGAGTAGGATCTTGATCCGAGGCACCAACAGGCTAAAAGCTTTGACTGTTCCCAGAATGCATAGCGCTGCCTCCTCTATAACCCCACCTCCGTGCACAGGAGCTCAGTTTTGTTAACCAGCCCAATGCAGTAGCAGGCAAAAAGAGACGACAACTGTTAGTAGCCACATACACCACATTCTCACGACAGGAGAGGGTGTCAGCGGCTAATGCCATACCAACCCAAAGAAGCTAAGTGCGTCAGGGTGGGCGCCCTGTGGAGCCCAGTGTACCTTGCAGAAAGAGATTTAACAACGGTAAGTTCTTACCATACATCTTGTTTTCTGCTGCGGGGTACATTGGGCTCCACAGGGAATAACATCGGGGATGTCCTAAAGCAGTTTCTCATGGGAGGGGACGCACTGTAGTGGGCACAAGAACCCGGCATCCAAAGGAAGCATTCTGGGAGGCGAATGTATCAAAGGCATAGAACCTTATGAACGTGTTCACTGAGGGCCACGTAGCCGCCTTGCGCAATTGTTCAAGGGTCGCACCATAGCAAGCCGCCCAAGAAGGTCCAACCGACCGAGTAGAATGGGCCTTGATGGTAGTAGGAGCTGGAAGGTCAGCCTGTACATAAACATGTGCAATCACCATTCTAATCCATCTGGCCAGGGTCTGCTTATTTGCAGGTCAGCCACGTTTGTGAAAACCAAACAGTACAAAGAGAGAATCAGACTTCCTGATAGGAGCTGTCATCTTCACATAGATATGGAGAGCCTGTACCACATCCAAAGACCGCTCTTTGGAAGACAATTCAGGAGAGACAAAGGGCGGAACCACAATCTCCTGATTAAGGTGGAATGAAGACTCCACTATAGGTAGGTACCCGGGACGCTTTCTAAGAACCACCCGGTCACGGTGAAAAATCAGATAGGGGTACCTACAAGACAAGGCACCCAAATCCGACAACCGTCCAGTAGAGGCAATAGCCAGCAGAAACAATACCTTAAGGGAAAGCCACTTAAGGTCTGCAAGTTCAAGAGGAGACTCTTTTAAAGCCTCCAGAACCACGACAAATCCCAAGGAGCCACAGGCGGGACGTAAGGAGGTTGAATCTGAAACACACCCTGAGTGAACGTATAAACATCAGGCAGAGTGGCAATTTTTCTCTGGAACCAAACCGACAAGGCAGAAATATGAACCTTGATGGAGGCCAGACGAAGGCCTAAGTCTAGGCCTTGTTGCAGAAAGGCCAAAAGTTTGGCCGTACTAAACTTGTAAACGTCATGATTATTAGATGCGCACCAAGCAAAGTAAGAATTCCAGACCCTATGATAAATCCGAGCGGAAGCCGGCTTATGGGCCTTCAACATAGTCTGAATTACCGCCTCAGAAAAACCCTTGGTCCTTAGTACGGAAGCTTCAAGAACCACGCCGTCAAAGCCAGATGGGCCAAATTCTGGTAAACACAAGGGCCCTGAATGAGGAGGTCTGGTCATTGTGGAAGCACAGAAGAGGACGCTCCAACGAGAGACCCTGGAGGTCTGAGAACCAATGCCATATGGGCCATGCTGGAGCGATCAGAAGTAGGATTCCTTTTTCTTGCTTGAACTTCCTTATTACTCTGGGCAGGAGTGACACCAGAGGGAACACTTACGGCAGCCGAAAGTTCCATGGAATTGCCAGAGCATCCACGAACGCTGCTTGAGGATCCCTTGTCCTTGCTCCGAAGATCGGAACCTTGTGATTGTGTTGAGAAAACGCCATCAGGTCCACATCTGGGAGGCCCCACTTGTCCACTAGGAGTTGAAATACTTCTGGACGGAGGCTCCACTCTCCGGCGTGTACATCCTGACGACTGAGGAAATCCGCTTCCCAGTTTAGGACTCCCGGGATGAACACTGCCGATATGGCTGGCAGATGGCGTTCTGCCCACTGAAGAATTCTGGATACTTCCCTCATTGCCATGCGGCTTCAAGTGCCGCCTTGATGATTTATGTACGCCACCATGGTGTCGTTGTCCGACTGTACTTGAACAGGTCTGTTCTGTATTAAATGCTGGGCCAAGTTCAGAGAATTGAACACCGCCCGCAGTTCCAGAATGTTTATCGGGAGGAGAGACCCCTCCCTGGTCCACCGACGGTGAAGGGAGTGTTGCTCCAACACCACGCCCCAACCTCTCAGACTGCCATCCATTGTCAGAAGGACCCAGTTGGAGATCCAGAAGGGACGACCCCTGCTCAATCGTTGGTCCTGAAGCCACCAGCTAAGTGACAGACGGACCTCCGGAGACAAGGAGATCATGCGAGACCTGATCCGGTGAGGCAGGCCGTCCTACTTGGCAAGAATCAATTTTTTTAGAGGGCGGGAATGGAATTGAGCGTACTCCACCATGTCGAAGACCGACACCATGAGACCTAGCAATTGCATCACTGAATGTATCGACACTTGCGGACGAAATAGGAAGCATCAAATCTTGTCCTGAAGTTTCAGGACCTTCTCCTGACACAAGAACAACCGCTGGTTGCGAGTGTCTAACAACGCCCCCAGGTGCACCATGCTCTGCGCAGGGACCAGGGAAGATTTCTTCCAGTTGATGAGCCACCCGTGGACTTGCAGAAACTGGACCGTCAGATTCAGATGGCGTAGGAGAATTTCTGGGGAATTCGCCAGGATCAACAAGTCGTCCAGATACGGGAGGATCCTGACCCCTTGACGGTGGAGTACAGCCGTCATTACCGCCATGACCTTGGTGAAGACTTGCGGGGCCATGGTCAAGCCAAAAGGTAACACCCAAAATTGGTAATGTAGGTTGCCAAAAGCAAACCTCAGATATTGCTGATGCGACATTGCAATAGGAATATGCAGGTAAGCATCCTGCATGTCCAGGGAGACCATATAATCCCCTGGTTCCAAAGCCAGAACAATAGAGCGAAGGGTTTCCATATGAAACTTGCAGACTCTCACAAATTTGTTCGAGGACTTGAGGTTGAGAATGGGCCAAGAGGACCCATTCGGTTTCGGGACTAGGAATAGTGGTGAATAGTACCCCTTGTCTCTCTGAGCCATATGCACCTGTACTGTGATAATGTCGATATTATCTTAAAACATAAAGCTATACCTTTAAACACACTTTTACCATGGAGCCGCTGCGGCCGCTAAACTTAATATGCACTCTACGTACCTTTTACGCTATTTGCGTAATGAGTCCCGTACCATGTACGGACTCTGCGTACAAACGCCGCGCTGGGGGTACAAAGTACACGCAGCGCGTACACACTCCATTAATACACTTTTAAACCTTATACAGTTAGGCAATGTAATACACTATAAACCCTAGCAGGGAAAAGAGGACACAACACCGATTTGTAGTTAATCACTGGGTTCCGACACCACAGAGTAATATTTCTGAAAGGGGGTTAACAATACAAATTATGCACTACAATACAACAGAGTAAATGGCCACAGTCAATGTTCATACGTGACAATATTCGCATGCGCTTCCGGTCCGGTCCTCCACTATCAGGTAGATAGCGTTGAGAGTCTTGTGTGCCCGGCCAGGCAGCAACAGGCTTTTTATACAATACTTCCAAAAGCAATACAATGGATACTGTAATCCCTTTATCCATTGGACACAGGGATGCATCTTTACAGTACAGGAGAGGTCATAGGTTGATTTGAAAAGGTGGGCGATATCTTTCTCAACTGTTCTTGTGGGTGGTCTCCTCTGGATTCCCGCCGCATACATAATATACAGTAAATACAGTTTATATCTATATTCTGCTTCTGCACATAACTATCCACAGGAACATGCGATCTTCCGCAGACCAACACCGGAATGTTACCCTTAAATTACTCTACAGCTGGATACCAAATACCACCTTATAACCTTAGTCTGTCCCCTCTTATCCTGTAAAGGTGAATCCCTTTGTTCTGCAACCATTTAAACAGCTATAACTTTCTGATGTGGTGCAAGGAGACTATGTGTACATTGGCCCTCATTCCGAGTTGTTCGCTCGGTATTTTTCATCGCATCGCAGTGAAAATCCGCTTAGTACGCATGCGCAATGTTCGCACTGCGACTGCGCCAAGTAACTTTACTATGATGAAAGTATTTTTACTCACGGCTTTTTCTTCGCTCCGGCGATCGTAATGTGATTGACAGGAAATGGGTGTTACTGGGCGGAAACACGGCGTTTCAGGGGCGTGTGGCTGAAAACGCTACCGTTTCCGGAAAAAACGCAGGAGTGGCCGGTGAAACGGTGGGAGTGCCTGGGCGAACGCTGGGTGTGTTTGTGACGTCAACCAGGAACGACAAGCACTGAAATGATCGCACAGGCAGAGTAAGTCTGGAGCTACTCAGAAACTGCTAACTCGTTTGTAATCGCAATATTGCGCGTACGTCGGTCGCAATTTTAAGAAGCTAAGATTCACTCCCAGTAGGCGGCGGCTTAGCGTGTGTAACTCTGCTACATTCGCCTTGCGAGCGAACAACTCGGAATGAGGGCCATTGTGCACTATTTGGAATAAATATGTAATGTTTTGATAGCTCTCCATGCGTTCACAAACTCCGCCGTAAATACCCATACCACGCGCAGGACCGCGGGAGCGACCATACGCAAATTGCGGATATGTGCACGCACGGCGGAACAAGTGCACGCGCAGTGGGCATGTGTGTGTATTTTATACGTGCTGTGTGTTCTGCAATATTTTTCGACTTTGACAGTCCACCCTTTGGGAGTCAACAATAACTGCCACTATCTAAACACTAAACAGAAAAATAAGATTTTAAACCTACCGGTAAATCTATTTCTCCTAGTCCGTAGAGGATGCTGGGGACTCCATAAGGACCATGGGGTATAGACGGGCTCCGCAGGAGATAGGGCACCTAAAAAGAACTTTGACTATGGGTGTGCACTGGCTCCTCCTTCTATGCCCCTCCTCCAGACCTCAGTTAGAGAACTGTGCCCAGAGGAGATGGACAATACAAGGCAGGATTTAGCAATCCAAGGGCAAGATTCATACCAGCCCACACCAATCATACCATGTAACCTGGAACATAAATAACCAGTTAACAGTATGAACAAACGACAGTAACGGTCCAAGACCGATGTCAACTGTAACATAACCCTTATGTAAGCAACAACTATATATAAGTCTTGCAGAGTTTCCGCACTGGGACGGGCGCCCAGCATCCTCTACGGACTAGGAGAAATAGATTTACCGGTAGGTTTAAAATCTTATTTTCTCTTACGTCCTAGAGGATGCTGGGGACTCCGTAAGGACCATGGGGTTTATACCAAAGCATCCAATCGGGCGGGAGAGTGCGTATGACTCTGCAGCACCGACTGAGCAAACGCTAGGTCCTCATCAGCCAGGGTATCAAACTTGTAGAATTTAGCAAAAGTGTTTGACCCCTACCAAGTCGCCGCTCGGCAAAGTTGTAATACCGAGACACCTCGGGCAGCCGCCCAAGAAGAGCCCACCTTCCTAGTGGAATAGGCTTTAACCAAATTTGGTACCGGCAATCCAGCCGTAGAGTGAGTCTGCTGAATCGTATTACAGATCCAGCGAGCAATAGTCTGCTTCGAAGCAGGAGCGCCAATCTTATTGGCCGCATACAGGACAAACAGAGCCTCTGATTTCCTAATTGTAGCCGTCCTGGCTACATAAATTTTTACGGCCCTGACTACGTCCAGGGATCTGGAATCCTCCAGGTCACTTGTAGCCACAGGCACCACAATAGGTTGATTCATAAGGAACGAAGAAACCACTGTAGGCAAAAATTGCGGACGTGTCCTCAATTCAGCTCGATCCACATGAAAAATCAAGTAGGGGCTCTTGTGTGACAAAGCCGCCAATTCTGACACTCGCCTTGCTGATGCTAAGGCCAACAACATGACCACCTTCCAGGTAAGAAATTTCAACTCAACCTTGTTAAGCGGTTCAAACCAGTGTGATTTTAGGAACTGCAACACCACGTTCAGGTCCCATGGTGCCACTGGAGGCACAAAAGGGGGCTGGATGTGCAGCACTCCCTTTACAAACGTCTGGACTTCTGGAAGAGAAGCCAATTCCTTCTGAAAGAAAATCGAGAGGGCCGAAATCTGTACCTTAACAGAGCCTAATTTCAGGCCCATATCCACTCCTGTCTGTAGGAAGTGGAGAAGACGACCCAGATGAAAATCTTCCGTAGGTGCATTCTTGGTCTCACACCAACACACATACTTTCGCCAAATACGGTGATAATGTTTTACCGTCGCCTCCTTCCTAGCCTTTATTAAAGTAGGGATGACCTCTTCCGGAATCCCCTTTTTCGCTAGGATTCGGCGTTCAACCGCCATGCCGTCAAACGTAACCGCGGTAAGTCTTGAAATACACAGGGCCCCTGTTGCAACAGGTCTTCCCTCAAAGGAAGAGGCCAGGGATCTCCTGTGAGCATCTCTTGTAGATCCGAGTACCAGGCCCTTCGAGGCCAGTCTGGGACAACGAGTATCGTCTGTACTCTTCATTGTCTTATGATCCTCAACACTTTTGTGATGAGAGGAAGAGGAGGAAACACGTAGACCGATTTGAACACCCACGGTGTTACCAGAGCGTCTACTGCTACTGCCTGAGGGTCCCGAGACCTGGCGCAATACCTCCGAAGTTTTTTGTTGAGGCGTGACGCCATCATGTCTATTTGAGGAGTTCCCCAAAGACGTGTTACGTCTGCAAAGACTTCTTGATGAAGTCCCCATTCTCCTGGATGGAGATCGTGTCTGCTGAGGAAGTCTGCTTCCCAGTTGTCCCCTCCCGGAATGAAGACAGCCGACAGAGCGCTTACATGATTTTCCGCCCAGCGAAGGATCCTTGTGGATTCCGCCATCGCGACTCTGCTTCTTGTCCCGCCTTGGCGGTTCACATGAGCCACTGCTGTGACATTGTCTGATTGAATCAGAACCGGTAGGTTTCGAAGAAAACTCTCCGCTTGTCGAAGGCCGTTGTAAATGGCCCTGAGTTCCAACACATTGATGTGTAGACAGGACTCCTGGTCTGACCAAAGACCCTGAAATTTTTTTCCCTGTGTGACCGCTCCCCATCCTCGGAGGCTCGCGTCCGTGGTAACCAGGATCCAATCCTGAATTCCGAACCTGCGACCCTCCAGGAGGTGAGCACTTTGCAACCACCACAGGAGGGACACTCTGGTCCCTGGGGACAGAGTTATTTTCCGATGTAAGTGCAGATGGGACCCGGACCACTTGTCCAGAAGGTCCCATTGAAAAGTCCTTGCATGGAACCTTCCGAAGGGAATGGCCTCGTAGGCCGCCACCATTTTCCCCAGAACTCGAGTGCATTGGTGAACTGACACCCTTTTCGGTTTTAGCACTTCTCTGACCATGTTCTGGATGTCTTGGGCTTTCTCTATTGGGAGGAAGACCTTCATTTGTTCCGTATCCAGTATCATACCTAGGAACGGTAGTCGAGTTGTCGGAATCAACTGTGACTTCGGTAGATTTAGAATCCAACCGTGTTGCTGGAGCACTCTCAGAGAGAGCGCCACACTGCTCAGCAATTTCTCCCTTGATCTCGCTTTTATCAGGAGATCGTCCAAGTATGGGATAATTGTGACTCCCTGCTTGCGCAGGACCACCATCATTTCCGCCATTATCTTGGTGAAAATCCTCGGGGCCGTGGAGAGTCCAAACGGCAACGTCTGAAATTGGTAATGACAATCCTGTACAGCGAATCTCAGGTATTCCTGATGGGGGGCATATATGGGGACATGAAGGTACGCATCCTTTATGCCCAGAGACACCATAAACTCCCCCTCCTCCATGTTGGCTATTATCGCTCTGAGAGATTCCATTTTGAATTTGAATCTTTTTATGTACAGGTTTAGGGATTTCAGATTCAAAATAGGTCTGACCGAACCGTCCGGTTTCGGGACCACAAATAGGGTTGAGTAGTAACCTCTTCCCTGCTGGTGCAGGGGAACCTTGATTATCACTTGCTGTATACACAGCGTTTGAATTGCAGCTAACACTATATCCCTTTCCGATGTGGAAGCTGGTAGGGCCGATTTGAAAAATCGGCGCGGGGGCACCTCCTCGAATTCCAATTTGTAACCCTGGGAAACTATTTCCAACACCCAGGGATTCAGGTCCGAACTGACCCAGGCCTGACTGAAAAGTCGAAGACGTGCCCCCACCGGTGCGGACTCCCTCAGGGGAGCCCCAGCGTCATGCTGTGGGTTTTGGAGCAGCCGGGGAGGACTTTTGTTCCTGGGCACCTGCCGAAGCAGGTGCTCTCTTGCCTCTGCCCTTACCTCTGGCGAGGAAAGAGGATCCCCGACCTCTTTTGGACTTGTGCGACCGAAAGGACTGCATCTGATAGGGTGTTACTTTCTTTTGCTGTTGGGGAATATATGGTAAAAAATTTGATTTACCTGCTGTAGCTGTGGAAACCAGGTCCGTCAGCCCATCCCCAAACAATACATCACCCTTATAGGTTAGTACTTCCATATGTTTTTTGGAATCCGCATCACCCGTCCATTGGCGAGTCCATAAGGATCTTCTCGCTGAGATAGACATGGCATTGGCAGCAGAAGCTAGCAATCCAATGTCCCTTTGAGCATCCCTCATAAATAAGACTGCGTCTTTAATATGGGCTAGAGTTAAGAATATAGTATCCTTATCCATATTATCAAATTGATCTGTCAGCTCATCTGTCCAAGCTGCAATTGCGCTACACACCCATGCCGACGCAATCGTCGGTCTTAGCACAGCACCCGTATGAGAATAAATACACTTTAAGGTAGTCTCTTGCCTGCAATCTGCAGGGTCCTTAAGGGCCGCTGTGTCAGGAGACGGTAGCGCCACTTTCTTGGACAAGCGCGTCAGGGCCTTGTCCACAGTGGGGGGTGATTCCCAAATCTCCCTGTCCTGCTTAGGGAAGGGGTATGCCATATAAATTCTTTTGGGGATCTGCGGTCTCTTATCCGGAGTCTCCCAAGCTTTTCCAAAGAAATCATTCAATTCATGAGATGTGGGAAAGTTAATAATCTGTTTCTTTTCCTTAAATATGTGTACCCTTGTGTCGGGGACCGAGGGTTCATCCTCAATATGCAACACATCCCTTATTGCCACAATCATACACTGAATGGTTTTAGTCACCCTAGGGTGCAATTTTACTTCGTCGTAGTCGACACTGGAATCAGAATCCGTGTCGGTAGTAGTGTCTTGTGTTAAGGGACGGTTTGACACCCCGACGGGCCCTGTGAGTCGGTCCAATCCGAGGATTGACCTCCTGATGTCCCCCCTAAGTCAGCCTTGTCAAGCCTTTTATGTAAAGATGCCACACTTGCATTCAACATATGCCACATGTCCATCCAATCCGGAGTCGGCACAACCGACGGGGACACACCCCTCATTTGCTCCACCTCCTCCTTGGAGAAGCCTTCCGCCTCAGACATGTCGACACACACGTACCGACACCCCTCACACACAGGGATTAACCTATAAGGGGACAAAACCCCAACCAGGCCCTAAGGAGAGACAATGAGAGAGTATGCCAGCACACACCAGCGCTTAAAAACACTGGAAAAAATATGGCCAGATAGCGCTTTTCTATATATAATATGCCAATTCCCACTCACTGCGTTGCTAATGTGCCCCCCTCCTCTTTTTTCCAGCCTGTGAAGTTCAGCAGGAGAGAGACCAGAGAGCCAGCGTTTTCCTCATGCAGCTTCTGTGGAGAAAATGGCGCTGGTTAGTGCTGAGGATCAAGCCCCGCCCACCCGACGGCGGGCTTCGGTCCCAGTGATTTTTCAATAAAAATGGCGGGGGATCATAGATTTACTGCCTCCGCAGCCTAATCAATCTGCATTTGCCCAAATGTGAGGTTTATTGCTGCCCAGGGTGCCCCCCCCTGCGCCCTGCACCCTTCAGTGCTGCTCTGTGTGTGTGTGACTGGGAGCAATGGCGCGCAGCTTACCGCTGCGCGCCTTACCTCATGAAGATCTGATGTCTTCTGCCGCCTAAGATGTCTTCTGCCTTCTCATCCAGCTTCTATCTTCGGCATCTGTGAGGAGGACGGCGGCGCAGCTCCGGGACGAACCCCAGGTGAGACCTGTGTTCCAACTCCCTCTGGAGCTAATGGTGTCCAGTAGCCTTAGAAGCAGTGCCCAACTTGACAAGCCAGCTCTGCTTCTCTCTCCTCGGTCCCACGATGCAGGTAGCCTGTTGCCAACAGGACTCCCTAAAAATAATAAAACCTAACAAAATTCTTCTTCAACAGAAAACTCTGGAGAGCTCTCTGCAGTGCACCCATTCTCCTCTGGGCACAAGATCTAACTGAGGTCTGGAGGAGAGGCATAGAGGGAGGAGCCAGTGCACAGCCATAGTCAAAGTTCTTTTTAGGTGCCCTATCTCCTGCGGAGCCTGTTTATACACCATGGTCCTTACGGAGTCCCCAGCATCCTCTAGGACGTAAGAGAAAATATCAATACAATATCTACAGACGATTGGATGGTAGGTGGAGAGTCCTAGGCGGGAAATGTATGACCTTGTGGGATAGTAAAAAGCATGTATGTATGAATCCATGTCTGAGGGGCATGTATCATCGTGCCGTATATGTTCTAGATAAGCTTCGAGGTATTGCGAAGTATACATTAAATCCTTCTTATCCCATATTAAGGGTCTGTAAATGGGCCAACAAACACTACCGAGCTCTTTTCGGCTTCTTGTTCCAACAAATGGGGTGCACATTTAGTTGATGATACATGGAGGGGGAACATATGTGAGTGCTAGTATATGTGGATATCACCTGTCGACTATGTGTGTCATTAACTGAAGGTTGTAGAGATGAAGATAAGACACATATCTAAAATACATTCACATAACATTTTCATAATCATTCTTGGGTATGGTTGATGTCTTTTCCGGATGGGTGTATCTGGGCAGAGGGGGAGACAAAGGAAAAACGGGTGAAAGAAACAGGCCATGGAATTCATTTGCAATCCTTATCATAACACTGTCTTTATGGATGGGTCGTAAATTAAATCTGCTGCTGTAACAATGCCAACGCTCCTTAAACTCATCAAATTTGTGCCGTGCTTGCGCCGCGTTAGAATTCGAACACACCTAAATATCAAACCAATAATTATGACGACTCCCAGGATACAAAGGAGAAACTTTCCTACACTCATAATTACATTTTGAGCCCACTCCCCTAATCCTGAGAACCAATTTCGTGGGTTCAACCATGAGACCCAGCCGGTCAGCTCATTACCCACAGCGGTCAGGGTAAGGTTGTGTCTCCTCCGGAACTCCCACTTCAACTGCAATATATCATCCATCTTTTGATCGATAATCTCTGTGGGGTCGTCAGTGCTGTTTGTAATATACGTGCAGCACTTCACACCATATTGAGTTGCCAAAGTGACACAGTACCCACCCGTCACGGCTGTGATATAATTGAAGACCATCCTGTGCTGGATCAGTTCTGTCTTGTAAGCTTGTAACTCCCTACCCGTATACCTGAAGGTGTCGACATACATCTCAGTGATATTATCTATCAAGTTCGCTAGCGCATGGATATACCTATAATTTATAATTCCTCTGGCAGTACGGGTGATGTCTAATGCGAGAAGGATTGAATCCCGGTGGATTCGTGGATCAAATCAGAGGCTACGTGCTCTGTCCTCTCTATGAGGTGTCTCTTGACGATGTGTTCATAGTGAGTATGAGTATAAGGAGCCTGAACACTGCGGTGAACATCTTTCATCTTATCATGGGTTATGGTCATGACCTCTGGCAACACTCTTCCAACATAACACAATCCCTCTGAGTTCGGGGCAAGCCACTTATACGCCTTCCTCCCACATATGAAATAGGCATAATCGGGGAGAACATATGGGACAGAATATGACATTACCATATTACAAACTTTCCAAGTGAAAAACCCCATCCCTAGTTCTCCCATCTGCTCAGTACAAGTATCAGGCTGGATGATATGAGCACAGTACCCTGGTGATACTTCTCCAACCCACATGGTCTTGCTTCCTCGAGTATACCTATACCAAAAATACCTTCCCCTGTTGGCTATTTGGCGTACAAGTTCAGAGTCTATGGGTATCCTATCAGCTCTGTGCGAAAAGGCCATGGTCTGGTTATTCCATGTCACTTCCCAATTTCCCGGTTTTCGGTAATTGGAAATATTGAAACATAATAAGGATCTATCTACATGATACTGGTGGAGCTTCAAACTAGGGGGCCTAGAAATATTAAATTTCTTGTCCACCGGTCTCCCACCCCGTAATTCGAGTACCTCATCTATTGCTAAAGGGTATGGTACTAATCCTGACTTGCTCTGACCTTGAGGTACTTGTGAGCACACCCAGCATTCTGTCTGGTTTAAGACCTTACCCACTAGTGAGTGGTAATCACTCAATGGATGACGGTCCATGTTGATATTAAGGCTGGACTGACATCTCTGGATGCACCCATCCTCGACTATGTTCTCACAATTCCTACAAATGCAATTTTCCTCAGCCAATAACCCTTCACAGTGCCTCCGAGCTCCCTGACTACCAGATCGCTTTCTGATACTCGCCTTTGCTCGAGTGATGTGTTGCTCTTGAGATTCTACAAATCCATCCTTGCCATCAGAACCCATTCCAGATCCTTTCTCGACCTCTCTGGGACCCTCACCGAAACAGACTGTCCTGGTCAACAACAGGATTAACAGGAAAACCCGGAACGCAGTCTTTTGGGGTAAGTCCATCTTGTTAAGGGAAGAGAAGGGAAACAAGAAGGGGGGGAAAGAGGAGGAGAGAAGGAGGGTAGTGGGAGATGGAGAAAATAATAAAAAAGAAAAACTGGTGCAACAACCGCCTCTGGTCTTGTTGTTCTCCGCGCTCAGGTGCCGTCTCAACAGTCCTACCTCTCAACCTTCCCGGAACAGACACTCCAGTGATACGATGTTCTCTACACTCTGCTCTTTGGCACGGGTTCTCTCCGGGTCAGCGACCTTCTTACAGTGGGACGAGTGGACCCAAGTCTCTCTCTCGGCAACCTTTAATGCTGTCGTGCTGGTTAGCAAGACTTGGTACGGTCCTTCCCACCTGTCAATGAGGCAACCTGAGTGTAGAAAATTTCGAATCATTACATAATCCCCAGGTTCAATGTCATGACAATTACTGTTCGGTAGGTCAGGAATCACCAGCTTTAGATTTCTATTTTGATTCCTCAGCTGCTGGCTCATCTTAACCAAATATTTTACAGTCACTTCATTATTGCATTTCAAATAATCCTGGTGGTCTATCATTACATGGGGTTGTCGGCCAAAAAGAATCTCAAAGGGTGATAGGTTAAGGGGGGACCTGGGAGTGGTTCTGATGCTGTACAACACTAGTGGCAAAGCTTCTGGCCACAACAATCCAGTCTCAACCATCACTTTGCTCAGCTTGTTCTTAATAGTGCTGTTCACTCTCTCCACCTTCGCACTTGCCTGTGGTCGGTACGGAGTATGCAGCTTGCTATTAATTCCCATCAGTTTGCACATAACCTGAAAGACTTCACCTGTAAAATGGGTACCCCTATCGCTTTCAATTATTCTAGGGATACCATATCTACACACAAATTCCTGCACAATTTTCTTTGCAGTGAACGTAGCAGTATTTGTGGCAGCAGGGAACACTTCTACCCAATTGGAAAATACATCAATACAAACTAACACATATTTTAAATTCCTATAGGGTGGTAACTGTATGAAATCAATTTGTATTACCTGAAAAGGGCCGTCTATCGGAGGGATATGGGATGGTTCTGTTGGTATTGACTTTCCAATATTCTTCCTCAAGCAAGTAAGACATATCATTGCTCTCTTACCCGCATGAGAATAGAATCCTGGCGCACACCAGTAGGCTCTCACCAGCTTACACATACCCACTTTACCCAGATGAGTCAGACCGTGTGCCGCCTCAGCTAAGCTTGGAAGATATGCTCTGGGGGCCACTGGCTTACCCTGTCCACCTGTCCAGAGTCCTGAGGACTCCTGACCATACCCCTTTGACCTCCAGACCGCCTTTTCCTGTGGAGAACACAAATTTTGCATTTCAATTAATTTTTGTGTGTTGATTGTGTTGAATGTCATCAGTGATGTGATGTTCGTTTGTATGGGGGTGCTGGCTGCTGATTTAGCAGCTTCGTCTGCCCGGCTGTTAGAAGCCTTTTTATGTGGGATGCATGCGCTACAGGTGTGCCAGCTGCCGTCATGAAGTTTCTGAGGCGCCATAGGGCCCCGAAATCATGCACTACTCCAAAGGCATACCTAGAATCTGTATATATATTGGCTGACTTACCCTTGGCCAATTCACACTCTCTGGTTAGGGCGACCAGCTCAGCAACTTGTGCTGAGCGCGGTGGGCCCAGGGGCTCAGCTTCTATGATACCTCTGTCATCTACGACTGCGTATCCAGTACACAGGTCTCCCGAGTCCGTCTGTCTGTGGCAACTACCGTCAGTGTAAAAAGTAAAATCTACGCCTATCAGTGGGTTGTCACTAATGTCAGGTCTTGCAGTGAAAGTCTGATTCAGATATTCCATACAATCATGCGTTTCAGTGTCTCACTAAATCCTCCTTCACCATCATTCTCATCCTCCACCCTTTGTGCCTGTCCAGGCACACTTGGCAGATAAATTGCAGGATTTAGTGCGCTGCATCTCTTTATGGTGATGTTTACAGGGGCCATTAGTGCTTATTCCCACTTTGTAAACCGTGCCGATGAGACATGTCTGGTTTGGGCGGAGTTCAGTAAGGCTGACATTGCATGAGGTGTATGGATTGTCAGGTTGTGTCCTAACACTACGTCTTCGCTTTTACTTACTAGCAAAGCTATCGCTGCAACACTTCACAAGCATGTGGGGAGAGACCGCGCTACGGTGTCCAACTGTGCACTGTAGTAAGCTACCGGCCTGCTGGCATCACCATGTCTCTGGGTTAGGACACCTGCCGCACACCCAGCACTTTCTGTACCATACAATTCAAAGGGTTTCCCATAATCTGGCATGCCTAATGCAGGTGCCTGTGATAGGCACTGTTTGAGTCTCTTAAATGCCAGTTCGGACTCATCTGTGTGCGAGATCCGATCTGGTTTGTTCGAAGAGACCATTTCTTGCAAAGGTAAAGCTAGTATAGAGAACCCTGGGATCCAGTTTCGGCAGTACCCACACATTCCAAGAAAAGTGCGGATCTGTTGCTGGGTTTGTGGCAGGGTCATGTCACGAATCGCCTGTATTCTATCAGCGGTGAGGTGTCTAAGTCCTTGCGTCAAGCAATGTCCCAAATATTTTACCCTGGTCTGGCACAGCTGCAACTTATCCTTTGAAACCTTGTGTCCCGTATTAGAAAGGTGAAACAGAAGCTGTTTTGTGTCTTTCAAGGACGATTCGAGTGAATCAAAACACAGCAGTAAGTCATCTACAGACTGTATTAATACTGATCCGCTCTCAGGTTGAAAGGATTGTAAATAGTCATGCAAAGCCTGGGAGAAAATACTTGGGCTGTCAATGAAACCTTGGGGTAGGCGAGTCCAGGTGTACTGTACTTCCCAGTATGTAAATGCAAACAGGTATTGGCTGTCAGGGTGCAGAGGGACCGAAAAGAAGGCAGAACAGAGGTCAATGACAGTGAAAAATTTTGCAGTAGGGGGAATTTGCATGAGGATGACAGCTGGATTTGGCACTACGGGGAATTGGCTCTCAACTATCTTGTTTATCCCCCTTAGATCCTGCACTAGCCTGTAACCCCTCCCCCCACTCTTTTTCACAGGGAAGATGGGACTATTGGCAGTGCTGGACGTCCTGACTAGGATGCCCTGTTGTAGCAAGCGCTCTATGACTGGGTACACTCCTAATTCCACCTCTGGCTTCAGAGGATACTGAGGGATTTTTGGAGCTATCCTACCATCTTTTATTTGCACTACTACTGGAGCTACATTCGCCATCAATCCAGTGTCTTGTGCATCTTTGGTCCAGAGGAATCCCGGTATTCGTGAGATCATTTCCTCTACCTTTGATGGACACCTGTCTATAACAGCAGAGTGTGACATTAGCCTTTGTGGGGTGTCTAACATATCCTGCACTTCCTGAACGTGATTCTCGGGAATATCCAAGAAGACACCCTCAGGAGTACAATATATGACACCTCATTTTACACAATAAATCTCTCCCAAGTAGATTAGTCGGAGCCGATGCAGCTAGCAAAAAGGAATGCTTGGTCTGGAAAGGCCCTATCGTAATCTCGACAGGTCTACTCAAAGGGTAGTGTTGCACTATTCCTGTTACTCCCATTGCTGAAATTGTTTTACCCGTGGTTTTCATACCTACCATTGAATTTAACACTGACCTGGCCGCCCCTGTATCTACAAGAAAAGGTAGTGATCTACCAGCTACATCAACTGTGACCTCAGGTTCACTACCAAGGCTAGCAATCAACTTTACTGGCTGCAGACTACAGGTGTGGCCCAACTCCTATTGTATATTGTGACCCTCCCGCAGCGCACTGGCAGCTACAATATGTGAGGGGGTTAACTGAGAATTTTCGGAGGTCCGCCAGTCCCTCCTAGGTGGGTACCTCCTTGTTTCCCCTGCATGTGGCTCATAACTTCTCCTATGCGATCCCTGATCCCAATTATGTGTATTATAGTGTGGTTCATATCCTGGTCTAGGGGGTCGGTATATCTTATGTGTGTTTTTATACCTACAATTCCGTGCAAAATGTCCTTCCCTCTGACATTTATAGCATACTACTACACGTGACTTACCATCAGGGGTCTGGGGTTTTGGCTGATGCGGTTTTGTTGTAAGAGCATTTATACTTACTGTCATCAGCTTATCCCCCTGAGACTCCCTGTGCTTAATGACGTTCCGGTTATGCTCGATAGCGGACTCTCTTAATGCAGCCACCGAGATACCTCTCCAGTTAGGTAGAGTGGTTTGTACCCTTGTTCTTAATGTCTCTTTTAACCCGTCAATTAATACTGACACAGCTACCTCCCTGTGATGTACATTTTCCTTAATGTCCTCAATCCCAGTGTATCTAGCCATTTCCTGCAGTGCTCGGTGGAAATATTCAAATGCCATTTCACCTTCTTTTTGTCTTATGGAAAAGATTTTATTCCATTTGACAACAGTAGGGAAATATACTCCTAATTGCAGATTGATTTGTCGTACATTCTCCTGAGTGTACTCATAGGTGAGAGGTACTTTTGCGTCTAATTTACAATCAGTAATGAATTTCGCGGGGTCAATATTGAAAGGTAAACATACTCGTAGCACTTTTCGCCAATATTTGTTTGTGGGTTCGGTGGCGTTACCTAACTCTTTAATGAACCTCTGGCATGCGACTAGATCCTTTCTGGGATCGGGAAATTCTGACATAATTGCCCTCAATTCTGTCCGGGACCAGGGACAATGCATAGCAATGTTCCTGATGGGAGTGACTCCCTGAGCGTCAGTCCTCCCATTGGGGACTGCGATCACCCTGACAGGATTTAATTCAATTACGTCATTTTGAGTTGACTCCACAATCTGAGGTGCTATTGTCTCTGCATAATGTATGGTACCGTACTTACCTGTAGACACGACCTCACTTATCCCTCCGCTAGGGGGCCTTACTACTGCTCTTGCTGGTTGGGCCGTACCCACCTGAGTATTCTGTATGGTGGCTGCTAGAGAGAGTGCCGATATCGTGCTGGACTCATCTTCCTGCTCGCAGTCCTGAGGAAAATTTAAAATGGGATACAACTGGCACGGGTTAGCGTTAGTACATTTATCATCTATACTCTTATCGGATACCAATATGCCATTGTCTGTAGCCATTTTCTCCCCCACAATATACGGTGGTGGTGGTGCGGTTGCCATCATTTTCCTGCTAGGTTTGGAACCTGCTGCGTGAGCTAATTCTCTTTGCATATCGCCCTCTTGCTGCCATAAGTTTAAACAATCTGTGTGTCTGACCCTTTGTTTTCGGGATTTTATCAGACATATCCTAATCCTTAAATTCTGCAATACCTCTGGTTCAAAACTGCCTACCTTAGGGAATGGTTCCCTATCTCCCGCAGTCATACGTTCCCATTCATTGCACAAAACTTCTGTGTGTGGTCTATACTTCTCACACATTATGAACCTCGCTGACCCCCTGGGCCGCGGTATGTCAACCTGAACCATGGTTGAACGTCCCTTACTTGAGCAACTGGCCCCCATATTTTGCAGGTATTGTCCTTTCGGCTAATCCCACAAAAAAAACCAAAATACTCAATATAAGGCAACGGTGAAAGTTCTCCGATCGCTCTTCACCCGCTCACCGCCCACGTTGGCCAGTACTACCATACACTGTCGATAGCGAAGGCAATGTATCCAACTTAGGGCCCTATGTAACCTCTATTTACTGGAAGTTTCTGGGAATAACTTACCCTTTCCAGTAAATATAAGCCGTTGGAGATTTCCTGAGAGAGACCAGCGAAAACTCCCTAAACCTTTATTATACACAAATCACGCTTGCATATGCTATATACAGCGCTAATGATACCGCGATTTTACGCAAAGCTCGTAAAAAGGGTATCACGTTGCGCTAAAAATTGCACCCACGAACGCGCGGTCCAATCGCACAGCGTATAGGTACTTTTTACTTATCCGCCGTACGACCACTGGAATCGATTATCACAATAACCCTGACGCACCTAGCCCCCTCAGGTCAGAGTATAGGGATAGCAATCTGAGTGAGATACACGAAATGGAAGTCACACAGCAGCTATATGCACACACACAGAGTCACAGTTTGTACAATGCAGAAATTATGACATGAAATAAAACTGCACTGGACTAGCAATAGAGTAATACTAAGTACAGCTATATAATCAATAAATATAACAATGCACAGTAAAGACTGGATGTATATCACAGGGTACTTGTACTAAATAACCCTGACTAAATGCACTATTTCTTAACTAACATTGTCAGCAGACATGTAGAATTCTTAAGTGTCCTGTAAAATGCACAGCGCTGACATGCAGGCGGCTTTACAGAGGAGGATTTGCCCAAACAGTCCCAGGATCAGCTCAGCTTGAGGTAATGGCGCCCAAACGCTGACAGGGAGTGAGGGAGAGAGAGATGCAGCTCCAGGGTGGGAACATTTACTCTAAATGGTGCCCTGGGGCTGGGGGAGGGGCTACAGGTCAAAGCCTTATCCCCTTGCTGGGCTTCACCACCGGGTACTGTGGGCAATGTAATAAACGGTTTTTCGTAAAACCGACCTGTGCCCTTGCCCTGGTGGTCTAGTGGGGTCCCTGTACTACCACAGTGTCCACGCCAGCGCGCGCCTCCCACCGGTCGCGCAGGAGCGCGGTTTCCAGTGGGTCCTGCCTGGGGGAACCTCTTACCTCCTCCCAAAGTGCGGCCCCGCGATCCTGGAGAGCTTCGGCGGGGTGTGTGACTGACTGGAGCAAACCGGAGCCTCCGCTGTAAGTACCCGGCAACCAGGGCATGGGAGTATACAGCGCCGCTGGGGGAGGTGATGGAGCTGCAGCAGGAGATGTCTGACTGACATCTAACACACACAGTGTCTCTGCTGCAGCCCTTGAAGTCTTCAGATTTCACTTAAAAAAGCTCTTCTGAGGGCTGCTGGAGCAGCCCTACCTGTTGTATGCCTGCTTACTGCATAGCACCAACTACAAAACTGAGCTCCTGTGCACAGAGGCGGGGTTATAGAAGAGGCGGCACTATGCATTCTGGGAACAGTCAAAGCTTTTAGCCTGTTGGTGCCTCGGATTAGGATCCTACTCTACATCCCGATGTTATTCCCTGTGGAGCCCAGTTTACCCCGCAGCAGAAATACACGTGCAGTGTGGAGGCGCCTGTGTATACATTATTGTGGTTTGTTGTGATTATGCATTGGATGTGTCACTACTTTAAAATGTAGTCTTAATTGCATTGGTTGAAGTGTGCATAAAATGGGGAGTGATACAGCCAAGAATAACCTGGGTTTTAGATACAGCTGCAATGTGACATGGCTCTGTTGCTCTTGGTACTATGTGAATGTTTCTCTTTTCTTCTACGCTGAAGGGCAATGGGGGCCTTCTAATTTAAATAGATTCAGTCAAAAGGCAAAAACAGGAAAACTGTAGGTAAATCGTTTTGCAATAAATTGAGGCACCTAATCCACATTTGGCAAGGATCACTCCGGCTACACAATCCCTTCTGTCAGACAGACATCACCATTTTAACCATACTCATAGTATAAATGACACAAGTACATTTGCACTGAGACTCTGCACTTGTGCATTTTAATTATTCACACTTAATACATATACATTTTAAATACTGTATCAGGCTTACTCATAGTTACCTACTTTCAGGGAATGTCTGCTGGACTCCCGGAAGAGTAGGTCACCCTTCCGCCTCCTGTCCACTTCCCAGGGAAATGGCTAGGATAGGGGCATGATGACATGATTTTCAGATGAGAAGCACCTGCCCCCCACATTATTTAGCATTCTCTTCTATGATCTACACAGGTTCAGTGGCTGATTAAACTAGGTGAAATGCATACTTGAAGCCAGTATCCACAGAATCTGTGCAATTCATATGAGACCCTGAGTAAAGGGATACGAGATGTGGCTATTAAATAACGAAACTCTACTTGTAATAAATAACCCATACTGCGGGAGTGGGGGAACATTGACCTTAAACTATCCCAAAATGGTTTCGCAAGTTTCACCCCTCTTGCCCAGATAGTTTACGGTCACACAGCGTTCAAAAAAGTTCTGTTTTTCTCATACGTCGTAAAAATGCTTAGTAGTTATAAAGTACAGTAATGTGATAACTACATTTTTTTTTTTGTTATATTGAACAAAACACCCACTTAATCTTTCTGAATGCTAACTGAGCCTTACGGGCAGATAGTATGTCACGTGCATGTGTTAAGTGGCCCAAAAGATTAGTGACGGTCGTAAGGATGTCGAAGATGACGAAATGTCCCTGAAGGCCTTGCACATCAAAACCAAATGATTTTTTTTTTTTAAAGTGAAAAAATTGTTTTAATTGGAACGAATTCAAGCGAATTCGCAATAAAGCTATTACCTGTAATGAAACATGGATCTTCTAGTATGATCCTGATACAAAACGCCAGTCCATGCACTGGAGAACACCATCATTACCAAAAATGAGGAAAGCCTTTCAAAGCAAATCCAAATTCAAAGCCAAGTTGTTTTCTTTGATATAAAGGGTGCTATTTTGGCAGACTGGGTACCGGAAGACACAACAGTGAATCAACATTACTACAAAAATGTTCTAGAAACATTGCAGTAAAGAATCAGAAGACAGAGGCCAGAGTTGTGGAAAATGTATGCTCGCCAGCGCATACAGCTCACTCTGTGAAGCAGTTTTTGGCTGAGAAACTGATTGCAGTGCTAGAACACCATTCACACTCGTCAGACCTAGCACCATGTGACTTGTTTCTTTTCCCTCAAATCTGTACTCAAGGGCACCCGCTTTGCATCAGTTACTGAGGTAAAGAAGAAAATGATGGAGCTGTTGAGACAGCTAACAGATAACAAACTACAGCAATAGAAAATAAGAATGCAACGGTGTGTGGATGTTGAAGGGGAGGACATAGAAGGAAAATAGAGTTTAAATGTACTTAATATAATTAAATGTAAATTATAGTATCAGTCTTGTTTAATAGTCAAACCTTGATATTACAGCAACCCCACCCGGAGGGAAACGGAATCCGAAATACCGATGCTGGACTCCCAACACTACTCTGAATGCCGGCGACAGTATCCCAACAAGGATCACAATCCCGACGCCAGAATCCTGACCGCTGAGATCCAGAATGAGCGTCTGCCGGGGCTGCGGACAGGTAAGCTTCGGAGGGGTTTGTTTAAGCTGTGGGGGAGGGTTAGGGTTAAGCTCCGGGAAATGGAGGGTTAGGGTTAGGCTGCGGTTAGGAGGGGTTAAGCACCTCTGGGAAGGGTTAGGCTGCGGGGAAGGGAGGGTTAAGTTTAGGCTGCGGGAAGGAGGGTTAGGTTTAGGCACCACCGGGGAGGGTTAGGGTTAGGCAGGGGTGTAGGGAGGGTGGCTCCGGTGGAGCTCGCGTTCGAGGGTGCACCTCTAACTGTCTACGCACAGCTGTCTATTCACCAGTGTAAGCTTCCTCCCTCTGCGCTTCCAAGTTGCTTGTGTGACATCATGACATCACACGCACGTGCATATAACATATGGAGAGGAGAGAGGATTCAGTTCACACCAACCCATACTGTAAAAAGAAAAGAGGTGTATTCTTGCCTTGCCTGCCTGCTGCTATTAAGTATTAAAAAACCTACAGACATACTGTTTTTCACTTTGTATATATTCGGGTGGCAATATAATTCATAGGGGCAGTCACTGATGGGTGTAATAATAAATGTAACGGATGTGGACCTGCTACAATCAGTGAAGGAGTGGAACTGTCACTGGCACTGCCTCCCCCCATACACGAATGCGGGGGGGGGGGGGTCCGAGTATCTGGAAACCCTCCCTGTCCACAGTTGACTGATACATATGCATTTTTGTGACGGCGTTCAGAGGTGCAGGAATAACAAGGCAGAGCTGCCTCCTTATATTGAGAGGCTGCTGGGCTGACTGGCTACAAGGAAAGACAAATTATCTCTGGTATATAAGTGCGCCTAAATTAAAAAAATGAATGACAGAAAAGAGTATATGTACTCCCCTGATTCGTGTAGTTCTTTGAGGTGTTCCACTTGTCTCTTTAGATGATGTGTGACATAAAAGAGAACAAAAAACAAATCCTCGTGTAATACTGTTGGATAAGATTGCACATTCAAATAGGGAGACGACACCTCACTACTAGTGATGTATATTTTAATCGGGGTTTTATAACCCTAAATTCAATCACTCAGAATTGGTGAAATAGGAGTAAATCCTCCTTTATATTAAAGAACCGTCACCATATAAGTTTCAGGGGATGCCCCCTTCAATATACGACTCACAAGTAAGAACTTGTATATAGGCACGTAGAATAAATCACATCAATGTAGAATGTAAGGATCAGGGGATGCCCCCTTCAACAAAGGACTCACAAGAGAAGACTTGTAAATGAACATGTAACATAAGTCCAATGTTAGATGAAAATCAGGGGATGCCCCCTTAAGCAAGACACTCACACACGAAACCTTGTATATATGCAAAGTAGGTGGGTCTTTTCTCTTCCTTGTGGTTGTTCTACTCCACCCTCATCTCTCAAGGTGAATCCTCAGAAAAAAGTGGAATGATATGCCGGTTTTCACTCATAAAAAGACATTTTTAGTAAAAACAACTCTCTTAAAAAACTTTAAGGAGCATACCCAGATTGGAGATATCCCAGGAATGAGATGGTAACTGTAGAGAAACGGGGCCCCGTTTGAACAATCCCAGAAATCTCTCCTCACCGGATAGCGTCCTTCCCGTGGCACAGGTACCCCCACCTACGCGTTTCAATCCTCCACGGATCTTTGTCAAGGTGTGAGGGGTAACCTGTGATGTGTGCAATAAATACCCAAAGTAATTAACAATATGATTCAGCTGTGTACAATTGGTATAAAGAACCCCTCCCTCTGTATACTAAATACAGACTCCTCTTAATTGCATAGTTCCTATTAAATCAGACACAGTCCCGGCCGAGAAGCGATTCACGCCTCTCCCAATATGGGCGCCAGCAAACTTCCGTCCAGATGCAGCCTGTCATGTTCCCCACTTCCGCCGATGGTCCGGTCTCCAGCACGGCCGCTAACTTCCGTTCACGGAGGATGCCACATCCGCCCCACTTCCGCTGGGAGTTCATCCCGCGATCTCCTTTTCTCGATCTCTCGGGTCTGCCGCACTTCCGCCTCAGATGTGTCCCAGGAATTTGTTCCTCTCCTCATCCGATCCTCCCATAATCGTTCCACCTTATACAGGTTGAGTCTCCCTTATCCAAAATGCTCGGGACCAGGGGTATTTTGGATATGGGATTTTTCCGTAGTTTGGAATAATTGCATACCATAATAAGATATCATGGTGATGGGACCTAAATCTAAGCACAGAATGCATTTACGTTTCATATACACCTTATACACACAGCCTGAAGGTAATTTTAGCAAATATTTTTTATAACTTTGTGCATTAAACAAAGTGTGTGTACATTCACACAATTCATTTATGTTTCATATACACCTTATACACACAGCCTGAAGGTCATTTAATACAATATTTTTAATAACTTTGTGTATTAAACAAAGTTTGTGTACATTGAGCCATCAGAAAACAAAGGTTTCACTATCTCACTCTCACTCAAAAAAGTCCGTATTTCGGAATATTCCGTATTTCGGAATATTTGGATATGGGATACTCAACCTGTATGTGTAGTTCCCATTAACTTTCTATTTGATGTTATAATGGCCATCCTCAGGTGCCTAGAAAGAATCTTTGAGAGAAAAAATCCATGTATGTAATCCTTATAGGTCCTATTACCATCAATGAATACAGATATAAACAGACCAGTAAAACATGTAATTATCCACATTATAAAATTAAGAATATCAGCCCACAGGAATTCTACAAGTTACCTATAAGAACCATTGTAATTCAAAATCACTGTTAAGCCCTAAAGGTAACAAGGTTTTGTACTTATATATGTAAGTCATTTCCATTTTAGCAAGAATACCCAAAAGGTCTTTTGATCTCTCAGTGGGCTTGACTAATTTTAAACCATAAAATTTTTTAATTTCATACAGAGAACACTTATGTTTGTCTTTAAAATGATGAGATAACGCATGACTATCTAGGCCCTTTTTAATATTTCTGCAGTGTTCGTATTTTCGTATTTTTAAAGGTCGTGTCGTGCGGCCAATGTAAAATTTATCACATTTGCATTCCACTGCATAAACAACATTGGCTGTATTGCATGTTATAAATTCCTCTATTTTATGTTCAAACCCATTAATGGCAATTTTATCCACTTTGGAGGTGGTTAAGCCATTAATGTTTCTACAGCCAATGCAAGAATTGCATCTATAAAAACCTTTCGACCTATTATAGCTAATCCGTTCCTCTTTTTTCGGATATATACTTCTTACTAACTGGTTCTTAATATTTTTGGCTTTTCTATATATATGTACAGGTTTATCAGGTAGTAACTTCCCTATTATGGGGTCTCTTTGTAGAATACACCAAGTTTTTCTAAAAACTTTCTCTATATCTTTATGCTGTGAGTTAAAACTAGTAGTGAATGCCCATTGAAACTTATTATCATCCCTTTTATTTTATTTACTCTGTAATAAATCCTTTCGTTCAATACCCTGTGCTCTTGATAGGCTATTTTCTACTTTACCCTGATCATATCCACAGGCCAAAAAGGAATGCTTAATTTGTTCAGCTTGTTCTTCAAAAACAGAAACTTTAGTGCAATTATGTTTGAGTTGCTTAAACTGACCCCCTGGAATTGCATCAAGCCAGTTCCTATGGTGGCAACTGTCAATATGGATGTAAGCTGTCGAGTCAGTTGGTTTTTGATACGTTTTAGTTTCTAATCTACCATCCTTAACGTATATGGTGATGTCCAAAAAATTCAAACTAGATTCACTAATATCAAAGGTGAGTTTGATATTCTGGGTGTTGTTATTTAAATGGGAACAAAAAGTCCCTAAACTCTCTCTATTTCCCTTCCAAATGAACAAAATGTCATCTATATACCGTGACCATGATACCAGGTTCGCCCCCAGATCTTCATTCTGCCAAACATATGACTCCTCCCAGAGTCCCATAAATATGTTTGCATAACTGGGGGCGAACCTGGTACCCATGGCAGTACCCATATTTTGAATAACAAAATCTCCTTTAAAGAGAAAGTAGTTGTGTTCCAGAATAAACATAATCCCTTCAATAAGGAAATTCTGTAGAGTCTGCTCCATTCCTGATCTGGATACAAATGTTTTAACTGCCTCCACACCATGTATGTGTGAGATAATAGTGTAGAGCGAGCTGACATCCGCACTTACTAAAAAATATCCTTCTTCCCACACAATAGAGCTAAGGAGATTCAATACATCCCTTGTATCCTTTAATTGAGATCTATTGGTAAGTACTAGGGGCTGAAGGTGATAATCAATTAACTGGGATAGATTCGCAGTTATGAAATCCACTCCAGACACTATTGGTCTCCCAGGTGGACAAATAGGGTCTTTGTGGACCTTAGGCAAGACGTATAGGACTGGGACCTGAGGTTTTTCAATAATAATGAATTTGGCCTCTTTCTCTGTTAAAGTGCTATTTAGACGGTACATATCTATAATCGTTCTCAATTGTGATTGAAAAATTTCTGTTGGATCCTTTTTCAATTTTTTATATACCGTGGTGTCATTTAACTGCCTCATTACTTCCTGCTCATACTTATCTACATCCATACTTGCAACGCCCCCTCCCTTGTCCGTGGGTTTTATGACCACCTTATCATTCTTTTTTAAATCTTTTAAAGCTGATCTTTCCTTTGCTGTTAAATTAAATGGGATTTTCTTCTAACTAATTTCCTTTACATCCTCTAGAACCTGTGCTGAAAAGGTTTCTAAAAAACTTCCTTTCATATGGGAGCCAGCGGACTGGCTGGCTGCATGTAGGGGGAGCTGCAGCGCACAGCTCATCTCAGGCATTCCTGGGCTGGCTGGTTGAAGGGGTGTCACCAAGAAGAGCCACGCTCACACCTGCACCCTCCTGCACTGATAGACACTTATGCCCACACCCCCATTGACACCATTTGCTGCAGTCGCGCCATCACGACAGTGCTGCTGCTACCTGGTGAGTTGTTCCCTTTCAGCTTCCCAGAATGCTAGTGCAGGCGTGATATAATCGTGCATGGCATTCTGGGAAAGGCTGCAGAGTAGAGAAGGTCTGAGAAGGACTGAGGAGCACACAGCCGCCTGCACACAAGTACCTGGTGTGTAGCCTGGCTGCAGCCTGCTTGCCTGAACCCCCGGCATTGAAGAGAAGGAGTCCCATCGCCCACTAAGGGATCCTGTCCCCAGGAACAGCACATCCCCGTAAAAGTTATATGCTCCTGCTCTGGCCTAGTTAATATTTCTCTAACGTCCTAAGTGGATGCTGGGACTCCGTAAGGACCATGGGGAATAGCGGCTCCGCAGGAGACTGGGCACAACTAAAGAAAGCTTTAGGACTACCTGGTGTGCACTGGCTCCTCCCACTGACCCTCCTCCAGACCTCAGTTAGATTCTTGTGCCCGGCTGAGCTGGATGCACACTAGGGGCTCTCCTGAGCTCCTAGAAAGAAAGTATATTTTAGGTTTTTTATTTTACAGTGAGATCTGCTGGCAACAGACTCACTGCAGCGAGGGACTAAGGGGAGAAGAAGCGAACCTACCTAACTGGTGGTAGCTTAGGCTTCTTAGGCTACTGGACACCATTAGCTCCAGAGGGATCGACCGCATGGAACCGGCCATTGATGTTCGGTCCCGGAGCCGCGACGCCGGCCCCCTTACAGAGCCAGAAGCAAGAAGAGTCCGGAAAATCGGCGGCAGAAGACATCAGTCTTCACCAAGGTAGCGCACAGCACTGCAGCTGTGCGCCATTGCTCCTCATACACACTTCACACTCCGGTCACTGAGGGTGCAGGGCGCTGGGGGGGGGCGCCCTGAGCAGCAATAAAAACACCTTGGCTGGCAAAAATATCACAATATATAGCCCCAGAGGCTATATATGTGATAAATACCCCTGCCAGAATTCATTAAAAAGCGGGAGAAAAGTCCGCGAAAAAGGGGCGGAGCTATCTCCCTCAGCACACTGGCGCCATTTTCTCTTCACAGTGCAGCTGGAAGACAGCTCCCCAGGCTCTCCCCTGTAGTTTTCAGGCTCAAAGGGTTAAAAAGAGAGGGGGGGCACTAAATTTAGGCGCAATATTGTTTATACAAGCAGCTATTGGGGGAAAAATCACTCAGTTATAGTGTTAATCCCTGCATTATATAGCGTTCTGGTGTGTGCTGGCATACTCTCTCTCTGTCTCCCCAAAGGACTTTGTGGGGTCCTGTCCTCAGTCAGAGCATTCCCTGTGTGTGTGCTGTGTGTCGGTACGGCTGTGTCGACATGTGGGATGAGGAAGGTTACGTGGAGGTGGAGCAGAGGCCGAAAATGGGATGTCGCCCCCTGTGGGGCCGACACCAGAGTGGATGGATAGGTGGAAGGTATTAACCGACAATCTCAACTTCTTACATAGAAGGCTGGATGACGTAAAACAGCTGTGGGACAGCCGGCTTCTCAGCCCGCGCCTGCCCAGGCGTCTCAAAGGCCATCAGGGGCTCAAAAAACGCCGTTACCTCAGATGGCAGACACAGATGCCGACACGGAGTCTGGCTCCAGTGTCGACGAGGTTGAGATATATACACAATCCACTAGGAACATCCGTTACATGATCTTGGCAATAAAAAATGTGTTACACATTTCTGATATGAACCCAAGTACCACATAAAAGGGGTTTTATTTTTGGGGAGAAAAAGCAGCCAGTGTTTTGTTCCCCCATCAGATGAGTGAATGAAGTGTGTGAAGAAGCGTGGGTTCCCCCAATAAGAAACTGGTAATTTCTAAAAAGTTACTGATGGCGTACCCTTTCCCGCCAGAGGATAGGTCACGTTGGGAGATATCCCCTAGGGTGGATAAGACGCTCACACGTTTGTCAAAAAAGGTGGCACTGCCGTCTTAGGATACGGCCACCTTGAAGGAGCCTGCTGATAAAAAGCAGGAGGCTATCCTGAAGTCTGTATATACACACTCAGGTTCTATACTGAGACCTGCAATTGCCTCAGCATAAATAGTGCTGCTGCAGCGTGGTCTGATACCCTGTCAGATAATATTAATACCCTAGACAGGGATAATATTTTGCTAACATAGAGCATATTAAAAACGTCGTCTTATATATGAAGGATGCACAGAGGGATATTTGCCGGCTGGCATCCAGAATTAATGCAATGTCCATTTTGCCAGGAGGGTATTAGAAACCCGGCAGTGGACAGGTGATGCTGCCTTTAAAAGGCACATGGAGATTCTGCCTTATAAGGGTGAGGAATTGTTTGGGGATGGTCTCTGGGACCTCGTATCCACAGCAACAGCTGGGAAGAATTTTTTTTACCTCAGGTTCCTCACAGCCTAAGAAAGTACCGTATTTTCAGGTACAGTCCTTTCGGCTTCAGAAAAGCAAGCGGGTCAAAGGCGCTTCCTTTCTGCAAAGAGGCAAGGGAAGAAGGAAAATGCTGCAGCAGACAGCCAGTTCCCAAGATCAAAAATCTTCCCCCGCTTCCTCTGAGTCCACCGCATGACGCTGGGGCTCCACAGGTGGAGACAGGTGCGGTGGGGGCGCGTCTCGGGAACTTCAGGGACCAGTGGGCTTGCCCACAGGTGGATCCCTAGGTTCTACAAGTAGTATCACAGAGATACAGGCTGGAGTTCGAGGCGACTCCCCCTCGCCGTTACCTCACATCAGCCTTGCCTGCTGCCCTCGGAGAAAGGTAGTACTGGCGGCAATTCACAAGCTGTACTTCCAGCAGGTGAAATCAAGGTACCCCTCCTTCAACAAGGCCGGGGTTACTATTCCAAAATGTTGTGGTACCGAAACCAGACTGTTCGGTGAGACCCATTCTAAAATTGAAATCCTTGAACACTTATATACGAAGGTTCAAGTTCAAAATGGAATCGCTCAGGGCGATTATTGCAAGCCTGGAGAATTTCATGGTATCACTGGACATCAAGGATGCTTACCTGCATGTCCTTATTTACCCTCTTCACCAGGAGTACCTCAAAATTGTGGTACAGGATTGTCATTACCAATTCCAGACGTTGCCGTTGGTCTGTCCCCGGCACCGAGGTATTTACCAAGGTAATGGCCAAAATAATTATCCCGTACTTGGACGATCTCCTTATAAAGGCGAGGTCCAGGGAGCAGTTGTTCGTCGGAGTAGCACTATCTCGGGAAGTGCTACACCAGCACGGCTGGATTCTGATTATTCCTAAGTCGCAGCAGGTTCTTACGACGCGTCTACTGTTCCTGGGTATGGTTCTGGACACAGAACAGGATAAAAATGTGTTTCTCCCTGGGGAGAAGTCCAAGGAGTTGTTGTCTCTAGACAGAGACCTCCTAATACAAATACAGGTGTCGGTGCATCAATGCACGCGAGCCCTGGGAAAGATGGAAGCTTCTTACGAAGAAATTCCATTCGCCAGGTCCCATGCAAGAATCTTCCAGTGGGATCTGTGGGACAAGTGGTCCGGGTCGCATCTTCAGATGCATCGGCAGATAACCCTGTCTCCAAGGGCCAGGGTGTCGCTGTTGTGGTGGCTGCAGAGTGCTCATCTTCCAGGGGGCCGCAGATTTGGCATACAGGACTGGGTCCTGGTGACCACGGATGCCAGCCTGAGAGGCTGGGGGGGCAGTCACACAGGGAAGAAACTTCCAAGGCTATGGAAAAGTCAGGAGACTTCCCTACACAAAAATATTCTGGAACTAAGGGCCATTTACAATGCCCTAAGTCAGGCTAGACCCCTGCTTCAACACCGGCCGGTGCTGATCCAGTCAGACAACATCACGGCGGTCGCTCATGTAAACCGACAGGGCGGCACAAGAAGCAGGATGGCGATGGCAGAAGCCACAAGGATTCTCCGATGGGCGGAAAATCATGTGTTAGCACTGTCAGCAGTGTTCGTTCCCGGCGTGGACAACTGAGAAGCAGACTTTCTCAGAAGACACGACCTCCACCCGGGAGAGTGGGGACTTCATCCAGAAGTCTTCCAAATGATTGTACACCGTTGGGAAAGGCCACAGGTGGACATGATGGCGTCCCGCCTCAACAAACAGTACAAAGATATTGCGCCAGGTCAAGGGACCCTCAGGCGATAGCTGTGGACGCTCTGGTAACACCGTGGGTGTACCAGTCGGTGTATGTGTTCCCTTCTCTGCCTCTCTTACCCAGGGTAATGAGAATAATAAGAAGGAGAGGAGTAAGAACTATACTCATTGTTCCGGGTTGGCCAAGAAGAGCTTGGTACCCAGAACTCCAAGAAATGATCTCAGAGGACCCATGGCCTCTGCCGCTCAGACAGGACCTGCTGCAGCAGGGGGCCTGTCTGTTCCAAGACGTACCGCGGCTGCGTTTGACGGCATGGCGGTTGAACGCCGGATCCTGAAGGAAATGGGCATTCCGGAGGAAGTTATCCCTACGCTATTTAAAGCTAGGACAGAAGTGAACGCAAACCATTATCACCGCATATGGCGGAAATATGTTGCGTGCTGTGAGGCCAGGAAGGCCCCAAAGGAGAAATTTCAGCTAGGTCGATTTCTGCACTTCCTACAGTCAGAGGTGCCTATGGGCATAAAATTGGGTTCCATGAAGGTCCAGATTTCGGCTCTATCGATTTTCTTCCAAAATAGAACTGGCTTCACTGCCTGAAGTTCAGACTTTTGTTAAGGGAGTGCTGCATAGTCAGCCCCCGTTTGTGCCTCAAGTGGCACCATGGGATCTCAACGTGGTGTTGGATTTCCTGAAGTTGCATTGGGTTGAGCCACTTAAATCCGTGGAGCTACAATACCTCACGTGGAAAGTGGTCATGCTGTGGGCCTTGGCGTCGGCCAGGCGTGTATCAGAATTGGCGGCTTTGTCATACAAAAGCCCTTATCTGTATTTTATATGGATAAGGCGGAATTGAGGACTCGTTCCCAATTCCTTCCTAAGGTGGTATCAGTTTTTTATGTGAACCAACCTATTGTGGTGCCTGCGGCTACTTGGGACTTGGAGGATTCCAAGTTACTGGACGTAGTCAGGGCCCTGAAAAGTATATGTTCCAGGACGGCTGGAGTCAGGAAAACTGACTCGCTTTTTATCCTGTATGCACCCAACAAGCTGGGTGCTCCTGCTTCTAAGCAGACTATTGTTTGCTGGATCTGTAGCACGATTCAACTTGCACATGCTGCGGCTGGACTGCCGCACCCTAAATCTGTAAAAGCCCATTCCACGAGGAAAGTGGGCTCTTCTTGGGCGGCTGCCCGAGGGGTCTCGGCTTTACAACTTTGCCGAGCTGTTACTTGGTCGGGTTCAAACATTTTTGCAACAGTCTACAAGTTTGATACCCCGGCTGAGGAGGACCTAGAGTTGGCTCATTCGGTGCTGCAGAGTCATCCGCACTCTCCCGCCCGTTTGGGAGCTTTGGTATAATCCCCATGGTCCTTACGGAGTCCCAGCATCCACTTAGGACGTTAGAGAAAATAAGATTTTACTCACCGGTAAATCTATTTCTCGTAGTCCGTAGTGGATGCTGGGCGCCCATCCCAAGTGCGGATTGTCTGCAATACTTGTTTATAGTTATTGCTTAACTAAAGGGTTATTGTATGAGCCATCTGTTGAGAGAGGCTCAGTTATTGTTCATACTGTTAACGGGGTATAGTTATCACGAGTTATACGGTGTGATTGGTGTGGCTGGTATGAGTCTTACCTGGGATTCAAAATCCTTCCTTATTGTGTCAGCTCTTCCGGGCACGGTATCCTAACTGAGGTCTGGAGGAGGGTCATAGTGGGAGGAGCCAGTGCACACCAGGTAGTCCTAAAGCTTTCTTTAGTTGTGCCCAGTCTCCTGCGGAGCCGCTATTCCCCATGGTCCTTACGGAGTCCCAGCATCCACTACGGACTACGAGAAATAGATTTACCGGTGAGTAAAATCTTATTTTTAGGAGGGCTGCAATAGCAACACACATATTTTAAGCATGCATATTATACTACATATATATAGAGAGAGAGACAGACAGATAGATAGATAAAATCGCTCGCTGCAGTTTGTCGCAGCGATCGGGTCGGAACTGCGCATGCGCCGGCACTGCAGTGCGCCGGTGCATGCCAGCTTTCGTTACCTAGCGATCGCCTCTGAGACAGAGGCGGTCGCTAGGCGGGAGGGGGCTGAACGGCGGCGTTAAGCCGCCATTTAGGGGGAGCGGTCCGGCCAACGCAGACGTGGCTGGACTGTTAAGGGGGGCAGGCCGCGGCGGCTGCGTGAAGTGTCACGCAGCCGCTGCGGCCAGCGGGAGTGACAAGCCTTTGTATTTGAGGAGTTACTCCTCAAATACAAAGGCATCGCCTCTGTGCGATGCTTTTGTATTTGTGTGGGGGGGGGGGGGGGCGGCACTGACATGCGGGGCGGACTAGCCCTGTGCTGGGCGTCCCCCCGCATGTCTGAGTTAACGATCGTAGCTGTGCTAAATTTAGCACAGCTACGATCAACTCGGAATGACCCCCCATATATGCAAAATATCTGAGGATATACGTGCATTCACATGTATATGTGTCACCACCTTTTCTCTTCCTCCCAGTGGTACCTCTCCTCTCAACCATTTTCTTCTTCCTATACCCTCCCTTTCTTCCTTCTACTCATCTGTTCTCAGCCTTTTATCCCCGTCAGCCTCCCCAAACAAAGCCGCCCTGAGCAGCGAAACACGTCAGGAATGTTTATTGAGACTGCAGGAGACCTATGTTACCCTTTGTTTCACCCGGAAGAAGCTCCGTGGATCTACTGGACATTGCCACAGCCGGGTAATACAGTGGTCATATCCAATCATCCATTGCGGACTAGGGACATCACCAATAGTGCATGGAGTCCTATAGCCATTAGGAACCACCACCACAGGACCCGACGCTTTGGACCACACTGTTGGTAATTGTATTTCCTACTGGAAACCTCTAGACAAGCCAGCTTATTATTGTGAACTGTCCATCACAAATTAAAGGGACACGGTTGTAGGAATCCTGCAGCTAACGCAGAATAATCCTTAACAATCTTTATTGCCCCTACCACTCGTTGGTTTTACAGAATTTGTATGCATATTTCGAATGTTTTTATCCTTTATTAAATTGTATACTATGTAATTTTAGCGCTGTCTTCTTCACATGTTTATCAGGTCCAGGGTTGGCAGGTTTTGTTTTTTGGAAGCATTGAGGGAGTTATTAGGTATGGGAGGCAATTCAACACTGCTGTATCCTAGTAGGATCCCTGTCACAGTGATGTCATTCTAGGAGCAGAGTGGGAGGAGTGCTGCTGTTATGAGAAAGGACCTGCAGTGCGCGCCTCATTGTTCTCCTCACCGTTCTGTTACTTTCTGCCAACCATCTCAGCTGCCAGCTGAATTGAGCATGTGACTAGGGTGGCCAATCCCGGGATCGGAGCCTCTAATCCCAGGTATTTTGGGAATAGAAAGCTCCTTGTTTTTTCCGTGATGGGCAGCGTTGAGCATCCCCAGAAGGCTCAGACGCTCCCCGGCTCCCTCCTCCTGCGCAGCGTGACGTGAAGTCAGAGGTCGCACTGTGCAGCCAGCCGCCTGTTACTCGCCGTACCCAGAGGAAGTGACCCCCCACCCGTGTGGTCTGGTGAGTTATGTGTGCGGGGTAGGGGTTGGCCACAAAGGAAACAAGCCAATCCCGGGTATCCCGGGAACTCCGGGATGGACTATTTTTCAATCCCGATACCCAGGACTGAGAAAATGGCCTGGGATTGGCCACCCTAATTGTGACTTATTTTTTGGAGCAAGTTAGAGAGTCTGTGTGGAAACAGATTGTGGACTTTTGGATTGTAATTAGTATTTACAGTTTACTTTTAAACTACACTGTCACTTCATCAAATGTATTTTGTTTCCCGAAGTAAAAATGGGTTGTATTGAAATGAACATTTATTTCTAAAAAAACAAATGGTACATTTCAATACAATCCTCTACTTCAGAAAACAAATATATATATATATATATATATATATATATTTGTATAGGTCAAACAAATGTATTTGATATTGAAAACATTTTCTGGGGGTAATTTAAGACGATTTTAATGGGCGATTCTCCGTGATGCACAGGACAGTTACACAAATTCAACTTCTCCAAAATACCAAGATTTAGTGGGTCTTAAGTTATAGGGTAAGGCATTGCTACTTTCTTAACAGACCAGTTTAAAAGGAAATTTTTAAAAACAGTATTTGATGCACAGGACTTTATGTTCACTTTCTGGAGAATCACCCTAATATTTTTTAAAATAATGATCAAAAGCGAACTGCCCCCAGTAGGGCGTCACTCACCATTATATCTGGCAGCTGCCAGCACCTTTCAGAGGCAGCAGCTTTTGGGAGCTCTGACACTACACTGGAGGAACTGTGTCACGTGAGATAGACTGTCATCTCACGTGACACAGTTCCTCCAGTCACCAGTTGCTGGCAGCCCCACAGCGCTCACACAGGGTGAGTAATATCTCTCCTTCTTTGGCTGGCCCAGTGGCGTCACAAGCCGGGGGCAAGGCTGTTTCTAGCCAAATTGGCTCCCAGTGCGAGATTTAAAAATGCCCCCTCCCCCGCCCCCCCAATTGACATAACAAAAAAATGCGCTCCCGGAAAAGGGGGCCTGACCTCAATAAAATGGGCATGGTCTCTGTAAAATGGGCGTAGTCTCATCTGAAAAGACTACCTTACACCCCAGTTTTTGACCTTGCACCGTAAAATCACGGCGAGCACAGGAAAAAAAATAAGATTTTAAACCTACCGGTAAATCTTTTTCTCCTAGTCCGTAGAGGATGCTGGGGACTCCGTAAGGACCATGGGGTATAGACGGGCTCCGCAGGAGACATGGACACTTTAAGAGTTTAAATGGGCGTGAACTGGCTCCTCCCTCTATGCCCCTCCTCCAAACTCCAGTTATAGGAACTGTGCCCAGAGGAGACGGACATTACGAGGAAAAGGATTTTGTTAATTAAGGGTGAGACACATACCAGCTCACACCACAAACACACCGTACAACATGGTATATAAGTAAACCAGTTAACAGTATGAACAACAAAAATCAGCAACAGCCTGATCTCAACTGTAACACAACCCTTGTGTAACCTTATCAATAACTATGTACAACCATTGCAGATTTCAGTCCGCACTGGGACGGGCGCCCAGCATCCTCTACGTACTAGGAGAAAAAGATTTACCGGTAGGTTTAAAATCTTATTTTCTCTTACGTCCTAGAGGATGCTGGGGACTCCGTAAGGACCATGGGGTTTATACCAAAGCTCCAGACCGGGCGGGAGGGTGCGGATGACTCTGCAGCACCGATTGAGCAAACATGAGGTCCTCATCAGCCAGGGTATCAAACTTATAGAATTTTGCAAAAGTGTTTGAACCCGACCAAGTAGCTGCTCGGCAAAGCTGTAACGCCGAGACACCTCGGGCAGCCGCCAAAGAAGAACCCACCTTCCTAGTGGAATAGGCCTTTACCGATTTTGGTAACGGCAATCCAGCCGTAGAATGAGCCTGCTGAATCATGTTACAGATCCAGCGTGCAATAGTCTGCTTGGAAGCAGGCGCGCCAATCTTGTTGGGCGCATATAGGACAAACAGTGCCTCTGTTTTCCTAATACGAGCCGTTCTGGCTACATAGATTTTTAAAGCCCTGACCACATCAAGAGACTTGGAATCCACCAAGACATCCGTAGCCACAGGCACCACAATAGGTTGGTTCATGTGAAACGACGAAACCACCTTGGGTAGAAATTGAGGACGAGTTCTCAATTCCGCTCTATCTACATGGAAAATCAGATAGGGGCTCTTGTGAGACAAGGCCGCCAATTCGGACACCCGCCTTGCAGATGCCAAGGCAAATAACATGACCACTTTCCAAGTGAGAAATTTCAAGTCAACAGTTTCAAGAGGTTCAAACCAATGTGATTTAAGAAACTGTAACACCACGTTAAGGTGCCACTGGGGGCACAAAAGGAGGTTGGATGTGCAGTACTCCCTTCACAAAAGTCTGCACTTCTGGAAGAGAGGCCAATTCCTTCTGAAAGAATATTGATAAGGCCGAAATCTGCACCTTAATGGAGCCTAACTTTAGTCCCATATCCACTCCTGTCTGTAGAAAATGGAGAAAACGACCCAGCTGGAAATCCTCTGTAGGAGCATTCTTGGATTCACACCAAGACACATACGGTGATAGTGCTTCGCCGTTACCTCCTTCCTAGCTTTAAGTAGAGTAGGGATGACTTCCCCTGGAATACGTTTCCTAGCTAGGATCTGGTGTTCAACCGCCATTCCGTCAAACATAATCGCGGTAAGTCCTGGAACACACACGGCCCCTGTTGTAACAGGTCCTCTCTGAGAGGAAGAGGCCAAGGATCTTCCGTGAGCATTTCCTGAAGATCTGGATACCAGGCCCTTCGAGGCCAATCTGGAACAATGAGTATCGTCTGAACCTTTGTTCTTCTTATGATTCTCAATATTTTTGAGATGAATGGAAGCGGAGGGAACACATAGACCGCCTGATACACCCATGGTGTTACTAGCGCGTCCACTGCTATCGCCTGAGGGTCCCTCGACCTGGAACAATATGTCCGAAGCTTCTTGTTGAGGCGTGACGCCATCATGTCTATTTGAGGGAGTCCCCAGCCACTTGTCACTTCTGCAAAGACCTCTTGATGAAGTCCCCACTCTCCTGGATGGAGATCGTGCCTGCTGAGGAAGTCTGCTTCCCAGTTGTCCACTCCTGGAATGAATACTGTTGACAGAGCGCTCACATGATTTTCCGCGCAGCGAAGAATCCTGGTGGCTTCCGCCATTGCTGCTCTGCTCCTTGTTCCGCCCTGTCGGTTTACATGCGCCATGGCTGTGATGTTGTCTGACTGGATCAGAACGGGTAGGTTGTAAAGAAGATGCTCCGCCTGTCTGAGGCCGTTGTATATGGCCCTTAATTCCAGCACATTTATGTGCAGACAAGCCTCCTGGCTTGACCATATTCTGAAAGTTTTTTCCCTGTGTGACCGCTCCCCATCCTCGGAGGCTCGCGTCCGTGGTCACGAGAACCCAATCCTGAATTCCGAACCTGCGACCCTCTAGAAGGTGAGCACTCTGGAGCCACCACAGGAGAGAGATCCTGGCCCTGGGGGACAGGCTTATCATCCGATGCATTTGGAGATGGGACCCTAACCACTTGTTCAATAGGTCCCACTGAAAAGTTCTTGCATGGAACCTGCCAAACGGAATGGCCTTGTAGGCCGCCACCATCTTTCCCAACACTCGAGTGCATTGATGAATCGACACTCGTTTTGGCTTCAGCAGATCCTTGACCATGTTCTGGATTTCCTGAGCTTTTTCCACTGGAAGAAAAACCCTCTGTCTTTCCGCATCCAGAATCATGCCCAAAAACGACAGCCGAGTTGTCGGAACCAACTGCGACTTTGGCAAATTCAGAAGCCAGCCGTGTTGTTGTAGCACCCTCAGAGAGAGATCCACGCTTTTCAGTAATTGTTCTCTTGATCTCGCTTTTATCAGGAGATCGTCCAAGTACGGGATAATCGTGACACCCTGCTTGCGCAGGAGCACCATCATTTCTGCCATTACCTTGGTGAAAATCCTCGGGGCCGTGGAAAGCCCAAACGGCAACGTCTGAAATTGGTAATGACAATCCTGCACAGCGAATCTCAGGAACGCCTGATGAGGAGGGTATATGGGGACATGAAGGTATGCATCCTTTATGTCTAGTGACACCATAAAATCCCCCCCGTCCAGACTGGAGATCACTGCTCGGAGATATTCCATCTTGAATTTGAATCTCTTCAAATACAGATTTAGGGATTTTAGGTTCAGAATCGGTCTGACCGAGCCGTCTGGCTTCAGCACCACGAATAGAGTTGAATAAAAACCCTTTCCCTGTTGTAACCGGGGAACCATGATTTTGTTGACACAGCTTTTGTATAGCCGCTGAAACTATTGTTCTCTCTGGGAGAGAAGCTGGTAAGGCCGATTTGAAAAATCGGTGTGGAGGCACGTCTTCGAACTCCAGTTTGTACCCTTGGGTCACAATTCCTAGCACCCAAGGATACAGGTCCGACTGAACCCAGACCTGGCTGAAGAGCTGAAGACGTGCCCCTACCGGTGTGGACTCCCGCAGGGGAGCCCCAGCGTCATGCGGTGGATTTGGCAGAAGCCGGAGAGGACTTCTGCTCCTGGGAACTAGTCGTAGCTGGTGTTCTTTTCCCTCTTCCTCTACCTCTGGCGAGGAAAGATGATCCACGCCCCTTTCTGAATTTATGAGACCGAACGGACTGCATCTGGTACTGAGGTGTTTTCTTTTGCTGTGGGGGAACAAAAGGCAAAAAAGAAGACTTACCCGCAGTAGCTGTGGAAACCAGGTCCGCGAGGCCATCCCCAAACAAAACTTCACCTTTGTAAGGCAAAGCCTCCATAAGTCTCTTGGAGTCAGCATCACCAGTCCATTGACGGGTCCACAGCGACCTCCTAGCTGAAATTGCCATGGCAATGGCCTTTGATCCCAAGAGGCCAATATCTCTCGCAGCCTCCCTTAGGTATAACACTGCGTCCTTGATGTGACCCAAATTTAACAAAACAGTATCCCTGTCGAGGGTGTCCATGTCAGATGACAAGTTATCTGCCCAACCTGCAATTGCGCTACTCACCCATGCCGACGCAACCGCCGGTCTGAGCAGGGCTCCCGTAGTTGCATAAATTGATTTTAAAGTGGTTTCCTGCTTGCGGTCCGCAGGATCCTTTAGGGTCGCCATGTCAAGGCTTTATCCACCGTGGGTGATGATTCCCACCGTAACCTGTCCTGGGAGGGGAAAGGATACGCCATAATAATTCTCTTGGGAATCTGCAGCCTCTTGTCTGGAGTTTCCCAAGCCTTTTCAAATAGAGCGTTCAGTTCATGAGATGGGGGAAACATTATCTCACGTTTCTTCTCCTTAAACATACAGACCCTTGTGTCAGGGACAGAGGGGTCCTCTGTGATATGTAATACATCTTTTATTGCTATAATCATGTACTGAATACTCTTGGCCACCCTTGGGTGTAACCTCGCATCATCATAGTCGACACTGGAATCGGAATCTGTGTCGGTATCAGTGTCTGCTATCTGGGTAAAGGGACGTTTCTGGGACCCTGATGGGTTCTGTGACACAGTAATATCCATGGATTGTCTCCATGCTTGGTTCTGAGACTCAGATTTGTCCAACCTTTTATGTAATAAAGCCACACTTGCATTCAAAACATTCCACATGTCTACCCAGTCAGCAGTCGGCGGTGCCGACGGAGTCATTACCACATTCTGCGCCGCTTCCTCCCTCGAAGAGCCTTCCGCCTCTGACATGTCGACACACACGTACTGACACCCCCAAACACACTGGATTATAGGGGACAGACCCACAATGAGGTCCTTTGGAGAGACAGAGAGGGAGTTTGCCAGCTCACACCCAGCGCCGCCACAGTCTGAAATATTAACAATACCTCAGACCTGTAAGCGCTTTTATATATAAATATATATCAAATCAGCACCAAATTATTGTGCCCCCTCCTCGTTTTGCACCCTGTTACTTGTGTATAGCAGGGCAGGGTCCGGGAGCAGCGTCTCTGCAGCAAGCTGTGGAGAAAATGGCACTGGTTAGAGCTGAGGGAAGAAGCCCCGCCCCCCCGATGGCGGGCTTCGGTCCCGCTATTATTTATACTGGCGGGGGTTTGTATACCCTGCCTATGGAGTGTATATACTATGCCAGTTTAGTATCTGAGGTAAATTTTGCTGCCCAGGGCGCCCCCCCTGCACCTTTGTAGTGCCTTGTGTGTGTGTGGGAGCAATGGCGTGCAGCGCGACCGCTGCGCGGTACCTCCGAAGATCTGACATCTTCTGCTGCCTCTGAAGTCTTCTTGCTTCCTATACTCACCCGGCTTCTATCTTCTGGCTCTGTGAGGAGGACGGCGGCGCGGCTCCGGGAACGAACAGCTAGACGACACCAGTGTTCAGACCCTCTGGAGCTAATGGTGTCCAGTAGCCTAAGAAGCAGAGCCCATCAGTCTAGGAAAGTGGGTCTGTTTCTCTCCCCTCAGTCCCACGAAGCAGGGAGCCTGTTGCCAGCAGTGCTCCCTGAAAATAAAAAACCTAACAAAGTCTATTTTCCAGAGAAACTCAGTAGAGCTCCCATAGTGTGTGACCAGTCTCCTCTGGGCACATGATCTAACTGGAGTCTGGAGGAGGGGCATAGAGGGAGGAGCCAGTTCACGCACATTTAAAGTCTTAAAGTGCCCATGTCTCCTGCGGAGCCCGTCTATACCCCATGGTCCTTACAGAGTCCCCAGCATCCTCTAGGACGTAAGAGAAATAAATATATATTATGCCATACACCGCAATGCCCTTGATACATTAAATCCCCATTTTCCACATTACTGCAGGCAAGAGTCCCCATTTTCCACATTACAGCAGGCAAGAGTCCCCATTTTACACATTACGGCAGGCAAGAGTCCCCATTTTACACATTACGGAAGGAGAGAGTCCCCATTTTACACATTACGGCAGGCAAGAGTCCCCATTTTACACATTACGGCAGGCAGGTGTCCCCATTTTCCACATGATGGCAGGCAAGTGTCCCCATTTTACACACGATGGCAGGTGGCGGGGGGGGAGAGAGAGAGAGAGGGAGAGGCTGACTTACGTTTAAAGCGGTTCTTCCCGCTCTTCAGCCGCCTCTCCCTTGTCTCGCGGCGCCAGCCGGCTTGGCTCCCCCTCCTCCCTCCTCCCGAGTACCCAGCTCGGGGGGCGGAGTTTAGCGTAATAACGCGATTGCGTCATGATGTCACGACGCACTCGCATCATTCCGCTAAACTCCGCCCCCCGAGCTGGGCACTCGGGAGGAGGGGGGATTCAAAAAGCTCAAGAAGTTGCACGGCTCGCACGCCGCAAGAAACGGCACTGGCCGGGGGCGGGGGGTACGGCCCGCACCTGGGTGTGATGCCTAGAAGGGGTGACACCAATCTGTGGGTTCCTCCGCAATGACAGGAGCCAGGTGCTGCAGTGTGAAATTCCGCTGCAGCACCCGGTTCCTGTCTTAGAAGAGGAGCCGACAGCGCTGCAAACAGTCTCCGGGGGCAGCCCAGTAAAGCCCGGCATCTCCGGAGATGCTGGGCACGTCCCCGGAGTGACGGCCAGCGAGGCCATGCCCCCTTTTTGCTACAAGCGCGCCTCTGGCGCACTGGCATTTTAAGGGTGCGCACCCGGTAACGCCTCTGGGCTGGCCCCTCTGCTTTCCTCTCCTCTCCTGCCCTCCCACTCACTGCTACACCCCGACCCCTTCTCACACACACTCCAACCCCCCCATCTGCTACCTCCCCCACCGTGTGCCGTGGCACCCCCCCTCCCCCTGCATTCCCACCCCCACTCGTGGCACCTCCGCAACCGCGACACCCCCCTCATGGTGTCATGTGATATCATCAGCCATTTTTAAATATAATTTGTGGTGGCATATCATTTCTAGGAAAAAAAATATTCTAAATGATTACAAAGCTTTTATCTAGGAGTGGTTATGTGGAGATGTGACCTGTGATACAGGGCACATCAGTGCAGCTGTGGGTGTCCGGTGCAGGGACCGCGTATTGGTCCCCTGCACTGGACCTGAAGCGGCGACGGAGAACGATGCAGCAGCAGCGCTTTAAACTTGGTGCCAATTTGTCCGCCAATGAGAAGCGCCGGCCGCGAGCCAATTACGGCTCGCAGGGCGCTGGCCAATCATGGGCGGCCACGGCGAGTCAATCGGCGCTCGCTGCATCATAGGCCCCGCCCACGGCGAGTGACGTCAGATGCCGCCGGGAGCAGAAGAAGACGGGAGGCCGCACCGAAGAGCGGTGAAGAGTCAGGCGGCGCCGGACTGAAGAGGACGCCGCAGAGGGAGTTCCAGAGTCCGCGGAAGAGGCCAGAAGGCGCCAGGCTCCTGAAAGATGTCCAGCGGCGGCTGGATGCTGAGAAGAGGCGGCAGCGCAGCTGGCTAGGATGGGCCAGCTGCAGAAGAGCGCGGCTGAGGACCCAGAGAGGCCACCAGGGGAGGAATGCAAAAGAGCTAATAAAGCTCCCCCCCTTGTGCCTCTCCCAATGGACAGGTAGGCCCTCAGTGAGGGCACCTGTCACCTAGACCATCAGGGTTCCGGTATTAGGCCAGTGGGGACAGTCAGGCCACAGGCCCATGGTGCAGCAGGTGGGCACTAAGCCCGTGGGGTAATATCAGGTATTAGGCCTGTGGACACATAAGAGGGCATTAGGCCCTAGTTGAAGTGCGGCACCTATGGTATATAAGGTGACTCTGGGTATTAGGCCCAAAGTCACCCATCCGGCTCCATGTTAGGCGGGCGCTAGGCCCGTGGGTAAAGTCAGGCCTCCGGCCTGTGTGCAGTTAGGGAGCGATAGGCCCAGTTCATAAGTGCCACCCCTAGGTAAATAAGTGATCTGGGCAATAGGCCCAGATCGCCAGTGAGCCCTTGGTAAGTAAGTGGATGGGAGGTGGGTGGGCTGTACGGCGCCCACTCCCCAGAGAGTAGGTAGGTATTTAAAGGGACAGCACCGTTTGATCTTGTATTGTGATGCCTGTTACCGTGCAGGTCAAAGTATTTGTTTTAAAGTTTGTGCATAGAGTTTGTGTTGCACCACCCACACCTGAGCTAGTTTGAGGACTCTGTTCATGTAGCTAGTGTAGCGGACGCACACTAGGGTAGAGTTAGGTCCTGCACAGCTGTTTGTTTGTTTGTTTGCCTCCTTACCTGTAAGTGAAGGAAGATCGCAGTACAAGATTGGCAACTGTGAGCATCATCTGTGTCCGTTTGTCACTTTGTCTGTCTGTCCCCGGAGCGGCGGTTTAGGGGTTTGCTCGCGGACGTGAGAACCCCCTTTATCACACTACGCGCGAGTGTGTGAGAATTGGTTGGCTGAGGCTTTGTGCCGATGATGATTTTCACCTAACCGGTGAAGGTCACCGCCACCCTGGGAGTATCCTCTTTCCCTTTGGAAAAGAGTTGATACTCCTTCATTTATCTCCTTTCCTTCCAAGCTCGTCCGTCATCTACATCTGGAAGGGGATCACCATGTCCGGGTCCAAGTGCAGTTTCCAGGTCCATTGAAGAATCCGTGACCTGAAGGTGAGAGAGTGCGGCGCCTGGTAAGTGGGGAGTCTACATCTACCTGGCAGCAGGCACTACACCGCCACTCTTACAGTTACACAGTGTTTATCAGTTCTACAAAAACATACTCAGATGGATCTGTTTCTTTTTTTCTCTCTACCTAAACTATAGACTAACAGAAAAATAGATCTCAAAATATACACAATATAAAACATTTTCCACTCAGAGGATGGAATGTACTAACATACATCTCCACCCATCGCTATAATTGCAGTGATACTAATCGGATATGTACTAACATATGCGATTAGCATCGCAATGCGATGACAGAGGACCCCTGTGATACCTGTGAGAGGGTTGGCAGGGGGTCTCTATCTGGTCCGTCCCCTCCCAGCCCCAGGAGGTTATGTGTGCAGGGAGTCCCTGGGCTCCTCCTCCTGGGAGATCGTGGAGCGCACCAGGAGGCTGCAATGACTCCGGTGAGGTGGGTTGGCGTGAGCAGCTTGGGGCGGTGCGTGGCGGCAGAGGTGGCGGGATGTGTTATATATAGGGTATCACCATAAAAAGATGGCGATACCCTCCGCATCGATATGCGGGCGGCCGGCCGGGTGTTAGTACATTTAAAAATGATGTAAGAGTCCCCGAAAATGGGAGTTTTACCACATTTTTACTTTAGTACATCCTGTCCAGATCACTTACTTGCAACTTACTTGTGTAATGTGACTGACGAACACTGCTGTGCATGGTAATGTGAATGACAGACACTGCTGTGCGTGGTAATGTGACTGACGAATGCTACTGTGTGATGTAAGGTGTCTGATGGACGCTACTGTGTGGTGTAATGTGACTGATGGACGCCACTGTGCAGTGTAATGTGACTGACGGTCGCTGCTGTGTGGTGTAATGTGTCTGACGGATGCTACTGTGCAGCGTAATGTGACTGATGGACCTCACTGTGCAGTGTAATGTGACTGACGGACGCTGCTGTGCGGTGTAATGTGACTACCGTACCCTGCTTTGTGCGGTAATGTGACTGACTGACTGACGCTGCTGTGCGGTGTAATGTGCCTGATGGACGCTGCTATTCTGTGTAATGTGAGTAATGGACGCTGCTGGGCTGTGTAATGTGCCTGACGGACTCTGGTGTGTGGTGTAATGTGGCTGACAGACGCTGCTGGGCGGTGTAACGTGACTAGTAACCGACGCTGCTGTGTGGTGTAATGTGACTAACGGACGCTGTTCTGTGGTGTGATGTGACTAGTAACGGATGCTAATGTGCTGTGTAATGTGAGTAATGGACGCTGCTAGGTGGTGTAGTGTGATTGTGCTGTGCAATGTGAATAACAGACGATGTTGTGCGGTGTAATGTGACTAACAAACGCTGCTGGGTGGTGTAGTGTGACTGTGCTGTGCAATGTGGATAACGGGCGATACTATGCGGTGTAATGTGACTAACAAACGAAGCTGGGTGCATACCTCCCAACTTTGCTTGTATGTAAGGAGGGACATCTGCGCGCGCCCGAAATTAGGGGGCGTGTCCTACCGGAAAGGGGGTGTGCCCTCACCTCAAGTGCCACGATCGCAAGCCACGCCCCCATTTTCAACATTATGGGGCATGGACAGCGCTGTGAGAGCTGCTGGCCATGCCCCCTGTCCCTCTCTGTCAGGAATAGACGCTGTGCGCATGCACACAGCGTCTATTCACCGCTGCTCTCCTTAGAGCAGCGAGTGACAGGGAGGGATCTCCCAACTGCCCCCCCACTCGCGGGACACTGCGACCCGCAGGTGGGACAGAGGGACAGACCGTGAAAAACGGGACTGTGCCCCCCTACTCGCGAAACACTGAGACGCGCAGGTGGCACATCGGGACAGACCGTGAAAAACGGGACTGTCCCGCCAAAATCGGGACAGTTGGGAGGTATGTGGGTGGTGTAATGTGACTGTGCTGTGTAATGTGAATAATGGACGCTGCATACATTTACAGTGCAGTGCAGGTCTGGAGGCACATGAAAAAAAAAGTTTAAATTCTAAGTAAATCCAAGGCACAGTAACGGTGCTGCCCCAAAGGCCCTTTCGCGACGGCACTGCTCACACCCCATATATATGGCCCTGTGTACTGATCCCATCTACTTTGGTGGTGGCTCCACCTACTGATGATTTGGTGTCACCAACATAGGGCCACTTCTAGTCTTTCCAGGGCCACTTTTAGTTCCTAATTCGCCCCGTACCAGTTCCATGCTCTCGGAAACTATTGCATAACACCCTGAATGTATAGTAAGGCACATGCATTATTACTTCAAATACATACTCATCACAATTTATTTTTGCATGCTGCAGTGGATAGTCGAATATTAAATGCTGAGTTTCCTCTAATGTTTACATGAAAATGTGCAATTGTTTTCTTTGATGTAATATGCTAAAATAACACAAGATGGCACTGTTTGAATGTTATGAAGCATGTAATTTCACTTGTGACTAAAAAAATGATTGCGAAGATACTGTAAGCTTTTTTTTTTTTTTATTGTCCATGAACATGAGCATTCATATGCTTTTGCTGTTTTAAATGATTCAACATGATCCCTTCCACACTGTACTTGCTTATTACTCTACAAAGTGCAATAAGTGAAATCCCAGGAATCTAAAAAGATAACATGGGCTATTAGTGCCTTAGTATGTAGATCTAAAATATGTGCACTCACATAAAATGTTTGAGTTTGTCACTGTTGGAGTCTACACATTTTACTGCGTCCATGTTTTATAACTCAAAATGAGGACAATACAAAATCAAAACTTAATATTGTCTATGTGTTAGTAAATATAGATAGATGTAAGGTTAGCATCCCTCTATGTAACTTCAGAATCAGTTGTGATTGGGCGAGCATTTTTCTTTTCCTTAGGAAGTCCGGGAGTCCTGAGATGGTTCCTTAGGGGCTATTAGATGTTGGGAAAACCTGATAGGAATGTTGGGAGAGACATGTTTATTTATATTAATATAGGTCATACTTACTGATTTTTTTTTCTCTCCTGATGGAGACGTTCAGTTGATTCCTGATAGTGGCGAAGCTGGGTGCCTCTCATCATTTGGCCCTGCTCCCTCTTGATATAGGCACAATCTTATTTCTATTTACAGTATCTATTTTACTTTAGTTACCCTCCAGGTATAAAGCCGCAAATCACAAGTCTATGAAGAGTGGGTGGGGCCAAAATTACATGATTCTCATAAAATTATATCATACTGGCCCACCCCCTCCCCATGGACCAGCAGTTCACAGCATTATGCTCTCATCCTGCTCACTTCAGTAGGAAATTGGCAGGATGCAAGAGGGCCACCCACTCTTCTGGGGACTCGGGAGTCTACCAGACCTTTCACAGGAATAGACATGGTAAGGATATTACTACAGAGCTGCCTTCTTGTTCTGTTTTACCCAGTGGTGCAAGTAGAATTTTTTTTTTTTAGTGGTACTGATAGTAAAAAAAAATGGGCTTGGTCATGTGTAATGAGGGGGCGTGGTCACACGAAACTAGAGGAGTGGCTACATGACAATAGGGGCAAGGTCACATTATGCCACACACCGTAATGCCCTTACACATTATGCCACACCGTAATGCTTATTACACATTATGCCACACACCGTAATGCTTATTACACATTATGCCACACACCATAATGACCATTACACATTATGCCACACACTGTAATGTCCATTACACATTATGGCACACACCTGAATGCCTATTACTTATTATACCACACACCGTAATGTCTATTACATATTATACCACACACCGTAATGTCTATTACATATTATGCCACACACAGTTATGCCACTGACACCTTTCTACAAAAATGCCCCTTATAAATGATGCCCCAGCGGTGGGCTGATTTCTTAATGGTACTCCGTACCACCCTACTTTCAGCACTGTTTTTTTCTGGAATAGCTTTGGAGCAAGACTCAAAGTTCTGCAAGGGGAGAATCAGAAGTCCATTTGTATCAGGGACAGCAGAGTGTCAGTGACCAGAAGGCCTAAGATAATGCAGTACCAATTGTTTGTGAATACTGCTAAACGTTTTACCAACTGTATTATTAGTATCTTTAATTATATGGTGCCACAACGTGTCCGCAGTGCTTTACAATGTACATAAACAGGAACAGTATAAATACACACACACAAAAACCACCACAAAAAACACAACTTACAGTACAAACATTGAATATAGAAAAGATATTTGATATCAAAATGGGGCTAATAAGTTTCCCATATAGTACCATCAACATCAACATCTCGTGTATGATCACAATAATCACCTGAAGATCTGTATAACACTCTTGTTCAGTGATAACCGGTGGATCAGTCCAGAGATGGTCATGGAGTATACCTTTCTTTATTATTATTAATGATAATAATAATAACAATAACAATAATAATTTTATTTATATAGCGCTCTTTCTCCAACAGGACTCAAGGCGCTTTATGTTAAAGTAAATCACAAAATAACTTGATTGTCAACCTGTGCTTATTATTTCCACATGCCCCGCAAATTCTTGTAATCTTAAAGGCAAGCAGACCCATGTACTGGACACAGTGAGACCGAGAGGCCTCAATGAAGTACTTAATGTTAGTGTCTCTTGTTAATATGCATTATTTTAATTCATGATTAATTGCTGTTCAAGATTTTTATATGCTAACTAATAGAGCTGGCATGATATATCTGAGTACTAAAAGGAAGGGAGAGAAAGAAGGCTCTTGTGTGGGCGCACTCTTGAAAGGAAAGGAAAATTCCTATAGCATGTAGAGAGAGATATTTAAAACATAACTTTTAATGTTAACATTTATAATGAAAACACCCATATAAATGATCCATATCAAAGAAAAAAATGTGATAATTAGAATTAATAAAATGTTCTGGTCTGTTTAATCACACTAGGTAATTGGAATGGTTGTAGACATTGATTCGTCTTACCCCCAATTCCCCTGACCAGCACAGAATTTCTGTGTTAATGGAACCAAGAAGTGATCATGAGAGTTATTTGATAAGTAAGACCCACTTGGGCTACTTAATTCGAAATTGGTTGGTCTCCTGCATTCAAATGAGCTAGACTTTCTGACGTAAGCCACAAAAATTGGTAGTAGGCCTCAAAAAGGAAAAGGAAAGGGGAAAAGAGAATTAGTGGTGATACTGCTGTTGGCGTCGCAAACACATGTGAAGGGAAATGGTCCCAACTCTACAACACCGGGTATTCGCAGGAAGTCTCCTCTCCTGGTACTGACCCGGCCCAACGCTGTTTGGCTTCCAAGATCAGACGAGATCGGGCATTGGCAGCGTGGTATGATAGTAGAGAATTTTTATGATAGTACACCAATGAGAGTGCACCTATGTAGGAAACGGAAGAAAGAGAAAAAAAGGGAGACAGAAAGAGACGGGGAAGAGGAAAAAGGAAATGAAAATAGTATATGGGAGAGAAAAGGAATGAATCAGTATAGCGTAATAGATGGATCTGCTTTCTGCGTTAGACACAGCTCAACAAATCCCACTTCTGTGGTATTGTGCTCCGTGAATCGCAGATGAGAGTCCATGAAGCAATAATGAAGTATGAGCAAGAGGTATAAAAGATAAGCTGGGTTGAACTGTCAAAAAAATGTGTATATCATCACAAAAGACTAGTGAGAAATTGAAGTGAAATGAAATTACTAATAATTAAACATTGATTTAGAAAATCACATAGGTATTTATCGTGCATATTAGGATAAAGTTAGAAATTCAAAGAACATGCTGAGGCTCATGATGAGTAGGATAATTATCAGACAATATACTGGCCTCCGCCGGAAAAAAAAACTTAGCATAATGGTTGGATATTTTAGCAGATATTGATTTAGGAAAAATCAGGGAAGAAGAAAAGGGATGAAAGGAAAAAATAAATGAAAAGAAAATTTGGACTGTAAATGTTAAGTTATTAGACAGTAGTGCTGTAGCAAAGAACTGTGTGTGTGCTACACAGGTCCAAATGACATAGAATAACATACAACAGATTAATATAAAGCGCATCAAGGATTGCGGTCTGTGCAGAATATATACAGAACGGCAGTGGACTTCCAGTTATCAAAACTCTGATAAGAATATATAGATGTGCTACACAGATCTAAAAATTTGCTGTATAATCAAGCATATTCATAAATGCACATAATGTGTTATTGTCTGTGCACGCTATATGCAGAGCAACAGTGGGTCCAATCAGATGTGATGGAAGTTGATGCGCATCAAGGGTTGCCGTCTGTGCCAAATATACACAGGACAGCAGCAGGCTTGTGGTCATCAGCACTATCTGCCAAAAAATCTATGTATGCTACAGGACTATTAACATGCTGTCTAGTAAAACATATGTAATAAATACACAGAGTGTGTTGCTGTCTGTGCAGGATGTGCACAGAGCAGCTATTGGCTTACGGTCACCAAAATTGGAGAAAGAAGGCAGGTTAGGGCATTGTCATGTGCCCAGGCAGGAGCTGAGAAATCACTCAGTGTGTGGTCCCCCTCTCGGAAAACGCGTTTCGCCCTGACGGGCTTGTTCACTTCCGGGTTTAGGAGGGAATGTGCAGCATGGGGTTTTATAGCAGTTGGAGAATATGTACTGACCGTTAATTGGGTGATATCATATCCGCTGGGCTGAGGATAGCGGCCGCCGCTGTGGAGCGTCTGTCCGTTGTTACGGCGACGGGACGTGACGTGCATTGGGGGGCGGGGCTTGTGCAATCACGAGAGGCCATTTGGTGACTGGCCGTGTGTGCACATGTGATGGCCCTGAAATATCGCGAGATCACGGGCGCCATCTTTGTGGATGGCAGCTGCCTATTGTGAGAGCAGATAAGCCCTTGGCGACATCTTGGATAATGGCAAGACAGCAGCGCAGGGAAGGGAAGACTGATTACAACATAAATAAGAAACAGAATTAAGAAAATCATTGTGATAAGTAGGAACCCTGAGTAGAAAGAAGGGTAGGAGAAAATTGAAATGGCATAAGATGAAAATATAAAAATAAATAAAATAAAAAATAAAAAATAATAAATAATAAATAAAAATAAAATAACAATAAAAAACTAATAATGAAAATACCTTAAGGATTAAAGCAGATTGGCAGATCAGCAATGCAGAAATTATATATTGATACATAGGAAAATGATGTGGGAGTAAGTGGGGTAAATAAATAATAAACCTAAAGGGTATAGGAGGATTGAAATATTAATGGTGAAGAAGGGTAGGAGGTGAAGGGAGGGGGGAAGAAATAACTATTAAGAACTATTAAGAACCAAAAAGTGAAGGGGACAAGAGTGTACCAGTGAAGTGAAAAATGGATGACTTGGGAACGGTGTAGATATGAAATGAGAAAGGAGAGAGGGAGGTTGATTGAGGAAAAGGGAGGGCATAATGGTGAAGGTGACCACCCATTGGAGGCCTGTGAGTGGGGTGTGGGTGAGGGGATAGGCGAGTGAGGAGATGGGGTGGGGAAAGGAGAGGGAAAGTGAGAGTATTGGAAGAAAGAAAGAGTGGCAGTAGAAGGAGGGTTAATTGTGGAAAAATGATGAGAGTTGAAATAAGTTCTGTTACTGGGAGGATTATTCACAAGAACACTGCATAATTGATGTTTTCATTCAGGCCATAGGGCCTGAGACTGTTGAGCCGAAAGATCCATTCACTTTCCTTCTTGTACAGTTCCTTAGTGATATCCCCACCTCGTATGCCCAAATGGACACGATCTAGACCGAAGACTTTAAGTTCATTGATGGATCCCTTGTGGTGATGGTGAAAATGCCTGGCAACAGAAGTAAGTTGTTTCATTCGTGCAAGGTCTTTCGCTGCATTGCGTATATTGCCCAAATGTTCCAGGACTCTTTCTTTAAGTTTTCGTGTAGTCATACCAACATATTTCAGATTACATCCGCAGGTTATACAGTATATGACTGCTTGTGTATCACAATTAAAAAAGTGTTGTAATTTCACTGTTTGGCCATATCTGTCCTTAACCGTACTGCTTTTCAGTATCTGAGGGCATGATTTACATTTGCCACAGGGAAAAGAGCCAGTGACCGAGGGTTTCTTTAGTGTAGTTGTTGCGAAGTGGCTCTGAACTAGCTGATCTTTAATGTTCTTGGATCTACGCCAGCTCATCTGTAGAGGTGAATTCAGAAAAGGGGATAAATCAGGATCCAGCTGTAGTATGGAGAGATGTTTTGTTACCGCATTCTTGAGCATTCTCCACTCGGGGCAGAAAGTTCCTATGAATCTAATAACATCATCCTGTTCGGGGACCTCTTTCTTCTTCTTGAAAATCAGACTCTCTCTCTTTACCATTGCTGTAGCTGAGTATGCGCGTTTGAGTGATCGTCTGCTATAGCCCCTAGTCAGGAGGCGATTAGTGAGTTCTCTGCTCTTGTTTTTGAAGGTGTGTTCTTCTGAGCAATTGCGCCGCAGCCTAAGATACTCTCCTTTGGGGATGTTTTCCACCGTAGGGGGAAAATGAGAGCTGGTCTGGAAGAGGAGACTGTTGGTTGCAGTCTCCTTCCGATATAGCTCAGTTTCAAGGAAACCTGTGGTGGATTTATAGATATTCAGGTCCAGGAATGGGACTTTTTCAGCACTGATGGTGTAGGTCAGATTGATGTTGAGGTCATTGGTATTAAGGATGGTAATGAAATCCATCAGAAGGTTCTTATCTCCGTCCCAGATGATAAAGATATCGTCGATATATCTTAGCCATAATATCACATGAATGGTATATTTCTCATTGATGGTTTTAAAAACATAAAAGTGCTCCCACCATCCCAAAAACAGATTCGCATACGTCGGTGCACAGGCTGCGCCCATTGCTGTACCTCTCACTTGTAAGAATAATTTTTCTTGAAAGACAAAATAATTCTTAGAGAGGACAAAGTCGAGTAATCTCAAAAGAAAATTTGAAAAATCTTTCTCGCCTCCTTGATCCAGATAATATTTGACAGCTATAAGGCCTTGATGATGGTTAATGCTAGTGTAGAGTGCCTCTACATCTAGAGTCACCAGAAGAAAATTGGTTTCAAAATGTATGTCATGGATCTTTCGTAATAGATCAGATGTATCTTGTAGATAGGAAGGCAAAGAAAGAACAAAGTCTCGAAGATGCAGGTCCAAAAACCTACTTGGTTGTTCCAAAAGTCCGCCGTTGCCAGACATAATAGGTCTCCCTGGTGGGTTGAGGGCATTTTTATGTATTTTAGGCAAAAGATAGAATGTAGGTGTCTTTGGGTTCTGGACTGTGAGATATTGTGATTCCTGCTTTGTGATTGTACATTGGGCTGCGGCTTCTTGTATTAGGTTATTGTAGGCGGTCAAGAATCTGGCGGTGGGATTGCTGAGAAGTTTTTTATAGCATGCTGGATTATGTAGCTGTCTATGAGCTTCAGTGATGTACATTTCTTGGGGCCAAAGGACAATGTTGCCACCTTTATCCGAAGGTTTTATAACGATGTCACGCCATGTGCCTAATTCCTGGAGTGCTTTTCTCTCCTTGAATTTAAGATTATTTGGAAATTGATGAAGTCCGTTTTTGGTTTGTGCATAGATGTCGTCAAATTCTTTGGACACTCTATTCAAGAAGACCTTGATCTCTGGGCAGTTGTGATCGGGAGGGAAAAAAGAGGATTTGGGTCTGCACTTAGGTCTCTGAATGGATGCTTCATCCATATTGGATTCTCTGCGAAGATGTTCTAGTTCCTGGATAGCATTGAGGTGTTCCGCAGACCAATCCTGATCTGCAGGGTTCTCAGAAAGTCTTGGTTCTTGTCTAGCAAAGAATTTTTTCAAGAGGAGCTTCCTCCCGAATAGTCTCAAGTCCTTTTCCCAGGCAAATCTATTAAAGGATCTGACCGGAGAGAATGAAAGTCCCTTAGCAAGTACTTCCATATGGTCAGGGGATAGAGATCTTGTGGATAGATTAATGACCTGAAGTTTAGCCGGATCGGTCGGGTTTACCGTATTGTCTTCCTTTGTCGGACTGGGTATCGGGCAGTCCTCGATATGTCCCAATCTTGGTTTCGTCCGTCGCCTCTTCTTTCCCCCTCTCCTTGTTTTCCTCGGGTTCTGGTGCGACCTCTTGGCCTCTGTCCCTGTCCTAAAAAACGTGGGGTAAAATCTTCTGCCTCTTCACGATTGTAGGAATTATCTTCAAAGGTTTCGCAGGCCGAGTCTCCACTGTTCGAGGATTCAAATTCGGAGAGGGTGGGATCTTCCCTTCGTTTTCTGTTTTTATTTAGGGGTGTGGGATTCCACCTGAAAACGTCACCACGTGAGAAATCTTGTCGGTCCCTAATGAATTTGTTACGTTTTCGATCAACTATCGCTTGTTCATATAGGACTATTTCTTTCTTGTGTTTCTCAAAAGCCGTTTGAAAGGATAGATCTTTTTCCCACGTTTCCAGCGTTTTGCCAAGTTCGTCAATCTCTTTCTCAACCTGGTCTATTAGTAGGGTATAATGTTTGACCAAAAGATGTAATAGTTCATGAGAACATTTGAGCAATACTGCCTCCCATTCGGTTTTTAAATTATCAGTTGCGAGAGGAAAGGATGGGAATATTTTAGGCCTTAGGCCCCGAGGTACAATCTTATGTTTGATATAATTTTCTAAAGTTGTAACATCCCATGATAGGCGTGTCCTCTTCTGCAGGCTTTTCTGTAGCCTGGAGAAGGTGGTCCGCCAATCTGAATTTGAGGTAGATTGTACATAGGTCTCAGAGAATGGGTCCCCAAAGCTTTCCAAATTCTGGCGTCTTAATAATTCAGTCTTCAGAGAGAATGTGGCCATACTAGGATTAAGTATAGAATTTCAAGCAAATTATAGCTAATATACTTATATTGCTCCGCAATCCCAATGATTGGGCAGAATAGTAATTGTGCTTAGCTGCTAAAACAGGATCATAGGGTGAAAGAAGGAATAATACTAATATATTAATATACAAAATTAGGCGATAATTTTTAACCGTGCCAAACGATCAGAGACTGTTGTTGTAAACAGCATAGACTAATGCTTAGACTAGACAAAGGGCGATCGGGCACTGGAAAAATTAGTACTGTGTTAATAATGTGGAACCAAAATTTGGACAATTAAACACTCCAAAATAGGAAAAAAGAAGAAAAAACTGTGTTTTTTACTTCGATAAATAACGTTGTCCTGCTTGGTGGTGCGCCCAGAGCCAGAGAGTACATGTACTAAAAGGAAGGGAGAGAAAGAAGGCTCTTGTGTGGGCGCACTCTTGAAAGGAAAGGAAAATTCCTATAGCATGTAGAGAGAGATATTTAAAACATAACTTTTAATGTTAACATTTATAATGAAAACACCCATATAAATGATCCATATCAAAGAAAAAAATGTGATAATTAGAATTAATAAAATGTTCTGGTCTGTTTAATCACACTAGGTAATTGGAATGGTTGTAGACATTGATTCGTCTTACCCCCAATTCCCCTGACCAGCACAGAATTTCTGTGTTAATGGAACCAAAAAGTGATCATGAGAGTTATTTGATAAGTAAGACCCACTTGGGCTACTTAATTCGAAATTGGTTGGTCTCCTGCATTCAAATGAGCTAGACTTTCTGACGTAAGCCACAAAAATTGGTAGTAGGCCTCAAAAAGGAAAAGGAAAGGGGAAAAGAGAATTAGTGGTGATACTGCTGTTGGCGTCGCAAACACATGTGAAGGGAAATGGTCCCAACTCTACAACACCGGGTATTCGCAGGAAGTCTCCTCTCCTGGTACTGACCCGGCCCAACGCTGTTTGGCTTCCAAGATCAGACGAGATCGGGCATTGGCAGCGTGGTATGATAGTAGAGAATTTTTATGATAGTACACCAATGAGAGTGCACCTATGTAGGAAACGGAAGAAAGAGAAAAAAAGGGAGACAGAAAGAAACGGGGAAGAGGAAAAAGGAAATGAAAATAGTATATGGGAGAGAAAAGGAATGAATCAGTATAGCGTAATAGATGGATCTGCTTTCTGCGTTAGACACAGCTCAACAAATCCCACTTCTGTGGTATTGTGCTCCGTGAATCGCAGATGAGAGTCCATGAAGCAATAATGAAGTATGAGCAAGAGGTATAAAAGATAAGCTGGGTTGAACTGTCAAAAAAATGTGTATATCATCACAAAAGACTAGTGAGAAATTGAAGTGAAATGAAATTACTAATAATTAAACATTGATTTAGAAAATCACATAGGTATTTATCGTGCATATTAGGATAAAGTTAGAAATTCAAAGAACATGCTGAGGCTCATGATGAGTAGGATAATTATTAGAGATGAGCGGGTTCGGTTCCTCGGAATCCGAACCCGCCCGAACTTCAGCTTTTTTTACACGGATCCGAGCGACTCGGATCTTCCCGCCTTGCTCGGTTAACCCGAGCGCGCCCGAACGTCATCATGACGCTGTCAGATTCTCGCGAGGCTCGGATTCTATCGCGAGACTCGGATTCTATATAAGGAGCCGCGCGTCGCCGCCATTTTCACACGTGCATTGAGATTGATAGGGAGAGGACGTGGCTGGCGTCCTCTCCATTTAGATTAGAAGAGAGAGAGTGAGATTGAGACAGAGACACTTGATTTACTGGAGCTTAGGAGTACTAGAGAGTGCAGAGTTTACTAGTGACTGACCACTGACCAGTGACCACCAGTGCAGTTTTATTTAATATAATCCGTTCTCTGCCTGAAAAAAACGATACACAGTGACTCAGTCACATACCATATCTGTGCTCAGCCCAGTGTGCTGCATCATCTATGTATAATATCTGACTGTGCTCACACAGCTTAATTGTGGGGGAGACTGGGGAGCAGTTATAGGTTATAGCAGGAGCCAGGAGTACATATTATTAAAATTAAACAGTGCACACTTTTGCTGCAGGAGTGCCACTGCCAGTGTGACTGACCAGTGACCTGACCACACTGACCACCAGTATAGTATACTATATTGTGATTGCCTGAAAAAGTTAAACACTCGTCGTGTGACTTGTGTGGTGTTTTTTTATTCTATAAAAAACTCATTCTGCTGACAGACAGTGTCCAGCAGGTCCGTCATTATATAATATATACCTGTCCGGCTGCAGTAGTGATATATATATATTTTTTATATCATTATTTATCATCCAGTCGCAGCAGACACAGTACGGTAGTTCACGGCTGTAGCTACCTCTGTGTCGGCACTCGGCAGTCCATCCATAATTGTATACCACCTACCCGTGGTTTTTTTTTTCTTCTTTATACATACTACATCTCATTATCATCCAGTCTATATTAGCAGCAGACACAGTACAGTACGGTAGTCCACGGCTGTAGCTACCTCTGTGTCGGCACTCGGCAGTCCATCCATAATTGTATACCACCTACCTGTGGTTTTTTTTTTCTTTCTTCTTTATACATACTACATCTCATTATCAACCAGTCTATATTAGCAGCAGACACAGTACAGTACGGTAGTCCACGGCTGTAGCTACCTCTGTGTCGGCACTCGGCAGTCCGTCCATAATTGTATACCACCTACCCGTGGTTTTTTTTTCTTTCTTCTTTATACATACTACATCTCATTATCATCCAGTCTATATTAGCAGCAGACACAGTACAGTACGGTAGTCCACGGCTGTAGCTACCTCTGTGTCGGCACTCGGCAGTCCATCCATAATTGTATACCACCTACCCGTGGTTTTTTTTTTCTTCTTTATACATACTACATCTCATTATCATCCAGTCTATATTAGCAGCAGACACAGTACAGTACGGTAGTCCACGGCTGTAGCTACCTCTGTGTCGGCACTCGGCAGTCCATCCATAATTGTATACCACCTACCCGTGGTTTTTTTTTCTTTCTTCTTTATACATACTACATCTCATTATCATCCAGTCTATATTAGCAGCAGACACAGTACAGTACGGTAGTCCACGGCTGTAGCTACCTCTGTGTCGGCACTCGGCAGTCCGTCCATAATTGTATACCACCTACCCGTGGTTTTTTTTTCTTTCTTCTTTATACATACATACTACATCTCATTATCAACCAGTCTATATTAGCAGCAGACACAGTACAGTACGGTAGTCCACGGCTGTAGCTACCTCTGTGTCGGCACTCGGCAGTCCATCCATAATTGTATACCACCTACCCGTGGTTTTTTCTTTCTTCTTTATACATACTACATCTCATTATCATCCAGTCTATATTAGCAGCAGACACAGTACAGTACGGTAGTCCACGGCTGTAGCTACCTCTGTGTCGGCACTCGGCAGTCCATCCATAATTGTATACCACCTACCCGTGGTTTTTTTTTCTTTCTTCTTTATACATACATACTACATCTCTTTATCAACCAGTCTATATTAGCAGCAGACACAGTACGGTAGTCCACGGCTGTAGCTACCTCTGTGTCGGCACTCGGCAGTCCGTCCATAATTGTATACCACCTACCCGTGGTTTTTTTTTCTTTCTTTATACATACATACATACTACATCTCTTTATCAACCAGTCTATATTAGCAGCAGACACAGTACAGTACGGTAGTCCACGGCTGTAGCTACCTCTGTGTCGGCACTCGGCAGTCCATCCATAATTGTATACTAGTATCCATCCATCTCCATTGTTTACCTGAGGTGCCTTTTAGTTGTGCCTATTAAAATATGGAGAACAAAAATGTTGAGGTTCCAAAATTAGGGAAAGATCAAGATCCACTTCCACCTCGTGCTGAAGCTGCTGCCACTAGTCATGGCCGAGACGATGAAATGCCAGCAACGTCGTCTGCCAAGGCCGATGCCCAATGTCATAGTACAGAGCATGTCAAATCCAAAACACCAAATATCAGTAAAAAAAGGACTCCAAAACCTAAAATAAAATTGTCGGAGGAGAAGCGTAAACTTGCCAATATGCCATTTACCACACGGAGTGGCAAGGAACGGCTGAGGCCCTGGCCTATGTTCATGGCTAGTGGTTCAGCTTCACATGAGGATGGAAGCACTCAGCCTCTCGCTAGAAAAATGAAAAGACTCAAGCTGGAAAAAGCACAGCAAAGAACTGTGCGTTCTTCGAAATCCCAAATCCACAAGGAGAGTCCAATTATGTCGGTTGCGATGCCTCACCTTCCCAACACTGGACGTGAAGAGCATGCGCCTTCCACCATTTGCACGCCCCCTGCAAGTGCTGGAAGGAGCACCCGCAGTCCAGTTCCTGATAGTCAGATTGAAGATGTCAGTGTTGAAGTACACCAGGATGAGGAGGATATGGGTGTTGCTGGCGCTGGGGAGGAAATTGACCAGGAGGATTCTGATGGTGAGGTGGTTTGTTTAAGTCAGGCACCCAGGGAGACACCTGTTGTCCGTGGGAGGAATATGGCCGTTGACATGCCTGGTGAAAATACCAAAAAAATCAGCTCTTCGGTGTGGAAGTATTTCACCAGAAATGCGGACAACATTTGTCAAGCCGTGTGTTCCCTTTGTCAAGCTGTAATAAGTAGGGGTAAGGACGTTAACCACCTCGGAACATCCTCCCTTATACGTCACCTGCAGCGCATTCATAATAAGTCAGTGACAAGTTCAAAAACTTTGGCCGACAGCGGAAGCAGTCCACTGACCAGTAAATCCCTTCCTCTTGTAACCAAGCTCACGCAAACCACCCCACCAACTCCCTCAGTGTCAATTTCCTCCTTCCCCAGGAATGCCAATAGTCCTGCAGGCCATGTCACTGGCAATTCTGATGATTCCTCTCCTGCCTGGGATTCCTCCGATGCATCCTTGCGTGTAACGCCTACTGCTGCTGGCGCTGCTGTTGTTGCTGCTGGGAGTCGATGGTCATCCCAGAGGGGAAGTCGTAAGACCACTTTTACTACTTCCACCAAGCAATTGACTGTCCAACAGTCCTTTGCGAGGAAGATGAAATATCACAGCAGTCATCCTACTGCAAAGCGGATAACTGAGGCCTTGGCATCCTGGGTGGTGAGAAACGTGGTTCCGGTATCCATCATTACTGCAGAGCCAACTAGAGACTTGTTGGAGGTACTGTGTCCCCGGTACCAAATACCATCTAGGTTCCATTTCTCTAGGCAGGCGATACCGAAAATGTACACAGACCTCAGAAAAAGAGTCACCAGTGTCCTAAAAAATGCAGCTGTACCCAATGTCCACTTAACCACGGACATGTGGACAAGTGGAGCAGGGCAGGGTCAGGACTATATGACTGTGACAGCCCACTGGGTAGATGTATGGACTCCCGCCGCAAGAACAGCAGCGGCGGCACCAGTAGCAGCATCTCGCAAACGCCAACTCTTTCCTAGGCAGGCTACGCTTTGTATCACCGGTTTCCAGAATACGCACACAGCTGAAAACCTCTTACGGCAACTGAGGAAGATCATCGCGGAATGGCTTACCCCAATTGGACTCTCCTGTGGATTTGTGGCATCGGACAACGCCAGCAATATTGTGTGTGCATTAAATATGGGCAAATTCCAGCACGTCCCATGTTTTGCACATACCTTGAATTTGGTGGTGCAGAATTTTTTAAAAAACGACAGGGGCGTGCAAGAGATGCTGTCGGTGGCCAGAAGAATTGCGGGACACTTTCGGCGTACAGGCACCACGTACAGAAGACTGGAGCACCACCAAAAACTACTGAACCTGCCCTGCCATCATCTGAAGCAAGAAGTGGTAACGAGGTGGAATTCAACCCTCTATATGCTTCAGAGGTTGGAGGAGCAGCAAAAGGCCATTCAAGCCTTTACAATTGAGCACGATATAGGAGGTGGAATGCACCTGTCTCAAGCGCAGTGGAGAATGATTTCAACGTTGTGCAAGGTTCTGATGCCCTTTGAACTTGCCACACGTGAAGTCAGTTCAGACACTGCCAGCCTGAGTCAGGTCATTCCCCTCATCAGGCTTTTGCAGAAGAAGCTGGAGACATTGAAGGAGGAGCTAACACGGAGCGATTCCGCTAGGCATGTGGGACTTGTGGATGGAGCCCTTAATTCGCTTAACAAGGATTCACGGGTGGTCAATCTGTTGAAATCAGAGCACTACATTTTGGCCACCATGCTCGATCCTAGATTTAAAGCCTACCTTGGATCTCTCTTTCCGGCAGACACAAGTCTGCTGGGGTTGAAAGACCTGCTGGTGAGAAAATTGTCAAGTCAAGCGGAACGCGACCTGTCAACATCTCCTCCTTCACATTCTCCCGCAACTGGGGGTGCGAGGAAAAGGCTCAGAATTCCGAGCCCACCCGCTGGCGGTGATGCAGGGCAGTCTGGAGCAACTGCTGATGCTGACATCTGGTCCGGACTGAAGGACCTGACAACGATTACGGACATGTCGTCTACTGTCACTGCATATGATTCTCTCAACATTGAAAGAATGGTGGAGGATTATATGAGTGACCGCATCCAAGTAGGCACGTCACACAGTCCGTACTTATACTGGCAGGAAAAAGAGGCAATTTGGAGGCCCTTGCACAAACTGGCTTTATTCTACCTAAGTTGCCCTCCCACAAGTGTGTACTCCGAAAGAGTGTTTAGTGCCGCCGCTCACCTTGTCAGCAATCGGCGTACGAGGTTACATCCAGAAAATGTGGAGAAGATGATGTTCATTAAAATGAATTATAATCAATTCCTCCGCGAAGACATTGACCAGCAGCAATTGCCTCCACAAAGTACACAGGGAACTGAGATGGTGGATTCCAGTGGGGACGAATTGATAATCTGTGAGGAGGGGGATGTACACGGTGATATATCGGAGGATGATGATGAGGTGGACATCTTGCCTCTGTAGAGCCAGTTTGTGCAAGGAGAGATTAATTGCTTCTTTTTTGGGGGGGGTCCAAACCAACCCGTCATATCAGTCACAGTCGTGTGGCAGACCCTGTCACTGAAATGATGGGTTGGTTAAAGTGTGCATGTCCTGTTTTGTTTATACAACATAAGGGTGGGTGGGAGGGCCCAAGTACAATTCCATCTTGCACCTCTTTTTTCTTTTATTTTTCTTTGCGTCATGTGCTGTTTGGGGAGGGTTTTTTGGAAGGGACATCCTGCGTGACACTGCAGTGCCACTCCTAGATGGGCCCGGTGTTTGTGTCGGCCACTAGGGTCGCTTATCTTACTCACACAGTCAGCTACCTCATTGCGCCTCTTTTTTTCTTTGCGTCATGTGCTGTTTGGGGAGGGTTTTTTGGAAGGGACATCCTGCGTGACACTGCAGTGCCACTCCTAGATGGGCCCGGTGTTTGTGTCGGCCACTAGGGTCGCTTATCTTACTCACACAGTCAGCTACCTCATTGCGCCTCTTTTTTTCTTTGCGTCATGTGCTGTTTGGGGAGGGTTTTTTGGAAGGGACATCCTGCGTGACACTGCAGTGACACTCCTAGATGGGCCCGGTGTTTGTGTCGGCCACTAGGGTCGCTTATCTTACTCACACAGCTACCTCATTGCGCCTCTTTTTTTCTTTGCGTCATGTGCTGTTTGGGGAGGGTTTTTTGGAAGGGACATCCTGCGTGACACTGCAGTGACACTCCTAGATGGGCCCGGTGTTTGTGTCGGCCACTAGGGTCGCTTATCTTACTCACACAGCGACCTCGGTGCAAATTTTAGGACTAAAAATAATATTGTGAGGTGTGAGGTATTCAGAATAGACTGAAAATGAGTGGAAATTATGGTTTTTGAGGTTAATAATACTTTGGGATCAAAATGACCCCCAAATTCTATGATTTAAGCTGTTTTTTAGGGTTTTTTGAAAAAAACACCCGAATCCAAAACACACCCGAATCCGACAAAAAAAATTTGGTGAGGTTTTGCCAAAACGCGGTCGAACCCAAAACACGGCCGCGGAACCGAACCCCAAACCAAAACACAAAACCCGAAAAATTTCCGGCGCTCATCTCTAATAATTATCAGACAATATACTGGCCTCCGCTGGAAAAAAAACTTAGCATAATGGTGTGGATATTTTAGCAGATATTGATTTAGGAAAAATCAGGGAAGAAGAAAAGGGATGAAAGGAAAAAATAAATGAAAAGAAAATTTGGACTGTAAATGTTAAGTTATTAGACAGTAGTGCTGTAGCAAAGAACTGTGTGTGTGCTACACAGGTCCAAATGACATAGAATAACATACAACAGATTAATATAAAGCGCATCAAGGATTGCGGTCTGTGCAGAATATATACAGAACGGCAGTGGACTTCCAGTTATCAAAACTCTGATAAGAATATATAGATGTGCTACACAGATCTAAAAATTTGCTGTATAATCAAGCATATTCATAAATGCACATAATGTGTTATTGTCTGTGCACGCTATATGCAGAGCAACAGTGGGTCCAATCAGATGTGATGGAAGTTGATGCGCATCAAGGGTTGCCGTCTGTGCCAAATATACACAGGACAGCAGCAGGCTTGTGGTCATCAGCACTATCTGCCAAAAAATCTATGTATGCTACAGGACTATTAACATGCTGTCTAGTAAAACATATGTAATAAATACACAAAGTGTGTTGCTGTCTGTGCAGGATGTGCACAGAGCAGCTATTGGCTTACGGTCACCAAAATTGGAGAAAGAAGGCAGGTTAGGGCATTGTCAAGTGCCCAGGCAGGAGCTGAGAAATCACTCAGTGTGTGGTCCCCCTCTCGGAAAACGCGTTTCGCCCTGACGGGCTTGTTCACTTCCGGGTTTAGGAGGGAATGTGCAGCATGGGGTTTTATAGCAGTTGGAGAATATGTACTGACCGTTAATTGGGTGATATCATATCCGCTGGGCTGAGGATAGCGGCCGCCGCTGTGGAGCGTCTGTCCGTTGTTACGGCGACGGGACGTGACGTGCATTGGGGGCGGGGCTTGTGCAATCACGAGAGGCCATTTGGTGACTGGCCGTGTGTGCACATGTGATGGCCCTGAAATATCGCGAGATCACGGGCGCCATCTTTGTGGATGGCAGCTGCCTATTGTGAGAGCAGATAAGCCCTTGGCGACATCTTGGATAATGGCAAGACAGCAGCGCAGGGAAGGGAAGACTGATTACAACATAAATAAGAAACAGAATTAAGAAAATCATTGTGATAAGTAGGAACCCTGAGTAGAAAGAAGGGTAGGAGAAAATTGAAATGGCATAAGATGAAAATATAAAAATAAATAAAATAAAAAATAAAAAATAATAAATAATAAATAAAAATAAAATAACAATAAAAAACTAATAATGAAAATACCTTAAGGATTAAAGCAGATTGGCAGATCAGCAATGCAGAAATTATATATTGATACATAGGAAAATGATGTGGGAGTAAGTGGGGTAAATAAATAATAAACCTAAAGGGTATAGGAGGATTGAAATATTAATGGTGAAGAAGGGTAGGAGGTGAAGGGAGGGGGGAAGAAATAACTATTAAGAACTATTAAGAACCAAAAAGTGAAGGGGACAAGAGTGTACCAGTGAAGTGAAAAATGGATGACTTGGGAACGGTGTAGATATGAAATGAGAAAGGAGAGAGGGAGGTTGATTGAGGAAAAGGGAGGGCATAATGGTGAAGGTGACCACCCATTGGAGGCCTGTGAGTGGGGTGTGGGTGAGGGGATAGGCGAGTGAGGAGATGGGGTGGGGAAAGGAGAGGGAAAGTGAGAGTATTGGAAGAAAGAAAGAGTGGCAGTAGAAGGAGGGTTAATTGTGGAAAAATGATGAGAGTTGAAATAAGTTCTGTTACTGGGAGGATTATTCACAAGAACACTGCATAATTGATGTTTTCATTCAGGCCATAGGGCCTGAGACTGTTGAGCCGAAAGATCCATTCACTTTCCTTCTTGTACAGTTCCTTAGTGATATCCCCACCTCGTATGCCCAAATGGACACGATCTAGACCGAAGACTTTAAGTTCATTGATGGATCCCTTGTGGTGATGGTGAAAATGCCTGGCAACAGAAGTAAGTTGTTTCATTCGTGCAAGGTCTTTCGCTGCATTGCGTATATTGCCCAAATGTTCCAGGACTCTTTCTTTAAGTTTTCGTGTAGTCATACCAACATATTTCAGATTACATCCGCAGGTTATACAGTATATGACTGCTTGTGTATCACAATTAAAAAAGTGTTGTAATTTCACTGTTTGGCCATATCTGTCCTTAACCGTACTGCTTTTCAGTATCTGAGGGCATGATTTACATTTGCCACAGGGAAAAGAGCCAGTGACCGAGGGTTTCTTTAGTGTAGTTGTTGCGAAGTGGCTCTGAACTAGCTGATCTTTAATGTTCTTGGATCTACGCCAGCTCATCTGTAGAGGTGAATTCAGAAAAGGGGATAAATCAGGATCCAGCTGTAGTATGGAGAGATGTTTTGTTACCGCATTCTTGAGCATTCTCCACTCGGGGCAGAAAGTTCCTATGAATCTAATAACATCATCCTGTTCGGGGACCTCTTTCTTCTTCTTGAAAATCAGACTCTCTCTCTTTACCATTGCTGTAGCTGAGTATGCGCGTTTGAGTGATCGTCTGCTATAGCCCCTAGTCAGGAGGCGATTAGTGAGTTCTCTGCTCTTGTTTTTGAAGGTGTGTTCTTCTGAGCAATTGCGCCGCAGCCTAAGATACTCTCCTTTGGGGATGTTTTCCACCGTAGGGGGAAAATGAGAGCTGGTCTGGAAGAGGAGACTGTTGGTTGCAGTCTCCTTCCGATATAGCTCAGTTTCAAGGAAACCTGTGGTGGATTTATAGATATTCAGGTCCAGGAATGGGACTTTTTCAGCACTGATGGTGTAGGTCAGATTGATGTTGAGGTCATTGGTATTAAGGATGGTAATGAAATCCATCAGAAGGTTCTTATCTCCGTCCCAGATGATAAAGATATCGTCGATATATCTTAGCCATAATATCACATGAATGGTATATTTCTCATTGATGGTTTTAAAAACATAAAAGTGCTCCCACCATCCCAAAAACAGATTCGCATACGTCGGTGCACAGGCTGCGCCCATTGCTGTACCTCTCACTTGTAAGAAGAATTTTTCTTGAAAGACAAAATAATTCTTAGAGAGGACAAAGTCGAGTAATCTCAAAAGAAAATTTGAAAAATCTTTCTCGCCTCCTTGATCCAGATAATATTTGACAGCTATAAGGCCTTGATGATGGTTAATGCTAGTGTAGAGTGCCTCTACATCTAGAGTCACCAGAAGAAAATTGGTTTCAAAATGTATGTCATGGATCTTTCGTAATAGATCAGATGTATCTTGTAGATAGGAAGGCAAAGAAAGAACAAAGTCTCGAAGATGCAGGTCCAAAAACCTACTTGGTTGTTCCAAAAGTCCGCCGTTGCCAGACATAATAGGTCTCCCTGGTGGGTTGAGGGCATTTTTATGTATTTTAGGCAAAAGATAGAATGTAGGTGTCTTTGGGTTCTGGACTGTGAGATATTGTGATTCCTGCTTTGTGATTGTACATTGGGCTGCGGCTTCTTGTATTAGGTTATTGTAGGCGGTCAAGAATCTGGCGGTGGGATTGCTGAGAAGTTTTTTATAGCATGCTGGATTATGTAGCTGTCTATGAGCTTCAGTGATGTACATTTCTTGGGGCCAAAGGACAATGTTGCCACCTTTATCCGAAGGTTTTATAACGATGTCACGCCATGTGCCTAATTCCTGGAGTGCTTTTCTCTCCTTGAATTTAAGATTATTTGGAAATTGATGAAGTCCGTTTTTGGTTTGTGCATAGATGTCGTCAAATTCTTTGGACACTCTATTCAAGAAGACCTTGATCTCTGGGCAGTTGTGATCGGGAGGGAAAAAAGAGGATTTGGGTCTGCACTTAGGTCTCTGAATGGATGCTTCATCCATATTGGATTCTCTGCGAAGATGTTCTAGTTCCTGGATAGCATTGAGGTGTTCCGCAGACCAATCCTGATCTGCAGGGTTCTCAGAAAGTCTTGGTTCTTGTCTAGCAAAGAATTTTTTCAAGAGGAGCTTCCTCCCGAATAGTCTCAAGTCCTTTTCCCAGGCAAATCTATTAAAGGATCTGACCGGAGAGAATGAAAGTCCCTTAGCAAGTACTTCCATATGGTCAGGGGATAGAGATCTTGTGGATAGATTAATGACCTGAAGTTTAGCCGGATCGGTCGGGTTTACCGTATTGTCTTCCTTTGTCGGACTGGGTATCGGGCAGTCCTCGATATGTCCCAATCTTGGTTTCGTCCGTCGCCTCTTCTTTCCCCCTCTCCTTGTTTTCCTCGGGTTCTGGTGCGACCTCTTGGCCTCTGTCCCTGTCCTAAAAAACGTGGGGTAAAATCTTCTGCCTCTTCACGATTGTAGGAATTATCTTCAAAGGTTTCGCAGGCCGAGTCTCCACTGTTCGAGGATTCAAATTCGGAGAGGGTGGGATCTTCCCTTCGTTTTCTGTTTTTATTTAGGGGTGTGGGATTCCACCTGAAAACGTCACCACGTGAGAAATCTTGTCGGTCCCTAATGAATTTGTTACGTTTTCGATCAACTATCGCTTGTTCATATAGGACTATTTCTTTCTTGTGTTTCTCAAAAGCCGTTTGAAAGGATAGATCTTTTTCCCACGTTTCCAGCGTTTTGCCAAGTTCGTCAATCTCTTTCTCAACCTGGTCTATTAGTAGGGTATCATGTTTGACCAAAAGATGTAATAGTTCATGAGAACATTTGAGCAATACTGCCTCCCATTCGGTTTTTAAATTATCAGTTGCGAGAGGAAAGGATGGGAATATTTTAGGCCTTAGGCCCCGAGGTACAATCTTATGTTTGATATAATTTTCTAAAGTTGTAACATCCCATGATAGGCGTGTCCTCTTCTGCAGGCTTTTCTGTAGCCTGGAGAAGGTGGTCCGCCAATCTGAATTTGAGGTAGATTGTACATAGGTCTCAGAGAATGGGTCCCCAAAGCTTTCCAAATTCTGGCGTCTTAATAATTCAGTCTTCAGAGAGAATGTGGCCATACTAGGATTAAGTATAGAATTTCAAGCAAATTATAGCTAATATACTTATATTGCTCCTCAATCCCAATGATTGGGCAGAATAGTAATTGTGCTTAGCTGCTAAAACAGGATCATAGGGTGAAAGAAGGAATAATACTAATATATTAATATACAAAATTAGGCGATAATTTTTAACCGTGCCAAACGATCAGAGACTGTTGTTGTAAACAGCATAGACTAATGCTTAGACTAGACAAAGGGCGATCGGGCACTGGAAAAATTAGTACTGTGTTAATAATGTGGAACCAAAATTTGGACAATTAAACACTCCAAAATAGGAAAAAAGAAGAAAAAACTGTGTTTTTTACTTCGATAAATAACGTTGTCCTGCTTGGTGGTGCGCCCAGAGCCAGAGAGTACATGTACTAAAAGGAAGGGAGAGAAAGAAGGCTCTTGTGTGGGCGCACTCTTGAAAGGAAAGGAAAATTCCTATAGCATGTAGAGAGAGATATTTAAAACATAACTTTTAATGTTAACATTTATAATGAAAACACCCATATAAATGATCCATATCAAAGAAAAAAATGTGATAATTAGAATTAATAAAATGTTCTGGTCTGTTTAATCACACTAGGTAATTGGAATGGTTGTAGACATTGATTCGTCTTACCCCCAATTCCCCTGACCAGCACAGAATTTCTGTGTTAATGGAACCAAAAAGTGATCATGAGAGTTATTTGATAAGTAAGACCCACTTGGGCTACTTAATTCGAAATTGGTTGGTCTCCTGCATTCAAATGAGCTAGACTTTCTGACGTAAGCCACAAAAATTGGTAGTAGGCCTCAAAAAGGAAAAGGAAAGGGGAAAAGAGAATTAGTGGTGATACTGCTGTTGGCGTCGCAAACACATGTGAAGGGAAATGGTCCCAACTCTACAACACCGGGTATTCGCAGGAAGTCTCCTCTCCTGGTACTGACCCGGCCCAACGCTGTTTGGCTTCCAAGATCAGACGAGATCGGGCATTGGCAGCGTGGTATGATAGTAGAGAATTTTTATGATAGTACACCAATGAGAGTGCACCTATGTAGGAAACGGAAGAAAGAGAAAAAAAGGGAGACAGAAAGAAACGGGGAAGAGGAAAAAGGAAATGAAAATAGTATATGGGAGAGAAAAGGAATGAATCAGTATAGCGTAATAGATGGATCTGCTTTCTGCGTTAGACACAGCTCAACAAATCCCACTTCTGTGGTATTGTGCTCCGTGAATCGCAGATGAGAGTCCATGAAGCAATAATGAAGTATGAGCAAGAGGTATAAAAGATAAGCTGGGTTGAACTGTCAAAAAAATGTGTATATCATCACAAAAGACTAGTGAGAAATTGAAGTGAAATGAAATTACTAATAATTAAACATTGATTTAGAAAATCACATAGGTATTTATCGTGCATATTAGGATAAAGTTAGAAATTCAAAGAACATGCTGAGGCTCATGATGAGTAGGATAATTATTAGAGATGAGCGGGTTCGGTTCCTCGGAATCCGAACCCGCCCGAACTTCAGCTTTTTTTACACGGATCCGAGCGACTCGGATCTTCCCGCCTTGCTCGGTTAACCCGAGCGCGCCCGAACGTCATCATGACGCTGTCGGATTCTCGCGAGGCTCGGATTCTATCGCGAGACTCGGATTCTATATAAGGAGCCGCGCGTCGCCGCCATTTTCACACGTGCATTGAGATTGATAGGGAGAGGACGTGGCTGGCGTCCTCTCCATTTAGATTAGAAGAGAGAGAGTGAGATTGAGACAGAGACACTTGATTTACTGGAGCTTAGGAGTACTAGAGAGTGCAGAGTTTACTAGTGACTGACCACTGACCAGTGACCACCAGTGCAGTTTTATTTAATATAATCCGTTCTCTGCCTGAAAAAAACGATACACAGTGACTCAGTCACATACCATATCTGTGCTCAGCCCAGTGTGCTGCATCATCTATGTATAATATCTGACTGTGCTCACACAGCTTAATTGTGGGGGAGACTGGGGAGCAGTTATAGGTTATAGCAGGAGCCAGGAGTACATATTATTAAAATTAAACAGTGCACACTTTTGCTGCAGGAGTGCCACTGCCAGTGTGACTGACCAGTGACCTGACCACACTGACCACCAGTATAGTATACTATATTGTGATTGCCTGAAAAAGTTAAACACTCGTCGTGTGACTTGTGTGGTGTTTTTTTATTCTATAAAAAACTCATTCTGCTGACAGACAGTGTCCAGCAGGTCCGTCATTATATAATATATACCTGTCCGGCTGCAGTAGTGATATATATATATTTTTTATATCATTATTTATCATCCAGTCGCAGCAGACACAGTACGGTAGTTCACGGCTGTAGCTACCTCTGTGTCGGCACTCGGCAGTCCATCCATAATTGTATACCACCTACCCGTGGTTTTTTTTTTCTTCTTTATACATACTACATCTCATTATCATCCAGTCTATATTAGCAGCAGACACAGTACAGTACGGTAGTCCACGGCTGTAGCTACCTCTGTGTCGGCACTCGGCAGTCCATCCATAATTGTATACCACCTACCTGTGGTTTTTTTTTCTTTCTTCTTTATACATACTACATCTCATTATCAACCAGTCTATATTAGCAGCAGACACAGTACAGTACGGTAGTCCACGGCTGTAGCTACCTCTGTGTCGGCACTCGGCAGTCCGTCCATAATTGTATACCACCTACCCGTGGGTTTTTTTTCTTTCTTCTTTATACATACTACATCTCATTATCATCCAGTCTATATTAGCAGCAGACACAGTACAGTACGGTAGTCCACGGCTGTAGCTACCTCTGTGTCGGCACTCGGCAGTCCATCCATAATTGTATACCACCTACCCGTGGTTTTTTTTTTCTTCTTTATACATACTACATCTCATTATCATCCAGTCTATATTAGCAGCAGACACAGTACAGTACGGTAGTCCACGGCTGTAGCTACCTCTGTGTCGGCACTCGGCAGTCCATCCATAATTGTATACCACCTACCCGTGGTTTTTTTTTCTTTCTTCTTTATACATACTACATCTCATTATCATCCAGTCTATATTAGCAGCAGACACAGTACAGTACGGTAGTCCACGGCTGTAGCTACCTCTGTGTCGGCACTCGGCAGTCCGTCCATAATTGTATACCACCTACCCGTGGTTTTTTTTTCTTTCTTCTTTATACATACATACTACATCTCATTATCAACCAGTCTATATTAGCAGCAGACACAGTACAGTACGGTAGTCCACGGCTGTAGCTACCTCTGTGTCGGCACTCGGCAGTCCATCCATAATTGTATACCACCTACCCGTGGTTTTTTCTTTCTTCTTTATACATACTACATCTCATTATCATCCAGTCTATATTAGCAGCAGACACAGTACAGTACGGTAGTCCACGGCTGTAGCTACCTCTGTGTCGGCACTCGGCAGTCCATCCATAATTGTATACCACCTACCCGTGGTTTTTTTTTCTTTCTTCTTTATACATACATACTACATCTCTTTATCAACCAGTCTATATTAGCAGCAGACACAGTACGGTAGTCCACGGCTGTAGCTACCTCTGTGTCGGCACTCGGCAGTCCGTCCATAATTGTATACCACCTACCCGTGGTTTTTTTTTCTTTCTTTATACATACATACATACTACATCTCTTTATCAACCAGTCTATATTAGCAGCAGACACAGTACAGTACGGTAGTCCACGGCTGTAGCTACCTCTGTGTCGGCACTCGGCAGTCCATCCATAATTGTATACTAGTATCCATCCATCTCCATTGTTTACCTGAGGTGCCTTTTAGTTGTGCCTATTAAAATATGGAGAACAAAAATGTTGAGGTTCCAAAATTAGGGAAAGATCAAGATCCACTTCCACCTCGTGCTGAAGCTGCTGCCACTAGTCATGGCCGAGACGATGAAATGCCAGCAACGTCGTCTGCCAAGGCCGATGCCCAATGTCATAGTACAGAGCATGTCAAATCCAAAACACCAAATATCAGTAAAAAAAGGACTCCAAAACCTAAAATAAAATTGTCGGAGGAGAAGCGTAAACTTGCCAATATGCCATTTACCACACGGAGTGGCAAGGAACGGCTGAGGCCCTGGCCTATGTTCATGGCTAGTGGTTCAGCTTCACATGAGGATGGAAGCACTCAGCCTCTCGCTAGAAAAATGAAAAGACTCAAGCTGGAAAAAGCACAGCAAAGAACTGTGCGTTCTTCGAAATCCCAAATCCACAAGGAGAGTCCAATTGTGTCGGTTGCGATGCCTCACCTTCCCAACACTGGACGTGAAGAGCATGCGCCTTCCACCATTTGCACGCCCCCTGCAAGTGCTGGAAGGAGCACCCGCAGTCCAGTTCCTGATAGTCAGATTGAAGATGTCAGTGTTGAAGTACACCAGGATGAGGAGGATATGGGTGTTGCTGGCGCTGGGGAGGAAATTGACCAGGAGGATTCTGATGGTGAGGTGGTTTGTTTAAGTCAGGCACCCAGGGAGACACCTGTTGTCCGTGGGAGGAATATGGCCGTTGACATGCCTGGTGAAAATACCAAAAAAATCAGCTCTTCGGTGTGGAAGTATTTCACCAGAAATGCGGACAACATTTGTCAAGCCGTGTGTTCCCTTTGTCAAGCTGTAATAAGTAGGGGTAAGGACGTTAACCACCTCGGAACATCCTCCCTTATACGTCACCTGCAGCGCATTCATAATAAGTCAGTGACAAGTTCAAAAACTTTGGCCGACAGCGGAAGCAGTCCACTGACCAGTAAATCCCTTCCTCTTGTAACCAAGCTCACGCAAACCACCCCACCAACTCCCTCAGTGTCAATTTCCTCCTTCCCCAGGAATGCCAATAGTCCTGCAGGCCATGTCACTGGCAATTCTGATGATTCCTCTCCTGCCTGGGATTCCTCCGATGCATCCTTGCGTGTAACGCCTACTGCTGCTGGCGCTGCTGTTGTTGCTGCTGGGAGTCGATGGTCATCCCAGAGGGGAAGTCGTAAGACCACTTTTACTACTTCCACCAAGCAATTGACTGTCCAACAGTCCTTTGCGAGGAAGATGAAATATCACAGCAGTCATCCTACTGCAAAGCGGATAACTGAGGCCTTGGCATCCTGGGTGGTGAGAAACGTGGTTCCGGTATCCATCATTACTGCAGAGCCAACTAGAGACTTGTTGGAGGTACTGTGTCCCCGGTACCAAATACCATCTAGGTTCCATTTCTCTAGGCAGGCGATACCGAAAATGTACACAGACCTCAGAAAAAGAGTCACCAGTGTCCTAAAAAATGCAGCTGTACCCAATGTCCACTTAACCACGGACATGTGGACAAGTGGAGCAGGGCAGGGTCAGGACTATATGACTGTGACAGCCCACTGGGTAGATGTATGGACTCCCGCCGCAAGAACAGCAGCGGCGGCACCAGTAGCAGCATCTCGCAAACGCCAACTCTTTCCTAGGCAGGCTACGCTTTGTATCACCGGTTTCCAGAATACGCACACAGCTGAAAACCTCTTACGGCAACTGAGGAAGATCATCGCGGAATGGCTTACCCCAATTGGACTCTCCTGTGGATTTGTGGCATCGGACAACGCCAGCAATATTGTGTGTGCATTAAATATGGGCAAATTCCAGCACGTCCCATGTTTTGCACATACCTTGAATTTGGTGGTGCAGAATTTTTTAAAAAACGACAGGGGCGTGCAAGAGATGCTGTCGGTGGCCAGAAGAATTGCGGGACACTTTCGGCGTACAGGCACCACGTACAGAAGACTGGAGCACCACCAAAAACTACTGAACCTGCCCTGCCATCATCTGAAGCAAGAAGTGGTAACGAGGTGGAATTCAACCCTCTATATGCTTCAGAGGTTGGAGGAGCAGCAAAAGGCCATTCAAGCCTATACAATTGAGCACGATATAGGAGGTGGAATGCACCTGTCTCAAGCGCAGTGGAGAATGATTTCAACGTTGTGCAAGGTTCTGATGCCCTTTGAACTTGCCACACGTGAAGTCAGTTCAGACACTGCCAGCCTGAGTCAGGTCATTCCCCTCATCAGGCTTTTGCAGAAGAAGCTGGAGACATTGAAGGAGGAGCTAACACGGAGCGATTCCGCTAGGCATGTGGGACTTGTGGATGGAGCCCTTAATTCGCTTAACAAGGATTCACGGGTGGTCAATCTGTTGAAATCAGAGCACTACATTTTGGCCACCATGCTCGATCCTAGATTTAAAGCCTACCTTGGATCTCTCTTTCCGGCAGACACAAGTCTGCTGGGGTTGAAAGACCTGCTGGTGAGAAAATTGTCAAGTCAAGCGGAACGCGACCTGTCAACATCTCCTCCTTCACATTCTCCCGCAACTGGGGGTGCGAGGAAAAGGCTCAGAATTCCGAGCCCACCCGCTGGCGGTGATGCAGGGCAGTCTGGAGCAACTGCTGATGCTGACATCTGGTCCGGACTGAAGGACCTGACAACGATTACGGACATGTCGTCTACTGTCACTGCATATGATTCTCTCAACATTGAAAGAATGGTGGAGGATTATATGAGTGACCGCATCCAAGTAGGCACGTCACACAGTCCGTACTTATACTGGCAGGAAAAAGAGGCAATTTGGAGGCCCTTGCACAAACTGGCTTTATTCTACCTAAGTTGCCCTCCCACAAGTGTGTACTCCGAAAGAGTGTTTAGTGCCGCCGCTCACCTTGTCAGCAATCGGCGTACGAGGTTACATCCAGAAAATGTGGAGAAGATGATGTTCATTAAAATGAATTATAATCAATTCCTCCGCGAAGACATTGACCAGCAGCAATTGCCTCCACAAAGTACACAGGGAGCTGAGATGGTGGATTCCAGTGGGGACGAATTGATAATCTGTGAGGAGGGGGATGTACACGGTGATATATCGGAGGATGATGATGAGGTGGACATCTTGCCTCTGTAGAGCCAGTTTGTGCAAGGAGAGATTAATTGCTTCTTTTTTGGGGGGGGTCCAAACCAACCCGTCATATCAGTCACAGTCGTGTGGCAGACCCTGTCACTGAAATGATGGGTTGGTTAAAGTGTGCATGTCCTGTTTTGTTTATACAACATAAGGGTGGGTGGGAGGGCCCAAGTACAATTCCATCTTGCACCTCTTTTTTCTTTTATTTTTCTTTGCGTCATGTGCTGTTTGGGGAGGGTTTTTTGGAAGGGACATCCTGCGTGACACTGCAGTGCCACTCCTAGATGGGCCCGGTGTTTGTGTCGGCCACTAGGGTCGCTTATCTTACTCACACAGTCAGCTACCTCATTGCGCCTCTTTTTTTCTTTGCGTCATGTGCTGTTTGGGGAGGGTTTTTTGGAAGGGACATCCTGCGTGACACTGCAGTGCCACTCCTAGATGGGCCCGGTGTTTGTGTCGGCCACTAGGGTCGCTTATCTTACTCACACAGTCAGCTACCTCATTGCGCCTCTTTTTTTCTTTGCGTCATGTGCTGTTTGGGGAGGGTTTTTTGGAAGGGACATCCTGCGTGACACTGCAGTGACACTCCTAGATGGGCCCGGTGTTTGTGTCGGCCACTAGGGTCGCTTATCTTACTCACACAGCTACCTCATTGCGCCTCTTTTTTTCTTTGCGTCATGTGCTGTTTGGGGAGGGTTTTTTGGAAGGGACATCCTGCGTGACACTGCAGTGACACTCCTAGATGGGCCCGGTGTTTGTGTCGGCCACTAGGGTCGCTTATCTTACTCACACAGCGACCTCGGTGCAAATTTTAGGACTAAAAATAATATTGTGAGGTGTGAGGTATTCAGAATAGACTGAAAATGAGTGGAAATTATGGTTTTTGAGGTTAATAATACTTTGGGATCAAAATGACCCCCAAATTCTATGATTTAAGCTGTTTTTTAGGGTTTTTTGAAAAAAACACCCGAATCCGACAAAAAAAATTTGGTGAGGTTTTGCCAAAACGCGGTCGAACCCAAAACACGGCCGCGGAACCGAACCCCAAACCAAAACACAAAACCCGAAAAATTTCCGGCGCTCATCTCTAATAATTATCAGACAATATACTGGCCTCCGCTGGAAAAAAAACTTAGCATAATGGTGTGGATATTTTAGCAGATATTGATTTAGGAAAAATCAGGGAAGAAGAAAAGGGATGAAAGGAAAAAATAAATGAAAAGAAAATTTGGACTGTAAATGTTAAGTTATTAGACAGTAGTGCTGTAGCAAAGAACTGTGTGTGTGCTACACAGGTCCAAATGACATAGAATAACATACAACAGATTAATATAAAGCGCATCAAGGATTGCGGTCTGTGCAGAATATATACAGAACGGCAGTGGACTTCCAGTTATCAAAACTCTGATAAGAATATATAGATGTGCTACACAGATCTAAAAATTTGCTGTATAATCAAGCATATTCATAAATGCACATAATGTGTTATTGTCTGTGCACGCTATATGCAGAGCAACAGTGGGTCCAATCAGATGTGATGGAAGTTGATGCGCATCAAGGGTGTGCACAGAGCAGCTATTGGCTTACGGTCACCAAAATTGGAGAAAGAAGGCAGGTTAGGGCATTGTCAAGTGCCCAGGCAGGAGCTGAGAAATCACTCAGTGTGTGGTCCCCCTCTCGGAAAACGCGTTTCGCCCTGACGGGCTTGTTCACTTCCGGGTTTAGGAGGGAATGTGCAGCATGGGGTTTTATAGCAGTTGGAGAATATGTACTGACCGTTAATTGGGTGATATCATATCCGCTGGGCTGAGGATAGCGGCCGCCGCTGTGGAGCGTCTGTCCGTTGTTACGGCGACGGGACGTGACGTGCATTGGGGGGCGGGGCTTGTGCAATCACGAGAGGCCATTTGGTGACTGGCCGTGTGTGCACATGTGATGGCCCTGAAATATCGCGAGATCACGGGCGCCATCTTTGTGGATGGCAGCTGCCTATTGTGAGAGCAGATAAGCCCTTGGCGACATCTTGGATAATGGCAAGACAGCAGCGCAGGGAAGGGAAGACTGATTACAACATAAATAAGAAACAGAATTAAGAAAATCATTGTGATAAGTAGGAACCCTGAGTAGAAAGAAGGGTAGGAGAAAATTGAAATGGCATAAGATGAAAATATAATAAAAATAAATAAAATAAAAAATAATAAATAATAAATAAAAATAAAATAACAATAAAAAACTAATAATGAAAATACCTTAAGGATTAAAGCAGATTGGCAGATCAGCAATGCAGAAATTATATATTGATACATAGGAAAATGATGTGGGAGTAAGTGGGGTAAATAAATAATAAACCTAAAGGGTATAGGAGGATTGAAATATTAATGGTGAAGAAGGGTAGGAGGTGAAGGGAGGGGGGAAGAAATAACTATTAAGAACTATTAAGAACCAAAAAGTGAAGGGGACAAGAGTGTACCAGTGAAGTGAAAAATGGATGACTTGGGAACGGTGTAGATATGAAATGAGAAAGGAGAGAGGGAGGTTGATTGATGAAAAGGGAGGGCATAATGGTGAAGGTGACCACCCATTGGAGGCCTGTGAGTGGGGTGTGGGTGAGGGGATAGGCGAGTGAGGAGATGGGGTGGGGAAAGGAGAGGGAAAGTGAGAGTATTGGAAGAAAGAAAGAGTGGCAGTAGAAGGAGGGTTAATTGTGGAAAAATGATGAGAGTTGAAATAAGTTCTGTTACTGGGAGGATTATTCACAAGAACACTGCATAATTGATGTTTTCATTCAGGCCATAGGGCCTGAGACTGTTGAGCCGAAAGATCCATTCACTTTCCTTCTTGTACAGTTCCTTAGTGATATCCCCACCTCGTATGCCCAAATGGACACGATCTAGACCGAAGACTTTAAGTTCATTGATGGATCCCTTGTGGTGATGGTGAAAATGCCTGGCAACAGAAGTAAGTTGTTTCATTCGTGCAAGGTCTTTCGCTGCATTGCGTATATTGCCCAAATGTTCCAGGACTCTTTCTTTAAGTTTTCGTGTAGTCATACCAACATATTTCAGATTACATCCGCAGGTTATACAGTATATGACTGCTTGTGTATCACAATTAAAAAAGTGTTGTAATTTCACTGTTTGGCCATATCTGTCCTTAACCGTACTGCTTTTCAGTATCTGAGGGCATGATTTACATTTGCCACAGGGAAAAGAGCCAGTGACCGAGGGTTTCTTTAGTGTAGTTGTTGCGAAGTGGCTCTGAACTAGCTGATCTTTAATGTTCTTGGATCTACGCCAGCTCATCTGTAGAGGTGAATTCAGAAAAGGGGATAAATCAGGATCCAGCTGTAGTATGGAGAGATGTTTTGTTACCGCATTCTTGAGCATTCTCCACTCGGGGCAGAAAGTTCCTATGAATCTAATAACATCATCCTGTTCGGGGACCTCTTTCTTCTTCTTGAAAATCAGACTCTCTCTCTTTACCATTGCTGTAGCTGAGTATGCGCGTTTGAGTGATCGTCTGCTATAGCCCCTAGTCAGGAGGCGATTAGTGAGTTCTCTGCTCTTGTTTTTGAAGGTGTGTTCTTCTGAGCAATTGCGCCGCAGCCTAAGATACTCTCCTTTGGGGATGTTTTCCACCGTAGGGGGAAAATGAGAGCTGGTCTGGAAGAGGAGACTGTTGGTTGCAGTCTCCTTCCGATATAGCTCAGTTTCAAGGAAACCTGTGGTGGATTTATAGATATTCAGGTCCAGGAATGGGACTTTTTCAGCACTGATGGTGTAGGTCAGATTGATGTTGAGGTCATTGGTATTAAGGATGGTAATGAAATCCATCAGAAGGTTCTTATCTCCGTCCCAGATGATAAAGATATCGTCGATATATCTTAGCCATAATATCACATGAATGGTATATTTCTCATTGATGGTTTTAAAAACATAAAAGTGCTCCCACCATCCCAAAAACAGATTCGCATACGTCGGTGCACAGGCTGCGCCCATTGCTGTACCTCTCACTTGTAAGAAGATTTTTTCTTGAAAGACAAAATAATTCTTAGAGAGGACAAAGTCGAGTAATCTCAAAAGAAAATTTGAAAAATCTTTCTCGCCTCCTTGATCCAGATAATATTTGACAGCTATAAGGCCTTGATGATGGTTAATGCTAGTGTAGAGTGCCTCTACATCTAGAGTCACCAGAAGAAAATTGGTTTCAAAATGTATGTCATGGATCTTTCGTAATAGATCAGATGTATCTTGTAGATAGGAAGGCAAAGAAAGAACAAAGTCTCGAAGATGCAGGTCCAAAAACCTACTTGGTTGTTCCAAAAGTCCGCCGTTGCCAGACATAATAGGTCTCCCTGGTGGGTTGAGGGCATTTTTATGAATGCGGTAACAAAACATCTCTCCATACTACAGCTGGATCCTGATTTATCCCCTTTTCTGAATTCACCTCTACAGATGAGCTGGCGTAGATCCAAGAACATTAAAGATCAGCTAGTTCAGAGCCACTTCGCAACAACTACACTAAAGAAACCCTCGGTCACTGGCTCTTTTCCCTGTGGCAAATGTAAATCATGCCCTCAGATACTGAAAAGCAGTACGGTTAAGGACAGATATGGCCAAACAGTGAAATTACAACACTTTTTTAATTGTGATACACAAGCAGTCATATACTGTATAACCTGCGGATGTAATCTGAAATATGTTGGTATGACTACACGAAAACTTAAAGAAAGAGTCCTGGAACATTTGGGCAATATACGCAATGCAGCGAAAGACCTTGCACGAATGAAACAACTTACTTCTGTTGCCAGGCATTTTCACCATCACCACAAGGGATCCATCAATGAACTCAAAGTCTTCGGTCTAGATCGTGTCCATTTGGGCATACGAGGTGGGGATATCACTAAGGAACTGTACAAGAAGGAAAGTGAATGGATCTTTCGGCTCAACAGTCTCAGGCCCTATGGCCTGAATGAAAACATCAATTATGCAGTGTTCTTGTGAATAATCCTCCCAGTAACAGAACTTATTTCAACTCTCATAATTTTTCCACAATTAACCCTCCTTCTACTGCCACTCTTTCTTTCTTCCAATACTCTCACTTTCCCTCTCCTTTCCCCACCCCATCTCCTCACTCGCCTATCCCCTCACCCACACCCCACTCACAGGCCTCCAATGGGTGGTCACCTTCACCATTATGCCCTCCCTTTTCCTCAATCAACCTCCCTCTCTCCTTTCTCATTTCATATCTACACCGTTCCCAAGTCATCCATTTTTCACTTCACTGGTACACTCTTGTCCCCTTCACTTTTTGGTTCTTAATAGTTCTTTCTTCCCCCCTCCCTTCACCTCCTACCCTTCTTCACCATTAATATTTCAATCCTCCTATACCCTTTAGGTTTATTATTTATTTACCCCACTTACTCCCACATCATTTTCCTATGTATCAATATATAATTTCTGCATTGCTGATCTGCCAATCTGCTTTAATCCTTAAGGTATTTTCATTATTAGTTTTTTATTATTATTTTATTTTTATTTATTATTTATTATTTATTATTATTTATTATTTATTATTTTTTATTTTATTTATTTTTATTATATTTTCATCTTATGCCATTTCAATTTTCTCCTACCCTTCTTTCTACTCAGGGTTCCTACTTATCACAATGATTTTCTTAATTCTGTTTCTTATTTATGTTGTAATCAGTCTTCCCTTCCCTGCGCTGCTGTCTTGCCATTATCCAAGATGTCGCCAAGGGCTTATCTGCTCTCACAATAGGCAGCTGCCATCCACAAAGACGGCGCCCGTGATCTCGCGATATTTCAGGGCCATCACATGTGCACACACGGCCAGTCACCAAATGGCCTCTCGTGATTGCACAAGCCCCGCCCCCCAATGCACGTCACATCCCGTCGCCGTAACAACGGACAGACGCTCCACAGCGGCGGCCGCTATCCTCAGCCCAGCGGATATGATATCACCCAATTAACGGTCAGTACATATTCTCCAACTGCTATAAAACCCCATGCTGCACATTCCCTCCTAAACCCGGAAGTGAACAAGCCCGTCAGGGCGAAACGCGTTTTCCGAGAGGGGGACCACACACTGAGTGATTTCTCAGCTCCTGCCTGGGCACATGACAATGCCCTAACCTGCCTTCTTTCTCCAATTTTGGTGACCGTAAGCCAATAGCTGCTCTGTGCACATCCTGCACAGACAGCAACACACTCTGTGTATTTATTACATATGTTTTACTAGACAGCATGTTAATAGTCCTGTAGCATACATAGATTTTTTGGCAGATAGTGCTGATGACCACAAGCCTGCTGCTGTCCTGTGTATATTTGGCACAGACGGCAACCCTTGATGCGCATCAACTTCCATCACATCTGATTGGACCCACTGTTGCTCTGCATATAGCGTGCACAGACAATAACACATTATGTGCATTTATGAATATGCTTGATTATACAGCAAATTTTTAGATCTATGTAGCACATCTATATATTCTTATCAGAGTTTTGATAACTGGAAGTCCACTGCCGTTCTGTATATATTCTGCACAGACCGCAATCCTTGATGCGCTTTATATTAATCTGTTGTATGTTATTCTATGTCATTTGGACCTGTGTAGCACACACACAGTTCTTTGCTACAGCACTACTGTCTAATAACTTAACATTTACAGTCCAAATTTTCTTTTCATTTATTTTTTCCTTTCATCCCTTTTCTTCTTCCCTGATTTTTCCTAAATCAATATCTGCTAAAATATCCACACCATTATGCTAAGTTTTTTTTTCCAGCGGAGGCCAGTATATTGTCTGATAATTATCCAACTCATCATGAGCCTCAGCATGTTTTTTGAATTTCTAACTTTATCCTAATATGCACGATAAATACCTATGTGATTTTCTAAATCAATGTTTAATTATTAGTAATTTCATTTCACTTCAATTTCTCACTAGTCTTTTGTGATGATATACACATTTTTTTGACAGTTCAACCCAGCTTATCTTTTATACCTCTTGCTCATACTTCATTATTGCTTCATGGACTCTCATCTGCGATTCATGGAGCACAATACCACAGAAGTGGGATTTGTTGAGCTGTGTCTAACGCAGAAAGCAGATCCATCTATTACGCTATACTGATTCATTCCTTTTCTCTCCCATATACTATTTTCATTTCCTTTTTCCTCTTCCCCGTCTCTTTCTGTCTCCCTTTTTTTCTCTTTCTTCCGTTTCCTACATAGGTGCACTCTCATTGGTGTACTATCATAAAAATTCTCTACTATCATACCACGCTGCCAATGCCCGATCTCGTCTGATCTTGGAAGCCAAACAGCGTTGGGCCGGGTCAGTACCAGGAGAGGAGACTTCCTGCGAATACCCGGTGTTGTAGAGTTGGGACCATTTCCCTTCACATGTGTTTGCGACGCCAACAGCAGTATCACCACTAATTCTCTTTTCCCCTTTCCTTTTCCTTTTTGAGGCCTACTACCAATTTTTGTGGCTTACGTCAGAAAGTCTAGCTCATTTGAATGCAGGAGACCAACCAATTTCGAATTAAGTAGCCCAAGTGGGTCTTACTTATCAAATAACTCTCATGATCACTTTTTGGTTCCATTAACACAGAAATTCTGTGCTGGTCAGGGGAATTGGGGGTAAGACGAATCAATGTCTACAACCATTCCAATTACCTAGTGTGATTAAACAGACCAGAACATTTTATTAATTCTAATTATCACATTTTTTTCTTTGATATGGGTCATTTATATGGGTGTTTTCATTATAAATGTTAACATTAAAAGTTATGTTTTAAATATCTCTCTCTACATGCTATAGGAATTTTCCTTTCCTTTCAAGAGTGCGCCCACACAAGAGCCTTCTTTCTCTCCCTTCCTTTTAGTACATGTACTCTCTGGCTCTGGGCGCACCACCAAGCAGGACAACGTTATTTATCGAAGTAAAAAACACAGTTTTTTCTTCTTTTTTCCTATTTTGGAGTGTTTAATTGTCCAAATTTTGGTTCCACATTATTAACACAGTACTAATTTTTCCAGTGCCCGATCGCCCTTTGTCTAGTCTAAGCATTAGTCTATGCTGTTTACAACAACAGTCTCTGATCGTTTGGCACGGTTAAAAATTATCGCCTAATTTTGTATATTAATATATTAGTATTATTCCTTTTTTCACCCTATGATCCTGTTTTAGCAGCTAAGCACAATTACTATTCTGCCCAATCATTGGGATTGAGGAGCAATATAAGTATATTAGCTATAATTTGCTTGAAATTCTATACTTAATCCTAGTATGGCCACATTCTCTCTGAAGACTGAATTATTAAGACGCCAGAATTTGGAAAGCTTTGGGGACCCATTCTCTGAGACCTATGTACAGTGGCGTAACTAGAAATTTTTCTCCCCCAAGCCAAAAAATTCTTTGGCGCCCCCCCCCCCCCCCAACCCGCCGCATAATTGGGAGCAAGAAAGGGATAAATATGCGCGCGCCGAAGGAGCGCGCTGCAAAAAAAGGGCCGTGGTTTTGTTAAAATGGGCGTGGTTTCTCATAAAGGGGCGTGGTATTGCAGGAAAAGACTACCTTATACCCCAGTTTTGCAACCTGCACGCCCAGACGTTAGCCACCACAGGAAAGAAAAATAATCCTGATTCATGCCCCTTACATTATTTGTCATTTTTCCTCCTTATAGTAATGCCCAGTATACATTATGCCACATACTGCAATGGCCCTTAGACATTATTCCACACACAATAATGCACATGACACATTATGCCACACACCATAATGCCCCCGACACATTATGCCACACACCGTAATGCCTGTGACACATTATGCCACACACCGTAATGCCTGTGACACATTATGCCACACACCGTAATGCCCCCGACACATTATGACAGGAATCGCAATGCCCGTTATACATTATGCTACACACTGCAATGCCCCTGATACATTATAGCACATACAATGCCTGTGACACATTATGACACACACTGCAATGACCTTGAGACATTATACCACAATGCCCGTGATATAGTATACCATACACCGTAATGCCTGTGACACATACCGCAATGCCCTGCCCGTTATACCCTATGCCACACACCGCAATGCCCGTTATGTATTATGCCACACTGCAATGACCCTGAGACATTATACCACATACCACAATGCCCGTGATATAGTATACCACACACCGTAATGCCTGACACATTATGACACACACCGCAATGTCCGTGATACATTATGCCACACACTGCAATGACCCTGAGACATTATACCACATATCACAATGCCCGCGATATAGTATACCATACACCGTAATGCCTGTGACACATTATGACACACATCGCAATGTCCGTGATACATTATGCCACACACTGTAATGCCCATTACACATTAAGTCCTACAGTAAGGCTTCTAATTACTTTTCAATTACCTTCTCGTTGTCAGTGGTTTCATGCACTGGGTGTCATGCTCGTTGCCAGGTGTTTCATGCACTGGGTGTCATGCTCGTTGTCAGGTGTTTCATGCACTGGGTGTCATGCTCGTTGCTAGGAGGTAGTCCTTGTTGCTAGGGCTGTGCTCCCAGTGCCACATATGACCCCAGTGCCAGATATTCCCCCACGGTGCCATGTACTCACATGCCCCCGGTGCCAAATATAGCCCCCCCCATGTGCCAGGTACACATATACCCCCCCCAGTGCCACATATGCCCCCAGTGCCAGATATTCCCCCCCAGTGCCACATATGCCCCCAGTGCCAGATATTCCCCCCGTGCCAGATATGCCGCCAGTGCCATATATTCCCCCCCAGTGCCACATATGCCCCCAGTGCCAGATATTCCCCCAGTGCCAGACATCCCCCCCCAGTGCCAGACATCCCCCCCCCAGTGCCATATATGCCCCAGTGCCAGACATCCCCCCCCCAGTGCCAGATATCCCCCCCAGTGCCAGACATCCCCCCCCCAGTGCCATATATGCCCCAGTGCCAGACATCCCCCCCCAGTGCCAGATATCCCCCCCAGTGCCAGACATCCCCCCCCCAGTGCCATATATGCCCCAGTGCCAGACATCCCCCCCCCAGTGCCATATATGCCCCAGTGCCAGACATCCCCGCCCCAGTGCCAGACATCCCCCCCCCAGTGCCAGATATCCCCCCCCCAGTGCCAGATATCCCCCCCCAGTGCCATATATGCCCCAGTGCCAGATATCCCCCCTAGTGCCAGACATCTCCCCCCCAGTGCCATATATGCCCCAGTGCCAGACATCCCCCCCCCAGTGCCAGATATCCCCCCCAGTGCCATATATGCCCCAGTGCCAGACATCCCCCCCCAGTGCCATATATGCCCCAGTGCCAGACATCCCCCCCCCAGTGCCAGATATCCCCCCCAGTGCCAGACATCCCCCCCCCAGTGCCAGATATCCCCCCCCCCCAGTGCCATATATGCCCCAGTGCCAGATATCCCCCCTAGTGCCAGACATCTCCCCCCCAGTGCCATATATGCCCCAGTGCCAGACATCCCCCCCCCCAGTGCCAGATATCCCCCCCAGTGCCAGACATCCCCCCCCCCAGTGCCAGATATCCCCCCCAGTGCCATATATGCCCCAGTGCCAGATATCCCCCCTAGTGCCAGACATCTCCCCCCCAGTGCCATATATGCCCCAGTGCCAGACATCCCCCCCCCCAGTGCCAGACATCCCCCCCCCCCAGGGCCAGATATCCCCCCCCAGTGCCATATATGCCCCAGTGCCAGATATCCCCCCTAGTGCCAGACATCTCCCCCCCAGTGCCATATATGCCCCAGTGCCAGACATCCCCCCCCCCAGTGCCAGATATCCCCCCCAGTGCCAGACATCCCCCCCCCAGTGCCATATATGCCCCAGTGCCAGATATCCCCCCTAGTGCCAGACATCTCCCCCCCAGTGCCATATATGCCCCAGTGCCAGACATCCCCCCCCCAGTGCCAGATATTCCCCCCAGTGCCAGATATTCCCCCCAGTGCCGCCGTCGCCGCCGCTTGTTGGAGGGACACGGACGGCACAGCGTGTGCCTCTCCTGGGTCCCTCCTGCTGCATCATCTCCGGCGGCCGCGGGTCTAATAGGGGGAAGTGCCGTCCGTGAGCCAATTAGAGCTCACGGACGGCACTTCCCCCTATTAGACCCGCGGCCGCCGGAGATGATGCAGGAGGGACACAGGAGAGGCACACGCTGTGCCGTCCGTGTCCCTCCAACAAGCGGCGGCGGGAAGGAGAAAGCAGACTGACATGCGGGCGCTCGTCCGCATGTCAGTCTGCTGTAATCAGTGGCGCCCCCGCAGCCCCTCGCCCCCAAGCCACCGCGAGGACTGCGGGGGCAGTAGTTACGCCACTGCCTATGTACAATCTACCTCAAATTCAGACTGGCGGACCACCTTCTCCAGGCTACAGAAAAGCCTGCAGAAGAGGACACGCCTATCATGGGATGTTACAACTTTAGAAAATTATATCAAACATAAGATTGTACCTCGGGGCCTAAGGCCTAAAATATTCCCATCCTTTCCTCTCGCAACTGATAATTTAAAAACCGAATGGGAGGCAGTATTGCTCAAATGTTCTCATGAACTATTACATCTTTTGGTCAAACATGATACCCTACTAATAGACCAGGTTGAGAAAGAGATTGACGAACTTGGCAAAACGCTGGAAACGTGGGAAAAAGATCTATCCTTTCAAACGGCTTTTGAGAAACACAAGAAAGAAATAGTCCTATATGAACAAGTGATAGTTGATCGAAAACGTAACAAATTCATTAGGGACCGACAAGATTTCTCACGTGGTGACGTTTTCAGGTGGAATCCCACACCCCTAAATAAAAACAGAAAACGAAGGGAAGATCCCACCCTCTCCGAATTTGAATCCTCGAACAGTGGAGACTCGGCCTGCGAAACCTTTGAAGATAATTCCTACAATCGTGAAGAGGCAGAAGATTTTACCCCACGTTTTTTAGGACAGGGACAGAGGCCAAGAGGTCGCACCAGAACCCGAGGAAAACAAGGAGAGGGGGAAAGAAGAGGCGACGGACGAAACCAAGATTGGGACATACCGAGGACTGCCCGATACCCAGTCCGACAAAGGAAGACAATACGGTAAACCCGACCGATCCGGCTAAACTTCAGGTCATTAATCTATCCACAAGATCTCTATCCCCTGACCATATGGAAGTACTTGCTAAGGGACTTTCATTCTCTCCGGTCAGATCCTTTAATAGATTTGCCTGGGAAAAGGACTTGAGACTATTCGGGAGGAAGCTCCTCTTGAAAAAATTCTTTGCTAGACAAGAACCAAGACTTTCTGAGAACCCTGCAGATCAGGATTGGTCTGCGGAACACCTCAATGCTATCCAGGAACTAGAACATCTTCGCAGAGAATCCAATATGGATGAAGCATCCATTCAGAGACCTAAGTGCAGACCCAAATCCTCTTTTTTCCCTCCCGATCACAACTGCCCAGAGATCAAGGTCTTCTTGAATAGAGTGTCCAAAGAATTTGACGACATCTATGCACAAACCAAAAACGGACTTCATCAATTTCCAAATAATCTTAAATTCAAGGAGAGAAAAGCACTCCAGGAATTAGGCACATGGCGTGACATCGTTATAAAACCTTCCGATAAAGGTGGCAACATTGTCCTTTGGCCCCAAGAAATGTACATCACTGAAGCTCATAGACAGCTACATAATCCAGCATGCTATAAAAAAACTTCTCAGCAATCCCACCGCCAGATTCTTGACCGCCTACAATAACCTAATACAAGAAGCCGCAGCCCAATGTACAATCACAAAACAGGAATCACAATATCTCACAGTCCAGAACCCAAAGACACCTACATTCTATCTTTTGCCTAAAATACATAAAAATGCCCTCAACCCACCAGGGAGACCTATTATGTCTGGCAACGGCGGACTTTTGGAACAACCAAGTAGGTTTTTGGACCTGCATCTTCGAGACTTTGTTCTTTCTTTGCCTTCCTATCTACAAGATACATCTGATCTATTACGAAAGATCCATGACATACATTTTGAAACCAATTTTCTTCTGGTGACTCTAGATGTAGAGGCACTCTACACTAGCATTAACCATCATCAAGGCCTTATAGCTGTCAAATATTATCTGGATCAAGGAGGCGAGAAAGATTTTTCAAATTTTCTTTTGAGATTACTCGACTTTGTCCTCTCTAAGAATTATTTTGTCTTTCAAGAAAAAATCTTCTTACAAGTGAGAGGTACAGCAATGGGCGCAGCCTGTGCACCGACGTATGCAAATCTGTTTTTGGGATGGTGGGAGCACTTTTATGTTTTTAAAACCATCAATGAGAAATATACCATTCATGTGATATTATGGCTAAGATATATCGACGATATCTTTATCATCTGGGACGGAGATAAGAACCTTCTGATGGATTTCATTACCATCCTTAATACCAATGACCTCAACATCAATCTGACCTACACCATCAGTGCTGAAAAAGTCCCATTCCTGGACCTGAATATCTATAAATCCCACCACAGGTTTCCTTGAAACTGAGCTATATCGGAAGGAGACTGCAACCAACAGTCTCCTCTTCCAGACCAGCTCTCATTTTCCCCCTACGGTGGAAAACATCCCCAAAGGAGAGTATCTTAGGCTGCGGCGCAATTGCTCAGAAGAACACACCTTCAAAAACAAGAGCAGAGAACTCACTAATCGCCTCCTGACTAGGGGCTATAGCAGACGATCACTCAAACGCGCATACTCAGCTACAGCAATGGTAAAGAGAGAGAGTCTGATTTTCAAGAAGAAGAAAGAGGTCCCCGAACAGGATGATGTTATTAGATTCATAGGAACTTTCTGCCCCGAGTGGAGAATGCTCAAGAATGCGGTAACAAAACATCTCTCCATACTACAGCTGGATCCTGATTTATCCCCTTTTCTGAATTCACCTCTACAGATGAGCTGGCGTAGATCCAAGAACATTAAAGATCAGCTAGTTCAGAGCCACTTCGCAACAACTACACTAAAGAAACCCTCGGTCACTGGCTCTTTTCCCTGTGGCAAATGTAAATCATGCCCTCAGATACTGAAAAGCAGTACGGTTAAGGACAGATATGGCCAAACAGTGAAATTACAACACTTTTTTAATTGTGATACACAAGCAGTCATATACTGTATAACCTGCGGATGTAATCTGAAATATGTTGGTATGACTACACGAAAACTTAAAGAAAGAGTCCTGGAACATTTGGGCAATATACGCAATGCAGCGAAAGACCTTGCACGAATGAAACAACTTACTTCTGTTGCCAGGCATTTTCACCATCACCACAAGGGATCCATCAATGAACTTAAAGTCTTCGGTCTAGATCGTGTCCATTTGGGCATACGAGGTGGGGATATCACTAAGGAACTGTACAAGAAGGAAAGTGAATGGATCTTTCGGCTCAACAGTCTCAGGCCCTATGGCCTGAATGAAAACATCAATTATGCAGTGTTCTTGTGAATAATCCTCCCAGTAACAGAACTTATTTCAACTCTCATCATTTTTCCACAATTAACCCTCCTTCTACTGCCACTCTTTCTTTCTTCCAATACTCTCACTTTCCCTCTCCTTTCCCCACCCCATCTCCTCACTCGCCTATCCCCTCACCCACACCCCACTCACAGGCCTCCAATGGGTGGTCACCTTCACCATTATGCCCTCCCTTTTCCTCAATCAACCTCCCTCTCTCCTTTCTCATTTCATATCTACACCGTTCCCAAGTCATCCATTTTTCACTTCACTGGTACACTCTTGTCCCCTTCACTTTTTGGTTCTTAATAGTTCTTTCTTCCCCCCTCCCTTCACCTCCTACCCTTCTTCACCATTAATATTTCAATCCTCCTATACCCTTTAGGTTTATTATTTATTTACCCCACTTACTCCCACATCATTTTCCTATGTATCAATATATAATTTCTGCATTGCTGATCTGCCAATCTGCTTTAATCCTTAAGGTATTTTCATTATTAGTTTTTTATTATTATTTTATTTTTATTTATTATTTATTATTTATTATTTTATTTATTTTTATTATATTTTCATCTTATGCCATTTCAATTTTCTCCTACCCTTCTTTCTACTCAGGGTTCCTACTTATCACAATGATTTTCTTAATTCTGTTTCTTATTTATGTTGTAATCAGTCTTCCCTTCCCTGCGCTGCTGTCTTGCCATTATCCAAGATGTCGCCAAGGGCTTATCTGCTCTCACAATAGGCAGCTGCCATCCACAAAGATGGCGCCCGTGATCTCGCGATATTTCAGGGCCATCACATGTGCACACACGGCCAGTCACCAAATGGCCTCTCGTGATTGCACAAGCCCCGCCCCCCAATGCACGTCACATCCCGTCGCCGTAACAACGGACAGACGCTCCACAGCGGCGGCCGCTATCCTCAGCCCAGCGGATATGATATCACCCAATTAACGGTCAGTACATATTCTCCAACTGCTATAAAACCCCATGCTGCACATTCCCTCCTAAACCCGGAAGTGAACAAGCCCGTCAGGGCGAAACGCGTTTTCCGAGAGGGGGACCACACACTGAGTGATTTCTCAGCTCCTGCCTGGGCACATGACAATGCCCTAACCTGCCTTCTTTCTCCAATTTTGGTGACCGTAAGCCAATAGCTGCTCTGTGCACATCCTGCACAGACAGCAACACACTCTGTGTATTTATTACATATGTTTTACTAGACAGCATGTTAATAGTCCTGTAGCATACATAGATTTTTTGGCAGATAGTGCTGATGACCACAAGCCTGCTGCTGTCCTGTGTATATTTGGCACAGACGGCAACCCTTGATGCGCATCAACTTCCATCACATCTGATTGGACCCACTGTTGCTCTGCATATAGCGTGCACAGACAATAACACATTATGTGCATTTATGAATATGCTTGATTATACAGCAAATTTTTAGATCTGTGTAGCACATCTATATATTCTTATCAGAGTTTTGATAACTGGAAGTCCACTGCCGTTCTGTATATATTCTGCACAGACCGCAATCCTTGATGCGCTTTATATTAATCTGTTGTATGTTATTCTATGTCATTTGGACCTGTGTAGCACACACACAGTTCTTTGCTACAGCACTACTGTCTAATAACTTAACATTTACAGTCCAAATTTTCTTTTCATTTATTTTTTCCTTTCATCCCTTTTCTTCTTCCCTGATTTTTCCTAAATCAATATCTGCTAAAATATCCACACCATTATGCTAAGTTTTTTTTCCAGCGGAGGCCAGTATATTGTCTGATAATTATCCTACTCATCATGAGCCTCAGCATGTTCTTTGAATTTCTAACTTTATCCTAATATGCACGATAAATACCTATGTGATTTTCTAAATCAATGTTTAATTATTAGTAATTTCATTTCACTTCAATTTCTCACTAGTCTTTTGTGATGATATACACATTTTTTTGACAGTTCAACCCAGCTTATCTTTTATACCTCTTGCTCATACTTCATTATTGCTTCATGGACTCTCATCTGCGATTCACGGAGCACAATACCACAGAAGTGGGATTTGTTGAGCTGTGTCTAACGCAGAAAGCAGATCCATCTATTACGCTATACTGATTCATTCCTTTTCTCTCCCATATACTATTTTCATTTCCTTTTTCCTCTTCCCCGTCTCTTTCTGTCTCCCTTTTTTTCTCTTTCTTCCGTTTCCTACATAGGTGCACTCTCATTGGTGTACTATCATAAAAATTCTCTACTATCATACCACGCTGCCAATGCCCGATCTCGTCTGATCTTGGAAGCCAAACAGCGTTGGGCCGGGTCAGTACCAGGAGAGGAGACTTCCTGCGAATACCCGGTGTTGTAGAGTTGGGACCATTTCCCTTCACATGTGTTTGCGACGCCAACAGCAGTATCACCACTAATTCTCTTTTCCCCTTTCCTTTTCCTTTTTGAGGCCTACTACCAATTTTTGTGGCTTACGTCAGAAAGTCTAGCTCATTTGAATGCAGGAGACCAACCAATTTCGAATTAAGTAGCCCAAGTGGGTCTTACTTATCAAATAACTCTCATGATCACTTTTTGGTTCCATTAACACAGAAATTCTGTGCTGGTCAGGGGAATTGGGGGTAAGACGAATCAATGTCTACAACCATTCCAATTACCTAGTGTGATTAAACAGACCAGAACATTTTATTAATTCTAATTATCACATTTTTTTCTTTGATATGGATCATTTATATGGGTGTTTTCATTATAAATGTTAACATTAAAAGTTATGTTTTAAATATCTCTCTCTACATGCTATAGGAATTTTCCTTTCCTTTCAAGAGTGCGCCCACACAAGAGCCTTCTTTCTCTCCCTTCCTTTTAGTACATGTACTCTCTGGCTCTGGGCGCACCACCAAGCAGGACAACGTTATTTATCGAAGTAAAAAACACAGTTTTTTCTTCTTTTTTCCTATTTTGGAGTGTTTAATTGTCCAAATTTTGGTTCCACATTATTAACACAGTACTAATTTTTCCAGTGCCCGATCGCCCTTTGTCTAGTCTAATGATATATCTGAGCCCTGCTACTATAGCATTTTGTATTTATGCTTTTTATATATGGATCATTTGTTTATTGTGCTTTGGTGTGGTGAGGGGTTTATGTTATTTTGTACCAATTTCCTCTAGCTGCCGATGGGTTGCCGGGACAACGGTCAAGACAGCCGGAACCCAGCAGCAGCAGTAATTCCGAACTTTCGGTATGTTGGCCAGTGCATCCGCGGCGGCTCGGCGTACGCAGGGGACATCTACAGTATTTAAGGTATGTGTTGTAATGTTTTCACTTGATATGTGTACTGCCTGGCGACGCGCTAATAAAGGACTGAAACGTTGCAAATATTGCGTGTTAGGTGCTTTGTTGCAGGAGGTTGTTTGGACAACTGAGTGCCGTTACTCAATGTATATATTTACACATATATAGATAAAAGACATATATCCCATCTAAAATAAAACTCCCATCTTAGTAAATTTACCACTAAGAGAAAGGGCCGGATTAAGCCTTGGGGTGCCCGGTGCACTTTAGACAGGGGGGCTGAGGTGGAAGGGGGGGTACTATGTATAAGATTGCGTATACGTCCCAACATGACCCATTTCAGGAGGGACAAAATGCTCTTTACGTGGACTTCCCTCTTAATGTATGATTGAGGTCACCTGTGTTGAACTATTTAATTGATAAGAAAGGTATATGAACACCGGTGATTGCAAGAAAGGTATATGAACACCGGTGATTGCAATCATAACTTAAGAATTGTGGGGCAGATTTATTAAGCTCGGTGAAGTGATAAAGTGGAAGGTGATAAAGGACCAGCCAATCAGATCCTTACTGCCATGTCACAGGCTGGGTTTGAAAAATTACAGTTAGGATCTGATTGGTCCTTTATCACCTTCCACTTTATAACTTCACCGAGCTTAATAAATCTGCCCCTGTGTCCCTCCTGGAATGGGTCATGTTGAGATGTATGGATTGTGTATAATAAATTTAGCCCAATGGTGTATATTAGATTTAAAATAATAGTTTATTAATGCCTTAGTACTGTTGATAGACCTCTATTTTATAAAATGTACTTATAGTGGAACAAAGACAACTTAAACAACCTTAAAATACACATAGAAAAAAAATCTATTATTTATCTTGTCACATGTAAGAACAGCAGCTGCCTCTGTACTACTTACACACAGGGACAGGACTCAGGAGGAATCTGTGTGTGTGTCTCTCTCTTTAGACCCTCATTAGATAACAAGTTACAAAGGACTCGGACACCTAGGTGTGGAGAGAGGTGCAAGTGACACAGGAATGCCCGCTCAATAGTTCATGAAATCTGATACTCCTGTGTCTCTGCCTGCACTGCATACTGTCGTGCTCGCATTCTGGCTGACTGTTTCTGCTGATGCATAAGAGGGAAAGCTAGTGATGTCCGTGTGCTCTGGCGGGGGGCCCCCTGACAGAGGGGGCCCGGGGTATAGTATGACCTGCATCCCCCCCTTAATATGGCTATGCTAAGAGAGTGACTACAAATGAGCATGAGTGGGGAGTGAGGCAAGGGAGGAGGCGGGAAAGACAGAGATAGTGTGGATGGGGATAACGGTACAACTAAATATGATAATGGACATAAATTAATCTAGTTTATAATTGCCTACTGTTATAAACCAGCATACTGTTATATCTGTTACTTTTACTGGCAACCAAATGGAAAGTTTTTGTGGATTTTAAGGCCTAAACAAACTTCAGCTCAAATGAGTGTCATGGTTTTCATTAAAACTATTAGGTACCATAATTACATCAGCAACACTTAATAACACATTCACAGTGAGTGGCTTCTATTCATAAATCTAACCTATTAAAAAACATATATATCTAATCAATCTTATCTATCTCATTGGTCTGGTAAATGACCCAGGTAAATATATCAGTGTCATACTGTATAACTTGCACAGTCCTTATGACTAAGCCTATGGCTGGAAGTAAGGTAAAGGTGTGTACACACGGTGAGATAAATCTGTAAGATTTTGACTATATAGTCAAAATCTTATGAAAAGTTAGTGCATATCTCAAGGTGTTAGGCAGCTTGTGATACAGATTCGATCCCGGTGCGCGCTCCCGTGGGGTCGGTATCGTAAGGCTAGATAGACTGTGCATGCAAGTCAGTCTTGACTATCTAGTGTACTATCTGGTACAAAGTATAGTCAAAAGTGTCACTTAGTCAATATCATACATAGACAAATTCTCAAGCACAGATAGTCAAAATCTGTCCTATCTGTACTATCTGGGCTCTGGGGGAGTTCAAGGGAAATTGCATAGTCAAAATCGGGCATAGCAGGATCTCACCGTGTGTATGCACCTTTAGTGTCTGGCTTGGACAAGCTCCTTTAGTATATTTAACATTTACTACAGTAATTAGACTCGATAATTATAATTTCTTATTGCCAATCATTGTAGCAATAAGAAATTAAGGAGTCTATGTGCTAAGCCTTCGAGAGACATAAAGTTGACAGATATAAAGTACCAGCCAATCAGCTCCTAACTGTCATGCTACAGTCTTTGTGGTAAATGTATGATCCTCCAATATCGGGGAGAAGTGGTATTAGCACACATTATGTGCGCTGATACTGCTTCTCCCCCATGTATTACAGCAGTGGTGTGTGTTCAGTGACAGGGGTGCTCTGTAAGATAACGCAACGATGTGCATGGCAATGTATGGGTTCCGACACCTGCAGCTATCGATTTCAACAACTGCCGGTGTCGTTGCCCATACACCACAGCCAGAGACAATGCTGTCCCTGGCTGCGGCAGCTGACGGCTCCGATGAGATCATGTGAAATCATGCGTGACTAGCGAGATCTCGCACATGCAACCTGGAGCCAGCCGGGGGAGACACACAGCGCATCAGTACTAGACTCAAATCCTTATGCTTGCCCTTTTTTTCTGCTACGAACACATTGACTTCAAGAACTGTCTGTCTAGTTGCTGTCTAATATATCTCACCCTTTGACAAATGACCTGGACTGAGCCAGTCACAGATAGCGCAGATTGGGATACCGGACTGGGCACTGCAATAGTCATCATCCTTGGGAAACCGGACTGGGCAGCAATCATCTTGAGGACACCAGTCTGGACAGCAGTCATCCTTGTGGCAATGGATGGGCAACAGTTATCCCTGGGACACCAGTCTGGGCAGCAGTCATCACGTGACACCAGACTAGGCAACACTCATCCTTGGAACACCAGTCTGGGAACCAATCATCCTCAGGTCACGAGACTGGGCAGCAGTCATCCGCGTTACACTAGACATCTCATGACACTGGACTGGGAAGCAGTCATCCATGGGACATCAGACTGGGCAGCAGTCATCCACCGGACACTGGACAGGGCACCAGTCATCTGTGGGACACCAGATTTGGCAACAGTCATCCTCTAGACTCTGAACTGGGCAACAGTCATCCTCAGGACATTGAACTAAGCAGCAGTAATCTGTGGGGTACTAGACTGAGCAGCAGTCATTCATGAGACACCTGATGTTTTGGTGCACCAGCCTGGGCAGCAGTCATCTCCGGGACACCATAATGGGCAGCAGTTATCCTCAGGACACCGTGCTGAGTAGCATTCATCCATAAGAAGCAGGCCTGGGCAGTGGTCATCTTGGGACATCAGACTGGGCAGCAGTCATCCACCGGACACTGGACAGGGCAGCAGTCATCTGTGGGACACCAGATTTGGCAACAGTCATCCTCTAGACTCTGAACTGGGCAACAGTCATCCTCAGGACACTAAACTAAGCAGCAGTAATCTGTGGGGTACCAGACTGAGCAGCAGTCATCCACAGGACACCAGACTGGGCAACAGTCATTCATGAGACACCTGATGTTTTGGTGCACCAGCCTGGGCAACAGTCATCTCCGGGACACCATAATGGGCAGCAGTTATCCTCAGGACACCGTGCTGGGTAGCATTCATCCATAAGAAGCAGGCCTGGGCAGCGGTCATCTTGGGACACTAGACTGGGTAGCAGTCATCCCTGGGACACCGGTCTGGGCAGCAGACATAGGTGCAGCCCATAGCTGCTTGATCAGGTAATTAAAGCAGGCTACAGATAAGAACGATGTGTACCCGGCCGATATGCTGGCCGAAGGACTGAAATAGTGTACCCGTGTTACACATCAAAATGATGTAATGAAGGACGAAATGCTCACTGTTCCGTACTTTGGGCCTAATTCAGACCTGATCGTAGCAGCAACTTTGTTAGCACATGGTTTTGCCCATCTGCTAACAAAGTTGCTGCTACGATCAGGTCTGAATTAGGCCCTTTATTAGTATGCACTGGGTCGCATGTGACTGCGGGAGCGTGCAAATCGCGGGTACACACTGTACGATCCGCGCTATATGTCTTTCCAATTTGGCTGAAAACAACATTATCCTGACATTGTGCAGGTTTGCAGGATCACAGACAAATTGGTCCAGACTGACTGAAACGTGATAGAGTAGCACCACTGGAGAGAGCAGCACCATTGGTGGGAGAGTGGTATTGCAGCAATTTAGCTTTTATGCTAATGCATCAAATTATTGTTGACAGATTTTGTTTGCAGGTTGTAACTTGAGGCTAAATTGCTTCTTTTTCAGGGTTGTTGGTATTATCTTCAGCTCTCGAAAAGTCATGTTGCATCAGTGGAAAATCATATTGGACCACTCCTATTTTGTCTGTCTCATGTTTACTCGATGGCAAAAAATAATCCCTACCTGTGATCTAGCGATGCTCAACCTGGGGTATGCATACAAAACAAACCCTTTTTGCTCTGTTCAGTTACTCCACACTTCACTTCTAGTTCAATTAGCTCATAGGGGGTCATTCCGAGTTTATCGCTCGCTAGCTATTTTTTGCAGCGCAGCGATCAGATAGTCACCGCCTATGGCGGAATGTATTTTCGCTTTGCAAGTGTGCGATCGCATGTGCAGCCGAGCGGAACAAAAACAGTTTGTGCAGTTTCTGAGTAGGTCAGAACTTACTCAGCCGCTGTGATCACTTCAGCCTGTCCGGGGCCGGAATTGACGTCAGACACCCGCCCTGCAAACGCATGGACACGCCTGCGTTTTTCCAACCTCTCCCTAAAAACTGTCAGTTGACACCCATAAATGCCCTCTTCCTGTCAATCTTCTTGCGACCGACCGGCTGTGCAAATGGATTCTTCGTTAAATCCATCGCCCAGCACCGACAGGGGCGCCAGAATGATTTCACGCTGGGGGGGGGGGGGGGCAAGTTTGAATTACATTTTGGTGCCCATGCTGTGGTGCCGGTCTCCTCTCCTTAAAAACCACCCCCATCAGTGCGGGGGAGCGCTTACCTCTGCATCCCTGTGGGCGGCTTCCAAAGTAGTGTGCAGCCGCAGGCAGGGTGCGGTGTCCCCTGTTCTGTACTACCCAGCTGTCTCTTCACTGGTGATGCATTACTGGGAAGAGGCGTGGCATTCCGGGGCCACAGCCACGCCTCCTCCCAGTAATACATCACCAGTTAAGAGACAGCCGGCTAGTACAGAAGGGGCACCGCACCCTGCTGGCGGCTGCACACTACTTTTAAAGTTGAAGCCGCTTACGGGGATGCAGAAGCAAGCGCTCCCCCGCATCGGCGCGTGCGCCTCCATCATGTTTGGGGGGTCACGCTGCCCCCTTGCCCCCCCCCTCTGTTTTGACGCCTATGAGCACCGATTCGCTTTGTACCCGTACGATGCGCCTGCGCATTGCGGTGCATACGCATGCGCAGATTTGCAGAGTTTTGACCTGATCGCAGCGCTGCAAAAAATAGCTAGCGTGCGTTCAGGTCGGAATGACCCCCATAGTACGCCCAGGTATAGTTTATCAATACATAACTAGAGATGTGCACCGGAAATTTTTCGGGTTTTGTGTTTTGGTTTTGGATTCGGTTCTGCGGCCGTGTTTTGGATTCGGACGCGTTTTGGCAAATCCTCCCTGAAAATTTTTTGTCGGATTCGGGTGTGTTTTGGATTCGGGTGTTTTTTTTTTTAAAAACCCTCAAAAACAGCTTAAATCATATAATTTGGGGGTAATTTTGATCCTATAGTATTATTAACCACAATAACCACAATTTCCACTCATTTCCAGTCTATTCTGAACACCTCACAATACTATTTTTAGTCCTAAAATTTGCACAGAGGTCGCTGGATGACTAAGCAAAGCGACCCAAGAGGGCGGCACAAACACCTGTCCCATCTAGGAGTGGCACTGCAGTGTCAGACAGGATGGCACTTAAAAAAATTGGCCCCAAACAGCACATGATGCAAAGAAAAGAGAAAAAGAGGTGCACTGTGGTCGCTGGACGGCTAAGCTAAGCGACATAAATACCTCAATATCACAGGAATTATTTGTTCTAATCAATGGTATTATTGGTCCAAATCACTGGAAGAAAATGACAAAATCACTGGAATTATTCGTTCTAATCAATGGTATTATTGGTCCAAATCACTGGAAGAAAATGACAAAATCACTGGAATTATTCGTTCTAATCAATGGTATTATTGGTCCAAATCACTGGAAGAAAATGACAAAATCACTAGAATTATTCGTTCTAATCAATGGTATTATTGGTCCGAATCACTGGAAGAAAATGACAAAATCACTGGAATTATTCGTTCTAATCAATGGTATTATTGGTCCAAATCACTGGAAGAAAATGACAAAATCACTGGAATTATTTGTTCTAATCAATGGTATTATTGGTCCAAATCACTGGAAGAAAATGACAAAATCACTGGAATTATTTGTTCTAATCAATGGTATTATTGGTCCAAATCACTGGAAGAAAAATAGGATTTTAATACCTACCGGTAAATCCTTTTCTCCTAGTCCGTAGAGGATGCTGGGGACTCCAAAAGGACCATGGGGTATAGACGGATCCGCAGGAGACATGGGCACACTAAAAAGACTTTTACTCGGTGTGAACTGGCTCCTCCCTCTATGCCCCTCCCCCAGACCTCAGTTATAGGAACTGTGCCCAGGAGAGACGGACATTTCGAGGAAAGGATTTTTGTTAACTAAGGGCGAGAAAACTACCAGCCCACACCACAAATATACCGTACAACTGGAGCTACAGGAAACCAGATAACAGTATGAACTAACAACAGCAACAAGCTGAATACAACTGATACACAAACCTCGTGTAACCGAAAGTAACCAGTATCAAAACAACTGCAAGGAACAGTCCACACTGGGATGGGCGCCCTAGGAAAAAAGGACTAGGAAAAAAGGATTTACCGGTAGGTATTAAAATTTGATTTTCTCTTATGTCCTAGAGGATGCTGGAGACTCCAAAAGGACCATGGGGTCTATACCAAAGCTTCAGACCGGGCGGGAGAGTGCGGACGACTCTGCAACACCGATTGAGCAAACATAAGGTCCTCACCAGCCAGGGTATCAAACTTGTAGAATCTAGCAAAAGTGTTTAAACCCGACCATGTAGCTGCTTGGCAAAGTTGAAGCGCCGAGACCCCTCGGGCAGCCGCCCAAGATGAGCCCACCTTTCTAGTAGAATTTACTGACTTCGGCAACGGTAGCCCAGCCGAAGAATGAGCGTGCTGAATCATATTACAAATCCAGCGTGCAATAGTCTGCATAGAAGCAGGATTTCCAATCTTGTTGGAAGCATACAGAACAAACAGAGCCTCTGTTTTTCTAGTAAGAGCCGTTCTGGCGACATAAATTTTCAAAGCTCTTACAACATCAAGAGATTTTGGGACTGCCACAGCATCCGTAGCCACAGGTACCACAATAGATTGATTTATGTGAAACGAAGACACCACCTTCGGCAGAAATTGTTGACGAGTCCTCAATTCCGCTCTATCCACATGAAAAATCAAATATGGGCTCTTGTGAGACAAAGCCGCCAACTCGGACACCCGTCTGGCAGACGCCAAAGCCAAAAGCATGACCACTTTCCAAGTGAGAAACTTCAACTCAACCTTACGCAAAGGTTCAAACCAGTGAGACATGAGAAACTGCAACACCACTTCAAGATCCCACGGTGCCACGGGTGGCACAAATGGAGGATGGATATGCAGCACACCCTTCACAAAAGTCTGAACCTCAGGAAGGACGGTCAATTCCTTTTGAAAAAAAGATAGATAAAGCCGAAATCTGCACTTTGATGGAACCCAATTTCAGGCCTGCATCCACACCTGCCTGTAAAAAATGGAGGAAACGACCCAAGTGAAACTCCTCCGCAGGAGCCGCTTTAGTTTCACACCATGACACATACCTTCTCCAAATACGGTGATAATGTTTTGCTGTGACCTCCTTCCTAGCCTTAAGGAGAGTGGGGATGACCTCCCCGGGAATACCCTTCCAGGCTAAGATCTGGCGTTCAACTTCCAAGCCGTCAAACGCAGCCGCGGTAAGTCCAGGAACACGCATGGCCCCTGCAGTAACAGGTCCTCTCTTAGAGGAAGCGGCCAGGGATCTTCCACTAGCAATTCCTGAAGATCCGGATACCAGGCCCTCCGAGGCCAATCTGGAGCGACGAGTATGATCCTCAACACCTTTGGAATGAGAGGAAGCGGAGGGAACACATACACCGACCGAAACACCCACGGAGTTACCAGGGCGTCCACCGCACAGGCTTGGGGATCCCTCGACCTGGAACAATACTTTGGAAGCTTCTTGTTGAGGCAAGACGCCATCATGTCTATCAGAGGAATGCCCCAACGCCTTGTCACTTCTGCAAATACCTCTTGATGAAGAGCCCACTCTCCTGGATGGAGATCGTGTCTGCTGAGGAAGTCTGCTTCCCAGTTGTCCACGCCCGGGAGGAAGACTGCTGACAGAGCGCTCACGTGCTGTTCCGCCCAGCTGAGAATTCTTGTGGCCTCCGCCATTGCCGCCCTGCTCCTTGTTCCGCCTTGGCGGTTTACGTACGCCACCGCTGTTATGTTGTCCGACTGGATCAGGACAGGGAGACCCTGAAGAAGGTTCCTCGCTTGCAGGAGGCCGTTGTAAATGGCTCTTAACTCGAGAACATTTATGTGGAGACAAGACTCCTGGCTTGATCATTTTCCCTGGAAACTTCTTCCTTGTGTGACTGCCCCCCAGCCTCGGAGACTTGCATCTGTGGTCAGCAGAACCCAGTCCTGGATTCCGAATCGGCGTCCCTCTAGAAGGTGAGAGCCTTGCAGCCACCACAGGAGAGAAATCCTGGCCCTCGAAGAGAGACTTATTTTCCGGTGCATGTGCAGGTGAGACCCGGACCATTTGTTCAGTAAATCCCACTGAAACACCCGAGCATGAAACCTGCCAAACGGAATGGCTTCATAAGCCGCAACCATCTTCCCTAGCACTCGAGTGCATTGATGAATCAACACTCTTGCCGGTCTCAGAAGTTCCTTGACCATGGTCTGGATTTCCAGAGCTTTGTCCGCCGGAAGAAACACTCTCTGTAGTTCCGTGTCTAGGATCATGCCCAAGAAGGGCCGCCGATTTGTCGGGATCAACTGAGACTTCGGCAAATTTAGAATCCAACCGTGATGTCGCGGAACCGACAGGGAGAGTTCCACATTTCTTAGCAACTTTTCTTTTGATCTCGCCTTTATCAGGAGATCGTCCAAGTACGGGATAATTGTGACCCCTTGCTTGCGAAGGAGTACCATCATTTCCGCCATCACCTTGGTGAAAACCCTCAGGGCCGTGGAAAGCCCAAACGGCAACGTCTAAAATTGGTAATGACAATCCTGTACCGCAAATCTCAGGAAGGCCTGATGAGGAGGATAGATCGGGACGTGTAAGTAGGCATCCTTTATGTCGACTGACGCCATAAAATCCCCCCCTTCTAAGCTGAAGATCACAGCTCGAAGAGATTCCATCTTGAACTTGAACATTTTCAAGTATGGATTGAGGGATTTTAGGTTCAGAATCGGTCTGACCGAGCCGTCCGGCATCGGCACGACAAAGAGGCTCGAATAGAACCCTTCCCCCCGTTGGGACGGGGGAAACGGCACCACGACCCTCTGTTGACACAGCTTTTGTATCGCAGCATTTACTACTGCTCTTTCTGGAAGAGAAACTGGAAGAGCAGACTAGAAAAAGCGGCCGGGGGGGGGGGGGCATCTCCTGAAACTCCAGTTTGTACCCTTGGGACACTATGTCTAAAACCCAAGGATCCAGGGCCGATTGAAACCAGGCCTGACTGAAGACTCGGAGACGGCCCCCCACCAGCACGGACTCCTGCAGGGGAGCCCCAGCGTCATGCGGTGGACTTGGTAGAGGCGGGGGAGGACATTTGGTCCTGGGCGCCTGACACTGCAGGCGACCTCTTTCCCTTCCCTCTACCCTTTGAAGCGAGGAAGGACGAACCCCTACCTCTTTTGTATTTATTAGGCCGAAAGGACTGCATCTGCTGATGGGGCACCTTTTTCTGTTGTGTGGGAACATAAGGAAGAAAAGATGACTAGCGGTAGACACCAGGTCAGCAAGGCCGTCACCAAACAAGACACTACCTTTAAAGGGGAGAGCTTCCATATTTTTCTTGGAGTCGGCATCAGCATTCCATTGATGAGTCCACAGCGCCCTCCTGGCCGAGACCGCCATGGCATTGGCTCTTGATCCCAAGAGGCCAACATCCCTTGCCGCATACTTTAGGTAATCAGCAGCATCCTTGATTTAACCAAGAGTCAAAAGAATGTTATCCTTATTAAGGGTATCCATATCAGAAGCCAAATTGTCAGCCCATTTAGCAATAGCACTACTCACCCATACCGACGCCACAGCAGGTCTGAGCAATGCACCAGTATTAACGAAAATGGTCTTCAATGTCGTCTACAGCTTGCGAGCCGCCGGATCCTTGAGAGCAGCCGTGTCAGGAGATGGCAGCGCCACCTTCTTGGACAATCGGGATAGAGCCTTGTCTACACTGGGAGACGACTCCTATTTCTCGCTGTCATCAGAGGGAAAAGGATACGCCATAAATATTCTCTTGGGAATCTGCCACCTCTTATCCGGCGACTCCCAAGCCTTTTCACAAAGAGCATTCATTTCATGAGAGGGGGGAAACTTCACCTCAGGTCTTTTCCCTTTAAATAAGCAAACCCTCGTTTCTGGAACAGCAGGTTCCTCAGAGATATGTAAAACATCTTTAATAGCCACAATCATGTACTGAATACTCCTAACTACCCTTGGGTGTAAAGTAGCCTCACTGAAATCGACATCGGAATCAGAGTCCGTGTCGGCATCTGTATCTACCATCTGGGTAAATGAACGTTTCTGTGACCCCGAGGGGGTCTGCACCTGAGACAAAGCGTTCTCCATGGATTTCCTCCATGTTTGTGTCTGAGAATCCGGTTTATCAAGCCTCTTAGACAATAAAGCAACATTTGCATTGAGTGTTCTCAGCATATTCACCCAATCAGCAGTCGGCTGTGCCGACAGAGTCATTCCCAAATCCTTTTCTGCGCCCCCAGTAACTTCCTCCGGGGAGGAACACTCAGCCTCAGACATGTCGACACGTAGTACCGACACACCCACACTCTCAAACAAAGGGACAGACCCACAGGGAAACCTACAGAGAGAAACACAGAGGGAATATGCCAGCTCACACCCCAGCGCCCATATACTACCAACAATAATATATGTGGATAGCGCTGTCATTAACAACAAAAAAGCGCCAAATTTGCTCCCTTGTTACTTTGAAGGAGCTTGGAGGTCCGGGCCAGCTTCTCTGCAGCGGCTGTGAAGAAAGAGAAAATGGCGCTGGTGAGCTGTGCGGCTAAGCCCCGCCCCTTCCCAGCGCGCTATAGTCCCGCTAAAATTTTAAATATTTATACCGGCAGGGGTATGGTATACGGTGCCCGGGCACCGAATATACTCTTTGCCAGTCAGAATTGACCCCAGTAACTGCTGCCCTGGGCGCTCCCCCCCAGCGCCATGCACCCTGTAAGTGCCGTTGGTGATGTGTGTGGGAGCATGGAGCGCAGCGCTACCACTGCGCTTACCTCCGTTACTGAAGTCTTCTGCCGTCTGATGTCTTCTGTTCTTCTAATACTCACCCGGCTTCTTTCTTCTGGCTTCTGTGAGGGGGTGACGGCGCGGCTCAGGGAACAAGCAGCTAGGCGAACCAAGTGATCGAACCGTGACACTCGTTATTAGGCGCAAATTTCCTTCATGTATAAATACTGAACACTTAAGAATAAAATAATTGTAATTGCAGCTCCCAACAGGTAATTTGGATTATCACTTAATTGAAGACAATATTATTTGGGATAAATGAGAGCGCAAATGCAATTAATAAAATTGTATATACTTTAATAAATGCACATAATTTATAAAACAAAATATAAATTTATCTGGAAAGTGATAGTGCTTGACACAACCCCAGAGGATTCCACAAGATGTAAATGATCCGGTAATTGCCTGTAAATCAATCGCTGTCTCATAAATTGGTAGCTTTTTCCACTGTATTTGAATAAAGTTCCACAGAATAGTATACAATGTTTTAAGGATAATTGTCTAATGCTCACCGCTGCTGGAGTTCAATAGCAGTAAACTTCCCAATGTCTGGTGCAGCGGGGGGAGGAAGAGCATACACCTCTCTTGATCCAAATGCCGTGTGAAGAGAGGGAGAGCGGCTGTCAGCAGCACCCCTCACAGTGTCCCTGTCAGCCCGTGCTCCGGGCTCCACAAACGGGGGCGGGCTGATGAGATGTTTCCCAGGACACACGCAGGAGAGAGCGCGGCTGCAGACTAGCAGTGGAACAATGGAGACAGAGACCGGAACAGTGATGTGGACCTCACAGGGGTAGCCTTTACACGTTTCTCCGCTGTCACAATGTAGCGGTTTCCTTAGAAGGCATAATTAGGTGTCAAGCTGGTCTGATATTTAAGTGTGCAATTGGCCAATCCGCAGAGACCACTTAGCAGCAACAGGTGTAAAAGATAATCTAAAACAAGTGTTCAGTGTAATGAGGTTTATCTTTATCTACATTTCTTTAAAAAAGCATTATTATGAAGCATCAACAATATTTATTTATACAAACTATCAGTTCTTTAAGGTTTGTTACAAAAAAATTTATGTTTTATTTGATATAAGAAGGCATCACCGCAATTCATGTTTATAATAATATACTTCAACTAATAGAAAAACATCCAATATACACTGTAGATACTAAAAGATCAGTGGTGCAACAGACTAATGCCGGAGTCAAGCATGCAGCCGGACCCAGGTTCGATTCCCATCCAAAACCAAATCACATCACCAATATGTATATATTTTTTCTCCCTCTCTTTATATAACTTTTACTTTAGTTCTCAGAATATCCATTATCCACAACGATCTTATATATTCTTTTCCAAAAACACCTATATGTTGTTAATATATAGTCAGGTCAGTTATCTCTGACCACATTTTTTACATAATCATATACTAGTGATGAGCGGGTTCGATTTCCGAGAAACCGAACCCCCCCGAACTTCACCCATTTTACACGGGTCCGAGGCATACTCGGATTCTCCCGTATGGCTCGGTTAACCCGAGCGCGCCGAACGTCATTATCCCGCTGTCGGATTCTCGCGAGATTCGGATTCTATAAGCAGCCGTGCGTCGCTGCCATTTTCACACGTGCATTGGAGATGATAGGAAGAGGACGTGGCTGGCGTCCTCTCCGTTTAGTAGAAGACAGTTGATTTGATTGCTTGTTTATTACTATAATTGTGGGGAGGATTGGGGAGCAGCTGTTAGGAGGAGTACAGTGCAGAGTTTAGTTTTTATCCGTTCTCTGCCTGAAAAAAACGCTCCATACCATATCTGTGCTCAGTGTGCTGCATGATATATCTGTGCTGAGTGCTCACACTGCTTAATTGTGGGGACTGGGGAGCAGCTATAGCAGGAGTACAGTGCAGAGTTTTGCTGACAGTGACCACCAGTATACATTTGTCTGCCTGAAAAACACTCCATATCTGTGCTCACAGTGTGCTGCTTTATTGTGGGGACTGGGGACCACCAGTATAATTAATATTATATAGGAGTAGTACAGTGCAGAGTGCACTGCTGTACCTACCTCTGTGTCGTCATCCATTAAGTATACTATCCATCTACATTCCTATACCTGTGGTGCATTTTAGTTTAGCAGTTTGCTGACAGTGTCCACCAGGTCCAGTATACTATATATAGCAGTACGGTAGGCCACTGCTGTACCTACCTCTGTGTCGTCACTCGTCATCCATTAAGTATACTATCCATCCATCTACATTGTATACCTGTGGTGCCTTTTTTTAGACTAGTTTAGCAGTTTGCTGACAGTGTCCACCAGGTCCAGTATACTGTATATAGCAGTACGGTAGGCCACTGCTGTACCTACCTCTGTGTCGTCACTCGTCATCCATTAAGTATACTATCCATCCATCTACATTGTATACCTATGGTGCCTTTTTTTTAGACTAGTTTAGCAGTTTGCTGACAGTGTCCACCAGGTCCAGTATACTGTATATAGCAGTACGGTAGGCCACTGCTGTACCTACCTCTGTGTCGTCACTCGTCATCCATTAAGTATACTATCCATCCATCTACATTGTATACCTGTGGTGCCTTTTTTTTAGACTAGTTTAGCAGTTTGCTGACAGTGTCTACCAGGTCCAGTATACTGTATATAGCAGTACGGTAGGCCACTGCTGTGTACCTACCTCTGTGTCGTCACTCGTCATCCATTAAGTATACTATCCATCCATCTACATTGTATACCTGTGGTGCCTTTTTTTTAGACTAGTTTAGCAGTTTGCTGACAGTGTCCACCAGGTCCAGTATACTGTATATAGCAGTACGGTAGGCCACTGCTGTACCTACCTCTGTGTCGTCACTCGTCATCCATTAAGTATACTATCCATCCATCTACATTGTATACCTGTGGTGCCTTTTTTTTAGACTAGTTTAGCAGTTTGCCGACAGTGTCTACCAGGTCCAGTATACTGTATATAGCAGTACGGTAGGCCACTGCTGTGTACCTACCTCTGTGTCGTCACTCGTCATCCATTAAGTATACTATCCATCCATCTACATTGTATACCTGTGGTGCCTTTTTTTTAGACTAGTTTAGCAGTTTGCTGACAGTGTCCACCAGGTCCAGTATACCATATATAGCAGTACGGTAGGCCACTGCTGTACCTACCTCTGTGTCGTCACTCGTCATCCATTAAGTATACTATCCATCCATCTACATTGTATACCTGTGGTGCCTTTTTTTAGACTAGTTTAGCAGTTTGCTGACAGTTTGCTGACAGTGTCCACCAGGTCCAAAATACTGTATATAGCAGTACGGTAGGCCACTGCTGTACCTACCTCTGTGTCGTCACTCGTCATCCATTAAGTATACCTGTGGTGCCTTTTTTTTAGACTAGTTTAGCAGTTTGCTGACAGTGTCCAGTATACTGTATATAGCAGTACGGTAGGCCACTGCTGTGTACCTACCTCTGTGTCGTCACTCGTCATCCATTAAGTATACTATCCATCCATCTACATTGTATACCTGTGGTGCCTTTTTTTTAGACTAGTTTAGCAGTTTGCTGACAGTGTCCACCAGGTCCAGTATACTATATATAGCAGTACGGTAGGCCACTGCTGTACCTACCTCTGTGTCGTCACTCGTCATCCATTAAGTATACTATCCATCCATCTACACTGTATACCTGTGGTGCCTTTTTTTAGACTAGTTTAGCAGTTTGCTGACAGTGTCCACCAGGTCCAGTATACTGTATATAGCAGTACGGTAGGCCACTGCTGTACCTACCTCTGTGTCGTCACTCGTCATCCATTAAGTATACTATCCATCCATCTACATTGTATACCTGTGGTGCCTTTTTTTAGACTAGTTTAGCAGTTTGCTGACAGTGTCCACCAGGTCCAGTATACTGTATATAGCAGTACGGTAGGCCACTGCTGTGTACCTACCTCTGTGTCGTCACTCGTCATCCATTAAGTATACTATCCATCTACATTCGATACCTGTGGTGCATTTTAGTTGTGCGCAGTAAATATAGTAGTAGGCCATTGCTATTGATACTGGCATATAATTCCACACATTAAAAAATGGAGAACAAAAATGTGGAGGTTAAAGGGAAAGATCAAGATCCACTTCCACCTCGTGCTGAAGCTGCTGCCACTAGTCATGGCCGAGACGATGTAATGCCATCAACGTCGTCTGCCAAGGCCGATGCCCAATGTCATAGTAGAGAGCATGTAAAATCCAAAACACAAAAGTTCAGTAAAATTACCCAAAAATCAAAATTAAAAGCGTCTGAGGAGAAGCGTAAACTTGCCAATATGCCATTTACGACACGGAGTGGCAAGGAACGGCTGAGGCCCTGGCCTATGTTCATGGCTAGTGGTTCAGCTTCAAATGAGGATTGAAGCACTCATCCTCTCGCTAGAAAAAAGAAAAGACTTAAGCTGGCAAAAGCACAGCAAAGAACTGTGCGTTCTTCAAAAATCACAAATCCCCAAGGAGAGTCCAATTGTGTCGGTTGCGATGCCTGACCTTCCCAACACTGGACGGGAAGAGCTTGCGCCTTCCACCATTTGCACGCCCCCTGCAAGTGCTGGAAGGAGCACCCGCAGTCCAGTTCCTGATAGTCAAATTGAAGATGTCACTGTTGAAGTACACCAGGATGAGGATATGGGTGTTGCTGGCGCTGGGGAGGAAATTGACAAGAAGGATTCTGATGGTGAGGTGGTTTGTTTAAGTCAGGCACCCGGGGAGACACCTGTTGTCCGTGGGAGGAATATGGCCATTGACATGCCTGGTCAAATTACTAAAAAAATCAGCTCTTCGGTGTGGAATTATTTCAACACAAATGCGGACAACAGGTGTCAAGCCGTGTGTTGCCTTTGTCAAGCTGTAATAAGTAGGGGTAAGGACGTTAACCACCTCGGAACATCCTCCCTTATACGTCACCTGCAGCGCATTCATCATAAGTCAGTGACAAGTTCAAAAACTTTGGGTGACAGCGGAAGCAGTCCACTGACCACTAAATCCCTTCCTCTTGTAACCAAGCTCCTGCAAACCACACCACCAACTCCCTCAGTGTCAATTTCCTCCTTACCCAGGAAAGCCAATAGTCCTGCAGGCCATGTCACTGGCAAGTCTGACGAGTCCTCTCCTGCCTGGGATTCCTCCGATGCATCCTTGAGTGTAACGCCTACTGCTGCTGGCGCTGCTGTTGTTGCTGCTGGGAGTCGATCGTCATCCCAGAGGGGAAGTCGGAAGACCACTTGTACTACTTCCAGTAAGCAATTGACTGTCCAACAGTCCTTTGCGAGGAAGATGAAATATCACAGCAGTCATCCTGCTGCAAAGCGGATAACTGAGGCCTTGGCAGCCTGGGCAGTGAGAAACGTGGTTCCGGTATCCATCGTTAATTCAGAGCCAACTAGAGACTTGATTGAGGTACTGTGTCCTCGGTACCAAATACCATCTAGGTTCCATTTCTCTAGGCAGGCGATACCGAAAATGTACACAGACCTCAGAAAAAGACTCACCAGTGTCCTCAAAAAAGCAGTTGTACCCAATGTCCACTTAACCACGGACATGTGGACAAGTGGAGCAGGGCAGACTCAGGACTATATGACTGTGACAGCCCACTGGGTAGATGTATTGCCTCCCGCAGCAAGAACAGCAGCGGCGGCACCAGTAGCAGCATCTCGCAAACGCCAACTCGTTCCTAGGCAGGCTACGCTTTGTATCACCGCTTTCCAGAATAGCCACACAGCTGAAAAGTTAAACCTCTTATGGCAACTGAGGAAGATCATCGCAGAATGGCTTACCCCAATTGGACTCTCCTGGGGATTTGTGACATCGGACAACGCCAGCAATATTGTGCGTGCATTACATCTGGGCAAATTCCATCACGTCCCATGTTTTGCACATACCTTGAATTTGGTGGTGCAGAATTATTTAAAAAACGACAGGGGCGTGCAAGAGATGCTGTCGGTGGCCCGAAGAATTGCGGGCCACTTTCGGCGTTCAGGCACCGCGTACCGAAGACTGGAGCACCACCAAACATTCCTGAACCTGCCCTGCCATCATCTGAAGCAAGAGGTGGTAACGAGGTGGAATTCAACCCTCTATATGCTTCAGAGGATGGAGGAGCAGCAAAAGGCCATTCAAGCCTATACATCTGGCCACGATATAGGCAAAGGAGGTGGAATGCACCTGACTCAAGCGCAGTGGAGAATGATTTCAACGTTGTGCAAGGTTCTGCAACCCTTTGAACTTGCCACACGTGAAGTCAGTTCAGACACTGCCAGCCTGAGTCAGGTCATTCCCCTCATCAGGCTTTTGCAGAAGAAGCTGGAGACATTGAAGGAGGAGCTAAAACAGAGCGATTCCGCTAGGCATGTGGGACTTGTGGACGGAGCCCTTAATTCGCTTAACCAGGATTCATGGGTGGTCAATCTGTTGAAATCAGAGCACTACATTTTGGCCACCGTGCTCGATCCTAGATTTAAAACCTACGTTGTATCTCTCTTTCCGGCAGACACAAGTCTGCAGAGGTTCAAAGACCTGCTGTTGAGAAAATTGTCAAGTCAAGCGGAACGTGACCCGTCACTATCTCCTCCTTCACATTCTCCCGCAACTGGGGGTGCGAGGAAAAGGCTAAGAATTCCGAGCCCACCCGCTGGCGGTGATGCAGGGCAGTCTGGAGCGAGTGCTGACATCTGGTCCGGACTGAAGGACCTGCCAACGATTACTGACATGTCGTCTACTGTCACTGCATATGATTCTCTCACCATTGAAAGAATGGTGGAGGATTATATGAGTGACCGCATCCAAGTAGGCACGTCAGACAGTCCGTACGTATACTGGCAGGAAAAAGAGGCAATTTGGAGGCCCTTGCAGAAACTGGCTTTATTCTACCTTAGTTGCCCTCCCTCCAGTGTGTACTCCGAAAGAGTGTTTAGTGCAGCCGCTCACCTTGTCAGCAATCGGCGTACGAGTTTACTTCCAGAAAATGTGGAGAAGATGATATTCATTAAAATGAATTATAATCAATTCCTCCGTGGAGACATTCACCAGCAGCAATTGCCTCCAGAAAGTACACGGGGACCTGAGATGGTGGATTCCAGTGGGGACGAATTAATAATCTGTGAGGAGGGGGATGTACACAGTGAAAGGGGTGAGGAATCGGAGGATGATGATGAGGTGGACATCTTGCCTCTGTAGAGCCAGTTTGAGCAAGGAGAGATTGATTGCTTCTTTTTTGGTGGGGGCCCAAACCAACCAGTCATTTCAGTCACAGTCGTGTGGCAGACCCTGTCGCTGAAATGATGGGTTCGTTAAAGTGTGCATGTCCTGTTTATACAACATAAGGGTGGGTGGGAGGGCCCAAGGACAATTCCATCTTGCACCTCTTTTTTCTTTCATTTTTCTTTGCATCATGTGCTGTTTGGGGACAATTTTTTTGAAGGGCCATCCTGCCTGACACTGCAGTGCCACTCCTAGATGGGCCAGGTGTTTGTGTCGGCCACTTGTGTCACTTAGCTTAGTCACACAGCGACCTTGGTGCGCCTCTTTTTTTCTTTGCATCATGTGCTGTTTGGGGAGTATTTTTTGGAAGAGCCATCCTGCCTGACACTGCAGTGCCACTCCTAGATGGGCCAGCTGTTTGTGTCGGCCACTTGTGTCGCTTAGCTTAGTCACACAGCCACCTTGGTGCGCCTCTTTTTTTCTTTGCATCATGTGCTGTTTGGGGACTATTTTTTTGAAGTGCCATCCTGTCTGACACTGCAGTGCCACTCCTAGATGGGCCAGGTGTTTGTGTCGGCCACTTGGGTCGCTTAGCTTAGTCACACAACTACCTCATTGCGCCTCTTTTTTTCTTTGCATCATGTGCTGTTTGGGGACTATTTTTTTGAAGTGCCATCCTGTCTGACACTGCAGTGCCACTCCTAGATGGGCCAGGTGTTTGTGTCGGCCACTTGGGTCGCTTAGCTTAGCCATCCAGCGACCTCGGTGCAAATTTTAGGACTAAAAATAATATTGTGAGGTGTTCAGAATAGACTGAAAATGAGTGGAAATTATGGTTATTGAGGTTAATAATACTATGGGATCAAAATGACCCCCAAATTCTATGATTTAAGCTGTTTTTGAGGGTTTTTGAAAAAAACACCCGAATCCAAAACACACCCGAATCCGACAAAAAATTTTCGGTAAGGTTTTGCCAAAACGCGTCCGAATTCAAAACACGGCCGCGGAACCGAATCCAAAACCAAAACCCGAAAAATTTCCGGTGCACATCACTATCATATACACATACAATTGTACAAAGAAAGAGAGAGGAAATAGAAGGTTATATTTAATCATCAAAAAAATATATATAATCATCAAAAAGAGATCATTTATCGGAGCTTAATTTAGTACTTTCCTAAAACTGATTCAATCATGATTTTTGGTCCAGCCCATCGGTTTACCAATTTTTATGTTTCATGAATAGGTATAATTCTAATCTTTCATAAATACATATATATACGCATACTAATGATCAATTTGTAACTATAGATAAAAACCTATAGGATTATCTCAAAAAACCCTAACAATCCAAATAACAAGTGTAGAGAATATGTGAAAGAGATCTTCCTAGAACCAATACAGCAAACATATCATAAATACAGCTACTTAGAGTAGCTATAAGCACACTAGAGGCTGAGCATACAAATCATAAATCGCATCCTCCAGTGGGCCATCATAGATTAAAGAGATATTAGAGGCTATTTAATTCAACTGACTCATTTAATCCTGCAGGGAACAATGAGCCTAAAGAGAAAATCCAATACGCTTCTCTTCTACACAGAAGATTGAAGCGATCTCCACCTCTGGTCGTGTTCCCAATATGTTCGATTCCTTGCACCTGTAGTACACTAATATTGCCCTCATGTTTTGTTTGTACATGGCGGGATAGGCTATGCATACATAACCCCTTTAGAACATTCCGCCTATGTTCTAGGAATCTTGTATTCAAGGAACGAGTTGTCCTTTCTACATATTGTGCTCCACATTGGCATGTTATTAAATATACAACATATGTGGAGTTACAATTAATGTGATGATTAATATTGAAAGTAGTTCCTAGTGCAGTAGAATTGAATGTGGTGCTTTTGTTTATTATAAAGTTACAAGTAATGCAACCTATCCTACCGCATTTGTAGCATCCCTTGATGTTAGATATCTTACCTAGCCAAGTTATGGCAGTATTTTCCGTTTTCTTTTCATTTTTAAAATGGCTGGGGGCTAAAAAACTCTGCAGATTTCGGTTCTTTCTATAGACTATTTTAGGTTCCTCCTTCAAACATGTGGATAAAATCCTATCTGTTTTTAGGAGTCCATAATTCTTCTTAATAATTTTCTTAATATCTTTAGAGTAAGAATTATATTTAGACACAAAGATCAATTCATGATCAAATCCTTCCATCATAGATTCATGTTTATCCGTAATTGTTTTACCCAACAACAGCATTTCTCTTTCTTTAGAGCTAGCTTCTTCAAGTGCAGAATTAAGTGTCCAGTAGCCTAAGAAGCAGAGCCCTTAACTAAGAAGAAGTAGGTCTGACTTCTCTCCCCTCAGTCCCACGATGCAGGGAGCCTGTAGCCAGCAGGTCTCCCTGAAAATAAAAAAGCCTAACATAAGTCTTTTCTACAGAAACTCAGGAGAGCTCCCCTAGTGTGTGTCCAGTCACTCCTGGGCACAGAGTCTAACTGAGGTCTGGGGGAGGGGCATAGAGGGAGGAGCCAGTTTACACCCAATAAAAGTCTTTTTAGTGTGCCCATGTCTCCTGCGGATCCGTCTATACCCCACGGTCCTTTTGGAGTCCCCAGCATCCTCTAGGACGTAAGAGAAATGACAAAATCACTGGAATTATTCGTTCTAATCAATGGTATTATTGGTCCAAATCACTGGAAGAAAATGACAAAATCACTGGAATTATCCGTTCTAATCAATGGTATTATTGGTCCAAATCACTGGAAGAAAATGGAATGGATGGATACTTGCAGTGACACAGAGCTGCAAGATACAGCAATGGCCTACTGTACACAACTATATACTGTTGGGTCACCAAAATGCTGCACTGTAATACTATATACTGCTCACAAAAATGCAGCACAGATATGGAATGGATACTTGCAGTGACACAGAGCTGCAAGATACAGCAATGGCCTACTGTACACAACTGTGTACTGTTGGGTCACCAAAATGCTGCACTGTAATACTATATATACTGCTCACAAAAATGCTGCACAGATATGGAATGGATACTTGCAGTGACACAGAGCTGCAAGATACAGCAATGGCCTACTGTACACAACTATATACTGTTGGGTCACCAAAATGCTGCACTGTAATACTATATATACTGCTCACAAAAATGCAGCACAGATATGGAATGGATACTTGCAGTGACACAGAGCTGCAAGATACAGCAATGGCCTACTGTACTGTACTACTATAAGTATAATTAATTATATACTGGTGGTCCCCAGTCCCCACAATAAAGCACACTGAGCACAGATATTTGCAGCACACTGAGCACAGATATGGAGCGTCTTCAGGCAGAGAACGTAGATATTTTAAGCACACTGAGCACAGATATTTGCAGCACACTGAGCACAGATTACGGAGCTTTTCAGGGAGAGAACGCAGCCACGTCCTCTCCGTTCAATCTCCAATGCACGAGTGAAAATGGTGGCGACGCGCGGCTCTTTATATAGAATACGAATCTCGCGAGAATCTGACAGCGGGATGATGACGTTCGGCCTCGTTCGGGTTAACCGAGCAAGGCGGGAAGATCCGAGGCTGCCTCGGAACCGTGTAAAATGGGTGAAGTTCGGGGGGGTTCGGATCTCGAGGAACCGAACCCGCTCATCTCTAATTGTAACACTTATGATTTTGTGACACCAAATACTGTAAAAGACACTGTACTTGTAATACCCCAGGTATAAATGATCAGTTCTTTGTTATATGTATAACTGGAGACATGTGTTGTCATATAAGCAAGGTTCAAGGTGGGATCACGGCAAGATATACAGTACTGGTTTCCTCAGTCTCTTCCTTTAAAGACATTTTGGGCAAGATTCAAATGTTATCGCGAGTCCCCACACCTGCACATGCCCACCGGCAGCTATTCAAATACTGCTGCCAACAGGCGCAAGAACTTAATTTCAGCTCACTACCCCTGTGGGTGGCGAGCTGAAATGCATGAAAAGTGACCCGTTTGGGGGCCCAAATGGGATTTTTCGCGTAGCCTCCATTCGTTTAGTTGGGTTTTGCCACTTTACGTGGCTAAACCCGACTGATATGGGTGCGATCAGCGCGATAACGGGGGACAATTGAATTTCACCCAGCAATCTTCTGTCACTTTAGATGTGAGATTGGGCGCGATTAAACAATTGAATTCCCCCCCCCCCCTTTGACAGAGAGGCAAGCCAGAAACTTTTTCCCCCTCAACCCCAATCAAAGATCAGAAATATTAGAAAACATATTTCACTTTTATTATGGGATAAGGATTTTGCTCCAAAGTTAAACAAACAATAGAACAACCTTTACTGTATACCCTGTTAGAGAAGGATACACAAAATGTTCGAGCCTAGACAATGACAAAAAGATTGATTTACCGGTTGATCATTTTCCTGAGACAAGTCTGCTCTGTAATCATATTCAAGACACCTAGGGCCAAATGTAGTAGAGTGACAGTTTCAGAAAGTGAGAGATTTGGTAAGGTTTTTCAGGTTTTTTTAAAGTGGCAATCATTTACACAGCAAAACCAGGTTGATTTTGCAGTGTAAATGATTGCCACTTTAAAAAAAACTGCAAAACCTTACCAAATCTCTCACTTTTTGAAACTCTCACTCTATTACATTTGGCCCCTGAGGTTGAACACGGACATCATTAATAAAATAAAAAGATGGCCGGAAACAGCAGGTTCTACATCAAGTCAAACTGCATCTCACAGGATTAATTCCCTCTGGTGCGCTCTATGGTGGTCATTCCGAGTTGTTCACTAGCTGTTTTCAGACGCTGTGCAGCGATCAGGCAAAAAAACGGCACTTCTGCGCATGCGTATGCGGCGCAATGCGCACGCGCGACGTACTTTCACAACAGCTGAAGTAGTTTCACACAGGGTCTAGCGACGCTTTTCATTCGCACTGCTCGCCGCAGAGTGATTGTCATGAAGTGGGCATTTCTGGGAGGTAACTGCCCGTTTTCTGGGAGTGTGTTGAAAAACACAGGCGTGTCAGACACAAACACAGGCGTGCCTGGGGAAACGCAGGCGTGGCTCGCCGAACACAGGGTGTGTCCGTGTCTGAAGTGATCGCAAGGTAGGAGTAGGTCTGGAGCTGCTCAGAAACTACACAATCTTTTTTTGTAGCCGCTCTGCGATCCTTTCGTTCGCACTTCTGCTAAGCTAAAATACACTCCCAGAGGGCGGCGGCTTAGCGTTTGCACGGCTGCTAAAAGCAGCTAGTGAGCGAACAACTCGGAATGAGGGCCATGGTGCCTGAGAGTCACACCCGGACATATGTATAGCATCAAATGCACTTTAGGTTTCCATCAATTTAGGTTATCGATACAGTACACACATGCACAGAGTCAACCTGACATTCAGGGAGAGCGCTTTTGCTGTTGTTTGTTTCCCAATAAAAGTTTATCCAGCCTTCACTTTGTTATTTTACGCATTTCTACATGTGCAATACTCAATGGTGGTTTTTCCTAATACTAGCAGCCATCTCACCAAGAAACGACATTTAATTGTAGGTATTCAACAGATGTACATTGTGCTGCAGTATTTTCTTTTGCTATAGCATATCTCCCAACATGACCCTTTCCAGGAGGGACAAAATGCTCTGTTCCTGGACATCTCTCTTAAGGCGGGTACACACTACCTGATTGTAGAATGCCAGAGACGGACGACTATATAGTTGAACAATGTAACGTTCAATGATATAGTGCATACACACTGAACATTATCGTTCAACGATAATGTTCAGTGACATCACCGCCAGCATTCCCGAACATGCAGCTCAGCCCGACATTGACAGGTTGACCTGGGTGTCAGCTCAATATTGGTGATCGCTGAACGGTGTGTGTGAGTGCGCATTGTTCATCGATCACCAATATTGCCCCCATACACACTGGTCGATTTCAGCCTAAAAATAAACGATAACGACATTTATGTCGTTATCATTTATTTTTTAGGATGAAATCGCCTAGTGTGAACCCCCTTTAATCTATGATTGTCATCTTCTGTGGTGTAACACCTTTCTTCTTTACTAGTTCACTTCTGGTGATGGCAATCATGAATTAAGAGGGAAGTTCTGGCAGGGCCGGATTATGGGCGGTCGGGGCGGTCATCGAGGGGCCCCCACACTAACGCAAACTGTCAGTAAACCGACCAACCCCACTCTGCACACCCCTGGACGATTATCGGCAGCAGCACAGATCAGTAGTGCACAAAGAGGCCCCTGTCACTGATGGACGCGTTACGTTGTTTGTTTTAGGACGGAGACAGCGTTGTTTGCCTCTGTCTCTCAGTGGGTGTCCGTGGCTGAAGATCGGAGCCCCACACCCTTGCTGATATAATGCCGTGATTTGCGAGAGTATAGGAGGGGACTAATGCCGTGAAGTGCCCACCCCTCACAGACCTGAGCTGCTAGCAGGCTGCATATGTGTGGCTTACTGCTGCTATATTTATCTTCTGTACTTTGGGATTCTTGTATTTATTTGTGAGGGGTTTTTTTTTGTACATATTTACATTTTCTGCAGTATGTGTCCATAGTGACCAAGCAACCCCTGGTACTTACAACACACCACTTAAAATTCTGCATTTGCCCCTAGCAGTGGACTACATCATGTCCACGAGGAATCTGTTCCCTGATGTACTGTAATATACCTCCCAACTAGTCCCATTTTTCTTGGAGTGTTTCACAGTCCCACCCACAGGCCACTGTGTCCCACAGTGGGGGGGTCAGATGGGGGGAGCACACACCGCTGCTCTTGGAGCAGCAAGAGAATAGAAGCCTTGCACATGTGCACGGCATCTATTCAGAGTGTACGGTAAGTCTGGGGGCAGCGCTGGGCAAGCCCCCACTGTGACAAGTACGGGGTGGCACAAAGTCCTCCCCTTTCCCAAGGCTCTGCTCTCTTTGTGGGTGCGCACAGGGTCCTGCTCCCTGAACCTCCAATACTTTGGTGCTGCCATTCAGTGGTGAGTACGCAGACAGTGTAAGTGGCGGTGTCAATTTATTGATGGGGCCCCCACAATTTGGTTGCCCAGGGCTTCCACAAGCCTTAATCCGAGCCAGAGTCCAGGAACAGAGCCTTTTGTCCCTCCTGGAAAGGGTCATGTTGGGAGGTATGCTATTGGGGAAGCTTGCAACCAATGGCTCTCAATCTCAACCCTCAAGTTTTACCAATATGTTTTGAGGATGTCTGTCTGTGGAAGCAGGTGGTATAATTACTGACCCAGCATAACATATTAACTCACCTGTGCATGACTAATTAAATCTACATAATATGATCTGTAAGTATGGTACTTGTAGCAGAGTTGGGAACCCCTGTCATATAGGAACTCTTTACCTGCCTGTTTTCCCTTGCAAGCATCACTGAGTGAAAGTAAAAGTGAGAGATTTAGAGCAACATGTGGAACCATATCTGTATCCTACAGTATGTTGCTGCTGGAGCTGCACATAAGAACTGCACAGAAGGTTACTATCAGCTTGCAGTCTGGGAACCTTGCCAGCAACACAGAAGAACCAGGAAATGACTACAACACTAACCTCTTTCTGACTGCATGACCCATAAAAAGACAGCAGCTGTTACCTGGAGGAGGGTAGTCAGAAATGGAATAGCCCCTCCTCTAGCTGAGGGAAGTGTTACATTTGGATCCTTGGTGCAGATGTACATTTTGCGAGTTTTGTTTTTACAGGCTGGCATTTTCAACATGATTGCCTTTGGTCACTGGGCGTAAGTTTATAATTAACATAAACTGTAATGAGAATTTCATTGCTTTGCCATTAATCACTGAGATGGTTGAAGTGATTTTATTAAATGCCTTACAAAATAACTCCACTTTCAAACAAGTGGCTTCCATTAAATATTTAAGGCTCAAACATACATTTTGAAAAAAAAATGTTTAATACAATTTACTGTACTATGTGATACCTGTGAGGTTTAATCATACCTACTTTATCGATCCTACCCTCAAGATTTACGCTACAATCAACTCAATGTAAAGAGGGATACAGTCTAGGGACATGGGGGGGTCATTCCAACCCGATCACACGGTGCACTTCTTCACAGTGGTGCGATCGGGTCGAACTGCGCATGCGCGTCGTTGCCCGGTGACGGCCGACGCTGGGCAACGATGTCGGGAATGAGGAAAGCGGTCACAGCGGCGAACGCAAGAAGATTGACAGGAGGAAGGCGTGCCGGGGTGTCAACTGACCGTTTTCCGGGAGTGATCCAGCGAACGCAGGCGTGTCCAGGCGTTTTAAGGGCGGATGTCTGACGTCAAATCCGGGACCTGCATCGCTTGATCCGTTGCAAATGGTAAGTAGGTCTAGGGCTGGTCTTGTTTTACGTGAAACTTTTTTAACATAGCAGGGCTGCACAAGCGTTCGCAGCCCTGCTATGCTAAAATACACTCCCCCATAGGCGGCGTCAGGTTGATCGCACGAGCAGCAAAAAGTTGGTACTTGCGATCAACTCGGAATGACCCCCATTGTGACAACAAACTCTGTATCACCAAGGTCCTGCTCCGTCCACGTCAAAAGTGATATTGTCTTTCCTATGGTATGGAATGGCAAGCATTGCTTCAAACTAGCCTAATCTCGGACTGCCGTTAGAGTAGTCTGCATTCCCCTATCTCACTGCACTTCCTTCTAAAGCCGGGAAAGCCTTGCTGAATCGCATTATGTTGATTAGTTTGGTTGCTATGGGTAACAGACACTGCTGTATATCCTTGGCACTCTTTGGATGGAGGTGATGAGTAACTCCATACATCAGAACATAGGCACTGACACCATCAATGGTGATCTGATCAATCATTTCACCACTGTCCAGTATCCAACCTAGGTAAATGGGGTTGTGGGTATGCCCCTCAATCCTCTGGACCACCACTCCACTTCTGTACACTACCCCGTTGCACAATGGCAGCACAAGGAGCTAGCTCCAAGGGAATGTCATCACATGATAGCCGAGACTCAAAACAGAAGCCAGAAAGACCACACACAGCATGCAGAGAGTGGAGGCCACCACCTCGCTGGATCAGCTCTCACATGCTGCACAGATGCAGACCATAATCCTCCGATGGACCAATTCCCCATGAATACTCAACAATGAATCTCCTCAGTGACATCACTGGAGTACAACAAATTGACAGCAATACATCTCCCACCCACCACCTTAGCATACCTCCCAACATGACCCTCTCCAGGAAGGACAGAATGCTCTGCTCCTGGACTTCCTTCTCAATGTGTGATTGCCGGCACCTGTGTTGAAAAGGTTAATGGATAAGAAAGGTGTTTTCACACAGGTGATGGCAATAATACATTAACAGGGAAGTACAGGAACAGAGCATTCTGTCCCTCCTGGAGAGGGTCATGTTAAGAGGTATGCCTTAGTACACTACCCAGAGTTATGACACACCCCATGGGTGGGCACAACATCCCCCCCCCCCCCAACTGTGCCATCCACGGCACATGCTATAACCAAATGCAATCTACCAGAAACCAGCCTTTAAAAGTTGGCAAGTATGGGTCACACACTTTGGCCACCTAACCACAACTGTTTCTCATGATTGTCTCAATTCCAGGGATGAAAAACCTGGGATATATGAATGCACAATGTACTGCCATATCACTGCATACTCCCAATTCCCCCATAGAAAACTTTCTAGGATTCACAGAGGTTTGTGTAGAAGGTATTTCTGGGAGCACAATAATATAGCAGACACATTTCTTATACAAATTTTACAGAGCTATATAAAAGATGAAAGTATTCATCAGCCTTCTGATTACACTGCTGTACTGCAGCTTTTTAAACTTGGTGAACTAAAATGTTCATCAGCTGGTAGTGAACCTTAGTGATACTGACATAGGGCCTGATACAGGTTGGTTCCTATAAGCAAACCAACCCGCAGTTTCCCAATGGACGAGAAAATGCGCATGCTCCGGACCCATTCTGCGCATGTACAGAACAGGTCTTGTGATCGCCTATGCCTGATTGACAGGGGAGGGGTGGAGGTACCATTTTCCAGGAGTGGAGAGGCCAAGGACTGCATCCCAGACCCAGTTTCCTTAGTCCAGCAAGCCGCTAAGTAAGCTCATTGCAGGGTTGCAATGTTCATCCCATACGCAATTGCATTGCAAAAGAAGCAGGCAGGAGGTGGTATGCACCTCTCCTGCATTTGTTTTGCTATGGATTGCATTTACAAAGCTGCTGCAAACTCCTTTGCAATTGCAGTCCATACTGAATTAGGCCCATAGTTAAGAAAATTTGGCAGAGGTGTGTTCAAATCTAAATTGCAATGTAAAAATAAAGCCACCAGTATTTATCCTGTACAGAAACAATATAACCCACCCAAATCTAACTCTCTCTGCACATGTTATATCTGCCACACCTGCAGTCAAGGGCGTAGCTACCATAGGTGCAGAGGATACAGCTGCTATGGGGCCTGAGGTGCCGGTGGGGCCCCGCCGCTCCCCTGCACCCGGTCAGACTGCTGCATCTGTTTTTTTAATATATTATTTGCCACCCGCCTAAATCCCCCCCCCCGCCCCGATCAAACTGAATGAGGCCTCCAGTGGGCGGGTCTTCGGGGCGAGTACACGGCGCACAGCGGTAGCCCAGCTGGCCGCCTGTCTCACTTCCCTGAGTGCGGCTGCGCTGTGGGGAGCTCTCTTCTCATCCGCCGGCAGCCGTATAGACTGTTTTCCGGCATACTGCTGTGTGTGGTGGCTGCACCTTGCTGCAAGAATGACATGCGGTACAGTGACTGAGGGCATGGGAGGGAAGGGGGGCGATGTATGTGCTGGGCAGTGACTGCCCATGGGGGGGTTTATATGTGTTGGCCAGTGACTGCCCATGGGGGGGGGGGGGGTTATATGTGCCGGCCAGTGACTGGCCATGGGAGGGGGTCAGGGACTGGCCATGGGGGGGTATATTCTGTGCAGTGACTGGGCATGGGGGGTATATATGCCGGGCAGTGACTGTGGGTATGGGGGGTGAATGTGCCAGGCAGTGACTGGGCATGGGGAGGTGTATGTGCCGAGCAGTGACTGTGAGTATGGGGGTGTATGTGGCGGCCAGTGACTGTGGCCATGGGGGGGGGGGTGAATGTGCTGGGCAGTGACTGAGTCTGTATCATGTGCAATGCTGGGCAGTGACTGTGGGGAAAGAGGGGTGTATGTGCTGGGCAGGGACTCACTGTGGGCATAGGACATGTATGTGCTGGGCAGTGACTGTGGGAAGGGGGGGTGCATGTTCTGGGCATGAGCCTGTACCATGTGCAATGCTGGCCAGTGATTGTGGGCATAGGGGGGTGTATGTGATGGCATGAGGCCCTCATTCAGCCACAATCAAGACCTGTTTGACTATCCACAAGTCCCCCCTTCCCCACACACACACACACACACACACACACACACACACACACACACACCCTACCCCTCGCACAGCACCACTGTGTTCAGCGGAGGAAGTTTCAGAAATGTGCAATGTGATGTCATGACACAGCCGCGCATTCTATGAAATGCTAGCTCGCAAGGAGACGCTGAAGTGGCTTGTGATGAGGAGTTGGAACCCTGGACGGATCCCAGCTGCAGTGGTGGCGGGGAATCCCTGGATGGACGCCAGCTTCAGATTCCCTGGACATGTATAGGTTGGTGTTGTCTGGGAATTACTGTGTTGGGCATAATGTGGCACAATGGCCATTACTGTGTGGGGCGTAAGGAGGATTACTGTGTGGGGCATAATTTGGGGCAATGGCCATTACTGTATGGGCCATAATGTGGGGCAATGGCCATTACTACATTACTGTGTCTGGCATAATGGTGTAATCAGGACTACTACTGCGTGTCATTACATGGTGTAAGGGGCCTCTACTGTGTGGCATAACGTGAATGGACTGTACTGTGTGGCATAACATGAATAAGGGGCACTACTGTCACCTCAAAACCACCACCCCACTCCCTGTCGCTTTTGAGGAGCACAGAGGGGCCTTTCAAAATCTTGCTATGGGGCCCACAAATTTCTAGCTATTCCCCATGCCTGCAGTGCACATAGTTTTGCCCATAAGAGGAAGATTTTGCTTTTGCAATTAGTTGGACTACTAGAAAAGAGTGTGGTCTCACGAGGGATTGTAATGAGGATCCTGGTGGTCACCATCCCGACTGTCACAGTACTGAATGTGGAATCCCAACAGTCAATATACCAATGAATGCTGATGGTATTATGGTTAGTATTAGGTTTAGGGTTAGGCACTAGAAAGAGGGTTAGGGTTAGGCTGTGGGAGGGGATGGTTAGGGTTAATCTGCGGGAGGGGTGGGTTAGAACACTCACTAAAATTCATCAGGGATTCCGCTGCCGGTATTGTGATTGTCAGGACGGTGACTGTAGGGACATCGTACTCAACCTTTCATGAGAAAGGGCTGTGGTAAGAACTGGGGAAGATCGGGAGGAGTATGTGACATAGACATATGAATTTGGTAACTAATTATGGTTCAACAGTCCATTATAGAAGATATACTAAGATATACTATATATATATATATATATATATATATATATATATATATACAGTATATATATATATATATATATATATATATATATATATATCTCTTCAGGAGCTGATTATAGACTTTTAGCTTTAGTTTCATACTATCATAGTGTGCTGTTTATGAATTTGTCACGTGACGTGAGCACCCAGCAATTAAGCTGGGTAAAAGTTTACAAGTTTCATTTGATCATGATGCTAGCAGTTAAGATGTTGGCAATTAAAATCCCAGTGCCGGAATCGTGACACATGGGCAGAAGACAGGTGCTAGATTCCCAACATCAGTCGAAACAGCCAGCATCCCAATTGCAAGTATGCCAGGGACTCTTAGGGTTAGGCACTATGGGGGCAAGGGGATTAGGTTAGGCTGCTGGTGGCGGGCTTGGTAGGGTTATGCTTCTTTGGGGGGAGTAAGGTTTAGGCACCATTAGGAGAGTTAGGCTGCGGGGGCGGCTTAAGGTTAGGCTGGGTGCGGGGAGGTTAGGATTAGGCACCACCGGGGAAGGTTAGGGTTAGGCTGCAGAGGGGGAGGGTTAGCTTACAGGAAGGGAGGGTTAGAGAGTGGCGGTGAGGGTAAGTATACTTACCTATCCCCTACAGGGATTCTCAGCATTGAGAGGCTGCTGTTGGTCTTCTGACCGCCGACATCCCGACCACCGTTCATCCATATGAGACTATGAGAACGCAGGACTGCAAAAACAGGTTCAGTTGAGATAGAAATTAAATGTTTATTTTGCCAAACTAGTTGGCTGACTGTCTTTTCAGTGTAAGGGGACAGTTTTGCACTTTCCCCCCAACTGAATGTCTGTTAGAGAAGTAAGCAGACACTGTCTGTCTGCTTCTACGGTGCAAAAAAGTAATTACATTATTCTATCAAATAAAGTGTTGGTGTCCCCTCTATTTGTGACCAGCACTGATGCCTTCTGCCGATGCTGGTTACCCAAAAAGTAGGAGAAAAAATGGCATGGGGTAACTCCATTATTTTAAGGTAACCTGCACTGGCATTTACATCCTGGGCTACTGGAACCACAGAGAGCAAAGCTGCGCCGGCAGGAGGCATCTCTAATTTCTGCAATGAAGCAGAAATTGCGATGTGATCGCAATTTCTACTTCATCAAAGAGGGGGGAGGCAGCGGGTCGCATGCCTAGTGGCCTTGCCCTGTGATGGGCGGCCCCAGCATGCGATCAGAAGGATTGCACATTATGCTAATTAGCAGAATTTGCAATCCTTACTGAATCGAGCCCATAGACCAATATATTACTATACTTAAATACCTATTGAATTGCTGGGACTATTTGATAGGAGTAATACTCCATATAAATTATCAGGTAAGGGCTTGATTCCGATATGTACGTTATTCACAGCTGCAGGGAAGTGGCTGTATAATACAGTGCAACTGAAATGCTAATGCTGCAGGTGTCGACTGTAGGACAGATGCCTCCTGCAAACATCTGTGATCCGAGTGCTATATCCAAAGACGCAGCATCAGATTGCAGCCCTCGGCCATCTGCATAAGCCGAAGCTTACTCAGAATGGCCATCGGAACGACGCAGAGTCTGGGCTCGGCATGCCTGCAAAACGGGGTGACAGAAGCCTGATGTTTACTGCAAAACATTTCAGTATAAAAAATGTTTGTTTTTTGTAAAGCGCAGTGATCAGGACTGCCATCAGACATTGTGGGGACCGGGACTGACAAAATAAGCACCCCCCCCTTGTGGTCTGATCAGGGTAGTAGCGAGCGCAGTGTGGCCAGTGCAGTCGTGATTTCTTGGGCTGAAACTGCCCCATCCCACGTTGGAGCTGTCTGCCCACATCAGTGCTTCGAATATATAGCAGCAGCGTGGGTGAGTGTGGCTAAAGTGTGGTGATGTTAGACCTGGACCTGATAAAAATGTGGATATACAGATATGCAGTGAAATGTGTATTCAAATGAAATAAATCAAATAAATATATATAAATTATAGAATTGAAAATATATATGAAACTCAAGAGAAATAAAAATGAATTAAATATAAGTGAATAAAAAGAGGGAAAAAAAAGAAAATATCAAGTTGGAAGTGGAAGTGCTGAAACAGGGAGAGGAATAGTGGATGTCCCTAGAAATATTAGAAAGAATGTAAAAAGGATATGAGATAGTATAAAGGAAGGATACAAAGGATGGAAGTTGTGTAATGAGATGGGGCAGTTGGGATGGGCTGGTGTATGAACAGTTACAGTACAGTAGGAGAGAGTGTGCCAGGTGGAGGACATGGAGAGAGGGGGGGCGACTGGGGGAAAGAACAGCACACAGTATAGGAAAGAGGTGGAAAGTAATCTGTCAGAGTGGGTCCCTTGTGCAGCCAGCACCCTGCATCAGGCTGAACTTCCAAGCTCCAGCGCTTGGTAGCCAGGGCTGGTTCTTGCAGTGTCTGTGTTTTACATTCATCGACTGGCCGGGCCGTGATGCCACAGCTGAACCCAGCTCCCATCCCGCAACGAGTCAGCCAGCTTTGCAGAAGCAGGAGGGAGCTTATACAGAGCCTGGCTGCAGTAGGCATCAGCACCTTACTCACATACAGCGCTATTACTCCTGCACACTCCCTCAATGCTCTTGTGACAGGTAACTAAGGTGGAATGTTGTTGCAAGTGCAGGTGTCGGTGGATGTACCTGAATTCTTCTTGGACCGGATCTCAGTGCTGGAACCCTAGGCAGAAAGGCGAGGAACCCAAACCCCGGAGGACCCAACAAACAAGCCACCACAAGTTAGGATAGTGACATAAAATGTATTATTCGAGAACAAACTGGTCACTGCTATGGAATTAATGGGTTAAAAGGCAAATACAAATCGAAATAGAAGTAGGTAAAGCAAACAAGAATGTACAATATTGCAGGCAATAATGTCACAGTGTACTAGTATAAACCCTCCTTATACCATAAATGTACTGATTACCTGTAATACCATAACATGTACACACGGTGGCGGTATAACTCAGCTGTCACTGCAATCTGCTTCTACCTTAAAGCATGTACTCAGTTCGTAGCTACTCTAAGTAGCAAAGGAGTCCCTTTAAGTCTTTGGAGTGTGAACACCTAACAAATTGCAGTCTCAAAGGTAGCAGTTAAAGCAGATAAATCACGGTCAATAACAGAATTTTTATAGCACAGTTCCGTAGTGCGGAATAGAAGAATTAAGCACAGTCACAGCAGAATTTAGTACAGTTCCGTAGTGCTTAACAGCAGATCGTAGGTGTCAGGCTCCGGAGCCTTACCTCCGGCGGGTTACCATCCAACTGGTTGGCGCGGCAGAGGTGGCAGGGAGCTGCTAGCAGCGGGTCCTTCTGTACGGATGTGCAGCTGCCAAGGGCCAGGGGCAGAGGGTCTGGAGAGCCGGGCGCTGCGGCGGGGATCGCTGCGGTAAGGTCCTCTAGTGGTGACACAGTATATTGTGTCAGAGACAGAAGCTGGCTAAAGCTGTGTGCTTACAGCTAAGTATGTCTCCTGTGCTGGGGGCAGCCATGTTGGAGACCAGAGTATTACCAATGAAGTTCCCAATCTGTGTCCAGCCAATCCTGCGTGTTCTCCCCTTACAAAAGGGGGCTGGCTCAGAGGGAGAGTGCCAGTGCTTCATGTTACCTCCTTGTGAAAGGTTCTCCAGCTCTGTGCCACTCGTGGAAGCGCTCACGGGGTCCCAGGTCGTAGAGGAGCTCCAGGTGCTAACGGCGGTTCCTGCAGACGTCTTCATTTCTTCAAAGTCCAAGCTCTTCAGCCTCGTCTTTCAATCACAAACCACAGTCTTCAGTTCTTCTTTACCGGAGTTCTTCAGCTTCACTCTTCAAGTCATTTATCCATAGACTCTAATTCTTCCAGTTTCTTCAATTGCTCCAATATTTGTGTACAGCCTGATTATTCATTAAAACTACAGTTATCTTCCTACCAAGTCCTCCTTTTCTTTACGCCCTCCGGCCAACGTTAACACTTAGTTTGGCTTCCACCCCATGAGGAGGAATTACATTCAGCCACCTCATTTACTCTCCTCACAGGTAGCTGTCCCTTCAGCCAAAACTCGGTTGTCGGAACCCCAACTTACGCCGAGCCTGACAGTAAGCACTGGCCCAATGGATCCGGCAAGTGAGCAGGCTACCAGGGCGATGCCTCTGTGGATATTCTGTCTCGTATAAATAAACAGGAGGCCACGCAGGCACAGATTTTACAGTTCATGCAGAATATGTCCACTCGTTTGGATTCTCTTCAAACAGCCATTTCCACATCTCGGACTCCAGTTCCAGCTTCCAATCCACCAGCACCTAATCCTCTAGTGTCGATTCCAGTTCCTCGTTTACAACTACCGCCACCCAGTAAATTTGACGGTAGTCCAAAGCAATGCCGAGGGTTCCTCAATCAATGCGAGATCCAGTTTGAGCTTCAGTCAGCTAACTTCCCATCTGATCGGACCAAAATAGCATACATCATTTCACTTCTGACCGGACCAGCTCTGGATTGGGCTTCACCCATATGTGAGAGAACTGATCCCATACTCTCGAATTACCCAGAATTCGTGGCAATTTTTCGTAAAATCTTTGACGAGCCAGGACGGACCACCTCTGCCTCTTTGGAGATTCTGCGTCTGCGTCAGGCAACCCGTTCCGTCGCCCAATACGTGATCCAATTCCGTACTCTGTCTTCCGAAGTGGGCTGGAATGAAGAGGCTCTCATTGCCGCCTTTTGGAACGGTCTCTCGGACAAAATTAAAGATGACCTGGTCACTCAGGATGTGCCAGTTAAGCTCGATCAGCTTATTTCTTTATGTAACAAGATTGATCTAAGATACAAGGAGCGCTGTCTTGAGAGAACAAGGTTCGAGCAACCCAAATCTCGAGCCTGTCCCACTCCTAGACCATCCTCGCCATCTACTGAAGAACCCATGCAGGTCAACCGTTCTCGTCTCACCAATGAGGAACGTCAAAGACGCAGACAGGGAAACCTTTGCATGTAGTGTGGGGCGGCCGACCACTTTGTTAAGTCTTGTATTCAATGACCAGGAAACTCCCGCTCCTAGCTTACGCAGGAGAGATTAAGCTAGGAGCATTCCCCAACCAATTTATCAGGAAGGAATCACTGTTGGCTGTATGTCTGGAACTTCCCTCTACCTCCTTTCATGTTACAGCACTCTTGGATTCTGGAGCTGCAGAAAGTTTCATTACTTCCGCCTTAGTCCAACAGTCTGAAATACCAACCACTCTCTATCACCGCGGTTGACGAAAGTTATATCCCTGAAGGGATCATCACCCACCGTACAGTTCCTCTAAAGATGAAAGTTGGTATTCTCCATTCTGAAGTTATCTCTTTCCAGGTAATTCCCAAAACCTCTCAAAAAATAATCCTAGGATTCCCATGGTTGCAGGAGCACAACCCCCACTTGGATTGGCAAAATATGGATGTACTCGCCTGGGGGGAGTCGTGTTCTCAAAGCTGTTTATCCACCGTCAAGCCACTCTTTACCCTACACTCCACTGATCTCCCAGATGCCTATCAGCCCTTTCTGGACGTGTTCAGTAAGCAAGGGGCGGATACCTTGCCTCCCCACCGATGTTGGGACTGCCCTATCGATTTACTGCCTGGTAAAACACCTCCCAGAGGCCGAACGTACCCTTTACCTCTCCCAGAAACCCAAGCAATGTCTAAGTACATACAGGAGAATTTGACCAAAGTGTTCCTTCGACCTTCCACTTCTCCAGCTGGGGCAGGGGTTTTTTTTTGTCAAGAAGAAGGACAGGGGCCTACGGCCTTGCATCGACTACCGGGGCCTCAACGAAATTACAGTTAAGAACACACACCCCTTGCCCTTGATTCCCGAACTATTTGACCGTGTAAAGGGGGCTACCATTTTCACCAAATTGTACCTGCGGGGAGCATATAACCTTATACGCATTCGCACAGGAGACGAGTGGAAGACTGCGTTCAATACTCGCGACGGGCATTACGAATATCTGGTGATGCCCTTTGGGTTATGTAATGCTCCAGCAGTCTTCCAGAATTATATGAACGAGTTATTCCGAGATCTCCTCTATAAGTGCCTGGTTGTGTATCTGGACGATATTCTAATATTTTCCAAAGATCTGAAAGTCCATCGGGAAAAAGTCTTGAGACATCTAAGGGAAAATCGACTCTTTTGTAAACTAGAGAAGTGCACGTTTGAGGTTCCTGCCATCCCTTTTTTAGGTTACATCATTTCCGGGAGGGAATTACAGATGCATCCTGCCAAAGTCTAAGCAATCAGAGATTGGACCCTTCCTACCACTCTGAAGGGAATCCAGCGTTTTTTAGGCTTTGCCAATTTCTATAGGAAGGTTATTAAAGATTATTCCTCCATCATTGCCCCGATTACAGCACTAACAAGAAAAGGGTCTAATTCTGCAGCTTGGCCACCTGAGGCACTAAAAGCCTTTTCGTTTCTAAAAGAGGCTTTCATGTCTGCTCCTATCCTTCGGCAACCTGATCTCAGTCGTCCTTTTCATGTGGAGGTGGATGCTTCTTCAGTAGGAGTGGGGGCCATCTTATCCCAGTACTTCGAGGATCAGAAAGCTCATCCTTGTGCTTATTTTTCCCCGAAGATTCTCTCCGGCAGAACAGAACTACGCCATTGGAGAACAAGAATTGCTTGCCATAAAACATGCTTTTGAAGAGTGGAGGTACTTACTGGAAGGAGCTCAGCACACAATTTCAGTAACCACAGATCACAAAAATCTTTTATATCTTCAGACCGCCCGATGTTTAAACCCACGGCAAGCCAGGTGGGCACTGTTCTTCTCACGTTTTTCTTTCAAGCTCAGTTATCGTCCAGGGCCTCTTAATCGGAAAGCAGATGCGCTCTCTCATTCATTGAGTTCAGATGAGTCCACAGATCTTCCGGACAGACATCCTAGATCCTGCCTCCTTTGTTGCAACTCGTACTATTCCGCTTCCGCCACTGGGAAAAACCTTCATTGCACCAGAACTCAGAAAAAAACTGCTCACGTGGGCTCATACCTCACCATGTATGGGACACGCAGGTAGCCTCAAGACTCTTAAGTTCGTCCAACGCTCCTATTGGTGGCCTCATCTGAAGATGGATGTTTTGGAATTCATAGCTGCCTGCCCAAAGTGCACCCAACATAAAAGTCCAAGAGGATCACCATTGGGTCTTCTTCATCCGCTATCGGTTCCACAAAACCCTGGACACACATCTCCATGGACTTTATAACTGACCTACCTGTCTCCAGAGGACGAAACACCATTTGGGTCATTGTGGACCGATTTTCCAAAATGGCGCACTTTGTCCCACTCACAGGTCTTCCAACCGCTCCACAACTATCAAAAATGTTCATATCAGACATCTTCCGGTTACATGGACTTCCACAAGAGAGAGTTTCTGATCGAGGGCCTCAGTTTGTGGCTAAATTCTGGAGAGCACTGAGTTCAGCACTTGGAATGAAATTAAGTTTCTCTTCTGCATACCATCCCCAAATGGATGGCCAGACAGAGAGTGAACCAAGACTTAGAGACTTTCCTATGACTCTTCATGTCTTCTTCTCAGGACGATTGGCTGGACTATCTTCCATTTGCTGAATTTGCTCACAATAATCTCTACCATTCCGCTACTCATTCCACAGTCTTTTATGTGAATTATGGACTTCATCCACGTGTTCCTGCTTTCCAATCTCTTCCAGCTCTCAAAGTACCTGCCGCAGAGTTAGTCCTACAGCAATTCACTAAGATGTGGAAACAAGTTCATGAGGCTCTGCTTAAAACGTCCAATAAATACAAGTTTTTTGCAGATCGGAAACGGAAGGCTGTCCCTAGTCTCAAGGTAGGTGATCAAGTCTGGATTTCTACTCGAAACTTAAGACTCAAGGACCCTTCCAAGAAATTTGCCCCCAGATTCAATGGACCATATCCTGTTGAAAAAGTATTGAATCCAGTAGCATACAAAGTGACGTTGCCTACGTACTTGAAGATCCCAAATGCATTTTACATCTCCTTACTGAAGCCTCTCATACTAAACCGTTTTCGGGCTGCGCTCCCTAGACCTCCCAAGGTGCAAGCTGCTCAGGGAGAAGAATTTGAAGTTCATAGGATCCTTGACCGTCGTAAAAGATATGGTTGTCTCCAATATCTTATTGATTGGAAGGGATATGGACCGGAGAAAAGGTCCTGGGTTTCTGAAGAGGTCGTCCATGCTCCAAGATTAGTCCGGGCCTTTCATACCAAGAATACAATGAAAGCACAAGGGTGTTCAGAGCCCACCCTAAAAAGGGGGGTACTGTCAGGCTCCGGAGCCTTACCTCTGGCGGGTGCTCCCACGGGTTACCATCCCACTGGTTGGTGCGGCTGCGGCGGCAGGGAGCTGCTGGCGGCGGGTCCTTCTGGACGGATGTGCGGCTGCCAAGGGTCGGGGGCCGAGGGTCTGGAGAGCCGGCGCTGCGGTGGGGATCGCCGCGGTAAGGTCCTCTAGTGGTGACACAGTATAGTGTGTCAGAGACAGAAGCTGGCTAAAGCTGTGTGCTAACAGCTAAGTATGTCTCCTGTGCTGGGGGCAGCCATGTTGGAGACCAGAGTATTAAAAATGAAGTTCCCAATCTGTGTCTAGCCAATCCTGCGTGTTCTCCCCTTACAAAAGGGGAATGCCAGTGCTTCATGTTACCTCCTTGTGAAAGGTTCTCCAGCTCTGTGCTCCCAGGTTACTTCTGGTTCCCTGGTCCTGGTTGCTCTCATCCATCAGTTACCTAAACGCTGCTGCAGTCCTGCTGTCTAAGTCCGTTGCCACTCGTGGAAGCGCTCACGGGGTCCCAGGTTGTAGAGGAGCTCCAGGTGCTGATGGCGGTTCCTGCAGACATCTTCATTTCTTCAAAGTCCAAGTTCTTCAGCCTCGTTTTTCAATCACAAACCACAGACCTCATTTCTTCAAAGTCCAAGTTCTTCAGCCTCGTCTTTCAATTACAAACCACAGTCTACATTTCTTCAAAGTCCAAGTTCTTCGGCCTCGTCTTTTAATCATAAAACACAGTCTTCAGTTCTTCTTTACCGGAGTTCTTCAACTTCACTCTTCAAGTCATTTAACCATAGACTCTAATTCTTCCAGTTTCTTCAATTGCTCCAATATTCGTGTACAGCCTGATTATTCATTAAAACTACAGTTATCTTCCTACAAAGTCCTCCTTTTCTTTACGCCCTCCGGCCAACGTTAACACTTAGTTTGGCTTCCACCCCATGAGGAGGAATTACATTCAGCCACCTCGTCTACTCTCCTCACAGGTAGCTGTCCCTTCAGCCAAAACTCGGTTGTCGGAACCCCAACTTACGCCGAGCGTGACAGTAGGTGTACAGTTTTAAGCAAGCAATTCAGTGAAGAGTGTAGAATAGCATGCAAACTCCTGACAGTGTTCAGTCGATAAGGGGGAGCATGCATAAGCTGACCAGTTTAACAAAGGATTCATTAATGTGCAGACAGTAGTGTTCTCTTAGCTTGCAAAGTAGAGCAGTTTTCAGGTTCACAAAAGTAGCAAAGTTGGTAATGCAAGCGGTATTATTCCCTAGGTCTCTGCTAGGCTTATAACAAAAAGGGTTTTGGGGTAATATCCCCCTATGTACACATGGGGTGAGCAGTACAATGTTGATCTCCAAGGTTTACTGCAATGGCCTTTCCAGCTTAAGGGTGGCAGCTAAAGCCATAGATTGTCAAAGCACTGTGGTGTACCAGCTAACATAGAAAGCAGGTTTGTTTTAGGAGCAAGCAACCAAATAGTAGCTTGTTGTAATGAACCATACAGATCTGTAGCATTAGACCATATAGCACAGTTTCTCAACAGTGATGCAGATGAATGAGATGTGGTTGATAACAGCTAAGGACAGTGAGTAATGCAGACAGTATGGTATATCAGTCAGGTTAACAATGATGTGTGGTAAGAGGTACCACCATTCAGTCCCTTAAGGATCATGTAGGTAAGCGAAAGGAGAACAGTTTAAGCGGTAAGGGAGGAAAAATGCAGCTCCTTCGGTTTGTGTGACAGTAGGTAGTAGCAATGTTCCCTGTGAGTTATGCTGGCAATAAATCTCTCACTAGGGGGTCTATTCATGAAGCATTGAAAAGTGTGGAGAAATGAGCCAATGGAGAAGTGGCCCATGGCAACAAATCTGCATTGAAGTAACAGTTATAATCGTACGGAGCAGCTGATTGGTTGCCATGGGGAACTTCTCTACTGGCTCACTTCTCCACTCTTTTCACTGCTTCATGAATAGACCCTTAGGTCTTGCTTGGGAACCAGTGTCTAACTGGTCAAAGTCTCTGGCTGGTTAGGGTCAGAAGCGAATGGGTCTGGGGATAACTGGTAGCTAACAATCAGTGGTTGGCTAGCTGGTAGTATAGTTGCTGGCTAACTTTTCCCTGTCTCACTGGCTCAACCACAGTCCCTTGCAGGCTTACCCTAGTCCCCGATGTCTGCCTCTCCAAGCTGTGGGGCAGCACAGCATGACTCTGTTCTCCGTGGCTCCAGCTCTTTATCATGACCCTGGGTACCTCTGGTCTTCCCCTCTCTGAAATTGTGGCTCCGATCACTGTGGGGCATCCCGCTTCAGCTGCTCCGGTCCGCTCCTTCCGCCCAGCACCTCCAGCTTCTGGGGCTTGCTCTCTGCTGGCACACAGCCCCGTCCGATAGCTCAGCTCTCCCCAGCGGCACCACGGCTCTCACCAGCTCCGGTCGTGGCAGCAGTTCAGGCCTCCTTCACACGTCTCCTCTCGAGCAGGCTTGCGCTGGACTCTCCTCACTCGTGCTCTCCACAGCGAGGCTTTGGCTGTATGGCTCGGCTCTTGGCAGCGGGACTCTCCTCAGCGGCAGCTTGGGCCCACACAGCGGTCACCTCAGCGGCGGCCTGCCTCTTGTCAGCTCGGCTCCTCTCTCTGCAGTGCTCTCTCTTCAGCGGCTTACTGTCGCGAACTCCGCCTTTCTCTCTTTCCCGCCTGGCTGCACCCAATCAGCTGCCTACCAGCCTTATACCCACAGACAGACACTCGAACTCTGTAGCCCTCAATGCATTTCTATGCCACAGCAAACGACAGTTTCTTCAGGAGGTAAGAAAAAAAAAAGGGGCCTATATATATATATATATATATATATATAAACCCCCCATGCGTTCAGGTAACAGGGGGGTCTGTTTCAGGGTGTCACACTCACACAACCTCTGGAGTTCAGTGATGGCTGTGAGCAAATCAGGCTGTCAGGCTGGGCCTCTCCCCTCCATTATAGATTGTCTGAGCCTGGTGGACTCCCACTCTGTCCCAGCTGTCCCCCTCTGATGGCGGCCCTGGCAGTAATTATATTTTGTATAGCTTACTTATTTTATAGATCCCTTGCAAAGAGTCTTTTACACTTGCAACTGACATTTCCAATAAACTTATTCATTTATTTCCACTGTACTGTATCATAAGCCATCTTGAATGCAGTGTAAATGGGTAGGACTGGACATGTACATACTGCCCCTGTAAGCTGTCCTACGTAGTAAATATGCATATATACAGTACAGTTACTAAGAATAAAAAAATGTCATAGTCGCTTTTTTATATTATTCTATTAAATAAGCAATCAATGAAAGTAATAAAATTAGGCAAGGAGTGGGGGGGCGACCATTACTATTGTGCCTAGTGGCGCCCATACCCCTAAATACGGCCCTTGCGTACATCCCCGAATTACACCCTAAGGGCATTCTATATAAAGGAACCAGTTATAGAATTTCAGATCCTTCATGTGCACTGGAACTGAAGCTCCAAAAATTTTATAGTTGTAAAAAATAGTTTTAAAAAATGTGACATTTTTTCTTTCCTATACACATTCTCAGCTAATGCCCCCTTGATAAATAGGAAATTATTTATCATGGGAACATCAGAAAATGCTAACAATAGCTAGCGATAACCATCACCAGGAAGGGGCTTTGAAAAAAAATATCAGGTTCTAAATCTAGCGCAAAACCGTATTTTCACAGGATTTAAGGATTTTGGCCCTGATAAATACTGAACTCCCCTATAGGAAAAATACACCTTTATGTGTAGTCAGTGTCGGACTGGGGCATGAAGAGCCCACCGGGGGGATGCAGTGGCAGAGGCCCATGTCTAGTGGTGTGGCCAGTCTCCAGAGGGGGTATGGTTGGCTGCCACAGAGACTTGGACAATTAATAAAGAGCAGAGGCGTAACTAGGGGTTTTGGAGCCCAGGGCAAGATCAATAATGGTGCACTCCCCCCCCCCCCCCCCCCCCCCCCAACCCGCCAAGAAAAAAAATAAAATTAAAAATTAAAAAGGAAATTATGTGCGCACACCAATGGCGATGTGCCAACATGACACGCCAGCTGTTTCAGGTCATACTGGGAACATTCTTTTCAATTCCACATGCACCTTACCATCATCATCTCCTGCACAAATAGGTGACAGTGTATATAAAGATGTCAGGGTGTGTATGTATAGATGTAGGTGCAGTGGTCGAAGTGTAATTTTTGAAGGGGGTATGAAAAAGTGAAGGTTGAATTATGCGCGCCCCTTCGCTCTGGAAAAGGGGGCGTGTTCACTCAGGAGGGGGCGTGTTCTTCAGTGTAGTAGGACCCCTTATACTATCTTACTATCTAGTACTGGTGACCCTTTCACATTATAACACACGGTAGGAGCCGAAATTCACATTATAGAGTGAGGGGATCCTACCCCCTTAATTAACAAGGCCTGTAGGGCACTGTGGTTAGGGGAGCTACCCCGTTAATCGACTAATTGCAGAGTTTAGCAGCAGAAGGGTTGCAGCGATTTCTCACCCCAAGCTGCGGTGCTTCTGCCACCTCCGACACTTCACGTCTTCGGCGCCACCCGGGATGCAGAGCACCGCACCAGGGATGCACCCTTTTAGTGTGGTCTGCTGCGCTCCGAAGGGGAATCTCCTCTCCTGCTGCAGGATCCCGATCTGCGCCGTCCTCCCCGCTGTTCCGTGCCGTCTTCTTTAAGCCAGCCAGGGTCTTCTGCCGGTGCTCCCATCACTGGTCAGTCTCCTCCCTTGCTGCAGGGTCCCGATCCACCGAAGGTTGGATGTCCTTCCCCGGTCCTGCGGCGTGCTGGACTCCTCTTCTGCGGCATCTTCTCCACTCAGCGCGGGCGGCTCTGGTCGCTCTGGTGACAGGTGCAGGCGTGAATCCTCCAGGGCCTCCTTCCTACGTGCTGCTGCTGTCTGCTGATTAAAAAATAAGTTAGTTAGTTACGCCTCTGGTCGTCTCTCACTCAGCACACCATCACTTCCCCCTGCGTTGTCACTCAGCACACCATCACCTCCCCCTGCGTCGTCACTCAGCACACCATCACCTCCCCCTGCGTCGTCACTCAGCACACCATCACCTCCCCCTGCGTCATCACTCAGCACACCATCACCTCCCCCTGCATCGTCACTCAGCACACCATCACCTCCCCCTGCGTCGTCACTCAGCACACCATCACCTCCCCCTGCGTCGTCACTCAGCACACCATCACCTCCCCTGCGTCGTCACTCAGCACACCATCACCTACCTCTGCGTCGTCACTCAGCACACCATCACCTACCCCACTGTGTCTTCGCTCAGCACACCATCACTGAGACTTGTAGTTCAACAGTATAGCTCTGGCAGGTAGTCAGACAGCATGGGAAGGGGAGAGGGTGGTACTTTTCTGCTCAGGGCCTCAGGCACTTTCCACCACAGACTGCACCGCAGTCAGACACGCGTGCTGCGGATATTCAAGCAGGCTGGCGGGCGTTCGCTAGTGGGCGGGCCGTCATTCAGGCAAGTCCACGGCTCCACCTCAGTGCATCAGAGCTGTGGCGGCCGAGCGTATGAGGGCAGATGGCGACGTGACGTCATGCGATGCTGCAATGGTTGATACAGGGGGGGGGGGGGGAGGAGGGGCGTGCCTGGGAGCTGCAGCGCTTGGAATGTCCTCCCGGTCATCAAATGCATTACTGACCGGGAGGTGCGTGTCTGTCAGAGAGGAGGAGGGGAGGGAAGGGGAGTGGGCTCCCTCCTGCTCCTCCAGCCGGATCGCCTCCTCCTGCTCGTAACGGCCCGCGGCGATGCGCAGCGATATAAAACTCAGTGTAGAGCAATAGCGGGGGCGAGTGGGCATGATGCCCTGGTCGCCTGCGGCGCCCCCTCTGCTGGGCCTGCCAAGGCGCCCATGGCACGTGCCCTGCTCGACCCCCCCTTAGTTACTCCTCTGGTGTGTGTGTGTGGGACAGTGTGAGTGTGTGTCAATTTTTGCAGTCCAGTGTGTGTGGGGGAGGGGAAAGTATGAGAATGTGTGTGTAGTCTGAGTGGGTGTGGGGGGGGGGGGGGGTTGGGGGTGGTTAGTGTGTGTGTGTGTGTGTGTGTGTGTGTGTGTGTGTGTGTAATCACTGTAGATTACACACACAGACTGGCCACCCCCAAACCCCACACACACTTACTCAGACTACACACACATTCTCATACTTTCCCCTCCCCCACACACACACACTGGACTGCAAAAATTGACACACACTCACACTGTCCCACACACACAATTAACACACACACACTCACACTGTCCCGCACACGCCCCCCCCCCTCCCGACAGTAAACTGCTGTTGCCTGCCTGCTCACCTGCCACCTCCGAGGCTGCGCACGCGCACCTCCGAGGTCGCATACGTGCGCACGCGCACCTCTGCGATATGGAGACACTGCTGGGGAGGGAGTGGGGGGAGGCTCCTAGCTGCCGCTGCCTGTACAGTGTGACAGGCACAGCAGCCGGGGCCGAGGAGATAGGGAGAGTGCCGCAGGTAGCGCCGGCGGAAACCCTGTCGCATAGGGCGAGCGGGTCGTGCAGGTGCCGGTGGCGCCCCCCTCTGCTGGGGCTGCCACGGCGCCCATGGCACGTGACCTGCCCGCCCCATGCTAGTTACGCCTCTGATAAAGAGTACATGGTCTGGGCTTGATAAACATATATAGTCAATAAATATTGCTACAGTAGCTCATCATGATAATGTACCTGATTAGGAAAAGTAATGCACTGTACTGAAATACATCACAGTCCTGATCAGGGTAAGGTTACATGATCAAACCCGGCGCTACCCGCTGAGCGAAGGGATGCAAAGTAGGGAGGCGCTAGGCAGGAGAGGCGCTTTCCCTGCTCTACATCCCCGCTGCTGCGCCTGTCCCCCTGCTGCTGCCGGCTGCTGTGCCTGTTACTGTATGACAGGCAGTGGCGCTGGCAGCTTGTAGCCTGCGCCTCCCCCCTTTGACAGCGACTTTGTGCACTGACATGAGGGGTGGGGCTACATGGGATGGAGGGCGGAGATACATGGGACCAGGATGCTGTACAGTGGGAGACTAAACAGCCAGACTTGGTAAGTGGTGGGTGAGAGAGACATGTGTGTATGGGGGTGTGCATGTGTATGGTGGGGCTGTGTGTGTGTGTGTGTGTGTGTGTGTGTGTGCGTGCGTGCGTGTGTGTGTGTGCGTGTGTGTGTGTGTGTGGTGGGGGTGTGTGTGTATGGTGGGGCTGTGTGTGGGGTGTGTGTATGGTGGGACTGTGGGGATACGGTCATTAGGTCGACCACACTTACAGTAGGTCGACAGTCATTAGGTCGACCACTATTGGTCGACATGCATTAGGTCAACATGGTCACTTGGTCGACATGGAAAAAGGTCGACATGGGAAAAGGTCAACATGCGTTTTTCACATTCTTTTTAATTTTTTTTTAACTTTTTCATACTTTACGATCCATGTGGACTACGATTGGGAATAGTAACCTGTGCCGAGCGCAGTGTTAGCGGAGCGAGGCCGGGATATGGTGCACTAACTGGGGTTCCCTGTCACTTTACGAAGAAAACGACACCAAAAAAAGTAAAAAAAACTCATGTCGACCTTTTTCCATGTTGACCTTGTTCATGTCGACCTAATGACCACGTCGACCTAATGCATGTCGACCAATAGTTAGGTCGACCTAATGACTGTTGACCTAAGTGTGGTCGACCTAATGACTCATACCCGGGCTATGTGTGTGTGGGGTGTGTATGTGTGAGGTGTATATGTGTGCGCGCATTATGGATGCTACTACTGGGGGGCATTCGTAGAAGGACGCTACTACTGGGGGGGTGGACATCCCGTATAAGGACGCTACTACTGGGGGGAATTACATATAAGGACGGTACTACAGGCGGGCATTACGTATAAGGACGCAACTACTGGCGGGCACTACGTATAAGGATGCTACTACTGGTGGGTATTACGTATAAGGATGCTACTACTGGCGGGCATTACGTATAAGGACACTACTACTGGTAGGCATTACGTATAAGGACGGTACTACAGGCATTACGTATAAGGTCATTACTTATAAGGACATTACGTATAAGGACGCTACTACTGGCAGGTATTACGTATAAGTACTACTACATGCGGTGTAGTGTGAATAAGATTGTGCTACTGTGTGGTGTAATTTGAAATGGAGGTACTATTCCCCCCTTCCGTGCGAGACCATACCCCTTTTCCTGATGCGCTCTGGAGGTGCGCGCTGACCCTTTATGAAGTATGGGAGGGCGCAAATTTATAGTTTGCAGGGGGGCGCTGAACACCATAGCACTGGCCCTGGTAACATGTATAATATATAATTCAATTTCACAGTCTAGAACCTGATCCCTAGAACAGGAGGTGGGCCCCCAGGCAATGAGGCCTACCGGGGGATTCACCTGTACCCCTGTGGGCCAGTCCAACCCTGTGCGTAATATAAGATATCACCCTTAAAAAGCAGGAATTGGGTAAAAACCAGAATCGTCCAGGTCGGCTCCCTGCAGCAAAATCTGCCGCTCTGGAGCTTGTAGTGTGCACCCCCGTCCATGGGGTGTTCAGTCTGGGGGGGAGGGGTTGCCTGTGACAGCTGTCATCGGGAGGACAGGGAGAGAGAGATTACAGCCTCTCTGTAATCTCTCCCTCTCTGTCTCTTCGGTAACAGCTGTCAAAGACACCCACTTGGGCGGAACACTCCCCAGGTACTACAAGCTCCAGAGTGGCAGAGTTTGCTGCAGAGCACATGTCCAGTCCAGCATTCTGATGTCCAGACCATTCCACTTTTACCCAACCCCTAAAAAGCAGGTATGATTTGGCTGTGAAATGCCCCTGTAACTCTAATACCTTCATTAACTGTCGACCCTTTGGCCCTGTTGACCATCTAGTGTTGACCTATTGCATACCTCCCATCATGACCCTCTCCAGGAGGGACAGAATGCTCTACTCCTAGACTTCCCTCTTAATTTATGGTGTCTGCAATCATACATTAAGAGAAAAGTCCAGGAGCAGAGCATTCTGTCCCTCCTGGAGAGGGTCATGTTGGGAGGTATGCTAGTGGATCTAATAGACCTATTATCTATTATTCAGAGGTTCCCATACGCGGTCCACAAAGCACCATATCAATACAGATTTTAAGTATTTTCATGGTTGTCCACAGGTGACTTAGGGGGTCATTCCGAGTTGATCGCTAGCTGCCGTTGTTCGCAGCGCAGCGATCAGGCTAAAAATCGGCTCGTGCGTATGGTGCGCACGCGCGACGTACTATCACAAAAGCCGATGCAGTTTTACACAAGGTCTAGCAACGCTTTTCAATCGCACTGCTGATCGTTGAGTGATTGACAGGAAGTGGGTGTTTCTGGGTGGTAACTGACCGTTTTCGGGGAGTGTGTGTAAAAACGCAGGCGTGCCTGATAAAAACGCAGGAGTGGCTGGAGAAACGGGGGAGTGGCTGGGCGAACGCAGGGCGTGTTTGTGACGTCAAAGCAGGAACTAAATAGTCTGAAGTGATCGCAAGGTAGGAGTAGGTCTGCAGCTACTCTGAAACTGCACAATTTTTTTTTGTAGCAGCGCTGCAATCCATTCGTTCGCACTTCTGCTAAGCTAAGATACACTCCCAAAGGGCGGCGGCTTAGCGTTTGCACTGCTGCTAAAAGCAGCTAGCAAACGAACAACTCGGAATGAGGGCCTTAGGTCCTCAGTCAATGTGATTTAACCATGTGTGCTGAACACTGGCGTATTTATAATGAGCTCAGTGTGCGTCAAACACGGGCCTCTGGGGTCCAGGGGGGACCACAACGCATACCCTGCACCAATTATTTTTAATATGTACCCTAAGGAGTCCTGCAGCGCTGCTGAAATCACTGGGAAAATGGGGCTGTGCCATTTCCCGGTGTTTTACGCATACGCAGTAGGAATATCACTGGGAAAATGTCAGCTGCGCCATTTTCCTGGAGATCTGCGCGTGTGCTCTAGACTGGGACAGCGCTAGGGTGGTCCCCTAGGGACCCTAGTTGCCACAGATACAACGCTGCCGGCTAGAGATTAGGGGGCCCAGACAGAGCCTGCACACGGGCCTCCTTCTTTCTAGAAGTGCCCCTGGTGCTGAGCCATGAATATCTTTAAAATCATCCCTGTTGGGGTGCTTTGAGGACTGCTTTTGGGAACCTGTCTATTTAAATAAAAAATTGACACTAACCTAACGATGTTTAGTAGTTATAATATGTGATAAACCCATAATAATAAGATTTTACTCACCGGTAAATCTATTTCTCGTAGTCCGTAGTGGATGCTGGGACTCCGTAAGGACCATGGGGAATAGCGGCTTCGCAGGAGACTGGGCACAAATAAAGAAAGCTTTAGGACTACCTGGTGTGCACTGGCTCCTCCCTCTATGACCCTCCTCCAGATCTCAGTTAGGATACTGTGCCCGGAAGAGCTGACACAATAAGGAAGGATTTTGAATCCCGGGTAAGACTCATACCAGCCACACCAATCACACCGTATAACTCGTGATACTATACCCAGTTAACAGTATGAACAATAACTGAGCCTCTCAACAGATGGCTCAACAATAACCCTTTAGTTAAACAATAACTATATACAAGTATTGCAGACAATCCGCACTTGGGATGGGCGCCCAGCAACCACTACGGACTACGAGAAATAGATTTACCGGTGAGTAAAATCTTATTTTCTCTGACGTCCTAAGTGGATGCTGGGACTCCGTAAGGACCATGGAGATTATAACAAAGCTCCCAAACGGGCGGGAGAGTGCGGATGACTCTGCAGCACCGAATGGGCAAACTCTAGGTCCTCCTCAGCCAGGGTGTCAAACTTGTAGAATTTAGCAAATGTGTTTGACCCCGACCAAGTAGCTGCTCGGCAAAGTTGTAGAGCCGAGACCCCTCGGGCAGCCGCCCAAGAAGAGCCCACCTTCCTTGTGGAATGGGCTTTCACTGATTTAGGATGCGGCAGTCCAGCCGCAGAATGTGCAAGCTGAATCGTACTACAGATCCAGCGAGCAATAGTCTGCTTTGAAGCAGGAGCACCCAGCTTGTTGGGTGCATACAGGATAAACAACGAGTCAGTTTTCCTGACACTAGCTGTCCTGGAAACATAAATTCTCAGGGCCCTGACTACGTCCAACAACTTGGAAGCCTCCAAGTCTTTAGTAGCCGCAGGCACCACGATAGGTTGGTTCAAATGAAAGGCTGATACCACCTTAGGGAGAAACTGGGGACGAGTCCTCAATTCTGCCCTATCCATATGGAAAATCAGATAAGGGCTTTTACATGACAAAGCCGCCAATTCTGACACACGCCTGGCCGAAGCCAAGGCCAACAGCATGACCACTTTCCACGTGAGATATTTTAATTCCACGGTTTTAAGTGGCTCAAACCAATGTGACTTTAGGAAATCCAACACCACGTTGAGATCCCAAGGTGCCACTGGAGGCACAAAAGGGGGCTGAATATGCAGCACTCCCTTAACAAAAGTCTGAACTTCAGGTAGTGAAGCCAGTTCTCTCTGGAAGAAAATCGATAGAGCCGAAATCTGGACCTTAATGGAACCCAATTTTAGGCCCATAGTCACCCCTGACTGTAGGAAGTGCAGAAAACGGCCCAGCTGAAATTCCTCCGTTGTCTTCCTGGCCTCACACCACGCAACCTATTTTCGCCAAATGCGGTGATAATGGTTTGCGGTCACTTCTTTCCTAGCTCTAATCAGCGTAGGAATGACTTCCTCCGGAATGCCCTTTTCCTTCAGGATCCGGTGTTCAACCGCCATGCCGTCAAACGCAGCCGCGGTAAGTCTTGGAACAGACAGGGCCCCTGCAGCAGCAGGTCCTGTCTGAGCGGCAGAGGCCATGGGTCCTCTGAGATCATCTCTTGAAGTTCCGGGTACCTAGCTCTTCTTGCCCAATCTGGAACAATGAGTATAGTTCTTACTCCTCTTCTTCTTATTATCCTCAGTACCTTGGGTATGAGAGGAAGAGGAGGGAACACATAAACCGACCGGTACACCCACGGTGTCACTAGAGCGTCCACAGCTATTGCCTGAGGGTCTCTCGACCTGGCGCAATATCTTTCTAGCTTTTTGTTTAGGCGGGACGCCATCATGTCCACCTGTGGCCTTTCCCAACGGTTTACAATCATCTGAAAGACTTCTGGATGAAGTCCCCACTCTCCCGGGTGGAGGTCATGCCTGCTGAGGAAGTCTGCTTCCCAGTTGTCCACTCCCGGAATGAACACTGCTGACAGTGCTAACACGTGATTTTCCGCCCATCGGAGAATCCTTGTGGCTTCTGCCATCGCCGTCCTGCTTCTTGTGCCACCCTGTCGGTTTACATGGGCGACTGCCGTGATGTTGTCTGACTGGATCAGTACCGGCTGGTTTTGAAGCAGGGGTTTTGCCTGACTTAGGGCATTGTAAATGGCCCTCAGTTCCAGAATATTTATGTGTAGGGAAGTCTCCTGACTTGACCATAGTCCTTGGAAGTTTCTTCCCTGTGTGACTGCCCCCCAGCCTCGAAGGCTGGCATCCATGGTCACCAGGACCCAGTCCTGTATGCCGAATCTGCGGCCCTCTTGAAGATGAGCACTTTGCAGCCACCACAGCAGAGACACCCTGGTCCTTGGAGACAGGGTTATCAGCCGATGCATCTGAAGATGCGATCCGGACCACTTGTCCAACAGGTCCCACTGAAAAGTCCTTGCATGAAACCTGCCGAATGGAATTGCTTCGTAGGAAGCTACCATTTTTCCCAGGACTCGCGTGCAGTGATGCACCGACACCTGTTTTGGTTTTAGGAGGCCTCTGACTAGAGATGACAGCTCCTTGGCCTTCTCCTCCGAGAGAAACACTTTTTTCTGTTCTGTGTCCAGAACCATCCCCAGGAACAGTAGACGTGTCGTAGGGACTAGCTGTGACTTTGGAATATTTAGAATCCAACCGTGCTGTTGTAGCACCTCCCGAGATAGTGCTACCCCGACCAACAACTGCTCCCTGGACCTCGCCTTTATCAGGAGATCGTCCAAGTACGGGATAATTAAACCTCCCTTTTTTCGAAGGAGTATCATCATTTCGGCCATTACCTTGGTAAATACCCTCGGTGCCGTGGACAGACCAAACGGCAACGTCTGGAATTGGTAATGACAATCCTGTGCCACAAATCTGAGGTACTTCTGGTGAGGATGGTAAATGGGGACATGCAGGTAAGCATCCTTGATGTCCAGTGATACCATGTAATCCCCCTCGTCCAGGCTTGCAATAACCGCCCTGAGCGATTCCATCTTGAACTTGAATTTTTTTATATATGTGTTCAAGGATTTCAAATTTAAAATGGGTCTCACCGAACCGTCTGGTTTCGGTACCACAAACATTGTGGAATAGTAACCCCGTCCTTGTTGAAGGAGGGGCACCTTGACTATCACCTGCTGGGAATACAGCTTGTGTATTGCCTCTAACACTGCCTCCCTGCCTGAGGGAGTTGTAGGCAAGGCAGATTTGAGGAAACGGCGGGGGGGAGACGTCTCGAATTCCAGCTTGTACCCCTGAGATACTACTTGAAGGATCCAGGGATCCACCCGTGAGCGAGCCCACTGATTGCTGAAGTTTTTGAGACGGGCCCCCACCGTACCTGGCTCCGCCTGTGGAGCCCCAGCGTCATGCGGCGGACTTGGAGGAAGCGGGGGAGGACTTTTGCTCCTGGGAACTGGCTGTATGCTGCAGCTTTTTCCCTCTACCTCTGCCTCTGGGCAGAAAGGACGCGCCTTTAACACGCTTGCCCTTATGGGGCCGAAAGGACTGTACCTTATAATACGGTGCTTTCTTTGGCTGTGAGGGAACATGGGGTAAAAATGCTGACTTCCCAGCTGTTGCTGTGGAAACGAGGTCCGAGAGACCATCCCCGAACAACTCCTCACCCTTATAAGGCAAAACTTCCATGTGCCTTTTAGAAACTGCATCACCTGTCCACTGCCGAGTCCATAACCCTCTCCTGGCAGAAATGGACATTGCACTTATTTTAGATGCCAGCCGGCAAATATCCCTCTGTGCATCTCTCATGTATAAGACTGCGTCTTTAATATGCTCTACGGGTAGCAATATAGTGTCCCTGCCTAGGGTATCAATATTTTCCGACAGGGAATCTGACCACGCAGCTGCAGCACTGCACATCCATGCTGAAGCAATAGCTGGTCTCAGTATAATACCTGTGTGTGTATATACAGACTTCAGGATAGCCTCCTGCTTCCTATCAGCAGGCTCCTTTAGGGCGGCCGTATCCGGAGACGGTAGTGCCACCTTCTTTGACAAGCGTGTGAGCGCTTTATCCACCCTAGGGGATGTTTCCCTACGTGACCTATCCTCTGGCGGGAAAGGGTACACCATTAGTAACCTTTTAGAAATTACCAGTTTCTTATCGGGGGAAGCCCACGTTTCTTCACACACTTCATTTAATTCCTCAGATGGGGGAAAAACTACTGGTAGTTTTTTCTCTCCAAACATAATACCCTTTTTTGTGGTTCCTGGGGTAACATCAGAAATGTGCAACACATTTTTCATTGCCTCAATCATGTAACGTGTGGCCCTATTGGAAGTTACATTAGTCTCATCGTCGTCGACACTGGAGTCAGTATCCGTGTCGACATCTGTGTCTGCCATCTGAGGTAGCGGGCATTTTAGAGCCCCTGATAGCTTTTGAGACGCCTGGGCAGGCACAGACTGAGAAGCCGGCTGTCCCATATTTGGTATGTCGTCAAACCTTTTATGTAAGGAGTTGACACTTTCACGTAATTCCTTCCACAAGTCCATCCACTCAGGTGTCGGCTCCGCAGGGGGTGACATCACATTTATCGGCATCTGCTCCGCCTCCACATAAGCCTCCTCATCAAACATGTCGACACAGCCGTACCGACACACCGCACACACACAGGGAATGCTCTGACAGAGGACAGGACCCCACAAAGCCCTTTGTGGAGACAGAGGGGTAAATTTACTAAGATTCGTATTTTCCCGTTTCAGGTCAAAGTTCAATCACGAATGACATCGAAAGTGTAAAACTGCAACTTTTTGAATTGATTACGACTAATTTACTAAGCTGTCGTATTCGGGTTTTTCTTTTGTTCCGATGTCGATGTCATTCGTGGTTTTTTTTCTATTTTTACGGCAGTGATTAGCAAAACACTGCCGACTTTTTTACAATGAATCTCGGCCGGATCTGTGTGATCCGTGCTGGGGTTCATTTTTTTTGTTTTTTTTAAATTAAACACTGTCAAATATTTAAAAAAAAATTGCGTGGGGTCCCCCCTCCTAAGCATAACCAGCCTCAGGCTCTTTGAGCCGATCCTGGTTGCCGAAATATGGGGAAAAAAATGACAGGGGTTCCCCCATATTTAAGCAACCAGCATCGGGCTCTGCGCCTGGTCCTGGTTCCAAAAATACGGGGGACAAAAAGAGTAGGGGTCCCCCGTATTTTTAAAACCAGCACCGGGCTCCACTAGCTGGACAGATAATGCCACAGCCGGGGGTCACTTTTATATAGTGCCCTGCGGCCGTGGCATCAAAAATCCAACTAGTCACCCCTGGCCGGGGTACCCTGGGGGAGTGGGGACCCCTTCAATCAAGGGGTCCCCCCCCCCAGCCACCCAAGGGCCAGGGGTGAAGCCCGAGGCTGTCCCCCCCCCATCCAATGGGCTGCGGATGGGGGGGCTGATAGCCTTTGTTGTAAAAGAAAAGATATTGTTTTTAGTAGCAGTACTACAAGTCCCAGCAAGCCTCCCCCGCATACTGGTACTTGGAGAACCACAAGTACCAGCATGCGGCGGAAAAACGGGCCCGCTGGTACCTGTAGTACTACTACTAAAAAAATACCCAAAAAAACACAAGACACACACACCGTGAAAGTATAATTTTATTACATACATACACACATACATAATTACTTACCTTATGTTCCCACGCAGGTCGGTCCTCTTCTCCAGTAGAATCCAAGGGGTACCTGTTGAAGAAATTATACTCACGAGATCCAGGGGTCCAGGGTCCTCGGGGAATCCAGGTGTAATCCACGTACTTGAAAAAAATAACAAAACGGACACCCGAGCCACGCACTAAAAGGGGACCCATGTTTGCACATGGATCCCCTTTTCCCGACTGCCAGAAACCCACTCTGACTGATGTCTAAGTGGGTTTCTTCAGCCAATCAGGGAGTGCCACGTTGTAGCACTCTCCTGATCGGCTGTGTGCTCCTGTACTGAGTGACAGGCGGCACACGGCAGTGTTACAATGTAGCGCCTATGCGCTCCATTGTAACCAATGCTGGGAACTTTCTGCCCTGCGGTTGACCTAAAGTGACGTCACCGCTGAGCAGAAAGTTCCCAGCATTGGTTACAATGGAGCGCATAGGCGCAACATTGTAACACTGCCGTGTGCCGCCTGTCACTCAGTACAGGAGCACACAGCCGATCAGGAGAGTGCTACAACGTGGCACTCCCTGATTGGCTGAAGAAACCCACTTAGACATCAGTCAGAGTGGGTTTCTGGCAGTCGGGAAAAGGGGATCCATGTGCAAACATGGGTCCCCTTTTAGTGCGTGGCTCGGGTGTCCGTTTTGTTATTTTTTTCAAGTACGTGGATTACACCTGGATTCCCCGAGGACCCTGGACCCCTGGATCTCGTGAGTATAATTTCTTCAACAGGTACCCCTTGGATTCTACTGGAGAAGAGGACCGACCTGCGTGGGAACATAAGGTAAGTATGTATGTATGTGTGTATGTATGTATGTAATAAAATTATACTTTCACGGTGTGTGTGTCTTGTGTTTTTTTGGGTATTTTTTTAGTAGTAGTACTACAGGTACCAGCGGGCCCGTTTTTCCGCCGCATGCTGGTACTTGTGGTTCTCCAAGTACCAGCATGCGGGGGAGGCTTGCTGGGACTTGTAGTACTGCTACTAAAAACAATATCTTTTCTTTTACAACAAAGGCTATCAGCCCCCCCATCCGCAGCCCATTGGATGGGGGGGGGACAGCCTCGGGCTTCACCCCTGGCCCTTGGGTGGCTGGGGGGGGGGGACCCCTTGATTGAAGGGGTCCCCACTCCCCCAGGGTACCCCGGCCAGGGGTGACTAGTTGGATTTTTGATGCCACGGCCGCAGGGCACTATATAAAAGTGACCCCCGGCTGTGGCATTATCTGTCCAGCTAGTGGAGCCCGGTGCTGGTTTTAAAAATACGGGGGACCCCTACTCTTTTTGTCCCCCGTATTTTTGGAACCAGGACCAGGCGCAGAGCCCGATGCTGGTTGCTTAAATATGGGGGAACCCCTGTCAATTTTTACCCCATATTTCTGCAAACAGGATCGGCTCAAAGAGCCCGAGGCTGGTTATGCTTAGGAGGGGGGACCCCACGCAATTTTTTTTAATAAAATAACAACTTTCCCACCCCTTCCCACTGATATACATGCACGGATCTCATGGATCCCTGCATGCCTATCCAATCACGGGAAAAAAAAGCAGGTCTGTTTTTTTTAAGCACTTTTTTACGAGTTGTAATTTTTCACGGCAGTGTTTGTTTTTTTTTTGCTTTGCACTTCTTAGTAAATTACCGAGATTCATACTTAAACAGCCGCGTTTTGACCGATGGTGTATTCATTCGTAATTTTTTTCTTGGACTTGCAAAAAATTACGAATGCCCTCATCACTGCCGTGATTATTGCTTAGTAAATTACCGAGATGACACTTTGATGAAAAAACGGCATCTCGGTCAAAATCGGGAGCTTAGTAAATTTACCCCAGAGAGAGAGTATGCCAGCACACACCAGAGCGCTATATAACACAGGGATGAACACTATAACTGAGTGATTTTCCCTTATAGCTGCTTATATATATACTGCTGCGCCTAAATTTAGTGCCCCCCCTCTCTTTTTTACCCTTTGTAGTCTTGAAAACTGCAGGGGAGAGCCTGGGAGCGATCCTTCCAGCGGAGCTGTGAGGGAAAAATGGCGCCAGTGTGCTGAGGGAGATAGCCCCACCCCTTTTTCGGCTGACTTTCTCCCGCTTTTTTATGGATCTCTGGCAGGGGTATTTTTCACATATATAGCCTCTAGGACTATATATTGTGATTTTTTTGCCAGCCAAGGTGTTAATATTGCTGATCAGGGCGCCCCCACCCAGCGCCCTGCACCCATCAGTGACCGGAGTGTGAGGTGTGCATGAGGAGCAATGGCGCACAGCTGCAGTGCTGTGCGCTACCTTGTTGAAGACCGAAGTCTTCTGCCGCCGATTTTCAGGACCATCTTCTTGCTTCTGGCTCTGTAAGGGGGACGGCGGCGCGGCTCCGGGACCGGACGATCGAGGTCGGGCCCTGTGTTCGATCCCTCTTGAGCTAATGGTGTCCAGTAGCCTAAGAAGCCCAAGCTAGCTGCAAGCAGGTAGGTTCGCTTCTTCTCCCCTTAGTCCCTCGTAGCAGTGAGTCTGTTGCCAGCAGATCTCACTGAAAATAAAAAACCTAAAATATACTTTCTTTTCTAGGAGCTCAGGAGAGCCCCTAGTGTGCATCCAGCTCAGCCGGGCACAAGATTCTAACTGAGGTCTGGAGGAGGGTCATAGAGGGAGGAGCCAGTGCACACCAGGTAGTTCTAAAGCTTTCTTTAGTTGTGCCCAGTCTCCTGCGGAGCCGCTATTCCCCATGGTCCTTACGGAGTCCCAGCATCCACTTAGGACGTCAGAGAAAAATTCATACCATTCGTAAGTGCTGAAGAGTAAATGGCAGTAAAGACACATAATTGTAAGTTGTGAAGTGAAATAGATAGAGACCTGGTGGTGAGCGTCTGTGAATGCTGTATACATATATCATGGCACCGTGTGTGACTGTTTTGGACAGTGTTGGGCTGGGCTGGTTAGTGACAGAGGAGGGGCATGTCACAGTCCCAGGGATTAAAGGAGCTTTGAGCTGAGTCAGTCACCTCCCGTCTGACTTCTATGCACAGTCTGTGTATCTGACTTGCAGCACAGTATAGCAAGATCCTGAGTCCTGAACTATTCAGAGCTGCCTGGGCAGGAACTTGTTGCCTGCCTGGCTGATTCCCCATGTGTGGTGCTGGGCAGGCAGACACTGATGGACGCACCGTACCTCACCGAGCACATGCTGCTGGCTCTTGTCCTCGGTAAGAAGGAATCCAGTACTCTATTTATTTCACTGAGGGCTTATGTTACCTATAACAGCTGTGTTGCATAAAATAAGATGAGGTTATGGGAAATAGTAAATGTAATATTACCTCAGAGGCACAGGTTAGTTGACATGAGCATACCTCCCAACATGACCCTCTCCAGGAGGGACACAATGCTCTGCTCCTGGACTTTTCTCTTAATTCATGATTGCTGGCACCTGTGTTGAACAGGTTAATATATAAGAAAGGTGTTTCAACACAGGTGATGGCAATCATACATTAAGAGGGAAGTGCAGGAGCAGAGCATTCTGTCCCTCCTGGAGAGGGTCATGTTGGGAGGTATGCAATGCATGAGTGGTTTCTTATCACTGACAGTAGCAATGTATGTTTATAATTCTATTTATGCGCACACGTGTGTGCTTATATAGCAGTATATGTTATACTTATTATACTTCAACAGCTACAGTAAGGAATGCAAAGAGGAAACTGGAAAATATGTCTCATTTTTATGTGAGCGTATTGATATCTGTGGTCTATTAGGCTGTATAGAATACTTTTGAGCTTCTGGGTTGAACTCTTTAGGAAGCACTGGCTGTAAAGTGCATGAGGCTGGAATTGAAAGAAGTGAATAAGAAGCTGGCCGAATAAGAAGCTGCCTTCAACCTCGTGCAAAGTGCAGATAAATCGTTCAAACGCCGACTCTTTGCGTCCACCATCTTTGCACATCTTTCCTCACACTTCATAGAGGTGGACGCAGTAGCACTCACAACAGAGGTTTTGCATGCAGCGGATCTGCACAAATATGCAAATGGTGCTGCCCTGGGGATTTCCCACATACGGTATCTCTGATCTGCTGCGTGCGTACAAAGACACTCGATCGGTCACACATCGGTCGGACCTGTGAGCAACCCTTGCTTGGAATGTTTATTGAAAGTAAGGCGCCGCAGCCTTTACACGTGCAGACAAATTCGCCCCTGAAATGGTCATGATACACATGCGTTTTTGAAGACACCCCTATTACCTCCCACAAAATGACGACCTGTAACTCAGTTTGCAAATAAATCCTTTACCGAAACTAGCAAGTGATTGGATGTGCAGTGCGACTTTGATGCATGCGCAGTACAAATAATCTGCTCAACTGTGCAAACATTATCACTGTGTCCACTTCTGAATCAGGGATGTGCACAGCCGCACATGGTGGCCACACATACCCGATAATTGAATTGCCCCACAGAACTATGAAGATACTGATATGCACAGTAAGTGGGTACCTTAGGGGCAGATTTAACAACGAGTGATATTCTAGTTATCACTTCTTACCAATGATAAGTGGTGCTCTGACAAATCAGCTCCTAACTGTCATGTGTTTGAAAAATGACAAATAGGAGCTGATTGGCCGGAGCACCATTTAACATTTGTAACGATTGATAACAAGAATATCGCTGGTTAAATCTGCCCCTTAGTTCTTACAATATATGGTATAATCTTCAGATTGAAAAGGTGCTTGAATGAAGTGATCCTCTTATCCATGTGTGTTTTACTATCGCTGACAGTTTGCATACTGTCATGGAATGCCTTAAAAAAGGGTCTGGTGACATCAGTACTCCAAATATAAATTATATTTTACAGTAGCACAGCGATACTCTCCAAAAATAAGCAATGACATTACTACTCACCAACACTAAGTATATACTGTACTTTACAGCATGCATATCAATGTCAAAGGTGTGTTGTAATGTTATACATTTTATAGAGTTACTTTTGCTGCAATCACATGAACTAGAGTTTTTAAAGGAATACTAATACTAAAGTAGAAGAATATAATCATCAGCTCTGCTGTCTGTGGACTATGATAATGCTTTCAAAATAAAATTGAAAACAATAATCTGGCACTTCAGCAGTGGCGCCCTTGAAACGGTAGCCGTGTGATGTTTTTCAAATGAGAGCCAGCCATGTGTTTTCAGTTCAAACTAGTCCACATCAATAAATAAATACGTAATTATTTTTATAAAGTTGTTGAAAAAAACCTAAAAACTAAAAAATACTTATTTCAAATAATAAAGCTTTTTTTCAGTGATTTTTTTTTTTAGAATTATCTTCTTTTTTTTTAAAGATTTCTCAATTAAGGGGCGTATTCAATTAGTGTCAGATCCTCTACTACACTATTCATTTTCCGGGCATTTCCAACAGGTTTTTACCCGTTTTCGACAATGCCGATCCTACTTTTTTTTAAAGTCCAATCGGCATTGACGAAAACGGGCCAAAAACCTGTTGGAAAAGCTCGCAAATTCGACAAAATACGTGGATCCACAGCTAATCTGCCGATCCACGTATTTTCCGACAACCTAAAAAAGTCGGAAAGTGCTGTTTTTACAACTTGTCTGAAATTATGACAATAATTGAATAGACCCCTAAAACCCTTTGGTGTACAGTACATGACATTATGAAACAAAGCCGTTGCTAAATATATTACATAGTCAGTGAAAATAGATGGTCTCAGACTTTTACACTTCAAAAAACAACACAAGTGACTTTTCCTGTCATACAGTATATACAATATTATGTTTTCTCTATCGTCCTAGTGGATGCTGGGGTTCCTGAAAGGACCAGGGGGAATAGCGGCTCCGCAGGAGACAGGGCACAAAAAGTAAAGCTTTTTCCGATCAGGTGGTGTGCACTGGCTCCTCCCCCTATGACCCTCCTCCAGACTCCAGTTAGATTTTTGTGCCCGGCCGAGAAGGGTGCAATCTAGGTGGCTCTCCTAAAGAGCTGCTTAGAAAAAGTTTAGCTAGGTTTTTTATTTTACAGTGATTCCTGCTGGCAACAGGATCACTGCAGCGAGGGACTGAGGGGAGAAGGAGTCAACTCACCTGCGTGCAGGATGGATTGGTTTCTTGGCTACTGGACATCAAGCTCCAGAGGGACGATCACAGGTACAGCCTGGATGGTCACCGGAGCCACGCCGCCGGCCCCCTTGCAGATGCTGAAATCAGAAGAGGTCCAGAATCGGCGGCTGAAGACTCCTGCAGTCTTCTAAAGGTAGCGCACAGCACTGCAGCTGTGCGCCATTTTCCTCTCAGCACACTTCACACGGCAGTCACTGAGGGTGCAGGGCGCTGGGAGGGGGGCGCCCTGGGAGGCAAATGAGTACCTATAAAGGCTAAAAATACCTCACATATAGCCCTAGAGGCTATATGGAGATATTTAACCCCTGCCTAATTTTTCTAAATAGCGGGAGACGAGCCCGCCGGAAAAGGGGCGGGGCCTATCTCCTCAGCACACGGCGCCATTTCCTCTCACAGCTCCGCTGGTCAGGACGGCTCCCAAGTCTCTCCCCTGCACTGCACTACAGAAACAGGGTAAAACAGAGAGGGGGGGGCACATTTATGGCGATATTTTGATATAACAAAGCAGCTATAAGGGAGCACTTATTATAAGGCTATCCCTGATATATATATAGCGCTTTTGGTGTGTGCTGGCAAACTCTCCCTCTGTCTCCCCAAAGGGCTAGTGGGTCCTGTCTTCGTTAGGAGCATTCCCTGTGTGTCTGCTGTGTGTCGGTACGTGTGTGTCGACATGTATGAGGACGATATTGGTGTGGAGGCGGAGCAATTGCCAAATATGAGGATGTCACCCCCTAGGGAGTCGACACCAGAATGGATGCCTTTATTTATGGAACTACGGGATAGTGTCAACACGCTAAAGCAGTCGTTTGACGACATGAGACGGCCGGACAATCAATTAGTGCCTGTCCAGGCGACTCAAACACCGTCAGGGGCTGTGAAACGCCCTTTGCCTCAGTCGGTCGACACAGACCCAGACACAGGCGATGACTCCAGTGGTGACGGTGACGAATCAACCGTATTTTCCAGTAGGGCCACACGTTATATGATTTTGGCAATGAAGGAGGCGTTACATTTAGCTGATACTACAGGTACCACTAAACAGGGTATTATGTGGGGTATAAAAAAAAAAAAACTACCTATAGTTTTTCCTGAATCAGAAGAACTAAATGACGTGTGTAATGAAGCGTGGGTTGCCCCTGATAAAAAGCTGATAATTTCAAAGAAATTATTGGCATTATACCCTTTCCCGCCAGAGGTTAGGGAGCGCTGGGAAACACCTCCTAGGGTGGACAAGGCGCTAACACGCTTATCTAAACAAGTGGCGTTACCCTCTCCTGAGACGGCCGCACTTAAAGATCCATCAGATAGGAGGATGGAAAATATCCAAAAAAGTATATACACACATGCAGGTGTTATACTACGACCAGCTGTAGCGACTGCCTGGATGGGCAGTGCGGGGGTAGTTTGGTCAGAGTCCCTGATTGAAAATATTGATACCCTGGACAGGGACAATATTTTACTGTCGTTAGAACAAATAAAGGATGCATTTCTTTATATGCGTGATGCACAGAGGGATATATGCACACTGGCATCACGGGTAAGTGCTATGTCCATTTCGGCCAGAAGAGCTTTATGGACGCGACAGTGGACAGGCGATGCGGATTCAAAACGGCATATGGAAGTTTTGCCGTATAAAGGGGAGGAGTTATTTGGAGTCGGTCTATCAGATTTGGTGGCCACGGCTACAGCCGGGAAATCCACCTTTCTACCTCAAGTCACTCCCCAACAGAAAAAGGCACCGACTTTTCAACTGCAGCCCTTTCGTTCCTTTAAAAATAAGAGAGCAAAGGGCTATTCATATCTGCCACGAGGCAAAGGTCGAGGGAAGAGACAGCAACACGCAGCTCCTTCCCAAGATCAGAAGCCCTCCCCGGCTTCTACAAAAGCCTCAGCATGACGCTGGGGCTTCTCAAGCGGACTCGGGGACGGTGGGGGGTCGTCTCAAAAATTACAGCGCGCAGTGGGCTCACTCGCAAGTAGATCCCTGGATCCTGCAGATAATATCTCAGGGATACAGGTTGGAATTAGAGACAGATCCACCTCGCCGTTTCCTGAAGTCTGCTTTACCAACGTCCCCCTCCGAAAGGGAGACGGTTTTGGAAGCCATTCACAAGCTGTACTCTCAGCAGGTGATAGTCAAGGTACCTCTTCTGCAACAAGGGAAGGGGTATTATTCCACTCTTTTTGTGGTACCGAAGCCGGATGGCTCGGTAAGGCCTATTCTAAATCTGAAGTCCTTGAACCTGTACATAAAGAAGTTCAAGTTCAAAATGGAGTCACTCAGAGCAGTGATAGCGAACCTGGAAGAGGGGGACTTTATGGTATCCTTGGACATCAAGGATGCGTATCTCCACGTTCCAATTTACCCCTCACACCAGGGGTACCTCAGGTTCGTTGTACAAAACTGTCACTATCAGTTTCAGACGCTGCCGTTCGGATTGTCCACGGCACCTCGGATCTTTACAAAGGTAATGGCCGAGATGATGATTCTTCTTCGAAGAAAAGGCGTATTAATTATCCCATACTTGGACGATCTCCTAATAAGGGCGAGGTCCAGAGAACAGCTAGAGATGGGATTAGCACTGTCTCAAGAAGTGCTAAAACAGCACGGGTGGATTCTGAATATTCCAAAATCCCAGTTAATGCCGACAACTCGTCTGCTGTTCCTAGGGATGATTCTGGACACGGTTCAGAAAAAGGTTTTTCTCCCGGAGGAAAAAGCCAAGGAGTTATCCGAGCTTGTCAGGAACCTCCTAAAACCAGGAAAGGTGTCTGTACATCAATGCACAAGAGTCCTGGGAAAAATGGTGGCTTCTTACGAAGCAATTCCATTCGGCAGATTCCACGCAAGAATTTTCCAAAGGGATCTGTTGGACAAATGGTCAGGGTCGCATCTTCAGATGCACCTGCGGATAACCCTGTCTCCAAGGACAAGGGTGTCTCTTCTGTGGTGGTTGCAGAGTGCTCATCTATTGGAGGGCCGCAGATTCGGCATACAGGATTGGATCCTGGTGACCACGGACGCCAGCCTGTGAGGCTGGGGAGCAGTCACACAAGGAAGAAACTTCCAGGGAGTATGGACGAGCCTGGAAACGTCTCTTCACATAAACATTCTGGAACTAAGAGCAATATACAATGCTCTAAGCCAGGCAGAACCTCTGCTTCAGGGAAAACCGGTGTTGATCCAGTCGGACAACATCACGGCAGTCGCCCATGTGAACAGACAGGGCGGCACAAGAAGCAGGAGTGCAATGGCAGAAGCTGCAAGGATTCTTCGCTGGGCAGAGAATCATGTGATAGCACTGTCAGCAGTGTTCATCCCGGGAGTGGACAACTGGGAAGCAGACTTCCTCAGCAGACACGATCTTCACCCGGGAGAGTGGGGACTTCATCCAGAAGTCTTCCACATGCTGGTAACCCGTTGGGAAAGACCAATGGTGGACATGATGGCGTCTCGCCTCAACAAAAAACTGGACAGGTATTGCGCCAGGTCAAGAGATCCGCAGGCAATAGCTGTGGACGCGCTGGTAACGCCTTGGGTGTACCAGTCGGTGTATGTGTTTCCTCCTCTGCCTCTCATACCAAAAGTATTGAGAATTATACGGCAAAGAGGCGTAAGAACGATACTAGTGGTTCCGGATTGGCCAAGAAGGACTTGGTACCCGGAACTTCAAGAGATGATCACGGAAGATCCGTGGCCTCTACCTCTAAGGAGGGACTTGCTTCAGCAGGGTCCCTGTCTGTTTCAAGACTTACCGCGGCTGCGTTTGACGGCATGGCGGTTGAACGCCGGATCCTAAAGGAAAAAGGCATGCCGGAAGAAGTCATTCCTACTTTGATTAAAGCAAGGAAGGAAGTAACCGTGCAACATTATCACCGAATTTGGCGAAAATATGTTGCGTGGTGCGAAGATCGGAGTGCTCCGACGGAGGAATTTCAACTGGGTCGATTCCTACATTTCCTGCAATCAGGATTGTCAATGGGTCTCAAATTGGGATCTATTAAGGTTCAAATTTCGGCCCTGTCGATTTTCTTTCAAAAAGAATTGGCTTCAGTCCCTGAAGTCCAGACCTTTGTTAAGGGAGTGCTGCATATACAGCCTCCTGTGGTGCCTCCAGTGGCACCGTGGGATCTCAATGTGGTTTTGGACTTCCTAAAATCTCATTGGTTTGAACCACTAAAAAAGGTGGATTTGAAATATCTCACATGGAAAGTGACCATGCTTCTAGCCCTGGCTTCTGCCAGGAGAGTGTCAGAATTGTCAGCTTTATCTTACAAAAGCCCATATCTGATTTTCCATTCGGACAGGGCAGAACTGCGGACTCGTCCGCATTTTCTCCCTAAGGTGGTGTCAGCATTTCATCTGAACCAGCCTATTGTAGTGCCTGCGGCTACAAGTGACTTGGAGGACTCCAAGTTACTGGACGTTGTCAGAGCATTAAAAATATATATTGCAAGGACAGCTGGAGTCAGAAAATCTGACTCGTTGTTTATATTGTATGCACCCAACAAGATGGGTGCTCCTGCGTCTAAGCAGACGATTGCTCGTTGGATCTGTAGCACAATCCAACTTGCACATTCTGTGGCAGGCCTGCCACAGCCTAAATCTGTAAAGGCCCACTCCACAAGGAAGGTGGGCTCATCTTGGGCGGCTGCCCGAGGGGTCTCGGCATTACAACTTTGCCGAGCAGCTACGTGGTCAGGGGAGAACACGTTTGTAAAATTTTACAAATTTGATACTCTGGCTAAGGAGGACCTGGAGTTCTCTCATTCGGTGCTGCAGAGTCATCCGCACTCTCCCGCCCGTTTGGGAGCTTTGGTATAATCCCCATGGTCCTTTCAGGAACCCCAGCATCCACTAGGACGATAGAGAAAATAAGATTTTACTTACCGATAAATCTATTTCTCGGAGTCCGTAGTGGATGCTGGGCGCCCATCCCAAGTGCGGATTATCTGCATAAATTGTACATAGTTATTGTTAACTAATTCGGGTTATTGTTGAAGGAAGCCATCTTTCAGAGGCTCCGCTGTTATCATACTGTTAACTGGGTTTAGATCACAAGTTGTACGGTGTGATTGGTGTGGCTGGTATGAGTCTTACCCGGGATTCAAAATCCTCCCTTATTGTGTACGCTCGTCCGGGCACAGTACCTAACTGGAGTCTGGAGGAGGGTCATAGGGGGAGGAGCCAGTGCACACCACCTGATCGGAAAAAGCTTTACTTTTTGTGCCCTGTCTCCTGCGGAGCCGCTATTCCCCCTGGTCCTTTCAGGAACCCCAGCATCCACTACGGACTCCGAGAAATAGATTTATCGGTAAGTAAAATCTTATTTTTTTCCCCCCAGCTTTTATTGCTGTACAATTAAGGAAATATAACAGCTTCAAGTGTGTGGGAAGCATCTTGCTGTTTTTATAGCACAACTTAAAGCAACAATTTTGGTTAGTCATTATATTTTACCTGACCTGCTGCTTACCCTTAGGGGCATATTTATCACAATCCACGCCTCAGATACGGATGGAATTTGATAAATTTGCTCCAATCCGCAATGCGATAATACACTGCAAGGATGTATAAATTATGGGATGCAGAGCTTGTGAGAAAGCTCTGTCCCTCCGATCCACTTCACATACTTATTATTGTATGTTTCTGGAAAAATACATTGTTTGTCTGCGCATTCGCCACCACCGCTGCTCCTTTCTAAGCCCGGCTCCTGTCCTTGCTGCGCAGCTCTCCTGTCCACTCTGCCCTGCCTAAGCTCGGCTCTTGTCCCAGCTCCCCAGCTCTCCTGTCCACTCTGCCCAGGTCTCCTGTCCCTGCTTCCTGAAATACACCCCCCCCCCCCCCAACCTCTGTCACCTCTGCCCTACCCCCTGCTGCTGCCTTAGCCCCCTGCATCAGTATTTGTAAAAAATAAATAAAAGATAAACTTATGTGCATCGGAAGGAGCTCAGCGATGGTCTCTGCATCGGCAAATCAGCTGAGATGCAGTAAAGTGCCGTCCAGCACTTTCACTGCATGCCAACTGCAGTGCAGAGCAGGAGTCGGAAACCGGATGGGAACTTGTCATAACATTATCTGAAAATAGCGTTATTTTTACCTCTGGTATTTTTTATTTTTTTTTTATTTTTTTTTACATTTTATAAGTAAATTTGCTCAGATCACAGTTCCCATTACAAGTATAGGAAATGTGATCTGGTTACTAAAACAGTGTAGTATTAATGTCTTGAAGGAGAATTTTATGAATTCTCCTTCAATTGCCCTTTAGTATATTTAAGTGATATTAAAATAATGTGAAAAATAATGTTGAAAAATATGCCCGTATGTGTGTTGATATATGTGTACTATTCTGCGGTATATACAAATAATGAAATGTAGAGAGTGGATACCAGTGGAAAGAACTGTAAAGATCCATACACACTGGGTGATTTTGAGCTCAAAGTAGCTCACTTTTGGCATTTTGAGCTACTTTGAGCTCGCTCAAACTCGTTCTGTGTGTATGGGCTAGCGATGAGCACTGATGCGCGCTCCCGCATCATCGCTAGCCCCCGCCGTTCGTCGGTCTGTTTGCACAGCCGAGTGAAGCACTTTCCACAGTCTCCTACTGTGGAAAGTGCTACACCCAAGTGGACATCGCTGGCACAGGGAAAATAGCAGAGTGTGTATGCACTGAGCTATTTTCCTGCCAGCAATGTCCAAGATCATCGCTATGCATACACGCTGGGCAACAACGTCCAGGTTGTATGCAACTTTAGAGCACACCAGCCAGATAGACTTAACCAGGAGCTTTGGTTTATTTGCAGTGCACAGATTGTACAGCTGTACCTCACAGATACACAGGTGAGCATAAAGCAGACCAGCAGGTCTTGTATGTAGCCATTGGCAGCAGGATATTGAGGGGTCCTCCACGGAGCTATTTGTACACAGCTGCATACCACTGTTGTGCTCAAACGCAATGAGAAGATGGCACTGCGCATGCGTAAAGTAAGTATTAGTGGCCATCTTGGTAAAGGAAGATGCTTCAGTTATGGCGCATCATGGAAGGAAGCGCAGTAGCGCATTCCATATAACAACGTAGTGGAGATTCGTAATCTGAGCAATGAAACAGATATTGGTGGTCATTCTGAGTTGATCGCTAGCTGAAAATGTTCGCTGCGCAGCGATGAAGCAAAAACCGTCACTTCTGCGCATGCGTATGCGGCGCAATGCGCACGCGCAACGTATTTTCACAACGGCCGATGTAGTTTTACACAAGGTCTAGCGAAGTTTTCCAGTCGCACTGCTGGCCGCAGAGTGATTGACATGAAGTGGGTGTTTCTGGGTGTCAACTGACCATTTTCAGGGAGTGTTCGAAAAAACGCAGTTTTGCCAAGAAAAACGCAGGCGTGGTTGGAGAACGCAGGGCGTGTTTGTGACGTCAAAGCCGGAACTGAACAGTCTGAAGTTATCGCAAGCTAGGAGTAGGTCTGGAGCTACTCTGAAACTGCACAATTTTTTTTTGTAGTCGCTCTGCGATCCTTTCGTTCGCACTTCTGCTAAGCTAAAATACACTCCCAGAGGGAGGCGGCTTAGCAATTGCACCACTGCTAAAAACTGCTAGCGAGCGATCAACTTGGAATGACCCCCATTGCCAGGTCTCCTCTACTTCTGTAGTAAAGCACCCAAAAAAGTGTATTATTCACCATTCTGAGATGTGAGTGGGGAGACCAATAAGCTGGAAGCTGATTGTCACAACTGAGGGCCTGAGCTGACGGGAGGCAGCCTCAGTTGTAGGGGCTGAGATGTACCGGAACCTGGGAGGTTGTATCAGACCCCTGGACATGTAAGTAACATGAATAATAACTGCCCGAAGGCGTGACCACGACAACTTGGATAAAAGTCAATGATGTTTATTATGACAACTCCGCAACACAGCAGCAGTAAAAGAAAACATAAAAGTCAGCAAAGAATAAATACAGTTCCTGGGTACTACAGGATGGCAGGAGCCACAGGGCACTGGTAGTGTGAGATAGTTCTAATAATCTTCTAGATGGAAAGTCCTTACCAGGCCCGACTGTAGCAATGGAGATAACCCAGGATTGTGCCAGCTGGTGTTCCAGGAAAAGCTGGGTTGCTGAAGATAAAACGGCTGCTGTGGATACTGGCTGGAACCAGACTGTTAGCACGGAGTGGATACTGGCTGGAACCAGTTAAATAATAAATGAACTTGGGAGCGATGAAATATGAACTGAAATGTAGAACTTGAGAGCGGAGAAATAATAATACCGGTGGAGAGTTGTAAAGTGTAGAAAGGACACCGGCCCTTTAAGAGAAGCTGTACTCTGCTGGAAGCTGAGCTGGAAGCAGGTAATGTTGTAGCTGGAAACAGATGAATCCACAATGGATTGGAGAGTCAGGCTACACCGCAGGTGGAATGCTGGTGCGGGTCTCTATGGTGGAAGTCTTGAGACAGGAGCTGGAACCTGGAAGACAATCACAGGAGAGAGACAAACAGGAACTAGGTTTGACAACCAAAGCACTGACGCCTTCCTTGCTCAGGCACAGTGTATTTATACCTGCAGCAAGGAAGGGATTGGCTAGGCAATTATGCAGATTATCAATACTGAGAACAGATTGGTGGAAATGATCAGCTGACAGAATCCAAGATGGCTGCGCCCATGCAGACACTTGGAGGGAAGTTTGGTTTGTAATCCATGTGGTAATGAAAACAGTAATGGCGGCGCCGGCCACCGGAGACAGGAGGCGCCAGGCTGACAGATGCACATCCAACCACGCGGACACAGCGGAGGCCGCGGCTGACGTAATCGCCACTCAGACACTCTGCATGCAGAAGTTCAGGGACGGCGGCGGAGGCCGCGGGAGACGCCATGCCAGGTGTAATATGGCGTTTACTGTGACAGCGTCCCAGAGTGACGGGAGAGGATACAGGAATGTACACATCAGGATAACAGATGGGATCCGGTCCTGGAGCGCTGAGCCAGCCTTAGGAGGCATCTGATGGGTAAGAAATGGCGTCCAGATACCCGGATCGTGACAGCACCCCCCCCTTTAGGAGTGGCCCCAGGACACTTCTTTGGCTTTTGAGGAAACTTGGAATGGAATCTCCGGACCAAGGCAGGAGCATGGACATCAGAAGCATTGGTCCATGAACGTTCCTCAGGACCATAACCCTTCCAGTCAATAAGATATTGTAGTTGACCGTAACGGTGACGTGAGTCCAGGATCTTGGCCACTTCATACTCAACGCCTCGTTGAGTTTGGACTTTCGGAGTTGGAGGAAGTGAGGAATGAAACCGATTCAAGATCAGCGGTTTCAACAGGGAAACATGGAATGTCCTGGGTATTTTTAAGAAGGGAGGCAACTGGAGTCTGTAAGCAACAGGATTGATGACTTGTTCAATCTTGAAAGGACCGATATAGCGAGGTGCAAACTTCATACTGGGAACTCTTAACCTCAAATTCTTCGTGGATAACCATACCCGATCACCCACCTTGAGAGCAGGAACTGCTCGACGCTTCTTATCCGCAAACTTCTTGTACCTGAACGATGCCTTGAGCAGAGCTGATCGTACGCTCTTCCAGATATTGGCAAACTGATGCAAGGTGATATCCACTGCGGGAACAGAAGTTGCTGGAAGCGGTTGGAACTCAGGGACTTTAGGGTGGAATCCAAAGTTAGTGAAGAATGGTGTTGAAGCAGATGAAGAATGATACTGGTTGTTATGACAGAACTCGGCCCAGGGAAGTAATTGAACCCAGTCATCTTGAGAGGAGGACACATAGATGCGGAGGAAGGCCTCCAAGTCCTGATTCACCCTCTCGGTTTGACCATTGGTCTGAGGATGGTAAGCCGTGGAAAACTTTAGCTTGACTTGGAGGACTTGACATAAACTTCGCCAGAATTTGGCTGTGAATTGAACTCCTCGATCTGAAATAATTTCTTCAGGAAGACCGTGGAGTCGGAAGATCTCTTGTATGAATACTTGAGCCAACTTGGAAGCTGACGGAAGACCGGTGAGAGGAATGAAGTGTGCCATCTTGGTGAACCGGTCAACTACCACCCAGATGGTATTGAACTTGTTGCACATGGGTAAATCTGTAATAAAATCCATCGACAAATGGGTCCAAGGTCGACGGGGAACAGATAGTGGAACCAGTTGCCCCGCAGGCGACTGGCGGGATACCTTATGTTGAGCACACTTTGGGCAAGATGCAATAAACTCCAAGACGTCCTTTTTCAGAGTTGGCCACCAATAGGACCTAGAGATAAACTCCAGGGTTTTTTGGATACCTGTATGTCCGGCAAAACGGGAAGCATGGGCCCAATGCATGAGCTTCTTCCTTAGCATCGGTTTCACAAAACTTTTCCCTGATGGGGGCGTAGAGTCCATCCCTACCGTGGAGAATGCCAACGGATTTATAATAGGATGCTTGTCTGAAGACTCTGACTCATTTTCTTGCTCCCATGAGCGGGAAAGGGCATCGGCCTTGCGATTCTGAGAGCCCGGACAGAACTGGAGTTTAAAGTCGAACCTGGAAAAGAAAAGTGCCCATCTGGCCTGACGAGGGTTGAGACATTGTGCGCCTTTCAGATATAAAAGGTTCTTGTGGTCTGTAAGTATGGTGATTGAATGAGAAGCTCCCTCCAACAGATACCTCCACTCTTCTAGAGCGAGCTTGATGGCTAGCAACTCCTGGTCGCCAATGGCATAGTTGCGCTCAGCTGGGGAGAACTTCCGGGAGAAGAAACTGCAAGGGTGTAAATGGCCATCTTTAGCCCTCTGAGATAACACCGCTCCTACTCCAACGGAGGAGGCATCCACCTCTAAGATGAAAGGAGAGTCGATGTCAGGCTGTTTCAGAACAGGCGCAGAGATGAACCTTTGTTTTAAAAGATGAAATGCTTGCATGGCTTCTTCAGACCACTTGGACGGGTTAGCACCCTTCTTAGTGAAAGCAGTAATAGGCGCCACAATGGTGGAAAAGTCTCGTATAAACTTACGGTAATAGTTGGCGAACCCTAAGAACCTCTGAACCCCTTTGAGGGTTAAGGGTACCGGCCAATTTTGGATTGCTTGTAGTTTCTCAGGATCCATCTCTAGTCCGGAACCGGACACAATGTACCCTAGAAACGGAATGGACTTGACTTCAAAGACGCATTTTTCTAATTTGCAATAGAGATGATTGACACGGAGACGGGACAGAACCTCTTTAACCCAAAAACGATGTTCCTCTAAATCGTTGGCAAAAATGAGGATATCGTCTAGATAGACCACGACATGACGGTATAGAATGTCTCTGAAGATCTCATTGACAAAATGCTGGAAGACAGCTGGAGCATTGCTCAATCCGAAGGGCATGACGAGGTACTCATAATGTCCGTCACGGGTGTTAAAGGCGGTCTTCCACTCGTCACCCTCACGGATCCGGATGAGATTGTATGCACCTCTCAAGTCCAGCTTTGTAAAGATGGTAGCTCCGCTAACTCTGTCAAAGAGCTCAGTAATCAGGGGTAAAGGATAACGGTTCTTGATGGTAATGTCGTTCAAACCTCTGTAGTCGATGCACGGCCGCAGACCACCATCTTTCTTTTTTACAAAAAAGAAGCCTGCGCCGGCTGGAGAAGAAGAAGGTCGAATGAACCCCTTTGCTAGGTTCTCTTTAATATATTTCTCCATAGAATGCGTCTCAGGCAGAGACAACGGATAAGTTCGGCCTCGAGGTGGAACCTTCCCTGGAACGAGATCAATCGGGCAGTCCCATTCTCTATGAGGAGGAAGGATATCAGCAGAAGCTTTACTGAACACATCCGTGAAATCTTGATATGGAGGAGGTGGAACATCAGACGACCTGGGGGAGGAAGAACAGACAGGCAATACTTTAAACAAACATGTCTCAGCACAGGAGGAACCCCATGCCAGGATTTGCGTAGTCGTCCAATCAATTGTAGGATTGTGAAGACTGAGCCATGGAAGGCCCAGGACCACAGGATGTGTGGCTCTTGGAATCACTAAAAAAGAAATAAGTTCGGAATGAAGAACTCCCACTCTCAGACGAACTGGTAGAGTCCTTAAAGAAATAACTGCATCAAAAATTTTGCTGCCATCCACGGCAGTTAAAGAAATGGACGAAGGAAGTCTCTCGGTGGGTAGGGACCACCGTTTAACATAGGCTTCGGTAATAAAGTTCCCAGCTGCTCCGGAATCAAGGAGGGCAATGACGTTCCGATAACGTTGAGCAACTTGAAGCGAGACTGGGAGATTACAATCTTGAGGAGATGGAGAGGAGATCATTACTCCTAGCCGGCCCTCTCCTTGGCGAGCTAGGATTTGGAGTTTTCCCGGACGTTTGGGACAGGCATTAATAGTGTGAGACGGAGCTGCACAATACAGACAGAGAGACTCGGAGAGACGTCTTCGGCGCTCAGCAGGAGTTATACGGGAACGGCCAAGTTGCATGGGCTCATCTTTAGATGGTGACAGTTGACGAGGAGGAGGAGCAGAAGATTTTGGAGCAGATGACCTTCCACGCTCAGTTGCTCTCTCTCTGAAACGTAAATCAACTTTCGTGCAGAGTGAGATTAGCTCATCTAACTTAGAAGGTAAGTCTCTGGTAGCTAACTCATCTTTAATACGCTCAGATAAGCCATGCCAGAATGCAGCATACAGGGCCTCGTCGTTCCATGCCAGTTCGGATGCCAGGATCTGGAACTGTATCAGATATTGTCCTACAGTACGTGACCCCTGGCGTAAACGGAGAATCTCGGATGAAGCTGAGGTTACCCGGCCTGGCTCGTCGAAGATGCGCCTGAATGTTGACACGAAGGCAGTGTAGGAAGATAGCAGGGTGTCGGACCTCTCCCATAACGGTGATGCCCAATCAAGGGCTGAGCCACTGAGAAGAGAAATAATGTAGGCAATTTTTGTACGGTCACTGGGAAAATTGCCAGGTTGTAGCTCAAACTGAATCTCACACTGGTTGAGAAATCCCCTGCAGAATCTTGGAGATCCGTCAAATTTTGCTGGCGTTGGAAGATGAAGACGTGGAGCAGAAATGGGTAAGGTGGGTGGGGTTATAGCTGGAGTCACTGTGGTTGACGCACCAGACGCGCCTGATCCACGGAGAGTTGTCTGAATCCCATCCAGCCGAGTAGAGAGATCCTGGAGACAGCGGATGATGTGGCCCTGTGCAGCCTCCTGATGTTCTAGTCGGGCTGCCAGTTCTTGCATCGGCCTGGCCGCTTGATCCTGGTCTCCGGCTGGATTCATTAGGTCAGTGCTTACTGTCACAACTGAGGGCCTGAGCTGACGGGAGGCAGCCTCAGTTGTAGGGGCTGAGATGTACCGGAACCTGGGAGGTTGTATCAGACCCCTGGACATGTAAGTAACATGAATAATAACTGCCCGAAGGCGTGACCACGACAACTTGGATAAAAGTCAATGATGTTTATTATGACAACTCCGCAACACAGCAGCAGTAAAAGAAAACATAAAAGTCAGCAAAGAATAAATACAGTTCCTGGGTACTACAGGATGGCAGGAGCCACAGGGCACTGGTAGTGTGAGATAGTTCTAATAATCTTCTAGATGGAAAGTCCTTACCAGGCCCGACTGTAGCAATGGAGATAACCCAGGATTGTGCCAGCTGGTGTTCCAGGAAAAGCTGGGTTGCTGAAGATAAAACGGCTGCTGTGGATACTGGCTGGAACCAGACTGTTGTTAGCACGGAGTGGATACTGGCTGGAACCAGTTAAATAATAAATGAACTTGGGAGCGATGAAATATGAACTGAAATGTAGAACTTGAGAGCGGAGAAATAATAATACCGGTGGAGAGTTGTAAAGTGTAGAAAGGACACCGGCCCTTTAAGAGAAGCTGTACTCTGCTGGAAGCTGAGCTGGAAGCAGGTAATGTTGTAGCTGGAAACAGATGAATCCACAATGGATTGGAGAGTCAGGCTACACCGCAGGTGGAATGCTGGTGCGGGTCTCTATGGTGGAAGTCTTGAGACAGGAGCTGGAACCTGGAAGACAATCACAGGAGAGAGACAAACAGGAACTAGGTTTGACAACCAAAGCACTGACGCCTTCCTTGCTCAGGCACAGTGTATTTATACCTGCAGCAAGGAAGGGATTGGCTAGGCAATTATGCAGATTATCAATACTGAGAACAGATTGGTGGAAATGATCAGCTGACAGAATCCAAGATGGCTGCGCCCATGCAGACACTTGGAGGGAAGTTTGGTTTGTAATCCATGTGGTAATGAAAACAGTAATGGCGGCGCCGGCCACCGGAGACAGGAGGCGCCAGGCTGACAGATGCACATCCAACCACGCGGACACAGCGGAGGCCGCGGCTGACGTAATCGCCACTCAGACACTCTGCATGCAGAAGTTCAGGGACGGCGGCGGAGGCCGCGGGAGACGCCATGCCAGGTGTAATATGGCGTTTACTGTGACAGCGTCCCAGAGTGACAGGAGAGGATACAGGAATGTACACATCAGGATAACAGATGGGATCCGGTCCTGGAGCGCTGAGCCAGCCTTAGGAGGCATCTGATGGGTAAGAAATGGCGTCCAGATACCCGGATCGTGACACTGATCTTCATCAGCTTAACAATAAAGGTTTATTTTATAATAGCCTTAGGGAGAGATTTCATTATAATTATACCCGAGTTTGACTATTTATTAACAACAGTGACTAGTACAACAACTATTGGTAGGAAATCCAGTTACACTAATACTATTTTGCCACATGTGCCAGGAGCTTGTTAATTGCAGAGCTAGGGGCATAGCCAGAACTATGTGGGATCCTTAACAACAGTTTCAAGGGGCCCCTGGCCCAATGCTTCTAGAGAGGAACCTCTCTAAAACATTTGTTAATTTTATGCTCCATAATAATGCCCTAGACATAGTAGTATACATTACACAACACGGTACCTCTAATTCACATTATGACATACAGTGCGCCCAGTTCATATTATGCCACATTATAGTACCTACTCTTCATATTGTGCCACATTACAGTGCCCCAGTTCATATTATGTAACATTATAATTTTCTCTAGTTTATTTTATACCACAGTACAATGAGCAGGTCCAGAGGCGTAACTAACTATATTGCAGGCCCCAAGGCAAACATTTTGTAAGGGAAGCTATGTACCACCCAATGTGGAAAAATGTGTATAACACATGTAACTGTGACAGGGAGGTACTGTAGGCCCCTCTCAGCTCTGGGCCCCATAGCAGCTTAAGGTGTGTGCTTCAATTCACCCAGTGCAGTGGTTGTGTATATTTATTTTCTGGTCCTCTCCACAAAAGAGAAACTAAACGCTACCCCAGTGCAGTAGAAAAACTGTGCTGGGGACTTGGGTCTTCAGACACTTTCCAAAAGGAGAAGGTCCCTGTTTCTCCTCATCCCCTCAGAGCTAGAAGGCCCCAGTGAAGGCAGTAGAAAATCTATGTGTCTCCATTCACCAAAACTTGGAGGGACCCCTTGAAACTAAGTCACAAGGCTCCTTAGGGGGAAAACGACACTCCTTGATGCCGCCCGTCAGGTTTGGCAAAACAGTTCACTGGGTAATGGAAAAACATTAAACTTTGTGGGGAAAAATTCAAAAAAGTGCAAATAAATAATGAGCCCCAGTCTTTTAGACAGGAGTATATAAAACTGTCCTTGCCCTGGCCAAAAAGAAATATAGAGCTACCTGGGGGCAAAAAAAAGAAGTGCTCAGCGCAATGCGCCGTACTAGTGCAAACGTTTGCTCCACCACCAGTGCATTTTCTGGCACCCATGGCTTCAGCAGTACAAGGGGCAAATAGCAGTTTAGGCTTCAGGCAGCTGGCCTCTTGGCCAGAGGACCAGGTAATGTCCCATCACCTACTGGTGGGCACTTTAAAGCCCCGCAGCGTACATAGGCCCATACAGTGCATCCGGAAAGTATTCACAGCGCTTCACTTTTTCCACATTTTGTTATGTTGCAGCCTTATTCCAAACTGGAAAAAAAATATTTTTTCCCCCTCAAAATTCTACACACAATACCTCACAATTTATTAAAAAGAAAAAACTAAGAAATCACATGTACATAAGTAGTCACAGCCTTTGCTCAGTACTTTGTTGATGCACCTTTGGCAGCAATTACAGCCTCAATGCTTTTTGAATATGATGCCACAAGCTTGGCACACCTATCTTTGAGCAGTTTTGCCCATTCCTCTTTGCAGCACCTCTCAAGCTCCATCAGGTTGGATGGGAAGCGTCGGTGCTCAGCCATTTTCAGATTTCTCCAGAGATGTTCAATCGGATTCAAGTCTGGGCTCTGGCTGGGCCACTCAAGGACATTCACAGAGTTGTACTGAAGCCACTCCTTTGATATCTTGGCTGCCTGCTTAGGGTCGCTGTCCTGCTGAAAGATGAACCGTCACCCCAGTCTGAGGTCAAGAGCTCTCTGGAGCAGGTTTTCATCTTTCCCTCTATACTGACAAGTCAGAGTGGTGCCTGGTTTCCTCCAAACATGACACCTGGCATTCACACCAAAGAGTTCAATCTTTGTCTCATCAGACCAGAGTATTTTTTGTTTCTCATGGTCAGTGTCCTTCAGGTGCATTTTGGCAAACTCCAGGCGGGCTGCCATGTGCTTTTTACTAAGGAGTGGCTTCCGCAGGGCCAACTCCAGGCGCGTTCGACTGGAGCGTCCGCACAGGGCGCTGGATATTTAAGGGCGGCCAGCCATTTCTAATATGGTGTCGGCCGTCAGCCAATCAGAGCTCGTGGACTGGCAGCGGTGGCTCCTGATTGGCTGCCGGGCTGCGAGCTTTGATTGGCTCATGGACTGGCGCCATATTTGAGATGACAGGTGCCGGAGACAGGGGGAAGCCGCGCCGTGGACCAGACATCGCGGTGAGTGAGCCCGGGGTTGAGGGCAGGACGGGTGTAATACAGCAGCTTGGGACGCTTGTCCCTGCTGCCATAGCTCTCTGCATGCATGTAGCTGAGGTGCCGGGAGCGAAACTCCCAGACCTCAGCATTCAGCGCACTGCGCACCCCCAATCCTCGCTACACTGGGTTCCGGTTCTCTGGCACTGGGGGCATTTGTGTATCTGGCAGCACTGTGGGGGCATTTGTGTATCTGGCAGCACTGTGGGGGCATTTGTGTATCTGGCAGCGCTGTGGGGGCATTTGTGTATCTGGCAGCACTGTGGGGCATTTGTGTATCGCAGCACTGTGGGGGCATTTGTGTATCTGGCAGCACTGTGGGGCATTTGTGTATCTGGCAGCACTGTGGGGGCATTTGTGTATCTGGCAGCACTGTGGGGGCATTTGTGTATCTGGCAGCGCTGTGGGGGCATTTGTGTATCTGGCAGCACTGTGGGGCATTTGTGTATCTGGCAGCACTGTGGGGGCAATTGTGTATCTGACAGTACTGTGGGGGCATTTGTGTATCTGGAAGGACTTCTGGGGGCATATAATGTGTATCTGGCAGCACTGTGGGGGCATTTGTGTATCCGGCAGCACTGTGGGGGCATATAATGTGTATCTGGCAGCACTGTGGGGGCATACAATGTGTATCTGGCAGCACTGATGGGGGCATATAATGTGTATCTGGCAGCACTGCTGGGGGCATATAATGTGTATCTGGCAGCACAGCTAGGGGCATATAATGTGTATCTGGCAACACTGTGGGGGCATTTGTGTATCTGGCAGCATTGCTGGGGACATATGTGTATCTGACAGCACTGTGGGTCATTAGTGTATTTGGAAGCACTGTGGGGGCATATATGTACCTGGCACTAGGGGCATTTTTGTATCTAACAGCACTGTGGGGGCATTTGTGTATCTGGCAGCACTGTGGGGGCATTTGTGTATCTGGCAGCACTGCTGGGGGCATATAATATGTATCTGGCAGTACTGTGGGGGTATATAATGTGTATCTGGAAGTACTGTGGGGGCATATAATGTGTATCTGTCAGCACTGTGAGGGCATTTGTGTATCTGGCAGAACTGTGGGAGTATATGTGTATCTGGCACTAGGGGCATTTGTGAATCTGGCAGCACTGCTGGGGGCATATAATGTGTATCTGGCAGCACTGCTGGGGCATATAATGTGTATCTGGCAGCACTGCTCGGGCATATAACGTGTATCTGCAGCACTGGTGGGGGCATATAATGTGTATCTGGCAGCACTGCTGGGGCATGTAATGTGTATCAGGCAGCACTGCTGGGGGCATGTAATGTGTATCTGGCAACACTGTGGGGGCATTTGTGTATCTGGCAGCATTGCTGGGGACATATAATGTGTATCTGGCAGTACTGTGGGGTCATTAGTGTACCTGGCACTAGGGGCATTTGTGTATCTGGCAGCACTGTGGGGGCATTTGTGTATCTGGCAGCACTGTGGGGGCATTTGTGTGTCTGGCAGCACTGCTGGGGACATATAATATGTATCTGGCAGTACTGTGGGGGCATATAATGTGTATCTAGCAGTACTGTGGGGGCATATAATGTGTATCTGTCAGCACTGTGAGGGCATTTGTGTATCTGGCAGAACTGTGGGAGCATATGTGTATCTGGCACTAGGGGCATTTGTGAATCTGGCATTACTGCTGGGGCATATAATGTGTATCTGGCAGCACTGCTGGGGGCATATAATGTGTATCTGGCAGCACTGCTGGGGGCATATAATGTGTATCTGGCAGCACTGCTGGGGGCATATAATGTGTATCTGGCAGCACTGCTGGGGGCATATAATGTGTATCTGGCAGCACAGCTAGGGGCATATAATGTGTATCTGGCAGCACTGCTGGGGGCATATAATGTGTATTTGGCAGCACTGCTGGGGGCATATAATGTGTATCTGGCAGCACTGCTGGGGGCATGTAATGTGTATCTGGCAACACTGCTGGGGCATATAATGTGTATCTGGCAACACTGCTGAGGGCATATAATGTGTATCTGGCAGCAATGCTGGGGGCATATAATGTGTATCTGGCAGCACTGCTGGGGGCATATAATGTGTATCTGGCAGCACTGCTGGGGGCATATAATGTGTATCTGGCAGCACTGCTGGGTGCATATAATGTGTATCTGGCACTGTGAGGGCATATAATGTGTATCTGGCACTGTGGGGGCATATAATTTGTATCTGGCACTGTGGGGGCATATAATGTGTATCTGGCACTGCACTGCTGGGGGCATATGTGCATCTGGCACTGGTGGAAGCATATAATGTGTATCTGGCACTACTGGGGGCGTATGTGTATCTGGCACTGCACACTATACTGGAGACGTTATGTGTAAAGTACACTACTGTGGGCGTTGTGTAAGGCTGCTAATTGTATGTGTAGAGGGGTGTGAAAATATATTTATAGTCTGATAATATAAAGTTGCGAGGCCACGCCCACTATTACAGGACCGTGTGCATGGGAGAGGGGCAATTTGGAATTTTCTCGCTCAAGGTGCTAGTAGGCTTGGAGCCGGCCCTGGGCTTCCGTATGGCCACTCTACCATACAGGCCTGATTAGTGGATTGCTGCAGAGATGGTTGTCCTCCCTGACTGGGGCCCTCCTCCCCTAATCACTCAGTTTAGACGGCTGTCCAGCTCTAGGAAGAGTCCTGGTGGTTCCGAACTTCTTCCATTTATGGATGATGGAGGACACTGTGCTTATTTGGACCTTCAAAGCAGCAGATATTTTTCTGTACCCTTTTCCAAATTTGTGCCTCAAGACAATCCTGTCTCATAGGTCTACAGACAATTCCTTTGACTTTATGCTTGGTTTGTGCTCAGACATGCACTGTCAAGTGTGGGACCTTATATAGACAGGTGTGTGCCTTTCCAAATCATGTCCAATCAACTGAATTTACCACAGGTGGACTCCAATTAAGCTGTAGGGATGTCTCAAGGTTGATCAGTGGAAACAGGATGCACCTGAGCTCAATTTTGAGCTTCATGGCAAAGGCTGTGAATACCTATGTACATGTGATTTCTTAGTTTTTTATTTTTTATAAATTTGCAAAAATATCAAAAAAACATTTTTCACGTTGTCATTATGGGGTATTGTGTGTAGAAATTTTGAGGGAAAAATTAATTCATTCAATTTTGGAATAAGGCTGTAACATAACAAAATGTGGAAAAAGTAAAGCGCTGCAAATACTTTCCGGATGCACTGTAAACCTGGTCTTACCCAAAAGGGAAGACGCATTGGAAGGTGTTGGACAAAGTGATTGTGCTTCTAAAACCAGAATAGTGGCATTGCTGTTCCTCATCTTGGGGAGCAGGACAAAAAAAGAATCTACTTCGCATAGTGAGTGGGTACAGTTATGAGGGATAAAAGGCAAATTTCAGTTCTAAGGGGCAGATGTACTAAGCCTTGGAGAGTAATAAAGTGGAGAGAGATAAACTACCAGCCAATCAGTCCCTGTCATTTTTCAAACACAGCCTAAAATATATCAGTTCAGAGATGATTGGCTGGTACTTTATTTCTCTTCACTTTATCACTCTCCAAGGCTTAATACATCTCTCCCTATGGGGTCTGCTCATACTGTAGAGCAGAGAAAAGCCCTGTTTTGCAGTAAACATGACTTTTCTCTGCTTAGTGTCATTCACAGGGCAGTTTTCTGCGGAAAAGGTCCTAACTTCTCCAATGACTCCCCTGTTCCGTGGCTGAATTGCGCTATTATACTTCTGTATGGTGAGTGCAATTCATAAAAGAACAGATGGCTGCGATTTCCATTTCTCTGACAAATGGGCAGGGAAGTTACCCCAGCATCTGAAGCCTCCCGTGACTCTCAGCAGTCGATGTATGCGTAGGAAGGACTCCACGCTTTTACCACTGGACTGAAGATAGGACCACCATAGCCTTGGATACCGGATCGCATCGCTGGAAAGGTAAGTATACAAGAATTGGTACTTAACAAAGGTGGTCATTCCGAGTTGTTCGCTCGCTAGCAGTTTTTTGCAGCCGTGCAAACGCTATGCCGCCTCCCACTGGTAGTGTATTTTAGCTTAGCAGAAGTGCGAACGAAAGGATCGCAGGGCAGCAACAAAATAATTTTGTGCAGTTTCAGAGTAGCTTCAGACGTACTCAGCACTTGCGAACACTTCAAACTGTTCAGTTCCTGTTTTGATGTCACGAACACGCCCTGCGTTTTCCTGACACGCCTGCGTTTTTCCAGACACTCCCTGAAAACGATCAGTTGACACCCAGAACGCCCTCTTCCTGTCAATCACTCTGCGGCCAGCAGTGCGACTGAAAAGCTTCGCTAGACTCTGTTTGAAACTACACAATTCTCAGTAATAGTATGACATGCGTGCGCATTGCACCGCATACGCATGTGCAGAAGTGCCTTTTTTTGCCTGATCGCTGCGCAGCGAACGAAAGCAGCTAGTGATCAACTCGGAATGACCCCCAAAGCTATATCACATCGAACCAATGCGATATATAGTAAAAAGTAACAAGTCGGTATGGCTAGAATAGTCATGAATAGACCCCTATGTTTTTGTACCAGCTCTAAGTTGTTGTGGATCACCTTAGGATTGGAGGGATCTTGTGCCTTTGAAAATCATTTAATCGGAGATGGCCATTTTTAGGTGCAATGGGGCAGATGTATTAAGCCTGGAGAATTGACAAATCAGTGAAAAAGAAGGGATAAGTGGAAGGTGATAACGCACCAGCCAATCATTACAGGTTTGAAAAAGAACAGGATCTAATTGGCTGGTGCATTATCACCTTCCACTTATCACTTCTTTATCACTTCTCCAAACTTAATGCATCTGCCCCAACATGCCTTGATGTAAAACACAGCTTCAAATGTATAAATGTGTCATATGTAACAGAGATAATTAGTGATGTGCATCGGACATTTTTCGGGTTTTGTGTTTTGGATTCGGTTCGCGGCCGTGTTTTGGATTCGGACGCATTTTGGCAAAACCTCCCTGAATTTTTTTTGTCGGATTCGGGTGTGTTTTGGATTCGGGTGTTTTTTTTCAAATACCCCTGAAAAACAGCTTAAATCATAGAATTTGGGGGTAATTTTGATCCCATAGTATTATTAACCTCAATAACCATAAATTCCACTCATTTCCAGTCTATTCTGAACACCTCACACCTCACAATATTATTTTTAGTCCTAAAATTTGCACCGAGGTCGCTGGATGACTAAGCTAAGCGACCCAAGTGGCCGGCACAAACACCTGGCCCATCTAGGAGTGGCACTGCAGTGTCAGACAGGATGGCACTTAAAAAAAAATTGGCCCCAAACATCACATGATGCAAAGATAAATTAAAGAAAAAAGAGGTGCAAGATGGAATTGTCCTTGGGCCCTCCCACCCACCCTTATGTTGTATAAACAGGACATGCACACTTTAACAAACCCGTCATTTCAGCGACTGGGTCTGCCACACGACTGTGACTGAAATGACTGGTTGGTTTGGGCCCCCAACAAAAAAGAAGCAATCAATCTCTCCTTGCACAAACTGGCTCTACAGAGGCAAGATGCCACCTCCTCCTCATCGTCCGATTCACTGTGTACATCCCCCTCCTCACAGATTATTAATTCGTCCCCACTGGAATCCACCATCTCAGGTCCCTGTGTACTTTCTGGAGGCAATTGCTGGTGAATGTCTCCACGGAGGAATTGATTATAATTCATTTTGATGAACATCATCTTCTCCACATTTTCTGGAAGTAACCTCGTACGCCGATTGCTGACAAGGTGAGCGGCTGCACTAAACACTCTTTCGGCGTACACACTGGAGGGAGGGCAACTTAGATAAAATAAAGCCAGTTTCTGCAAGGGCCTCCAAATTGCCTCTTTTTCCTGCCAGTATACGTACGGACTGTCTGACGTGCCTACTTGGATGTGGTCACTCATATAATCCTCCACCATTCTTTCAATGGTGACAGAATCATATGCAGTGACAGTAGACGACATGTCAGTAATCGTTGGCAGGTCCTTGAGTCCGGACCAGATGTCAGCACTCGCTCCAGACTGCCCTGCATCACCGCCCGCGGGTGGGCTCGGAATTCTTAGCCTTTTCCTCGCTGCCCCAGTTGCGGGAGAATGTGAAGGAGGAGCTGTTGACGGGTCACGTTCCGCTTGACTTGACAAGTGTCTCACCAGCAGGTCTTTGCACCTCTGCACACTTGTGTCTGCCGGAAAGAGAGATACAACGTAGGCTTTAAACCTAGGATCGAGCACGGTGGCCAAAATGTAGTGCTCTGATTTAAACAGATTGACCACCAGTGAATCCTGGTTAAGCGAATTAAGGGCTCCATCCACAAGTCCCACATGCCTAGCGGAATCGCTCCGTTTTAGCTCCTCCTTCAATCTCTTCAGCTTCTTCTGCAAAAGCCTGATGAGGGGAATGACCTGACTCAGGCTGGCAGTGTCTGAACTGACTTCACGTGTGGCAAGTTCAAAGGGTTGCAGAACCTTGCACAACGTTGAAATCATTCTCCACTGCGCTTGAGTCAGGTGCATTCCCCCCTCCTTTGCCTATATCGTAGGCAGATGTATAGGCTTGAATGGCTTTTTGCTGCTCCTCCATCCTCTGAAGAATATAGAGGGTTGAATTCCACCTCGTTACCACCTCTTGCTTCAGATGATAGCGGGGCAGGTTCAGGAGTGTTTGCTGGTGCTCCAGTCTTCGGCACGCGGTGGCTGAATGCCGAAAGTGGCCCGCAATTCTTCGGGCCACCGACAGCATCTCTTGCACGCCGCTGTCGTTTTTAAAAAAATTCTGCACCACCAAATTCAATGTATGTGCAAAACATGGGACGTGCTGGAATTTGCCCACATGTAATGCATGCACAATATTGGTGGCGTTGTCCAATGTCACAAATCCCCAGGAGAGTCCAATTGGGGTAAGCCATTCTGCGATGATGTTCCTCAGTTTCCGTAAGAGGTTGTCAGCTGTGTGCCTCTTATGGAAAGCGGTGATACAAAGCGTAGCCTGCCTAGGAAAGAGTTGGCGTTTGCGAGATGCTGCTACTGGTGCCGCCGCTGCTGTTCTTGCTGCGGGAGGCAATACATCTACCCAGTGGGCTGTCACAGTCATATAGTCCTGAGTCTGCCCTGCTCCACTTGTCCACATGTCCGTGTTAAGTGGACATTGGGTACAACTGCATTTTTTAGGACACTGGTGACTCTTTTTCTGAGGTCTGTGTACATGCTCGGTATCGCCTGCCTAGAGAAATGGAACCTAGATGGTATTTGGTACCGGGGACACAGTACCTCAATCAATTCTCTAATTCCCTGTGAATTAACGGTGGATACCGGAAACACGTTTAACACCACCGCAGCTGCCAAAACCTGAGTTATCCGCTTTGCAGCAGGATGACTGCTGTGATATTTCATCTTCCTCGCAAAGGACTGTTGGACAGTCAATTGCTTACTGGAAGTAGTACAAGTGGTCTTCCGACTTCCCGTCTGGGATGACAATAGACTCCCAGCAGCAACAACAGCAGCGCCAGCAGCAGTAGGCGTTACACTCAAGGATGCATCGGAGGAATCCCAGGCAGGAGAGGACTCGTCAGACATGCCAGTGACATGGCCTGCAGGACTATTGGCTTTCCTGTCTAAGAAAGGAAATTGACACTGAGGGAGTTGGTGGTGTGGTTTGCAGGAGCTTGGTTACAAGAGGAAGGGATTTAGTTGTCAGTTGACTGCTTCCGCTGTCACCCAAAGTTTTTGAACTTGTCAATGACTTCTGATGAACGCGCTCCAGGTGACGTATAAGGGAGGATGTTCCTAGGTGGTTAACGTCCTTACCCCTACTTATTACAGCTTGACAAAGGCAACACACGGCTTGACACCTGTTGTCCGCATTTCTGTTAAAATAATTCCACACCGAAGAGGTGATTTTTTTTTGTGTAATTTGACCAGGCATGTCAATGGCCATATTCGTCCCACGGACAACAGGTGTCTCCCCGGGTGCCTGACTTAAACAAACCACCTCACCATCAGAATCCTACTTGTCAATTTCCTCCTCAGCGCCAGCAAAACCCATATCCTCATCCTGGTGTACTTCATCAGTGACATCTTCAATTTGACTATCAGGAACTGGACTGCGGGTGCTTCTTCCAGCACTTGCAGGGGGCGTGCAAAAATGGTGGAAGGCGCCACCTCTTCCCGTCCAGTGTTGGGAAGGTCAGGCATCGCAACCGATACAATTGGACTCTCCTTGGGGATTTGTGATTTAGAAGAACGTACAGTTCTTTGCTGTGCTGCTTTTGCCAGCTTAAGTCTTTTCATTTTTCTAGCGAGAGGATGAGTGCTTCCATCCTCATGTGAAGCTGAACCACTAGCCATGAACATAGGCCAGGGCCTCAGCCGTTCCTTGCCACTCCGTGTCGTAAATGGCATATTGGCAAGTTTACGCTTCTCATCAGACGCTTTTAATTCTGATCTTTGGGTCATTTTACTGAACTTTTGTTTTTTTGGATTTTACATGCTCTCTACTATGACATTGGGCATCGGCCTTGGCAGACGACGTTGATGGCATTTCATCGTCTCGGCCATGACTAGTGGCAGCAGTTCAGCACGAGGTGGAAGTGGATCTTGATCTTTCCCTGTTTTACCCTCCACATTTTTGTTCTCCATTTTTTAATGTGTGGAATTATATGCCAGTAATATATCAATAGCAATGGCCTACTGTACCGTACTGCTATATATATATATATATATATATATATATATATATATATGTATATATATATATATATATATATGTAGAGAAGTGGAGAAGCCGGCGCTTAGGTAATGTTTGTGGTACTAGTTTTACAAAATTACATAGAGACACCTAATTCTAGCATATAACACGTCTCAATATTTCTTTGAGTGGCAGCTTATGAAACAGAAATTTGTGTTTGTTAGACACATAAAGGTGAATATAAGAAGAGGAGAACACAAGCGCCAAAATGTGTTTTTTAAAATATATAAAAGGTGAACACGGATAGGTGAGGTGGTAGGTTTGACTTGATCACTTATCTGATTTAGATATGCAATGATCTGTCATCCTTCATTTAGATTCAGTACATGGAAATAAAAACAAAGCAAAACATAGTGTGTACCATTCATAAAACATGTCGCATATACACTGTCTGGATCAGAGCGGCATCATTAGGGATTTAGCCAATTCCCATTAGTAAATATTTCTTAGCCACATCAGTGTAAAATTTAAAAACATAAATTTAATACAATAATATAAGAATGGCTGAATGACACACGTACAAGAAATAAAAACATATAAAGCTTATCTGTCCATAAATTGGATATCTGCAAAGCGTCCCTGACGCGTTTCGTCCGTCAATAGTTGGACTTCATCTTGTACGTGTGTCATTCAGCCATTCTTATATTATTGTATTAAATTTATGTTTTTAAATTTTACACTGATGTGGCTAAGAAATATTTACTAATGGGAATTTGCTAAATCCCTAATGATGCCGCTCTGATCCAGACAGTGTATATGCGACATGTTTTATAAATGGTACACACTATGTTTTGCTTTGTTTTTATTTCCATGTACTGAATCCAAATGAAGGATGACAGATCATTGCATATCTAAATCAGATAAGTGATCAAGTCAAACCTACCACCTCACCTATCCGTGTTCACCTTTTATATATTTAAAAAAACACATTTTGGCGCTTGTGTTCTCCTCTTCTTATATATATATATATATATATATATATATATATATATATATATATATATATATATATATAGATATATATATAGATATATACTGGTGGTCAGCAAAATTCTGCACTGTCCTCCTACTATATACTGCGCACAACTACAATGCAGCAAAGGTATGGATTGTATACTTGACGACACAGAGGTAGAGCAATGGACTACTGTACCGTACTGCTATATATATATATATATATATATATATATATATATATATATATATATACTGGTGGTCAGCAAAATTCTGCACTGTCCTCCTACTATATACTGCGCACAACTACAATGCAGCACAGGTATGGATTGTATACTTGATGACAGAGGTAGAGCAATGGACTACTGTACTGTACTGCTATATATATACTGGTGGTCAGCAAAATTCTGCACTGTCCTCCTACTATATACTGTGCACAACTACAATGCAGCACAGGTATGGATTGTATACTTGACGACACAGAGGTAGAGCAATGGACTACTGTACCGTACTGCTATATATATATACTGGTGGTCAGCAAAATTCTGCACTGTCCTCCTACTATATACTGCGCACAACTACAATGCAGCACAGGTATGTATTGTATACTTGACGACACAGAGGTAGAGCAATGGACTACTGTACCATACTGCTATATATATACTGGTGGTTAGCAGGGGCGTAAGTTTAAACCAGATGCCCAGAGGCGAATCAGACAATGATGTGCCCTCCTCCCACTCACACAGCCTCATATGTGCACACACACAGCCACACAAAGAGACACATATACACATGCAAAGCCACATACAAAGACAGCCACATATGCAGAGAGCCACATATACACACACACAGCCCCATATACATACATACGCAAACACATAGCCCCATATACATACATACGCACACACAGCCCCATATATGCACACTGCCCAAATACGCGCATGCACATAGCACATAGCACCATAGTATAAACACACAGCCCTATATACAGTATATAGATAGATAGTCTATCCACACAGCCCCATATATATACACACACAAACAGTCCCATACGTACGTATATTATATATATATATACATACATATACACACACGCATACACACACACAGACCCATATCTATCTATCTATATATATATATATATATATATATATATATATATATACAAACACACACAGACCCATATAACACACAGCCCCATGTGTGTGTGTATATATATATATATATATATATATACACCCCCCCCCCCAAAGCCCCATATATACACATACACTATCCCATGTATATACACACACAGCCCCATATAGACACACACACAGCCCAAATACTGTATATACACACACAAAGCCCCATATACACACACAAAGCCCCATATAGACACACACACAACCTCATGTATATATACACATACAGCCTCCTGTATATACACACACACAAAGCTCCATGTAGGACACAAATAACCTCATGTATATACACACACACAGCCCCATACATACACATAGCTCCATATAGGACACACACAACCCTATGTATATACACACACAGTCCCATATAGACACACATACAGCCCCTGTATATACTGTACACACACACAGCTCCATATAGGATACACACACACAACCCTATGTATATATACACACACACACACACACACACACACACACACACACAGCACATGTCCCTAACACTACAGCCACCGCTGCTGCTCCTCACCAATAAAAGAGGCATCTTCTGGCAGCAGCTCACGATTCCCGTCTTCAAGCTGACCCTCTGAGCCGGGGGTGGGGAGAGAGCTGGCGGGAGACGAGTGAGCAGGGCTGTGAGGAGGCGGGAGCATTGCCTGACATGCTGCCGGCAAACCCCTCCTGCCCCTGCTGAAAGTATGGCGTGCGCCGCGCTGCTATGCACTGACTAATAATTTTTTTTCTTTATGATAGACAATTTTTTATGCAAATTCAGGGGTGTGCAATGGGATCGGCTGTATCTCCGACATACGCGAACATTTTGATGTTTGCGATTGAGGAAGATCTGTTTTATAACAATGAGATTTTTAAAACTCAAGCCATCCTATTTTGCCGTTATATAGATGATCTGTTTGTGGTTTGGAAAGGAGACCAAAATGCTTTAATTGACATCATAGATCAACATAATGTAAGTAATAGTACCATCAAATTCACGTTTGATATGAACCAAAGCGAGATTCATTTCTTAGATGCCACAGTTAAGATCATTGACGGTAAATTAACTACTACCATTTATGTTAAGCCAACTGATCGTAGTCAATTATTACACGCACACAGCTGCCATCCATCATCTCTTAAAAGAGGACTCCCCTACTCCCAGATGATTCGGATTGTGAGACTAAACAGTGACACTAAATTGGCAATACAACAAATTGACAGCCTGATTGAAAAACTATTGAATAGGGGCTATTCACATAAAGTGCTGCTCGCAGCTAAAACAAAAGCTTTGTCATTGGATAGGTCTTTATTATTAAAGAAGAATAATACTAATGTGTTACAAAAAGCAAGGTTTCCTTGGGTTAATAAATTCACCAATAAATCAGAAGTAATTGCCAAAGTGTCAAAGAAAAATTGGCCAATTATTGAAACAGATAAACAGCTACATTTGACTAATACTAATTTAATGCCTTGTTACTCTAGGGGTAAAAATCTTAGGGACTACCTTGTTAAGACTGATGTCTCTAAAATGAATCTTAATGTTGGCCATTCTGCTACACACTTTTTGGCATTACCGAACACTAAACTAGGGTGTATTAGATGTACGTGTGTAACATGCCAATTTCTCTAACGTCCTAGTGGATGCTGGGGACTCCGTCAGGACCATGGGGAATAGCGGCTCCGCAGGAGACAGGGCACAAAAGCAAGCTTTTAGGATCACATGGTGTGTACTGGCTCCTCCCCCTATGACCCTCCTCCAAGCCTCAGTTAGGTTTTTGTGCCCATCCGAGAAGGGTGCAATCTAGGTGGCTCTCTTAAAGAGTTGCTTAGAAAAAGTTTTTAGGTTCTTTATTTTCAGTGAGTCCTGCTGGCAACAGGCTCACTGCATCGAGGGACTTAGGGGAGAGAATTTCAACTCACCTGCGTGCAGGATGGATTGGATTCTTAGGCTACTGGACACCATTAGCTTTAGAGGGAGTCGGAACACAGGTCTCGCCCTGGGGTTCGTCCCGGAGCCGCGCCGCCGACCCCCTTGCAGATGCTGAAGATTGAAGAGGTCCGGAACCAGGCGGCAGAAGACTTTTCAGTCTTCCTCAGGTAGCGCACAGCACTGCAGCTGTGCGCCATTGTCTGTCAGCACACTTCCCACAGCGATCACGGAGGGTGCAGGGCGCGGGGGGGGGCGCCCTGGCAGCAATGTAGAATACCTGTATGGCGAAAAATACATCACATATAGCCCTTGAGGCTATATGGATGTATTTAACCCCTGCCAGACTTCACAATCTCCGGAGAAGAAGCCCGCCGAAAAGGGGGCGGGGCCTATTCTCCTCGGCACACAGCGCCATTTTCCCTCACAGAAAGGCTGAGGGGAAGGCTCCCAGGCTCTCCCCTGCACTGCACTACAGAAACAGGGTTAAAACAGAGAGGGGGGGCACTGATTTGGCGATATACATATATATTAAATGCTATATGGGAGGAACACTTATATAAGGGTTGTCCCTGTATAATTATAGCATTTTGGTGTGTGCTGGCAAACTCTCCCTCTGTCTCCCCAAAGGGCTAGTGGGTCCTGTCCTCTATCAGAGCATTCCCTATACACATATGCTGTATGTCGGTACGTGTGTGTCGACATGTATGAGGAAAATGTTGGTGAGGAGGCGGAGCAAATTGCCTGTAATGGTGATGTCACTCTCTAGGGAGTCGACACCGGAATGGATGGCTTACTTATGGAATTACGTGATAATGTCAACACGCTGCAAGTGGGTTGACGACATGAGACGGCCGGCGAACAAATTAGTACCGGTCCAGGCGTCTCAGACACCGTCAGGGGCTTGTAAAAACGCCCATTTACCTCAGTCGGTCGACATAGACCCAGACACGGACACTGATTTCAGTGTCGACGGTGAAGAAACAAACGTATTTTCCTTTAGGGCCACACGTTAAGGGCAATGAAGGAGGTGTTACATATTTCTGATACTACAAGTACCACAAAGAAGGGTATTATGTGTGAGGTGAAAAAACTACCTGTAGTTTTTCCTGAATCAGATAAATTAAATGAAGTGTGTGATGATGCGTGGGTTTCCCCCGATAGAAAATTATTGGCGGTATACCCTTTCCCGCCAGAAGTTAAGGCGCATTGGGAAACACCCCTCAGGGTGGATAAGGCGCTCACATGCTTATCAGAAAAATATCCTAAAAAGTATACACACACATGCTGGTGTTATACTGTGACCAGCGATCGCCTCAGCCTGGATGTGCAGAGCTGAGGTGGCTTGGTCGGATTCCCTGACTAAAAATATTGATACCCTTGACAGGGACAGTATTTTATTGACTATAGAGCATTTAAAGGATGCATTTCTATATATACGAGATGCGCAGAGGGATATTTGCACTCTGGCATCAAGAGTAAATGCGATGTCCATATCTGCAAGAAGATGTTTATGGACACAACAGTGGTCAGGGGATGCAGATTCCAAACGGCACAAAGATGTATTGCCGTATAAAAGGGGAGGAGTTATTTGGGGTCGGTCCATGGGACCTGGTGGCCACGGCAACTGCTGGAAGATCCACCGTTTTTTACCCTAAGTCACATCTCTGCAGAAAAAGACACCGTCTTTTCAGCCTCAGTCTTTTCGTCCCTATAAGATATCTGCCAGGGATAGAGGAAAGGGAAGAAGACTGCAGCAGGCAGTCCATTCCCAGTAACAAAAGCCCTCCACCGCTTCTACTAAGTTCTCAGCATGACGCTGGGACCGTACAGGACCCCTGGATCCTACAAGTAGTATCAAAGGGGCACAGATTGGAATGTCGAGGCGTTTCCCCCCTCGCAGGTTCCTGTAGTCTGCTGTACCAATGTCCCCCTCCGACAGGGAGGCAGTATTGAAAACAATTCACAAGCTGTATTCCCAGCAGGTGATAATAAAATTACCCCTCCTACAACAAGGAAAGGGGTATTGTTCCACACTATAGGGTGGTACTGAAGCCAGAAGGCTAGGTGAGACCGATTCTAAATCTGAAAAATTTGAACACTTACAAGGGTTCAAATCCAGATGGAGTCACTCAGAGCAGTGATAGCGAACTGGGAACAAGGGGACTATATGGTGTCCCGGGACATCAGGGATGCTTACCTCCATGTCCCAAAATTTGCTTTTCTCACCAAGGGTACCTCAGGTTCGTGGTACAGAACTGTCACTATCAGTTTCAGACGATGCCGTTGGAGTGTCCAAGGCACCCCGGGTCTTTACCAAGGTAATGACCGAAATGAGGATTCGTCTTCAAAGAAAATGGACGACCTCCTGATAAGAACAAGGTCCAGAGAACAGTTGGAGGTCGGAGTAGCACTATCTCAAGTAGTTCTACGACAGCACGGGTGGATTCTAAATATTCCAAAACCGCAGTTGTTCCGACGACACGTCTGCTGGTCCTAGGGATGATTCTGGACACAGTCCAGGAAAAGGGTGTTTCTCCCAGAGGAGAAAGCCAGGGAGTTATCCGAGCTAATCGGGATCCTCCTAAAACCAGGAAAAGTGTCAGTGCATCATTGCACAAGAGTCCTGGTAAAAAATGGTGGCTTATTACGAAGCGCTTCCATTCGGCAGATTTCACGCAAGAACTCTTCAGTGGGATCTGCTGGACAAATGGTCCGGATCGCATCTTCAGATGCATCAGCGGATAACCCTATATCCAAGGACAAGGGTGTCTCTCCTGTGGTGATTACAGAGTGCTCATCTTCTAGAGGGCCGCAGATTCGGCATTCAGGATTGGATGCTGGTAACCACGGAGGCCAGCCTGAGAGGCTGGGGTGCAGTCACACAGGGAAAAAATTTCCAGGGAGTGTGATCAAGTCTGGAGAATTCTCTCCACATAAATATACTGGAGCTAAGAGCAAATTTGTAATGCTATAAGCTTAGCAAGGCCTCTGCTTCAAGGTCAGCCGGTATTGATCCAGTGGGATAACATCACGGCAGTCGCCCACGTAGACAGATAGGGCGGCACAAGAAGCAGGAGGGCAGTGGTCAAAA